>NW_026915713.1:5435344-6747125 GCF_034315485.1 Pezoporus occidentalis | reverse complement strand
CAACATCCTTGTCTCTACATTGGAGAGCCATCAATTTGATGGATGGACTACCCGGTGGATAAAGACTGGCTGGCTGGCCACACACAAAGAGTTGTGGTCAACGGCTCAATGTCCGGCTGGAGATGAGTAACGAGTGGCGTCCCTCAGGGATCAGTGTTGGGATCGGTCTTGTTCAACATCTTTGTCAGTGACATGGACAGTCCTGCAAGTTTGCTGACACCAAGCTGTGTGGTGGCCTTGCCATCTAGAGGGACCTTGACACACTTGTGAGGTGGGCTGATGCCGGCCTCATGAAGTTTAACCATGCCAAGTGCAAGGTCCTATACCTGGGTCGGAGCAATCCCAGGTACAGCAACAGGGTGGGCAAAGAAGAGTTTGAGAGCAGCCCTACGGAGAAGGACTTGGGGGTGTTGGTTGATGAGAAAATGAACATGAGCCAGCAGTGTGCGCTTGCAGCCCAGAAAGCCAACCTGGGCTGCATCAAAAGGAGCATGACCAGCAGGTCGAAGGAAGTGATCCTGCCTCTCTGCTCTCAGGAGACCTCATTTGGAGTATTGTGCACAGTTCTGATGTCCTCAACATAAAAAGGACATGGAACTATTGGAACAAGTCCAGAGAAGGGCCACGAGGATGATCGGGGACTGGAGCACCTCCCGTATGAAGACAGGCTGAGGAAGTTAGAGCTGTTCAGCCTGGAGAAGAGAAGGCTGCGTGGAGACCTCCTAGCAGCCTTCCAGTATCTGAAGGGGGCCTATAGGGATGCTGGGGAGGGACTCTTCATTTGTAGTGATAGGACAAGGGGTAATGGGTTAAAACTTAAACAGGGGAAGTTTAGATTGGATATAAGGAGGAAATTCTTTCCTGTTAGGTTGGTGAGGCACTGGAATAGGTTGCCCAGGGAGGTTGTGAATGCTCCATCCCTGGCGGTGTTCAAGACCAGTTTGGACGAGGCCTTGGGTGATATGATTTAGCGTGAGGTGTCCTTGCCCATTGCAGGGGTGTTGGAACTAGATGATCTTAAGGTCCTTTCCAACCCTAACTATTCTATGGTTCTATTATTCTATATCCTCAGTGAAGTAATTATATTGAGAGGAATCTGAACTGTCATACTCTAAGAATTTTATACTGCCTGAACTAACTTACTCCCCAGGAAGACAAAAGTGTGTCCAGCATGATGGACGGGAAAAGCCAATGCCTTCACTTGTGTCGAGGTTGTACTTGCAATCTATGGCCACACACAGATTTGGGAATTCAAGTGTTACTTACTTGTTGGAGAATATTGCTCACCTCTCATACTAAAGACTCCCTTTGACCTCTATTTTCAATGATTCTTCCACACTTTGCAATGGGAAGAGTGTCAGAATTCTTGAAAGCATTAACAACTGATTTTTTTGTACTTCATCATGTTTGAGGCAAGAGTGAAGAAAACCTCTTTAACTTAAACTTCCTTCTTCTGGCTGGTATCTGTATTCTCTGATTTCAGAGAGTGCTTTGTTTCATTTGAAGGTTATGATGATAATCAAGTTTATCAGACATCGATCCTGGCTTCCAATATATGAGTTATTGTGCAGTAGTGCAGAAAGTAAATTCCAGCTATATTGACTGTAAGAACCCAGACCAGTACCTCAGTGATCATATTCTGAAATTTTTCAGGGGTACAGAGAGCACAGTTTCCTATGAGCAGTGCAGAGGAGCATTACTGCCTTTCATTGTCAGTGGAGTTCTTTCTAGAAAGCTCACACTCTTCCACTTGAAGTAGTTTTTAATAGCTGACTGATTAAACATATATTCCAAGAGTTGTACAAATCTTTTCTAAATAGGAAGAAATGTAATGTAGTATTATTACTATTGGTACAAGTGACACACGCCCCTCTCACAAATTCCTAATGAAAATGAATTTCCAATGCATTGATCACATATTGCTCAGAAATAAATGATCTGAACTAACATATAACCTTTCTCCAGTCATCCCTTAATGAAGTAATATATTTTCTAATTTCTTAGATTTCTATTGGCAAGGTTCCACAATTTACAAAGGCAGTAATGGACTGATAACATATCTGTTATCAGTCTTGAATATCAGAAATTACTGTTTATGGTGTGAAATGCTAGAGGGGAAGATATTCCAATTATTTTTTCTAGTTTTTGGCAGCTAATGTTCTGAGTAGCTGAAATGAGGTCAGTTCCCATGAAATGGCTACAAAAGACTACATTCTGTGGCAGCAGGCAATACTTGGATGGACTAGCAAGGAAAAAGAATGCCCCCTCTACTGAAAACATGGGACAAAGACCAAAGCCCCCTAACTCCTCCTGACTGGAAAGTCACCAGGTTCTTGGGATTTTGTCACAATAAAGAGCACAGTTGTTTTGGCTTACTGAGCTTAAGCAGATTGCAAGCATCACCTCTAATTTAGGGTATATTATCAAGGTTGCAAAGAGAGCTTGGCTTCACAGCCCAGCTATCTCTGGCTAAAATACATTCAGTCACCCCTGGATTCTGAAGCATTTGTTCATTGGTTTGATTGGTTTTGTTTTTCTGTGGGTTCTTATCTTTGTTTGTTTTGTGGTTTTTTTTTTCAGCTTTTGTGTGTGTTTTTTTTTTGGGTTTTATTTGTGTGTGTATTTGTTTGGATTTTTTTGATGCGTAAAAAAAAAAAAAAAGAAAAAAAAAACACCACAAAACAAAAAGCAAAACACCACCAGAAATACAAAACATTTTCACAACTTAATACTGCAGTGATTTTGATGATCAGTCCCCCAGACGAGTGATAGATTTTGCATACTATTTTTAACACTGCTACTAACTCTATAGCATATCAACACTACAAACTGTTTTTGTGCAAAGCCCTGCCTTTGAGATCAACACCAAACAGCTTGGTTTGTTTGGTTTTGTGAAGTGGAGATTGTGTGTTTCCTTTCAGCCTTCAGGGCCTTTGGATTTTCACTCCAGTAGTTCAGGATCACCTTCTGAGCCATCAAGTTCTTGAGCCAGCACCCTACATCCTGCAGCCTTTGTTAACTGACTTTTCTGTCAGTCCCAAAGGTTTTCTTTCACTCCAAAAGTTTGACTTTTGGTTCTCTCTTCCTCCTCTTCAAGTACAAGAAGTCATAACTCATGTCAAGCTGTTACATAATACTGGAGACTTCCCAGCTTTCCCCTTTTCTGTCCAAAATGTGCCCTTCTGTTTCAAGTTCAGATTGCAGAATGATTGTCAGCACTTTTGGTATGTACAATTTGAGACTTTTGCTCCAACTTCCTGACACTTCCACCTGTAGTTTCATATAAAATGTAGTGAAAGTTTTTTTTCCAGGTGCTTGGGAAGGAAGAGAGTATGATATTAAATCTTCTGGGGGTTTTATTATGTTTTGGTTAATGACAATCGCTCCCTATTAAGGGTATATGTCATTCAATATCTCTTCACAGCATCTAGAATCATTGGACTAAATTTTGAAGCTTGCAAAGTTTCAAATTTCAGTCTCACTTGCATGTTTTGGCCTTCACGTACTACTTTCTTATATATCTTTCATTATATTTTCTTGTCAATTTCTGTGGAGTTCTATGTTTTAAAAGAGAGTCAGCTTTTACCTTTTCCAACAGATGAAGCAGAACAACACCCATTGCCATTAAAAAAAAAAAAAAAAAGAATCAAGTCAAGGTCCCTTCTCCCTTTCTTTCACACAGCAGCTGCAATGGAGATCGAATGTATTACGATTTTCAAAAATATTTTGTCTTTATTCTTCATGAAATTAAGTACTTTGTTTCTTTTTTTCTTGACAACAAGATTGATTATTCTTGGTTTTCTTTGGGTCATTAATGATTCAATTATGAAATATGCTATTGCAGATGAATGTGGGAAACAATAAATATAAGAATAACATTCACTTGAAAAACCTCCAGACTTAATCTTAGGCTGTTCAATGTACATCAGTTATGTTGCGAGTAGAAGCACAGAAGGCACCCTTTGATGCATAACATACTATCTCTTTCCTTCCTAATGTTTTCTACAGATCTGTTTTTGACAGAAGAGAGTACGTAGTCTTGGATAATGCTGAACCCTGCTGCCTGTTTTTTCGATCTCTTTTCTTCTGGTGTTTGCATTAGACCCTTGCCTGACCAATTTTTATTATATTTATCAGACAATATTTACATCTGGAATGGAAATCTAAAGTGATTTTACACAGCTGAGATATTGAACTTTCAAAACAAAGACTTACTTACAAATGCATAGTCAAGAAGTAATGTGGTAATATACTTGATGAAAAAAAAATCATAAACAGAGGATAGAACACATGATCAAACCCAATTATTCAAATCCTAAATATCATATGCATTCCTTTCTAAATTGAAACATCCCAAAACCACGTTTCATGTTCCAATGTGACAGTCTTTCCTCACTTATAAGCATGAAGATCTCTACTTCAAATTAATTAGAAAAAAAAAAAGACAAGTCACAAAGGAAAAAAAAAGTTTATATTTTCTACATGTTCAGCAACAACCTACTAACCATAAACTGAGCTTGCAATCAGTTGAATGCTTCTTTCTTGAGGAAGGGAAGGCAATATATTTTGAAAGAATTTCAAGCTACATTATCCACTTTGGAAATACAGATTCACCAGGAATACTGACAGCCATTTTGCCTCAGGACAGCCAAGTACTGCTGTAAAAGATCTCTCTAACATCACTGAAGGCATCATTTAAAGCACACTAAGAAAGGGAATCAGGATACTGCTCAATGGTGGCATATCCTGAGGAAATCACCATTTTGATTGGTACCTTTTAAAATGGTCAGCCTTAATTCAAGTCCAAACTAGTTACTGTAAAAGTTGCAGTCTAATCATAGTTAATTATAGGATGGAGACTGCAAGTTCTTTTGCCCATCCACAGAAAGACTAAACGTGTCCTAAAGCAAGCCACATACAAGCTGTTCAACATAAACTATACTTGCCTCCATCTAGGTTTTACTCCATTGTTAGAGAAAACATTGGGTTATCATTGTGCTTGACATCTTGTGGAAACTATACAGCAGAAAAATGCTCCAAAACCATTTGTTCTTAAGGAAAGCAATTTGTTACTAGCTGAAGCGAAGTGTTCTTTGTCCTTCTGCCAAAAACGCCTTGTCTATTATCTATGTTTGCTGAGCTCACACACAATAATAGAAACACAGTAAGATATGCTTAAAACAACATTACAAGCAGGACACACTTTATTCTTCTAAAACAATAGGCATGAGTATGTTCTTCTCCATCACACTTTTCTCTAATGTAGAAGCTCACTGACACAGTGGAGGTTCAGCATTTCTTAATTGCCTTTTTAATTTAGTCCACTTTTTCCCCAGGGCTGATACACTGATTCCTCTTATTCCTCCCTCATCCCTCTCTCAACAGACCTGCATTTATGAGATATATTTTAAAACAGCTACTTCTTTTATTATGTTCACATATTCTTATATATTTCTTTTCTTTATGAATTTAATAAACACTTTGAGGAAAGTGTTAGGAATACTTATGGGAAATACAGATACCCTGGGAGTAGGTTTTCAAAAGGAGGCAGGACTGAAATTAACAAAAAGAAAAGTAATAACCTAGGGAAGAGAAGGGTAGGTGGGTCACAAAAAATACAGATAGCAAAATGGTTCTGACCTAATCTCATTACCAGGCAGCCTTAGGAGAGCAATTTCACATTATTTCATATACACGGTCTTTGTCTATACGGAGACAGCACTTTACATTGGCAGCCCAGAAAAGAACAGGATTTGTGGGCATATGACTATTCAGAGAACAGATGAGCTGCCTAAGGTAACCTTCATTTCCTCTACTATGTAAGTTTTTGAGTGCTCTAACACAGTTACTTTGGAAAACTCTTCAGAAATCATTAAGTACCATAGGACACATGAGACAGTATATATGCTGAGTTGAGGCTGGCAGAATTAAGAGTATACTTCATACTTGTCTTTCCATTCCAAAGAAAACTTTTTTTTTTTTTTAAGAAAAAAAAAGAAGAAAAGGTCATCATATATTGTGGAAAAGGAACTGCACAGGAATATGAAATATTCACGTCTCTCATTCTTTCAACGGGAGTGGTTAAATCAATGAGCTAATGTACACAGATAAGCCAAAAAAAATGTTATATACTGCTGAAGAATTAAAGCATAAAGGAAGGTACTATATAAGGTGCGGTATGTAACATAGAATAGCTTGGCTTGGAAGGGACCTTTGAAGGACATCTAGTCCAGCCACTGTCTGCAATGAGCATAGACACCACAAGCAATCTGTATCAAAACCCGTAGCTTGTGTTGCAGTAGAGTATCTTTTTCTCTGCCTACAATGTTCTTGAGTCATATTCAGTAGGAATTGAAGGGATTCATCTAGATGTTTCCAAAGGAGCAAGACTTGTAATGCAGACCAACTGGCCATTGCTGTGTGCCATATATGGTATTAAGAATGACACAGTATACAAAAAAGAACCATTTTTAAATTCATTAATCAGAAATTGATAAGATTCTTGAAAATGTGAATGTAATTGTTCACATTTATATACTTTGCCTTTTGGAAGAAAAATGAGATAAGACTGTCACCAATATTGTGAAACTTCTTAGTGAATTTCAAAAGTTCTATTTATTACTTACTGAAGGTGCTGACTAAGCTTGTCACCACACCATGGGACAATACAACACTGGTTTTTACAAAGCTGCTACTAGCTGCCTTACTTTTTCTCTGAAAATTCTGCAGACAGAGTAAGCTAGAATCCTTTCCATACCACAGCTGCCAAGTATTATATGGCTATTCAATGATTTGTTAAATTACATTTTTGGGTATTATTAAATGTTTTCATAACTAAACATGGAGAAGAATCTGTTTTTTTGTATTATTCTACACCATGTGCTATATTCAGTTACTCATCCCTCCTTCTTCAGTTGCAATTTCCTGAAATATCTGCACACCTACTTTTAATTTCCGTGCCCTTAGCTGGCAACCAGTTTAGAAAGTAGAAATCATGAAGGTGCTACTGCACTACAGGGCAGGAACTTTTTAAATGCTGCAGTTCTGGTCCTTACAACTGTAGGATAAGGAAGGAACAGAAAAGTGAGAGTGGAGATAGATACAACCATCTTCCCCAAAAGAAGAGGCTCAGCAGGTGATACCTGTTCAGTTCAGGAAAGAAGGGCAGTGGAGGAGCAATATGATGGAAGTTAATGAAGTCATTTGCAGCATGGAGAAGGAAATAAATATATTGTGAAACTTGCTGCTATAGGATGTTGTGAAGGCCAAAAGGATACCTAGTTTTGGAAAGAGGTTTTAGAGCTACATGGAAGATATAAAATTCACATCACTATATATTGGTGGCTATTAAACATCATTATGAAGATATATTGGTAATAAAATGTTGATTGCTGCAAACTGGCAAGGTGTGCCAGCAGTGAGGCTGCTCTCTTGCCTCTGTTACACTAGAGACAATGTTACCTGCCATTAGGCCAGAAGGTTAGGTGGACCTTTGGCCTGACCCTGTTTGGCCAGTCTTGTACTGCTGCAAATCACATACCTCTTTCTCCACAGAGCCCCCACTTCTGACTTTGCGTCCACACCAGGTCACGCTCATTCTTTACAGACTATTTTGCTCAAGCTGCTGGGATTAATGACTTTCTTATTGGACCCTTTAGGAATCCTGTTTCCTCTGATTTTTAATTACGCTTTTTTCTTTATTCTGCTCCCACTCATCCCTTCCAAAGTTAATTTACACTGACTAAAATAATCCCAGCATTTTAAAAATATGTGAACTGTGTTGTGTGCATGTGTGACTATGGTCCTGTTTGTGTTCCCCTGAGACCTAGCCTGCTTGTAACAAAACCACAGACTAAAAATTGCATCCCATTTCTCTTGTGGGTTGTTGTTGCTTTGTTTTTTGTTGTTTTTTCCTTTTTTTTTTTTTTTGGTTGGTTGGTTGGTTGTTTCTTTGTACTTACTCCACAGTAAGAACTGTATTTTTTTTTAACCCTTCACAGAAAATAAACTATTTTTAAATGTGGGGGGTTGGATGATTATAAGAGAATAACCATACTGCTAAAGGTCCCTACCAATGTGGGTTATACTATCAAAGAAAAAACACTGTTATTATGGTGTGATACTATTTGCAAGGTATTGCATTAACAACAGAGATTGGAAGAACTACTGGCTTTCAAATTTTATTTATTTATAGTATTTTGTTAGCTTAGTCCAGGCAGAAATGTGAGTACTTATGCAAAGGTTTCCTGTGGTTGCAGAAGGAGAATCCAACATACTCTAATGCACGTCTGTATTGGAGCTTTTGTCGTAATAAGGTTGATTCACTTATTCAAACCACCCTTATTCTCAGCTGTACCTTCACAAGAAATCGATCCTAATCACCATCAGTTCCCTCAGGTCTTGAAAAGCTGAAACAATACAAAAGTATGTATAAGTTTTAGGTAATGTAGTCACATTTTTCTAATCATATTTCTAATCGCACTAGCTTGTTACACAAAAGCACTGATTGGAAAACAAGATCATAAAAGCCTAAGAGATAATACTGAATCATTCACACACCAGAATGTAATAATTGTAGAGTTGCTTAAAGAGCTAGCATAAAAAGACAATGAATCCCCAAAGCTGCATTAGCAGGGTACTTTTAAAGAGGAGCAAATAATACCCAAGGGCAGGGCATGGGGAAGCTTGTGCAAAACCAATTTCTACAATAATTAAAATTTTAATCAAACCTTTGGCTCCCTTCCCCATCCCCAGTGCCCCAACATTTCATTTCAAACAGGGATAGGGCCATTTTTCAGGAAGCACCAGGCAAACACATTGGCACACACATCTGCAATAAAAAAACAAGTGTATCACAGCTCAAAAACAGATGCCTTTTAATGAAGGCGATACCTTTATAGTTCTTGTTTTTACAGGTGTCTCAAAAGAATTAGACTCACTTTGACATAAAAAAACACCCCACAAAACACCAAAAAAACAATAAAAACAAACAAACAAAACCCACAAAAACCCCACCAAAAAACAACCCAAAACCTAATTTCTGAAGACTGCCTAGGAAGACAGAATAAAATGCCATCTTTGATAGTTCTGTATGTATTTTTTTCCAGCAACACTGAAGTGAACTCTTACGTATTGAGAAGGGGACTGGCAACAGTTGTCTTTTTGTGTCAGTTTTCAGCGTAAGACTGTGAAATGCTTACCAGCTCTCAATTTTCCCCATTTTCCATGTGCATGTATTAAAGGACATGATGGATCTAGCACTCCAAGTTATACAATGGAGAGGACATACAGTATTGTGTGGCACCTGAAGGCTGTTTTTTGGATTCTTTCTAGTGCGAAATCCCCCAAGAAGTTACAGGGATCAGGACCAACAGAGATATGTGAACTGCCTGTTCTTCCACCGCCTTCCCATTCCAGGCAGAGATGATTACCAGGTTAGGAGATTTAATAGCATTTGCATATATATATATATATATATATATGCAATGACCCCATATAGGGGTCACAGAGCTGCAGAGGCACTGCAGCACTGTACTGAAAATGTGCGAGTAAGACCCTCGGTGTGGGAAAGTCTGAGGCAAGACCATATGCATGAGGCTTGTTAAGTGCACAGGCTTGGGGTGGTCCACCCTCAGAGCCATGTTCTCCAGCCCAACCTCTCACAGAGTCAGGATAGGATCAGAGTGTCAGCAGTGTCCTGGTATAGAAAGAAAAATCCTGACTTCTCATGTAGCAAAGCAAAGCCCGGAAACACAACCTGGGTGTGTCTGCAGCCACTGATACCATTAGTGCAATTCTTAAGACTCAGAGCCTCCGCAGGTTACCTGCAGCAGTTACCACTTTTGGACAGACTTGTAGCAGTTCATCCTGCTGGACACAAGTGGAAGCTGGCAGGTTAAAGCATAAACTCCAATAATGCCTTTTTATGGAGCTGGTATATTTCCAACAAGAGAATAGGATAGACTCTTGGGGCAACAAACCCTGCTAAAACTCTAAACTAACTTAGAAATTGTTTCAAATAAATCAGTACAACTGCATCAGACAACAAACTGACTGAATTAAGCATCTCCTAAAAAACAGTGGTGTAATGTTGGGCTGTTGTAGGAGGTGGCTTGAATCAAGCTGCTAGACTCCATCACTTGATCTCACACTTCCTGTCTGCTTCCTCAGATGGGGGCCAATAGTCCCTCAGAAAGAGCTGAAGTCAGATAACTGAAGACAGCAACATAAAGTGCTGCATCAACTTTTTTACATAATGTCTGTCAACAAGTTATATATCCCTTTTTTTTTCTTGAAAATTCAGGCCATTAATTCTATGCCCAGTGGATACAGGATTCATTTATTTCCAACTTTTTATGTAGAAAACAGTTATGTTGTCCCGACCTGCTCAGTAGGTCCAGGGGGAGATCTTACACCACACTCTCCATGGTTTGCAGGAGAAACAACTAACTCTTCAGAAGTTAAAAATGAAACAACAACTAATTTTACTGTAAAATTCCCCAAACTGTGTCAGGAGGAGCAAAAGTTTTGGCAGATTCTTATTGTTATAAAAGATCCGAAATAGAAACGAAAGAATGAAAGAACACAGAGAAATAGGCTTAACACCCCATGGATCCAGTAACATCTTCTTGGTCAGAGTTAAAATCCTTTCAGTTGTGATCCTTTTAAACCTTTTGGTCAGTGAACCACTGGGGCTACAGGCCGGTCGCCTTTTTTGTAGGGCCACCTATATAGGGAACTCTCCCACAGGTGAGATTTATTGGCAGAGCTATCAGGTAAACCCCCAGACCCAGTTCAGATTGTGCCTTGGGCACCTCAGTGTTTGTGCTGCTGTCTATACACAGTTGGTTGCCCGGGCAGTTGATGTTCGTGGCCTCAGGGCAGACAGCACAGGAAAACATCCCCCACCTTGGTGGAGCAGGACTCTGCTCTGCACTCCTGCTGTTTGCCCGAGCAGTAACGAGCTGCACACCGTGAACAGACCCTCAGCCTCCCCCAGTTCTTTCTGTCTTTTTGGTTGTTTTGAGGCACAAACAGGTTCTTTTGACCATCATGTCTTCAGTCTTCTCTGGAGGAATGAACACTCTTTAACTATCTTTGAACTGCTTGCCTGGGGTATATGGTTAGCTTTCACTGTGCAAGCGTTTCCGAGAGGCAAATGATATAACCACGAGATGTACATGCCTACTAGGGTCATGACATGCCTGCCTTAGTGAACATTTACCAATGTAATGCAAGTATTCTGTTGACTCCCCGATTTGTGCAAAACTCACTGCTGTGAACCAAATAGTTAAATGATGTGGGTTTGTTGTTCTGTTGGGGTTTGTTTGCTTGTTTTGTTTTCTTTTGTCTTTATTTTTTTGTTGTTGTTGTGGGTTTTGTTCTTTGGTTTTGTTTTGATTTGGGGTTTATTTTTGCAAAATAAGAAAACTCCGTCTCTCACATCACAATGCTTAAAGCCAGACCTACTGGTAAGTTTGGAGTCTTTCCCTTGAATGAGTATTTGTTGTTCCAAAATGAGATTGACTGCTCAGACTTTTTGCTACAGTCTGGTGAACTAAAAGCCATATGTTTCAAAATCAAAACAGAGATTCTTATATAATTATTAGACTGTAGGAGCTGATTTAAGAAATAGATGAGAAACACCCCAACGCTTCTGATAGAATTGTAGGAGGTGACCAGCCTTGAAACTCAATTCATGGTGTGTAATTGCCTTGGCAAGGCACAAAGTAGTAAGAATGTACATTTCCTTGTACCATATGGGAATGCTTTGAATTCTTGATTTTCCTACATCTACACAAGCAGCACATTGCATGGAATTGTTAGGTGAGGTTCCTTTGAAAAAGGAAAAAGAAACACTTTCAATGTGCTTTTGTCTCCACATATAGCCTTTGCAACCTACTTTCACATCACAAATGTCAGAAATTCAAAATCTTCACAGATAAAGTGCTGGCCTGTTTCTTTCATAGTACTATAAAAGAAATAATAAGTAATTTTACTGTGTGCCATCATTACACCATTTGTATGGATCTCTTCTATATAACAGTTAGACTAATTGCCATAAATTTTTCAGACAACTGGTTGGCATTATCATCTGTGTACAATGTAGTGGAAACAAACAGATTGCATCTATACAGATAGGAAAAAGGCTGTTATTTCTGTAGCTTCAACAAGATTTGAAAAATGTATGGTGCCTCTCACAGGATTTAGTGCTTTGTACCTATAAACTATTGCTGTAAGTTTTTAAGAATAAATGTTACTATAAAATATTTTATATGTTTGAAGGTATCATAAACTAAAAATATTACGTTTTGAGAAATCTAGAGGCTATTCTTAAAATGCACATTTTTTCTTGATGTAATTAAATCATAGATGACGTGTGAGAAGGAATGGCTTATGTTTGCCCTGTTTGGAACAGCTGGAAGCAATTCTCCAAGATGTGCTGAGACCAGTGACAGTGATACATAACAAAAGAGAAAAAATGAAAATAAATCCTATTAGTTTCAAGGTAGGTTTACAGTTACAGCAAGACATGTAAAATATTGCACTTTCACAGTGTTAAGGTGCTGCAAAGACAATGAGAATACAACAGTAAAGAGTTTTGTGTTTTGAACCTCTCACCATATTCAGGAAAATACTTAATTTGAATTTACTCGAAGTGATGAAGTGATGAAAAATGAGAGAATTTCTGTCATTACTATTTAAACATGCATTGCAAATGGATACTATTACTGCCCTGAAAACCTACAGAATCCAATCAAGCCTCAGATTTTGGGTATTTAATTACTGACATAGCACTGTGTATGCTGATACTAATGAGTTCCATAAGGAAGCAGTGTTACTTGATGCTGACTGTCACACCTTTACCGTAAGTTTTGGTAAT
Source organism: Pezoporus occidentalis (assembly GCF_034315485.1). NCBI lineage: Eukaryota > Metazoa > Chordata > Aves > Psittaciformes > Psittacidae > Pezoporus > Pezoporus occidentalis. Next base: position 6,734,242 of record NW_026915713.1, on the reverse strand, counting down.
TCTGCTCTTGCTCTGCAGAGGTGTGCACTGTGCACAGAGTACAGCAGTGTATATAGTGCTATTTGGGATATTTATTCCTTTTTTTTTTCATCATGGAGAATGTCTCAGAGTCTATTAAACAGCGGAAGACATACTTTCTACTGTACTGGGCCGCATTTATGCAACCTGCAGCCTGTTTTCATGATTGTAATAAAATCATTTAACATATGCTGATATTTCATTGAACTAGGCCTGCTTATATGATTGGTCTCTTAGAGCATGCCTGAAGAAAGAGAAAATGATGGAATTTCCTTAATGATCTGTAATTTCTTCAATGTCTTATTGAGGCAGCTAGCTGTTTGAAAGACTAAAGAAGATCCAGCACATGGACTTGGTCTAATTTCAAGTTCCTTTAGATCTCCTAGATGAACTGTCCCACTGGCTGCATCACTGAAATTCATAGATTTGTAAGGCCGCAAAAAGGTTTTATGCCCTGAAATAAAAATAGATAAAGTAAGCAGCAGAACTCAAACCCAAAGCCTGTTTCTCTAAAGAAGCCACTGCAGAATTTTCTTCAGCTGGGCTGAAGACGTGTCTCTGAGGATCTGTTCACAGACTTCCAGGCTCCTAGGTGCAATGAATTACTACAGCTGAAGAAGTCATTGTTACTTCGTGGTGAAAAGTGTTTGGTGGATGTACTCAGAATTCCCCATCCCCTTCTGAAATGTGGCCTGGAATTGCTGTATATTATCTGGGACTATGCCCTCCTACAAATAAGTGTTAGGGGTTGCCAAATCCAGGACCACAGCAAGGGATAGGCTGCTGCAGCTCCAAGCCTTCAGCTCCAACCAGTAGCATGGCTGAGCTTGTATTCTCCACAGGTACACACACATAAACACACGTATACAGCATATATAAACATTGTGGATCCTCCAGCAACTAGACTCAGACACTATCTGCCCAGCTACTGGTTTCAGCTGTGATAGAGTTATTTTTCTTTCCAGCAGCTGGTGCAGTGCTGTGTTTTGGCTTTAGTGTGAAAACAATGCTGATAATACACCAATGTTTTAGTTGTTGCTCAGTAGCGCTTACCCTGATCAAGGACTTCTCGGTCTCTCACACTCTGCCAGTGAGGAGGGGCACAAGAAGTTGGGAGGGAGCAGAGGCAGGAGACCTGACCTGAATTAGCCAAAGGTATATTCCATACCACAGCACGTCATTCCCAGTGTACTGGGGGCAGTTACGCAGAAGGAACTGATAACTGCTTAGGTCTGGCCGGATATAAGTCAGTGGGTGGTGAGCAATGGTATTGTTCATTACTTGTGGGTGGTATGTTTTTTTTATTCCTTTCTCCTTTTTTTTTTTTTTTTAGTTCGTATTATAATTATTGTTGGGTTTATTATTATTATATTTTACTTTCTTTCAGTTATTAAAGTGTTCTTAGTCAACAGGTTTTTACCTTTTTTCTAATTCTCCTCCTCATCCCACCAGGGTAGAGGGGGAGGTGAGTGAGCAGCTGTGGGATACCTACTTGCCAGCTGGGTTTAAACCACAGCATTCTGGTAGCCCACTCCTTCAGTTGTCTCCCAGAGACAGACACACACAGTCACAGGCTGACCCCTGTGTGTGCATGCTCCCAGTCACTCCAGGTGCTGGTGCACAGTCACGGCGATCCCTGGTCATATTCTAGTGGCTGTACTCAGGCCCCCATACACAAACACGCCACCATGTCCATACAGAGCCCCTCACAGAGGAAACAGGTAAAAATGGAGTTACAAGAGAAGCCAGGACTAATTGAAGGCACCAGGCACAGGGCATAGCCAGACAAGTGTACTGACCTGCCAGCTGTTCACACCCAACCCATTCACTCTATTTTCCTGCACTTGATTCTTCCCATCCCTTTCCCCGCTTTGATTCCTCCCTAAACATCCTATTAAGAGTCTTGCGCAATCTTCCTAAGCACCCTGCAATCACTCCATGACCCCAGCAGTGACACCTCTGCCTGTACATGATATCAGGACAGGCTCTCCCAGTGTTTATCTCCCACTGATTAGCATTTCATTTTTAAAGAGAAATAAAATTTCTTCAAAAGAAATTATTTTCCTCCTCACATTATTCTGTGACCATTTCAGTTACACTTTAGTCCTTCTCCTAAGGGTGTACTAACTCTCACCAGACTTCGTGCAATCAGTTATGAAGAAACACTGCCACATCTCAAGAGCTGAAAGAGACTCTTTGGAAATGACTTGTTATCTTCCTACCTATCACAACAGATGCAAAAAGCCAAGGGTATATGGCCTGCCACTGATACGCAGATAGACTCCACAACTCGTTAAAGTTGTAAAGCAGGTATGCTTTTTATTCAACGCTGAGACGCATGGGGATAATTTCTCAGTCATGCGTACCTCAGTGTTGTTTCCCTCTACATTTATTCTCTAAAGTTATATATATGCATAAGGTTGCACAATACGCCTATACATATTCATGTCCTATCCCGGCTTCGTATTATAATGAGTTAGAAGGCCCTTTGCGCCTGCACAGTGCCCCCTCTGGTCATGGGCAAGGGTCTCAAGATGAAGTAAATGAGTCTTCCTCCTGTGGGTAGGGGTCTTCAAGATGAAGTAAATGAGTCTTCCTCTTCTTGAACTTTTCACCTTTTAGTCTTCCTGTATGGCCTTAGGGTTTGGTTGGTGTCCCAGCCATAAACCATCTGCTTCTCCCCCTTCAGGTGTCTGCATTTCCTTATCAATAGCTGCTTATCAGTAGAATCAGTCTGCTTTTCCTTGTCAATAGAACCAGGTGTCTGCTTTTCCTTATCAATGGATAGTGCCTTTGTTCTGCTTAGTAGGCATGATAGGTACAGACAATACTTTTGTTTAAGCAAGCGAATTCCTCTAACACTCCTGTACAACCCCCCTGTACAACCCCCCTGTACAATCCCCCTGTACAACACCCCTGTACATTGGTTAACCCTGTATCACCACCACAGCAGTTGCTGGGGTGTCTTGCGTGGGGTAGTCTGCCAGAGATGCTATAACACTGTGCAGAAAACACCAGGGAGGATCATGGTCATTGGTAGGAAGAGTACAGATCAATTCATGCTGATGAAAATAGTGGGCACGTTGATGACTATTTTCCTGAACAAAACCTGAACTGTACTCATGGTGAGTGGGTTTTATCAAGACAGGAAAAGGGAAATGTAAAACTCCAAGCAGTACTGCCTGCTGTACTACGTGCACTGCAAATTATATGACAATATAGTCCCTGCATTAACAATGGAATTCTATGTTTCCTGAAAAGCAGGTTATTTACTCAGCTTCTCTTTGCTTGAATAGGAATTTGTCTGCATGACTATATGGTCATTCTTGTGATCCCCACTCAGCCTTAGCATGTGTGACAATTAACCACATTTTCACTTCTCTCTCTTGATATGTTAGGAAACACGAAACCTGACTCCAGACTTCCCTCAGGCAAATGGGAGGCAGGAACTAACAAGAGAGAAACAATAAAAGCCTCATTCTTAGGTCTTTTCTTTATTGTCACTAGGTCTGGAAGAATTTCTAATCCATTTCAGAGCAAAACCAGACAACTAACAGAATGGTGAGAGTAATTATAGTTATCAGATATATGCTTGTGATGTGGTGTGTTGCTGAACAACATTCAGTAAATGCTTTGCCTCCAAGGGTTACTAGCCTGAAGTCCGCAGCAGATCTGGATGCAGAATTCAGGGACCATTCATTTAGCCATGGGACAATTGGGCATCCACCACAACTGGCAAAACTCTACTAACAAATGAAACAAAATATGAAATTTTGTGTTTGATGGGTATTTTGTAAAATTTCAGAGAGATTTTACAGCATAAAGCAGTGGATTTCACAGAGGATAAACATCCTAATTCTCCAGCACCAAAGTAACTGTCCTAAGTCTGTAATTAAGAGATAATTAACAGCAGTATTTAAATATTGTATCTGAGCCCCTATAAATGTTATTCAATGCTATTTAAAATATTTGGGTTTTATTTTTTTAAATATAATATGAAAATACAGGGGAAAATAAATTACTGAGCAATGTAAATTAGCCTATTTTGATTTGTATTTGAACAAGAATATACACATGGAATTTAACAAACCTGGTTCACTCTCTCAGGACAGAATACAAATTCACTTTATTAATTGCTTTTTTCTTTATTTACAGGTTAAAACTCCACTGAGATACATAATTTCACATTTAGGAGATCCTGGTTGCATGGCTATCAATCAGTATTACAAATTAGTTAAGCATATAAAAATTACTTTTACTTTTTTTTCCAGCTTGCTGAAAATACTCAGCTGCAATAAATAAATCAAAACATGTTCTGCTCTATGTAATGCAATTTAGAGCTGTCAGTGGCCTCAGAACAAGCAGGACACCCAGTTAAAGATAAATTAGTCTTAAATCAAATGGCAATGAATGTCTGGCTCTTTCCAGCAAATGAGTGTTCTCTGTGGAGTGCTGTACCTGAGGGAGGTTGTTTGAGTACTCATCCTGATTTTCCAATTTAAAACACATATTTTTTTTTCTATAGGGGCAGACTTATTTGTAGCTGACACTGAGTTTTGCTTGGACTTCAGCTGAACAAGTTCTTCCTCCACCCATGTTGAACTATGGCATTGATTTTATGATCCACAAAAATAGGAATAAAAGATGAATTTTGGCTTTGCTAAATTTTAGTTAATCAAAGTTCAAAAGATATAGAACTAGAACAGAGACGTAGTAGCAGAAATGTAGGAGCAACGAAACCAGGGCAAACTCCTAGCAGAAGAATATACTTGCAGATGTAGTCTGCAGCCTCTTAAATGTAACATTGCCTGAAATTTATACTGCAGCTAACATGGAACTTTGTGTAACTGACCAGCAAGAGAAGCAGAAATGTATCAATGGTAGAAAAGCTTTGGAGAGCAGAACTGAGATGAAAAGGACCTGGAAAAGACAGGAAAAAAAGAAATTCAACTTTCTGTTATTCACATATGTAAACTGCACTGCTGCTGATCTGTTCATTTTTATTATAAAACAGTGCATGTGAAGGCATTATACCCAAATATAGGTACAAAAAGGAGAATTGCAATGTTTCTGCAATCACACAGCAATCCACAGGAAGTCAGAGACATGCAAAAGCATACATCAATCATGACTTTACAAGAAGAAAGCTCAGGATATAATACAGGCAGGAAAAGTTCCACCAGAGGTTCTGCAGAAAAAGGCACAAGAATCATCAGATGTATAATGTTTTCCTTATGTGTAATGATGTATATCATAGAAATCAGCAAAATTATGAATGGTCTGGAAAAAGCAAATATGTTTTCATTCAGTGGTTCATAATAGAGGAGTGGAAAAGGAATAATAAGAAATTATCGAGCAGGAGATTTAAAATAAATGTAGTAGGTTTTTTTATCCACATATAACTGCATTTTGGATTTCATTACCAAGAAAAATTGTAGAGGCCAGAAGTATAAATGGATTCTAAAAGCAGCAACGTTCATTTATGATAAGTATTTTCGTAGGAAATAGAAAAAAGCAGAGGTCCAGATGCAGCTTCCAGTTCTCAAAAACTATCTGTATTATTCCGCTCACATCCTGTGAACTCTTTAAAAGCCTCCTGTGAATTGCAGAGGGAAATGGAGTTTTGGTTCAACCCTTAGTTTCTTATATATTGGGACTGCATCAAGTTGTTTGAATATGTCACACTGGATCCTGTACAAAAATGCTTTCACTATGAGCAAGAACACTATTACAGGATTTAACAAGTGACCTCAGGACCTGGATGTCATTGTGCCAAACAAGACATGAAGAAGCCTCTTCTTAAACCACAGATCATAAGCTTTTCTTTAGCAATTTTGCTCAATTGCGTACAAATATGACAGGGGCAGTTGTCAAAAGATTTCATCACAAATAATTTGTTACCCTGGCTTTGCAGTCTCACATTTCCAGTGTGAGAATAGGGCTGTAGGGATGAGAAAATAGCCAGCTTAGTTTCAATGTCACAGGCATCTGAAATGGGAGTAACAAGTTGTACAAAAGCTGGGGACTCCAAATTAGGTGCTTGAATTTATTTCAGTTTTAATAAACCAAAGTTCTTGCTAGCAGCTCTGAGGCAGAATTTTAAAAAGCGTGTTATTCCTTTCTCAACATAGACTCCCACCCCTTCTGAAATAAGAATGCATAAATTACAAATGGAGGTCTTCTGGGGCAGCACTGACTTACATTAAGAGCACGTTTTAACTAGACTTGTCAACAGGTTGAGATCAGCAGTTTTTACAGGCGTACTATTTCCTTGCTATAAAGCTGGCATAATAATTTCCTTCACAGTTGGAAAAGTATTTAACATTTGCTTCTCTGAAATAAACTATATGCATTTGAAATAAAACCTTAGGTGTCCTTAATAATTTGACACTTAAAATGCAGTTCCTTTTTTGCTATATGGGTAGTATGAATAGAAGATGAATTCTGCATACCAGAAGATATGTAGAGATGCTAATTTTCAGTTTTTCTCCTTGTTATAGTTTTGTATTAAGAAATATTATCTCTTCCCCTTCTCCAGCCAAGATCAGCATGTATTTTGTGAATCAGGCCAGATCACTTGCATAAACACTATATTACTCTATTTCACCAGGGTGACTGAATAACAGATTATTCAGTCCAGAGGAAATGTTACAAGCATGCTTTATGTCTATCTAGATTTAGATATTTCAGATGTGGAAGTAGTACCAGCAGATGGTGCTCAAGAATATATTGCATAAACAGATATGCACTGGTCAAGAACCGAGAGGAAGTAATGGATAAACACGTTTCTGAAGCAACCTTCCAACATAGCAGTAGAGGCAAGTAACCTTAGATATTCTAAAATGTAAATGGGTAAGAGTAAGGAAGATATTGTGTGACAGAGTAGAGGAGATCCTGAAAGAGCAATTTCATGGTATGAGGCTTAAGGTGTAAAATTTACCTAACCTACCTTTACCACAGAGATCAGAGCTTGTTGTTCGCAATCCTTTTAGACACAGTGGAGAAAAATAAGCAGTACTAGCAAAAACCTTATTCTCTTTTTTTTCTAAGATGGACACTTCTTGGGTTTGTAGGTTTCATCAATCTATGTTGCGTGCCATGTAAGACCTATGTGCACAACAGTTCACACCACAGCTCACACCAATTGCTGGTGTCTCCACTGGCTTCCCTCCCCAGGAAGACCACAGGCACAGAGCTGAATTGTCCTATACCTCATTAATTTTTGGCTGCTTGTGTTTGATAGAAAACAATCATTAGTGTAATTCTGAAGCCCTTATCAGAGTAGAGATTTGGAAAACATGCAACACAAAGATGCTTCAAGATCAAAAATGCTCAAAGGACTTTATGATCATCTTTCTGACTCTGTGCTCCATTTATTCCAGCTGTTTGTTGGACTTATAGGGGTTCTGTTCTGTCCATACTCTTATGCAAAAAAAAAAACCAACAAAACGAAACACAAACATTAATGGAAACTTTAATATTTCCTCACACCAGTGTTGAAAAAATAAAATAAGCCTCCAAATGGATACTTTTTTTTATTGTTTATAGAAAGAAAAATAGATTATATGCAACATTTATATGTATATGTCTATGTATATGTATATAAATGCATAAACACACAGAGACATATGTGTGTCTATATATATATACGTATACACAAAAAGTTCCTTCACTGCTGAATAATACCACTTAAAAGAAGTAAGAAATTATAACCCAAATATTTCTAACAGGAAAATGGAATGGAATTATTTACTTGATTAGTCTCTTCTACTTGGCATTGACATGGGATATTTGACACCTGGAGCAAGATGTCAATTTGGCATTCTTCCTTATTGTAATAAAGGTTTGGGAGCAGGATTGTGTTCAAAGGAAAATGGCATTGGGAATCATTCATAGCTGGCCTCTTGTGGAACAAATATGAAATTGATATGCTGTGTGTGCTCGTATATTTGCCTCCTTTTTCAGAATCCTTTCAAATAAGCCATGTTACAGCACGATGAGATTCATGAAGGAAATCCCTAGAACAATGTGTACAGTGACCTATTTATGGATTCTTTCTATACCTCTGAATTGAATGTTACAAGGTGATTTTCCTGCCTTTCATTGACTTGAAACACAAAGGTGATTTCTGCCATAGTAATATCCAATACGTTTCATAAGGAATACTAATACTGTCGAGATTACTTTAAATAAGCAGGTTTGTAAAGGTTTCCCTTGTCTATTGCTCTGAATCATTATCTGGTGGCTTCCATAGTAAGTATGCAAACAGTACTGCAACCTTTGCAACAGAAAGTCTCTCTCTTGATAGCTCCACCCTCGTCAGAGTCTTCCAACTAAACATTACTGATGGGAATTTAAAGATAGAAATTAATTGCAAGCTTGAACTGTTTCACCACAGTGTGCTGCCATGTTTGTCACATCACTTTCAGGTTTAGTGCTTGCTATCACTTGTCTTTCAAGAAGTATTAGATTTTAGTAATTTTACAAATATGTAAAAATGATTTATTTGGAGACACATTTCTGGAAATTAGAATTCTGTTGGTGGGTCATGGTCAGAGAATATCTATGCAGTTTTTCAAAGCCTTGAATGAAAATTTTTACTTTGAAATGTGACACTACCATCAGTGGACAATGAGACAGAAGTAAGAAAGGAAAAGACAAAGGCCAGCTGGCCTGTTGCAGTATATAATGGTACTACCACGTAATTCCTCTTCTTGAACATTTGGTATTATTTAGGTCTATTCTTTTCTAAATACATAGTTGTCATAGACTTTAAACATCCATTATGGTTATGGAGATGTACCTAAACATATGGCTTTCTTAGCCTCCACTCAGCAGGTAAACTTCAGCTCTGCCATTTATTTTGACACAGTTCATTTTATTTACTAGTAAGGCTTGTCTGAATTATAATCCTAATTGAAAAGTGATTTTTTTTAAGAAATAGCATTGTGGGGCTTTAAGTTAATTTCTGACCCAATAATTAGCAACTCTAATATGTGTTTGGAAGGAAGAGAGGGAAGGACTGTTCCTCTCCATTGCCCATTGCTAATTTCTTTTTTCATTTTGCTTATGTTTCTTATTGCATAGAGTCTGCAAACTCAGCCTGGAATCTGGAAGACAAATTATCTTCTTTCTTTTTTCTCACAGTTAGTTAAATAGGATTCACCAAACCAAAAGTTAGATTAGTTTGCAAGGACAAGAAGCAATACCCACAAAGGGAATTCTCTCTGGATATAAGGAAAAAGATGTTTTCACAATGAGCATGGAGCCCAGGAGCAGGCTCCCAGAGTTATTTCATTGCTGAAAATCTCTCCTTCATTGCTGGAGATTTAAAACACTTAACTGGACACAGCACTGAGTAATTGCTGTAACTTCAAAGTTGCCCTTGCTTTTTGCAGGGATTAGACTAGATGATCTCCAAAATTCCTTTCCAACCTACATGTCGGTCTAGTGACTACTCTTTTACCAATTTTTGCCCTCAGATTTCCCCTATTTCAAACCCTCTTTCCCTTCCTCAGTCCTTTCCCTTTCCTTGTTATCTAGTTCTTCATTTGCTTCCTTCCTTTATTACTCTTTCCATATTTCTTCTATAACATTACCTAATTTTTCCTTTTCTGTTGTTTTGGGTTTTTTGTTTGTTTTGTTGGTTTTTTTTTTCATCTTTCTACAGCACTCCATTTACCTATAAAACCTCTATAGTGCAGGAAGGAAAGAAGACCTTCCTGATAAAAACGTGGAAAACATACAGGGAGGTTGATTAAAAATGTGGGGACACTGGACAAAAGTATAAGGAGGCTGATCACCAGGATGTACAGATTTCTTACTCCCTTCAGTTATGGATAGGTAACTTATGCAATAGCATGTGGGTCTGATATTTCTCTTTAATTTTTTCTTCTGTGCTTAACAGGTGCCCTTTTCCAAACTTTGGTACCCTGTCTCCTTTCTTCCTCAGTGTGTTCCCCCTTTTATCTCCTAGTTTTAATGGCTCACATTTTTTCTGGCTCATCAAGTCTTATCTAATTTCAGATAATCCTTTTCACCCAGCTTTGCAGTAGTCAGAAATTCCAGTCAGCATTTGTAATTTTTCAACTAAATTTTCTATACCAGGGTTCCCTTACAAGTCTGTGTGCTTTCCCAAAATCTTGCGACAATTCCAAGTGTAATTGCCTACTTCATGGAAAAAAAAAAGGAAGTGACTGTATCATTTGCAAAAAAATAACATATTTTCTCATTCTCAGGAAAGTCCAGAGTGTATTTAAGGAAACTCATGAAGTAAAATTCCCTCAAGGCAGACACCTGGCATGGGAAATTAGAGCAAGAACGGTTAACCTCTGTAAAGTCTATAAATAGTTGAAAACTTTATGATGAATATGAAGGTGTTTGTTAAAGAGAGGAGACGTTTCTAATTCGACTTATAATACATTGTTGCACAATTTTATTTTTGCTCAAATGTAGCATGGTGTTCTGATATTGTTCTCCCATTTATTGCCAATTTCATACTAGACACATGCCAATATTAAGTCTTCATTAATGTCTAAAACCACAAATGTTAATTTTTTTTTACCTTGGTATTTTGATACCATTCCAAATTCTGTTTTTGTTTATCTCTTTATCTTAAGTGGTGACCACATTTTTCTTTTTGATCCATTTGACTTAATCACATTACCAGTCCTTTTTCTAATTCATTTGTACTGTGACTTTAACTTTTAATTTCATGTTCTTATGCAAAAAATGTCCTCTGACACTAATCTCTTTTCTTCACCTTAGATGGTCCTATTATTTTCCATATCATAATTTTCACATGTAAAAAGGATATCTTGTGATATTGCTGTGGTTATTTTTCTGTCAGATAAAATTAACCAAGTCCAATGACTAACTTCTGCATTTTAAATGGCTTAAACCAGGCTTTACTGTTCAAGCTCTTATTAAAAACCTGCCTCTCTGTTTACTTCTTTTATCTTTTTGAAAGTAATATTCTGACAAAATCAAATACAAAATATGTATCACTATATTTTTTAAGCTCTCTCAGTTCTCTTTTCACATCACTGAGGATTTCTTCTTTCAACACTACAAAATGCTTTAAAGCACTTCCAGGGATTGGTTGTTCTGGCTTCAAGCTGAGTTTTGACTCAATTGGATTAAATCTCAAATTCGAGACAAGGCATTTGCCTTTCAGCATTTTGCTAGATACTTACTAAATCCAGGTTCTTCTTTTCTTAATCTCCCCAAATATTAACTCTCTCTAACTGTTCACTAGGCATCTAAGCGATAAATATCATAAAAATGCTCCAAATGCAAAAAATGAATTGGTTAGTGACCATATCACATTAGTTAGAATATGGGTGAAGAAATATCTCAATTATGATTGGTTTTACAGGGACTTGAATTGAAATAATCACTGAATGCAATCAGACAAACCCTGAAAATAGAGAGCTCAGCCACAGAACTTGGCTATTATTTTATTCACAGTAAATGAACCTAACAAAAAGAAATAGACTGGTTTCTCACCCTTACTTTACAGATCATATCACTTGGCTGAAACAGTAGCACATTTTATGTACCTGGAACTACAGAGATCTCTAGGTCTTCTGAACCTATAAGAAATAGTAGCATCAATGGCAGAATGGGAATTAAGTCTTGGTCCATGATGGAACAAGACTTAAAAGTCAAACTACTACATCTTGTCTTCCTCATTGCTCTATAACCAACTTTCAGTTTTGAAAGAGAATTATTCCATCCTAAAGAGATATGAGAAAAAAAAAGAACAAAACAAAAAACCCCAACAAAAAAATACTTGTTTTCTAATCCGCTTATAATGGTTTGAAATTCTCTTTCCCGCTTCTCTAGTTTCAATGTTTTATTGACAACGCCAAGCACTGAATTTTATTACAGGTATTTGCCATGTCATTTGATCAAGACATTCTGAGACCATAGGGTAATAGCTGGAAACATTGTTTAACTAGTTATCACAAAGATTCATGATGAAACCCTCCTTTTTACCTGCCTATTTGTTAAAGATCACAGAATACAGATACACAGATACAGAATGTCTCAGCCTCACCATTTTGCTGAACTCTAATTCTGCTTGTAGTCATTCTCCTGTGCTTGACAAGCTTTTGTAGGATTTGGTCCCATTGCTATACTTTTCTGCGATACACATTTCCAATGCAAACAGCAATTTTCTATTGAATTTGTTTCTGATTAGCAGTGCACTGAAGCTTTGTTCTAGGTGGTCAAAATATGTGCAACTGTGGTAGACATGCTTTGCATTGCATTTTTGCCATTTCTCACAGTGGGACAAAGAGCTATCCTTGTAATACTCAATGACTCTGTAAACAAGACTTCACACAGAAAGACAACTCAGCCAAAAGATATCTTACATATTTAAGAACAGCTAGTAGTTGAATATATTCATAACTTTCTTTCGAAACTACGTTCAAGGTAGTGCTGTAGGGCACTTAAAAATCCAAGACTATGGCAGCTGGGGCTAGCAAGGAAAACAGAGAGAAAAAATACAGAGAAATCAAAACCAGCCAACTACTGCTTATTCTACATAAAGGGGGGAGATGCCTTCTGAAAAAATTAGTGTAGGTAGCTATTTCTGCATAAAGCTGAATGCTGTTTCATCTTTACTTGTAAGGTAAACACTGCTAAACTGATAATTGACCTAAAATGGTGTATTCTGTAGATCTGGAGGGAAAACTTTTGGTGAATCTATCACTGTGTTTTAGGATTAATGATGCTAAGAAGCTGGCTTTTTGTTATTTGATTTAAACTTTGATCCCATCAGCTAACTAGAATTAGATTTTATGTTCTTGCATGAACCAGGAACACATGTGGAGGTCCAGGGCTTGTAAATTTTATGTCTGAATTCAAAAGCTGTACAGGGATGAGGCCATAGATAAGACTAGAGATATTTGTTATCACTAGTAATTACACACAAATGAGAATTGATGACAGCTGGGATTTTCTGAGTAAGCAATCGGCTGTAAATCTGGGAACTGATTGTTTGATTTCTTTTGAGCATTTGAAGTATTAGGATCAGAATGTTTGCCTTTTGTATAGTACACTACACTTCAGAATGAGCAGATAGTTTTTATATTTTATACATCTTTTTAAAATAAATGTTATATGTTTCTATTTTATATACTGATTTTTATTTTATCTGTTTCCGAAGTCTACACACTTCTCATCCATTTAGATTGGTCAGTCTTTTTTTGCTTGCTTTTTGTTAACCAGGAACTGAATAACACATGGACATGACCTTAAAGGAATATCATAAATGTCCAGACTAGTCAGTTTCTAGTCTACTGTGTGTGACTAAGACCATCCATAACTGTCTCTTCTAGGCTGTAGCTTTACTAGGGAAACAAATGAGTATTAGCTAAGATCATCTAGGCAAACTTGATCCATTACAAGTTTCTTATGCATTGATCAGGGCACTTAGATTCCTTGTACCCCCAATCACCACATACCTGCTGCCTAGAAAAGGTAGGAATGTACTTGCTTTGTGAGTCAGATATGTTTTCTTGTCTATTCCTGCAGGCTGAGATATTTTTTGTATTACCTTTGTAAAATATGGGAACAATTTAATTTCACACAGTACTATACTTGGTTGACATTCAAGGTCTGCTTTTTCCGTGCTCAAGATCGGAGCATCCCGACACGTAGGAAGTCAAGGAAGAGGGCCAAGAGACCTGCGTGGCTAAATAGGGAATTGCTGGGTATGCTCAAGTGGACGAGGAGAGTTTACAGGTCATGGAAGGAGGGGCTGGCCACTTGGGAGGAATATAAGGCTGCTGCTAGAGGATGTAGGAAGGCAGCTAGGAGGACTAAGGCCTCCTTAGAATTAAATCTGGCGAGAGGGGTCAAGGACAGCAAAAAGAGCTTTTTCAAAAACATGGCAGACAAAACTAACACCAGAGGCAATGTAGGCCCACTGATGAACGGGATGGGTGCCCTGGTGACAGAAGATACAGAGATGGCAGAGTTACTGAATGCCTTCTTTGTCTCTGTCTACTCTGCTGCAGGCAGTCCTGAAGAGCCCTGTACCCCTGAGACCTTAGATGAAGTCAGGTCGACGGAGCGGTTTGCCTTAGTCGATGAAGAATGGGTTAGAGACCAGTTGAGCAATCTGGACATCCATAAATCCATGGGTCCAGATGGGATGCACCCGCGGGTGCTGAGGGAACTGGCGGAAGTCATTGCTAGACCACTCTCCATCATCTTTACCAAGTCTTGGGAAACGGGAGAGGTGCCTGAGGACTAGAGGAAAGCAAATGTCACTCCAGTCTTCAAAAAGGGCAGGAAGGAGGACCTGGGTAACTATAGACCGGTCAGCCTCACCTCCATCCCTGGGAAAGTGATGGAACACCTTATCCTTGGTGCCATCTTAAGGCATACCAAGGATAAGAGGGTTATGAGGGGCAGTCAACATGGCTTCACCAGGGGGAAGTCATGTTTGACCAATCTCTTAGCCTTTTATGAGGAAATAACACGGTGGATGGATGATGGCAGAGCAGTGGATGTGGTCTACCTTGACTTCAGCAAAGCATTTGACGCAGTCTCCCACAGCATCCTCACAGCTAAATTGAGGAAGTGTGGTCTGGATGATCAGGTAGGGAGGTGGACTGCAAACTGGCTGAAGGAGAGAAGCCAGAGAGTTGTAGTCTATGGGGCTGAGTCTAGTTGGAGGCCTGTGACTAGTGGAGTGCCTCAAGGGTCAGTACTGGGACCGTTATTATTTAATATATTCATCAACGATTTAGATGAGGGAATTGAGTGTACTATCAGCAAGTTTGCTGATGACACTAAGCTGGGAGGAGTGGCTGACATGCCAGAAGGCTGTGCTGCCATCCAGCAAGACCTGGACAGGCTGGAGAGTTGGGCAGGGAATAACGGGATGAAATATAACAAGGGAAAGTGTAGAGTCCTGCATCTGGGCAGGAACAACCCCAGGGTCCAGTATAGGTTGGGGAACGACCTGTTAGAGAGCAGTGTAGGGGAGAGGGACCTGGGGGTCCTAGTGGACGACAGGATGACCATGAGCCAACACTGTGCCCTTGTGGCCAAGAAGGCCAATGGCATCCTGGGGTGTATTAGAAGGGCGGTGGTTAGTAGGTCGAGAGACCTCTACTCTGCCCTGGTGAGACCGCATCTGGAATATTGTGTCCAGTTCTGGGCCCCTCAGTTCAAGAAGGACAGGGAGCTGCTGGAGAGAGTCCAGCGCAGGGCAACCAAGATGATTAAGGGAGTGCAGCATCTCCATTATGAGGAAAGACTGAGGGAGCTGGGTCTCTATAGTTTGGAGAAGAGGAGACTGAGGGGTGACCTTATAAGTGTCTATAAATATATAAAGGGGGAGTGTCACGAGGATGGAGCCAGGCTCTACTCAGTGGCAAACAATGATAGGACAAGGGGTAATGGGTACAAACTGGAACACAAGAGGTTCCACTTAAACTTGAGAAGAAACTTCTTCTCAGTGAGGGTGACGGAACACTGGAACAGGCTGCCCAGGGAGGTTGTGGAGTCTCCTTCCCTGGAGACATTCAAAACCCACCTGGACACATTCCTGTGTAACATTATCTAGGTGTTCCTGCTCTGGCAGGGGGATTGGACTAGATGATCTGTCGAGGTCCCTTCCAATCTCTAGCATACTGTGATACTGTGGTACGCAAAACTGTTCCAAACTCTTATAGCATTGCTGTTCCATAATGCCTTTCAAAATTTTGCTCCCTTATGATGTCATGGGATATTTTTTTTAATGAAGTTTTAATTAGGTGAATGGTTTAAATGTCTTATTATGTCAACCTAATGTATAAAGAGCTATAAAAAAAATATAAACCTGCAATATTCTGAGCATGTTCCAAGGCAAAATCATTTGCATTAGGAAAGAAATAGCTACTGGTATGTTTTTTTTTTCTGAAAAGAACTATATATTGCAGAAAGCAAAGTAGTCCCTATTGGAGTATTAGAAAGTCTAGGATTTTATGTTTGGTTCTTATGACTAAAGCATTTATGGCATCATAAGAACTGCTTAATGAATGTACTGCTTAGCAGTACCCCACAGGGCATACTTCAGTCTCTCCCTGTTATTACTTTTGTCTCTGCAGATGATTCTACAAGCTCACTGTTAAGAAAGCAGAACTGATACTGATCATGTATGTTTATTAGAAGTGGTTGGTCATGAAGACCACGAGTGGCTTGAATGATTCAAACTTATCTAGGCATTTTACAGTAATTACACACAAATGAGAATTGATGATAGCTGGGATTTTCTGAATTTTCCATAGTATGCTTGATAATATGTTGGTATGCGTTGAAATAAGGTTATGTCTACTCCTGTAATGTTCCTTGAGGTGATCTGATGGATAAGCTCATGTCCTTAGATTTCCACAAGTTAGAAATTTATGATGATTGATTCTTTTTGATCTCCCAGGATTTCTTTTTTGATGGTTCAATTGCTAAATACAGTATTGTAACATAGTTAAGAATCTTTTATTCTGCCTTTCGTGATTTAAGTTTCATGGCTAGGGCTTCAGTTTATTTTTAGTTTTAATATATTACATGGCAATTTAGTAGCTTTAAAGCATACCTAATTCTGAACTAATTTGCTATATTTGTATTACCATGTAGGACAGATCGACAGGAAAAATTCTACAGAGCGAAACCAGTGCTACTGAGGATTTTATGCGTACACGATATGTAATGTGGGATTGTTTATTTATCAGTGTTTGCTGGTTTGGGGGTTTGTTTCCTTTTCTTTAAAAAAAGTTTGTATTTTATTGTCAGACAAGCTCAAATCTGGTCCAGTAGGCTGAAGTGGGAGTACCCTAGAGGCACCTTTGAAGCACCTATTCCCGTTTACCCCTCATCAGAAATGTATCAAGTTCGTGCACTCCAAGATCGGTTCACATTATTGGACCAGAGAAAGCACAGGAAGCAGGGATGATCAAGAAGTTTGCTTCAAAACCACATGCTGGATGCAAGCTTTAACACTAAAGCAGCTGTACCTATGTGAGACTGTTTCAACCACAAGGTGTGTTCTGATATGATGTGAGAAAGAATATTAAATTGCTCATCTTAGTCACAGTAAGTGGAGGAAAAGAGGTATTCTTGCTCATCCATCATTGTGAACTACAGGGAAGGGTTCTCACTTTGGAAGTCAGGGCCGATCTTGCTTAGATGCAAAAGGGAACTCTGAAAACATGCTGTGAATAAAGCCATTTATGCTGAATAATTCTGCCTTGCCCTCTTCTTCTCATTGGAGTATTTCCCAGTTGCTTTTCCTAGGAACTGATGCAGGAGATTTCAGAGCTCTTTTTGTAAGATTTTCTTGTTCAAAGTAAATTCACTACTGATTGTAAAGCACTTTAAATTTCCTTTGTGGTGTGTAGGTGTTGTGGGTTGACCCAGGTGCCCACCAAAGTTGCTCTGTCACTCCCCTCCTCAGCTGGATAAGGGAGAGAAAATACCATGAAAGGCTCATGGGATGCAGTCCTTCAAGAACAGACTGCTCCAGTGTGGGTCCCTTCCATGGGTGCAGTCCTCCAGGAGCAGACTGCATGATTCTCCCCTGTGGTCACAAGTCCTGCAGCAAACCTGCTCCAGTGTGGGCTCCTCTCTCCAAGGGGTCACACGTCCTGACAGGAGCCTCCTCCAGCACGGGCTTCCCATGGGGTCACAGCTTCCTTCAGGCATCTCCCTACTCCAACGTGGGGTCCTCCATGGCCTGCAGGTGGAGATCTGCTCCTTCGTGGATCTCCATTGGCTGCAGGGGCACAGCTGCTTCACCATGGGCTCACCAAAGGCTGCAGCGGAATGTCTGCTCTGGCACCTGAAGCACCTCCTGCCCTCCTTCTGCACTGATCTTGGTGTCTGCAAAGCTGTTTCTCTCACATACCCTCACTTTCTGGCTGCAATTGCTTTGTTTTCTTCTTAACTATGTTATGCCAGAGGTGCTAACACTGCTACTGATGGGCTCAGCCTTGGCCAACAACAGGTCCGTGTTGGAGCCAGCTGGCACTGGCTTTGTTGGACATGGGGAGACTTCTGGCAGCTTCTCACAGAAGCCACCCCCATAACATCCCTGCTACCAAAATACAAACGCAGCAGAGAAAATCTGGTCCAAAGTGCTTTTTTGCTGACTAGTTGGCTATGTCTTTCATTGATTATTTTTTTCCCTCTGCTATTTCTTTCCTGGATGTACTCCTTCTAACACCTATTTTCCTTCTTTTTTTTTGGTCTTTTTTTTTTTTTTTTTTTTTTTTTTGTTTGTTTGTTTTTTTTTTTTTGTTTTGTTGTTGTTTATTCATTAATTCTTGAGACTTTAGATCCCAATATCAACCAAAATTGTTCCTCCTGGCTGCTATGAATTATGACATTTGCTATTTATCAGACATATTGGATGGAACTGAGGGCCCTATCTATTTATTCAGTTACTTGACCTAGTGACTGCTGGGCACTAGAGATGATATATAAGGCTCATACATTTGTATTGTCCTTCTCCTACTTAAAATGACTTGATCAGTACTCATCCTCCTTCAAAACATGAAAAAATATTGTTAATTTGAGTCTATTGCCACAATTAAATCATAGCTATGCTGTCATGTATTACTTCTGCAACTAGACTGCTAGCTAATTTGTTAATGTAATTTTTACTTTTTCTCTTTCCAATGCACATTTTTCTTTTGCTTTTTATGCTTTCTGAAAGTGTTGCCCAGGACCCAAAGTTACTATTTCTTTCCTCCCATCCTTAACAGATTTTTTTTTTCCCAATTCTCCTAATAAATTGTTTCTTTCATTTTTTATATTTATTTACATTGTTCTCATATTACTTTATTAATTCACTTTTACTCTAACTTGCTTATTTTCTACCCATTTGCATGATGTTTTTTTACATGCTAAAGCATGGAAGATTAGTTGTGTTTGAGCAAACCAGAAATTAAATAATCATCATCTGGTTTGAAAGGCAATTTCTATTGCAACCTCCTCTTCACAGAGGGGTTTTTCTTTAGTTATTTATATATATATAAATAATATATAACCTTATATGCATATATATATAAAGAATCTTTATATGAATATATAAAGAACACCCTTCTGAATTCAGACACTAGGACTTTGTGTCTTGTAAACCTCCAAGGATGGAGGTTTTGCAGGCCGTATGTGTAACCTTTTGCAATACTTTATTATACTCTTGGTTAAAAGTTATTTTTCTCTTTTTCATAAATAGAGTCTGAACATGAATATTTTCTTCTTTTCTGTCAATCTCCACGACTAACCTGGCTCAGTCTTCTATATTGCCTCCTGTAGGTATGGAAAGATTGCTGTTAGACCCCACCAAAACCATCTCCTTAAGGCTGAACCAACATAGTTGCAGCCCCAGCTGCCTCTCACAGGGCATGCATTCCAGCCTCCTCCTATTTAGTGGTCTAGTAGATAAAAACAAACCTTACCTCTTATTGGGAGGTAAGGCTATCTATAATTTGTAGTCAGCAAAGATTTTTGTATCAAAACAAGCTAACGCTAGCAACAGAACTAGAAGCTGAGGCTTTCTGCCTCTTGAATACAAGATACTATGCTAGGGGTAACTTCTCTTCCACTGATATCTGAACTTGGCATGCAATACCTGGTGATGCTGCTCATTGGACATTCTTGCATGCTGAGAGCTGTGAACTAGAAGTCTCTTTTGTCTCTTCTGGAGTGAGGCATTCTGTAGGCAATTGCATAATTGGAAAATGTCTTGATGTTTTCCTTTTAATGCCTTGAAAAATGATAATGTGACTGGTTTAACAAACTTGTCTCTTAAAATTTATTAAAAGGCAGAAGATAACAGATGTTGTATCTAGAATGCGGAGGAAGCATCTTATTGTTTATCTATTTTTTTTTTTTTATTTTTCCTTGAGGCAGCAGACATCTCTGTAGTTTTTCATGTCTGGATACTGAATGGTCTCTTTTATTTAAAAATCTAAGTGGACAAAATGCATGTATAAATAGCTTGGAAATCAGGACCCCCATCCTTTGCTAGTTTATCTCTTCCTGCCTAAGATTCCTCTACTTTGTGTCGTCATTCTGTCTCCTACAATTTATGTTCAACATTGTTTTTTTTTTCCTCACTGGATGTTATGGAAAATAGTGTTGAATCCTGTGGGTAAAACTTCTACCAGCAGTAACATGGAAAAGTGTTCTTTCCATGTGTAAGAGAAGTGCATATGAAGTCTCAACACAGTCTCAGCTGAGGTCATATCTATGGCAGGACACAGGGCATACATTGTGATTGGGAAAACAGCAGCAGTGGTTCTGTTTGTTTGTAGATAGGAAGACTTTACCTCTCTCCCCCATAATAGAAGGGATTTTACTTAGCTTCTTTGCTGTAACACAATAAATCATGCCTTCATGGTCCAAAATTTGATTTTTTTTTAAAACCATATTTAGGAATAGTTAGTTACAAATGCATTCTTTAAGATTTACTTGTTGGAAGATACTTGCTGTCAGTGAGCCTATTTCATTGCCAGGAAGAGCCAGCATTTCCGGATGAGGTCCAGCTATAGGATAACAGGTGAGTTCAGTTGGATGCTAAAATAGTCAATTTTGTAATTAGAGATGTTTGTCACTCTGGCCAAATTTGGAAGAAAATCATTTAGTTCTTGACATTTATATCCACCCTATTTAATGTCATTTATGATCCTCTCACATTGATTTTTTTCCTCTAATTTTTTTTGGCTACTCTTTCAAGCACATATTATTTATCCGAAACACACATATCAATACATACACATACATATTGACATAGAAATACTCAATTCCAAGCATCTTATTGGAAGGATTTGTGAAGCACTGTTGAAAATTACTGTGGGAGTATCCCTGGAAAGTTACCCTGGGTATCATTCACTTGGAAAGTTAGTACAGTGTCCATACGTATTAGAGGAGAAATATTAGAAAACATTACCAGTAATGCAACAACTAAAATATATCCTATTAAACAGTTTCTTCAATGGTCTGTATAAATCATACCCTCTTTGTGTACAGGTTGATGAGAACAATATCTTAATTTGTTATATAAACTGCTAGTTGTCAGTTGTTCACCTTGTATTCTTAAATCTCTGTTTTACAGCAGACTTTCAAATTATTTTCTTCTATGTTCTGTGGTCTTCTTGTGACTCTTCAGAGCCTGACGTAGTGAAATATACCTGTTTGTCCTTCTCTACGGTAATATAACTAACTTGTTGGAAGGCTGCATTCCTCAAGCGTACAGAGCCACCCTTCCACCTTTACTTTACCTCTTAGATAAATTACCCCCAGCTCAAAGGAGATTGCAGTTATGAAAAATATCCCCAAAAGTTTTTAGATGATCTTTTGTGACCTCAACGTAAATAACAAACATTTGTCAAGCCCTACAGATTTCTCCTTATGTTTCGTATTGATATTTTTCAGTGAACTTTTTTCTTGCTTTCAGAAGTTTACTATCATAAAGATGTTGATCTGAGGTATTAGGCATATAGCTTCTACTTCCTGCTCTCTGTGTCTGTTGATCTATCATCCTGGAAGGCTGATGAACAACACTAACGAGTGTAGGAGCACAAAGTGAAAGGGTAATTTATGAAGGTTGTGTTGCTTAAGCAGTGTTAGCAAAGGGAAACTCTTTTGTATATAATGATACCCAAGAAGTGTGTTTATGAGCTAAGATCAATTACAGCAGATTTTATAAATGAGGACACAGGGGCAAAGTAACAGCATCTGGCACTGAAGGATCCTCATGAGTGATGTTGCTCTTCAGGAGGTTGCAGTGAGCCTGTCACATTCTTGGTCAATCACTCTTTGTGAGGAACAGAATACAGAGTCCCCAGTTTGGGTAACCTGTTCATCAAAGCATCATTGATTTTGGCTGAACAAGCGAGCTAAAAGCTATTTCCAGCATTGAGTATCTTTGCAACACCAAAAAAATCCCCACAAAACCAAAATATAAATGCTAGCATAAACTTGGAACAAAAGGTTGGAATACTTGAGTTCTCGAAAGTCTTTTTGTTTTCAGTTTGGAATTGGGTTCATATATTAACATGTTTTGTACATAAATCCAGCTAATAAATACGTTGAGAAATGAACATAGAAAGACCTTAGGATCATTTTATCCAGATATAAACTAGAAATAAATATAAAACCCAAGATACAGACAATGTGCAAAAGTATCAGAAACCTCTTTTTATATATATATATATATATATTAGGGGTGTAACAGCTTCCTATTGATCAACATAGGATAACCTATTAAAACACAGGTATGCACAATCAAAGTTTGCATTTGACATTGCTCTTCCTCATAATGTTTATCAAGGACCACGGATCTCTTCAGACCCCTGACAGGTAGAGCTTTGCCAGCAGAAGTCAGAGGCTTAGGCCTGTCCATAATTACCTGATGGTATCCCTATTATGTGGAATTTCCATCCCTATTAAACAGCAGTTATTGCTATTAGGTATCATTAGTCTTAAATTGCTTCTTTGGGAAACATCTCAATTAAGCAAATTTCCCTGTTAAGTGCATCCTGATTAACTGAAGTGCACTGTGGCTGCTTTGTTTCTTCGTATACCCACTTTGGTAGCCTTCATCCCTCATTTACAGCTCTAAGTCCGGCCTTTCTAAGACTCACTGAAAAAGTACATCCAATTGAAGTACTGACTGTGAAAGAACATAATCTGTGCTGTCTTCTCACATTTTATTAGTTATATTTGAAATTCAGGTTCTACCCTTGCAAGGTTTGGTTGTGGGGTTTTCTGTTGGCATTGTGTATTCAATTTAATTAGTGTGCAATTCTCCCGTTACATGTCTGAAGGCTGTGATGACAATGCAAAATTATGACCAAGCAAAATCATGAGTGATGTAATTTTGCTTTCTAACATAGTTTTAGAGAAAGGTTTAAAACTAATTCTATTGGTAAAATGATGTCATTTTGCCTCCTCTGGGATGCTTGTGCTTCAGAGTTTAGAGGCACTGGTTTTAAAAACACCACAACAATGAATCTCACCACTTTTATTTGTTGAAAGAGCAGTTTTATTGCAAGCATGTTAGAGGTGAAAATAGAGCCAGACGTATTTAATGTGATTGTTAATTCGGAGTTAAGTTTTTAACAGTTAGCATAGTACTGAATGATACCGGGAAAAAAAAAATCCAAACAAACCCTTAAATCAAATCAAGCCTTTCAGTCAAATTCAAGTCCATTAATATTAATGTGACTTCTGTACAAGTTGAAATGAGAACAGCATTCTTCTAAGAGGTTATTGCATGTTTTTAAAGTTAAAATTATTTGCTTAAGCAGCATGTTTTTATAAATATAAATTATATTCAAATTCTATGAACAAAAAAATCAAGCTACACTAATAAGTCACACTACTGAAAACTGACCTGTTTTCCTTCTGCTTGGAAGAATAACCTTCCAAAGCAGTTGAAATTCTTTCTTAACACTAAATAAAAATTTGTTTATAATTTTGTGTAAACTGTCTTGTCACTGAATTAAACTCAAAGGCACCATACCTGTAGAGTTTCACAAATGTAGCCATCAAGAACAGAAAATGTCAAATGTACTCATTCAATTCTTGCAGTGATTCTTTGGGACGCTGGATGTCAATCTAGAGATACTAATTTGCTTTTTTTGACTTGGAAGTTTTACAAAGGTGAGCACAGACAGATGCACAAACTTATTTCTGAGAATATTTGGGAATGCTACCTACTAAGCATCCCTCTCTTCATTGTTGGGAAGCTGACAAGGCAGTAAATCAATATCTTCCATGAGAACTTTTCAGAAGAGTGTTTTTTCTATTTTCATAACACTATTGTATTTTAAATGGATATTTTCATAAATCTTCCCAGAAACGCTTAATGCAGTTTGTTTTTTGAGCATTTTTCACTGAAAAGGCAAGAAGTACCAGTGCAGTCATCCTTTTTCCTTTTAAATAAAACAGATAGGAAGTTGTTCATAAAAACAAATCTTTTTTCTAATAAAAATGGAATTAAAAGTAAAACATATGCTTTTGCTCTTAATCTTGCAAGTAATTAAGAACCCATTGCAAAACACGATAAACTGTCCAAGTCATCTCACTCTTCCACAGGAGGTAAAAGTATGCGTGTGGTTTTGCCTGGAATTTATTTCCCTTCCAGTTACAGTCCTTGATTTTTGTTTGCTAAACTGAAGAAGGTTTTGTTTCCTGTATATAAAGACTGTACAAATACTTCTTTTCTTTCATATAAGTAATCTACTTGAGTCTTCAAAGTATATTTTCAAATTGTTTAATAACTCGTAACTGTTTGAATTCTCTCCAGCAGATTATATTTTAACACAATTGGACAGTGGAAAAAAAAACCAAAACCAACAGACAAAACTAATGACAACCCCCCCCCGTGACACTGCCAACCCCAGGTTAGCTTTCTTGGCTAATCTTCAGATTGACAACTTTTATTTGAGCAAAACAGACTGCTGCTTTCCCTCCATCTACAAAAAAATGTGTGCCTTACATTCTTTGTTCCCAGCTGTCCTGTGTGTTAGGCTGTAGAAGAACCAGTTCAAAGCTTTTCTGCAGTGTAGATGAAGCTGAGTTAAGGAACACTGTGATGAATATACACAACAGTGAACTTGTGATAGCTATGTAAGAACTAAGAAGGTGAGCTTTGGGCTTCAGCCACTACCTCAGCCACCCACCACTCATCTATCTAGATTTAGCCAAGACCCTGTATGCAAATCCTGTGCTGCCTGTGACTACCAAAATACCACCTGATGTCCCCTTCTTAGCAAGTGGCGATACATTTAAGGCAAAAATTTCTGCTGAGCCATGATTAATCTCCCACAGGGCTTGTGACACTCTCTTCAGCAACGATTTAACTCAGTCTACTCTGCTTCTATATGTGGTCAAACTAAGTATGTTATTTGCTGGCTTCCAGCTCAAGTGCCAGTTCAAATGTGCCACATGCTCTTGTTTCATGCTATTTGCAAACTTGGCAATACTGATTTTTTTAAATTTATTATTTTTGATTTTTTTTTGCGGTTACTGAATTAAAATAAGTTGTGTGGCAAATAAATGTGCGGGATTTCAGTAGACTTGTCTTTGATAAATCATGTCATGATAAATCACTTGAAATTGTTTGCAAGGGATCATCCAGATAGGAAACTCTTGTGCCCGTTGAAGTTGTGCATCTTTATACATTTATTGAAATGTCATATGGTAACTTACATTTAACTATTACCTCTGTGTAAGAAAAATGTTTAATTAAGAAATGACATCAGTATAATTTGACCAGATCCGTTTTCCAAATACGTTAATAATATTCCATCTTTAATTCCTTATCAATGACTTTCAGATTGACTATTCTGTTAGTTCATCTGAGAATGACAGCAGGAAGACAGATGAATATTTATGCAGCTTTCTTCCTTCATTTTAGTTAAGAAATTTTGTTGTGTAATACTTATAAAGTTCATTGATATTTTAATGGTGGTAGCCTGAAACATCCAGTATATATGCCTAGGCTGAAGTTCCTTACAAGAGGGAACTTCATTTTAAATCTCATTTTTTGCTTTCATCTGGCATTTTCACACATATTTTATCTATTAGGATATAGATCCATAAACATTAATTGTCCTGTTCTCCTGAGTTAACTATAGTGTAGTAAAAAATACCTTTTCAGACAAAGTTCCATTTTTCATTGTTCACTTGAACCTTCCTTAAATGCAACTTAAAAATTCCCAGTAATATCAGCCATATTGAATGCTACAAGGTTATTCCATATTTTACCTAATAAGATAATGTGGTTTTTTTTTTTTCTTCTTTGACACATTGTTATGAAATTGTGGATTTTATGTCCAATCAGTACTTCTCAGATTTTATTCTTTTTCTTACTACTCTTTTAATATGCTGAGATTTTAAAGGTGTCATACTAAGGCAGAGAACATTTGAACTGTGAAGTCTATCCCCTTGGAAGGGACATAAGCTCTGCATAAAAATAATATATGTAAACCAGACTGTTTTGATTGTCTTCTACTGCCATGGAGGAGAAACCCAGATGGAATCCTGGGCATTTAGTTCTTTGCAACACCTTTGAGTTCAGTGAGTTTGTCTGAAACCTGTAAGATCTGCCATTGTGTGCATGCACCTCTTTCTGTTGGATTCTGACAAAATTCTTCATTACAAATTCTACTTTGGCTCAGGTGATATAAATTGTGATATAGTCATCAGTTAGGTCATTTAGAGCAGCTATGAATTATTTCTGATTCCTCCTAGGTTTCCACATCAAACGCTGCTATTTAACATAATGTACGTAAGTTTTTTTCTTTTAAAAATGATACTTAGGACTTGGCAGTTAATTACATTGTACAAACCCAAGCATTTTCACTTTATTTTCCTGGACAACCAGCCTTGCACTAATAACAGATGTTTTTGGGCTCAGACTTCTATTAAGTCTGCAGTTATAGGACTTAATAGGAAAAATGGTATAATCAGAAAAAAATCAATCAGTAAAAGAAAAAAAATGGAACACGGTTAAATGACCTTTAATGATAGTTGGCAATCTTGTTCCTGTACATTGGAAAAAGGCTAGGAGATGAGCAGTGGTGAAACATCAAGATTCAAGGCAAGGGAAGGAAGAGTCCCGCAGCTTACACCTTTAGTCCTTCTAGACTTGTTCAGAGCATGCATTTTCTTGCAGAAAAGTTTTTCTGCTTTTTCTGGATAAATAAGAATGGCTGGAGCATGTCAAGAGTCGTGGAAGTTATTGTAGAGGTACAAAGAAAGCCTACATTTCACTCTTGCCCCAAACAAATTAAAATCCAGAAATTTCTTATAAATAGAGACAACCTGAAATACTTTCTACAAAATTTAGTAGAAGTTTACATAAGTTAGCTTCTTAATGGAAAAAGTACGAGGGAAAGCTTCTTTGATCTGTGAAAAAGTGGGTTAGACAGATGACGGCTTTTTGTTCTGCTTTCAAATATCCATGTCCTGTGATGAACACTATGTAGATTAGCATGTCTAATGTGCATTTGCATTCTGGTACTAGTGTCACAGCTGCCTGGGGGACCTGTATTCCACTACACAGGGAGATCTGCCTGACATTCATGGCTATTACCTGCTTTCACAAGTACTAGGAAAGAATGCATTTTATGTCTTTACACTTCAGTCAGATACAGTTGGGTACTGATGTGACACAGCCAAGAAAATGAGGAAAAGAAAGGTTGAGTTTAGAAATAAAAGGTGCTCAAAAAAAGTGTATTCTTGCATATGTTAAGTTACAAATATCACTTTTTAAAATTGAATTTGCTGCTGTGTTTTTCCCAGACAGAGGGAAAAATTGCACCATACCTTGGTTTTAAGGTGGTACCTGGAGTTGTGGGTGATTTCACCCATGGAGAATTATCTCCAATTTTTAATCAGAGTGTTGTAAACAGCAAAATCACTTACTGTATTTGTTTATTTTTGTCACTTTTACTTTCTTTGACTGATCTTGTATTTCAGTCTTGTCACCTCAGAGGGCAATAAAAAGAATTGGTTTATGGTTTGTTTTTGTAGGATGAATCTATAGTATATTTTGCATGAAGTTTGTTTTGGTAACTATAGAAGACATTTTTGCTTAATATTATTATCCTTAATGGACCACTGCAAAGAGATGATTTCAGGTAGAAATATGTTGCGCGACTGTAGGGAAGACAGAAGAATATAAATGAGTGTTGCAAAACAGACCGACATTTAAAGTAGGTAACATCTTCACTTCTTTCGTGTGCTCTGGCATCTCTCCATAGCTATCCTAAGTTCAGTTAGGTGGTAACAAGTGGGACTTTGGTCCCAGCATTTTCTTTTTAACATTTTCACTTGCAGCAATGGCAGAGAGTTCAGACAATACACTTTTATGCATTTCTGTTCCTGATTTCTTCATGTCTGGATAAAAAAAAAGACATGAGAAAAAGAAAAAAGAAAACTTGCCTGTATTTGGAAGAGATCAATTTGCAGAAGTAAAAGCAACTTTATTTTCAACTGTCATTATGTTGTATTTTGTTCAAATGCCTGCAAGTAATCTTAATATATTTGTGGTACATCAGTTACAAATGTGCTTTTCTTTCTTTCCATAATGGAAGGCATCTGAGGCTTACTGGGACTTTTAAACATTTTAGTTCATTTAAATCTCTGTTACAGAGCACTACATTAGTCTTGCCAGTATGCTGAACACTGGAAACAAAAAGCTCATTAGTAATATTTGACAACTTTATTGAGTCTAATACTTTATAGACAGTACCTACTGGATTTACATGCAATTACACAGGTACTTATAGCAGTTCTTTCTGTATGAACTTTCTACAGTGTAGACATATATTTATTTCCTTTTAATTATGTATTTATTGCATTCTTATTTAATGGTTTGTCAAATGAGGAAAATAATAGATTGAATACTAAATTTCCTACTTTTTTCTCACAACTTGCCCTCTCCAAAAACCTACTAAAACTGGATAGATGTGATAGTTATGCATTTGAAACTGTTAATCTCCTGTACTATGGTAAAATGACCATGAACGTGGTTCTGGTATATATTTAAAGAGACACTTTGCTGCCCCTACTTATTTTGAGTAATAACTTTGCTTTGCTTCTGATCTCATATAAGTTAATGGGGCTTTTTGTAAGACTAGACATTTAACAGAATATGATCAGAATTTCATGGTTATTGAGGATAATGAAAAATTCATTAGTCATAGAACGGAAATTAAAAAAAATGGCATAGATTAGAAACTGAGTAAGACAGAAAAATAAGCCTGGAAATAAAATAAAAAAAAAAAATCAAAACAAATCAAAAACCTCCCAATACTGGAAAAGATATTGTTAAAAGAATCATCTTCTGTTAGACCAGCCTAGAAGGCAGAACTGGTTACATGAGAAAAGATCCTCTGAACTGTGTAAATCTTAAAAGCTATAACTTATTGCTTGGGCAGATCCCTCAACAACATTGTAGATCACACAGTCAAAATACTATCTCACTTTGAGACAGTTGCTCAAAAAGTCAACAAAACATTGTGAAGCATGAACAGGGTGCAAGACAAGTACTGAAGAATGCAATATTATAAATCACTGATGCAATATTATAAATCACTGTTGTATTATTATTTGTAATTGTGCGCTCAGTAACCGGAAATACTTAACCAATATCCAAAATACCTTTAAAGAATCTGGGATAATATCTCCATAGAGATAATGCAACAGCAGAAGTCACTATTCAGAGATAACATAAAAAGCAGCAGCTATGATAAAGAAATTTTCATAATCTCTTATGAGTTGAAATAAAGGGAGATGAAAGGCAAAGGATTCTGCTAATTAACTATGGGAACATACACTCTGTTACACTGAGGTAGCTTACTGTGAATTCATACCCTCTGAAATGAAAATCTTGATTCAGTGGCTCAAATATAGGCAGAAGAAACCACTGGAGACACCCTAGGACATTGGCCTGAGACCAGCAGAGGTCACATGGGTCCTGTGAGAGCCAGGCACCTCTGGAGTGGCAGTCAGGAGCTAGGCAGGATATCTTAAAGTATCCAGACTAACAATAGGTGTTGATGAGTGTGTACTGAATGTAATTGAGTACAGAAAGTTCTCATTAGGAAATCATATCTTCTGGTTCAAAAACAGACTTGGGGCTTACCTGAAAGAAGTGATTTAAGTGAAAAAAAAAACCCAGACAAAATATAATTTACATTAAAAATGTTATTATATCTTTGCTAAGGGTATACAGTTTTTTCTTCTAATGCAATGAATCACATAGCCTAAAGGCCAATCTTCTTTTAAAATTTAGCCAAAACTTTAAAAAAGAAACTAATGACTTTATTAATTGTTAATTAGGGGAAAAATAAGCAAGACAAGAACATCACTTTTAGATTTTTTACTTAACTGAGGCATTATGTTAATCTAGTCTTGACCTTTATATCAAAAATCATGGAAATACTTTGAGATCTTAACTTTCTAAATGGTTGGGAAATATGCATAAATACTAGCTCAGTCATCTGGAGTCTGACATTTCCTTGCTGACAAAAAAAAAGATAAAAATTGCTGGGATGTCCATTCTTTTCCTTTTTATTTTTGTGGGTTTTTATTCCAAGCACATGATGTATTTATGAAAAAAATCAAAAGTATGAAGGGCTAGGATTTGCAAAAAATGTGCCAGCTAAATATTGCTCATATATGAAATTCATACTTTAAAGACTTAACAGATGCTATTTTTTTTCCCACATAATCTTAAATATGTTGTAAGTTTGAAATAATAAAGAATCAAGGGGCCATAATGATTCCAAAAGTGGAATTTTAATATGTAATTAATTGTATCATGGAACTTGTCATACTTAAAAGGTTATTCTCAATTAAACCCTTTCATCTGAAATGTGGTCCATAAATGCTGACAAACAGACAGCTCTCCCTTGAGTACTCTTTCCCTGTTACATTTCTGAAGGTATAATGCTTCTTAAAAATCAGCAAAATAACTTCTGATTTCAGTTTATAAGAGAGAAATTCCTGTCCCTGCTTTATTTCCTTGCTATTATTCAAGATTCGAACTTTAGCATTTATACTTATATATATTTTTTTTTAAGAGAAGCATATGTTTCCTAAGCCTTCTGGTGAGTTTGTGGTTTCCTATAAGTTCAAAATGTTATTTTAGATGAAAGATGAATGTTCTTGCTTTGTTATTGGGTACTAAGACTCTGAATCATTATAAAATAAGGCAAATAAGGGGTTTGGGGCTTTTTTCTTAGATGAGACAGTATATTATTGATAGGCTCGTTAATGTATTTTGCCTTTGAAATATTGTGTGAGTAGGCCCTCTGGGAATCCTCTTATTTACAGTTGAAATGATCTACAAATAAACTCAATAGGAAACTTCAATATGTTAAATGGAGAGGGAACACTGACATGAGCCTCAGACTAAACAGATTTTTTGGATTTAATTTCTCAGGTCTATGATACAATTAGAAAATCAGTAATGTGGGTCTCACTTTGTATCAGTGGGAACAGCTACACTACCATCAGTGAGCTATTTTGGGCTTATACCAGCTGTAGTCTAGGGTATTTACTCATTTATATTGCAAATCTGGGATAACTGCATCTAAGGAAAAAAAAAGAAAAAAACCTCTATAAATTCTCTAATAGGTGATAAGGGAAATAGGAGATGAAGTAATATGCACTAAAGGCAGGGCTTCCTATATTTAACATTGCTGAAGAGTTAGGATTTAAGACCAAGCTGCCAATAGTTTTGGAGGAGTTTAATTTCCTATATCAGGCATTCCCTGATAAACTGTTATGAAAATATGAGAAAATGCTCAGGAAAAAACCCTCCAAACAAACAACTTAAAACTACTGGGATTTTGGGGCCTGAGTGAAGGAAGAGCATAAATTTTGGAAAGAAGCAGGGAGTAGGAACAGTAAGGGCACAGGGTACAATTAGAGTGTGAGAGCAACAGTTATAGAGTTAAGTTCAGGCATCAGAACGGTGTTTTGCAAAATGGCAGCACAAAAATAATATGAAAATGGCAACATTTGACTCTTTAGAGTATAACTCTATTTTTTATAGAGTATAATTTATTTTTTAATTAAGAAAAAATCTGCGGTCCCAAAGAAAGCGAACTCCAAAGCAGGTGAGAGCTATGCACTGAACTAAAGCAAAATGAGCAACAATTCCCAATTCACTCCGTGAACTAGCCCAAGAGACGATGATGAATTTGCCAAATTAGACAGTTACTGGCAGCAGAACAATAGTGCGTTTTGGGAATCTTGATTTCTGGTGGCAAAGAAGATCTGCTGAACTTGCTTTCATTCTCCACATGCACAATATTTCCTTAACTCAATAAGATATAAATAGCTCAAGTTATTCTTCATCTCATTCATGGAGTTACTTGATATTGCTTGATCTGTCATAACTAAGGCAAGTAACATGAAGTGTGCACCATTCACTTTAGGCTTACAAATGAGCTGTTTAACAGTAGCAAGATGTGTGTGCTCCAGTCACCACCACTAAGCCATCTCTGACAGGGTATGATTTGGGATGCAGGGCAAAGTATAAGTCATACAAAATTCTGGTATGTATACATGGTAAGAGAAGAGGAGGAACTGGTGTCCTATTTTGGGAACCCATAGGAGGTGGAGTGGGGACGTCATAAACAGGAAAGGAACATGGTGTTGAAGGCCTGATTTCTATTTTAGTAACAATATTGAAAGTGGGATTTTGACAAACATTGAGGGTGGGAAAGAAATAAATAAAGTTTTTCATAAAATAAAAATAGATCATGTTATTGCCAAAGCTTGCTTGGGCTCACATTGATATATAAACATACAGGTCTTTAGGTGTTCCCCAAGCTTCAACTAGATTGAATGAAAGTTTGGGGAGTTTTTACCAGAAGCAAGAAACTTCAGAAGAGAGAATGATTCCTGAACCCCTGATTTCCAGAGAGTAGGATGTTATGTCAGTACTGCTATTCAGTCCATGCCAAATTCTTATACACTTTCCCTAACTGTATTTTATTGCTTGTTGTGGGAGAAAATTATATTAAGGTATATGCCACTGCAGTTTTTCTTAAGTTTTAGAGCCTTTTTGGAGCTTCTTCAACAGCATTTGTGCTTGTGATAATGTATTAATGCTGAACTTACTGCCTTGATTTGAATTGCTTTTTCTCTCTGCATTTGGGGATTTGATACCTCATAGATTGGTAGGGTTAGATAAGTATCCTTTAAGCCATTGTATTCTTTTTCTTACCTTATGGAAAATCCTGGCTTCTTGTTGCAGAGCAGTCCTTACTGATGTTCTACAGGCAGCAGTGATATAGGAGATGCCCCCTATCCATTTCACACAAGGTGAGCTTAGCTGCTTTCAGAAATTCATTCTTCTTAAAAGAAAAAAGGGGAAAAAAAAAAGACATCTGCTTTTCTGTTTTGCATAATACTAATAATTATGTAATTATAGTTCATTAGCATGCATACGCACATGGTGTTTTGCTTTGTTTTCTGGTCTGACATATATAAACCTCACTATTATTTGGAAGATCATTTAAAAATAAACCATCATTGAACAAAAAGCCAGAAATATGTGACAGGATCTATTCAGAATAGAATACTTAAAATTTATCTTGGCTGAAGTTTAGCTGCTGTTTAGTAGACTACTAGTTCAAATTTGCTACTGCTTTATTTGTGTCAATGAACCCTGATTTGAGCATTTTTGTGAGCTGTTTTGCTCTGAATATTACTAGGAAAATATTCTAAAAATGCTGTTCAGTAATGAGATGCAAGTCAAACTTGTGTCTGCTTAGCAAGATTTGCCTTTCATTAATTACAAGATGCTTTCTACCTCTGACTGAAAGCTTTCAGATGAACCATTTTTAGTGAGAAAGAAAATCTGTAGCACTTCTGCAAATCATGTTGATTCTAAATTTTCACTTGAAATTTTCAAATGATTCAGAATTATATTAATAATTCTTTCTGATTCTGATTAGGCATGAGCAATTATAGTTTTGTGGTACTTGTGTTTGACCTGGTGCTCTTGAGCTGTTCATACTTTACTTTTGCTCTGGTGGTCATTTCACACATTGTACTGTTGGTCATCAAAGGACAAAAACAGACCAAGGAGGAGCTGTTACTTTGCTTATGGGCTTAATGTTGCCAGCATCCCTGTCCTGCAGAAAGGATTCATCTCAACTAGAAAAAAAAAAAAAAATAAAATGAGGAATTGCCATTCTCGTTGAAAGAGCAGATTACTGGAAAGAATAGGTTGGCTCTTCTTCAGTAAGAATAAAACTTAAAATTCAGGCCCCAGCATCCTAGCAAAGTTCTGTAACTGGGGTGAAACTGTTCAGAGAAAGTGGACACAAAAGGCCCAAGTTAACTAACTCCATCCACTTTGGATCTTAGTATTTGTACATGTTCCATTATAATCTCAACAAAGAGACAGACACCGCGAAGTCTCTCAGTGTTACATGCCCATTAATAACTCAATTGCAGTAGCTAAAGTGTTTGAGCTTTCAGTTAGCTCCACATGTATGTAGTAGGTCAATCTGTCATTTAGAGGTTTTTTTATCGTTTACTTCCATTATTGCCTCCTAAGACTCATAAAATAGTAGGCAAATTTATTTGCAGTACCCGATTTGGCATCTAAGTAAGACACTACCACAAAATCTGGGTCTGGAATTTGCTGGCAGATGTGGCTATTTCTGTAAAGTGTGGGAATCATAGACATAGAATTGGAATAATTTAGCTTGGAGAGGAGCTGACTCCAATCCCCGTAACATTCCCACCCCTAGACAGGTGCTATGACTTACCTGTGTATTACACCAGTTCAGACTTGTATTTCAGGAGACTAGAAATACGTTTTGTGCTACAGAACCACCTACTATTCTGAATAACGAGGGAACCATGTTTTTCTGCCTTTTAGACTTCTACATCAAAGTCCCCAGAGAAGGTATAGGAATTCATTAGCCTACCCAAGAACATTGGATGATTTAATCACAAAAATGTGTAAGGAAACTGAGCTTTTCATGACCTCTGTTGCTCTTAAATAACCTGAACAGGAAAAAAAAAAGGAAAAGGTCCAAAGATAAATAAGACTTCCTTGTGGATAATAAATTTCTGGTCAGTGTATTTGCTATAAATTGTCTGATGACTGTCTGACCACCTCATGAGTCCCTGTTGAGATTAGAGAAGGAATTCCCACTCAACTCTAGTTTTAGCTTTGCATAGGCAATGTGATCCAAAAACAAAAATAGAAAAGCAAGGCAAGGTGTACATTCTATTTTTTGACAGTTCTGTACCAAGGAATAGATGTAAGGAAGGCTGCAGGTAGCTTTAGAGGAACAAGTTTAGCAAGGATTTTAAGACATTTCTTGCTGAATATGAAAGCTGAGTGACTTTATACTCTTTATATAGAACTTTATGAAGGTCTGGACTTTAGCCAGCTACAGGAAAATTTTATTAAAGAAGTAAATGAGATGGCAGAGGAAAAAAAAAAAAAAGAAAAGATTCCTGTGTTAGTAAGAAAAATCCATGTTATTTATACATTCATACTAGAAATATGTCTTTAGTAAGAATTACATCAGTGTGCATTATGTGCATTTATATTACTATTTAAGATGGTTTAGTAATTAACTTTTTAGAAAGAAAGCATATGGAACAGTTAATGGATGTCATATTTAGAAGTTTGGAAATACTTCTTCATTGACCACTGTGCTCTGAAATACCTTGTAATTGTTTTCCTTCAGCATTAACATGGATTAGCGTTCCTGAGATTAGATATTCATCTTTCTCCCTTTCTTTCTGAGGCAGAAGATTATATCAGTATTAACTTTAATCCACCGATCTATTTCAGGCTGGAATGTTATCTATTTTTCAAAATACTTTCAACATGTCTTTGGCTGTATCCATAAGCATAGAGTAAATCAGACCACAAAAGTGCTCAGAATCTGTTCTTTTAATTTGGATAAGAGTGGGCGCATTACTGTAGGTGGGTTCTACTTGAAGTGAAGTAACAGCAGCAACAAGTTACACATTATTTTCCTTAAATGTTGTTGTGAACATAAACTGTCCTTAATTTCAGGAAGAAACAGCAAGTGTGAAACTTTAAAAGGCACAACATCGTCAGTTAGATAAGCTGTATATACTTCTGTTTGCCCACATGAAATTCTGGTATTTGAAACTATTGAAATAGGCAAGTTCTTGATATTACACTCCAATTTATGACTAGTACATTCCATAATATAGAATACTGGTGAATATTTCTTGCTTTAGTCAGCCCATTAAATTCTGAAAATGGAAATCTGAATTGGTAGAAGTAGGTCATTCTTCTGCTGTGTATCTCAGACTTCACTGTTCCGTATGTTCCAAAACAGCTTCTTAAGGGTTGGTTAGTTGGTTGGGTTTTTTCAAAAGCATACTTGTTGAATTCTGTTTACAATCATTAGCAAAAGTTCCTCCCCTCTTTCTTTCCCTAGACTCTTTCTTGATTAAGGCAGATTCCTCAGGTTGATCATCTTAAGCAATTTTCTACTAGAAAAGAATAAACAGAAAAATATGAAAGACCCTCTAAGGGTTTGTTGGAGGGAAAAACAGGTAGCAAATTTTTAGTTCTTTCACTCCTAAACTTCACAGTAGCTTTCCCTGCTCATTACTCCCCCCCCGAAATTGTTGTGCCAAAACCCTTAAATGAAAGCACAGACAGCTTTTCATTATTGCTCCATAAGAACAGCCCTTCTACATAACGCTTGGAAATGTATATCTGCGGTGTTGAAACTGTAACAGATTTACAATTCTGCACAAAGTACTGTAACAGAGGGCTCTTTACCTGCATGTTGCCCAACTTGATGGATATTAATTGCAAGTGCTCTCACAGCAATTCCCTCTGGGATACTCTGTGGGATACACAGCCTCAGGAAGGTATAAATAACCCCTTCCCATGCCACTGAGCAATAACAATGTACAAAATGTCGCCTTCCATTCCTGCCTGAATGTGTCACTGGTAGAGAAAACACAGCCAATGCTTGTCCCTGCCCTTACCCTTTACCACTTATTGCAGAAAAGATCCAAAAAGGAGCTTATCAATACACACATCAGAAACCTTTCCCAAAGCTCTTCTGAGAACAATGCAGCATCAGACAGACTCTTTCCTGGAAGTCTTCCTTAA
Organism: Pezoporus occidentalis; assembly: GCF_034315485.1. NCBI lineage: Eukaryota > Metazoa > Chordata > Aves > Psittaciformes > Psittacidae > Pezoporus > Pezoporus occidentalis. Next base: position 6,697,557 of record NW_026915713.1, on the reverse strand, counting down.
CTACAAAATTGGAAGTAGCGAGATTAGTCAGAAATGAAGGGCTAAAAGGAGTTGTCTATCACACATGTGGGAGAGGGATGTGTTAGTGTAGCTGTCAGAAATTGTTTTGCAAGCATTTACTGCAGATATCAGTCTGGCAGAATAGGAAATTTACTATTTTGAGTTTGGTATCATAAACTCTTTCAGAGTAAAGAAATATTACATTTGTAACACCACCAGTTAACTTTTTCTGCTCATCCACCTGTGTTCTTTCTACAAGATTGTTGCTGAATGACTATGGAAAATCTTACTCTGAAACTCTTGTTACCTTTCATGTCCCCTTAGCCAGGTGTTTATCTACACCTGGGTTAGATTTGTGTTAGGCTTACTAAGTTGTCCTAGGTTCAGCTGTAGCAGTCATTTTTCTCCTTCTTTGTAGCTGGTGCAGTGCTATGGTTTTGACTTTAGCCTGAGAGCAACGCTGGTGATTAGATATGAAACATAATGGTGATGATGTTCTGTGTCCTAGTCCATAAATGAGTGGAAGAGGATATATAATGTGAAGGGTATATATTCTATTTGTATAAAAATAATGCTGGCAAGCATGGGTAAAAACCACTGAACCCAGGACATAAGTAAAACTAGAAGGCTTATTAGACACCTGCAGGAAGTATATTAGAACTCTTGTCCTGTATATATAGTATTTGCAAATGAGCTAATAATAACACTTCCATGATTTATTTTGGATAAATCTATATACATCTCAAAAACATTTTCAGCAAAGCATTGTCATTACTTTATTAAATACTACTTTTGCCTACTTCAGCTTAACAAACAAATCTAATGTTATGAAAGAATTTAATTTCAGAGCTGAATGATAATTTGTCAGGCATGGTTAATTCACATAATTCAAAGTTAATTATGTTTGCAATATTAGAGCATGCTGTAATTTTGTTCTGTTCAGCTGCAGCTTTTATTAAATCTTTCTTCCATTTTGATTAGGAAAGCCAGGCTTAACGGTGTACAGCAAATTAAAAAAAAAAAAAAAAAAGATAAGGTATGGGAAAGGTTTTTGAAGCATGTGGTTTGGTTCATGTTCGCATTCTCTCTCATGTTACATAACTTTGTAAATCCAAAACTGACTGAGATACATTGAAATACTTACTTACATTGTGATTTCTTTCTGTTTTTCAGCATTTGGGAATGTTAAGACTGATATTCCAAATCCACTTGATATACTAATATGGTGGGTTCTTTAGCTGCATTTTTTTGTACCAAGCAATATTCCCCCAGCTATATTCATCTGTGAAAATGAAAGACTTCACACAACAGAATTTTGAAAAATCAATTGGAAAGTGTCATACACCTTCTGACCTTCTGACACTGGATCAGTTCTTTCCACTGTTCAGTTTGTGGCATTGGTTATATATGGGTAAATTTGTATTCAATGAATATATTTAAGTAGTAAAATGTAAAATATTTTGTATAAACTGTATTTCTAGAAAAAGATCAGGTGAACATGTTAAGTTGCTGGGTTTTTCACAGTCTAGAAATATGTGGGAACTGACTAGTTCCTGAAGATATTCAAAGGGGTCTAAACCCCCTGCTGAGTTGCCTTTGTCTGTAATTTCTGTTATATTTTTCTAGGTTGATGTGACTAGGTTAAGGTGACCATTATGAATATGTTATCTTAATTTGAGGTTTAATATTCTTTTGATATACGCTATATAATGCAAGCAAATCATTGTCTTGCCTCACAGCAATGCTGTGATACTAAACAACAAGCTGCTGTTGCTCTTGTCATGCAGCAGCGATATACTGAAGATAGACAGGTACTACATCAAGGTTTAGCAAAGTGCGCTCAGTCTCACACTGTACTAGAGGTGTTACAAATTTCTGACTCTTTTCATTATGGGGACTGATCTGTTGGTTGGTTCCACTATCACCAAACTTTATTTGTGGATTCATTAGACACCTCCAACACAAACTTCTATCTATTTCAATGTGGCTTTGAACTTCCTTTCACTGTGGTATTTTTTTTGTTGTTGTTTTGTTTTGCTTTTGTGTGTTTGTTTGTTTTTCCTAAAGTAAGCCTTTCCATTACAATTTTTAGTTTTTATTTCCTTACTTAAAAAAAGCAGGAATGCTTCTATGTTTGCCCACAGGAAAAACAAAATTATGTCAAAGAACTGTAGGTTCTCAGACTTGAGAGCCTTCTTGAAAGGAAGAGGTAAAGAACTGCATATGCCAGGAACCTACAGAATAAGGTTATAATCTGTATAATAACCTTCCTCACTGAGCAGTCTCAATTAATCATTGAAGACCTATGTGCCCTGAATAAGGCAGTGTCCTATGACAAAAGCAAACTAGAACCCATTATTCAATAGCTCAGAGTTCATCACATGACATCAGCATCACACAGACTGAGTCTTAACTACATCAATAATCCTTGTGTCAGGGAAGGAGGAAAGCCTGAGTAAAATCTTGAACATATAACCTTAATTCTGGTATATATATCTTATCTTTTGCTATTCTTTTAGTATAGTATTTCTGTGCACATTATATACTCATATTTGGTCTTGGAGTTAATTGCATGGAGCGTGTCATCACTGCTGTCAGACTGCAGGAAGCTGAGAAATAAACCAGGTCTTTGAAGCTAGCAATTTTATTAAAGTGTTAACAGCCAGTGAATATCTGCAGACACTGAAGCAACTATTAAAATTCCAGGCCAAAAGATTTCCACAGACCTGAGAATCCCTGCTGTTGTTGAGAAAAATTTTCTCTTCTTGCGCCAAATTTAATCACACAGAATCTTGTTCTCTTCTATTAAATCTTCTTTCTTATGCTTTTGACAAAGCAAATCTAATATTTGTTTATATTGGTGGAGAATGTTAACAAGAAGAAATGTCTGAAGAATGGTGTGTAATTACAGCACAGTGTCAGGCCCTGGGTTGGTTCTGAATGGATTTACTAATGCAGTCATCCTCTTCTTTATAGTCAGAAGCCATGCTGCTTCAGCTGTAACTAAAGCAATAGTAAAGCCACAGAGGAAAGATAGTTTCCTAGTGTGTCTGACATGTCACTGGTAATGAACAAAGTAAAATGCCAATGCACTAAACTCTCATGGAATGCCAAATAATAGTCTCTACAAATATAAGATATTAATTTTCTTTTAATAATATATATTTTTATATATATTACTGGAAATCAGCATGAAGAAATCACTAGTGTAAAGAGATTGTGTGTTTAAAGCAAATTATATTGTCTTCTCACGTAATGTCTCTTTGGAAAGAACTTGTGGACCAGATTTCATTCTCTCATGGCTTTTCCAGAAATTTAGTTTCTGGCTTTCAGCAGAATTTCTCCTTTCCAGTCACCAAATGTTCTTGTGTTTTGAACATTTTTGAATTTTCACTGATAAGAAGTGATACATTGAAGGCAGTTTGCATGGAATTCCTGCACTGTAGTGAGAGGTTTTTTCAGCCTGGTGGAAAGATGCAAGGAATCTATATTTGTTTTCATCACCTTTTCAGAGCAGCTGCATTTGTATAATGCTACCACATTAGATGTAGAGAAAACTAGAACATGAATAGGCAATAGTTGCCAGCAGTACACATTCTTAGAAGCTGGGAGAGGATTTAACCGGGACCGGAGAAATATGAAATCCAGAAACTGGGTGCTGGGAATTAGTACTTTGATAAGAAATCCTATGGCTATAACAGTGTTTCTGTGCTCCTCAGGTGTCATCCACAGATACAGGGGTTTTATTCCCCCATCATCAAACTACACACAATTTGTTGCTCAAATTAATGAAGTCTATATCTACTGACAAGTCTCTAATGAAGAAACGTCCTATTTCCTGAGAAAATATCCACATTTCTGTTTTCCTTTAAAATGAGTAAAACAACAAACAAGCAAGAAAACCAGATTCCTGTTTCCACAATTTATATTTGATGTAAAATAGCAAAATTATACCCTCTGGCTGCAGAAATGTTTTGAAATCTGAGAAGGTGAAATGTTTCTTCAACAGAATGTGGTGGTGGTTCATAAAGAGTGTTTCACACTGCATGATCCTGTACAGGTAGTAACTTCCAGTTTCACTGCTGGGTTTCAACTGACAGAATACATGCCACCATTTTCCTGGCAGTATGAGCAGAGGAGAGTTGTACTATGCTCAAGAGTCCATGCTATTACATTAGTAGAAAACTTGCAAATTTTTGCTTTTGCTCATGTACTACTTATGTAGCTACTCACGGATGCTCAGAAAGGCCAGTCTATTGAGAAAGCTGGTTGCTACATTTAGAGGTTTTATGGTTTGCATTTGCAAATTGTCCAGCAACTTACCTGTGAGCTTAAGCACACTGTGCCAATTTATATCTGTGTCCAGTGGTGATTTGCTTGGTACATCTGATAACTTCAAATCTGGGATGAATTCTGCTAACTGAAGTTCAGGTAAAAAACTCTGCTTTATGCTCCAAACCTCAGGAGTTCTAGTTTATCATCTGTCATCATGTAATAGCTGAAACAAATGAGAAATGGCTTTGCAAAATAATTTTCAAAGCCAGTTTTTTTCATATTACACAGTATAAGAAAAAAACAGACCTAAGCAAAAATAGGAAACTCCAAAAGACTTCCTACTGCAGTTTTCTGACCATTACTGAGTGTTCTTTAAAATTTAGTCAGAACGCACTATGGAGTCCAACACACCAGGGCACACAGGGCCTAGGATAGGAGCAGCACTGTGGATCACTGAATTCAGTTTTCTCCTGATGGAGACAAGTGACATCTTTAATTAAAATCACTCAAAGGCTATCCTGAAATCTGCTAAGAAGATGTTCTGGAACATGACTCCTCTCACAGCTATAAATGATCTAAATTGAGGAGAACATTACACATTTATTTCTATATCGAATGTGTTTGTTAGTTTAAGTAATTCATTTTTTTTCAGCTAATATTTACATTCACCTTAGTGTAGAAATAGGCAATTAATATATCTCCATTCAAGCTGCATTATGCTGTAGCTTCTGCTATAAAAGACTTCAGTACGTCACCCTCCTGAGCATGTAGTATTCTTATCTCCAAAGATCTGAGAAAACTATTTTTTTAAATTTTTTTCAAATTTCAGTCATCCTATTATTTCATTCAGGTATGGTTGATTATCTTGCTATTAGCACCTGGCTTTCTTTTTCATACCCTCCCTGCCTTTAAACACAATCAGTGGATAAAAATACATCAACAACAACCATAAAAAGACAAACAAAAACAACTCCAGACACATAATGCCCCCCCTTCAGAATATTATCGGTATCTTGTCAGAATTTTCTCAAGGAATTAGGGCTTTCACTTCCTTCCCTGTTCAGATGGGTTTTCCTACATATTTTGTGTTGTGCAGTTATGCCAGTAAATCAATGCCCATGGCGACTCCTTGGTACTGTTTTTTTTTAAATTTTTAGTCTGATCGCAGTGAAGAGGATTTAGTTATACACAGAAACTATATGATTGTTGAGAGTGTTATTTCCAAATGTGAGGAAAGATGGCAGCTGGTTGGTCTAGGTTCTTACTGTTGGGGAAAAGATACATAGAAGAAGATGTTTAAAGAAATTCTGCTTATTAAACTAAGCAGCTGGAAAGCTAGATAATAACTTTCCCCATTTTTAAGAACTCTTCCTGTTTTCTTGCTAAAGGAGTTACTTGCTCAGTAGGGAATGAAGTACTTGTCTAAGTAGTATAGAATATAAAACTTATTGATATTAATTATGGCCCTATCCTCCCATGCCATACTCTGCTTCTGCTTGTTTTCTGAGTTTGGGATGAAGCAACAATTCCAAAACCAAGTAGATTAGATTCATACAATTCTCTTTTTTTTTTTTTTTTATACAATAAGCTTCACTTCATAGTGCTTTTGCCTTTCTTATACAATCTATTCCTACAAGGGGGTGAAGTAATAGTCATTTTTGCTCTGTGAATCCTCACTGAAAATATGTTTTTTTCTCTTAAGTGATTAAATGTTCCAAATAAATAAAACATCTCTTATATTAGAGACAATTCTTATGTTGAGAAGGCCAGTCTAATGAAAGAACAGATCTACATGGGCAAAAGCTAGGAAAAAGGGAACCTGATTATTTCCTACAGATGGTTCTGTAGCTCAGTGAAATAGGGAGCCAGAGTTTCAAGCATTTAGCAACCTAAAGATGCAGATGGTGCTTTTGTGTTTTCAAAAGCACCTGTCTGTGCATTAACACAGCTGAGCGTTAACTTGCTTTAAAAATCTGGGTTAGAATTAGTTGTCCATCTTATACAGGAAATCTGCAGTAATACTAAGAATCAAACTCTAAATCAGGTATTTTAACAATGATCTTGTCTCACTTCTTTTTATATAATGTATAAAAGCACATGAAATGACTCTTCAGCTGACAGTCTATGAATGGAGTTTCTGCAGTTAAAACTAACATTCACACAGGCTGGAGTGCTGGAACATTTTCTCAGATCTTTCCTCCTGCAATCCTGAACTCTTTTTCAAAGATCCCTGCAGCCTGCACTCTTTTTCGTGCCTTGACTAATCCCGTTTAAGATTGTCATCTTTTTATACCCAGAAAAATGGAAGGTGGAAGTACATTTGTATGCTTTCTGGAAGGCAGGTTTTGTTGCAACTCATTTTAAGAGGTCTAATTGCATTTGCTTACTAAAAGCACATCAGGAACATCATTATTACTCCAAATGTGCATTTAAAAATTAAAAGTGACACAGTGCGTATAAATGGACTACTTCAAAGACAAGGAACAGCTACCTTGAAAATGGGCTGACAAAGCATTTCACATGTGTTTTATTTTTGCCTGATTCCTCTCTGAGTTTTGAACACAAACCTTTATACCACCTCTTCTTTCCCACCAGTGTTTTTCTACAGGTAAGGTCATTCTATTGTACCTCCTTTCTTTTGGGCTGCTTTTTTTCTCATTTTCTCTTGTGGAGGAGGGATCAGGTAGGTGCTTTGAGGAACAGACTGGCCTCTCAAGTGTCCAGTAGCTCAGCTCTGATTGCTAGCATTAAAAATTGCAGGTGGGATGGATACACTGAAGCTGCAAGCACTGAAATTATTATAAATGTATTATTCTAGTACAAATCTGTAGACAGTCTGAGGCATAGTATTGCATGTGTTAAAAAAATGAAGCAGAATTTTAAGAGCAGGAATAAAACATAGTTCTTAATGAATTTATCTCAAACTTCCAAATGCAGATGGACAGTTATAGAAGTACTCTCCTGGGGGCCTCCCAACATTTGCTGTAGATGAAGGGCCTTTCTACCAAACCATCATATTGTGTCCAGACTCCATATTCAGCAGTGTCAGCAGGTTATGTTTAAAATCCACTTAACAGTAAACTTGGGGTCTAGGTATGTTTTCCTCTTAATTAACCTATATAATCGTTTTGGTTTTTTTTCTTAATTATTATTTTACATAATTCATCCCTTCATTTGCATCTTAATTAGAGAGTGTGCAAAATGTCAAGTTTAATTGGTTCAGGAAGACTTGGTACAACAAAGCCCTGGACTAAATAGAGCTTTGGGCAGTGCACTGAACAGCTGGCTTGCAGTTCAAATTAGGATGTCAGTTATGTGTAAGGGGTTTTCCTCACCTAGTTTTCTGTAACTAAAAGTATGTAACTAAAAGTATCAATACTAATGTCCTGAGTAGGAAACCTGAAGGACTTTTAGACCCCCTGCTCCTACTTTTGAATGTCATGTAGCCCATTTCCTCTTGCATGCATGCATTCCAGATGCAGTCCTCTTATCCCAGTGGACTGGAATCCTGGCCTCCTCTCGGTTTATGAAATTGTCACTTCCTAGCTGGCTGAGAGATGGTGTCTTGGAGTCCTCACAGCAGCTCTGGGTCACACTGACCCATTCAGCCTTGCCACTTCTCATTCCTTCAGAAAATATCTTGCCCCAGTACTTGTTACCCTGTCTTTCACCACAGATATCAACAAGAAGGGGCACAGTTTTCACTGCCAGTGTTGGGGCACAGTAGAAAGCAGCATACAGAAGAGAAGTGTTGCTGTAAGGTGGGAGGAAGCAATCAGGCTGTCAGTGCTCCACATTTGTGAGTCTAGGACACATGTAGTGGCTACCAAGCTGTAGATGGACTGCACCTTGCAAAATACGTTTTTTGTGGGAGTTTTCAGAGAAGAGTTTAGTTCCAAGTACCCCCTGTTGTCACTTACTAAGGGAGTTAAAGACTTTAGTTTGTATGAACATGAGACATTATATGTTTTTCTGTTCCATCTGATTTTTTTTCGTCTTCTCAGTTCACTCCCTTGTCTTCACATTTCTTTATTCCCCACAGCAGTTTTTTTTTTAAAGTAGATATCATATGAAAGAATTGTTTATAGGTTTGATGATACATTGAAATATTTTCAGTTTCAGGTGTGGCAAGTGTAGAGGGCCTGGTAGGTTGCTGTAAAGTCTTTGAAAGTAGGAATGGAAAATATGTTATAGGTTTGTTTCTGCTAGACTTTTTTTTTCAGATGCCTGGAATAAAACATTCTGTATGGAGATGGAAAACAGAGAAACACTCAGAGACAGCCCTTTTGTAGTTAGAATGTTCCATTCAGGTTTTCTTAGACTAAAAACCCAGCATGGTTCTCTTGCAGTTTCTGCTTCATGAAAGTCTATAAACTATTTTATATTTTACTTGTTTTCTTACTTTTTGCTTGATTTTGATTAAGGGAAGGATTTCAATCACCTCATTTACCTTTTATCTTATTTCTAGAATCGCTTCCTCAGTGTGAATGAGAAGGGCTGAAACTGAGTCTGCTTATAACTCATTCATGCCCAGTACATTCTTACCAAATTCCCTAGTACGTTCATATATTGCAGCTGAAATTTTTGACACCTTTATTGATGTTTTTCATGTTAATATATTAGACTTGAATAAAAGCTTAATAAACTTAAAGTTTCCTTAATAACTATCAGATCAAAGAAAAGAAAGATTTCAAGGTAGGTTTTCAAGTAAAATGATGATAAGAACAGGCATGAAAGGAATTGATTTAGAGTTGACCACATCATAGCTAATTACATTGGGTCAAAAAATTTTGCTTTAAAGATTTAAATAACTTGCACTACCATAGGTAAGTATGTATGTCTGAGTATCTCTGCTGTCATACCAGGCCTCTATTCCTTTACAGTACCTCACTAAGACAGGGACATAAATATTTTATTATGTGCAGAATAATTACTTTTTAATATGCTCTATAGAGAAAATGTGGTTTTACTCTAGAAAGATGAGCAAAAGTAAAACAAATCAGGCATAGCCACCTGGCCATTTGAAAAAAAAGATAAGACAAAACAAAACTCCAGACAATTGGTACTGATTTTGGCTGTGATAGAGTTAATTTTCTTCATAGCACAGGGCTGTGTTTTGTGTTTGTGTTGGAATTAGTGTTGATAACACCAGGATGTTTTCCTTACTGTTGAACAGTGCTTACACAGCATAGAGGCCTTTTCTACCTCCCCTCCCAGCCCACCAGCAAGGAGGCTGGGGGTGCACAAGTAGTTGGGAGGGGAAACAGATGGTACAGCTGACCCCAGCTGACCAAAAGGATATTCCACACCATATGGCATCACACTCAGATGGGGGAAGAAGGAAGTGGAGGACAAACATGAGAGCGATGGTGTTTTGTCTTCCTAGTCACCATTACATATGATGGAGCCCTGCTTTCCTGGAGATGACTGAACAACTGCCTGCTGATGGGAAGTGGTGAATTAATTCCTTGGTTTGCTTTGTTTGTTAAACTGTCTTTATCTGAAGCCATGAATTTTCACTTTTACTCTTCTGATTCTCTCCCCCATCCCACCACAGGGAGTGAGCATCTGCACAGTGCTTAGCTGCCAGCTGGCAACACTAGCCAATACAAGATGAGACCAAGCAAGCCTAACAGCCCTCAGTCTTGAGCAGTGTAAAGTTGGTACAAGGGCAGTGACCTCTCATGAGATAGAGCAATATTTCATGCAGTGGGCTACAGGTCTATGAGGTCAAGGGAAAGTGCTGCAGTTCTGGAGCTTTAACAGGTTCAAAAACATTACAGTAGTTTATGATTTTTTTTCTCAGTTTGAAACTATATAATATATTTTATTTCTCAACTGCTTTTGAACAAACTGCTTGTCACAGTTCATGTGCAATGCAATTTCATATGTATGTGCAATTCACTGTAGATATTATAAAATGATCTGTTTTCCCCTAGCATATTACTGAAAATAATGCAATACATTTGTTCAGTAATACCCAGGGCAGTTTAAAGGTACGGAATCTCAATATTAAAATTTGCTATAGCTATCTTCACTAGAATAGGTTCCCCTTGAAATCCACTTGCTAACCAGTCTTTTCTTTGAGGACTACTACAAAATTTGTTTCTATTCTTATACAATTTTCAGCTGTCAGAGCACACATCAAGTGGTTTGTTGGTGTTAATTTTAGTCACTGTATTGGCAATTGCTTTGTAGTGTTATTAGCATAATAAAGTTCAGTGCAAGATATTATGGCATGGAAAGATGCATTGATTTTCAAGTTTCTGAAGCAAGTTGATTTCATGTTTCCACACTCTTTCACTCACACACTCAAAAGAAGCCGCATATACATGTCCTAGTGTTCTGACCAAAATCACTTGTGTGCAATCCAAGTGCATGAGATGCTCTGTATCTCTAGAGCTCCTCCAGACAAACAAGAATTTGGCAATGACAACCAAGTCTTCGGACAGATCTTTCTTCTCCATTAGGAGCCATCAGTCATTTTGCGGTAGATCTTCACTTCAAATCTCTCTTACTTCAACCACTTCAAATCTTAAGCTACATCACTGTCCACAGTCTGTTTCTCCTCTTTTGGTATATGTGTGAAACACATGTCTCTTGTCTGTTTTCCTGGCAAATGAACAGGGAAAGCAGTGATGTATGTGGTGTGCTGCATCCTGGCTGCCACCCTGCCAGTGCCAGGGCACTGGCTTTTTTTGCTGACGAGTTGTCTTCTTCTCAGACCACAGGACTTTTGCTTTTGATATCAAGAACATGTTCTTTAATTTTATTGATGAAAGAAGTGTCCTGGGAAGAGCATCCCTTGTTATCCAGATATTCTCTAAGCCTTTTGTTGTGGTTTAAGCCCAGCCACCAACCCATAACCATGCAGCCCACTTCCTCCCCCCCTCCCCCCCCCCCCAACTCCCAGAGGGATGGGGAGGAGAATCAAAAGAATGTGACTCCCACAGGTTGAGATAAGAACAGTCCAGTAACTAAGGTATAACACAAAACCACTACTGCTACCACCAATAATAATAGTGATAAGGGAAATAACAAGGGAAGCGAATGCAACCACCCACCGACCGATACCCAGCCTGACCTGAGTAGTGATCTAGCCCTTCTGGGTAACTGCCCCCAGTTTATATACTGGGCGTGACGTGCTGTGGCATGAAATACCTCTTTGTTAGTTTGGGTCAGGTGTCCTGTCTCTGCTTCCTCCTGGCTTCCCCTCCTCCCTGGCAGAGCATGAGACTCACAAAGTCCTTGGTCAGACTAAACATTAACGAGCAGCAAGTAAAAACATCGGTGTTATCAGTGTTGTTCCCAGGCTGAAAGTCAAAAACACAGCACTGCACCAGCTACTAAGAGGGAGAAAAATGACTGCTATAGCTGAACACAGGACAGCCTTTGTTCTGCTTTTCTTCTCATGCTTACACACCCACATTTTCATTCAGACTTCATACAGATCTTAATATTTCTTACATATCTCTTCTGTGCAAACAAAACTCGACTTTTCTTGGGTAAATTCTTTTTCCCAAAAAATATTTTAGATTTATAAAATCAGATACCACTGTTTTCCTTGCTGTGTGGCAGCTTCTGAAAGGTTATCAAAGGTAAAATAAAAACAGAAGGCACCACAGAGATAAAGAAAACACATGCTATAGCAGCCAAATCACAAATAATGGAATATCATCATAAACCCACATAAATTAGTGTCTTACAAAAACAACCTTGCCTACAGGCAAAAAGCTAATCCAAATGTTGTATGATGGCTGTCCGGTAGCATTCTTTTTGTTGCTTTCTTCTTCCTTTCTTAGTGATTGTATCCATTTGTTGAGCCTCAAAAAAATTAGATTGTGAAAGGTCTCAGGGCAAGGTCATTTCATTCTATACATTTAAACAATGCCTGGCACAGTGTCACCTCACTTTTGACAGGTTTCCCAGGAATTGCTGTAATAGGAATAATAACAAATAACAACATATTTGTTGGTTTAATCCTTGAAATTTGGCCAATATAGGCTTCTTTATCTTTTAAAAGCCCCAAAGCTTAAATAATTTTGTCAAAAAAAGACAAATATTTTTCTTAATATTTCTAGTAAGAGAACTTCTCTGTGATAATTTCCTGTTCAGTTTTCCATGGCTTGGTACATTCCCACATATGACACTAGTTCAGATTCACAGCTGGGGAAATCCGCCTTTCCAGTTTATATATGTTAAGGATTCTTTTGTGACTCTTGTGCAATAGGATTTAAATGTAACTGTGCCCAAACCCTTTTATGCGAATACAGTGTTTGTTTTCAGACCATATTAAATCACAGTTAAGAGGCTATTGCACTCCGAAAACAGCTTGAAAGATTTCATAAAAATCCAGTGCATGAAGGAAAGAAATTAACAGCTATGGTTCTAGCCTACTGAGAATAAAAGACAACTACTAAATCCTTTTACACAATATTGTTTTAGTTGCACATATATGTAATCAGCAAATACAAGAATGGCTTCAAAACGGCTCCTTTCTTACCTTTTTCTTTATGAAAAGCTAAATATGTATTGCTGCAATCTGTAGCTGTACTTTTGCAGCACACAATTGACTTTCACAGGTCTGTCACACTTCTTTTCTCTGTTTCTAACAGACTGTTCTACTAATCCTTTAGGTTCTTGGACTGTTCACTTGACAGCTTTTTTTAATTCTGTATTAATTATGCTCAGTAGGATGGAAGAGACACTTCTGCTGAGCAAAAGTGATCTGAGACTCTGCTGTGCACTTACAAAGGCAGTGGAGATCCTGAGATCATTTAAGTCATTTGAACTTGTTGGGGGCAAAGGAGGGTGACTATTGTCAAAGAACAAGAATAAAACCGTGAAATAAAAAACCTAGTTGAAACACCTTCTTGCTGTAGACTAGTGTAACAAACAAGCCACAAATGGTAAGTTTAAATCGAAAACGGAAGAGTGAACAGAAGTGATGAAATCCTTCCCAGGTATTCTTTGCTGCTCAGCTGGCAAACAACAGCTGGAAAACATCCTGAACAAAACACCTCTGAAATTCCCCACCAGCTTCAGCCTGCTAGCTGTTTTCTTACTCTGAATTGGATTTAACTATTTTACAGATATAACTGTATTACTCAAAGACATATAAATTTCCTCCATTTGCCACCTCTCTCCCCTTTACTATGATACCTCAAGGCGAGTTCATCTAAAAACGTCTCATGTGCTTTGACATAGCTATTACATTTTGCTGTCTCCAGGTAAGTTCTGCACATTTTGGGGACATTCACTGCTTTTTTTCCAGAATGACAGAGTATCTGTGATCTTTCATATCCCCTGAAATTCCAGCCCTCTGGTACAGTTAACAGATGCTTTAACAGGTTTTGCCACTCCACAGATTTGCTTTAGACAGCTTCAGGTCTACACAAGCTTGAGGGAATACCCACCACTTATAGATCCTGTATAGACTAATGAGAAAGTATTAGATAGACCCTGCATACATATTTATAATAGAAATACTGTGGGTTTTTTTTCTACATCAAACACAAATATCTTATGTATCCATAGAGAACTGAATGCAGAGTTTTTTCTTATAGAAATCACGTATAGCGTGTGCTGAGACTATGAGTACACTGGGAAACGCTATGCTGCAACACCTTTGGGTTTTTTTTATTTAAGTTCTGGTTTTTGGTTTAAGTTATATTTTCTTTATGCGTTCCTTTTGAACAACGCATTTCACCGCCAATATTGACAAGCAAATATTCAGCAACTCTACAGGAAGGATAAAGAGGAAAACAACACCAAACAACTACCTTCCTGCTGCTGTCAGTTATGAGTTATCGATTTCCAAGAAAAGAATTAAATGATGATAGAAATATGTGCAAACACAGAAAGAGCTGCTCCCCCTTTCCTCACCCATAAATGTATTCCATAACATTTTTCCATCACACAATCTCAGCACTTACTGCCTTAAAGAAAACCACATGCTTTTCCAAAGAAAGTATATTGGGTTTGCAAGCCAAGGTTGTGGTAGTGGAGGGGCTATAGGGGTGGCTTATGTGGGAAGCTGCCAGAAGCTTCCCCAGGGTCCGATAAAGCCAATGGCAGCCAACTCCAACACGGACCTACCACTGGCCAAGGCCAAGCCCACCAGCGACAGCAGCAGCAGCTGTTAAGAAGAGAGGAAAAGCCCCTGTACAACAGCAACTGCAGCCAGAGAGTGAGAATATGTGAGAGAAACAGCCCTGCAGACCCCAAAGGTCAGTGCAGAAGGAGGGTAGAAGGTGCTCCAGGCAGGGGAAAAGAGATTCCCCTGTATCCTATGGTGCAGATCATGGTGAGGCAGCTGTGCCCCTGCAGTCTATGGAGGTCATCCATGGGGGAGCAGATCTGCACCTGCAGCCCATGGAGGACCCCATGCTGGAGCAGGGGGATGCCTGAAGGAAGCTGTGACCCCATGGGAAGTCCATGCTGGAGCAGGTTTGCTTGCAGGACTTGTGTTTCTTGGAGAACCCATGCTGGAGCAGCCTGTTGTTGAAGGACTGCACCCCAGGTGCAGAAGGAAGAGACCCACACTGGAGTAGGGGAAGAGCATAAGGAGTCCTCTCCTGAGGAGGAAGGAGCAGCAGAGATGCCGTGTGATGAGCTGACCATAACTCCCATTCCCCATCCCCTTGTACTGTTGTGGGGAGTAAGTAGATAACTCAGGAGTAAATTTGAGCCTGGGAAGAAGGGAAGGGTGGCAGGAAGGTGTTAAGATTCGGTATCATTTCTCATTATTCTATTCTGATTTGATTGATAACAAATTAAACTAGTTTTACGCAAGCTGAGTCTGTTTTGCCTGTGATGTAATTGGTGAGCAACCTTCTCCTGTCCTTTTCTCAGCCTATGAGCCTTTCATAATATTTTCTCTCCCCTGTTCAGCTGAAGAGGGGAGTGACAGAGTGGCTTGGTGGGCACTTGGTATCCATCCAGGGTCAATCCACCACAGAGAGTCAAGATTTTAGCACTGCACAGACAAATAAAAATGTCTGGACAATTATATTTTTTTCATAGGAAAGCATGAAACTTTTAATTGGCAGACTTCTTTATACTCAATACCCTGTGGCACTCTGATCTTCTGCTGAAGTCCCTGGTCTCATTTGCTGTAATTTAATGTGTCACGGCCCTCTTTGTCTTATTATGTATTTTACTTGGATTGCTAGAACGAATTTGTGCAATAGGAGTTGAGACTAAAACTCTTTCCCCAGTTTTACATTTCAGTCCATGTTAATACCACCAAAGCAGCAGGAAATGGAAGTGGCAACTGGACTTCCTTTCTCAGCAGTGCTTCTGGAAATAGGAGAGTCCACTGTAAAACTAGCCTGTATTTATGTTAGGTGAAATTTGAATTTTATCATATAGAAATTAAAATCTTTCCTTGCCTAGAAGGGTTTTAAATCCTCATTCGTGGACTAAATATTTCAATGCTGAAAATGACTAGGATTCAGCATCTGCAAATGTCTTTTCAGGCTAAGTAGTCATCTTTATTTGTATTTATTGCATGTTGCTCAAAAATCTTGTCTTGCCAGAAATCTTGTATATTCAGAATGAATACAATAAAAACATATTTCTCTCATGCTTCAGTACATTCATTCATGCTGACAGAAAGAATTTACTGATAAAGGAAAGAGAAGCGGGATGATTACTGTGAACAGAAGAGGGACTCTGCTTCAGTTTCTTTTTGTTTTTTTGCTCTTCAAGCATCCTGAGGGAAAGAATTCCTGGTAGATGAAAGGTGATAGTGATTTCTGTGCAGTCAAACCTGTACTTACACAGAATTTAAACTCTTTCAAACTGTTTAGGTTACACAAGTGTGTAAGTGAGCAATTTTTAAAAATCACAGTAAAGAACTGTCGTCCCAATTGGCTTTATAGAAATGAAGAGGGAAAAGAACTGCAGAAACATGTCCTGTTCTCAGAAATGATTTTACCTTTACACAGCAGAAAGAGTTGCGTTTTTTTGTTGTTTTTTTTCTTCTTTTTTTTTCTTTTTTTTTCTTGTGTGATTGCTTATTGCTAATGCAATCACACAACGTCTAATGCTTACAAACATGCAAAATGAGTTAGATTTTCAAAGCCCAAGAGAAAACTCCACATCATTGACTAACCTGTTTGGTGACTAAGCTCTTACCAAAAATTGTCTCTAAGTACATAAAGCTGTACTTTTGTAAAAGCCCATCTGCTGTCTTTGAAAGGCTGAGCATCTGGGTTCCCATCTTTTGCTACTTACCACCCCCAAGATAGATATTCCCCCATTTCGGTCTCTTGAGAAGGGGCCAATCTGGTATGTATGCTTGCACGTGCCTAATACATAGAGATAGCTACAGACTTTACATAAGGGACATCAGTCTTGGTCATACTTAATTAGAAATTATGATACCAGGACAGAAGAAGGAAGTGCTGCTGCTCTTTTTCTATTTTAATTGGAATTTAATTAGACCAATTATCTAACTTCAAAATAGCCAAAGTACTGGAGCAACTCAAGAGGATACTTATTATCATGGATAATTTTGGTACTACATTTTGTTATTTTCCTGTAGTTATAATTTATTTTTTCCCTATTAGTTTATTAATTTTGACATGTTAACATAAGTCTTTCAGTTAACTAGCTGTTTTATCTTTTAAGTCTTTCTTTCATTAAACTTGATTAGTCTAATAGGATTAATAAACTTCTTTCAAGTCCATCCTTCCACATCTTGGGTTCTGAAAAGTTGTTATGACACCAACAAACTGGTTGTACCACCCTGGATGCAGGTGGCAACAGAAGACTTGGAAAGGCATTTCCTATCAACCAGAGAATAAGACAAAATAAGGACAATATGAAACATGGGTTACTTACCCTGTGACAATACAGGTACTTATAGCACTTCCCAAGATGCTCTCAGAAGCCTTCAAAATTCATTATGCCTCTGTGACACATGGCTCTAAATTTGCTACAGGGGATTTTCCTTGAAAGGAGTCTTAATAGTGTTTCAAGACAAAATATTTTTTCCACTTATTTCAGCACCTGGACATCCAACCGTGACTGGTATCCCTACTCCTGCCTCCTGATAATATACTTAACAACTAACGCTAGATGATCTTACAGTTCTTTCCAACCCTAAATATTCAATGATTCTATCAGCCCCTATGTTCCTGTGTACCAGGCTGACTTTTTTCTTCCTTACTGGCCTTGAAGGTCCCAGGCAATCAGCGAACCGGATGGTGGTGGTAACCACATCAGAGAACAGGGAAGTGTAACAGCACACAGAACTGTCTATAAAATTTAACATTTACAAGCCCTAAGTGGGACTTGGATCAGACCTGATGCTGGATAGCAAACTCCACGATCCCCTCATGAACATGGATGCCTCATCTGTTTGGCTCATGGATGCACCATCATCTGCTTCCTCCGAGGACTGAATGAGTGATTCGTACTCCTTTTTTAGTCCAGATTATGATTGTTATATTGATGTGGCAAGCAAAATATCAAGAGTTGATCCAATCTGCAGATGGTACAGATGATAAGGAACCATAAACTAAGCTGTGCTAAAAATTCTGTGCTATGCTACTTACAAAACTGTGCTACACTTATTCTGCTTATAAAAATCCTGTGATATTCTGACCATATGCTATTCTGATTCTGTGCTGTGCTAATCATAAAATTCTATTAAAAATAAAGCTTTAGTGGCAGCTACAACTTAGCGCCATCATCATTCTGCCCAGGATCTCCAAAAGATCCTGTCTGCCCACATAGACTCAGGTAACATTGAGTCTTGACTGTGCGTCAAATGCCTCACCTGTCTTCTGTATGTTTGTAAGAAAAAACTTACGAAACTCTTTAAGCATTAAAAACAAATACACTTTTGAAAATGTTAGTGTTGTGGGTGGGTAAGAAGGTACATTGATATGTGTATTATGTGTGTGGTACTCTGAAAGACAATGTTAAAAGAAAAAATTTAAAAAAAAAAACAGCAAACTCCTTAACTTTGGAATATATAACTTGATGATTTTCTCCATCATTGGAAGAATCTCTTTTCTTTACTTCTGCCTTCTGAACAGATTCCATAATCTGTCTCCCTGTTGCTATTTTTGTGTGACATAAGATTTTCTGAATGGTATAATTCTTGGGTTCCATGTCAATCACCTCATATTTCAGTTCTAAACATAAATGTTAATGAGCTAATTGCACTGTTCAAAAGACCTTCTACTGAAAAGAAAGTAGGTGCGCTACCTTCTGTGCTTTGTAAGTAGGTTTTAGAACTTAATCCAGGCAACTCTAGTTGCTATGTGTAGATTTAATTCTACCTGTTGATTATGCATAGTTACTTAATAGTTCTTTTATTTCAATTATTTATTACCAGTCAAAATACTTAAGTAACACTTAAGTAACTTAAGTTAACACTTAATCACCCATTACAAAATCATCCTTAATCTTATAGAATTTGTGGGATTTAGGGTGAGTGTTATTGCTGTATCTATTCTAGTTCATATTTGGATATGGCTAGGTAGATAATGAGATACAAGTTTGCTCATTGTTCTCACAGAAATTTAGGCATGTTAGTTGCAAGGTTTCCTTCTGTTAGTCTTGTAGCTTGTGTCAAGGTAGGACTAGCTTGTGATGCCAAATGGTCAGCCTGCAGATGTAGCTTTTCAAATAAAAGCGGAGAAAATGCCGGCACAAGTACTTCTTGCAGATGCAGTTATTTTTTGTCATAAATATGAGTTTTGTTTATCATCTGTCTTACATAAACATTATAAGGATTTATTTTCTAGTCTTTCATTGAACTTGTTTTTGAGATAAACAAAAATCAATAAAATTTTCTAGGATAAGTAGAAGTAACTGCCCAAAGAAGTGTGATAATACAATACTGCTTTACTACATCACACAAGTAAGCTCTTTGTTTTGGGGACTGTATGCAGAAGCTGAAGTTTGTTGTAAAGAATTCAAGATGAGTCTCAGTTATGTTCAGGCTGCATTAAAATGTGCATTGTCACTGAGCACACCCGCTTTCGGAAGCTGATGTGAAAGGCCATGCATTTCATGAAAGCTGACTTCTGTGGGGTAATAATCTGTACACGCTGGGGGGTGAAGGTGAGGGGAGCAGTGAAAGCAAAAAAGGAGATCATATACAGGCAACAGGGGAGACCTCCTGAACACTTTTGAGTTTTCAGCAGTGGAGGAGAAGAACAGACTCCAGTTCTATTTCTTTGGTCTTGTGTTATGACAACATTTCTGGTTTACCAGGAGATTTTTCTTAAATTCTCTGTTCTTCTGAAAAACTGCTATCTGCATTACTTTGATGTTATCACTGACATTTTTCTAGTCACAGGTACAATGTAGCATTGCAAAGCCTTCATGCTGGAAAATGTTCTTAGGTAGATGGGAAACAATGGCCCACAAAATCAATGATTTCAGCCTCCTGGGTGGTAATACAAAATGTTCTCTGCAGTTCTTCCATTAGTCTCAACTCTTTGACTAGAATTTACCAGGTATAGTAATACAGAATAAAATAGAGTAAAACAGAATAGTATCATTTTTTGCTAAAACTTTGTCCTCTATGAGGGAACTTAGTGATGCAACAGTGATAAACTATCTCCACAAGATGATCATGCATATGATCAATCAGATTCAGTAGGATTGTATCATGCTGTAGGCATGGCTCATTAGCATGCTTGTCTTAATACCTAAGAGTATTAACCAGGAGTTACCTGGTTCTCTGCTGCTATGTATCATTATTATTCTTTTTTAATTTACTAGTAATGCCTAATTACTCTTGCATAGAAGAAATATTTCTAAATGGCACTATTCTAGACTTGGTAATGTTTTATCTTTGCCCCCACTGCTCCTCCTTTTACTCCTACCCCCTGAAAAATAAAGAAAAAGCACAAAGTGTGAACTGGTAGTGTCTGCAGGTGCTGTACACACACCCATTAGGGTGTATATAACCCTGTCTGTACATAATTGACAGATGTACCTTGGTACACAGTAGGCAGTAAACTAGATTTTGGTTCTGAGCAACCTGCAGCCTTAGAAAGGCTCTGCAAATGTTCATGGTGCACTACAGTTTAGAAGTTGGACAAAAGCAGGCTTGCCACTTTTTTGTTGCTGTCGTGGTTTAAACCCAGTCAGGTAATTCGTTCACTCACTTCCCCCCCTTTTCTTGCCCTCCCCCTGCTCTCGGAGGGACGGAGAGGAGAATCGAAAAGAATGCAACTCCCACGGGTTGAGATAAGAACAGTTTAGTAACTAAGGTATAACACAAATCACTACTGCTACCACCAATGATAATAATGATAAAGGAAATAACAAGGGAAGAGAATACAACACCTCAGCACCAGCCGACCGATAACTTGCCCCCCCTCAGCCCGACCAAGCTCCGACCGATACCTCCTCCAACCCCTGCAGTCTCTCAGCCCTTCCGGCTAACTCCCAGTTACATCCTGGGCATGACGTGCTGTGGTATGGAATACCTCTTTGGTCAGTTTGGGTCAGGTGTCCTGTCTCTGCTTCCTCCTGGCTTCCCCTCCTCCCTGGCAGAGCATGGGGCTCACAAAGTCCTTGGCCAAACCAAAACATCGCTTGTTATCAGCTCTGTTCCCGAGCTGAAAGTCAAAACACTGCACTACACCAGCTACCAAGAAGGGGAAAAATGACTGCTACTGCTGAACCCAGGACATTATCCACCCCTTATTCCATACCATTCACGTCATGCTCAGATCCCACATTTTCAATATACCATCACTCTTATCTCAGTGCACTCTTATCTTAGTGCATGGACCAGTCCCTATAAAGCTGCTGAGTCCATCTGGTCCATGATGTCAGGCTCCATCTCTTGTAACAGTCTTCCAGAGCAGGAGAGACTGTGTGCAGTGTTCACACTCGTGAATAACCTGGGCAATAGTGTCCATTGTTAAGTCCACCCCTCGATCATGAGTCCATCTCTTTTGCATCTCTGCTCTGATGGCCTGAAGTGCCATGGGCCCACCAGGCTCAAAATAATTCACTGTCCCCTTAAGCAGTTTCTGCAGCTTGTTGCTGGGGACTCCATACAGCTGCCTTCCATCTCCAATGCTTCCAAAGCACTGGAGGGGCCCAGTGGACTAGATAGTTGCCCATACTGTCCCACACACCCTGCCACTCATGACTGTCCAGCTTTGGAGAAAATCTCTTGGTCCCCCCATATCCTCGTCTAACCCCAGACAAGACCCAAACCTGACTCTGCTTAACTTTTGAGATCAGACAAAATGGTGGTGGGTAGAACACAGTCTGTGTGTGTGCCAACATGCTGATCCCCATCACAATCAGCAGGCAGGTCCCAAGGATACTCAAAGGCCATTCAAAACCTCCAGAACTCTCAACTGATGCTGCTGTGCTTGTCACTGGGGCTGGTGTAGCTGCTGTACTTGTCACTGGGGCTGGTGCAGCTGCTGTGCTTGTCACTGGGGCTGGTGTAGCTGCTGTGCTTGTCACTGGGGCTGGTGTAGCTGCTGTGCTTGCCGGCTCTCCCACCGCCAGCTTCTCTTTTCCTGAGTCCAGCTCTTCCTCGCTGGGAAATGCTGCGTGGTCTCCAGCATTGTGACGAGTGACTATTAATCCAGTCAAATCTGTCGTTATCTCAACCCTTCGTGCCCCACGTTGGGCGCCAAAAAGAACTGTCGTGGTTTAAACCCAGTCAGGTAATTCGTTCGCTCACTTCCCCCCCTTTTCTTGCCCTCCCCCTGCTCTCGGAGGGACGGAGAGGAGAATCGAAAAGAATGCAACTCCCACGGGTTGAGATAAGAACAGTTTAGTAACTAAGGTATAACACAAATCACTACTGCTACCACCAATGATAATAATGATAAAGGAAATAACAAGGGAAGAGAATACAACACCTCAGCACCAGCCGACCGATAACTTGCCCCCCCTCAGCCCGACCAAGCTCCGACCGATACCTCCTCCAACCCCTGCAGTCTCTCAGCCCTTCCGGCTAACTCCCAGTTACATCCTGGGCATGACGTGCTGTGGTATGGAATACCTCTTTGGTCAGTTTGGGTCAGGTGTCCTGTCTCTGCTTCCTCCTGGCTTCCCCTCCTCCCTGGCAGAGCATGGGGCTCACAAAGTCCTTGGCCAAACCAAAACATCGCTTGTTATCAGCTCTGTTCCCGAGCTGAAAGTCAAAACACTGCACTACACCAGCTACCAAGAAGGGGAAAAATGACTGCTACTGCTGAACCCAGGACAGTTGCCATTTTTGCTTCTTAGAGTTTGTTTCTGCCAGGGTTTGCAAGACTACTCACAGAATGCTATCAGTCAGGTTGTGCCAATGTGATTACCTGATACAGGTGCTGGTGTGCCCTTTCTTCCCCAGAATCTGCTTCTACAGACTTCATGTAAACCATGATCAGAGTGGCTGTTCTCTTCTTCACTTGTTACAAATGTGCACCACCCCCTCTATCAAAGCACAGAAATACCCTAATTTGTCATTTCCATTTAATAGTATCATCAAACATAACACTAGCTACAAATGAAAATATTCAGACCATATATATCTCTGTGAACTCATGAGGGAAGTACCACACTGCTGAGATGTGGCTGATGTTAAATCACCATTACACTTCCACCCTTGGGCCTTTTTTCCAACAGATGTTATTTCAAGTCTTTTACCTTGTAGATATCAATCACAGAGCTCAAATCAGGACTACCTATGACACAGAATTACTTTTTTTTGTCTTTCATATGTGGCCAAGACTTTACAGCCCATAACACATTACACTAATACGTTATCCCAAAATCAAGTTAGCAGAAGTCTTTAAAGAAAGAAAGTAGTTTCAGGTTGTGCTGCAATTTGGTATCAACATAGTTGTCATGTGACTTGGTTGCCATGATATTGATATCAGTTTAGTTATACAATGAAATATTCCTGTATTTTGTAATATTCTTTGGCATTTTTTCCTCATTTACGAAACAAAAGTCAATGAAGTGCTCCCAGAGGAAGCTAAAACATTGTACAGAACATAGAAACAAATGCAGGGAAGAGCTGTGCCACTTATAGTCTTCTGAGATCATTGGTGATTTTTTGTTTATTACTTTGCTGATGTGTTTAATAAAAATTTGATTATTTTTTGGTAAGAACTGTATTCTTACTAGGGCTTGTAATATGACTATTGTTACTGCTATCCTCGATAATGATCCTTTCTTTTTTCAGCCTTTTTAGGCCTAGCAAGATTAATCCTAGGAAGATTGAGGTGATGCAAAAGTAAAGAAAAAAAAGGAGTTACTGCTTAAGAAAAACATGGGCAGTGACCAGTAACTCCTCTCAGGTCTTCAGTCTAGTGATAATATTGCATTAAATTTGAAGACTAAATGATTTTTTCTGAAGTTAACATCTGTTAGGTATGTTTTACACTTAGATTTTAGAAGCCTGTGTATTTGCAGGCCATTTCTTCCTCAGTCTGTGAGTCTTTGATTTGTCTTCTGCTCCAACAGATTTAAAAATCTGTCCTGATGTTTCACTGTTTTCAAAAGCTGAACTTACCTGATGACAACTCTCTTGACATCTTTTAATAATACATCTAAAACAATGGTACAATGCACCCAGTTGTTTGTAACATGAATTTAGTACTCTGTGTTGTTCTGGACTCCTTTTTTTTCCTAGTATTCTATGACCAGAAATTTTAAATATTACTAGAACAAGCAGACTAAATAGAAGGAGTGAAAACAGAGCCAAACTGCAGGTGTAAACCAGTTTAAGCTAGGATCCATTGCACAGTGCAGATCTCAGATGAGTTGTATAAGATCACATGGGTTTATAGTAGCTACAGTATGTATATTGTACTAATAGATAATTATGGTGTACTTCTGTGCATGACTAAAATGCCCTAGAAATTTTTCCATCCTTTGCTATGAATTTGGACTCTGAAAGTGTCTCAAACAACGAGAATAATCTAACACATAATCAAACTTGGCATAAGTGGCTGTAGATAATCCAATAGCATATTTTTGTTTAAACAGATAATACACCTGTGATTGATTATTTCTCCCAAGGATCTGGGATATACTTTTCTCTGCTTTATGTTTAGTACTCTGTCTATTTTCATTACTCTATCAAAGTGGCATGAATTCATCAGCTGTGTGTTTGACACACCAAACAACAATGGGTTAAAGTTGGCAACTGTGATTATATTTCTTAGGCATCCATTCTTTAAGACTCCTTTTGTATGCTTTCTTCACTCCTTTTGTTAACAGAGGCTTCATCTTACACTCAGATAATGTTTTTAGTCAGCCAGTTTGTAAGATAGCTATGCTCTGAGGCAGATGAACATTTTCATTTGACATTAATGCCACCCCAATTCTCCAGTGCTCTCTGTTGGTGCTGTAGCAGACATAGCAGAAGTTGAACAAGAGCTGTGAAATGCAGTCGCTTAACCACAGTGGCCTTACTGGCTCAAGTCAACCCTCATCTGTGATTGAAATAAAGATGCTGGACTATGAATGGCAACACAGAACTTCAAGAGTGCATTTGCTTTTGCCACTTTGACCGAGTGGTAACTTGAATAGGACAAGGTGGTTACTTGGGGAATTCTTGTGTTAGATTAGCCAAAGACCATCTATGAGCAGCTAGGCTCATAAGTAACCTAGGCATTACAAGGAAAGGTAAATCTTAACTATTCTGATAGGATGGTTTTGAAAACTTGACCAATGGCAGTTTATTCAAGCTCAGAAATTTTGCAGTGAAGGAACTGAACTTCTGTACTGAATTGCTGTACCTTTAAATATTTAACAGACATCCTCTATAGAAGAGTGAAGACATAAGTTGGAAAACCAATACTGATTCATTCATTAATCATAGAATGATAATTTAAACTATTAGTTTGTGAGAAGATGAAGACACCTGAATGTTCTTTGATCTCTTTCCTATCAAAGCTCCAAGAAAAGATCCCTACAACTATGTAGATATATCCCCATCCTCTCTTTAATGATTTTGGCTGATCTTTACATAGTATAGTAACTGTCCATGTGGATTAAAGCACAATTCTCAAACTCATTACAAATAACAGGAACCTAAGGAAAGGCATAAACCTTCAGCAAAACTGAAGGAAAAGAAAGTATATTTTCAGGTTTTGACAGAAAAGTGAAACTGAACTGTGTTTTCCCTCAAGTCATTGTTTTGGTTTTAGTCTGAGGACAATGCTGATAACACACCAATGTTTTACTTTTTGCTACTTAGCTGTTACCCTGATCAAGGACTCGTCAGTCTCACATGCTCTGCCAGTGAGAAGGGACACAGGAAGCTGAGAAGAAGCAGAGACAGGACACCTGACCCAAACAGCACATCATGCCCAGTATATAAACTGGGCGGAGTTACCTGGAAGGCCCAGATCGCTGTTCGGTCTGGCTGGATGTCGGTTGGCGGGTGGCGAGCAATTGTATTGTGCATCACTTTGTTTATTGGGTTTTTTTGTTCATTTTTTTTCTCCTTTTAGTTTTATATTCTCTCCCCTTATTACTTCCCTTAGTAGTAATAGTAGTAGTAGTAGTTTTATATCACACTTTAGTTATTGCACTGCTCTTATCGCAGTCTGTGGGGATTACATTCTTCTGATTTTCCTCTCCATCCTGCCTGGAGCTGGGGGAAAAAGGAGGGAGTGAGCAAGTAGCTAGATGGTTCTGAGTTACTGGCTGGGCTTAAACCATGACAGAATGATATATTCTAACTTCATTAGAGACACAGCCAGGACAGCTGACCCCAACTGACCCTAGGGGCATTCCATACAACATGATATCATGCTCAGCATATAAAGCTGGTTGAAGAAGAAGAAACGGTGGATGTTCGGAGTGATGGTATTTGTCTTCCCAAGTAGTGTGATGTAGGCCTGCTTTCCTGGAGATGGCTGAAAACCTGCCTGCCTATGGGAAGCAGGGAATGAATTCCTTGGTTTGCTTTGTTTGTATGCATATTTTTTGCTTTACTTGTTAAACTCTCTTTATCTCAAACCACAAGTTTCCTCATTGTTACTCTTCCATTCTCTCCCCCCATCCCACAAGGGGGGAGTGAGGGAGCAGCTGTGTGGGGCTTAGTTGCCAGCTGGGGTTAAAGCACAATAGCCTTCAAGCACTTTTCTTTGCTCATAGTGGAAGGTTAAGATCTTTTGTAGAGAAGCAAAAAGTCTTATTTAAACTCCTGAGGTTTTAGTGAAAGCTAGAATTTCATTATCTTCTGTGAGTGTTATACCATCATTTAGCAAAATAAAATTGAAACCACTGTTTAAATTCCTTTGTCCCTGGCCTGTATAAGTGCCTTTTGGATTTTTTATAACTGAAGACTGAAATTCATTTGAGGAATTGCCTGAAT
Source organism: Pezoporus occidentalis (assembly GCF_034315485.1). Taxonomy (NCBI): domain Eukaryota; kingdom Metazoa; phylum Chordata; class Aves; order Psittaciformes; family Psittacidae; genus Pezoporus; species Pezoporus occidentalis. Next base: position 6,670,955 of record NW_026915713.1, on the reverse strand, counting down.
ATTCTGGTAAATATATATGTCTCCCAAAACTCTGAATTGTCATAAAAAAACTATATCACTATAATTTTCATAGTTCCATTATAAATGTTGAATGTATTTTTGCAAAGACCAAATATTTCCCATTGTAAGAACTTCTTCATTAGTAAAACATGTATAGCTAATACAATTTCTGTTGTGAAGTGTATAAGGAAGCACTGTTAAACCTTTTTTCACGGAGTGCTGCTTTGGGAGAGCACTTAACCCTTTAAGACAGAAAAAGAGGCAAGCATCAGTAGCGTGAGCTGAAGAGGGGAATCAAGAGAGCTCTACTGTGTAGCTAAAGCCATCTACAGCTTGTTTTGCATGAGTGAACTAATAAGGTAGTCCTTGTGCACCTTGAGTAGCCCATCTGCAAAGTGGAAATTGTCAAAATGTTCACCTTTGCAACTTCTTAGATCTGTGAGTGAGAAAAGATTATCTAAACTCACTGTAAATTCCACTGGCTTTTGGTAGTATATTTCCATTAAACTAACTGCATGACTTCAGGAAGATTCTGCCTAAGTGTGTTTCTACTCTAAATCAAGTAAGATATCATAATTTAGGCAAAAGTCATACTTTAGTGTGTAAAATTCTTTTACAAACATAGTATCAGAGTATAAAAAAGACAGAGAAGTGAGCTTTTTAGGTGTCGGTTTTGTTGTTTTTTGTTTTTTTTTGACAGGCTCAACAGAGGGAAGTTAGGGTGTTTTAGGCTTTTCTTCTGTAGGACAATATATTGTGTCAAGGGCTCTGAAAAGTATAATGATGTAATTGCTGGGTTAGGTTCTTTACCAGATTGAACACTAGAGTGTGAAATAGCTACAGTTTTATAGTTATATATTTTCAAAACACTATTGTGAAGGAATATTTTTTTTATTCTTTTCAATATATTTTCTTGTCACATGTTTACAAAATTATTCTTACTTTCTAGTCAGTGTTTTCTCTAGTGATAGCTTCTGCAATATCTCTGTTTATTTTATAACTAGTCATTCAAGTATTTTGTAGTTTTGGGGCTTATTGAACTTGTGCTGGACACATTCCAGTAAAATCCTAAACATTCAGCATAAATCATAGAATCATAGAACAGTTAGGGTTGGAAAGGAACTTAAGATCATCTAGTTCCAATCCCCCTGTCATGGGCAGGGACACCTTACACTAAACCATGGCACCCAAGGCTTCGTCCAACCTGGCCTTGAACACTGCCAGGGATGGAGTATTTACATCTTCCCTGGGCAACCCATTCCAGTGCCTCACCACCCTAACAGGAAAGAATTTCCTCCTTACATCCAATCTAAACTTCCCCTGTTTAAGTTTTAACCCATTACCCCTTGTCCTGTCACTACAGTAAGAAGTTTGTAAACTAACACCAACTCAAGGAACATCAAAAACCTAAAGCCATATAAGATATTCATACCTGAAGAAGCAGAAATTAAAATTAGAGATTTCCTCTGGCAGCTTTTCACATAATGCTCATGTGAGGCTTTGAAGGTGTCCTGTTTGGCACAGTACCTAAATGGAATTTTATCTCTAGTTTGCTAAGGATAACATAAAGACTTCCTTTCTCAGGAAATCTTTCCCAGGAAAGCAGGCAAATACTTTAAGACTTTAATCTAAGACTCTTGAGAGCCAGTTTCAATCAAATATATGGAAGAAGGGCCTGAATCACTTCTTCCAGGTTTATACTGCTCTTACTATCTTGATTTAAATTTTATTTCACTAGAATAATATGGGAGTTCCTCAGTGGTAGTCATGATTAGAAATACAGTCTGGATTGTATAAATATCTGAAAATTCTTTATCATTTGGATTTCCCTGAAAGAATTAAAGAGAACTAAATATAATGCATGGAATTTAAACTATTCTGGGTTAACCACATTTATGTGACATGTCAGGTACATGATTTCTATATAATTAACACAAAGAAAGCTGTTGGAGACAGTTATTTTCTATACAGCAGCTAACCTCAAGCCTATTTTAAGCTGAGGTAATAGTCTTGCTTGTGTGGCAAAACTGGCTAAAAATCAAAGATGTGATTTAGACCTACAGATGTATCAATGTAAGATCTGATGTAAATGATCGTGAAATTTGGTGGGTGTGTTCTTCCACCTGCCAATACATAGCACATTATTTTATAGATATCTTAAAGAACATTTAAATGGATGTTTAGCACACTAGGGAGTAGCCTTAACAGAGCTATGGTCTAGCTCTTTTGTCATAGGACTATTTAAATGTTTAGATGTTAAAGCTAATAGGAAGCAGACTATTAGACTTTAGACTCACCAGCCAAGAGCAAGCTAATGATATGAGCTGCCTGGTAAGAATTATTGGCATAGACTTCAAGTGTGTCTTCTTCCCTTGTGGAATTTTTTTGCCAAAATGTCAAGAGCTTGGTGGCTACAATCAAGGCAATGCAGTACTTTTTACATGTGAAGAGCTAACAAGTTCTTTAAGAAGCCAGTAAAAGATTACTTGATAATTTCTGCACTTTTACAGAATTTGGTCTTTTTTATATCCTGATCCAGAAGTTAGGAAGTGCTTTCAGATCAAAAAACTTAAATGTAGTGTTAGAGATTAAAATGTAGTAAGACTGCTAGCCTACTATTTACATGTAGATGTATACAGCCCTGAGATTCTCACATGTCTTCTCATTATATGTCTTGCTTGAGAGGCTGCTGTATCTGATCTAATATAAGTAGTATTGGTGGGCAGGACACATTAACTTGGGTACAACCTTATGTTTCCCTAGTTACACGGTTTCCAAAACCATAATGTTTACCTGGTTTGGAAGGCAGGCAGCTGGCTTTAGTCCATTTTGCATCTCTTCAAAAAGAAGTGACCCCATGTTCTTTGTGAAGAAGTAGTCAGATGATCAGTCTGAAAATGCTTCCTGTCATGGTTTAATCCCAGACAGCAACTAAGTACCATGCAACTGTTCACTCCCCTCCCCTTATGACCCTACTCCACAGAGACCAGAAGGAGAATTAGAAAAAAAAATGCATGTGTTGAAATAAGAACATTTTAATAATTGAAATAAAGTAAAATATAAAAATTATTATTATGATTAATAATAATAGTTATAAAAGAGAGAGAGAGGAATCAAAAAAGCTAAGAAACAAAAAACTTGAAATGATGCATAACACAAATGATCAGCACCAATGCCCATCCCATCCCTGAGCAGCGACTGGTCTCTTCTAGGTAACTCCTCCCAGTTTATATACTGGGCATGATGTGCTGTGGTATGGAATACCCCTTTGGTTAGTTTGGGTGAGGTGTCCTGTCTCTGCTTCCTCCTGGCTTCCTGTGCCTCTCCTCACAAGCAGAGTCCTTGGTCAGGGTAAGTGCTACTTAGCAACACATAAGACATTGGTGTGTTACCAGCATTGTCCTCAGACTAAAGTCAAAACACAACACTTTGACAGCTATTAGGAAGAAAATCAGCTGGAACCAGGATGCTTGCCCTGGTTATACATTGGGAAAATGTAGTCTTATCTAAACGTAAAAAATGTTGAGATTCTGCCTTGGCAAGCTTAAGACAAGAAACTTCATTGTTCTCATAGAACCTGGAAATGAGAGGGAAATAAAAGAAATAGGAACTTGAAATATACCCTGGCGTCTAATAGAGAAACTAGAAGCAGGTCAACTTATTATTAAAGTATTATGTTATTATTAAAGTAATCATGTATCTTTATTTTCCTTTCTTGACAGCTTGAAGCATGCTGATTTCTTGACTCCCAAAGCCAATCATATCCCTGGCATACTATCAGAGACCTATTGTCCATTGGGCTTAAAAATGCAATAATATTTGTTTAAAAGATGTTACAAGCAAGCAGCGATTGGAATTTACAGTCATTAATTTGTTTAAATATACTTTAGAATAGCCTTATTTATAGTTTATTGTTGAAAGCTGTACACTATATTTTCACAAGCTTTTCTATTCTGGCAGCTTGGCCATCATGTATTAAAGGTTGTTATTTATCTGTCACAATGTTTTTGCTTAAAAAATGGGAAAAAGATAGCTTGTTCACAGTTCTCTTGTTCATGAAGTATGATCATAAAGTACAGGGTTAATATGTGATGCTACTGTCAGACTTCAAATACAGTATATTTTATGGTGTTGATTGTAGACTCAGTCTTGGAAAGATGGTTTTTATTTTCATTATGTGATTTTACATGCTTTTATTTCTGATAAGACTTCTTAAGCTTGTTTTCAACCCTGATTATATTTTTCAGTTTAAGTTTATGCTAGTTAACCTGGTAACAGTCTCAGGTAACTCTGCATTTCATGTAACTCAACAAAGCTTTCATTTTAAGCTTCAGATTCGAATATATATAGTTTGTATTATCTAGATGTAGTATTACTAATAAGTCCATTCTTTTCTCCAAGAAAAGACTATTAGATACAAAATTACTATTAGTGGAAATCTAGCAGTGAGAATTATATCAAGAGAAAAAAGAAAATATTTGTGAGAACAAGATTAGTAAATTAGCTCACAGTGCTGTTACAGCTGCAGCATTAAAGTCTATTAAATTATTAATAAGCTTGTATGAGACCAGAAGGAGGTCTGGAACCAGTAAAAATCTGTACCACATGAAAGTTTGAATAATCATGGCCATATGTAAATGTGTTGCCTTATTCTTTTAGCAATGCTGCAGTCATAGTTTCAGTTTTTAACATATGCAATGAATTATTTTAGTAAGTAGTAACAGAGGAATCCTCTAGTTCGTTGTTACTTAGAAGCACAGCTTCCAGTTAGTATTAGGTTGAAAATAATTGATTTATATTTCTGAGAGCTACACTGAATATATTATTACACAAAGATGATGTAGTGAACTAATCTCATCACAAGGTGGACACAGCAAAATTTATCCTTAATGTGTTGTACAAAATCTAAAATAAAGTTATATTTTTTAGTGTTTTGAAAATCACTGGTATATTTTTATTCCAGACATGTTTTGCTGACAGTGTTTTTCAAGATAAAAGGTGTTCTGAAGGCTTTTCAAAGCTGAATTTTTCAAAAGGGATAGTTTTGAAAGAAGGCATATCTATGTTTTTACACTTATAAGTTTATAGCTAACAAAGTTTTTCCATCATTCAAATTGGTTCTGTCAGCAGTTGTTTTTTGCTAGACTTCTTGCAATTATTGTCCCTCAGACTTACAGTGGTCTTATTTAGCTGCTCTTCTGGCCTCTGCAGCTTGGGCATCCAAAGATTTCACATATGCTGTAATTTAATTAAAATATGTTTTCCCCTGACTTTGGGAATCTGAACTCACCTGTATTAAGAGTTGCCTTGTTCTCTTCACACAGTATCCCCAACCTATAGAGTTCATACTCAAAGGTCACATCTACCACAGAAGTGCTAACTGCCTTTGTAGGCTTGGGCAGACGAAAGCAGTCCTTTCTCTGAACATCTGTGGGATCTTATTGCCCAAGAGCTATCAAAAGGCTTTCAATGTTGGGAAGGTGAGCTGTCAGCAGTATAGGCAGTGGGATGCCTGTCCTTGCCTGCTCGAATTCAGCCATTTGGCAAAGTAGAGGCATGGATATTTCCCAGAAGAAGCCACGCTGCAGGATCTAAGCATGAAAATTCATTGTGTGTCTGTTGGACACAAGGACCACTCATTTGAAGATTTGCTGGTGAAATTAAGAGGGTTTTAAAATAAGGAGGTTGTGGTAAGACCTAACTGGATAATATTCTGTTCTGTTTTCTATCATGACACTTGATTTGGTTAATTACTGTTTTATTACATTGAAGTAATGATGTCTTTCATATGCTGTGTCATAGGATATTTGTGCTGTCAAGACTTTCTTGCTAAAGGAATATTTAAATGGCAAATATGACTTTAAATAGGTTTAGGAAAATAATTAAAACTTTAGATTTAAATATGCAAACAGCTGAGCTAATAAATGTGCAAGTTTTTCCCTGCCTTACAGAGCATATGGGCAGAGCTGGCAGAGTAATTAATGGGACATAAGGATCACTTCCAAGCACTTCTTTTGCTATAGGGAATATAGAAATACCCAAGGGGTGTAGCATCATCACATCTGTGGTGAGGTAAGACTTTTATGTGACAAGGAAAGGACTTCAGCCTGTAAGCCTCCATCACTGAAATAGGATTAGTAGCCCAGCTAGCTAAGAAGCCAGCCATGATAAGCCTACAACACATAAAACCTATTTTGACATTTGCTTTGTTTAGCATGGAAGATGCTCACTGATTTCTGGAAGTTTGAAACAACCCTTCAATCATTTGGTTTATAGTTGTAGCTAGCATTAAAAACATGTTTAGATTTTTTTGGTGAGAGTTTGGATCATGGAAATTTAGAAAATTAAAAACAAAACCCCAAAACATTGGAACGACTTCTCCAGATGTTAATTATTGCATATATGACATGACATCATTAGAGTTCAGTGAAATTTCAGAAGTTAAACTGAAAGACTTCGGATATCAAACATTCTGTCTAAATGTCCTGGGTTCAGCAGTAGCAGTCATGTTTCTCCTTCTTGGTAGCTGGTGCAGTGCTGTGTTTTGACTTTCGGCCTGGGAACAGAGCTGATAACAATGATGTTTTGGTTTGGCCAAGGACTTTGTGAGCCTCATGCTCTGCCAGGGAGGAGGGGAAGCCAGGAGGAAGCAGAGACAGGACACCTGACCCAAACTGACCAAAGAGGTATTCCATACCAAGGCACGTCATGCCCAGGATGTAACTGGGAGTTAGCTGGAAGGGCTGGGAGACTGCAGGGTTGGAGGAGGCATCGGTTGGTGCTTGGTCGGGCTGGGGGGGGCAAGTTATCAGTCAGCTGGTGGTGAGATGTCGTATTCTCTTCCCTTGTTATTTCCTTTATCATTATTATTACTGGTGGTAGCAGTAGTGATTTGTGTTATACCTTCGTTACTAAACTGTTCTTATCTCAACCCGTGGGAGTTGCATTCTTTTTGATTCTCCTCTCCGTCCCTCTGGTAGCAGGGGGAGGGAAAGAAGGGGGGGAGTGAGTGAACGAGTTACCTGACTGGGTTTAAACCACAACACTAAAGCTCATTGCAGTGATGAACTGTTGCATTCACTCACTTTTCACTGCAGGCAAACTCAGATTTAAGGCTAATTGATTATGAATCAAATGCCTTTTTCTGGCTCTGTGCACAAACTCCCCTTTAGGTTTAATTATATTATTCACCTGAGGCTTGTTATGGATGTATTTAAATGTTTGCAGTGAGGAAGAAAACCATACTGTGTTAACAACTAATCAGTGGTCTTGGGCTTCTAAATAGGTTTAATGTTTCCTATATTTATTGCAACTATGTCAAGATTGAGGTTGTTTACTCAGATTTTAGATGATATCTTTCATTTATATCACAAAGTTCCAAACCTTTTTTTTTTTTTCTTCTTTTTTTCTCCCTTCCCTCCCCAATTATTTTTAATGTATTGCTGTCCTGAATTGAAAGCTTACAAAAATGCTTTCCAGGTCTGAGAAGCCTGGAATACAGAGTATCTGCTTTATTTGCAAAGCAAATGGTATAGATGCTCTTCTTCACACGACCTTGTCAACACCACTTACAGTTTTCCCCTCTCTCCCTCCGCCAACCCCAAAAATGCATATTTACCGATAGATGTTTTTTGCTTTTAGCTTTGTTCAGTCTCAAATTTGTTAACCAAAAGAATAATTAACAATGTATCATCCTCAGTGCTTGTTTGTACACTTCATGTGGATAAATGCTTGTAAACTGGTGATGGTTTGTACTTTCTCTGCTCTAAATAGAATAGATTGATTTCAAAGGGAAAGGTCCTTTCATATTTAGGTCACTTAGTCTGAATTTTTTTTTTCATTTTTATTGCTTTGGATTTCAGCACAATTATTTGGATTTTTAAAATTTGCAAGTTGGTAGAAAAATATAATTTATATTTTTTGAAAAAGGAAAACTTTCAAAAGAAACCATTCTTATCCTCAAATTTCTTCTAGAAAGATTAATTTATAGAAAATCTGTTTTTACAGGTAAAATAGTTCTGAAATTCTGGAATTTTAAAATTACCCTACAGAATTTACTGTCATGACACAGGTCTGAAAACTATCTCAATGGTCACTGAATCCAATAACGCATTGTCAAATGCAATCTTTGTAAGTTTATCAAGTCATGTAGGAATTTCCCACCTCTCTTATGTGACTGGGAGCACTGCCTTAGGGTTTCATTCATCTGATGATTAAAAGTCTTTTATGTGAGTCTACTTAAATATATCTATAGAGAGTTTGCTGCCTTGAGTACTGCTTTTTAGAAGTTATTTTCTTAGGTATTTACCTTTCAATGCTTTTAAGGTGAATAATCTTATTCTGTCAGTTTGCATTTTTCTGAGCTAAGCAAGATGAGCTAGTCCTGCAAGCTGTTTATTATTGTTCCTTTTATCTCATTCAACTTACTCTTTTATTGCACCCATTGCAGCTGAAAGATAACTTTTCAAGTGCACTTAACCAGAATTTTGCACAGTATTCTATGCTAAACATCTGTAATCCTGTTGTCATTTTTTCATCACTGTAATTGATGTTTCTGAAAATTAATTTGCAGATCCTTTACCTTCAGCATCATTTTCAACTGATAGACTTACCATTCAACTACACCACTTCCTATCATTCTAGCCCTCACTGTTGCTCTTCCTGTTTGGTATTCTGGATCTACTGAATTCTGACATCACCTCTTAGTTGTGTGTCAACAACAACATTTCTCTTGTGCAGATCTCATTTATGAAAACACCAAATAAAGTGGCCTGAAAGTCAGTTTCAGAGTGTTATATCACTGGTGATACTATTTCAATCTACTTTCAGCATCTGTTTAACTTCCTCCCAAACACCTACATTTTAAATCTTATTCTAACCATTGGTTTATTTGTTTGTTTATCTAGCTAGATGTGGTTTGAGCTCTCCATATACCTGTAATTTTCCTCCTCCCTTTCTTTTTCCAGCAAGATTGATGGACACTCCCGCCTGCTCTGCAGCTGTTGCGTTTGCTTTCCCTCTTTTTAGCACACCATGATCCATTCTTTGTTTCCCAGCATGGGTCCCAGTGCCAAGGGGCCAGTACAAACTAACCTATTATCTTTAGGATTGTATGAACTTGTACTGTATCAAATGGTTTCATGTAGCCCTCCGTCCTGGGTTCCGCAGTAGCAGTCATGTTTTTCCTTTGTGTTAAATGGTGCAGTGCTGTGTTTTGACTTCCGGTTTGAGAACAGTGTTGGTGAAGCCGATGTTCTCGGTTGTTGCTAAGTGATGTTTACGCTGACCAAGGACTCTGTGAGCCTCATGCTCTGCCAGGGAGGAGGGGAAGCCGGGAGGAAGCAGAGACAGGACACCTGACCCAAACTGACCAAAGAGGTATTCCATACCACAGCACGTCATGCCCAGGATGTAACTGGGAGTTAGCCGGAAGGGCTGGGAGACTGCAGGGTTGGAGGAGGTATCGGTCAGAGCTTGGTCGGGCTGGGGGGCGAGTTATCGGTTGGCTAGTGGTGAGATGATGTATTCTCTTCCCTTGTTATTTCCTTTATCATTATTATCATTGGTGGTAGCAGTAGTGATTTGTGTTATACCTTAGTTACTAAACTGTTCTTATCTCAACCCATGGGAGTTGCATTCTTTTTGATTCTCCTCTCCGTCCCTCCGAGAGCAGGGGGAGGGCAAGAAAAGGGGGGGAAGTGAGCCAACGAGTTACCTGACTGGGTTTAAACCACGACACCCTCCTTCATAAAAGACTGTTACTAATATAAATAGGTGAGTTACTTATAGTATTAGAAAATGAGAATAAATTCTGTGTAAAAGCTTGTACTTGTAAACCGCTATTGAACTCTAGACTAAGCTTCTGTATTTTATATTATGAGGACAACTTCTGTTTAATTTTATCTGCCATCTCCAAGTCTGATCTATATACAATACACATGAAACAGATCTTGCTCTATTTGTTTCATCTAGACTGAAGTCAGTGTTGAGAAGTTAAAATATACATATATTGGGAGTAAATTAAATACCTTGAGTCTCTGAAGGAGTGAACATGATATGATAACATCACAGAAAGCTGTGTTTTGCTGGGTTTAGATACTGAATCTTAGGCAGAGAAAATTAAGTTAAAGGATCAATCAAGGTGGATTATTTTAGACAGAAAACATGGGTTTTGTTGATTCTCACACTGCTTACAGGAATGTTCATTATCTGGTTTTGGATGAGTTTTTTAGTATCCATTTGTTTTAGCACCAGTTTATACTCTGATGGGTAGAACTAAGGCAGTACATCTCTGTATCTGCAACACTGTGCCTCTGCCTTCCGATGATGGACTGGGACCACATCCTCTCATTTGTAAAGTTAAAGAGCAGGAAAAAAGAGAAAAAAAATAACATACTTCATCAGGCTCATTTTCTGAAGTCATTAATGAAAGGCAATAGAAAGTGGGAAAGACGACAAAAGAATGTTATGCACTTTCCAAACAGGGTTGTTCTTCTGCAACAAGTATGTGGGATACAAACTGCAATGTGTGGACAGAGGCATGGGTTGGGGAGGGTGGTGTGGACATTTTGTGCAAATAAAGCAACATTTTTTTTTGTTGTTGCTGTTTTTCATTTTTTTTATTTAGCTTCTCCCTAGTCCTTCCTCCATTTTGTGAAAGAGAGAAAGAAAAGTATAGTCTTATGTTACCGGCTGTTTCCAGATGAATAATCATCCTCTCTCTTGAGGGCAGGTGACCAGAGATTGCTTAAGGTACTACCTTTTCTCCCAGAGGTGGAAAGCAATAGACTGGGTTCTTTAAGAGTCATAGGAGAGGTCCTTAAAGGAAATTTACCAATTTTACAGATGGAGTTTATCTCATGAGTCCATTCCTTAACCCTTTCAATAAAACTAGACTCAAATTCTCATGTTCATATTTGGAAAATATCATCCTTGAACTGATAAAACCCCCAGCATGTCTTTCTTTTCCAAAGAGTTTAGGATCAAAATTTCTTCCTATAATTTAATGAATCTTCTGAAAACATTTTGGCTAAACTGGAAATAAAAATTTTGTTTTAGTTGTGTTTAAGAATATTGCAAATGGAACAATGAAAATATCTGAACTCCATTTGATGTTTGATGTTTATCTGACTTCTCTATGAGATCATTCTTAATAGAGTCAACTACATCTTCCCCTGCAACTTCATTAAATTTCTCAATGGTAATTAAAAAAAAGAATTTCCTTTACAGACGGTATTTACAGCTACATAAAGAAATTTTTGTGAAGTACTTTCATGACTTTCGTAGCCACTTGCTGACACAATTGGTATTATAGTGGAATCTCACTGAAACTCTCATAACTTTATAGGGCAATTGAAATTACTTGGCACTGTTACGGCACCTTGAATACCATGTTCAGTTTTGGGCCCCTCACTACAAGAACGATGTTTCATTGCTAAAGCATGTTCAAAGAAGGATGACAAAGCTGGGGAACGGACTAGAGCACAAGCTTCATGAGGAACAGCTGAGGGAAAAGAGGCTGTTTGGCCTAGAGAAAAGGAGCCTCAGAGGAGACCTTATTGCTCTCTACAGCTACTTGAAAAGAGGTTGTGGTGAGGTGGGTGTTGGTCTCTTCTCCCAAACAGCAAGCAATGGCCTCAAGCTGCACCAGAGGAGGTTTAGACTGGATATTAGGAAAAAATTCTTCATCAGGAGGGTCGTTAGGCATTGGAAGCAGCTGCCCATGGAAGTGGTGTAGTCACTGTCCCCGGAGCTATTAAACCACATGTAGACATAGTGCTTTGGGACATAGTACCTAAGGACATGGTGGAATTGGCAGTGTTAGGTTTACGGTTGCACTTGATAGCTTAAAGGTCTTTTCAAACCTAAATGATTCCATGTCTATAATTTTCTTTTCAGAAAGAGATTTCCCAGAATAATTTGGATTACTGTCCAACAATATAATAGAAACAGCAGTGTGCAGTACCCATCCTGCCATCTTTTATCTGTATCAGGACAGAACACAATTTTCTTTATGAGACAAAGGGTTAATTCTCTGAAAATTCTGCATGAAGATATTTGGAAAAAATGTCATCCCTAAAACATGAAAAAAAAAGCTTCCTGAATTCTGAGACTCTGTAGTTTATATTAAAAATAATGTGTTATATGTGTATTCATGGGCACACAAATGGCAGAAACTGAAAATATATGCAAAATCACAGTACTGAATATTTGTGCAAGTTCTGAAATGCCACCTGTTTACACAATGTTAAGGTGTTCTTTCTTCATGTCACATTCCACATTTCCAAAGATATTCTTTCCACACTGCACATCAGATCCAGAGCATTATCTGAAGGGCATGGGCTTTCTTAAAGGTTTATTGTTTTGTCACCTAAGCAGATAACTAAGCTGAAAGCAAAGCTCGAGCTTTGCAAAAGCACCTTGGAGGTTGGCTACCCAATGAGATTTAACAATCTGAATCCACAAGGTACCTCTTTAAATTCCCTGTCAAAAATGTATCAACTCTCCTTTCAGCTTCTCTTCCTGTATTTCTTGATGTCTCAGAAGTGACACTTTGTAATAGAAATCTTTCAAGATTTTTGATTTTCCTCAGGCATTGCCCAGTACATGCCTGTTTGAAAACTGCTTAGACTGCCACTATCACTACCTATATGGAAAATTATGTCTTTAACATGTAATTAATGTTTTAAAATAAAGTTTTTGTTAAATGTGATTCTTCAACTGAGGCAAGTTCTCTTGGGTGCCAATAGGATTTTAAACATGGCTGTTTACAAGGAAAGGAAAATCTTGTGTCAAGATTGATTATTAGATTACATTAGTGTGATAATGTCATAGTATGAGGCTAATGGTCATGAGTAAAGCTGCACTGGCCCAAGACTGTGGGCTGATATTCAAGGATCACCTGCTACAAGCTCAGGAGTGTTGCATCCCAACTAGAAGGAAGTGCAGCAGGAGGGCCAGGAGACCTCCTTGGATGGATAAGGAGCTGCTGAGGAAAATTCAATTGAAAAAAGAGGCTTATAACAAGTGGAAGCAAGGACAGGCGGTGTGGGAAGAGTACAGGGATGTTGTCCAGGAAGCTAGGGACCAGGTTAGGAAACCGAAGGTTCAGTTAGAATTAAACTTAGATAGAGGTATTAAAGATAGCAGGAAGGGACTCTACAAGTACATAGCAAATAAAAAACAGACTAGGGAGAATGCAGGCCCCCTCAGGAAGCTCTCAGGAGAACTGGCTACACAGGATTTGGAGAAGGCTGAGGTTCTGAATGACTTCTTTGCCTCTGTCTTCACTGGCAAAGGCTCTGACCACACCACCCAAGTCTTGGAAGGCAGATGCAGGGACTGTGAGAATGAAGACCTTGGGCCCACTGTAGGAGAGGAACTGTTTTGAGACCATCTTAAAAATCTGAATGTGCACAAGTCCATGGGGCCTGATGAGATCCATCCGCGGGTCCTGAAGGAGCTGGCGAATGAAGTTGCGAAGCTGCTGGCCATCATATTTGAGAAATCATGGCAGTCAGGTGAAGTTCCCGATGACTGGAAAAAGGGAAATATAACCCCCATTTTCAAGAAGGGGAAAACGGATGACCCGGGAAATTACAGAGCAGTCAGTCTCACCTCTGTGCCTGGCAAAATCTTGGAGCAGATTCTCCTGGAGAACATGCTAAGGCACATGAAAAACAGCAAGGTGCTTGGTGACAGCCAGCATGGCTTCACTAAGGGGAAATCCTGCCTGACCAATTTGGTGGCCTTCTGTGATGGGGCTACAGAACTGGTGGACAGGGGTAGAGCAGTTGATGTCATCTACCTGGACTTGTGTAAAGCGTTCGACACTGTCCCACACGGCATCCTTGTCTCTAAATTGAAGAGACATTAATTTGATGGATGGACCACTCGGTGGATAAAGACCTGGCTGGATGGCCGCACACAAAGAGTTGTGGTCAATGGCTCAATGTCCGGCTGGAGACCAGTAACGAGTGGTGTCCCTCAGGGATTGGTGTTGGGACCAGTCTTGTTCAACATCTTCATCGGTGACATGGACAGTGGGATTGAGTGCGCCCTCAGCAAGTTTGCCCATGACACCAAGCTGTGTGGCTCGGTTGATACGCTGGAGGGAAGGAATGCCATCTAGAGGGACCTCGACACACTTGTGAGGTGGGCTGATGCCAACCTCATGAGGTTTAACCATGCCAAGTGCAAGGTCCTACACCTGGGTCGGAGCAATCCCAGGTACAGCAACAGGTTGGGCAGAGAAGAGATTCAGAGCAGCCCTGCGGAGAAGGACTTGGGGGTGTTGGTTGATGAGAAACTGAACATGGGCCGGCAGTATGCGCTTGCAGCCCAGAAAGCCAACCGTATCCTGGGCTGCATCAAAAGGAGCGTGACCAGCAGGTCGAAGGAGGTGATCCTGCCCCTCTACTCTGCTCTCGTGAGACCTCACCTGGAGTATTGTGTGCAGTTCTGGTGTCCTCAACATAAAAAGGACATGGAACTGTTGGAACAAGTCCAGAGAAGGGCCACGAGGATGATCAGGGGGCTGGAGCACCTCCCATATGAAGACAGGCTGAGAAAGTTGGGGCTGTTCAGCCTGGAGAAGAGAAGGCTGCATGGAGACCTCATAGCAGCCTTCCAGTATCTGAAGGGGGCCTATAGGGATGCTGGAGAGGGACTCTTCATTAGAGACTGTATTAATAGGACAGGGGTAACAGGTTAAAACTTAAACAGGGGAAGTTTAGATTGGATATAAGGAGGAAATTCTTTCCTGTTAGGGTGGTGAGGCACTGGAATGGGTTTCCCAGGGAGGTTGTGAATGCTCCACCCCTGGCAGTGTTCAAGACCAGGTTGGACGAGGCCTTGGGTGATATGATTTAGCATAAGGTGTCCCTGCCCGTGGCAGGGGGGTTGGAACTAGATGATCTTAAGGTCCTTTCCAGCCCTAATTATTCTATGATTCTATTCTATGATTTTATGATTCTAAAAACATTTTGCACTAGTTCTAGTGCAAAGCATTCACAAGTCTTCCTGAACTTACTGGGATATTGATGAGACTACCTCTTTTCAAGAGCTTTTAGTGTGACATGGAATAATGTAGACTCTTGGTTTCAAAATGCCTTTGAAGTTCACTAGTATTTCCTTGCAATCTGCTCTTGAATTCAGACTAGCAGGTAAGGAACATTAGATTCATATTAACTAAAGAGCTATTAGACGGGAAAAAAAAATTCTCACCAAGACAGTAGGAAAGACAAGTATTTCAGTCAAAACACTGGCAAAAGAGAGCAATGGTGCTTTCAAAGTCCTTAGAAAGCTGTGTAGCTTGTGCTTATGATGGTTGGAAAGATGCAGAGTTAAGCAGTTTCCGGGATTCAGAAAAAATTCTGACCTGACAAGCAAAGAAGTGTCTTGTTAGCTATTGAGATTAAAGACATAAAAATAGGTTATAATTTCAATTGCAGTGATCCTAGAGATTTTCTTCCCCCCCTCTTTTTTTTTTCCCTAATATCTTTTCCAGCTTGTCTCCACTCTCTTCATTTCTGTTAACCACTCATATTTCTGTACACAATAGACATAGGTCTGCCGTGTTCAAATAACCACTTGCATTAAACACTAGCTGAGTTTTCAGTGTTTGATTGTGGGACCACAGAGTGCAGAGTTTAGGGATTTGTCTGCTTTCCTGATATACTAGAGACAAGAGCACTCACAAAACACTTTCAAAATCATTAAATCCTCTTACCCTCTGACTGAAACCTGTACTGCACACAGCTGCAGTAACCTTCCCCCCTCACCCCCCCCCCATCTGCATCCTTTGGCACAGTTTAGTGTAGAGGAGGGAATATGGGGGGGGGGAGGGGATCATTCCTTCTGCTGTGGAAGAATGGTTCTTGGAATTCAGAATAAGTAGTCATGGGAAACAGATGCGTTAAAGAGAATGCAGAGTCAGCCAGCAAAACGCATCCGCTATACCCTGCAAATGACTACAAAAGTACTGTGTGCTCTTAGCCCCTGTGTATTTAAATGTAATCTTTAGAGAAAAACTGTTTTTTTGTTGGGTATAATCTTTTCACTTGTTTGTCTCAAAAAATCAGAGTTTTGTACTTGGCCAAGCAATCTTAAAATAAAGTGGGTTTTCCTCCTCTTTTACAGGGAATAATGAAAAGAGTGGAAAGCATCTTCTTCAGTAAGTCTTCAGACTTCACTACGCACAGTCAAGGAACATCACTGAGCACTGAGGCACTGTAGAAATCTTGGGTCCTTAGCTCCACTGTGTTTGTAGTAGTCCAAGAAACACAAGAATAAAAAATAAGCAAATAAATAAATCTTGTTTTCACAGAACATCAGCTTCCTGTAAGCTTAAATATTTTGGCCTTTGTATAGTTTCACTCTACCTTCTTATAAAAGACAGTAAGGTTTCCCATGTTTTCCTTTTCTTTTGTAACAATAAGGCTAAATGGAACTCTTACAGAAAGCATTTAGGATTTTGAGCAGACACTGAATTTTTGAAGGTAGAGAGGCTATTCAGCATTTCAATTGGCATTCTTTAACTTTAGGGCTGGGTGGCCATCCAGGGCACTGCTGAGAAATGTGTTGGTCTGCTAACATATTTGTTGGAACCATTTTCTTTTTCACTTGTCTGAAGCACTTTGTCACCTCTTTGGAATTTTTCTCTGTTGCCAGAGACAGCCCTCCACAGCAGTGACACATAAGGAGATGGTGTTTCATCAGTGCAAGGCAAGGATACCTGAATGTGCACTTGATAAAATGAAAGAGGATGCTCGCAAGCGGGATTTCTCCCCACCTGTAGTGTTATTTCTTAAATCTCGTATTCATGCTTTCTCTGTGTACTGTTTAACGCTATGCAGTAACAGCAAGAATTTGTCTTCCACCTTCAAAATATGATGTGGTTTCTTGTGGTTTAATATAGCGTAGTAGCATATTTCAGGCTGGAGTTCAACCTTTGCTCGGGTAATTCAATTCATCCAACAGGAAAGAATGCTGAAAGAGAAGGCTTATTTGTAGGCAGTAGTTTGCCAAATAAAATGAATTAAAACAACAATGAAAAATTTCAGCTTGCTTTGGCAATCTGCCAGTAATCCATATCATACTAATTCACAGAAACTGACTAGCTATGGTGATGTTCACATAAAAACAGCTTTACTTTACTGGTTTTAATTTTTTATTATCTTTTCTTTTTTTAGGAGGTAAGATGTTAAAATGTCTAAGGTATTTTTCTTGGAAACACTGATAACAGAATGGACTTTTTTAGGAGTTTAGGAATTTTACGATTGAGGTAAACAGATCCCAGATAGAAATGAGTTCCAAAATGTAGTCCACAGTCTGAAAATATTTATTTGTATGCAGTTCCTTTATAAGCTTATGCTTTATGATTCATATGAAAGTATGTTGCCGTATTTTGCACCCCTTCTTAGCATGAACAACAAAAGAATTACTGCAGCATTTATGCATCTAAATGAAATTTTAAATTGCTTCAGACCTATCATTTTAAGTAACATTTAGTGTAATAGAATCAAGTATATATCTTTTGCTGGAGTTTCCTAGAACTGTAGTTGGAAGCAAGAAACTTAGTGAATGAGGAAGGAGGTACCAGAAGAGGGAAGGTGCCACCATGATTTAATATGTCTGATGGTACTGAGCAGGTCACTTAGCCCAGACTTTATGCAAGCGGTCAGTAGTAACCTGCTCATTATATAGGAATTAGGTTGGAACAAGACATCTTGATGTGCAGTGCAAGCTGGTATGCACAGTGGTGATCTGAAAAAAAAAACTCTCAGACATTCATGATTCAAGGGATCACAAAGAATTTTGTACTGCCTGATGCCAATTTTATGGTATTGCTCTGTGAAAGGTGAAAGCTTGAATTTATTTGGAGGTGGGCTCCTAGTTCTGCTGATAAACTTTTTTTAAAGTTAACATGAACTGAACCTGTTCCATAGCCTGAGTACAGAATAAATATTCTTTGGACTTCAGCATTCAGTCTTCATGACATAGCTTCCTGCAGCAAGTGAGCTTGCATCAGTGTCTGTAATGTAGCTGTTTCTGATACCTTATCCCTACAGAAAACAAGCACAGGAAAAATCAGATTTGTGTGTCATGAATGGTTAAATCCTTTTTCATCTTGTTTTGTCTTTGCTCTTAGTTTCTGACTGGTGCTGTATTGTTTGTAACAGCAATTATAGTGTCTAAAAATCTCTGCATTTTTACAGCCAGTTTTTGTCATTTGCCCTAGTAAACATAACAAGCAGGCTGCCTTCAAGTCACAGAGGTGGTGTGAAAATGAATTAACAGCTGTGAAACATTTGTAGTGATAAGTGTTATAGGAAAGTCCACAAGGAAACTTAGAACACTGTAGCTGGAGCAGGGCACAAAACAGTCAGAAAAGAGAGCCCAAGACCTCATTTTGAGCTATGAAGTGATATAAAAAATAGAGCAGTGTAAATAGAGACTTATGGTCATTAGGTACACATACCTATACACTGAATGAAACAGAAAGTCTTGCAATTGAGAAAAAAACAGAAATAACAACAAAATAAAGCACATAATATAGATTTGTGAAGATTACCTGAACTGAGATGAGAATGTAATCTAAATTAAATAATTTCCTTAGAATTTTAGTATTTTCTTTTGCAATACATTAATACCCTTCTAAAGTTCTTTTCTTTATAGAATACATCTTCACAGAAAGAGAAAAAACTGTTTGTGTGACATTGGTAGTAGCATTTTAAGTTATGATGATGCTGCCCATGCAGGACGAGTCAGCTTTATAGTATCCTCTCTTTCAGGTTTTTCTGATAAATCAATATTGTCAAATAGTTAAAATCACATAATCTTACTGAAAGGACAATTATGTATTTTGGCAAATGTCATGACAGACAATATTGATAGAGCCCTAAGTAGAACCTGACGGCAAGAGATGGATTTTTGCTGTCTGTAATGTATTGAATTGATAATGAGAGCTCATAAATTTAATTAAAATGATGGAGACTTAATAAAAACATAGAGGCTTTTGATCGTATTAACTTACCAGGTGCCTATATGGTCTCAGTAACCATAGCAGAGGATTGTCTCTCACTCTGTAATTAAGTACAGTTGGAAGACCTCTCTGAGTTAAGAGAATATAACTCTTTTATCCTTACTGTTTGGCAAATGAACTGCCAAGGACTGAGATGTACTGGACAAATAATGTAACTGGGAATGAAAAGCCAACTGTGCCTCACCCACATGAGCATCTCAATCTCTTCATCTTTGAGGCTCAAAGATATTTCAAACCAGCAAAGAATTTATACACATTTTTAGATTTAGTTCAGTGTCTGCCTACAACTGTGACTCATCAGGGGAACTGAGGTTTGTGTTGTTATTTTAATATTTGCAAAACAATTTTTTACCTGAAACCATTCTGATACTTAATCTAGTAAATTTAAAATCCTTAATGTCTGTTAACACCATGCCTTTTTATCTAAATAAGTGTGTTTCTTTCATAAAAGAAAACAAATAGTTCAAGGGGCATGATAGCCACAGCAGCTAACATCTTGTAATATGGAGAAGTACTGATGTTGTAGCTGATGCTGGTACTCAGTAATTGTAAAGTAATGGGCAAATAATCAACAAAGGATATCTAACATTGATTTCTCCAGCAGGTTAGCAAAACATGGCAAGTTTATTGAAAATATTTATGTTTTATTCCAGTTTCCTGGAAATGGTATGGACATATGGCATCTCATCCACCATCCTCTAAACTCTCTAAACTACCAAAGAGAAAGACATAATTTTTTGTACCTTTTTTTTTTCTTTTTGTTTTTTTTTTTTTTCCAAAAGGGCATTTACTAGTGATAGTAATATTCTTTTTTAAATTAAAACTCTAAAAATTACCTTTCCACTCTGTGGACTACACTTCTTCCCATGGCTCATTTACCCTGCAGTCCTATTTCCATTTTTGCTGCTGTACTCTGGGCTAAGACTGTCAGTTGTGCTTTCTTTTCACTGACAGAGAGAGAAATCCCATGGCTGCCACTGTCAAGAACATTTCTCTGCTTTCATTCCACAGGGACATCAACAAGATGTCTGATCCTTCTCTCTGCACTCCTCTGTCATAGGGGTATCACCAAAGCTTGGGCTGCCTTTACTTCTTTCTTCCATTGATAGCCACTGCTTGACACCTTATTATCATGCATGCAGAATCCTGCTCTTCTCATGTGCAAAGGTCTAACTGAACAATAAAAACCTTCAGTCAGTCCTTCCACCTCCAGGCACTGGGAAAAAATAAATAGTGAGCAATAGCCAGTGTCTCAGAATCAAACCCTAAAATGATTTCTAGTTCTTGACAAGAAGGAAATAAAAAGTTTTAGAAAGGTAACCTAGAAGAAACAGCAATACATTGAGCTATTTATTTTATTTATGTATGGACCAGCATGACTTAATTAACATCTACTATTTCCATAATAAAGATAATGTTTTAGTTTACATAGAGTTCCATAAAACATGGTGAAAAACTGTACTAAAATTTAAAAATAATCTGGCAAGGTCATATTCATCATATATAAAGTGGTTTCACCCCTCTGGTTTACATTGAAGGCATTCTCATATCCAGTCTAGAATAAGACCCACCATTGAACACATCTTTCAAATTCTAGTATTAACTAACTCTCCTTCACCTTTCATCCCTACACCTCTGCCCTTTTCTTCCTCTTCTGAAGAGCAGTGTCCCACCAGTTCATCCTTACTGATGTCTCCTCTTTCCCTTTATTTCCCTGGACATTTAATACTTCCTGGTATGATCAGATCTATTCTTTGAGCGATCCCAGGAAAAAAAAAAAAACAAACAAAAAAAACAACGTTTGGTTGAAAGTCAAGGGCTATCAAGGGCTTCACACTGGGAACACTTTGCCATCAGCCTCCTCCTGTTAATTTATTACCATATAGGGGCTTTTAGTTTAAGTACCTCAGGTGACTTCAGCTGTGCAGGAGCTGCAACAGTATGTTTCTTGCTTAGATGAATCCCAAGCCATTAAAAAAATTATTTAGAAGGTCAAACCAAAATACTCTGCATGAAGTGCTACTAAGGAAGCAGGCTGGGATGCTCTAGTCCGTCCACAATTTAAATTGTAAGTGGCTTGAGGGAGTGCCCCATGTAAAAAGCATTGCAATAATCTCCAGTTGAGGTAATAAGAGGTGTAGAGAAGAAGAGGATTTTCTCTTTGCCAGATATTAAGTAAGCCCACTTGACAGACACTGTTGCAAAACCCAGTATGACCAGGCAATTGAGAGCTTCCCCTAAGCTTAGTACCTTACAACAGTGACAGAAAAAGCAGCAGGCATTGTACCAGTGCACAAATCATCATAGCTGTACAAATAATTCAGTTCTGTTTCTTTTCAGCTATATGCATCATGACCATGTAAACAAAATCTAATCCTATAATTGTTTTCATATTAGTATATTTCCATTAATCTTGTATTAATTTATGTTTGGGCTTTTCTTTCAGTTCAATCTGTTTAATTTTCTCTTTGGTGTTTTTTTATTGCTTCCTAGGAAGCCTAGCTTATTCTTTCTTTTCATGCTCTACTTTATCTTATTTTTTCTTTCCTTACTACCTTATTTCTATTTCTTCTTCTGACTCATTCTCTTTCTCTTACTCTTTTTATTTTATTTTTGTATTTTAATCTATCTCCAATTCCCAGTCTATGCATTTCTTCACCTTTGCTATACATTCAGCCCACCAGATCTATTCCCTTGTAACGGTTCAGCCCATAGTACTAATTTACTTTTCCCACTCCAGTTCATTGATAATGAATAATGCATTCCTTTGCAATTTCTTGCCCATTTTAGTTTATTTTCAAGTAGGTGAGACTGAGCGAGAAAAGAAGAGAAATTAATTGCATTCCACTGAAATCAGAATACAAGCAACCGAGGAAAACTTGGTAGTGGAAAAGTAGCAAAATGGAATGAAATTAAATGAGGTGAGAGATAGATTAGAAAGTAGTAGTGGGTAAAATTGAGCACACATTTTTATGAAAAGACTACACAAATACTTGGCAAAGTGACTGAACTGGAAACAGACTAAGGAATCAAGTCCAATGAGCTAGAAATGGAAAGGAGTGAATATGGCCCAAATTCAAACTGAGAGAAGACAGAAATCTCCACAGGAAAGGGACTAAACCTAGTGAGATGAGGGAAAAAAAAAGAAAAAGTCTTCAATATCTTCAGTTCCCACTGTGAGCAGTGTTTCTTTTTACTACTAGTAAGTGATAACTCTGGAGGTCAGTAGAGAGAAAATTATGTATTACAAATATTCTCGGTGCATAATTAGAATTGTAGCACAGCTAATGGTAATGTAAGCCTATCTGAGGAGCAGATGTGTCGCTGCTAGAACAGGCATATGAGAATGCTTAATATTTCAGCTTAGTGAGGAAAAGACTCTTGAACATCTGATTATTCTTTGATCTTGTTCCTATCAGCTATATTGTGAAATCTGGCTTTTCTTCAAACTGCAGATAATTTGACTGTCATAAACTGGCAGTGTAGTTTTGATTACATTGTAGCAATAAAATGTATCTAAATTGGTTTCAATGGAATTCTGACACCTGTTTGTTAAATATTGTTAAATATCTGCATTGAGCCAAAAGCCTGAGAATTATTTCAACTGAAACTGACTCATAAATCTGAAAAAAGTGAAACTGCTGCTACTATTGTAATATTCTCTCTAGTGTGTATATCGACTACATTTTTATAAGGTGCTCTGTGTACCTGAAATATAGTGGGAAATTCAAAGAAGCTGCAAAACTGAAGCAGAAGTATACTTAGTGTGTTCAATTTGCAAATTAAGGCACTGAAACATTCAGGTTACTAACATTTAAATGCCTACAGTGTTTAAATGTAAGTATCTTGGCTTGACATGCCTAGCCATCAGGCCAAGAGCCAGCAATGTGCTTTTGAGGCAAAGGTGGCTAATGGTATCCTGGGCTGCGTTATCAGGAATGTTGCCTGTAGGTCAAAAGAGGTGATCCTTCCCCTCTACTCAGCACTGGTGTGGCCATACCTGGAGTACTGACTCCTGTTCTGGGCTTCCCAGCACAAGAAAGCCACAGGCATACAGGAGAAAATCCAGTAAACAGCCTTGAACATCAGAGACTAAAGCATCTCACATACAATGAAAGATTGAGAGTTGGAGGGGACAAAGCTTAGGAGGATCTTATCAATGTATATAAACACTTAAGGGAGGGTGCAGAGAAGACATAGCCAGACTCCCTTCAGTGATGCCCAGTGACAGCACTGACCAAAGACTGTCACAGGTTGCCCAAGGAGGTTGTGCAGTCTTCATCCAAAGAGATATTCAAAAGCAACCTGGAACGCTCTTAGGCAACGGGCTCTACGTAACTCTGCTTGAGCAGGATGTTGGACCAGATGACCTCCAGAGGTCCCTTCCAACCTCAGCCATTCTGTGATCAGCCCTCTCGGCTTCTGACTGAACACTGTTGAAGACCTGGGCTCAGCACTGCAGCAGAAACAACGACTAGTCAAGACCTCAGCCTGAATCTCTCAAGTCTGAAGCAAGTGCCATAGCAAGAAAACTTTTTTTTCTATTAGATATTTTCTTCTCATGAAGAATTTGTTGAAGGCCTACTGCCTGTCTTTATTTTTAGATACTATAATTAAAATT
The DNA here is from genome assembly GCF_034315485.1 of Pezoporus occidentalis. Classification (NCBI taxonomy): domain Eukaryota; kingdom Metazoa; phylum Chordata; class Aves; order Psittaciformes; family Psittacidae; genus Pezoporus; species Pezoporus occidentalis. The sequence goes on along the minus strand of NW_026915713.1, from coordinate 6,647,289 downwards.
TGTGAAAGGTAAAACAGAATAAGGCAAACAAAATTCTGTCCCTTTGTTCTACTGTGATAATGAGGATTTTCACTGTATCTGGAATAGTTTATTTTTTGTTGTTAAGAGATAATTTATTTGTTTATTGTAACTTCCTTGTAAAATTACACATTTAACTTAAAGCATTTTAAAAGAGGTAATATAAGTTACTTTTTTTTTACCCTTGTTTTATATAGATATTATTTCTGAGTTAATCATCGCTAAGCAGTATTCTTATACAAAACTGAGAATTTCTATATGGATATATATTGATATTTTTTATCTCTACATGGATATCCTGTCAGTTCACAACCAGTCCTCTTGGCTTGAAACAATCCTACTGCTTCTCAAATAATCAGAGCAGCAAAAATTGGAAAAAGAGAGGAAAAAGAAAAAAAACTGAAAGCAGTACTAATCATGCCTATAATATCTTACATCTGTGAAAAAAAACTATTGAAGCAGCTCAATTAGTTGTGACATTTGGTTTCATTGTACCTCTATATAAAGTACTTTTTAGGCATGATCATGTTGTCAACAGAGACACAGTTAAATTGTTAGAAACTTTCCTAAAGGGAGCTGAAGCTTGGCCCAGATTTGCCAAGATTTTCAAACAAAATGGCTTGAGATTCTGGATAAGGTTAGGAAAGGTTTCAAGCTGAAACTGCGGATTCGGTATATATAAAGTAAAAACCCAGGTATGTTCTGTGGTCTTGGATCAAAACCTTATCTTGAATTGGTTGGAAGAAAGATTCCTCATCTGTTTTTGCTGTTTTTTTTCCCCAAACAAAAGCTTAATCTGTTTTTATTTTTTCATTAATTTCTATAGGAGCTTTAAAAAAAGGGAGATGGCAAAGGATCTCAAGACTTGTCAAAATCCTCCCACTCACTCCAACTCCCATTAAAAAAGAAAAATCTAGTTAAATTTTAGAATATTGTCAAAATGATAAATAAGACAGCAAAGAATCACTCTTGCCCATGCCTTCCCCAGAGAAATTCCTAAAATCCAGTGACAAACTTTCATGGAGAAGTGGTATGTTCCCAGCCAGAGAATCGAATGGCAAAATGTTGCAAAGCAGGGACATCGTATAGAGGTGTCTGTTCTTTCTAACCAGTGGTGTGATTTCATATGCCACATTTACAAAGAAACTGTTTAGGATTCTGAAAAAGAAGATACTAAGACGTGGAATAGTGGGCAGACAGCTGCCATAGTGTGATGATTTTTGAGGCATGGGTTTGTGCCAATGTTAGGAGCAGGACTGCCTGAACTTGTTTGACTACAGTCTAAAATGTTTATTCATTTCAGCGCAGCTATTCTTTTGGGAGAAGTTTAGTTACATGCCCAATGACAACTGCAAAACACAACCATAGTAGAAGACAGAAGAGAAAACTCATATGGTATAAATATTATTCAAGTGTGTCTGTAGGCATGTTGTGTAGCTGCCAGAATGGCACAAAAAGACAAACCCCTAAAAATCCAGGCAATAGCAAAGTGTAACTTATGAAAAATAAAAAAGAAATGCTACACTGGACCTCTGACAGCTGTTTTTGGAGTCAGGGACTTTTTTCTAATTGTCTGCAGGAGTGTGGAGAGAAGTCTCTTGTGCCCATCACTGGCCAGCTGCCTATTGGCCTGTGTCTGAATGAAATCCCATCATCCTCAGTAGAGTTGCTAAGCAACAGCTGGTCTTAAAATTGTGGGTAGGTTTTTTGAGGTTTCTTCCCTCACTTTTACACTAGTAGAGACCAGTGATTAGTGGTGTCCCTCAGAGGTCGCTATTGGAATCAGTGTTGTTTAACATCTTTGTGGGTGACATGGACAGTGGGATTGAGTGCACCCTCAGCAAGTTTGCGGATGGCACCAAGCTCTGTGGTGTGGTTGACACGCTGGAGGGAAGGGATGCCATCCAGATGGACCTTGACATGCTTGAGAGGGGTCAAGGCCAACATCATAAAGTTCAACAAGACCAAGTGCAAGGTCCTGCATGTGGGTAAGGGCAATCCCAAGCACAAATACAGGATGGGCAGAGACAGGATTGAGAGCAGCCCTTAAGAGAAGGACTTGGGGTCTGGCTGACAAGAAGCTCAAAATGACCCAGCGATGTGCACTTGCAGCCCAGAAAGCCAACTGTATGCTGGGCTGCATCTAAAGGAGCATGACCAGCAGGTAAAGGGAGGTGATCCTGCCCCTCTACTCTGCTCTCGTGAGACCCCAACTGGATTACTGGATTCAGCTCTGGGGCCCCCAACATAAGAAGGATGTGGACCTGTTGGAGTGAGTCCAGAGGCCACAAAGATGATGACAGGGCTGGAGTACCTCTGCTATGAAGATAGGCTTAGACAGTTGGGCTTATTCATGCTGGAGAAGAGAAGGCTCAGGGGAGACCTTAGAGCAGCTTCCAGTACCTAAAGGGGCCTAAAAGAAATCTGGGGAGGAACTTTTTATAAGAGCCAGTAGTGACTGGTAATGGCTTTAAAATGAAAGAGGGTAGATTTAGATTAGATATTAGGAAAACTTTCCTCACTGTAAGGGTGGTGAGGCACTGGCACAGGTTGCCCAGAGAAGCTGTGGCTGCCCCATCCCTAGAAGTGTTCAAGGCCAGGTTGGATGAGGGTTTGCACAACCTGGTCTAGTGGAAGGTGTCCCTAGCCATAGCAGTAGGGTTGGAACTAGATGATCCTTAAGGCCCCTTCCAACGCAAACCATTCTATGAGTCTATGATTCTGTGACACACAGGTGAAATGGTGTTCGGCTGATAATTCCAGATCTGAGGTTCAGAGTTATTTTCAGTTGTGCTGTTGAAATAATTATGAAATAAGCTTAAGGAAAGTGAAAATATACCTTTATATGTAATCACTAAAAATATTAATTTTTTTTTTTGCCACTGGATATTACTAAATCAGTATCATCCATATAACACAAAAGATGAACATATTTTGAAATCTAGAATTCTTGTAACAAGATTTAATGGTCAACAGATGCTTTTATAAATGAAATAGATTTTTAATTATTTTAGCCACCTTCATAGTTCCTGTGATATTCATTCACTACAGCTTTGTGCCTCACAAGATACTGTATGTTATTTTGCTACAGTCTCACATGTGCAAATCTTAGTTTCGTTCAGTTGATGAAGTGCAGTTCTTTGCCTCCAGACTTGAATTTACAGTCATTGTTCCCTCATCCTCCCACTGGACCCCAGGATACATAATGAAAGTTTGTCAGTTGTCCTATGGGTCTCATAAGAACAATGTCAGAGTTATCTGTGATCAGACAGCTTTCAGAAAATTTAGTGCTATTTATTTAAGAGTGAAAAAAAAATATTATAGAAAAGTGTATCACGCAGCAGTCTCTCTTCAGTTATTGCACATCAGCTGCACATGGTACAGGCGAAAATAAATCACTTGTTTCTCTAGTCTGTATTGCCAGTTTTCTCTGCTTTGCCCCAGATACAGGCTGACCTTTTTCCAGTCTTTTCACCAACTTGTGTGTGATACTTTTTAAACTGCAGGAAACTGTTTCCCCAGGCTTCAGGAAGGGCTGCTTTGTCTTTTTCACCTTCTTGCAGTAGCCTAGGATATCAAAGCTGTAGATCACATTTGCATCAGTAATACATTTTGGCAGAATCATATATACAATATCTCTAAGTATGATTCAGAACAATAATCTTCAAAATGTTCTTATTTGTGAAGTCTCACCTCTCAAAAGCATAAAAAATGGCTTTTAAAGACTAAATTGTCATAAAAAGTTGGGATTTCTCAGCACTAAAAGGACAAATCGTTTTAACAGTTTACACAAGCTCAGGAAAATTGCATCTTTGTGCAAGGTGGGCTAAAAATACTAGGCAAAATATTGTCCCCATTTGATTTGCTTAGGTTGCAAGAATGGTACATGAATAACCCTATTTATCAGGATAACTTAAGGGTTAGAAGCACGTTCAGGTTTAGGTTCCCCATTAATCCCAATGCAAAAGTTTTCTGCATGATTCAGTATGTTCCTGTCTTTCCTAAGCCCCTCAAAGCTCCTCCAGAGGTGTTGACCTACCAGTGAATAAGCTGAATTTAGACCCTAAGCACATACATAACTTTAATTCACAGCAAGTATTTTGGTCAAGGTTGTGAGCTAGTCATCAGCTGGGTTACGTTGTGTCCCCAAAATATCACTTGCTATGACAGACGGTACAGTGGTGGTTTCCACATATAGCACTGCTCCAAATTGTGACAGAAATCTCTAGTAAAACTGAAAAGTTTAACTTCACCTTTCATAAAAAAATGACATTTATATCTTGCCTGCTGTAACAGCTAATAATAGTTACTTGCCTACTAGTAGCTGACAAACCTGATTTGCAAGTTGCAAGACAGCTCTTTTCATGAGTTTCCCTAATTCAGCTGCTACTTTAAAAAGAAACTGTAATGATTTAATAGTGTGGGCCAACAGAGGGGAAATGACACGATAGATTTCTGCTGAATGAGGCCAGAACTGAGGAAGATTCAGTGTTGTTATAATGCCAAGATCAAATGGAAAACATTTTTATGTTACCTGCAATGAGGCAGCATTTTTTGAAGCTGTGGGCTGCACTATGCACACCAGAGTCAGTACTAAATATGTAATAAATACTCTTTGGGTTACTTCACTTATCTAAATAATCTTCTTTTCACATATAATGTTACAGCATTCATAATTATACTACCTTCCCTTTCAATCCCTATAAAGACACTATAGATTGAGGGCAGGATTTATCACTTAGTGCTATCTTAGCCTCCATTTATGCAAGTTTTCAACTGAATCCACCTATGTCAACAAGTAAATAAAAATTATAACAATTTTTTTTCATTTATAATGTGCTGTACTGTATTAAAGATTTATTTTATAGTGAGGTGAACAAGGATAGTTTGCTGCAGTACAGGATGAAAGAAAAGCATGAAGTAAAATAAAATTTAACATCTCTTCAACATATTTAATTACTGTTTAAAAAAAAGAACTGAACAATTGTCAATAACTACCCAATAGATAACACAGAGATACATCACTTCATGTTTTAAGTAAAAAAAGGCTGTGATGTTCAACTGTTATAACCCCACCACAGTCGTGTTAATGGCAGATCTTTTTTACATTGCAGTATATAAATAAGTTAATATTATGATATGTGTCACTATGCCAAGTGTCTATAGTTCAGTATATGTATAGGAAACTGCCTCGCACCTTTACATTTCTATTCTGCAGTGCAGCTGCTGAACAAAACGGAAGTATCCTATCTTCCCTGCCATTTTTAGACCACTTCTGCACACTCAGTGGGATCAGGCTAACTTACATAATCGTTACTGTTCTTTTACAGTAACTACATAATATATGCTACAGCTGGCTTCTAGGAATTATTATTTAGGCACGTGGCATGGCAACAGAAATGTAAAGCAATTTTTCAGTAGCTGCTATGTGACAAAGTAATGGTCTCAAAACTGATTTGCTGCTTGAATCCCAACCCTCTGATTTGGATGCTTTATTTAGCATCTCCACAGAAACTGCCTCAGTCTCACTTTCTGGTTGGTGAAAAAAGGAAAAAAAAAAACAACAACCACCACACAAATCAATCACACAATTTCCAGACCCTTTAATGTTTAACGTTCAAGGAAGTGAAATTAAAGCAGATGATACCCTTGATTCTAAATCTTAGTAAGCGAATACTGAGGAAAAAAAAAAAGAGAAGGGAAAAATTTCTCAACTTTTTCTCCTGCTGGGTATTTGGAAATAGTAATTGCCTAGCTGATTTATCTTGTCTCCCCTCACATTCATTTTTGTTTGTTGGTTTGTTTGCTTTTTGTTTGCTAGACCCCTGCAAAGCAGTGCTCTTCATAGCAACACCAGAGCTGCATTGACATTGTTCATTGTATTCCCCCAAAATATCTTGAAAGTCTCTTAAGAAGGATGACATTGATGCAGATATTTAGTCTTACGGTAGGTATTTTTCAGGTTTACTGAAACCTGAAAAATCAACTGGTTGTTTCAGTTTTTGAGTCTGAAACAGCTGTATCTTGTCAGTATTTTCACTCCAAACTGAATCACGCTAAAGGCTGCAATGCGCCCATCTCTTTTCAGGACTAAACATCACCCATGTGACTGCGTCAGCTTGCTGACTAACATCTTCATGTGGTTGTCAGGAGCCTCCACAGAGTGGATCTGTAAAGCAGTTTCAGGGTTGATCCTCAATGGCTGGTATGTTTGCAATATGCCAGCCTCATCTTGGTTGGCAAGCATTTTAGATTTCATTTATTCTAATTTTTAAGATGTTTGACCCAGTCACTACCTTTGCTATTACGTCTTATTAGTCCTCAGTGCTGTACCTCGTAAACAGCATTGAGCTTACAATTCCTCTCACATCCCATTGCACTTGTTTCCTTAGAACTAGATGATATGCTGCAAAACAGAGCCTGAGATTGGGTCCTGAAAAAAAAAATACCAAAACATTTAAATACTATTCTAAGACATGTTAACAAAAATGTCTAATCATGTACTACACATACATTAAGTGAATACAAGCTTTAAATGTTAATATAATTAACTATTAAGTGAATATAAACAAGATGGAAAAAAAGGAAGAAAGACCAGTACCATGTCTGAAATAAATTCTGAAAACATCACCCAATATTTTGCAAAATGATTTCTATTAAAAAAAAATGGGCCGAAGTTCTGTAAGAAGTACAACCTTTTTTTCTATCTAAATAAAGTAAGAAAACCTGAAACATAGTTTCCTCAGAATTTTAGTGGGTACTGAAATACCTCAGTCTCCTTGGAATAACCATAGTCACATATAATAATTTCTGAAAATGTTACTGAAATTGCTTCAGCTATCATACTTTGTGAAACATGACCTACCTCTGTAGGTCATTGAGTGCTCCTTAAGATCTTCTGGTTTTCAGTATGATTTCATTGACAGTTGCTGGATGGCACATACCAAAAATACAATCGAGAAGTTGGTTTTTTTTTATAAACTTCTACTGAATAACAAAAAAAACACAACAAATCCAGGGCAACTGCAGGACATTATGATTTTCCCTAATGCTGTTAATATAATCAATCTTTTTTTGTGATGCCACGCTTCACACTACTTACTTTACCTCCCTTCACATTTCTACAATTCTCTTTGTAACTCAGTGAAACAGAATGTGCTCACGTTTCCCCACAGAAGACTTTCTTTTTTTTTTCCCAAACAGCAGTAATCTATTGCTACATGATGTGAACTTCATTGTTTTTCCACTGTGTTAACTCTAAGTGCCTTAAGCAGAGTTTGCGTAGAGTGGGACTAAAATTGTTAGTCTATGAAACTGTGTGTGTTTATAATATACAAATATATGTTCGTATGTTATTAATGTACTAATTTCATAGTCATTTAGGTATATGAAAGATTTTCCAAGGAAATTTGTAACTTTGCTGAGCAATACAAAATCCACCAAGGAATGAATTTTTAAATAGCTAAAAATTCAGAGTCTAAAAGTAAGTCTGAGCATCCCTTTACAAGGTTTTGTGGCCTCATCATTTAGCCTTTCATTTTTAAGTTTTAAATCTTTGTAACTTCTCTTACAGATTCATAAGCAATGATGCAATTTTACAGAAAGTTAAGAATTTTACAGAAAGTCAAGAATTTTACAGAAAGTCAAGAATTTTACTGCTGTAAATGCAAGATAATTACTTCTAAGTGTGTTTTGGTTTGCTAAGACATTAAAGATTAGAATCAATGTCTTCTTAATGTTATTGTTGCGCACTGTATTTGAAATACATTGCAAAATATTATTAGTAGACTGGCTGTCATTGGAATTTATGTAAAAAGAAATTAGTGTCTTTTTTGCATCTGGAAACAGTTTCAGTAGCAGTAAACCACAGAAAAGAAGGACAGATCTGTGTTCTCACAAGTTACATGAAAAAAATTAAAATTTTTACAGAAAAAAATCCCAAACAAAACCTAAAAACTCCTGTAGCTGAGAAGCACAGGTAAATAGCATGCACTGGCTGCAGGTGGGAGGTGAATGTCCAACCTCAGGTGCTACTGTTGCAGCAGGTGGTTGTTGTGCTGACCTAGAGACATCATCTGGTGTAATCCCCTTCTGTTGAAGTCAGAGATTTGTGTTTTTCTGGACTCCTCATACCTGCATGATGCACCACACCAGCATCAGATTCTCACTTGATCTGTTTCTGAGTTACATATAGCTAGAATCCCATGCTCCACCCCAACTTGTAACAGTTAATACAGCATCTGTAAACACTAGATTTACAGCTAAGAAATCAAAAACTGAAGAAACACTGATATTTAGAAACAACGCGATTGAAAAACTGTTCTTTTGTTGGATTTTTTCTCGTACTTATCTCAGTAAACAGATTATAGCCTTCTTGAACTTGAACAGTTATCTTGCTGTATGAAGTTTTCTGTAATACTTGAGATAAACATAGGTTATTCTTATTAAATAATCAATGTCTGGTTTATTCTGAAGAGATACAGATCATTTATTAAAAGCATTAATGTAATTACTAAAAAAGGTTTTTAGGGTCTTCAGCTTTGACTTTCTCTGAATATTTCCTCATGATTTCGATATCTATAAAATAAGTCCCCAGAGTATACCTTGAAAATGAAGACAAAGCAAATCTGCTTATTAAATTTAGATGATGACCATGACTGGTATTGATCCTGTATCTGAATTAGACCCTTGCTTTTCTATGAAAATATCATCAAACTCAAACACATTGATAGTAGGAATATATTATTGTTGGTTTTTAAATGTGACAAATTAAACAAGATAGGTTCAATGTAAAAGAACAATGCTATTTTATCTGAAGATGTGGGTTTTCCTTCAGGTTCTTTGTTTGTTTTGTAGTAAGATATCCAGGCTAGATAATAGGATGTAGAAACAATATCTGAGTGCTGTTGCAAGAAATTTATCACCCTAAATTTTTTCTTCTGTTTATATTGCTATTTTCCATATGACGAACTGAAATACAGATGACAGACATGACTATTTCAAGGTCAAAAAGACAAGAATAAAAAAAAAATCCATGACACTGTTTCAAACATCATAGCCTCCCTTTTGAATATCAATATCCTTACTCTCTCATTTTGTTGAATTTTCAGCTTCATTTGATTTCTCATCTGTGGCAGAGGCACAATGAAGGGCTATATGTAAACATGAGAATTTGGAATCTCATTCACGCATACAACTTTCTGGGAGTGCATGGATTTTCCCAATATGCAGAATCTCCAGAGCTGCTAGGCAAAGCCTTTTTTTGTCCCGTGCTGAGAGTAAGCCTAACTTCTTTCCTGTCTTTTGTTTTCTCATAAGAAAGTTTCTTTTTCAAGCATAGTTTGAAAATGGAGACCCATGCTATTTTCTATACATTGGATTGCCTGTGATTCTATTTCACCTGGACAGTCTGGTATACCAGTAGGAGAAATCATTACTGGCATCAACTAACACAGTAATGACTGTAGCTCTATTCAATGTATCTTCCATTAGGTAAAAAGGTGACACACTTTCCCAGTTGATTTCAAAGTTTTCCAGTTCTCCAAATTCTTGCATGAATACAAATAAGTAATGTGATGTGCTCTATCCCTTAATGGGACAAGTCTAGGGATTTTTTTGCTGTTTTGTTTTGTTTTGTTTTTTTTTAAATCTTTGAACTAACAAAGAGAACATTACTAGAACAAAATTTCACATTCTGTGTCCCAGACTAATATTACACTGCCATCCACTTGGAATTGGCTACATACAGAAGCTAAGAAATAAAAGCTGTGAAGAAAGAAATGTTCTATTAGTTTTGCTTCTGGATTCTCAAAATTAATCTCAGAAGATCACAAGACACATGTTGCAGTGCTACGTGCAATATGCCAAGGCTAATAAACCACCCAAATATGGCTTATATTTGCTATTCATTTCATGAAATACAGCATATATGCTAACATTTTCTTTGAACAGAAGGGGGTTTTTTTAATACCCTTTGTCATACATGCTGTAATATGTACTAGTTGCCACTGTACTGATAAGGCTATTACTGGGTTACTCTATGCTCTGTAGCAAAAGGTAGAATGCTGCTTTCCAGGTTTGTTTTTTGGTGTGTGTTTTTTTTTTTGGGGGGGGGAGGGTGTGTTTTTTTTTTGTGAGTTCAAGTCTCATTGAAGGGTCTCTGGGGTGCTTTTGCATTTATTATTACATTTTTCTGCTCCAAAGTCTGTCTATATTTTAGAAAGGAAAGTATATTCACATCATACTTATTAATTCCCCTTGCCACCGTCATCTCTCAAACATACACAGATTGCTTGGGAACTCAGTCCCAACCAAGGCCATCTGAAATATTTGTTTAAGATCAACTTGTTTGATTAGACTTTTAATTGATTACTTTCACTTGTTTGACTAATGCTTTATGAAGCACTTGATGGCCTATATAAAGACTTTTAGGATAGGCTGCATTCCTATGCAAAGATCCCTCATGACAGGTAAGGTGAGGGCTCCTTGAAAAGAACAAAGCTAATTTTGCAGAGCTTCCAGGCAAACCACATCCTTCCTCCCCCCTCCCCCTAAAAAAAATTATTTGGTTCCCATCCCCTATCTGGGAATAGTCCTGGAAGAACTCTGTAGAGGCATGGGCAACACTGTGGGGTTTATTATCAACTTTATTTATTATCAGCTCACTATTTACATGAGTTGAAAACTTTTCCAGATACATGTTCATGGAGGAAAACGATTATTTATTTCTGTACTTATCACCACTGTAACTTAGTGATATTTATCAAATTTATAGACAGCAAGTAATTTGTATTTCAGGAAGTAATTACTTCTAATTGATTTTGTATATGAAAAACTGGTCAATATTGAATATATTATAATACAGAATATATGTAGCCTAACAGTTCTGAAAGAATCCTCAATTATTTTGTCAAACGCTGATATTCTCAGCAGTTTTTGTTGTTAACAAGCATGAGCACATCTGAGAAAAAAAAAAGATATATTATTGAAAAGGCAGTTATTCCTTATGAGCTTTGTACAGCTGTGTTTGTTTGTTTTTTTAGTTTGAACTGATGAAGCAATGAATGAATTATGTAACTCATTCCAAAAGCTAATAAACCTTTTATGCTACCCCAATGTGTATTCTGCTTAAGCAACATATTGAACATAAGTGTAGTTTAGAAGTGGTTTGAGATTTCTTTATAACTATTTTTCATATCCCTCCAGCTGTGTTCATTTCTCTAAGAAATACTCTCTGAGTAACAGCAGAAAAAAGAAAAACTTAAAAATAAATCTGAAAATTACCAACATTACTTTTTTATTGCAGTCTCTTCTCTCAAAAAAAAAAAAAAGAAAATCTGCCACAGCTTTTTAGGTGGCATTTATGGATAGTTAGACTGTAAGTAAATCCTATTTTCTATAAAAAGTAGGCTTTACTGTTCTAGTAATGTCATGTGTAGGACTGCATTCCTGGACTTTATTGGGCCACTGCTTCTGGAGCAAGTATATTCAGCTTGCATAGCAGTCTATAGTAACTTGTAAAGACAGCTGTACTTTGAAGAAATAAGGAAATATAATATAAATATAATAAATATTTCTTGAGTGGGATTTTCTGTTTGCTTTGAGTTTTTTTTCTACTTGTCTCCCTATAAAGCAGTATTCTTCTGGAGATGATTTGGTGGATAGAATGAAAGTAGAAATTTAGGATAATGTGTGTAATGCATGAATCTGATCACCTTTACTGTAGTAAACATGACTATGCTGACTGAACTGTAAGCAATTAGCATGATGATTCTTTCTTGAACATTTTTGATTGATAGCTTTGTCACAGGTGTTATTTCAGAAGAGAGGGATTCAGAAGAGACGGGAGAAGTCTGACAGAAGACCATATGCAAGGGAGAGGATTTGAAACCAATCACGAAATTCCATTTTACAGGAATCACTCCAGGGGGGTGCATGTGCTTTAGCAAGGCTAGATGCAGTGAATTTGCAGAAATAAAACTGCGAAAAAATGCCTGTGAAATGAGTGCATAAGTGAATAAGGGTTTGTCAATGTTTTAAAATATAAATTTGCAGAAGTAGGCCTGTTGAAACCATCTATTGATTGGGTATCTTTGTTTCAAATCAGTATAATTGCTAAATATATTCCTAATATGTGCAGCAAGGAAAGTAAAGTTGAAGTGGAGCTTTTAAAACATTTCTGTGAGCTCAGCAACAACTTTCCATGTACTCAAGGATAATAGAATTTTAAATGGGAGGTAAATACTAACACTGGCACAAAAGAGAGTGGCAAAGAAGAGCCTTCAGGTTATTAATGTCTAAAAAGAATAAGACTAGTCCAAAGGTGAGACAGAAATGCTTTTTTCTCAAATATACTCAAGCATACTCAAAATCAGTTCCATGTTTGAAGAAGAACATAAAGAGGCATGTTCTTCATCTTGAGAGGAACATGCCAACCAAAATCAAAATCTTCACAACACAATAGCTCAATGCAGGCTGGAAGTATGATGTTCAGCTTTCTTTGGAGGAAAAAAGAAGACTCTTGTGTACTTCACTCCAGGTAGAAGAAGAAACAGAAATCACAAGTTGTGTTTTGCACACTTCATTCGTTTAAATTGCTGAAATCAAACTCTAAAAAACATCAGAATTGGAGTACAACCTGAAAATAACATCAGAACAATGCTTATTGGCACGCTACTCTGCTGTATACTATGGAGTGGCTATGAAATACTTCCAAGTATCTCTTAATGAAAATCAGATCCGAAGAAAAAGACCAAAAGCTATAGAGAGACAGCAAAAGACATACAGGGCCAACACTGGACTTCTAAATGTGTATAAGCAATATTAGACAAACCATCCTAATCTATTTGTATTTTTAAATCTCTATTTTCTTTAATAACTTGGTCTTCTCATTGTTGCCTCCATTACAAAGGGCTATATGTAAATTGGTAATTCAAGCACTGCTTGTAAGTCTCTGCATCTGGATATTACAGCGTCCTGATCCTATATAGAGGTCATGTCTGCATATGTATGTCCCGGGTTCAGCAGTAGTAGTAATTTTTCTCCTTCTTGGTAGCTGGTGCAGTGCTGTGTTTTGACTTTCGGCTTAGGAACAGAGCTGATAACAAGGATGTTTTTGGTTTGGCCAAGGACTTTGTGAGCCTCATGCTCTGCCAGGGAGGAGGGGAAGCCAGGAGGAAGCAGAGACAGGACACCTGACTCAAACTGACCAAAGAGGCATTCCATACCACAGCACGTCATGCCCAGGATGTAACTGGGAGTTACCCGGAAGGGCTGGTAGACTGCAGGGTTGGAGGAGGATTGGTCGGTGCTTGGTCGGGCTGGGGGGGCAAGTTATCAGACAGCTGGTGGTGAGATGTTGTATTCTCTTCCCTTGTTATTTCCTTTATCATTGTTATTATTCGTGGGAGCAGTAGTGATTTGTGTTATACCTTAGTTACTAAACTGTTCTTATCTCAACCTGTGGAAGTTGCATTCTCTTCGATTCTCCTCTCCGTCCCTCCGGGAGTAGGGGGAGGGAAAGAAGGGGGGGAAGTGAGTGAACGAGCTGTCTGTCTGGGTTTAAACCACCACAATGTATCAGATTCATTCACCTCCTTTTTATGCTTTTTGTTGTGAAGGAAGGAAGCTTAGACATTTGCAATGAAACGGAGCCTTGGTACCATCTCTCCACCTCTCTGATATTGCTGAATAAAAAGCTAAGATCCTGGGACCCACAATGTGATACACATTTTTGTATGAGTACACATGCTGCTTGTTCAAGGAGCTGCCATGGTGAGGTGAACACTCTCTGAGGGTATCCTTGCCCGAAGTAGCAGTGCTATGAATATTAGGAAATACATTTGTGAATAAATTCTCCAGACACATAGGAATCCTTAGATTTCCGTATCAGCAGCCTTGATTAGTGAATTCTTGTTTTCCTGAGCTTCAGTTATCCTTAAATCAGCTAGAGGTGAAAGTGAGGGTGAACCACACTTAGCTTAGTTCTTTGAGTCCACCAAATAGCATGGCTCTTCTCTGCCACTACCCTTCTCCAAAACATCCCCCCCCCCCAGCATGAGTCAGCTAACTGTCAAGCTCTATACATGTGTTTTCAGTTCTTTGTGAATCAGTTCAACCCTACTGCAGCACAATGAAGTGTAACACAGAGTTGTCAGCTGCTGTATGACTGGAACACTGCTTTGTAATTGGAATAGTAGAACATGTCTGCTACATTTTGGAAGAAGTTTTCATGTTTGACAAGCAGCTTAAGATAAGATTGCACATGCAAGGCAATTATTCTCCAAGATATTTACATTTAAAACACTTCCAAATATTTATACTACTGCCAGTTTTGGTAACTGTTAATGTTTTTAGTCCTTCTAATTGATTGCTATAAATGCTTTATCAACTTTTTAAATAGCTTAGAGATGACTTTAAGTGTTTGGATTCCAGTAGTTGTAACAGCAAGAGAAGCATTTGCTTATGTTGAATTTTTATTAAAGCAGAGATTACTTCATTTTCCCATGAGATAACCCCTGCACAAAGTTTAAAAAACTTCTTTTTTAAAAGAAAGAAGTTAATTATTTGATCAGACTTTTCCCCCCACCTCCCCTCCCTCAGTTCACTCTCTGTTGGCTACACACTTCGTTCATAGTCAAGTGCTTCATCAAGGACGTGATACTGAACTACTGGACGACACTATTATTTGTTCATTAAATGTTAATTTGGCAGATGCAGTATGAAGAACTATAGCTTTCATCTTCTAACAGTTTTCTCTAAGCTACTTTATCTTAGAGGTTTTTGTTCAACATATTCAGCCCAAAGTTATTTTCATGTTGAATACTCTAGAGGGGGATTTTTCAAGGTATATAAGTTTAAATCTACCTATCTCGTGAATGCACATGCTCTTTACTGTCCTGAAGACTCTCTGATGCATCTCCTAAGGAGTGTTCCCATAATGTTCTCTCCTCCCGAAAGTGAACAATCCTTTCATCAGAGAGGTGACAGGCGTGCATCAGTACGTCTGTAGTCAGTAGCTCCTACGAGCAAATTGTCTTGTGACCAGTGCTCCTGTCAAGTTGTGAAAGCCTCATTAAGATCATGTTCCAATTCCTTGGAGGCACCCTCAGACCTCCCTTCCTGCCCATGGCCCAGGACTGATGTCAGCCCCCCAGTACCATGGCCCCCTGCCTCAGTGCCACCTCATCAGCACCGGCCTTCAGCTTCCCACAGCCCTGCCTTACTGGGCCCATCCCTGGGGCCATGTCCCAGCCTCAGCCCATCCTCAGGGAGATGCTGGATGCCCAGAGATGGGGCAGTGGGATATGCCCTGGCTGCCAGGCCCTGTCCTGAAGGGGCTGCCACTGCTTCTGGCACAAGGGAGCCCCTTGCCCCACTGTGCCCTGACAACTGCTTTTTCTAGTGATTTCTCCTTTTCTGTATTTTAAATTAATATTTATTTGCTTTGCATTATTTAAACATGAAATTTCACAGCGATGAGCACAGCAAACAACATGGCAGCATCGCAGATGGCAGTGCACCACTACCTTCCACAGCTGACACCTTCGCCTGCATTTCCTTAACCTTTATAATTTTTACCTGCGTGTCCTGTTCTCAGATGCTTGCTCTGTTTCATTTAACACATTCTCCATTAAAAGTGGAAAGCGCCTCTATACCCCTCTGTATCAGTCTTGTTCTGCTTACATTTTCTGCAGCCACACAGGGAGTTTGTTTATCCCATTGCAGAAAAGCACTGTGTTAATCATTGCTTTACACTACATTACTGGACAACTGATTAAAAAAAAATAGTCACGCAGATACTTATTACCTAGGACTCATCCAGAAGGATCACGCAAGTTCCCCGCAAATTATAGGCCTTATGCTGCTGGGCTTTCCTGTAACCCCTGAAGTTTAATGGCTGTTCCATACAAAACTGTGAACCAGCTTTTTATTTATCTCTACATTTAGTCTACACTAAGCTGTGGCTCTCCAAACAACCATAAATAGGTTGGGACTGTATTCCTTGCTAAGTGAGAAAATCTGTACCTATTTCAAGAAATTTATTAACAAGCCCTATGAGCTGGGGCAGGAGGATTTAAGGAGGAAATTCTTTCCTGTTAGGGTGGTGAGGCACTGGAATAGGTTCCCCAGGGAGGTTGTGAATGCTCCGTCCCTGGCAGTGTTCAAGACCAGGTTAGAGGAGGCCTTGGGTGATACGGTTTAGTGTGAGGTGTCCCTGCCCATGGAAGGGGGGTTGGAAATAGATGATCTTAAGGTCCTTTCCAACCCTAAATATTCTATGATTCTATGATTCTAAGTTACAATGTGGGGAGTCCACTAGGGAAAAAAACAGGGCTGCTGCTCAGAATCAAGATGTTTAATGTGGAGTTAAAGTTATTTTCACCCTTAAATCCAAAATACATGGTGACTTCAAAGCATTAATTAAAAGCAACTGAAGAACAGATAAAGACACAAAGCCCCATTGGAAGACAGTTATATACTAACTGAACATGAACATCCGATTTTCTTTTCTGTTTAAACAGACTCTTACATCTGAACAGCCAGATCAAAAGCCAACTGACTGAGTGCCAGTTCAACAGCTTTAGAGGCTTCTGCCATCTGTGGATGAGAGGCTGTCAGATTTTCTTTTTCATTGCAGCACATAGGCTGGGAAGGCAATACATTCCCTAATGGCAGTTACAGTGGAACGACTTGTGGCTTCTTCCTACTACAGCGAAGTGGAATCATGACTCTGAACAACAGACCATAAAGTATTTTATTATCAGGTCATGAGTGTCATTTTCTATGAGGAACAGAGTGGTAATTTAGTGCACTAAATTACCGCTTTGTGAAATCACATGTAACAATGAGCTCTGAACTAACTTTAATTGAAATGATCTGAAACTATATGGCGTTTTACTGCAGGCCTGTTTGTGTATGTGCACACACTTGTAAAACGTTGATGTTTAGACTCCATTGTTATTAGGGCAGCAAGAAGACCTTGGTCCTGTTGGTTCTACATTCTTCCTGGAAAATAAAGTGGGGAGGAGGGGGGAGAGGAAAGGAGGGAGAGAAAATTCCAGTATTAAGATCTACTTAAGGTAGTAGGAAATGAATGAAATCTAAGAATAAGAGAATATCCCTTCAATAAAACATTTAGAATTTCAGCTAGAAAAGTGCAAATTAAAGTAAATCCAGTAAATCCCAATAGACTCTTACATGCAGCATAATCTATCTTAGTATATTTGGATTCTGAGGACAAGATAGAAAAAATCAAAGCCAAGACTTCATTACATAAGCAAAAATTAACTGTTGTGGTTTAAACCCAGTCAGGTAATTCGTTCGCTCACTTCCCCCCCTTTCTTGCCCTCCCCCTGCTCTCGGAGGGACGGAGAGGAGAATCGAAAAGAATGCAACTCCCACAGGTTGAGATAAGAACAGTTTAGTAACTAAGGTATAACACAGATCACTACTGCTACCACCAATAATAACAATGATAAAGGAAATAACAAGGGAAGAGAATACAACACCTCAGCACCAGCCGACCGATAACTCCCCCCCCAAGCCCGACCAAGCACCGACCGATACCTCCTCCAACCCTGCAGTCTCTCAGCCCTTCCGGGTAACTCCCAGTTGCCTCCCGGGCATGACGTGCTGTGGTATGGAATACCTCTTTGGTCAGTTTGGGTCAGGTGTCCTGTCTCTGCTTCCTCCTGGCTTCCCCTCCTCCCTGGCAGAGCATGAGGCTCACAAAGTCCTTGGCCAAACCAAAACATTGCTATCAGCTCTGTTCCTGAGCTGAAAGTCAAAACACTGCACTACACCAGCTACCAAGAAGGAGAAACATGACTGCTACTGCTGAACCCAAGACATTAACCTTTCTCCTTTCTTTGCTAAAAAGAAGAAAAAATATTTGGCATTTCATCTGGTGAGAAACTGGGGTGCCTTTTTGTCAATTCTAGCCCTTTCTTCTTGAAAACAGATAACAAGATTGTTTAATTAGTCATTGGCTTTATGTGATATTCTTAGTCCTATTGTGATGTCTCTTTCCTAGCTCTCCAGTTGATCAACCAGACATGGACACATTACCAGAGATTAAAGTTGAGTAAGAATATGGATAATGAAAAAAAAGGTTTTCAGACTTTTCACAAAGTAAAAATAATTTATCTGGCATTTGCAGCCAGACACAGGGAAAACTGTCTAATTCAGTGGAAGAATTTAGGTTGTGTATGCAGTCTCCAAGTCTCTTTGCACTGTGAGCAGAAAACTTAGACAATAAAGGTTTTTGAACTCTTCTTCAGTTCCTTCTCTGTTCTCTAAACAAACAGCTGTAGCAACCTACAGATTGGTTCATTTCCAACACTGCAAGGACCATCTTTCATTCTACTGTGGTAAACAAGCAACCAAATAAGTGGAGTGTGATGAATATAATTCTGGAGCAGGGAGGATTTCCTTTACACATTTGGAGCCTTAAATATTTGGCCCCAAGTGTGAAATGTAAATGCCCCTTGCTTTCAGACTTTGTTCCTTCTCAAGGATCATTATGCCTACAAAGAAATCTTGGCTCATTACTAATATGGAGCAGTACAGCAGCTCTCTAAGGGTCCTTGAATTGCTTGAGCAGCATCCCTATCCTACTTTTGAGATATAAAATAAAGGTTTCTACTATCATCTCCAGCTCTGGTTCAGACCTTAATAGTCTAAACATCTGTGACACTTTAGACTTCCTACACAAGTGGCAGAATGAATTATTCCTCTGTCAGAACATTTCCATAAAACCATAAGTGCTGTAAGAGCTTTAAATCAGCTAGCAGTTAAGATTGAAAACAAAAGGTATCTCACAGCAGTAAATGAGAATTTTCCTCAGGAGTTGATCAATATGAACTGACAACTCAATGAGCTGCCAACTAACAAAGAAAGAAAAAGGAAAACTCAGATGGTGGAATCATCCAAGTTGGTCTTTGTTCTGTTCTTGCTAATCTCAGTGATATTAGGGACCCTTGTGCTTCCCACAGCAGAAACATGTCTCCAAGTTCCCACTTCTGCTTTAGTACTATCTTTGCAAGCTACAGCTTTCCTTTCAGTGTTCTCAACTATCTGATCATAAGCAATGACCATTTCTCTCAACACTGAATTAGGTAGATACTAATGCGTGCACTTTATTTCATTCCACACCACAAGTTTCAAGAATTGTCAAGTGCTGAATTGGGCTATTCCCATTAAGGCATCTGACACTCTTTTCTCCTCAACCCCATGCCCCCAGTACAGACTTGCAAGCCAAGAGTGGACATCAGCAGAGCCTTTCTTCCAGCTTAGTCAAAGACACAGTTATAAGGTTGAAAAGGAATTTCTGGGTTGCTATGTACTTTCAACAGGGTCAGTGATCCTGTCCAAAACCATTCCATGATTGGTTGTCTTTTCCCCCTAAACTTTTCTGAACAAATTTATGGATAGTGATCTCCGTCTCTCTGTAGAAACTTACTGTCCATACAAACTCTGAGAAGTATCTCAGCATATTTCCAGACTTTTCCAAGAGGTTTCCAGGAAAAAAAAACATGCTATTCAGAGTTTGTGAATATGAATGCTCATCAAGCGAGTACTTCCAAATACAGTTATATAAGTTGTGATATCTTGTTAACAAGCTTCCTTGTGTAACTCCAGAGGACATCAAGACCAATTTCTCAATACTGCTGTTTGTCCAAGAACAACAATTAAGCACTTAAATATATTAAATTAGTACACAAAAATAAATACATCCTCTTTTTAATTTTTCCTTTTTCAACATTCTCCAGTTCTGAGTACAGACATTGAAAGGCTAGACTCTTGAGACATTTTTCCCATATTTTACCAAATTCTACAAGAATTTATTTTTAAAAATAAGACTGTAACTTTGAATGTGCCTTGAAAAAAAAATTCCAAAACAACAACTAGCCTAGTTTAACCTGACTGCAGCTTCTAGATAGCCTTTCAAAGAATATTGAAAAATTAAAGAATTATGGAATCGTATCACAAATAAGGCCATAGGATAAGCAGCAGTATACATGTTACAGCTGTCTACTTCTCATATTAAATCACATGGATAAATGTCCTTTGTTTCTTAATCATGTATTTCAGAACCTCAGAATGCAACCGAATATTTGTTGTTCTATCTACTTCATGAATTGGGTCCAATATAACATTGTGCAACTGTATGCTTTTTTATAGCACATAATGCAGCCATTCCCCCCCCCCCCCCAACTTCTTGATTCCTAATGTCTTCACACATGAGTACATTTACATTGATAGTACATGGGTGCTGAACTAGGGAATGGAATTCTCCCTCATCTCTTTTCTCAGCCCCAATATAATCCATGTTTTATGAAGTTGGCTATGATTCTTCCTCCTTTCCCACTGCACTGGGAAGAATCTTTGTCTTCTTGACTTTCTTCTAATAAGTATTTAGATGAATGGATAAGGTACCACCACCACCCTCAGCCTTTCCACTTTGAGGATACATATTCTGGGTTCTCAAAGTCTCTCCCCCCATATACCAGATGCCCCCACTCTTTGGTCATATTCACGACCCTCCACTGGACTTAGTTTACTATGTCCATTTCCCCCTTGAACTAAAGATTCCAGCACTGACCCAACAGTTTGGGTGTGTTTCACCAGTACTGAGAAAAGGACAAGGATCAACTTCCTAAACATACTGGCAACACCTCTTCTGAATCATGTTGAAATATTGTCATTCTGGACCTGTTTAAAAAAAAGTATTTTAAGACAAAACATTTAAAAATATATATCTCAAGGCACTTATATTTACCCTTCATATATGCTGTTAGGATAGGTTTATAGGCATTTTTCCTGTCTGAATGATACTTAATTTCATGTAATGTTTTCTTCACAGCCTTTGGCAATAACTCAGACTTCAGGAGGAAACATCATGAATGAGAACTCTGTCATTATTATAACACAAATAACAGTTCCAAGTTATGGTCTGGATGTGATTTTGTAAGAGTTCTTTGCAAAGGTTATACAATATGTAAAAAAGTCCCCTCCTTTCTCCTGCAAAAATATTAAAACCAGAATATGATTTCCAATTAATAAACAATTTTAATTAGATTTAAATCTCTATGTCTGATTCAGAAACCCAAAATATTTAGGTTTCAATACAAATATTTCCAAGTTGTTCAAACATTAAATTACATTAGAATTTTGAGATCCTGTATTTTATTATATCAAAATAACACATCAATGCTTGACTGCAGGAAAACAAATTTTTGATCACATCAGTTAAACTTTCTAATAACACACTAATAAAATTAAACATTAGAAAAGCAAGTCATTAACTGCAGATTTGAAATAACAATGATAACTTCAAATTCTGTTATCAAAAAGGTCATGTTTCAATTGTTTGAATACAGTAACTTTTTTTTTTTTAACTTGGCATCAGTAAATACCCAGCTGGAATTTATCTGTTGGTAAGCATCATTTTGAAGAGGTTTATAACTTGCACTTAAGTTTCTGATTACATCTGACTTTTCACAGAGACTATACAAAAACAGCTAAGAAAAACTAGACTTTGGAATACAAAAAGAGAAAAGATAGCTTCCACAGAACAGGAAAAGTTAAATGTTGATGAATGAACATGTGTCTATCATGTGAGCTTGACTGCTTTAAATAAGCTGGATGTCGAGAAGTAACAAGCAAACTGGGAATGAAATTAAACAAAAAATGAACAGCCCAAAGATGCCGACAGAAACATAAAATGGTGTAGGACTGTCTAACACAAGCAACCAGAAATCATATCTCTTCCTGGGTGCATGAAATTGCTTTGTAACCATAACCTTTCTGCAGCAGCTTCTCCATCTGCAAAAATGTGGTATATCCTCTGAACATTTACTGAGTGCTCTGAGATATGTTGATGCTACATAAAAGTGAAGTATTACTACAGCTAGCAATGGAGTAGTAGCTAAGATTTTTTAAACCACAAGTCTCACAAGCATAGGGATAATTTTGCTACCTATGCCCAGTATTCCTTTGCTCTTCATGCAGTTTACTGAACTGTTCAGTCCAAGGGAAATCTTCAGATAATGGACTCTAGCACTAATTGAATTTCCCCACCAAAAGCTGTCAGATCTTAATTATAAAAAAATAACTTAGTAATTTATATTACAATGTATTGAATAAGATAACTTTCAAGATATAATAACCACTCTTTTATGTTACTTTGAATAGATATTTCATTCCCTCTAGAGTTCATAGCTACATATTTTCACACATAAATATTATAAAAATATTTTAATGTCACTCATATATGTTGTACATAGACACACATATATAAGGTCCTGAAAATAGAATTTCTGCTTATGTCTTTACAAACAGTCTTTAAAATGAGGCAGACACGAAAGTATTGAGGATAGCTTTTCTTGGCAGTGACACCAGATTCATAATGACATTCCATGTAATTGTAAAAAATCCAAAAACCAAAACAGGAATTCCTATGAACCAAGTCCACTTTCTTATATTCAAAACTTAAAATTCAAAAGAATAAGTGATGGGGGTATGAGGGGATATGAGAATTCTATTTATATGGAAAAAAAAACAACCAACCCTCCTTAGGTTTTGTGTTTTTTTTTATTTTTCCCTTCTCTGTCTCTCATTCTTTTCTCTATTCTTAGGTTTATTAGAATTCTATATTTACTATGGGTCCCTAATTTCTCCCCCTCCACAGAAAATTCAGCTTACTTGCCAAGTCACCAGTGTCGGCATACCAGCATTAGTGTTAACATGAAATATTTGGGTTAGTATCTATAATTCAGAAAGGCTCTGGCCATTTCTAGTTTTAACCAATGAAATTTTTATGGTACCTGTCATAGGAAGTTGATTACGAAGAATGAAACATCAGTCAGCTATTATCTCCTGACTTTATAGTTACTAAGTGCATCACTTCTTATCATTTGAGGGTAGTCAGGATTGTTCTTGAGTGCTCACATTTTTATCATTATGTTAGAAGACTGCTGTCATTACCATAAAGTCTGTACTTTAAAAGACATGTTGGTGGGGCATTTAACTTACACATGACCTATACTGCAGCTGCTGCAGCCAGCAATAGCTACTAGATAGATCAGGAAATTTAGAAAAAAAATAATAAAAAATTAAACATAAAACCGTAAAGTGAGAATGCCACATAATTACTATTAGAAACTAGTGTTGGAGTAAATCTACTTTTTGTTTTGGGCAGACATTGGATAGAAAGCTTAGTGATAAGTTCTGGGTGCAATTGGCATGTATCTTCATTCTGAAAGATAATCTAGGATAGAAAAAAAGAAAACCATTTGTCTTACAGCAGATCCAAACAACCCCCAGTAAGTGGTTCCTAATCTATTCCAGTTTTTTCCTGGCCGTATGCATATACAGAGGTTGCTCCATCTAACATGTATATCTACTGTGTTTCAGGACTAAGAAGGATTCTAGGATTTAAACAAGCAAAACAACAAACAAACCCTTAAAAAGATTGATGGCCTGATGATCATAAAATGACTCAAATTTAGCCCAGCACCATAATAAGTGGCTTCTTAGAAAAAGGCAGAAATACCAAGATTTTGGCTTTCCTTGAGGATAGCTAACTATCTGTGTAGCATGAATAGGCATTTTGACATTGGCCAAATATTGCAGCAATGCCAGTTTTATACAGAGATCACCCTTTGGAAGACGACCAACCTTAATACATCATGCTGGGCAACATCACCAGCTCAAGCATGTCCTTGCTTGCAGTCCTGGTGAAGAGCTCTGTACAGCCAGTCTGATTTGTTCTCTTTCTGCCAGATTCCCCTCGCAAATCTGACTCCTTGGTCTGTGTAAATCCACCCCTGTGGCTGAAAAGCAGCTTCGTATAGCTGTTATTCCGTTCCTTTTAGAACTGTGTTTCATTAGAAGAGTTAATAAGAGGAATTGTATCTTGCTGGTATACAGCATTGCCCAGTATGAGAAGAAAATAAATCACATGAAACAGAAGCATATTGCCTGCATCAAACAATCCAACTGTATTGTTTCACTTACAGAGGAAAAAAATGTGATTCGAATACTATTCTATCTCAATGAAGCTGGGTAGTAATGGAGCTTAGGTCCACAAAAGAATCACTTTTGATAGGAATGAAAGGGGAAGGAGAAAAAGTGCAAGCAGTAGCTGCAATATGGGGCTGACAACCTTGACAGCAGACATTTGGAAGAAAATGGAGTACTTCAAAAATCCTGGAAAAGAAAAAAGGAAAAAGAAACAAAACCTCAAAACAAATCAAACGAAACCAATCCAAACCAACAAAGAAACAAATAAAACAAAACAAAATTAAAAAAAAAGAAAGCAAAAAGAAGAAAAAGAAAAGAAAAAAGCAACCAAACAAAAAACCTAAGGACAGGAACCTCAGAACCGCCTACAGGACAGTGATAACTAGTTGAGAGCATACAGCTGCTGAACTCTGGTGACTATTAATTCTGCTAAAAACCAGGGAATGACCGCTGTAAACAAATTAAAAAGAAGCGAATAGATGCACACTACAAATGGAGTAATTTGTCTAAAAAGCCTTTGAAAAACAGTAATGAAGATTTTCTGCAGCATAAGCCAGTATAATTGTGCTGCACTGTGTATTGATTATACAAGAGAAGAAATTTAAACTAAGATTTCATGTTGATAATACTTTGTCAAGAAGGGCCTAAATGTTGTTTCTTGGACTATTTATATTGGAAATTGAAGCGCTGCTGCCATTTTTATGCTTCTTATTTTCCATTACAAATTTGGGACAGCAGTTAGATGTCATCTGTAAACATCATCTATGCTTTTAACAACAAAATTATATATTTATTGATTGATTTACCAACCAATGATCTATGGTTTTACCAACAAAATTATATATCACTTTCAAGACATAGCCTTTGTAGCCAGTGAAAGAAACTTAAGCCATGTAAAAATCATCAGAACTTCCATGGTAAATTAAAACTATACTCTTCCACTTTCTAAAAATACCTACTCAAAACATGCAAAAAATATAAATCAGTATTTGGGGTAATAAAGCTCTAAACCAGCGTTTAGCACTAATCTGCTTGAAATACTATAATCTTTGTTTGTTTGAAGGCACTTATTTTTTGTTGGAAAACTCTGCTTTTACACTATATGGAAAGGAAAATAAAGGAATGACTGAGTATAGCTGTGTTGTGTTTAGGATAGAGATGCTGGTGATCAGTGGGTTAATTGCAATCTTTAAATGGGTAAATGACCATTACATCTGCTCTCAGTCAAGGTGCAAGATATATATGTTTATCTCATCTAGATGTTTAAGTAACATAACACAGCATCTGGTGTAAGACATCTTACACTAAAACACGCTGGTGAGGCACCAAAATTCCAGATAACAGTTATTGCTGCTAAGTAAAATACAGGAGACAACATATTGCCCTAACAAGAAGGTACTGTTTTCAAGGAAATAAAATATTTTTGTACTATAATAAAGATATATGGCCAGCCTATCATTTCAACAAGGAGGAAACAGGGTTATTCTCAAAAAAAAAAATCAAAATCTGACTTTCTGGGGTACTTCAAAATGGAAAATAGAAGCATGGTTAAATAAGTGTCATGGTTTAAACCCAGTCAGGCAACATGTTCACTCACTCCCAGTGAGTGGTGCCGGGCTGACAACAATCGAGGCCCCCACACACACACCGGGGCTCTCCCCTTCCCCGCTCCCGGAGGAACGGGGAGGAGGATCGAAAGAGTGCAACTCCTACGGGTTGAGACAAGAACAGTCCAGCAACCAATGTACAACACAAATCACCATGATGACTCCTGATCAGATTCTGGACCGGGTGGTGAATTCATTGGTTCGTCATCTCGCTTCACCCTTCTTGCCTCCTTTTTGCTTGTTCTCTTGCGTACAGGGGCAACCGATATTGGTACAAATTGGTCCTCTGGTTTGGCTGCAGTGATTATCACTGTGGTTTGAGTAGCAACTGTACTTGTTGCTGGGGTGGTGTAGCTGCTGTGCTTGGAGCTGGGGTAACCGCGCTGTCTGTTGCAGTTGAAGTTTGAGCAGCTGCTGTACTTGCCGCTGGGGTAGCTGTGCTGTTCATTGCAGCCAAAGTTTGAGTAGTGACTGTTGCTTTGCCCTCAGATCCCCCGACATTCTTTTCCTTTTGAAGGTGCTGGATAGTGTTGAACAAGGCCCTGTAAGCATAGGCCAAGCCCCAGCAAGTTGCTGTGATTTGTCCATCTCTGGTATGGCCAGAATGACCACACACCTCATTTAAGTGTTTTACTAATTCTTCTGGATTTTGCAGTTGTTCGGTAGTGAAATTCCAAAGTACTGGAGGGGCCCACTGACCTAGATACTTGCCCATACTATCCCACACACCCTGCCACTCATGGCTGTCCAGCCTCAGGGAAAATCTCTCGGTCCTCCTACATCGTCGTTTGACCCCAGACAAGACCCAAACCTGACTCTGCTTAACTCTTGAAATCAGTCGTGGGCAAAACACACTCTGTATGCGTGTTAGCATGGTGATTCCCATCACCATCAGCAAACAAGTCTCAACAGCATTAAAAGGCCATTCAAAAAATTCAAAACTCTCAAATGTAAATGGTCTGGGGGGACAACTGGGAGGGTAAAAGGATGTCTCCTTCACAGGTTGAGCACCTGAGAAGGAGAAAAAAGATGTGTAATTGCTAAGCACCTCCATCATATACCTCCCAAAGTATAAAGGTGGTGACCACGCTGGGAACATAAGCCAGATCAGTTTCATGATCAATGATTCTATTGTATTACAAGTCATTACCATAAAGTACAATGAGACAAAAACCTTAGCCCAAGCCCCACACTTGAAAAACACTAATACAGCAAATACCGGGTGGAAGTAAGATACGATATACTGAAACTGTGAGATCAAGAGGAACAACCTTGAGAGCCAATAAATCAGCATTGTGACGAGTGACTATCAATCCAGTCAGATCTGTTCTTATCTCAACCCCTTGTGCCCCACATTGGGCGCCAAAAAAAAGAACTGTCGTGGTTTAAACCCAGTCAGGCAACTTGTTCACTCACCCACAGTGAGTGGTGCCGGGCTGACAACAATTGAGGTCCGTCCCCGCCACATCGGGGCTCTCCCCTTCCCCGCTCCCAGAGGAACGGGGAGGAGGATCGAAAGAGTGCAACTCCTACGGGTTGAGACAAGAACAGTCCAGCAACCAATGTACAACACAAATCACCACCGCTACTACCAACGACAACAATGATAAGGGAAAATAACAAGGGAAGAGAATACGATACCACCGGCCAAGAAACGAGTCCCACCCGGAAGCCCGTGTCCTTCCGGGTAACTCCCAGTTACCCTCCACCCCGGGCATGACGTGCTGTGGTATGGAATACCTCCCTGGCTAGCCCGGGTCAGGCGCCCCGTCTCTGCTTCCTCCCGGCTTCCCCTCCTCCCTGGCAGGGTAAACATCACTTAGCAACAACCAAAAACATCGGCTTCACCAACACTGTTCCTAGGCTGGAAGTCAAAACACTGCACTACACCAGCTACCACAAAGGAGAAACATGACTGCTACTGCTGAACCCAGGACAATAAGCAAATTTTCTTTCACTTTCTCACTCATTTTACAAAAAAATCAGTAACTTAGATTGGTAACTGTGACACTGAAGCAAGAGTCACATGCATTGTACCTTAACTTAAGGTAATCATTACTTAAATTGATAACAGCAAATACTTCCTTACCAGACGCAGTGGTAAATCAATAAACTGAGCATAAAATACCTGAAATACTCAATTCCTTCATTAATTCAAAAAGCTACAGCTTAGCCATAGTTCAGTACAGGGGCCAGAGGAGGAACTAATACTACAGTCTTCAAGAAGGTAAGCGTCTTCTAGTAAAAAATAATATCCAGGAAGACGCTTTAGCATACAGTGAGAGATCAGAGTGGAAACTTGGAACTGCAAATGCTGCCAGAGCATATATGAGCTGTGTCTGTTTCTCTGGACACCTTTAGCTCATGTGCTGACAGAGGTGTGAGAAAAGGCAGTAAAAGTTCTGCTGCTTTTCCAAACACATTGCATACATTCTGCATGCACCCATTAGATACTTTTTGCAAACTATTGTTTGATCCAGGTTGAAGGAAGGGCTCTGTATGTGGCATAAATATGGCAACATATCAAACATGATCTCCAGTCAGTATCACAAATTAAACTACTTCTTTTCTGCTGGCACACATAAGATGGGGTAGATTCCTCAGTGATTTTATGAGACATGCTCACCTGTGACTACCCTAATAAGTCAGTCACTTGTTAGGTACACTGTATGGGATTTTTTTTTAGCTTAAAATAGCTCTCACAGCACTGTTATCCTGCTTTCAGTAGCTGTCTGGGTATCAGTCAGCGGGTGGTGAGCAGTTGTATTCTCTTCCCTTGTTATTTTCCTTATCATTATTATTATTGGTGGTAGCAGTAGTGGTTTGTGTTATACCTTAGTTACTGAACTGTTCTTATCTCAGCCCATTGGAGTTACATGCTTTTGACTCTCCTCCCCATACCCCCGGGAGTGGGGGGAGGCAGGTGGGGGAGTGAGTGAGCAGCTGCATGGTTCTGGGTTGCCTGCTGGGCTTAAACCATGACACAATGCATACTCTACATACCCGGTTCACTACAGGTAAGGGCCTAAACAGGTACCCTTCTGAACTGACTGTTGCATTTTCTTTGGGCATAGTTATTGAATGATCACTAGGAAGAGAAAAAAATGAGATCTTTCAGTAAGCACAAATGAAACTTTAT
This sequence comes from Pezoporus occidentalis, assembly GCF_034315485.1. Taxonomy (NCBI): domain Eukaryota; kingdom Metazoa; phylum Chordata; class Aves; order Psittaciformes; family Psittacidae; genus Pezoporus; species Pezoporus occidentalis. The sequence goes on along the minus strand of NW_026915713.1, from coordinate 6,618,498 downwards.
TTTTGAAACCTGAATTTAATAGCTGCTCCATCTTTCACATTTTCTTGAAGAGATTCTACATCATTCGGTCATAACAAGGTTTTTAATAAAGGGCTAGATTAGAAGTTGACATTTATACAGTCTGAACAGAGTGCAGTGTCTGGACATAAACAAGTACAAGTCAAACGGAAAAAAAAAATTTGAGTTGCCTTGAGACAAACACAAAAAGGGTCTCTTGACCATCACAGACCCTAAGACAATTTCAGCAAATGTAATGAGCACTGACAGAAAGCTCCAGGTTGTTTATTAAATGTGATTAAAACAAAAGCTCCAAGTTCAGTACTTAAAGTATAATATAATGCTAAATGTTTTGGGATTTAGCTTGGAGATGGAAGGAGTATGACAAGATGTTGTTTAATTAAGTTACAATAAAGCTGAGCAGACATGGTGTAAACCAGGAATGTAGGAACTGTAAAGTACAACATGCAAAAGTAACTACATGTGAGTATTGCTGGTGAAAATACACTAAATTGAACAGTATTGCAACATGGGAAGGTAAAACTCAAAAAGTAAGAACAGCTTTGTGTACTAAAAATAGAGTCTTTTACCTTGATTCTCCTGGCCCATGAGACTGGAACACTTAGAGTATTATAAACTATTGCTTCCATGCTAATTCTTTGAGTAGAGAGACTAGAGGATCCATATGTAGTAAGTGACAATACCAGGAAGAGAGGTCCTTTGAATTTTCATTATAGAGGTGAAGTACTTGTTTCTTACTTTGTTCAGTTTGTACCTGTAAAAACAATAGATCATGAGTCCTCCACAGAAGCTGGTCCAAATAGGGAGTACAGCAGTAGCTTGTGGAAGGGGAGAAGAGTTTTAAAGACATAAAGGAAAATATTTGGGAACTAATAAGTAACATGGAGTGGTCAATGACATGACTTCATTCTGTACTTCTAAGAAGGTTTGGGGTTTATACTCTACCTTTATTCTGAACATTAGTCATCTAGAAGAAACTGAAATACGCATCTTCCTGTACAAGCTGTGTCCTGATTACTGAAACTCAAACCCACTTTAAAAGATGCAGCAAGCTAGGACACTAGCTATTTCTCTCCCTGCAGGAGATGAGGTCCATAGCCAAAATACTTGAGTACAGCATGCTGAAGCTTCTGAAAGCCATAGGGACATGCAGAGGAAGAAGATGACTGATATGACAGGAAAGAGACACATTATGCTGATGAAAGCTCTCTGGCAGAAGGGATCTATCGGATTTAAACTAATGCATAGGGTTATCCACAGAGAGGAAGCTCTGACTTCCAGCTTGTCAGGAGGAAACAGCAAACCTCTGAAAGAGAGGTTTTCTGATCCCAGAGGCATCCTGTGTTGAACTGGACTGCAGGGTACAGGCATGACAAAACAGAGATGTAGTAATAGGCTAGACTGGACAAAAAAAATAGTGGAAGGGGCTGAGAGAAAATTAAAGCAAATCTGAACAAAGCTGAAAAGAATAATTAGGGGAAAAAAGAAAAAAATGAAAAGTTTAATGTATCTGCCACTACAATAAGAGCTCATCTACAGTTCTCACGGTCCTTAGAAAGGCTGGCTGATCATACATCCATTGTAAAATACTACAATATTAAGCAACCTCAGTTGTTGTGGCAGAAGAATACTTGAAATTAAAAATAAAAAGTAAAATAAAATAAAATAAAATAAAATAAAATAAACCATAGCCAGACAAAAAAGTGCTTCAGAAGTTTGGTTCAACTTTACCAAGAGATAGCTCCAAACACTCAACTCGGGTTTCGTGTTTCAAACCCTACAGCTAAACTGTGCTATCTGCCAGTAATGCTGACAGCAGCATCCTGAGAGCTTCCAAATTTACAGGAGCAGGAGTAGCACTGATTGTGTAGTCATACAATGTATCTAGAATCCCAGCACCTCTCAGACTCACAGGTGAAAGCAATAGGTGTTATAGCCTTCCCCAGTCCTGGGGCATCAATGTGCTGCACTGAAGATGATTCTCACCATGATGTTCATACTGGGTAATATAAAACAAAACTGCTTAATTGTAAGTAGTTTTCAAATGAGCCACACAGAAGAAAGATATTCAGCAAAGATGTTTCCTAGTCCAAGGCTCATTGAAGTCAATGACAGCCTGAACTGGGTTGTACACACACACACACAAAAAAAAGCACAATTATGATTTTTCTGAGTGATGAATTCACTTTCTGAATACAGAGGTCACTTTTTAGAACTCATTTTGGTGGTTAAATAAGTGCCAATTTATTTGCAGGCATAGAAACAAGAAAATCTGTATATTATGAGACTTACTTGATAATGGTTTGATTTTGGAGTTGAACACAAACACATTGACTTTTAGATAAACATATAAACTAGATGTAAACAGGTATCATGACTGAGGGTCACCAGTAATCACATCAAGGTTGAAGAAATAAATCTTTCTTAGCATAAAATAAGAAATTAGTAGGGTGTTTTCCTTTTTTTGTTTATGAACAGGACATAGGAATTGATGAGTGTATCAATGTGATCTATGGCATACAATAGAGCATGTTTCTGTTCAAAACATAATTTCATAAATTTTCTATCTCTTGCCATGTCACTTTGTCCAAAGTTTTAAAATTAAATGTGTACAACCTTCTACCGGCTCTCTCAGATATTAGCAAGTATTAAATAAACTTCATGCTGGAATATTTCTGTTCATTCACATGTCCAATGTTTAACTAATTTAGATACCTGGAATTATATTTCAAAAAGATTAATAAAGCCAAATGCTTACTTGATTGCTTTTTGGAAATAGATTAGGCAAAGAAAGAACGAAAGAAAATTTTACAGAGGGAATAAATTTTCTGCTCTACCATTAACAAATAACAGTATGATTTTGCAAAAAAAAAAAATTAATTTATTAATAGGAACTGGTTACTACACAGGAAATGGTTTGATAGGTCAAGTGAGGACAACGCTATAAAAAGCAATTCTGCACCCACAGATTAGCAGTGAGAAGTAATATAGCAGTGTGTCAAGGTAGATACTGCTTTCTTCATTTTAGAACTCCAACATGTGTTTGAAGTCTCAGTTTGGAGACATGTCTAAGTTCCAAGAAAAATCGTAAAGCCCAGTCCCCTGCAGGAGTTTTTAATATGATCACTAAAAAAAAGAGCTCTGAAAGCTAACTACATTTAGCTGAACACCATTCTTATTATTTGGCTGAAATAACGTTCATGAAAACCACTCTCACACCTTTAGTCACCCAGACTCAAAAGTTTCTCTAAAATGCAGATGATTTCTTCCATCAGCTGCGGAACATCTTCATGCCAGTCTGTCCAGTAATACCTCATAGTTTTGTACAACATATCCTGTCCTGCATGCTTCAAATAGAAAGATCAATATTCGTTGCATAAATTCAAGGATGCCATTATCATTCTTTTCATCTTTACCAACAACTTTACTTTCAATAATGAACATGACCTCTAGATAACAGGCACAAGACCAGGCCAATGTTTTAATGAGCCACCTTGTAGAGATTTTAAGTAGCTCAATAGCTAGCTTTATATGATACCTAAAATACCCATTTGATTTATCCATATCTGGATTAGAAACCTGGACTGTCTTACTAATTTCCAAAATACAACCAATGACCCTTTATCAAACAGTTTTTGTAATACCACAATAACAAAGTTACTTTCCTAGACCACACTCATAATAAATTAGTGTCAATTTGCAAACAACAACATGCAGAAAACTCAAGGCCCACCTATTTCTTATCCTTATAAAGCCAGCAACCACCTTCATTAAGTCAAAAGAAACCATAATACACAGCCAGCAACTCAGATCACAGCACATGGCCTCTGAGGGAAACACATGAAGTACACATCTCCACAGTATAAAAAAAAAACTCATACATTGTAGGAGCATTCCACCAGACAATTAGATTAATATTTTAAAGGTCGGTTATAGTTTTGAATCACATTAGAATTTAATTCAACAAGAAGGGACCCCATGTCTTTACACTGCTGCCACTGCTGCAGGCACATTCCAGAATCTGTGCTGGGAAATGAATTCTTCCAACAGCCTTGTCACTAAATCCATCTTTTGAAACAAGCTCTCCAGAGTCTGATGTGCACTGAATGAATCCAGGTTGTGCCTCAAGTCATAATTTAAGCTTGCCAAAGACTTCACAACCACTGCAAAAATACTCCCTGCAGCAGAGCCATCAAAATCTTCAGATTCTTTACTTCCATTTCTTGAAGGATAGTATATTTCATCCAGTGTATTCAGTACCATTACTGAAATTATGTGCGTGGAAATAAACAACTATTATGCACCAGAATAAAATCATACAGACAATCAATAAAGGATGGAATGACACAGCTGTGAGTAGGGGAAAAGTGTTTCTGGGAAAATAATTTTTCGATCGTGTCAGTCTAGATCGGGACAAAAATACCTTACAAAGATGAACTGTGCATCTATATTCATAATTTTAGGAAAGAAAATAAATCATGAATTCAACAGGAATACTGGTTCTGGGACATAAGTAACTTTTCCTCGCACACACACAAACACAGGTGCATGCACAATGGGCAGTTAAATTACATTTTAGTTGACTCTTTCTTCCCCTCCCTGGCAGATAACTATCTTATCTCCCTCACTTCCATGTTAAGACCCCCTTTCCTCTCTTTTCTCTCAGATGATCTTCCTGATATAATATCTAATTAAATCTAAACCAGTTTGTTTTTAGATTGCATTTACCTTTAAAGTTTACTTTTTCTGCTTCAGACCTGAAACGCCTGTATCTCTTTCATATTTTCTTACAAGTTTTGCCTGGTGACAACTTCTTTCCTCTCTAAAAGTTTTCAAGTTTAAGTGATCCTTATCAAAACTGAAGACCGTATCTCTTATAACTTCGTATTTAACTATCTCAGTATACTATCGCCCATTCTTTACCTGATCTATTTCAGTATCGCATTCCTTGTTTGCTGGTAGAAGTATACTGAGCAGTATTGTGCATGGCATTGATGACTGATAAAACACACATATAAAACTCTGGATATAAAAAAGGCATTGTTATTATGTAAGCTGACTTCCTGCTAACAGATGACATAGTGCACTGCATCATCATTTCTACAAAACAAAATATTTTGATTTAAGTTACAGTATATCTTTAGGTACCTGTGTTGTGGTGGCTTTGTTCTACTTTGTCTAACTATTGCTACTTAAAAATTTGGCACATTGTTTAAATCAGACATGTAAGCACACCTCTGGCTTCTGTGGGGTTTATGTTCACTGGTATTACAGACTTCTCCAGAAGACTATTCATCCCATTCTGAATTGAATGTTTCAGACAGGTGAGAGATTGCTCCCACGAGTCTGAGAATTTACAACCTCCCATTGGTTACAGTCAATGTTGATAACACAATTCTTTCTCTTTTCTTTAACTCCAAACCTTTATTATGTTCAGGTAGAAGATTAGCAGTCTCATTTAGATGTCTGGAAACTCAAAGTTTTACAATCACTTTTAAGCTGGGTAGCTAGATTCAATCAAGTAATTAATTTTCTTCATTAACAACACTGACCAGATGGATAGATGCATGAGTTAATCCTTTTAAAACCTTTAGAAATCCTTGTACAACCTTCAGTAAATTGCAACTTGGAAAAAAAAAAAGTGCTAGTCCCTTTATTAAATAATAGCTTTAAATAATAGCTTTATTCTGGCTATTTTCCAGTCCTCGCAGACCTTATTCAATCAGTGGAAGTTTGTCTAAGTCTTTTTATGGTACTTCATGCTGCTTGGAAGTATGTTGTAGGGTCCTTATCAATTAGCTGCTTCTATCATTTTGAACAATCACTCCTGGTCTACTCTGTAGACTTACTAGTTCCTTGTGCAGTAAAAGTGATATTGGCAAACACCCATTTTATTCATTTGTTGGAATAGAGAGAGAATAATTGTTTAACCCCTGATATGGGTCACATTTTTTATTATTATCCTTGATAAATGAGCTGCATAAAGCATTGAACAGAGTACTTTAGTCCTACCCTAGCAAAAAAAAAACAACGTATTTTATTAAAGCTATTGACTTAAACTAACCCATTCCAATAATGACTGCCCTTCTAAACATAGTGAAGCAAGAAACAGTCTCACTCATGAAGTCAATACAGCTGCACAGACGTGTCTATATACAGAAGAGTTGAACAGAAAAGGTGATCAATTTTCTGCAGTATAAGTCTTGATTTGCACCCATTCAAAACTTAGGCTCTACACTGGAAATTCAGGACAAGTACTACAATGAATGCTGTAAGAAATCTTGAAAGATGTTATTTATCTATTTACGGTTTGTCATTTTTCTGTGAGATTTTATGCTCATTTCACCTACTTGTCTCTTCTTTGTTTTAAAGGTCTGATAGAGAGGAAATGAAGCCATGAGACATAGATCTGCCACAGGCCAACCAAAATGGCTGGACTCAGCATTTTGATGTACCACCTTAGCAGACCAAAGTGTTCTTTCTATCCCTCCTTGTGTTTTGTACAAAAAATGAATTTTCCTGCAATCGTGTAATAGGCATTTGCAAAATATGCAGCACGTACATGTTTGTCTACAGAAATTTTTATCAAAGTTGATGGAATTAGATGATCATAACTGATGGGAGAGTTACATATTTAGTATTTATCTGTTTATCTGTGTGCCATCTGCATCTCTCTTTGTATCAGTTAAATAAAGAGCAGATCTTTTTGGTCAATAATATTCCATCTAAAGGCATTTAGCTGAAGCACTAAAGCTGACATGCCCACAGGTTTACACAGTTTTAACCATCTCTGTTCTTTCCTGCTGCTTACTCTTTGCCACAGGTGAAATTCATTTAACACTGATCTTACTCTTCTTTATGGGACTGAGTTCAAATATACAGTTAAGATCTTTCTTTTTCTTCACATCCTTTCTTTGATAGTAGTATAGGCACAAGATCTTGGGGTTGTATGGATGTCCTGGGTTCAGCAGTAGCAGTCATGTTTCTCCTTTGTGGTAGCTGGTGCAGTGCTGTGTTTTGACTTCCAGCCTGGGAACAGTGTTGGTGAAACCGATGTTTTCGGTTGTTGCTAAGTGATGTTTACCCTGACCAAGGACTTTGTTGTCAGCCCGGCACCACTCACTGGGAGTGAGTGAACAAGTTGCCTGACTGGGTTTAAACCATGACAATGGATTAACTTCAAAGAATGGACTGAAGAGTAGATGAAAAATTTCCTTGTATAAGTTATTAGGAAGTTGCACAGGTTTTTTGTTTTGCTCCTCCCCTGTTAGACTGAAAAAATATATATGGGACCAGTAAATAGGGCAGTCTTGACAAATATTTGTATTGTGGATGCCTTTTGACCCTGTACATGAAAACTTCTGAGCACTTATTTTCTCTAAATAAGAAAAAACCCAATTCAATTACAACTTGCCCACTAGACTGTAAAGCCTATGCAAGCTTACAGCTACACTTGAAAGACGCTGCTCAATAGTTAATAATTGCAATACTATATGGTATTCTGAAGTGATTTTACTAGTGGTAATAAAAAGTGGTGATTATTTTGACCTAACCTAGCTAAGACTTCTTGAGATTTAATGAAAACTATGTGACTGATTCAGCTTCATTCTTTGCCTTAATTCCCATATACATTCAAATGTTCAACTAGTTCCTGTGATTGTTCATTAAAACAGTAAAAGTAGAGTTGAATTACCACTATAAGCTACTCTCCATAAAACCCATGCTAAAAGAATGTGGTGTCAGAAGCTTTCAAGAAAGGCAGCATTTAGTATCAGTTGTCTCTGGGGATGCTGTATCTGCTACTGAGGCTTACTTTGGTACTCTCATCTATGCATATTCCAGTCAACATAGCAGGAAATATATAGCTGCATGTATTCCAGTAGTGGTTCAGCTACAGATTGTCCAAACTGGTATAGTAGTACAGTATCTCTAATGTTTGGAAAAACAAGTGGGAATCATATAGTGCATATCTCCCTTACCCTCAGGAATTCAGCTGCTTCCTCTAATGTAGTGGCTCCCAGTTCTTGTAGTACTCTTGCCAGTACAGGATAGATGTTTGCCTGCACAGGGTTATCATATCAGTCTTTGGCTAACTGAAAATAATTTCCATTAAGAGCAGCTTCTAACCCATGTCACAATCTATGCAGATATTCAGCAGGAATCCTCTATCTGAGCAGGATATTCCTCACTTATGATAGGCTTACCGATACAGCATGAACCAAAAGAAGCAACATTACCATGCTACTTCGGACTCAAATGTGGCAACACCTCCCAGTGCCCTAGACCATGATAACACAGATTCAGAAGGGTTTTCAGCTCAAGTACAGAATTTTTCAACCATGTTTGTGGTGTTTCTGATTGCTATGCTAGCCACCAATAACTAGGCCATGCAGATATTTAATGTGGTTTTGCATATTAACTCTGGTGTGTTCTGAGGCTTAACAAAACATGGAACATGGCAATGCAAAGTAGGAGGAGAGTTCTTGACAGAAAACTGAACACACACTTGAAACTGCAGCTGCATAGCCCTGGATAAGATTCAGTATGTCACTGCAACTGGCTAATTCAGGACACAGTGTAGCATATAAATCTAAAGGTTTTTATGCTCACCTGTTAGATTTTTGTCCCAAAATGGATGAGAAGTACTTTCAAGGTCAAGTTCAGCAGAGAGACTATAAGAAATTCTTCTTGTGCCTCTCAGCTATTGTCTCCCAGAGCAGATCTAATAATTGACTTCACAGATAAATCTAAATTTGCTTGTCCACTCACTGAAGTGCTTTTCTTCACTATATCATCTCTTTTTAGCAGATTAATGACCTACGCAGTGACAGTTTAACTATATAGCCTTGTATTATTTCATGGTATTTAAGTGAATGGACAGTGAAGTATTTTCTACATTGTTGTAAATTTTCGTATCTCTCCAGTTGTGCCCTGGGGGTTCAGTTAGATTTCACTGATAGTCTTTGAGTCACGGTAGTCAACATTCACTGGGATCTACTAACCTTTACTCAGACTAGTTGTTACAGAACTCTGCTGTGTATTTTTACCTAGGACTGTACAGCCAGCTAGACTCCTTGTAGCTGGGAGCCATGAGCTGCTGTTACGTGCTGCAGCTGTTCTCTGAGTGGTTTGTTTGTTTGTTTCCCCTGATAAAAAAGGGTCATCTGAGTCCTTGTTCAAGCCTTCCTTTTAATAAGGGGGAATAGAATCATAAAACCATAGAATTGTTTAGGCTCGAAAATACCTTTATGATAAAGTCCAACTGTTAAACTAGCACTGCCAAGTCTACCACTAAACCATGTCAACATCTTTTAATACCTCCAGTGATGATGATTCCAACCATTTCCCTGGGCAGTTTGTTCCAGCACTTGACAACCCTTTCAGTGAAGAAATTTTTCCTAATATCCAATCTAACCCTCCCCCGGCACAACTTGAGGCAATTTCCTCTTGGCCTATTGCTTATTATTTGGGAGAAAAGACTGACATCCACTTCCTTTCAGGTAGTTGTAAACAGCAATACCTTCAGTCTCCTGCCTCCTTTTCTCCAGGATAAACACCCTATCTCCCTCAGCCGTTCCTCATAAAACTTGTGCTCTAGTCCCTTCACTAGCTTTTTTGCTCTTCTTTGGACAGGCTCCAGCACCTCAACAGCTTTCTAATAGTGAGTGGCACAAAGTTGAACCCACGGTGTGGCTTCAACAAGTAATTAGGATTATAAAAACTCAACCCTTCTGTCTCCATCATTAGACAATCAAAACACTCCCTAACATCTAGGGCTACCCCACCACCTCTCCTTCCTTGCCTATCTCTTCTGGAGAGTTTATAGCCACCCATTGTAGCTCTCCAGTTGTGCAAGTCATTCCACCAAGTTTCTCTGATGGCAGGTATATCATATTTTTCCTTCTGCACCACGGCTTTCAGCTCCTCCTGTTTACTGCCCATGCTGTGTGTATTGGTGTAGATGGACTTCAGCTGGGTGACTGATCCACCACCTTTTTGTGGAAAGAAACCCTAATTCCTATATGACTATTCTTAGGTACTTATGTGGCTCCTAACACATCAATAACCCTTGTGTATTTTCTGCTACACAGACATCCATCCCTTACCTCCACTGAGGCAGCAGATTGAAGGACTTTTTAGCACACTGTCCTTCAAATGTTGGCAAGCTGCCCTCAGGCTTTTCTCTAGCTAGCCTGGTTTTATCCCTTGAAATCTAGTTTAAAGATCTTTCAACGAGCCCTGATAACTCCTGTGCAAATATCCTTTTCCCCCTTTGAGACAGGCGTACACTGCCTGTTGCCAGCAGGCCTGTATCATATAAAAGCAACCCATGATCAAAACCATCAAAATTCTCCTAGTGACACCAAGCTTAGAGCCAGTATCGATTTGCTGGCTCTTCCTGTTTCTTCCCTCATCATTCTCTGCAACTGGAAGGACAGAGGAGAACACTACTTGTACTTGTCCTTATCTCTTATCCACTTGTCCTAAGGCTCTGAAGTCTCTTGATTGTTCTCAGTCTTTCTTGCAGCTTCATTGCTGACTACCTGAAAAGTCAATAATGGATGGTAATCTGAGGACCATACCAAGGTAGGAAGCTTTCTCTTCACATCTTTAACCCATGCCCCAGGGAGGCAGCAGACTTCCCTAAGAAGTGCATACAGTCTGCATATTAGGCCTTCTGTTCCCTTCAGAAGGGAGTTTCCTATGACAATGACCCATCTTTTTTTCTTTGAAGCAGGATGTATTCTGACTTAACCTCAGCAACACCTCCAAGCTAGATGAACTATCATATTCATTATTGTTCAACTGCACATGAAGAACCTCATATCTATTATGCAAGGGCATCTGCAAAGGTGGGGTTGTCACAGAGGAGACATGTCTGCTGTGTCAGGCAGAAATTTGTCACCATTGCCCTCTATTCCTTAAGTCAATGTGTTCAGTACAGGTGGAGAGAGGATAGGGAATCCTCCATAACATGCGTCCTGTCTGCCTGTTGGCCTGTTAGCCTGCTCAATTGAAGCAGATCTCATGTCAGGGAAAACCAGCAGTACAGGAGTGATAGTGCTAGCTTAGCTCCTGCTTCATATTTCTGTTTTTTGAACAGATATACTCCTGTTACTTCTTGCAGTTTTGCTGACTCTGTATGAGGACTGACTATATTTTGCAATACTGTAAGGGCTAATTGTTTTAACATTTCCAGTTTGCTTTACACACTTGAAAGTATTTTAATATTCATGTATCTAAAAACGCTCATGTAAGCCTCCCTTTTTTTCCCTATGCATCCTGAGGAAAAACAGAAGAAAGGTATGCAGCTTGCCTGTACAAGAGTAAAAAGTGGTAATAGTCAGGTGGCTATGTATATTTATATGGAATATATCCAACTCTAATAGCTGCAAAATGAGCATTGATATGAATAAAATAAGAAACAGCAAATAAACACAAGATCATTGCCAGGCATCACCATGCAAAGGGAGCTCTAGCTTTATTTATTCCATGAGTATAAATAAATTGATACTGTTCAAAGCCAGACTCAGGTGTAATGGATCAAGGTGCACATTTTAACGATCAGCCAGGGGCTTGTTCCTCTAATTAGGCTGTCTTCCATGTTCCGTTAATATATCGGCTTTGTTGATGGCAGAGAAAGGCTGATGCATGGTTTGGAGGTACGGGGGGGAAGAAAGAAAAGAAGGAGAAGGAAATAATCAGGTATTAAGGTACTAAGTGAGGCCCTCGACCTGCTTTCATCTAGGAAATGTCTAACAGAACCTTTTCTTCATGTCACTTGGGAAGAGTATCTGAGGATACTTAAAGTCTGCCTTAGGATAAAGCATGTCTTGAAGTCAGATGACAGAGATCCAATACTGAAGCCACCTTATTGTAATATATTCATATTCTATGCTTTAGTTGTGCAACTGAATCACTTCAAAGTGAGGGATACAGGCAAAGAAAGAATTACACTAATGAACGTCTGTGTAACAAAGACTTTAATCAGAATGTTAGTCCCTTCCTGATTAGGGGATAAGAAGGCAAAGATTAGAGGTAAACTGCACACATGAAAAGGAATATCTGTCATTGTTGTCTAATAAAATGATCAAAGGAAAAATTAGAAAAAGTGAGCAAAACTCAAAGGCTTTGTAGAGCCTGCCTGATTTTGACTGCAATCTCCTGCCCTCCTGCTTTCACATGAAAAATAGGTGGAAGAGCAATAATTGATAAGCTTGGTTTTGAAGCACTTATTCAGCAGTGATCAACAGTTTCAGTTTAATTAAACACATGTAAAGTAATGGAAGCAGTGAAAGAGACTTGAATTTTTCAGTTGTACTTCCTTACCAAATGCCACTGAATTCAGTGTGTATACAAGGCTTTGTATAGCTGTCTGCATATTTTGACATTAAAGATAAAATCCAATAAAGTGATGATAATGAAACCACAACAGAAGTTGCTTAAGTTTTAAGAAAATTAGAGGAATTCTGTCTTGAAACTTCAGAACGGGAAGTAGGAGAATGAGTAATAACTTGGGCTGCTTGGGGTGTTTGCAGTGTCATGCTGTTTGCTATTAACAAAGACAGTGGGCACAACAGTAAGTAAAATTCTCAAACTTGTTTTAGAAGTTAGTGTTTCTGAGAGATATACTGGATTTCAGTTGTCTGTGTTAAGACTGGTTTTTAAGATTGATCATTCATATCTGCCACTAATAATTCTTGCTGCACGCATTCCAATTATCTTAGCTGAATAGACCAAGATCTGATGTAATTTTTTTTCCTTAAATCTTTTTACAAATATGCTAGTAGGAAAAAATACACATATGCTGGTAAAATACAGGAATCTCCCATGTGCTGATACACAACTTGGAAGTGATGAATTATAAGTGGAGCCTCCCCCAAATTTGGAAATGGAGTAAGACAAAAAAAAACTGAAAATTAAGCTGTTCAAGTGACTAATAAACACAAGAAGAACTTGTAGCCAAGCCTTCAGAAGGGGCTTTGGTGGGGTGCTCTATGCTAATGAACATTGTTCTTGCTAAGTATACTTCAGTTTGTAATTTTTCTCGTCTTATTTAAAAATAGCTTTTTAGATTAACTGAACACCTGTCTCTGAGCTACTGAAAAGTAGCTGCCTTTTGAAATGTTAAGCTAATTGGACAGTGGCATAAGACAAACTATGTCTCCCTACAACTTCATATTGCTAAGGTACTGCTCATCTAATTACATGCAGATGTATTTGTGCTCAGTGAATCATTAGTCTTCATCAGAATACAAAGGGAAAAGCAGCTCTTGACTTTCAGCTGCTGTGTCAGTACTGGAACTTTACCTTTTTTCCTTTTTTTTTCCAAAGCTTTACACGACTGAATGACTTTTTAGTGAAAAGGGAAACTTGCCCTGCATCACTAATATTGAATTTCTTATATATTAGCTGGTACAATTTTGGGAAACATTTACAAATCTGAAATTTAGCAATTAAAATCTAACACAAGAAAGAAAAAAAAAAAAGGCAAAAAACCTGAAACTCCTTGGAAGACTGTTCCATCTATGTATTTGTCAGATTTCAGTTCTTTGTAGCACATGCTTTACGTTGGTAACTTTCTTATTCAATGATCAGCAACAAGTTTAATGTCTTATTTCCTGCTGTCTTTTGTAAAGGCAAATCTTTCTACAGGGCAAAGTGCAATCTACTAGTTAGCCTAATCTCATCTACTTTCACCTGCCTCTTTGTTGATCCAAGCTTCTGTGACTGAACATATGACCTCATTATTGTATTCTATTCAGATCTAATATTTCCCTCTGGTTTAGGATTCTTGAGTGGAAAAACATAATACAGAGGTCATAACAAAGTTCTACTTTTATCCCTGATGTGAAGCCACAGAATCTATATGTAAAACACATAGGTTGTTATGCTGTGTCTATCCCAATTTTTACTAATAGAAAATTGTTTGCTAGAATGGGAGAATATGGAAGTATTAAGTTCTTTGAGAGGGGATGGTTTTGCTTAATATTTTAAGCTGATACAGTTCAGGAGCATATCCCACTTCAGGTCATCAGATCTGTCGACCTTAACATCTTCTTAGAATGGCTTCCTGTTTCTATTTAACTATGATTTTTGTCCTGAAGAAAAGAGATATTATATATGCCACTTTGTGTGTTGAATGTTTCCTTGGTGCCATTCTGTGGTATTTGCAGCCCTGTTTGACATTATCAAATGGATTGACATTTCAAATATTTGCAGTGCTCAGCGGGTACTAATTCAGTGAAGGTGAACCATGGGTTGCTCACATAGTAGCACAGCAAGTGATGTGTGTCTATTTAATCACAGCTCCTGAAATAAGATCAAAAGGCACTGTGCTGTTAAACCCTTAAAGCTGCTGTCACAGCAGAGAGATCAGGAGGGGTCCACTGCAGGAAGCAGAGTAAAGAAGAAACTTAGACTTGCTGCTAATGCATCGGCTGTGTCTCAATCTGCTTTAAGAGGAGATGGATAAAGGCGGGCATTCAGGAGAGCAGCTGTGCAGATGAACTGCACTAGTCCAATGTCAGGAGGCTCAAGAGGCATTTCTTTGAATTCGTCCAATCCATTCTTCCCTAGATACATGATGTTTTTAACCTCACTTTCAGTATTATTTAATTTTATTAGGTTTCACTCTGACACACTACTTATTCACCTTTCAGCTGGTAAGCTATACCATGCTAAGGCTTTCTGCAACCCCAGAGTTCAACCACAGCAGATGCTTATTTGCCCTGGATTGAGATATTCCTGGTCGATTTTTCTTTACTTGCTGAAAGCCTGCATTTATTGCACAGTTGCATTGCACAGTTTCTAGCCAGGAGAGGGCAACAGCATCCACCAGCTGCTGAGCAGAAGCAGGAGAAGGCTTAGAACAGGTGTGGTAGATAATGGCACAAAGGGAAAGAACTGGTAAGGCATTAAGTGTTGCAGATGATGCACAGTAAGTGTGACGGCTCTTACATCTACTTAAATATCTGGTAAGGGCTCTGTTACTGCCTGAAGCTGTATCTTGGGTTTTCCTTATTTAATACACTACGACACATTAATAGTTGTGTTAGTGCCAGCGAAAAGAAGCTCCACTAGACAGAGCCCTTCCCTGACTTGCATTGCTTCAAATGATCATGTTCTTAGCTGGAGCAAGTAAGGATAATGATACAGAGAATGAAGCAAGGTTTTCTATTTATTTAAAGCCATATCTCCTTCCTTTTAAGATCAAATATTGAAAGCAAAACCTGTCAGTGAAACTCCTGACTCCACACAGTTTTTTTGGCTCAGTACAACAGTCAGTACATGATATTTAATAATCTGTATTACACAGAAGGTCAGAAGAGATGATCTAATGATCTTTTTTGGCTTTAAAATCTTGGAATCAGAGTCTGAACTAGACTGCAATGGAACTATTTCTCTGTGTGTGTGTGTGTGTGTGTGTAAATTAAACACCATTTATTCCTCTGAGAAATTATTCTGAAGTTCACCCCTGATGAGTTTTTATATTTTTCTTTCCCTGCACCCCTCCAATGTAAGTGCACTCTCATTACTTGGTTATATTCAGCCTTCAGCTGTGAAATGGCAGCCACTCTCAGTTTGAGTGGTTTATTTGAGAACCACTGTGGTCAGGGATTTCCTGCCTCAGTGATGGCAGAACCACATGAAACTTTGAAGAACTTTCTTCTTTTCTCAATTAATTGTAAGCTACTTCTTTATCACTTACCCCACTTCAGAATGCTGAATTCAGAGACTTGGACATTTTAGAATCACAGAATCATAGAATCGTTAGGGTTGGAAAGGACCTTAAGATCATCTAGTTCCAACCCCCTGCCATGGGCAGGGACACCGTACGCTAAATCATATCACCCAAGGCCTCGTCCAACCTGGCCTTGAACACTGCCAGGGATGGAGCATTCACAACCTCCCTGGGCAACCCATTCTAGTGCCTCACCACCCTAACAGGAAAGAATTTCCTTCTTATATCCAACCTAAAGTTCCCCTGTTAAAGTTTTAACCCATTACCCCTTGTCCTCTCACTACAGTCCCTAATGAAGAGTCCATATCCAGCATTCCTATAGGCCCCCTTCAGATACTGGAAGGCTGCTATGAGGTCTCCAAGCAGCCTTCTCTTCTCCAGGCTGAACAGCCCCAACTTTCTCAGCCTGTCTTCATATGGGAGGTGCTCCAGTCCCCTGATCATCCTCGTGGCCCTTCTCTGGACTTGTTCCAACAGTTCCATGTCCTTTTTATGTTGAGGACACCAGAACTGCACACAATACTCCAGGTGAGGTCTCACAAGAGCAGAGTAGAGAGGCAGGATCACCCCCTTCGACCTGCTGGTCACGCTCCTTTTGATGCAGCCCAGGATATGGTTGGCTTTCTGGGCTGCAAGCACACACTGCTGGCTCATGTTCATTTTCTCACCAACCAATACCCCCAAGTCCTTCTCCACAGGGCTGCTCTGAATCTCTTCTCTGCCCAATCTGTAGCTGTACCTGGAATTGCTCCGACCCAGGTGTAGGACCTTGCACTTGGCATGGTTAAACCTCATGAGGCTGGCATCAGCCCACCTCACAAGCGTGTCGAGGTCCCTCTGGATGGCATTCCTTCCCTCCAGCATATCAACCAAACCGCACAGCTTGGTGTCAAAAGCAAACTTGCTGAGGGCGCACTCAATCCCACTGTCCATGTCAGCGATGAAGATGTTGAACAAGATCGGTCCCAACACCGATCCCTGGGGAACACCACTCGTTGCTGGTCTCCAGCCGGACATTGAGCCATTGACCACAACTCTTTGTGTGTGGCCATTCAGCCAGTTCTTTATCCACCGAGTGGTCCATCCATCAAATTGATGGCTCTCCAATGTAGAGACAAGGATGTCGTGTGGGACAGTGTCGAATGCTTTGCACAAGTCCAGGTAGATGACATCAACTGCTCTACCCCTGTCCACCAGTTCTGTAGCCCCATCACAGGTCACCAAATTGGTCAGGCAGGATTTCCCCTTAGTGAAGCCATGCTGGCTGTCACCAAGCACCTTTTTGATTTTTATGTGCCTTAGCATGCTATCCAGGAGAATCTGCTCCAAGATTTTGCCAGGCACAGAGGTGAGACTGACTGCTCTGTAATTCCCCGGGTCATCCGTTTTCCCCTTCTTGAAAATGGGGGTTATATTTCCCTTTTTCCAGTCATTGGGAACTTCACCTGACTGCCATGATTTCTCAAATATGATGGCCAGCGGCTTCGCAACTTCATTCACCAGCTCCTTCAGGACCCGCGGATGGATCTCATCAGGCCCCATGGACTTGTGCACATTCAGATTTTTAAGATGGTCTCGAACCAGTTCCTCTCCTACAGTGGGCCCAAGGTCTTCATTCTCACAGTCCCTGCATCTGCCTTCCAAGACTTGGGTGGTGTGGTCAGAGCCTTTGCCAGTGAAGACCGAAGCAAAGAAGTCATTCAGAACCTCAGCCTTCTCCAAATCCTGTGTAGCCAGTTCTCCCGAGAGCTTCCTGAGGGGGCCTACATTCTCCCTAGTCTGTTTTTTATTTGCTATGTACCTGTAGAATCCCTTCCTGTTATCTTTAATACCTCTAGCTAAGTTTAATTCTAACTGAGCCTTTAAATCATTCCAATTGGCAATTATATCAAGGCAAACTCTACTGAAGGCCAGATCATACCATGAAATATCCAACATCATTTTGGGGAGAAAAATTGAACTACTCACACAGAATCATGCCCTGGGTGTTTTCTTATCCCAGTAATGGTCAAGAAGTTCACAAAGCTTTTACTTTTTTTTATTTTTCATAGAACATTGTCTCACTACGAACTTGTCTACTTCAAGTCTTTAGTGCTGTTTCTTATTCCTGGAGAACACAGGTGCACAGGTAACTAGCTATTATTTTTCATAATTTCTTCTCAGATATTTACGCACCTTTTTTCCAGTGACAACCACCCACCACCATGCTGCGCATAGTATTCATTGTAGAATTAAATGAAGCATGTGCTGCAGCATCTGAGAACAATTGAAATGAATTGAATGAAAAGCAAATGAAAATAATTGAAATGAGCTGTAAACTCTCATTACTTTCATTAAGGTTTATTTTTCTTAAGCAATTTGATGACAGCCCTCTTGGTTCTTTTTGCTGTGGGCTGGCAAAAGACTGTTACACAAGACATCAGAACAGAACACAGTAGAAATGGAAATTGTTAGCAGTGGTGTATAATTGAGGGTGAGCCAGTAAAAAGGCAGGAACTGGAGAGAAGCTGAGGAAGAAACATTGCTTATGTCTTTCTGAGGGAGGAGACTAAGCCCTGCACTCTCTGCCTTTGCAGCAGCTGCATTATGAATTAATAAAAAGATACTACATGAATATGCACATGAGGTCTTTTCATTAATAATTCATAAGGCCTTTCCATTCACCAAGAAGCTGCAAATTCAGCACAGGAAATTGAGGTTAGGCCTGTTTACCCCGATTTTTGAATTACAACTGGAGGCACAAAGTGGAAGGGTAGAGGGAGAGGAGATAAAATGTTTAGCAAGGAAGGGGTGGAGGAAGACATTCCCACACCTTCTTCAGAAAGTAACAGAGAAAAATTGTTTGAAATAAAAATATTTTGACAAGTGTGGGCAAAAGGGAGTGGGAAGACTATACAAAATGCAAGTGATGCCTTACACTGTTTGTCACACAGTACATCTTTGGGATGATGTGATGATCAGAAGCGGAAAGTTACTCTGATCCTCCGGTAGCAAGAATGTTTTCTACTAGCTGCACCTTGGAAGAGCTGTTGAGAATGTGGAAGGACATTAATTTCTTTTTAACAAAGGCTACATCAGGCATTCTGTTTTCTAATTATTTTCTCTATTTGTCTGAAGTTAACTTTAAAAAAATATAATAAAAGAGAGTGTGAAAAAAAATCCAACTCAGACCAAACAGTCCAAGTATGTTTTCTCTGAAAAATTAATTCTGTGAGTAAATCTATGGATAAAATAATCAACAAATTTAAGATAGAAAAATAAAAGATGCTTAAGGTTATGAATCTTCCTGTGAAACAGTGATCCAGTGAAAGATGAATTAGAATTAATATATTGTACAACTCATACATATAATAAACGCCTCCAGCATTTCTCAGTCCCCAGAGAATCAGGTTAATGAAGGGTGTAGAGGAGTTTAAAAAATGTCATCTTCATCTTTACCTACAGTTGCACATCTAGCTCTTTTTTTATGACATCACTTCCTGCATTTCCTCTCTGTGTAGTGCTTAAGTTGCAGGATGCAATGTCACCTATCATGACACATTGTTCATTGTTTGCTATGTAGTACATGTCATGATTAGGGGTTAAATGGCAGCGTATAACATGATAACAGAGGCTGACATTCTGGTGATGTCAGTTGAGTCTGCACCTCAGGTAAAGCACTGAAAGTTATCTGTCAAATGAAGAAATAGGGATTTAAAGGAAAATAAGTAAAGCATGAAAAAGAAGTTTTCAGGTCTATTTCAAAGTCTGCTTTGTAATAGTACAGCACAGAGTCTTGAATCTGTTTGGGCTTGAAACTTCTACCCAGCATTGCTTTCTAACTATGAAAATAATTAAGTATTGAAGCAAGCTGCCTATTAAAACAGGAAACTTTTAAGTTTTTAAGTATTTGAGAGACTTTCAACACAAACATTTTGAAAGCTGTACTTTGGACTCCATAAATTCTGTCCAACGTAAATGTATCTGACTGAAATTCAGAGTTAGAACTTAAAAGCAAGCTGGATGATCTCATGTTTTTAGCTGGCCTTCAAAATCTGAGTCTGCAGTAACGTTACATTAAATAACTTTCACATGTACTTGCACTTGAAAAATTTCTGGAAGAGAATACTGGTTTAAATACAAATTGTCTGCTCCCCTTATTGTTGCTATGATGATGGTGGAGAAATGGTAGGTATTCAATGATTTTATCTGGCAAATAATTACATGTCTATTTTGGACAAGTGAGCTTTTGGATGTCTTTAAGAACTGCAGTCCACTAAAGAAGTGTCTCAATATTGATTAATTCTAAATTTTCCTTTTGTAGAAATTATTCTTATAAAAATGTTCACACTTTTGGGGTATAGTTGGGATAATGAAGCCTCTGCGTTGTGCAAAAAAAAATGTGCTATTCTAAAGTGGAACATATATGTATTTTAGATGCTAGGGAGAGATATGATGCAAAGCATATTTTCTTCATTTAAGATATATACTATACCTTAAATGTTTTTATTAAATCTCTTTTTTACCTGTGCATTGAAAAACACCATTTTACTCTTTGCTCTGCACTAGAACTATATGGAGATTAAAAACCAAAACAATTTGGCCCCTTTAGCAAACAGCTTCACCTCTTCCTTGTCCTGTGGTTTTGTTGGCTAAACTACCCTTTATGCTCCCAGCTTGAAGTAAGCAACCAAAACAGAAAAGTGAGAGTATGAGCTCTTTGCTACTGCTTCAGTTTCTGTTTCTATGGAAATGGACCTGGGAAACACAAAAAGCAAACAAAGCACCTTAATAATTTTAAAATCCCACTTCGATTATTTCTTCATTGTTATTTTCCAAACAAAAGCAAGCAGCTGGAATTAGCACTCATTGCCAGCTTGAGGTGGGGAGGTGAAAGTGACATTTCCTTTGCAAACCATTACAATAAAAAGTAAGTTTCCTCACAGAACTTCAGCCTACCTCTCCTTGTCATGGCCACAGCACCTTCGCAGGCTTCGACATCTTGTTCTAGTTCATCCTTTTTTCTGCTGATCAACAACACAACCAGAAAACTCACTGCCTTGGTGGATTATAGCATTTCCAAAGGGAAACTGATTCCATATGCTCACATCGGTATTGACAACCCTCCAATGAAATTAATACAAAAGTTACCAAACTGTCAAAGACCCCTTTCTGAGGCTTTCCCAAGCTTCCATAGAATCATAGAATAGTTAGAGTCGGAAAGGACCTTAAGAACACCTAGTTCCAAACCCCCTGTCATGGGCAGGGACACCTCACACTAAACCATGTAAACCAAGGCTTTGTCCAACCTGGCCTTGAACACTGCCAGGAATGGAGCATTCACAACCTCCCTGGGCAAACCATTCCAGTGCCTCACCACCCTTACAGGAAAGAATTTCTTCTTTATATCCTACCTAAACTTCCCCTGCTTAAGATTTAACCCGTTACCCCTTGTCCTATCACTACAGTCCCTAATGAAAAGTCCCTCCTTGCTTCCACCTTTTATAAGCATCTTTTATTTCCTCCAAATTTCCTCAGCAGCTCGTTATCCATCCAAGGAGGTCTCCTGGCCCTCCTGCTGCACTTCCTTCCAGTCAGGACTCAACACTCCTGAGCTTGTGGTAGGTGATCCTTGAATACCAACCAGGAGCCTTGGGCACCCCCCTGCCCTCTAGGGCTATATCCCATGGAACCTTACTAAGCAGGGTCCTGAAGAGGCCAAAATCTACTGTTCTGAAGTCCAGGGCAGTGAGCTTGCTGCATGCTCTTCTTACTGCCCTGAGGATCTCAAATTCGAACATCTCATGATCACTGCAACCAAGGCTGCCCTGGAGCATCACATTTCCAACGAGCCCTTCCCTGTCAGTGAGCACGAGGTCAAGCATGGCACCTCTCCTTGTCAGCTCCTCTATTACTTGCAGAAGGAAGTTGTCTTCCACACAGTAGAGGAACCTCCTGGATTGTTTGTGCCATGCAGTACCATCCCTCCAAAAGATGTCAGGGTGGTTGAAGTCCCCCATGAGAACAAGGGCTTGTGAGCATGAGGCTTTTCCTGTCTATGGAGTGCTTCATCTGCAGGTTCTCCTTGATCAGGTGGTCTGTAACAGATCCCCACAGTAATGTCTCCCACCACTGTTCTCCCTTTAACCCTGACCCACAAACTCTCTGTTAACTGATCACCTGTCCCCAGACAGAGTTCCATACACTCCAGCCTATCCCTAACATAAAGGGCAACACCTCCTCCCCCCCATCTGCCAGGCCTGTCTTTTCTAAATAGCCTGTAACCTTCCATTCCAACACTCCAGTCATAGGAGCCATCCCACCATGTTTCTGTAATGCCTATTATATCATACCCCCGTAGACGTGCACACATCTCTAATTCCTCTTGTTTGTTCCCCATGCTACAGGCATTTGTATAGAGGCATCTGAGCAGAGCTCCAAATGAAGCTGGCTCATTGGCTGGAGTGGCTGGAATATATCTACATTGCTTTGAGCATTTATTATAGGTGCTGGCAAATGACTGGGTGTGTTGGAATGGAATGATGCCCTCCTCTCCCAACATATCCAGTTTAAAGTTTCCTTGACCAGTCTGGCAAGCCTCCTACCAAAACCGCTCTTCCCCTTCTTTGTCAGACCAGCTCCAGCAGCCCCTAGTAGGCCTGGCCTACTAAATTGACTCCCATGTTCTAGATACCCAAGCCCTTCTAACCATTTATTAACTTGGCCAATCCTCCTAGCCTTTTTAAGGTTCTCTCCTTTATGCTGAGCTTCAGAGTCCCTAACCACCTCTCCCCGGGCTCCGTAGCACTTCCTTATGTTCTCCAGGCTACTGCTACCTATATCCCTAGCACCCACATGTATCACCAGAAGTGGGCAATAGTCAGTCGGGCTTACCAGAGCAGGCAGCCTCTCTGCAACATCCCTGATCCGGGTCCCCGGTAGGCAACACACCTCCCTTGAGATTGGGTCAGGCCGACAGATGACTGCTTCTGTTCCTTTCAAAGTCCCCTACTAGTACAACCTGCCACTCTTTCCTGGCAGCACCAGTAGAGGTATTCTTTAGCAGTGAATCAGCCGGTAGTTCATGGTGCGAGTGTGTTTCCTCATCAGCCCCCTGCAGGACAGCAAAGCGGCTCTGGGCAGGGACAATAGATTTAGGAGGAACCCCCTTGCTTTTAATTGTCCTCTTCCTCCTTTTTTTTTGTGTGTTTTTTGTGGGTTTTTGTTTGTTTGTTTGTTTGTTTTTCTGTTACTTATTTCCCAGCTTCCCGGGTTAGTGGCCTCCTTCATGAACTACAGGAGACACGTGAAGCCCCTGGACAGTCTGGGCCTGGAGCAAGCATTCCTGCTTCCTCTCCGCTTCCCTGACATCTCGCAGCCTATTGACAGCATGCCGCAGCTCAGCCCCTGCTGCAGGAGGACCTCCACCAGGGAGCACCGAGTGCAGCCCTGCCCATTGTGCACCCTCCCCTCACCAGACCAGTGCAGGCACTCTCTGCACCCCGAGCTCTGCACTGCAGCCTCCCCTTTCATCGGCTCTGTCTGGTGCATACCCTGGCCACCGCCGGGGCAGCCAGAGCAGAGCTCCCAGACGGGGCCCTGGGTCATAAAACGAGCGCTCAACACCCCACTCCAACTGCCACACAAACTACCTCGTCGCGCTCCCTGGGGCAGGATTTTACCCAGTCAGGGCTGGGGCCGCTGCTCCTGGCTCCGCCCCGTGTGAGTCAGCTGCTCGCTCCCGTCAGCTGAGCTGCCGGCTCCTGGGCAGGTCCTGTGGAGGATTTGAGGCTCCCTCGGTGGCTCTCGCCGCTCTGGGTTGAGGCTCCTGGATGCTAAGCTTCCCTCGGCTCAGGTGTTGAAGGCGTCCTCTCTCGAGACTCTCAGCAGTTTCTTTGCTGAGCTTTCAGGTGGTCATCTGAGAAAGGCTTAATTTTTTTTATGCATACACCGGCTATAATTTGGAAAGTGTATTAACTACAAAAACACAGTATATCTTACCAATATACGTGGTAAGTTGAGGGTAATTGACTGTGCTTGTGTATTTTCAATCTACAGCTGACTGGTAAAGTCAGCACCACAATTTTTCTTTTGTTGCCCTTTGCAGAAATATCTGTCAAAGATTTTTTTTTCTTCCTATGGGACACCTCTCCTGAGAAAGTCTGTAGTGTGATCATCATTTTCCAGGAAGAAGAGTACTATAATATCTCAGACGTGAAGCTGCTGGGAGCTAATTCTCCCTGCTAAATGACCTTACATGGTTCAGTAACAGTCTGCTGCAGGAATCACTGACATGGATGATTGTTCTTTGACTTTTAACCTCCAGGTAATAGAGATTAAGTGCTACTTGGATGGAGACAATATTTTCTAACATTGTGTTTCTAATAACTCCACTGTATTACGTCACACACACACACACACAAAAAAAAAAAAGGAGTTTACAATAGGAAACTACTGCTTCTTTTTCCATATGTTATAAACTCCATTTGCCTCTGGAAGTAATTTATTTAGAAATGTGCAGACTTGTGGACACTGTATTTATGTGTTTTGTTATCACATATACAAAGTAACATCACTTAATACCCATGAAACAACACAGCTATTACCAAAACCCATTTAAATTACAGTCCAGAAATTTTCTGAAGGCTAGATGGCAAAGGACTTAATACTCTTTTTTTTTTTCCTATAAAATGCACACCTGAAAAATTACTCATTACTTGCCATAGGGTTTTTTTATCCGGTAAATTATAGCTTGTTTATAGTGTAAACTCTTCTTGCTCTTATTAATTGCATTTTCTACCAAAGCATATATTATTTTTGTTTAGCATCTGGTTAACATTTTCTCTTTTTGATGAATGTATTATTTTCTGAAATCCTGGATAGTTTTCACTTTGTCACATAGCAGAGGACAGCATTGCTCTCTTACCGTGATTTCTGTTGTCCTCAGCACTCCAACAGAAGGATTCTGTCTATGAGGGAGGAATGAATTTGCTTTTTCTGTGTGATACATCTTTGCCTCTCAGATGAGAAAAGTGGCCAAATACTTTTCCTCATTTGGTGTGAGCTGAAATCTGTGCAGTCCATCCTGAACTGATACAGTGTCATCTCATTACACGGGCAGAACAGACTTCAGAAATCCCAGTAAGTTTCTCTGAGATCCACAATGTAAATTTTTTTGCTTACATTTTTTTGCTTACACTTTATTTACTTTACATGCAATCCGCTAAACAGAGATAGGCCATATGTGACTGTGTAGTCTCATGCTGTGGTGCAGTACATCCAGTTACTTCATGCAGGATGTTTTATAGCACCTGAGATAGGTTGTTCTGTGACATGTCACCAATAACAGGCCAGGGTCTCGTAGCTGCTGTCCTATATACAGTGGGACTTCCACCTAGGCTGGCTCTATTGGACAAATCTACCTGCATTGGAATCATCCAGCTTCCACGGATCAGCTGAGGACACAATTGCATTCATTTTCCAAGAGATGAACACACTTACAAATGTCTTCAACACCTATAGCAGCAATATTTAGAGGCAACTGTCTCCTGTAGGGAGCAGAAAAACTTTGTATGCTTAATGAGCTGCTCGATAGCTCTAATTAATAAAAACTTAGATTGCCTTAGTTACAATTAAATGTTCCAAACTGGATTTTTGATAAACCAAAAGAGCTGTTATTTCTGCATGGCAAAAAATAACATCACTGATCAACCTGGATGACCTAGGGAGCCTGCGGGAAAAAGCAGCAAAAAATATAAATCAATAGTGTAAACTAGGTAGGATGAGCATATGAAACAATTACTTGGCCCTGGCTGTGACCCAGATGCTTTTTCTCAGGGTGGAAATTTAATCTCTTAAATGGAAGGAAAAAGGTGTACTAGTACTAAACTTGAATATTCAGTAGTAATCAATGACTTCTAAACAACAGGCTCAATCTGCAGGTTCACACATGAGCTAAACACAGGCTTTTTGCAGCATAAGGTTTTCTGAGTTCATCCAAGTTGCTGCATTGGTGAGGGATTGACTCAATCTTGCGCTCTGGGCAGAGGGATCTTTCTGTGAAGTACAAGTACCAGTAATTACAATAGTATTTGACCCCACTAATGTTATGTTGATATCACATCTACAAATCTGTACAAGAAAGAAGGAACTTAAGGAGAAACTTAATAATTGTAGAGAATGACCAGAAGAAATGAAAGGCCATAAAAAGGCACATAATATACCAAATAAGGAAAAAAATAAGTTCCTTTACTATTTTTAATTCCTTTGACACGCTTACACATTAGAAGTTATAGAAATTTAATGTTCAGGTTTTAAACCAAAATAGCAGACATCTGACAGAGTAATTACAATGCATTTGTGGATCCGGCACAAAAATGACAAAGACAAATATTTATGCTCAAATAGAATAAAATTTTCTTGACACCAGATTCCAGATAAGATTTATCTCATTTGGAATTATAGCGATGTTGGCAACACATGAAACATAAATAGTACTAGTTAGCACTTGTTATTTCACGTATTTGCTGTATCTTACTGGTAAAAAAAAACCCTTCCTTTCCAATTTTACCCTGACATATCCATGGATTTTTATAAGGAAAAACAATAGGAAAAGCTAGCCCATTAACTTAGATTGCAATGATCTGAGGTGATCATGAGGATGTGAGGCTTCAGATGCAAACTGAAGTATTTAAAAACGTATAAATGAACTTGGAAGTGACTTCAAGGCCAAGTGTTATTTTCAGGAATACCCTATATAATTAGTATGAGTTTTACAAAGAAATCAATAGCAGATGAATGCCAAGTGCCTGCATCTTTCCTGACAGTGGGTTTTAAGTTTTTAATTTATAGCTTTATAAGTTCTCCCATGGTTTTCCATAAGATTGCTTTAGACATAAAGTTCCAACCTGCGTGTACAGATCTTGATATTTCAACATATAAATAACCATTTGACTCTTTAAATTATAATAATAATAAAGATCTTTCTTAACAA
Source organism: Pezoporus occidentalis (assembly GCF_034315485.1). Lineage (NCBI taxonomy): Eukaryota > Metazoa > Chordata > Aves > Psittaciformes > Psittacidae > Pezoporus > Pezoporus occidentalis. Next base: position 6,591,763 of record NW_026915713.1, on the reverse strand, counting down.
TGATTATTGTAAACCTCAAGGAGCAGGATGGCTGATTCTAAGGTCAGAGAAGAGTGGACATGGCAAACAGATGTATGAGCCATCATTTTAGTTTTTTAACTCACTGATTACTCTCACGCAGGAGAAATTAAGAGATCTACAAAAGGAGAAAAAAAACATTCAGAATAAGCTCATTATCCTGTCTTTACAGCTCACTTCTCTCCTCCCCCCCCAATATACTGCAATATTTCATTGAGCAGAGAACATAAAATTTACCCTTGACATTTTTATAATTTCTAATGATTTAAGTCCATATTTATTAAATTTTTTTGTACATGTGATATTTTCCCCAAATCCCAACAGTAAAAAAAAAGTCAATTGTTTTCCCTACATTTTCTTCTGTCATTTCACCTTTTCTTTTGCTTCTGCTGCTAGGGATATCCTATTGTTTCAGTCTTGTACGTGGTTACTTACTATGTACAAAGAAAGATTTTTAGAAAGCTAATATATCATGGAAAAAGTAAATGAAGCTGCTGTGTACTCCCTAAGGGGTAACAGACTTTTCTTACATTACACAGAAATTGATAGTTCCTACGTTCCATAGTAAAGTAATAATATCTTATTTTGTTAAGTGGAACAGTTAACTTCAAACATTTGCTTTAGAATTCACGTCAAATGGACAAAGAACTTTTAATGATCTACTGAGCACAAGAAATTCTTCTATCTTTTCTTAAGTTTTGGTAATATGCCGGAGGATAGGGGATATAAAGAGGGCAAAATTTCTGCCCCATGACCCAAATGAGACAGGTACAAGATACCATAAGCTATCTTACAAATAAAAAATAGTTTTTCAGGATGGAAATGTATAGAATGTGTAAGCAGTCTGACAGGTAAAGAGATATGAATCTTTAATTCATACATGAAGTATTAACACTTCACAGCCCTAGATCCTTTCCATTCAGTAGTGAATATCACTCCTTACAGTGGAGAAAGACTGTTTCTTCTGACAGTATGATTAATTTTATCCACACTGACTTTATTCTGAATTGTTGCACATTTTCTATAAGCAGTTAATATCAAATACACATATCATCTACAAATAAAAAAATCCCTAAAGAAACAAATGCACAAACAGGGAAATACTGAAGCATAAGGGTGTGTTTACGTGCCTGGGCATTATAGAATTATTATGATTTTAAGAATGACCACTTAATTTCATTCTTCCACTATTTTTTTTTTATTATTATTATTATTATTATTATTATTCACTTGATTCTACAGTTCTCTCTAAATGGTTTCTTTGTATTCAGGGCAGTTAGAGAGAAAAAATATTCTCTGCATCGCTTCTGATACACACCTAGTTATCAGAATCAGCCAGTGAGTCCCCTGTGCTGGAGAGAAAATTCATGCTAAAGCCACAGATTTCTGTTTCAATCCTTGTTTGGGGTAAAGTTCTCAGAAGGGATTTGAAAAGATCAAGTACTTCAAACCATGGCTGTTTTGCATGGCTTTTGCTATTTAGTTAATTTCCCAACACTGCGTTTTTCACAACTCCTTTCAGAAAAAGGAGTGTCAGAAGAGCATGTCAATGAGCCTCATAAAAGGCTTTGCTGCATGTACTATTTGGTGTGCCTGTGTAGGTCTGGTCTCTTTGAAGTGTCTTTGTGGGAAGGGAGAGAGAACAGTCTTCAAATCAAGAAACAACATGGATAAAGAATGCCTCTCTGCCTCTAAGGGTGCTTCTAAATAATCCCATGTCAGAGGTAGCAGAGAGGAGGCAATCACAGCATCAGGAAGGGAAGAGTCAATTCCAGATTACTTTCCTGCATGATGTCTTACTGTAAACGGTACATAGTTCCATTCCCTCAGAAATACATATTCCAACACAAAGAAAACTTTCTTCCACAGAAATGTTTGATTGCCCATTAGTATTAGTGCTTTAGGCTGACTCATCAATGCTTGATGTTTCTTTCTCAGGCCCTAGCCATTCCTCCTTCTAAGAAGCCAACAATTGCTGCACTCACTTTAAAGGGAGTTAATTGCATTGTAACAGTTTGTTAAATAATTACAGCGTTCTCCTATGTGCACAACTGCTTGCAATGGTTTATGAAAGAGTTGTATCTAGAACAATAGAGAGTGTATTTATCTTTTTTTTAATGTACTTTTTTAAAGGAGTGTGAATTTGCTTAGTAAGCAGAAACACAACCATTTGGAAGAAAATGTGGAAACCTCTTTTAATAGTAAATGTATTTGCAAGGGACCTTTGACCTACCATTACAAATGTATAAACAGTGATTTTGTTGGAAAGGAGAAACAATATGACCCTTCACTACATGCGTAGTCCAGATCCTCTGGTATTTAGAAAACAACAGATAGCCTTTATTATGGCTTTTTATTTACATTTATTCTACTTGGACCTTAAACTAGGACAAGGAGCCAAATCAGTCTATGCCAAGAAAAATTGATCTCAATGTCTACTTGAAAAAAAGCTGAGAAAAAAAAAAATGTGGGGACTCTCAAATGAATCTTTATTCCTTCACAAAGTGTAATTAAAACAGCTAATATTTTTACTTTCAACCTAAAAGAAAAATGCTGCTTTTTAAAACTCTTATCAATCACTTTAATTCTGTAGGTGTCTTTCACCAACCTTAAATTATTTTTTAAGGCTTTTACAGATATTATTTCATTGATAATATTTTATTATAAGGACACTATTTTTGTTTTTAAATTATTAGATTTGGACAAACAATATTGTTAAAACTGTTTCCTGTGGTGTGTCATTGCAAATTTACCTAAGGTTGCATTGTCTAGCTCCAGCCCCACTGCCACGGGCAAGGAGACCTTCCACTAGACCAGGTTGCTCTAAGCCACATCCAACCTCACTTGGGCTGAAGCGAACCTTGTAAAGTTCAACAAAAGAAAGTGCAAGGTTCTGCATCTGGAAGGAATAATCTAATACGTCAGTATGGGCTGGAAGCCGACTGTCTTTGAAGAAAAGGCCTTGGGGTGCTGGTGGACATGAAGTTGAACATAAGCCAGCAATGTGCCCCTCTAGGAAAGAATGCAAACAGCCTCCTGTGCTCCATTAGTAGTAGCATTGTGAGCAGGTTGAGGAAGGTCACCCTTCCCTGGGAACAGGCTGCCCAGAATGGTTGTGGAGTATTTATCCTTGGACATATTCAAAGCCCAGCTGGACAGGTCCTTTAACAACTTGCCATAGCTGACCCTGTCTGAGCAGGGCACTTGGACTAGATGATCCTCAGAAGGATGTTTCCACCTCAACGTCTCTCTGTGCCTGTGGTTCTGTGATACCTGTCAATAGTTTTCTCTAAAAGCAAAGCTGGAGGAAAGCACACAAAGGGGCAGGAGGAAGGTCAAAATCTCTCTCTCTTTCATCTTAAAGCTGTTTTGTTGTACCAAAGGAATGCAGACTAATAGGCATAGAATGAGTAAATAAAGGAAATTGGGACTGTGGTGCCTGTGATCCAGTAAGGGTGCCCATCAAGGACAGGTATCACTGTGGGTTTGTTCTTAGAAAGAAGCTTAGAAAGATATAATACTTAATTTGTTGTATATTTCCCCTGACACAGTTTAATAGTACATGACAGAAATCTGATCATGAGGAGTGTCCTGGGTTCAGCAGTAGCAGTCATTTTTTTCCTTCTTTGTAGGTGGTACAGCGCTGTGTTTTTGACTTTCAGCCTGGCAATAGCGCTGATAACACCAATGTTTTTAGTTGCTACTCAGTAATGTTTAGTCTGACCAAGGACTTTCTGAGTCTCATGCTCTTCCATGGAGGAGGGGAAGCTGGGAGGAGGCAGAGACAGGACACCTGACCCAAACTAGCCAAAGAGGTATTCCATACCACAGCATATCATGTCCAGTATATAAACTGGGGGCAGTTACCCAGAAGGGCTGGATCACTGCTCGGGTCAGGCTGCGTATCGCTCAGCGGGTGGTGAGCAGTTGTATTCTCTTCCATTGTTATTTCCCTTATCATTATTGTTATTGGTGGTAGCAGTAGTGGTTTGTGTTATACCTTTGTTACTGGACTGTTCTTCACTCAACCTGTGGGAGTTACATTCTTTCCATTCTCCTCCCCATCCCTCTGGGAGCTAGGGGAGGAAGGAGTGGAGTGAGCGAGTGGCTGCATGATTTCTGGGTTGCCGGCTCGGCTTAAACCATGACAAGGAGGAAGAATTCCACAGAATGTCTAAAATCAGGAAACAGTAAAGGAACAATTTCGGAAGTACAACATGTAAAATCACTGTGCAACATACCTGCAAATTGATAACATACAAATTACAAACAGGTTACTTCAGTTTAACTTTATACATAAAGTCATTGTTAGACAGGGAACATGAGGAAAACATTTGAATTTCTCTTATGTATGAAGTTCAATGTTTTAAGAGTTTGAAAATCTGCATACTCATGGCAGTTATATTTAGAAAGCTTTGTGTGCATTATATGATCTGTAAGACAGCATAATCCTATATGTAGAACTAAGTACACAATAGAAAAGCAGAAAAAGATTAGAACAATATTTCCAGCAGCTAATGGTAGATTAATATATAGAACAGCTGCCAGGAGGGGAAATGGCAGATATGCACTGTCAGTGCTAAAATTTAACACTTTTCCCCTTCATGGCAATGAAGGTACGTCAGCTAAGACTGGAGCATTCATAAACCTTGATCTTCTTTTAGCTGTAATTAATTTTTTGCATTACTGACCTGATTTATTTTCCACCCTTCATTTTTGCTCCTAGTTTATGTTTTAAAACTAGTCCATTTCAACAGGTAAAATTGGCACTCTTAATGCAGCTTTTCTTTGCCTGTGTTGTAGTTATCCAATGCTATAAGAGACAATACATCTTGGTAATTCATATTTGCTTATAAGTAAATGTTGTGAAAAATATAATGTTCCCGTGTTACTAATTCCTACTGTTAATGAAGGCTTTCCTTCATCATTTCCTTCCATAATAGGAAAGTCCACCATTACAAAGAGAATATATAAATTCCAGACTGCCTGAGTCTGCTGGGGAATATCACACAGCATCAGATTGAAAAAAAGAAGGCCTTAATAAGCATCCCCCCATGCAGGAGAGTGGAAAGAATAATCTGGAAACAGTATTGTTGAATTTCTGAAAGAATGTTAGAAAACACTGTTGCTTTGTGTGATTGTATAGCCCATGCTTCTCAGGTCCAGGGAGCAGTATCAGCCTATTCAATTTCCTTGGATTATTTCTTCTTTCTGTATTGCCTGTGGACAAGACACTAAAGCAGTAATGGGGTTTTTGAATGCATTGATATTTTCATGATACCTTAACATTATATTTTCTCTTTTTTTTTTTTTTTAATTACTTATTTTTAAGTGTATATGTGTAAAGAATGCACACTTAGCTGGAGGCAGTTGCAGCTAAAAATTAGTTCCTTCTGCCTCATTATCCTACTATTTCATGCATCTCTGAAACTCCACATTATATTCTGAAATGCTTCCTAGAGAAGATTTGTTGCCATAAGGCATAAATCAACCTATGTTGTGATTAACCTGATACTACAGAATAAAAATATGTCAAAATCTTCTCATGAAAATGTCTTGATCTGTACAGCATAGACTTTCAGACATTTACCGTGCTAGATTCCATACATATTTACATTGATCTATTGTTTGTCTTGGCACTCTGAAGGGCGAAAAAGCCCTATGGAAATAGATTCCACTGAATACAATACGATAGACTGTAGTAAGTGTGGAAAATAAACCACAGTCTTTTGGTGCAACTGTTTTGCATTGCCTAGAGTCACTACTTCTTCCACATTATATTAGTGTGGTTAGAGATGTCTGGACAGCTGGTTTTCAGAGAAAAGTCACAATGAAGGGAACAGCTTTAGGAGGAGAGGGCATTAACTGTAGGCAAGCAGATGACTGCATGAAGAAATGTGATTCCTATTGTCCTGGGTTCAGCAGTAGCAGTCATGTTTTTTTTTTCCTTTGTGGTAGCTGGTGCAGTGCTGTGTTTTGACTTCCAGCCTGAGAACAGTGTTGGTGAAGCCGATGTTTTCAGTTGTTGCTAAGTGATGTTTACCCTGACCAAGGACTTTGTGAGGCTCATGCTCTGCCAGGGAGGAGGGGAAGCTGTGAGGAAGCAGAGATGGGGCGCCTGACCTGGGCTAGCCAGGGAGGTATTCCATACCACAGCATGTCATGCCCGGGGTGGGGGGTGACTGGGAGTTACCCAGAAGGACACGGGCTTCCCGGTGGAACTAATTTTCTTGGACGGTGGTATCGTATTCTCTTCCCTTGTTATTTTCCCTTATCATTGTTGTAGTTGATAGTAGCGATGGTGATTTGTGTTGTACATTGGTTGCTGGACTGTTCTTGTCTCCACCTGTAGAAGTTGCACTCTTTTGACTGGGGGTGAGTGAACAAGTTGCCTGACTGGGTTTAAACCACGACAGTTCTTTTTTTTGGCGCCCAACGTGGGGCACGAGGGGTTGAGATAAGAACAGATCTGACTGGATTGATAGTCACTCGTCACAATGCTGATTTATTGGCTCTCAAGGTTGTTCCTCTTGATCTCACAGTTTCAGTATATGATATCTTACGTCCATCCGGTACTTGCTGTATTAGTGTTTTTCAAGTGTGGGGCTTGGGCTAAGGTTTTTGTCCCATTGTACTTTATGGTAATGACTTGTAATACAATAGAATCATTGATCATGAAACTGATCTGGCTTATGTTCCCAGTGTGGTCACCACCTTTATACTTTGGGAGGTATATGATGGAGGTGCTTAGCAATTACACATCTTTTTTCTCCTTCTCAGGTGCTCAACCTGTGAAGGAGACATCCTTTTACCCTCCCAGTTGTCCCCCCAGACCATTTACATTTGAGAGTTTTGAATTTTTTGAATGGCCTTTTAATGCTGTTGAGACTTGTTTGCTGATGGTGATGGGAATCACCATGCTAACACGCATACAGAGTGTGTTTTGCCCACGACTGATTTCAAGAGTTAAGCAGAGTCAGGTTTGGGTCTTGTCTGGGGTCAAACGATGATGTAGGAGGACCGAGAGATTTTCCCTGAGGCTGGACAGCCATGAGTGGCAGGGTGTGTGGGATAGTATGGGCAAGTATCTAGGTCAGTGGGCCCCTCCAGTACTTTGGAATTTCACTACCGAACAACTGCAAAATCCAGAAGAATTAGTAAAACACTTAAATGAGGTGTGTGGTCATTCTGGCCATACCAGAGATGGACAAATCACGGCAACGTGCTGGGGCTTGGCCTATGCTTACAGAGCCTTGTTCAACACTATCCAGCACCTTCAAAAGGAAAAGAATGTCGGGGGATCTGAGGGCAAAGCAACAGTCACTACTCAAACTTTGGCTGCAATGAACAGTACAGCTACCCCAGCGGCAAGTACAGCAGCTGCTCAAACTTCAACTGCAACAGACAGCGCGGTTACCCCAGCTCCAAGCACAGCAGCTGCACCAACCCCAGCGACAAGTAGAGTTGCTGCTCAAACTTTGGCCTCAATGAACAGAGCAGCTCCCCCAGTGGCAAGTACAGCAGCTGCTCAAACTTCAACTGCAACAGACAGCGCGGTTACCCCAGCTCCAAGCACAGCAGCTACACCACCCCCAGCGACAAGTACAGTTGCTACTCAAACCACAGTGATAATCACTGCAGCCAAACCAGAGGACCAATTCGTACCAATATTGGTTGCCCCTGTACGCAAGAGAACAAGCAAAAAGGAGGCAAAAAGGGTGAAGCGAGATGAAGAAACAATGAATTCACCACCCGGTCCAGAATCTGATCAGGAGTCATCATCACATGACGAAGAAGAAGAAGAAGAGGTAACTTCTCGACCTCGGACCTCAACCGAGCTGCGGAATATGCAAAAAGATTTTACCCGTCAACCAGGGGAGCACATCATCACCTGGTTACTCCGATGCTGGGACAATGGGGCCGATGGTCACGAACTAGAAGGTACAGAAGCCAAGCAGCTGGGATCACTTGCTAGAGAAGGGGGAATTGACAAAGCAGTTGCAAGAGAGAAAAAGTCCCTCAGCCTTTGGAGGCGTCTCTTGGCAGCTGTGAAAGAAAGGTTTCTGTACAAGGACGATGTTACGAGTCGTTCGGCCAAGTGGACTGCTATAGACAAAGGCATCCAGTCTCTGAGGGAATCGGCCATCGTAGAGATGATCTATCACATCAAGCCGAATAACGGGGATACACCTATAGATCCAGATGAAGTTGAATGTACACGACCCATGTGGCGAAAACTGACACGGAATGCACCGTCATCATATGCCCATTCATTTGCAACAGTAACCTGGAATGACATAATACCACTAACAGTGGATGAAATGGTTCATAAACTCCGAGAGTTCGAAAACAATCTCACCCCTTCCATTATCTCAGCTGTGAAAAAACTGTCCCAGGACCTCGAACAATTATCCAGCTCCTCACGTGTACCAACACACGTCTCAGCTATTAACAAAAGGCGTCCTATTGTTCAAGAGAGGAGATACAGGAGGTATACGCCACGGGGTACCCTATGGTTTTACCTGCTGGATCACGGAGAAGACATGACAAAGTGGGATGGAAAACCTACTTCAGCTTTGGAGTAACGGGTGAGTGAACTGAAGAGGGGAGCAAGGGCCAAGACTGATAGTCCCATGAGAGCTACGGCTTCAGTCTCTGGTGAGCAGTTTCCTAGATGGAATGGAAGAGCTGATTTTACTCCAGCTCCTGTGATAACAAAGAATAATCCCTTTCACCACGACTTAAGTGTCCAACGCTGTGAGGACCATTAGAGGGTCCCTGCCTCCAGCCAGGTGGAGGTAGGGGACAATCGGATTTACTGGACTGTGTGGATCAGATGGCCTGGCACATCAGTCCCACAGAAGTATAAGGCTCTAGCAGATACCGGTGCACAGTGTACCCTGATGCCATCAAGCTGTCAAGGGGTGGAACCCATCTATATTTCTGGAGTAACAGGAGGATCCCAAGAGTTGACTGTGCTGGAGGCTGAAATCAGCCTGACTGGGAGGGAATGGCAAAAGCACCCTATTGTGACTGGTCCAGAGGCTTCATGCATCCTCGGCATAGACTACCTCAAGAGAGGGTACTTCAAAGACTCAAAAGGGTACCGGTGGGCTTTTGGTATTGCTGCTTTGGAGACTGAGGAAATTGAGCAAGCTGTCCACCTTGCCTGGTCTCTCAGAAGATCCCTCTGCTGTGGCGTTGCTGAAAGTTGAAGAACAACAAGTGCCAATTGCGACCACAACAGTGCACCGGCGGCAATATCGCACCAACCGAGACTCCCTGATTCCCATCCATCAGCTGATCCGTAGACTGGAGAGTCAGGGGGTGATCAGCAGGACCCGCTCACCCTTTAATAGCCCCATATGGCCAGTGTGAAAGTCTAATGGAGAATGGAGACTAACAGTAGACTATCGTGGCCTGAATGAAGTCACACCACCATTGAGTGCTGCCGTACCGAACATGCTAGAACTTCAGTATGAGCTAGAGTCAAAGGCAGCCAAGTGGTATGCCACGATTGATATTGCCAATGCATTTTTCTCAGTTCCTTTGGCAGCAGAGTGCAGGCCACTGTTTGCTTTTACTTGGAGGGGTGTCCAGTTCACTTGGAACCGACTGCCCCAGGGGTGGAAACACAGCCCTACCATTTGCCATGGACTGATCCAGACTGCACTGGAACAGGGGCAAGCTCCAGAACACCTGCAATGCATTGATGACATTATTGTGTGGGGCGATACAGCGGAAGAAGTCTTTCAGAAAGGGAGGAAAATAATCCAAATCCTGCTGAAAGCTGGTTTTGTCATAAAACGGAGTAAGGTCAAGGGACCTGCACAGGAGATTCAATTTTTGGGAATAAAATGGCAAGATGGACGTAGACAGATCCCCACAGATGTGATCAACAAGATAACAGCAATGTCTCCACCAACTAATAAGAAAGAAACGCAAGCTTTCTTGGGTGCAGTGGGGTTCTGGAGAATGCAATCCCAAATTACAGTTCGATTGTAAGCTCTCTCTATCTTGTGACCCGGAAGAAGAATGATTTTAAATGGGGCCCTGAGCAGCAACAAGCCTTTGGGCAAATTAAACGCGAGATTGTTCATGCAGTAGCCCTTGGACCTGTCCGGACCGGGCCCGATGTAAAAAATGTACTGTACACTGCAGCTGGGGAGAACGGTCCTACCTGGAGCCTCTGGCAGAAAGCTCCAGGGGAGACTCGAGGCTTTTGGAGTCGGGGATATAAAGGATCTGAGGCCAGCTATACCCCAACTGAGAAAGAGATACTGGCAGCCTATGAAGGGGTTCAAGCTGCTTCGGAAGTGATTGGCACTGAAGCACAGCTCCTCCTGGCACCCCGGTTGCCCGTGCTGGGCTGGATGTTCAAAGGCAGGGTTTCCTCTACACATCATGCAACTGATGCTACATGGAGTAAATGGGCTGCACTAATTACACAACGAACTCGAATAGGAAATCTCAGTCGTCCAGGCATTCTAGAAGTCATCATGGACTGGCCAGAGGGCAAAGATTTTGGAATGTCACCAAAGGAGGAGGTGGTGCGTGCTGAAGAGGCCCCACCATATAATAAACTGTCAGAAAGTGAAAAGCAGTATGCCTTGTTTACTGATGGGTCCTGCCGTATTGTGGGAAAGCATCGGAGATGGAAGGCAGCTGTATGGAGTCCTGGATGACAAGTTGCAGAAACTGCTGACGGAGAGGGTGAATCGAGTCAATTTGCCGAGGTGAAAGCCATCCAGCTGGCCCTGGACATTGCTGAACGAGAAAAGTGGCCAGTACTTTATCTCTATACTGACTCATGGATGGTGGCAAATGCCCTGTGGGGGTGGTTGAAGCAGTGGAAGCAGAGCAACTGGCAACGCAGAGGTAAACCCATCTGGGCTGCTGCACTGTGGAAAGATATTGCTGCCAGGGTGCAGAACCTGGTGGTGAAGGTACGTCATGTAGATGCCCATGTACCCAAGAGTCGGGCCACTGAGGAACACCAGAACAACCAACAAGTGGATAAAGCGGCTAAGATTGAAGTGGCTCAGATGGACTTAGATTGGCAACATAAAGGTGAATTATTTTTGGCCCGGTGGGCCCATGACACTTCAGACCATCAGGGCAGAGATGCAACATATAGATGGGCCCGTGATCGAGGGGTGCACTTAACAATGGACACTATTGCCCAGGTTATTCATGAGTGTGAAACGTGCTGCAATTAAACAAGCCAAGTGGTTAAAGCCTCTTTGGTATGGAGGACGATGGTTGAAGTATAAATATGGGGAGGCCTGGCAGATTGACTATATCACACTGTCACCAACCCGCCAAGGCAAGCGCCATGTGCTTACCATGGTGGAAGCAACCACCGGGTGGCTGGAAACATACGCTGTGCCCCATGCCACTGCCCAGAACACCATCCTGGGCCTTGAGAAACAGATTTTGTGGCGACACGGCACCCCAGAGAGAATTGAGTCAGACAATGGGACTCATTTCCGGAATAACCTTATAGATATTTGGGCCAAAGAGCATGGCATTGAGTGGGTATATCACATCCTCTACCATGCACCAGCCTCTGGGAAAATCGAACGGTACAATGGGCTGTTAAAAACTACACTGAGAGCAATGGGTGGGGGAACTTTCAAGCATTGGGATACACACTTACCAAAGGCCACCTGGTTGGTCAACACCAGAGGATCTGCCAACAGGGCTGGCCCAGCCCAGTCAGAACTTTTACATGTTGTAGAGGGGGACAGAGTTCCCGTGGTGTGTATGAAGAATTTGCTGGGGAAGACAGTCTGGGTTATTCCTGCTTCAGGTAAAGGCAAACCCACTCGTGGGATTGCTTTTGCTCAGGGACCTGGATATACTTGGTGGGTAATGCGGGAAGATGGGGAAGTCCGATGTATACCTCAAGGGGATTTGATTTTAGGGGAAAACAGCCAATGAACTCAATTGTATGCTGTTGCCTGCTGTGTAATACTTTTATAGCCCATCAACTAGATGTCTCCAGGTCACTAGCCACTGGCCCTGACTTCCCTCCAGCCATCATCCCAACAGAGAATGAACTTTGAACATCATGGACCGAATGGACTCAGCAGCATTATAGGGATTGGTCCATGCACTAAGAAAATGATCTTTTTCTCTTGGTCTGTATGTGTATGGATGTATATATGTGGGAGAGCGATGGTGCATTGAAAATCTGGGATCTGAGCATGACGTGAATGGCATGGAATAAGGGGTGGATAATGTCCTGGGTTCAGCAGTAGCAGTCATGTTTTTTTTTCCTTTGTGGTAGCTGGTGCGGTGCTGTGTTTTGACTTCCAGCCTGAGAACAGTGTTGGTGAAGCCGATGTTTTCAGTTGTTGCTAAGTGATGTTTACCCTGACCAAGGACTTTGTGAGGCTCATGCTCTGCTAGGGAGGAGGGGAAGCTGTGAGGAAGCAGAGATGGAGCGCCTGACCCGGGCTAGCCGGGGAGGTATTCCATACCACAGCACGTCATGCCCGGGGTGGAGGGTAACTGGGAGTTACCCGGAAGGACACGGGCTTCCGGGTGGAACTCGTTTTCTTGGCCAGTGGTATCGTATTCTCTTCCCTTGTTATTTTCCCTTATCATTGTTGTCGTTGGTGGTAGCGGTGGTGATTTGTGTACATTGGTTGCTGGACTGTTCTTGTCTCAACCCGTAGGAGTTGCAGTCTTTCGATCCTCCTCCCCGTTCCTCTGGGAGCGGGGAAGGGGAGAGCCCCTGTGGGGGGGGGGGGGGGGGAACGGAACTCGATTGTTGTCAGCTCGGCACCACTCACTGGGAGTGAGTGAACAAGTTACCTGACTGGGTTTAAACCACGACACCTATCAAGCAGCCAACAGAAAAAAAAAAATAAAATTCTCAAAGACCTGAAGAAATCATGCATGGAAGAGAAAATGAATAAGAAGTAGATTTGGACAGTCTTGTATATCATTTTCAAGAGCCTCAGGATAAATGAAGTAATCCTCCTTTTAATGCCAAATAATATGCATAATTTGCAAAGAAGCAGAATAACTTGCTTAAAGCAGTTTTAGACATTTTTTGAGTATCAGATGAAAAATATAGCAGCTATAGTTAGATGCCCTTTAGAGTGTGCATTTCCAATAAGTATTTCATTTTCTTGAACATTTTCTATAAGACCTCACAGAAGATTGTGAAGAAAACACACCTGGGGTAGAAGTTAAATGCTAAGTTAAAAACTGGGTGAGAGATGGGAAAAGAAGCCACTAATAAGGGTAGTACACTGTTAAACAAAGGAGTCAAATAGTGAATTGCTGCAGATTGTGGCTGCAGTCACTGTTGCATGCTGCATTTATAGGTGATGGGAAAGACTCACCAACAGGGAGTTTGTTTCCTACTGAGTGCTTCTTTCATGAAATGTTTTTATGAGTTTTTTTTTTGCAGGAAATGTTTATGCTTTGCTCTGTTCTCTGTGTTGCTATTTAGTCTTCCTTTATCAAACAGCATTTCAATTTGCTTTTGATTTTGTCACTGGTTTAGTTTTACATCTGGGATACCTTTTCCTATGTAACTGTGCCAAAACCAAATTTGCAATACAGAAGCAACTAAACAAAGTTCCTCTTCTTATATTAGAAGAGATAAGTACTACTGAACTGATGGATACTGTAGTACTTTACAGCCCAAAAGAAATAGTGACTGTTGATTCAGAGGAGACTTGTCTGGCCCACATTCTGTCATAAGTGGGCAGTAGCAGATAGGGACAGAGGAATGAGCTTAAGAACAAGGCATATTTGTGGTGTTGCTTCTCCAGTGGTTTTCTTTAATGATTTGTGAAGCAAGGATTTTGATTAAAATTAATATATCTAAGTATTTAATAATCCTTGAGGATTTTTTTTTATTTTAGTTTGCTTAGTTGCAGAGCTAAACCTGATGCGAATACATTCATTTACATTAATTATATCATCAGGGACTGTCAGATTCATTATGAACCCAAGACAATTAATTGTGGTTGCCTGTGAGTTGAATTTTGGCTAGTTCTAAGTCTGTGCAGAATTTCATTTGTGAGTGTGCTACAGGCTTTCAGATGGGAATGCACTGTGTATTAAAGCACTCTTCAAAGTTCAAGAGTATCAGGGCTTTTAGCAAGTCTCAGGCACAGCTGCTGTCTTACTGAAGCCATGCAGATCCCAGCTTGTAACTTGCACATGCATGGCAAGTTCTCAGCTCAAGTAAAGCTCACCTGCATGTACTTGAAGAACATGGCATATACCTGGCCACATCTTGGAGTCAATACCTGGCTCTGTGTCAGGCTTCCAGTCATGCAGACACATATCATTTTCTCTTTGTCTTCACAAGTACCATTAAACATCATGTTACATCTTAACAGTCAGATTCAGAAGACTTTGTATTCTGTGTTCTGTGTATGTGTACAGCTTTTAGTAGAACAGGGCTAAACTTCAAGAGGAAAACATGCATAAAGCAGTCTCCCACCTTGAAAAAGTGTACTTAAATGCAAACAGGTATTTCCACTGCAACCAGAAGTTCACCAGGCTAAGTTCCTGAGTACAAAGAGATCCCAGGAGATCCACTCCTTGCAAAGTTTCAAACAATTTTTATTCCGTTATTTTGGAGAGCACTTTAAAGATGGCATTTACCCAAAAAAAAAGGGGTTAAAATTTGGTTTCAGGTAATAGTCGTCATCTTCTTTCTCATGTTTTTCTTACAGTTCTCCATGACATTTTGTGCCCTTCTGTCGCTTTTTCTTATTGGGCACTTTTAATAGATAGATAGTTGAATTTTATCAGGAAATGGAAGTATATTCTCTAAGACTTATGCATTCAAAGAATACATTCTTATAAAAGAAAATAGAATTCTCAAACACTTGCAGCCTGATAAACATTTGCACTTGGTGTTTTTGGAAGCTTTTGAACTATGTGCAAATTCTTGATCAACCACCTGACAAATCATTAATAATGAAAAGAATAAAAGGCAGTGATCCAATTGTTGACTACAGATAGCTTTCCCAGCGCTTGGCACAAAAATAACTGATAAATTAGATAATATACATAATGCAGATGTAGAGCTGACAGTAATTCAGCTGCTGCTCAATTCTGTTATATATTACAAATGAGAAAATTAAATCAACTTTCTAAGCAAGACGGCTTTGCCAGATTTTGTCCATGTCTGTTATTTTGCTCTTGTTAGTACATTATCATTCCATATTAATTTTATCTGCAAATGGGTTTTTCCTTTGATGATAATTTCTATTGCAAAATCATAATCCTTATTATAAATTTTGCTTTTGCTTCTCAAAATCTTTGGTGAATATCTCATGCAAAGACTTACAGTTCTTGATTTTAAGACAACTCTTCTATAGTATATATTATTTTAAATCCATTCCTTAAGAAATTAGAAATATTTAAATGGAATTTTAAACTAATTTAGTGAGGAAAAAAAGTGATTGAAATCTATTGGAAACTGCCACTTTAATTTTTCTCATATTCATACTTAATCCACCTTTTAAATGTGTCGCAATTCTGAATTTCTTATTTAAGAGGTACATTCCTTACTTTAACTTAAAGAATTTTGTGTGCTTGAGTCTTTTAAAAGGCAGAAAAATTAATTTGGACTAAGGTATAATTGTTTATGTTTGTTACGCATGTGGGCAGGGATTTGTATAAATATTACCTGTTATGTGATATTTAAGAGATAAGTTCATCCTCTAACTGTTCAGAGAATGTAAACAAAAGAAGTATAAATTAAAAAATGGTAAGATTTTGTGACCTATTTAGGTATATATGTCGCTGTTATTTGATAATACTAACTTACATTCACTGAGATATATGTAATTACTCTTTATTCTGGTTTCAATTCAGGCACTACAAGATAGCTAATAACTTTATTTATTTATTTATTTACTGCCATCATTGTATGCAGTTTATCCAGTTCACTTCCTAGTGAAGTTTTCCTCCATCTGTTAATGCCTGCAAATGCTTGATTTCAATATAACTGACATAAACTGTGCTTTATAAAGAATAGCTAGGATGAAACTTAAAAGATGACATGGGTGTTTGCATGAAACAGATAGGTAGATGACAGGAATACTTATTTGCAACATAAGTGGTAACACCTCATTTCTTACAGTTACATTTCAGGTGACAATAGTTTGTTTTATAGAGGTAAAACAGATGAATAGGAATCAGTGTAATGTCTGGTACTAAAGAACCTGAGAATATGCTCTTCCATCTGATTCAACTCTTGTGTTCAAACACAGCTTTTGCACTCTAATGAAGACTGGTGGAAACAAACTTTCAGAGAAGTACTTCCTGCATATGCAGAAGCACTATCTTTGCTGTCTCTGGTGTTATAAAAGAAAGAATCAGTCAGGCAGAGTGGTTTGGCCCCAAAAATATTACCTCTGTGGAGGGAAGCTCTCAAGTATTTGGGTAGCACAAACTTGAGTTTCCGGGAGACATCTCCTGCCCTCACCAATGTTACATCCACATCTGATCCCTCTCAAACCCTCTGGGCTACCTAGAGAGTTCCCGGGAAGAAGCATTACTCCAGTTTGCTCTCCATGCTGTACTTTCCTCCCTGGGGAAGAAAGAGGAGGCAATAGAAAAAGAACTGGTAGAAGAGGAATGTTGCTCTCGTTGCCTGATGACAAAGTTGACTGCAACAAAAGCATGAACTTAGCACACAGGAAAGAGAAACTGGAAAGTACTTCTGTGTTGGTGTCTGTAAAATCAGGCACAACTCTGTATATTCTTTGCAAGTATATAAAGTTGAAATTCCCACTAAATTCATCTACACAGAGAACTACTCTACCCCTTTGAAAATGCAGTATTACTTTCAGCTTTGCTGTTGCTGTGTGTCTGGCTTTTTGATCTTTTATTTTTCCCCTTCAATGTAAAGCTGATCTGTCTTGACTTCATGAAAGTCAAAGAAATCAACAGAAGGCTTTCAGATTTAATTTGAAACATTTCTCATTTTGAGTTTCATTGTTCAAATCCTGTGATCTGATTTTCTTATCCCTTAAGACTCTTCACAGTCTCAAAGGAAAACAGCTCCCAGGACACAGGACTAAATCATTAATCTTCAAAATCCTGTATCTAGGGATGTTTTATCTGTTGTAAACCTGCAGCTTTGCACAGGTGAGTAATCATCTCTGCCTTAATAAAGTTGGTAATATAGTTTGAAATGAAATTTGATGCCTCCTTTTTTGTAAGGAGCAATATATTTGAAAATTAAATAGTAGGTCCTTTGTTTGACAGCTGCTCCATTGTATTAAAGTCACCCTTCCTGTAGTCATAAAAAAAGCAAAATGTGAAATAGTGATATCTTTTCCAAAAAAAAAAAAAAAATCACTTGGTAATTGCACAAAAAAATGGCAAACCTAATTCTTTTTAGGTGATTTTAGTAAGCAGATTCTTCCTGAGAAATATCTTTCCTGACAAAAATAAAATTCTACCGTTGCATTTCATATAGTTCTTAAGGAGCTTAAAAGTAAGTATTTAATAGTAACTATATTTAATATTTCAGTTCAAGTCTATATTGCACAATTCAGACCTTTATAAGTAAACTTTTATTCAGGGACCAGTAGTTGAGCATATAATGAAATAATGGAAATACTTACATCTACCCAAACTGCCTTTAATTCATTTGTTAACTATTGAGTTTTCACTGCCTTTCCATTAAACAACTTCAAGGCAAAGGGTTTAGAAAAAACAATCTTTTATTCCAGTACATGTAGAGAAATAGAAGCGCAGCAGGAATTAAACTCGCTAATCTACATCACTGGTTAGTGCAAACCAATGAAACGCTATTGACTGCAGTCTACAAGTGCTTATTTCACTGGGTTCAGTACTCTTCAGTCATGCTGCATTCATCTACAAAAGTCTGTGTGAGAAAATGTTCTGACTTTCTCTGTTTCTGGTTTTGCTAATAAAAGTTATTCATTAAGTGTTTCAGTGAAGATTACCATCCAGTATAAACTGAATGAACTCCATTAAGATCAATGGAGTTTTGCTGAGTTTATACAAACTGAAGCTCTAGGCCTGTGTACGTGTGCTCTACTGTTTTCTGTTTGCACATGATTGACATTCATGATTTGATTTCCTGAGATGCAAGATAATATTCAAAATTCTTGCAAGTATTGAGCAAGTCCCTTTTTCCTTTATGCTATCTTTCCTGTATTTTCTTGTATCAATTTCAGTGATGGACTTTTAAAAATATTTATTTATTATGAGATAGACCACTGCCTGAAAGATTCAAGCAATAGATTTCCTCCCTTCCTGTGTTTTCATCCTAACAAGAAAAGCTATTAAACCAGGCAGTCTCTGTTTTCAGGCATTGTTAAAGTTGGTAAACACGTGGTATTTCTGTGAATTTGGAAAAAAAAACAATGTATATAAAATTAATTAAGTTTTAGGGTTTGGTTATTTTTCAAGAAAGATATTTGTGCAAGTGGTCTATACAAGAGAAAGAAATTATTTATTACCCTTTTAGTTCCTCATTTTTATTTGATGTCTTCCAGTCTATTTATTTCTTTCACTACCCCTCTCCAAAACACTTAAAGATTCAGCTATTTTCTGAAGTTTCCTCATAAGTTATTTTCTGTTTAGATGAACCAAGTAGGATGCAGAAACAGCACAGTTGTCAGTATACAAAGACAAATAATGAACATGATTAAAATATCAGACAATGAGTGAAGTCTGAATATAAAATTTGCTAAATAATAAGCCTGATTATTCAAGTTAATAATGGGAAGCCTGTGATTCTGGAAAAGAACCTAAAAGACCTGAGTATATTATTTGCTCACTGAATTAGTTGCTCAGCACCAGTTACAAAGGCATGCAGATGGCCTTTCTTGCTGTAGCCAGAATGCTTGTTTGTGAGAAACATGGCTATTCCAATAGCACTGATGGCATAGTTTTGCTTCAGGGAATATATAACATATTCAGTATGCATTCTTAAAATGTATTAATATTAATCACATTTACAGGTATATTGCTGAAAAAGGAGATTCACTTCATTGTCAAGGATCCCTCAATATATTCTAGAATATGTATTCAGAGTGGCTCCACTTATATGATAGAGATGCCCCAAGACATGCAGGCAGGCTTTTGAATACTGTATCATCTGATTAATATTTAAGATCTAAAGAAAATGGATAACGCAACAGAAAAAAAAGTGAAATCAAATATAAGGAAACATTTCCTTACCTGGAAGGTTTTTGACCAGTGAAGCTCTGAGCTCTTTCTTACCAAACGTGAATATATCAGCTTCTTTTAAGGTAGTTTTGCAGCAGGCATTAAACTCTGTGTGATGTGCAGATGTTGGGGTTATTTAAATTTCATCATATTTTGCTTGCCATTTCTAAATAGATTTCATAGTTTTCCTTATTTAAAGAGACTTACTTAACATGATATTTCAAGGGATATAATTTGCAGTAGTATTTTAAATGGTCATGCTAAATGGTATTTATAATTTCATAACCTAGATAGTACTGAACAAATCTTCACGCAAGAAGAAATACAATATGAAGTTGTGTGATTTAGATGGAATAAAAACAAACCTTAGGTGTACAGTTCAATCCTCTTGAAATCCAGTCCATTTGTTCAATTTCATGATGCAGACTTTAGGGTAGGCTATGAAATTTAAGGACCCAATTGATTAATTAGAGATTATGCAAAATGTTTTACAATGACCTTTTCTTGAGAAATTTCAACTCATGGATGCAAACACCTACAAGCGTTTGTAAAAGTCCAGATAGCTGTACTGTTTGAGATCCAAGTCTGTATAAGAAAATATCGATGCACTCATATTTCATTGTAGTCTTGCAAACCCCTATATACAAAAGATGAAATGGTTTCTGCAAATCTTTTGATATATTTTTGTCTTTCCTGCACAAGTACGTGGAACAGTACTAGTAATTTTTTTTTCATATAAATATATGTTTAAAGTTTTTTCTCCATCTGTTAGGAACTGAACACTGGTAAAAGCTCTTCAAAACAAATTAGCAGAGATACTCAGAAGCCCCCAAAGAATGCTGGGAAAAGAATTTGTAACTTAATATCTCCAATAGTTGCTCCTAATTTTTCTGGTTATTTGCTTTCTGCAAATAAATTTCAATGCTCCTTGGATAGATCCCTTATTCACAATTATACCCTATTTTAAAGAGGATTTAGTTTTCTCTATATGAACAGATATCTTGTAAGTATTGGAAGTTCTCTATGTTTTCAATGCAAAATAGTCTGGAGACTGTGTAGGCAGGGCAAATTCTCTGGGGCAGTGTCTGCCTTCATAATGGGTTTCTGCGCTGCTGTTGCCATAACGAGGCTGCAAGCTGAAGGAGCTGTAGTAATGAATCATCCTTACTTGTACAGTAACCTGGATAGGTGGGATGAATCACCCTCTGGAGATGCTTGACTCTCCTCATTAGGTGAGAGCTAAAGGAGAGGTGACAGCATGGACTAGACAGCTAAGTTTCAGAAGGTTAATGTCAAATGATGATTTTAAGCAAAATAGTTTTAAATTTAAAGTAAGTTTGGAATCTTTTTATTTTCTTTGTCAGTGGCTATCTATCTGGAGAATTATTTTTCTCTCAATAGTATTCATTTACTACGTAGAAAGTACTCTTAACTAGCTCAGAATTACCTTAAATTAATAAAAAAAAATTAAAATGCTCATTGTGGTCAGAAAGTTTCAATTTATCTTAATGTGTAAAATATTTACATGTGAAGTCATAATTCATCTGTCCCCAAATCAGTATTTCACTGCCAAACAGAAGAGAAAGGCAGCTCACAGAAGCAGTTCATCCCAATGTGAGCTCAATGGAGTGTACTTCTTACACCTGTTATTTGTGTGATTTGAAAATGTGTGTTCTGAGCCGACCCTCCATCACAGTAAATCAGCTCAGCTAACCTCACTCAATTCCAAATTATAAACAGAACCTAAATCAAATAAGATGTTATTTAAAACTAATTGTTTTAAACTAAGCACTTAAAACTCAGATGTTTGCACTTTTGTGATATTTGTTGAATGTGAAACCCAAAATGGAGACTTTTGCGGAGGACTACATGAGTATTCCCATGCATTCCTTCCTGCAGTTACAGTTCAGAGTTTGGTACTGTGACACTTGGCAACCTTTTTTTCTAGGAACTGCTCCTTTGAGTAGTTGTTTTGCAGCATGGCATTATTCACACAGATTTTTCTTAGGAAAACACGTATGTGAGTCCTTGGAAACACATAGGAAATAGTTGAGTGAAATCGCTGAAATCAGTACCAATTCAATAAGCAGATAGTGACTGACATACATATTTTACATGTGGTTGCCTGGGCCATTTGTTTTCAAATGTGAAAAGCATGTGGTAAAATAATCCTTCTGCAAAAGATGACTACATGAATTAGCAAGGGGTAACACGTTAAATGCAAATATAAACAAATCCTGTTTCTTCCTTTAGCCTGATTCCTTCTCCTTGCCTTTTGGCCTACACAGAACCCTACTGGCTGGATGCAAAATCCTTCCCTTAAGCCAAGACTTTCAGCAGAGAGATGTCCTTAAAGGGTGCTTTCGATGGACATAATACAGTACGCTCTGTATTGTATTATACAAATACTTATTCAAATACACTGTTACCTGCATAGTCAACCCCTTAAATCAGTGCTCTAACCAGTGGAAAGGGAAGTAAAACTAGCTATCAGAATATGGTGTGTGTAAGAGTATTCCTGAATAGATCTGTGACTGGCCCCAGGATAGTGGTCCATTTGGGATTTAGAGTATTGAGCCTACTTAAGTTCCCCTGAGATCTCACAGCTTCTGGGCTCAGCATCCAATATCTTTTCCTTATGTATACACCATCCACTAACTCTTCAATGGAAAGTATATGATAAAACCTTCAAGTAACAAACAAGACCAAAGCCTTAGTCTGTTTTAAATGTCTTAATAAGTAGTCTTTTTTCATATGAGGTCATCCTTCCTGAAATGTAAAAGAAAACAGATTTTTAAGAATTATTCCAACATTGACTTTAGCAGGTATGTCCCAAATTCTTGTAGAATTGAAGATATTCCCTTTATACATGCTAATAGGATATGAGATTGAGGCCATACAGGTATAAAATTCATATTCAGCTAATATGAATTTTAACACTTCCAACACTAAAAGCACTAAAGAAGTGATTTGTATATTAGCACAGTTCCACTGAAGGCACTGGAAAGATGCTGAGTTACATCACTCCAGGTTCTGGCTTTAGTTATTGGAAAAGACTATTGTTATTGCAATTCCCATATAATGGGAATTTGTTTCAATTGTGAATTATGGTAGTGACAATTCCATACACCTATTTTTAGTAAATGTACATTTTTTCTTAATGCTTTTAGAGAAAGGACACAAAAGTATGTGCCTATTTCAGCAGGAAAGAAGCTGGCTAGAGAGCACAGTTGTACAAAATTCAGTGCTGATCACGTATTACAGCAAGTTAATGCACTTCTTTTATTGCTCTGATTGTTCTAAATACAACATAGTTTAGCTTGTTCTCTGAGATTTAGATTATAAAAGAGCATAATCTGACCATTTAAGGAGTATTACATTTGCAAATGAATACATTTTATGCCTCCTTAACAGCTTCAAACCTTTCATTTTCTTTCCAGCTGTAAATATTCTATAATAGCAAAAGAATATAATGTAAACACAAATTCTCAACCCAACCTTTTTTACAGGTAACACTTTCTTTTAATGGTACATTTAGCTAATACTGAATTACAGAGGAGGTCCAACAGATATGACACCCAACGTGACATCTGCATTAATATCAAATTAATCCTTTATGATCAATGCTGTTGTCATGAAAATTAGACAAATTAATTAAACAAGTCACTTAAAGTGTTTCTTTTTTCATGCAGGATTTTAATCCTATTTTGGTATTAATTCTTCCTCTTCTTGGATTTAGAATATCCATTTGTTTCCATTTAATTGCACTCCTTGAAGAGTACAGAGTGTGTGTACACTCTACTCTGATACAGAGCACAGTGAACTGCAGTGTATTCTGATGATGGGGAACACATTACATGATGGTCAGCAAAAATCAGAAGTTACCCATTAATTAGCCACTATTAGAGACAGTGAAACACAGCAAAAATGGAAATGGATACTTTTCAAAACTGAAGATTGATATTCATTATACTCAAAATTAACACCTAATAGCCAAAGACAATTAATTGATATACAGCCTTTTTAATGATATTACTCGGCTTGTTCCAAGATCTTGGAACAGATAGAAAGACTATCTTACTATGGCAACAACTGCAGGACGTATCACTTTATCTCTGAAATCTAAAATTTTCAAACTGGGGTAATATTTATGTATATCTTAGGCTTAGGGCCACACATCAGAGGGGCAGAAGGAACCTGTAGAGCTGTGAAGCTGACCATATCTCTGAGAACACCTAGCATGGTTTTGACCTCGCTAATTCACAGACTTAAGTAACACAAATCACCAAAATACAGTGAACAATAGCAACAATATCAACCACTGGCTGCAAGTTGCAGATCCACCATAGGTGCTACACAGCTACACAGCTGATGCAGAGAACAAGACATGTCCATTGATCTAAAAATGTGTGTAGTTCTGTAAATTTTGCCCAACATGAAAAACCTTGTCTTTGAGAGGTAAGGCTAATTAATGTGACTTGCAGCCAAAGCAATTTTTATGTTCTTTATTTTGTTAACCTGTTGTGATTGTTATTACAAATGGCCAGAAATGAAGTACTGAATTCCACATCAGTTATCAAGGTATCAGCATGTGATTTTGCATTGGAATGAAAATTAAAAGTATTTTCTGTTACTGCTGGGCACTTGGTTTGAGCTTTTCCTTCTTCCCCTATTTAAAGAAAGGAATCATGATTAAATGGGTAATTTCAGAAATAAATTTACTTCTCTTCAGAGAAGAAAGCTATTAGGTCACAGCTTCTCTAATTTCAGGAGTATATTTTTTTTATCAGTGGAGGCACTGGCTTGAGTGTTGGCACATATCTGTTGAAGTTGTTACTATGCTTCAAAGCATTTTGAGATTAGATATCCCTAATTCAATAATAACAGCTCTCAGGTCAATACCTTGCATCATCAGGTATGGGACGTGAAAAAAAGACTGTAGGATCAAATCCTTCAGAGGGAGGTTTTAATAAAACTTGATGACTCTCTGTGAAGTGTTTCAGCATTAACTATTAACAGCATGTCAGCAAAATGTTTTTTTCAGCTGTGAAGTGTTTCAACACTGACTTATTTCAATCAAAATGGAAATATTGCTGAAGTTTCAGGCAAATTTAATTTTTATGTAATATTGGCATTTGATTTTCATAAAAGAGAATATACAATAACAGATCAAAAACAAGCACGACAGAAAAGGGTAATCAGGAGATCACTGTAATACAGGTGCAGTCTTTGATAAATAAGTATAAATATTATTGTCTTAATGAATTTATGATATTCCATGCGTTAAGACAGGCTAGGCTGAAATAACTTTTCTTTTTCTCTTACCAAACTGACCATGACACCAATGTGTCTAACATTTCCACTTGTGATAAAATAGTATTACAAATTACAATGAATGTAAAAAAATATCTCTGTAAAGTACATTAATATATTTCTAGCATAAACAGGCAATCATCTATCTTATTAAATTGTTTTAGGGGTACATTTAAACCCAACTCATAAGAGTTAGAACGGTGAATATCATCCCAGGGTTTCCTAAACCCACCTAGCTAAACATTTTTTTTCTGGGAGGAAAATATATTTATTTAGTTCATTTCTCCAGCAGAAGTTTCTTGAACACCTCTATCACTTCAGATGTCCAGGAATGCTGAAATAACCCAAAGGCTCCTGAAGTTGCCCATTACTGAGTCGTTCCTTGAAGGAACAGTAAATTCATCATAGATTATAGTTTAAACTCAATTTTCCACAGCATGATAGTTTATAAAATTCTAGTATGTGCTATAACATTTGTTGTTGATTCACACTTAGCCTGAGGCAGAAAGTCTGCTGCCTTGCAGGGGAAAATCATGTTTCCTTGAATGAGAAGAGTAGATGACAACTGTAAAACTGTAAAAGCAGGCACTAGCACTTTAGTTTCAAAAAAATTATTATCTGTTATCTAAATATTCTGCAGATCATGAAGCTACTGGACTATTAGGTAACTTTATATTCTATGGTACCTTCATACAGAGCAGTAACATTTCCATTCTATTTGCTGCAGTACATGCACAAACAAGAAATACTGGATTACATGCTGGTCTCATACATACCAATATAATTCCATAATAACAGTTAAATTCAGTGAAACAATTCCCCTGAAATTAATCAGCTTGAATCCATTTGTGAGGGCTCTACTATGGCTTTTTCAGTGTTCTTTCAGCACCAGAATTCTGTTACTGATTACGTACAAGGAAAGAGGACATAAAAGGAAAGCACTACCATGGTATTAACCTTAAATAAGCCTGAAGAGTGGCTAAGGTTACATTGACTTTATCAAGTACACAGACCAAAAGTGTCTAGGAAACTACCAATACTTTTTGTATGCATGCTGCTGTGTGAGAAATAATGTGGTATGGAAATGTTCAAGCTTGTTTCAATCATCTTGTCT
Source organism: Pezoporus occidentalis (assembly GCF_034315485.1). Lineage (NCBI taxonomy): Eukaryota > Metazoa > Chordata > Aves > Psittaciformes > Psittacidae > Pezoporus > Pezoporus occidentalis. The sequence goes on along the minus strand of NW_026915713.1, from coordinate 6,566,124 downwards.
TCTTTTCAGATTGAGAAATGTAGGGTCTAAGATGTACATTGACAGCTTCTGAAACACAGGATATGAATCTCATTCTAAGATTTAAGTTGAAGTACTGATCTCTGAAACAATGAAGGCTGGTTGCATGAATTTGTCCTAAGAAAAGTTTAATCTCCAGAGAAGGATTCATCCTGTGTTAGTGTGAAGAAATCTCTTTACATGTTGCAGTGTATCAGAGATGTGCCAGAGGGCTGTCAGAGTGATCAGGGACCTATGAAAGACTCATACTGCTGTAAAGAATCAGCTGAGAAGGAAGGAAAATATCCCAGGGCATCTAACCTGCTATTAATTGTTTATATATGGGCAATTGAAACCCTACCTCTGTTGACTAAGTTTTATACATTTGATATTTTTTCACAAAGGTAATTTTGATTTTTGACATGGTAATGTTCAAAGAAGTTTTGACTTTACTGAAATCAACGTTTTGGTTGACAAGTAATATTCTTGAGTAATTACTTCTAAAGCATAAAATAAGGTGATATTACAATGTTTTCTAAGTAGGCTACATTTCACCCTGCATACTAGATTCAAAGATATTTGAGAAAGCTCATCTCTAAAAAAACACACTTTCTTTGTTTTCAGATTTTGCATAGGAGCTTTATAAATATAAGCTCTCTGACAGGTTGGGCAGAAACCTCCTAGGAATGATCCAGACATCTCAGTGTCATAAACTGCAATTCCTACAGTGATTCTAAACTCTATTCCCTAATCTGAATTTAACCTTTTGGATTTGAGCACTGCTTTTTTTAGGTCTCATCTAGGTTGTGAACCAAAATGTCTCTGCCTATTTGAACAATTGTGTTTCACATTGTTGTTTTCATTGTTAAGTATTAATCTGAATAATGCATGACATAAAATTACAGGATGGGCAATTTAAATTGAGCTAGCATGGTATGTCACCATATTTTGAATCTTCTGACTTGTGTATGCTTGATTACTAAACTAAATGCTACATTAATGTTTCTTTATTTTCATTAATATTAAAGAGTATGTCCTCCAAATCCTATAATCGTGTCTTTATAGCCAAAATAAAACTGGCAAATACTGTTCAGTATATTAATACAAATTCAAATAGATGCATTGGAATTATATACTGGTTAAATTCCACATGTTGAAAATAACTTTCAGAGCAGTAGGTGTATCACTGCATGCTCAGACAATGTCTTTGGATTTAATATTTCATGTAGAAAGCTTAGAAGAAAAAAAGTGGCAATCAATATGATCAAAGAAAATTACTATTAAGAAATAGCTCAATATGATAATTTCTCCTCATAGGTGCAGGAGACTCATGTTTTTTGGACTCAAAAACTGATTTCTGGTAACTTCTTGGGGAAAACAGAGCATTCTTTGAAATATGTAAATCTTTATAATCTAGGTTCAAGATCTATTTTAGGACTCTTTCAGATCTTTTCAGTGTTGAGAATAAGAAGTATGGATTTTCTTTAAACTTTTTTCTTTTTGCATTTCTCATAGTCTCTCTTAGCAGTCAGGGATCCTGACATAAAATCTCTGAAGAATGAAAAGAACTAATAAAGAAAAAGATGGATTTTCCTAGCCATAAAGAAACAAATATAAGAAGCTGAACACATTCTAATCATCCCTTTGCAAATTAAATCTATCAACTGAAGGAGTTAGGTCTTTTCTCCCTTGACAAGAGAAAGATAATTGAGGGGAAACTCATTGCAGTTTTCCAGTCCAATACTTAAAGGACAGCGACAAAGAGATGGAGGAACCACATGGAGAATACAAGGAGCAATGGGTACAAGTTGCACTAGGAGATCTTTCATTTTGATGTAAAAAAGATTTTTTTTTTACGGTAAGAACAAACATTCACTGGAGCAACATATGCAGAAATGTGGTAGTGTCCCCATCACCAGTGGTTTTCAAGATGCAACCGGGCAGGGTAACCAGATAACCTCATCTGGACTCTTTTACCCGTGAAAGATTTTACCAGGTGATCTTTCAAGGTCCCTTCCAACCTGAGCTGTTCTATGGCTATATGATTCTCTGAACTGACACGATCAGAAAGTATTTTGAATCAAGATGAACTCTGATGGGAAGACTAGTAGGGAAAGATTAGAAGGGTCCTGGGGAGGAGAGTCTGTTTTGTAAGGAGATTAAAATATACTCTTTTATCTAGCCTAGAAAGAGGCCTAAATGAGGTATAACTGCTGTTTTTAAACAAAACAGAGGGTAAATTCTAGAGGAGTGATATTTAAGCAAACAGATAATTGTGGTGTAAAAGCAATGAGTATAGACTATCCTGGATACATTTAAGCTAAAAGCTTTAAGAGTGTTTTTAACTGTAGAATTCACATTTTTCTTCATATTCCAGTAGCAACCGGAAGAGTGGGTATGTTTACAGGCGAACAGTAATAGCAGTAAATGAACTGTCAAATGTATAGTGAGAATATGTATTGTTAGAGGTCAGGTAAATACACGTTATTACTCAATCCTCATAACTTTGCAAGTAAATAAGACAATCAAGCTTTCAAAATTCCAACATAAAAATTGCTTTGCTCTCTGCATCTAGCTTTTAGTTTATGAAAGTTTAAGCCCAGGAAGAAGGATTTTCTTTTTTTTTTTTTTTTTTTCAATAGGACTTCCTATTTTTACTCCCTGAAGGTCATCATGAGGCAGTGCACAGTGGCTACGAGGCAGCAAAGTGCCAGTTTGGGCTGCCTACATTTTAAAGTGGTGCATTCATTTCCACACTTACAGCACCACTGTACAACCATTCACTTTCTGGGTGGAGGTTGAGTGGTGTGTGACCAGCCCAAATCTGTCTGTTAAGTGTCCTGAAGGCCAGCACTTCACAGAGACATCTGGGGAGTGGAACAGTAGACCCCAGGACATGCGATGGAACTGCTACAAAGAGGGAAGTAGGGAAAGAGGTGACACTACTTCCATAAGAAATAACCCTACTCAGTTCCTCAGCCTACACAGTACTTGTCATTTAATAAGAGCTGACTACACCATGTCATTACAGCCTGTTTTAAACTTGTGTCTATACTCTGGGAGTCACAAAAAGAAAAAGCCTTCAAGCATAGAAGGATCTCAGCACCAGAAAAAAATCATTAAAGAAACTCTCAGGATATGATTTTCCCATTTTATAAGGTGAAAAACAATGTAGAGAGTGTGAATGTTAACCCACAGATAAAAGATTCTCTTTTGCATTCTCAGTGATGCAAGTTTTGACCTTCCACTCATCATTCCAGATTTCTAGATAGTGTAGAACAGAGCCTCCATGGCTAGGAGGGTGAAAGAATGGGGAGCATTCAAGGGAAGGCACATCTTTCATTGTGCGTGATGGGTAAAGAAAATGCTCCCTTTTACCAAAACTACATTTCAATACCATCACTATCTTTGTTATCAAATACAGTATTTTTGTGCCTTTATTACAAACTTGAGTTTAGGCTCAGTTTCTGCTGAAACGACGACTCCAAATACTTTCAGGGAAATAAAGGTGATTCTAATCTAAATTCTGCTTGCACAAAGCTCTTTTCATTACAAGCCCAGAAGTCAAGCACAACATATTGTCATGATTTAACTCCAACTGACAACTAAGCCCCACAGAGCCATTCGCTTGCTCCCCCCCGGCTGGGATGGAGGAGAGAGTCAGAGAATAAAAGTGAGAAAACTCGTGTGTTAGGACAGAGACAGTTTAACAGATAAAGCAAAAGCCATGCATGGAAGAAAAGTAAAACAAGGAATTCATTCACTCATTCCCATGGTCAGGCAGGTGTTTAGCCATCTCCAGGACAGCAGGGCTCCATTACGGGTGACAGTTACTTGGAAAGACAAATGCCAGAACTCCAAATGTCCCCACTTCCTTCTTCTCTCCCCAGCTTTATACACTGAGCATGACATTATACGGTATGGGATATCCCTTTGGGCAGTTGGGGTCAGCTGTCCTGGCTGTGTCCCCTTACAACTTCTTGTGTACCCCCAACCTACTCCCTGGTGGGGAGGTGGGAGGAGCAGAAAAGGCCTCTACTCTGTGTAAGTGCTGCTCAACTGTAACTATAACATCCCTGTGGTATGAAATTCTGTCTCTCAGGTATCATATAAGAAATACATTCTTTTTTCAAGTAAAAACCCTAAATCTCTGCCAAAATAACTTACTGCCATATATTAGTAAGAAAATTCCACAGAGAGAAATGGTATACAGGTAATCTAGAGGATTAGGAGTGACAGAGCATCAGTCAATATTTAAAGCCTTTACATATGGAAAACTAGTGGAGATATGAATAAGGTGTTTATGACTATTGTAAGGTTCACAGAGGTGAGCAGGGAACATGAGCATGAACAGAGATATGAATTCTGAACCACTATGAAAGTCTTTCATTTTGTTTTTTTTAATATCTTTTATTATTTCACAGTTGAAAAAATGTCAACTGTTACTGGCAATCAATGATAAGTAAAATTGCATGCTTAGCTTGGGGAAATTAAAAATATAGAATGACATATTACAAGTAGATATTTCAGTAAAGGCAGGGGAAGCTTGGAGAGATTGTTTTGCTTTCATCAGCTCAAGTCTGTTTTCAAATCTAATACCTCTCTGTGCCTGTGGAGCCAGTGGGAGGTACTGCAGCAAGATACCATAGCAGCTAGTTCTCATTAATATTTAAGGATCCATTGCATATTTTTGTTGTGTACAGAATCACCAATATACGTGCAATAGGGGGCTTTAACAGAAGCAAGATCAGGTTACCTAGTCTTTACTATCTGCATATGTGTGCATACCATATGCACAGTTAAAGGCCATTTACTGAGGGTTTATTTCAGGTTTTTTCCCTTAAAGTTTGCACTCATAAATTAGGATGCAGTCATTAATTACATCCATTCTAAACAACCTGTAATCTTTCTTCACTATCAGTCAATATGAGTGAGAAGTGGCCAGCATATACAAGTAGCTTGTGAAAACTTGATTCAAATGACAGAAGGTTGAATTCTGTCTCTTAATTCCCTCTGTCACAAAAACTCAGAAAAGAGGACTTCTCTTACATATAATACAGATAACAGAAGCTTGGAGTTATTTTTCCTTTTTAAATTACTGATTGGAAATTTAATTTATCCCTAACACTTAATAAACCATAAACATTTTGTACAGGCATCAAAAGACTACACAGGACATAGGTGTGTGGTCTCTTCTTTTGCCTGAGGGATAAAAGTCATACAGAGGGAGCTGAACAAACTCAAGACATGAGCCCTAGTGCAAGGTCATCCACATGGGCTGGAGCAATTCCTGGTATGAGTACAGGCTGGGGGGATGAAGGGATTGAGCAGCCCTGCAGAGAAGGACTTGGGGGAACTTCTGGATGAAAGGCTAGACATGACCTGGCAATGTGTGTTCACAGCCCAGAAAGACAACGGTGTCCTGGACTGCATCAAAAAAAGTGTGACCAGCATGTCAAGGGAGGTGATTCTCACCCTCTTCTCCACTCCTGTGAGACCTCATCTGGAGTACTGTGTCCAGCTGTGGGGCCCCAACATCGAAAGGACACGGAGCTGTTGGAGCAAGTCCAGAGGAGGCTATGAAGATGATCAGAGGGCTGGAGCACCTCTCCTATGGAGACAGGCTGAGAAAGTTGGGGTTGTTCAGCCTGAATAAGAAAAGGCTCTGGGGAGGCCTTATCAAGGCCTTTCAGTATTTACAGGGGCAAACATTTTAGCAGGGCTTTTGCAATGAGACAAGGGGTAATGGTTTTACACTAAAAGAGGGTAGATTTAGACCAGATATAAGGGAGAAATTTTTTACAATTAGGGTGGTGAAATGCTGAAACAAGTTGCCCAGAGAAATGGTAGATGTGCCATACCTGGAGACATTCAAGGTCAGGTTGGAAGAGCCTCTGAGCAACCTCATCTAATTGAAGATGCCCCTGCTTATTGCAGGGGGGTTGGACTAGATGACCTTTAAAGGTTCTTTTCAACCTAAACTATTCTGTGATCCCATAATTCTTTGATTCCTTGTTCTAGCTTTATTATTTCGTCAAGTGGCTGAAAATACAAGTGTTAGTCTCTTAGCACAGCTTTACAAAAGGAACAACATAATTCACAAAATCCCAAATTTGCTGTTACAGAAAATTACAGATTCATAAGATTTATTACGTTAGAAAAAAAACCCACAGTGTTGTGGGTATCTGGGGTTTCCTCATAGACAGCAGCACTGTTTGCATTTTACATGATAATAGCTGTTTAAAGACTTATAAATTATTCAGGCAAGATTCTTATCTCCTGGGGTCTTTTTAAACGAGACAAATATCAAGTTTACTTAGGGGTGATGTTACAGTTTGCCAAAATTCTATTTATTATTTATTTGTAAATGTTAAATGAACTGTCAAAAAATGCTTAGTCAGGGATGTCTTGTAGAAAGTAATTTTCAGAGACCATGTTTAAGAAAACATTAATTCCTATCACAACATACAGTATAAAGCAGATTTATTCTCTTACTGATATTTTTTAAAAAACTTCTCTGGATGTGGAATAAGACAGTGAATAATAAAATAAAATGTCCTACAAACTTCTCACAATTTCTTCTGCCGTAGTCATTAAAGCAGTCATCTGTCTCTACCTGATCAAAGCAGCTGTTTCTGCACCGTAGGTGACTTTTGGCTTGTAAAACACCTGTAAACAAATCTGTCAGACAGACAGCAATTCAGAGAGGTTACAGAACTTCCCATTTTTAAACTACCAGGGGTTTAAATGTTCCCATCTACATCCACAACAGGGCATCTTAAGGCCACAGCCATAACGTCACTGCACTTGCAGAGATCAAGAGCAGCTGTGATGTTGTTTGCTATCTTGCACTTCAGTCTTCTTTTTTCTGATCGAAAATAGAAGACCCTCTTCCATGGATTATCCGTACACAATGATATCTCTTTGTCCAACAGCTACTTGGTATTACTTGATATTTTCTCTGAGATCATTATGAATTTGACCCTAACAGCCTAACCGCCAAATCAAAGCTGTAATTCTTACCAGTGTCCATACTACAAAATTCCACAAGGCTGGATATCTCTCCAGGCTTGGCAGGAGCTTGCAGTATATGAACAATTCTATTTCAGAACTGAATTTAATTTAACACCTATGAAATTCTATTTGAGGACCAAATAAATTTAATACCTATGAAACCTCTTCACTCAACTGGTCATAGAAAAATCAAGTGAACAACACAACACAAATAAAACCCCCACAATACCTCCTCTCCCCTAACAAATAGAATCAGATACTTCAAACCTTAAATCTGGACTAGTATTTTTTTTTTTTCTGTGCTTGCTGTGCCCTTTAAAGCTTTCCTAGTCATTCCTGTGCTTTAGATACACTAGAAATCTCATAGGCTAATTAAGCTAGTTCATATCAGAAATGGCAGTAAATGGACAGCTAGCCAAAATACTAATCTCCCAACGTGCAGCTTAAGCTTTGTATCTAAAAATCAACCATATTTGCAAGCAGCCTGAAATAATATACATACTGCAGTCTAGTGTTAAGTACCCTCCCATATCTAGCTTTTGAATTTGGATTTCAGGACTCACTCTGTCATGTATTTCATTTTGCAAACAGCCCCACAGATTTCCACAGAATATATTGTGCAGTTATGGATGTATCACCTGAAGCAAGTTTGTGTTTGGGCCCTATAATATGTCCCACAACATAAGCAGTAGAGTAAATTTAGAGTGTGAACGGTGTTCATTATATCCACAGAGTACCATACAACATGTCATTGCTCCAGCAAAGATGACTGACATATTTTGTGCAAGGGCAGTCTAATGTTAATACTCATGTTCAAACTGCATACCTTACATTAACATTATCTTGCTCCTTTTCACTTTATTGCTTCGCCTGCAGCTGTGTCCATGGCCAGAGAAGTCTAAATCTACTCCTATTTTCACAGTAAGATCTAGTTTCTCCAGATAAAGGCCATTCAACTTGATAAACTCGACTGGTGTGTAGAACACAGCATGCTGTGCCTGTTTTGTTCTGTTGTCTCATTTTGTCAGCAGTTAAAAAAAGTGTAATGACTGTTTGTTCAGTGAGATCTGTTCTAGTTTGCTTTAATTTTTCTCAATAGTTGTGTTTGTAGGAGAAATCTCCACCCTCAGGTACACAGAGTAGAAAAATCCCAAAGGTTCCTTTTCCATTCTACAGGGAATCAAAAAATTGCAAGTACTCAAAGCACTGCTTCTGAAGCTCTGGTGTAGAAAGACTCACAGGGCTTGCTGAATCTCACAGCAAAACCTGCTGTCTCAGCAACGATTACTGTAGATGTGCTTACAAACTGACACCATTGATAATGTCAGTGTGCAGCTGGGATCTTAAATGGAACCTGCTGCTCCACACCAGCTTATTCAAGCAGATTCATGGGCAGGAGGAAAACAGGCAGAGGGGCAGGAATGAGACTGACTGCGTGTGTGTATTTATATATAGAAGCAAAGTCATACATTTAGAAAAGAAATGTACAGGAAGGTGAACAGGGTGAAAGGATACCACCTGCCACTCAGCAGGGGATTCGGGACATGAGGAAAGCAGCACAATGCCAGCAGGAGGCTAGTAATGGGCAGCCAACATGCGGCCAGGCCAGCAGGCAGTAAACACCTGGCCATTTCTTTGTGAACCCATCAGCAGGAGCCTGGTGCAGAGCTAAGAGCAGGTGGATGGGGCAGCAGCCAGGCTGGGTACCTGGCAGTTGCTCAGGGGTCAGATTGTCAAGAGCCCTTGCTACACAGACCCATGGAAAGGGCTGTTTGCTTTTTCTCTGTTGCCTTATAATTGCTTACATTGTTTAACGTGAAAGATGAAACTCAGCTTCTCCAAAGTGCCGTTGGTGGTGAAGGGAAAACCTGTGTCAGAGTCTTATAAATTTCCCTACAGTCCTTTTCAACAAGGTCTTTAGAAGTAAGCGTACATGATGGTAATCGGTGCTAAAGAACTGTCCTAGTTCAAGCATCTCTTGAGCAATACTGGAATGAAATTTCCTTACTCACATTGCCCAGTCATTAAACAATTTTGATTTTGAGCACTATGGTCTGTATTTAGATCTTCAGGCAAGGAAAGCTAACACATTACCCAGTATAAAATTAGCCACAGCAGTAATAACATTGCAAACATCCTCCAGTGAGCACTACAGCAATGAGATATTTTTTCTAATCTCCAGAGGGAAAAAACAGACATGATGGAACAGCTGATGGCATTCATTATAGCTCCACATACTTTAAGGGACTACACCGACTAGCACTATCTAGAATTAGCTTTGTATGTCCATCCTGTTCTGATGAGTCCTGCAGAGCATGACAACCAGAGAAAAACACCAAGTACTATTGCTGAAGTATCAAACTCCACACTGTGAAAGGGGTTAGATGAAACCAGTGTACAAATCAAAGAGATTTGAGGTTGCACAGCTCATTAAGCTCTTTTAATGAAACTCATATTTTTTCTATGCATTTTAGAGACTTCAGTCTTTCCCAAAAGAGTTAACCGTGTAGCTGACCCATTCAATTAAAAAAATCTTTCACCAGTTTGAGTCATCTGAGATAAAATTCTATATACATAAAATTAAATCAAGAGTTCTTTCTTTGGAGAGAACAGAAACCTCTATACTGATCAGAATATGTTTTTGTGGTTTTATTCTTTCTTCCTCTTTTCATTGCTGATACACTGCATAGAATGTACTTGCTGCAAGAGAATAACCTCTTTGCTTCCTGCCAAGGGCATGCTGCAGTGACTAGAATGTTCTTTGGGTGTATAAGCAGATGGATATTAAATAGGAAAAAAGAAGTAGTGTTAACTCTGACCACTGCATTGATGGAATTCCACAGATAAATCTGCTGTTTGCATTTTAAAGAAAGATTTTTTTTTAATAAATAATTTAAAAAAAAAAGGAAAAAGATTTGTGAATATAACCCAGCCCAGTTCTTTAATGGAAATATACAAGTCTCAAAAGGAAGAATACTCAAGGCAAATCACAGGGAAAAATAAAACCAAACATGCTGCTTTGAAAGAAAAGTGCTAACAATTATGTTAGCAGTGGTATTTGTACCAGAAACAGCTGCTGAAATGCTAAAATAATGCATTCCTGTCAAAGTTGGGTTGCATAAATAACATAACAAAAATAGTTTATTTAATGGATATCATATTTTCAGAACTCTATAAAATATAGAACCCAGCGAAAAGTGTGAAATACATTAAGAAGGAGTCTGCAGGTGAAGAGTATTATATATATTCATAAAGGGCAAGAGTTAAGATTGTTTAAGCAGCCTCAGCTGTTAATTTCTTGACTGGAGTGTTTAGCTTCACAACCTTTGCATTTTCTTCATTAAGACATACTAAGTAATTATGACAGAATCATAGAATCGTTAGGGTTGGAAAGGACCTTAGGATCATCTACTTTCAACCCCCCTGTCATGGGCAGGGACATCTCACACTAAACCATGCCACCCAAGGCTCTGTCCAACCTGAGCTTGAACACCACCAGGGATGGAGCATTCACAACTTCCTTGGGCAACCCATTCCAGTGCCTCACCACCCTTACAGTAAAGAACTTCCTCCTTATATCCAGTCTAAACTTCCCCTGTTTAAGTGTGAACCTGTTACCCCTTTTCCTATTACTACAGTCCTTAAAGAAGAGTCCTTCCCCAGCATCCTTATAGGCCCTCTTCAGATACTGGAAGGCTGCTATGAGGTCTCCTTTATAGTGTTCAGAGGCTCAGACACCATGGAAACAGACTGAAACTATGGGAGTGGTTGTAATATTAGGATAATCATCAATGACTTGTGGAACAAAGTTGCTGATCAATGTTTATCCCTCCAAGTTCAGTCTCACACTGTGACTTGGCATTATTTGTGGTGTGATACTTGTCTATGTTCTCATTGTAAACCTGTACATGTTCCCATTTGCCAGTATGTGCACATACATTTTTTGCATATAGTATATGTAGTCTCAGAAAACATATACTGTTATATAAATATATTCACACACTACTACCTATTGAAAATTAAATTGCCAATGAACTGTTTCGCATTAGAATGTTTTGCTTTGTTCCAGAGGAAATTTAATAGTTATGTGCACTGTTATCATCACAGTTCCTCCTTTTTGATGTTATGGCTATTTGCATTATGTGTTCCTTCCCAGTGTTCCAGATCTCCAGCTCAATATCCTGATATATTATTAATAATATACCTTCCTCACTGAAATTCTCTGCAAAACTGAGAAACTGTGTTTGTTGGAGAGAAGAAAGGATGGAGGGTTTCAGTATGAATTGTCAAGAGTCTGTTATCCTATAAATCCTCAGGTTTCAATTTAAGCAAGAAAATCTCTTCAATCAACTATATTTGCTCCAAGTAAAATATGGAATTGCTACATGGTGTAGCTCTGCTCAAGGTGTGTTAGATAAATCATAGAATTGTTTATGTTGGAAAAGACCTTTAAGATCACCTGTCCAACCATTAACCTAGCATTACCGAGTCCACTACTAAACCATGTCCCTAAGCACCACACCTGTGCATCTTTTAAATACTCCCAGTGATGGTGACTTCCGCGGGCAGCCTGTTCCAGTGCTTAGGCAGCCTGTTCCAATGCTTCTGATGCAGAAAACACCTTTTTATTTGTGTTTTTGTACTGGCAAAGATATTAGAAACTCTACTTCTAACATGGGATGTAAGAAAAGACCACAAAATATAATTTTCACATCCAAAAAATCCTGTAATGTTATAGGTCCAAAGAGCATATAACAACTTTATTCTGAAACTATTTCTAAAGACAGTTTCTAATAAAATTTGTACTGTAACTAATGAAGAGGAAGCAGATGTTATTTTGTTGTTGTCAAAAGACTTGTTTTCAACAGTGTTGTCAACAAAGTGGGCAGAGAGCAATTTTTTTTACAGTAGCAATCACCTTTAACAATAGATGCTTGTTTTATGCTGAAATCTTTTACAACATTTCACACATCTTGTGCCACAAAGCATATTCCTACTGAGAATATTCCCACAAGAATACATCTTAGTAAATTGATCTAACCCTAAAACCATCTCTTAGCTTGGCAATTAATGAAAATGACACATTGTCAAAATAATTGAATCTAATAATGTATTTATTGGAATTTGGAGAGGAGACAGAGACTCGTTTGCTGTTCTAATGTAAAACTCAGCAGACTGTAATTCATTTAAAGAAGATAAGAGACACCTTTTTTTAAGGCATGTCTGTGCTTATGCACACGTGTACATGTACACACACACACTTTCCATGATAGATAGACACTAGCGTTTTCTTACGACATGATTATGCCTGAAACTCCAAGACAAATATTTAGGTAGTTATTTGTTTTGGGAGAGGAAAAGGGGTTTTTTTGGTAGTTTCACTTTGTTTCATTGAAAATAATTCTCTCTGAAAGGGAAACCAAAGTTCCTTTATTTATGTAAGGAAAATATAACAAAGTTGGGCACATCCATACCAAAATATTGTGAATGCAAAGCTAATCTGTGTCAAACATCAGGGAGATATTTGTGCAATCCCTATTAACATATAAGCACAACTCATATTAACGTACATTAGCTGCTTTTCAAACAGGATGAAGCATCATTTGGAAATTAAAAACATCACTTTAAGGTTTTCCAGGTATGATAATGATATTTTTTTCTTAACGCTGAATACTCATGATGCATCATAAAACTAATGATAAACATAAAAACTGATGCGAACGTTTGACTTATCTGTTCCTATTTGTTTGGAAGAGCTGTAGGAGCTGCCTGGTTTGTAAATTAAACATCTGCTATGGGAATAAACAAAAACATAACTGAGCATATTCAAATAAATTGAATTCAGGTTAGTTCCATAAATTTTATTATATGGGCTCATCAATTTTATTACACCTGAGTGCTGCATCACTACAGAAGGCAGTACCTAATTTTCTTTTAGATACCCTATTTGTAACACTATATTTTTTCCTCTAATTTTAATAAACTATTGCTCTTATGTAAAGGTTTTGGATTGTATTTTTCTTCCTTTTTTTCTTCTCTAAAATATGGTTGATAGAACAGCTGACTTAAGTAAATTTGACTGTTAAGTTTGTTTATTAACAAAATGTTACCCAGGACCAACAGAATGTAAAAAATAATATACTTGCTCAACAGCCCATTTCAGACATGTTATAATCTTCCATATACATAAAAAAATAATTCAGCCTTTAGGGTAGTCCTATTTGCTACCTGCCAGCTTTCAAATGATAAAATTTTGGGACAAAGGCCAGGGAGAAAGCCTTTTTTAACAAACAAAACAACAGAGACCAAGGTGTGGTTTTTTGCTTTTTTTTTTCTTATTGTTTTGGGGTATTTCTTTTTTTCTGTTGTTGTGTTTGCGTGTTTCTTTTTTTGTTTGGGTTTTTTTTTTTTGGTTTGGGGTAGGAGGTGTTGTAAGTAAAAGGAGAAGTGTCTTGGACCAATTTATTTTTCAACATTAGGCTGTTAAATGTGGCATAAAATAAGGAGGTAGTTTTGGATTGCAACTGTTATTATTCAGTGCATAGGCACCAGAGGGAGAAGACCTGCTTCCATGATTCTTCTTTTTGTTACAAATTCCAGAGTAGCAAGTCATTATGGCTGCCTGTGGCATGGGTGCACTGATCAAATACGGTATACTGCTACCCTAACAGTTAGGCTTGGGTACCAAAAGTTGGAAGTATTCTTACTTGAACACTGAAAATGTCAGGACTACCTCCCCACAGAAAGCAAAGTTTAGTGCAAGAGTAAATAGCTGATATATGTCTGGATTTTTCACTCTACATTAAGCATTGTGAAGCTCCATAAGCATGAACTTGAATCAAGAATCCCAGAAAACCTATTCCTCTTCTTCAGAAGGATTTTCCACCTAGTTTATGACTGTGCTTGACTGCCTTACACCTTTGATGTAAGCTAATTTTGGAGCACCAGTATCTTCAGCTTTTGCTTCTGAGTGAGGAAATTGCTCACCAAATTTGACATATAGCAAGGAAATTCCAGAAGAATTCACAAAAATTGCCTTCAGAAGGGTGGACTTGAAACACAGCACAGAAGCTACTAATCACAGACTGAAATCTGAAAAGAAATTCAACTCAGGGAACATGAGTTGGAATAGTCATCCTTCCCTCAGTCAGAGGCACATGTCCTTACATGTCTACGTGTAAGCATAATGATTTGAAAGTCAAAGACAGTTCAGTCTTTCCTCCTGTTGGTTCATTCAGACTTGTAGGTACAAGTGAGCTGTATAGGTGGGCCTCTGCTCCAAACCCTACACTATAATGTGGTGTGGAATTGCGTCACTATGTTCAGGAAGGCACTCAACATTCAGTAGAGTAGCAAAGAAAACTGTGCCTTTAGGAGCTAATGGCAAAAATGCCATTGGCTTCAGAAGCCAAATTCCTGCATCCTGCCTTTCTAGTATTTTGTTAACGATTGTTAATTACGTGTCATGTGAAAGAACAATCTGAGCCTACTGATTCCAAATGTATGTAGGGAATGAAAAGACTATTTTATTTTTTCACTTGCATATATGTTCTAATCAGACGTGAGGGGTTTTTTGGTGTTGTTTTTTTTTTGTGTGTGCGTGTGTATGTGAATTTTTAGGAAAAAGAGGCCAAACTTCAGCAAAACAATCATCTCTTACAGAGCCTGAGAAATTGTTCAAATCACTGTTGGACAGCAGAAATGTCCTAAATACGCAGTTGCCTGTGAATGTTAAAATAATCTTTGCTGAGTGTGAAACTTAGTCCAGAAATTCAAATCACCATATTCCTTTTAATGACTTTTCCTTGATAGCTATGTGACCTCTGTATATTCAGCATGCTGCACTGTAGAAGCAAAACCCTCACAATAAGCAGTACATAAAACCTTACATCTCAATTCTACACATGGATTTAAACATTAAATAAGCTTTGGGTATGGAGGAAGAGTGAAACGGCAAGACAAATCTATGCAATAATTAGTCACTTATAAATAGATATGTGTACCTACCTGGAGGCAGTTGAATCCCACCCACAGGCAGTAAAGAGACATAAATTACAAGTCACAGGCTTGATCACTAAGTATGAAGTTGTCCAAAACATATTAATGTGGCAGACACTCGAAAAAATCAGGGCTTGGTCGAACACATGAAAATCATTCCTTGGACACTGAGAGAGATACAGTGATCGTATTACATAATTGCCCTAGACATTCACACTGTTCTGGGGTTCTAGGTTTAATAGCAACCATTACTTTCAGGGAGGTAATATTTCGTGTTTTCATTCCACTACCCAGAATAGGTATTCCTTAATATTGTCGTTTGTGACGATGGCAGCAAAAAATTAGAAAGAAATTGTTCTCATCATTTCTAGGAAAAGCAAACTCCCCAGTCTATCTTCCAATAATTTTAGACTGAACACACCACAAAAATGTGGAGTTCTTTATTGATTTGAAGTATAGCAATGTACTACATAGATTTCTTATGAAATTTACTGCATAAGAGACAAAGGGCAAAACCACAGGCTAATCCTAGCTTTGGAACAAGTTTCCAATACCACCTATCCATCGTTGTGTAATGCCTCTTTCCTCACTCTCTCTCACTCTGTGTGCAAGATGTACATGAAAGAAAACCTGGACTGCTGCTTCACAGGAAAACACACTCTACATCACAATAGTACTTTGCACTATCATTCTGTAGATGCACTCCCAAATGACCTCTGCTGGATGAAATCATAAATTTTGATACTTAAAGGCTTTGAATAAAATAGCCCTTTTCCTCCAAACTTCCCCAAGTTTACTTACTGGTAAGCTAAAACAGTTTTCTGCTTAATAACCACAGCTTGCCTTGCCTTGCCTTGCCTTCTTTTCCCTTCTCTGCGACCCAATTCACTTCCTCGCTGCTGCCAGGGCAGAGAGTCCTTCCAGACTTCGTGGCTTCTCACCACCACTCCAAGAAGAATAAAGGAGTGTGACTGGGTGTGTACAGTTCTGAAGGGAAGACTTCGAGCAGGGTTTGTCAGCTCTACCTTGGCAGTTTCCTTCCTTGATCATGTAGCTTTGGAGTGCAAAATGAGCTCAAGTATACCTGCCATGAGCACGTGTAAAGGTACCCTTAGGCATGCCTCTCAGTGCTGTGGGCTCCAGACTTAGGAACCTGAAACTACATAATGTATAAGTACAGGTTTGGATTTTATAACACCTTGGAAGCAGCGTTTTTTACACTATAATTCTCTGCAGTTTTTCCACATTGTTGATTGCCTGCTCTGGTTTCTGTGGTTGTCCTTACGAAGGACAAAGGTCCTGAATGGTGATGGAAGGCAACTTGGCACTTCCCTAGACAAGGTAGCAAATATTGTAACTGTAGTTTGTGATGTACAATAACTGCAATAATGGTACAATGCCCATGGCTAAAGGAGCAGTGGGAATGTAATGCAGATAATAACTATTCATTTGACAGTTTTTTAATTTTGTGTGTGTATATTTGTTTTGATGAATGTATACTGTGTGGAATTTTTTAACTGTTTCACAACATTCTTGTGAAGATATTTGTTTATAATTACACATTTATATAATTTGAAGCACTTGGCTTCCTAAAAAGCAGACATAATTTCCAAAGCTTTTCTCATTTTTGTATTTTTCTATCAATTTACATTTTCTATTTTGTACTAATAAGAGGCAAAGATTATGTATGTATTCCTTTAGACAGACTAACTCTTTGACAGTTAAACTGAGTTGGTTAAGAACAATGTGGCTTATGTCTACATTTTATTTTAGAAGTCTTTTATACCACTAGTTTATAGGAGGAATTGTATAGCTCTCCTCTGTACAATAATAATATCTCTTAGAGCGCAGTAGCAGCTCAGAAAATACTAAGCATAGAGGAGGAGAGAGTTACTTAAAAGTCTTTACTGAAACTCTCATCTGCAACTAATGGAACAGGACAGCAGGAACTCCCTTAACAGTACAGTGCTTCTGGGACTAAAACTGTTGCCTGACACAGAATGATAATTTATGCCTGTGAATGGCCATTGGGATGTTTCTAACATATATTTGATGGACAGTAATAACTGAGGATTTGTATCCAGAGTATTACCAGCTCTCCACAGTTTGAAGGATTTCAGGTGCTTTATACAGCCTGTCAGGGTAAAGGGATGTAAAGTAGGTCAGGTGCTAGGAGGAGGGGAGTAAGATGGAAAATCATCAGTTGGTACAGACGTTAGCACATTGTGATCTCATCTGCTGCTGTGAAGCTGTAACACAGACTTGACTGCCAAAAATATTTTTCTTCATGTACCTGTCAGTGACTCTGTCTCCTTCCTATAGTTGGTATGTCTGACTGCAACATGTTCTAAATAATAATGAGCCATGGGGGAAAGTGTTAATGTAATTTGTATATGAATGCTAAGTAGCATGTTTTGTTCAATTTTGTATGAATCTGTATATTGATAAACATGAACTGCTACAATACATGTCTTTTGCAGCAGGGTGTATACATATGGCCAAACACCATGTAGGTGTATAAAATGCAAATATTCTGTCCACAAAGAGTATCTACTGAGGAAGAAAATTTGTGCAATCCCTTTTTTTTGCTGTGTAATTTTGCATCATTTATGAGACCATTCTGCTGGCTTTCAGTAGTCATTTTGAATTACTGTTAAAGATGGGAATAAAAGTTATAAATAAGATTTGTTGCAATATTTTTAGTGTTAATGCTAATTTTCATGCTCCTTTTATATAATTCTCCACTTTTTTCAATCTTGAATCCCAAATGAATCTATTTGCTTTTAGTTTTCTTTAGAGACCTCAGTGTGCGCACACAAACATACAGCTGCATACATTCGTCTTTGAATACAGATTCCACACAGCAGGTGCAGTATAAGCATCCTTATATATGGAATGATTTTTATAAGGAATAAAAGACTGTGAAAAATAAGTTGATAAATGCAGTTTAACTCAGTACTCCTCTACAGTTAGCTCCTAAATGCCTCCTACAGTGGTTATTTAAGAGTCATCTTCCTCAAACTTAACCTGATAAGTCATATCGTCCTTGTTTAGGTACTGAAATATTCATGTTATTTTCTTTTCTTTTTATCTCAGTGTTAAAGAAACTCTTCATTAAGGTTTTCTAAGAAAGTATTAGTCTAGTGTGAGAGTGTGGAAGTGTGTGCATAAAAAAAAAACAAAACTCCACATCTCCCTGCTTCTGAGCAATTTTAAAATAGATTTCCATGGGAAAATGACACTTCATAAAGTGTACTTTATAAATTACACTAAAAAAGACCATTAAATATATTTATCTGCCTTTTGCAAGAACTGATGTTAGCACGTCATTTAGGGCAAGATCATTCCAAATAGCTGCTGTCCTAAGCATGGTTTATCTTATCTGAATTCTTCTTTGTCTCATTCTGCTGTATATTTTATGAAACTGGGGTTTTACTAATCATTTCAGCATGTTACTGTTTACATATACCAACTTGTATATATATCAAGCAAAACCAGAATTTAATGGAAAAGAATTACCTTCAGGACAATGTCAGGCATATAGCTGACTTGAATTTAGGCAATTTTGCAGATTTAAAATTAATTGCCCTTTCCAGAGTGATCCTTTCAAGCTCCTCCACCAGATGTACAGAGCAAGATATTCAGTGTAACAGATAAAAGAGTTAATCTACATAGGACGCTTTCCAGATGAGTTAAGCCATTCACTGCAGTGAAAGAAGAATGCACATTAATTTCTGCTGTAGTGAAGACATCAGGGAACAGTCTAGAAACTACTCCTGAAGCTGTCAAAAAATGCCCTCCAGGGAACAAAATAGCAACTGTAAAGGCAAACATATTCTTCCTTATATACATCCATATTCAGAAAACTGAAATACAAAAGGTGAAAAAAGGGCTTACTCCCAGAATATATCTTCGCAGTTCTCAGACCAACAGGCCACTGCCTTATCTTTATATTAGATTTGCTCTGATTAAAATGCTGGAGGAGTTGGCAGAACAGTGTTCTTTCCTTCCTTCAACATTCCCTGATACTGTACATGCTAATGTTTGAGAGTGATGCTCACTCTCTCTTTCTTTACTTGTCACTTGGCAGGTTTTATCACCAGATTCAACAGGAAGAGAGAAGAGCACCTGGCTCCATGTAGATTAGCTCTGAGACTGGCTTCTAATAGGTGGGAAATGTGAGAACTTTTATTTCCTAAGTGTCTGCTATATAAAAGGGGACATCACTTCTATTAAACTATCTTTTTAAACCAATATTCAAGTCTGCTCTGTTTTAGTAAAGACACTGTATCTCTCTTCCAGTGTGGTTTTGAATGCCAAACAAATACCAAAGGATAAGGTTTCTTTTCATTGTTTTTTTTAGGCTCCAAAATCCTAGAAGAAAACAGGATTTCAAACACACCTGTTTTCCTGTTGGATCCCTGTTTAAAGCTGTAAATAGCTTATTGTTTAGCTGTTGGGGAAGAAAACAGTTCTGGGCTTTCCTTTGGGCCCAGGGTGATGTTAGGTCCTGAGCAGATGGTGTCTAGAATCCACTTAGATGCAACACAGCAGCTGCAGCATCCTGCTGAAAATATAAGAGCCTTTATTTCACTCTAGATCACCAAGCCCGTGTTTTTACCATTTGTTCCAGACTGAGAAGGATTTCATGTGTTTAATATCCAGAAGTCAGCATGCTGAAGTATGAGATATCCTGCTTCCTCACTATAACCCTGAGACAGTCATCAAAGCAAGAAGCTGCACGATATGATCTTCAATTGGAAAAGCCCAAATAACAGTGCCAATAATTGTCTATAGCCAACTCATCTTTAAAATGCCATTTATAATGGTGCCTTCAATACAGAGTGTGAAATATCAATGGCTTTGCTAGTCTGGGTATCCCACTTTTCCCACAATTTCATTAAACCCTTAATAATCCTTTTAAATGAGCAATGATTAATCTATTCATTCGTAAACCTTGTTGTTGAACACAGTGATAGACATCATGTTCTTTCACTGTTAACAAGTGCTAATTCTTGGGCATTGTGACAAGTTTCATTTGTCAGTGTTCCTGCAGTTTTCCACAGAGTTACCACTCTATCAGGGTATCCACATTTGGACTAAGCAATGTTGCCAAAGAAATCCCACGCAGTTTTTCACAACTTCTTAATAAAAATTGCCTGTGTTAATACTTTGTACTATCAAGGTGTATAAACATGATTCAGCATTGTGTTTGAAAGGAAAAGAGAGGTAAATATTTACAGATTAGTTCCTGTTTTGGACAACTACCTAATAAGATATGTCTCAACTGCTTGGAAAGCCATTACAATTGTTTTCTGTAACAAAAATGATGGTTTGATGAAACAGAGAAGAAAATTGTTTGCTAGGAAAGCAAACACCTGCTATTATCTTTTCATGAATAAATTCTGCAAAGTAGGGAAATTAGACAAAAATTTAAAGAGAATATTAATTTCCCTCTCCCCAGTCTCCTAAACTAATACTTAGAGATTCATTTTTTGCCTAAAAATAGCTATGCTATTGCTTGTATCTTTTTGTATTTCATTTATACAGCTGAATGTCACAAAAATTACATAAAAAATAAGACACAAAAACCTTCCCCACAAAAAAATCCCCAACAAACAAGCTGACAATCAATAAACAAACAAACATAAACCAGTACCCCAGAAAAGAATCATAGGAAATTTTCCATAGGAAAAACTCTAGCTCTCCAGCTGGTTCTCATCATGCCTTGGCTTGACTTGCAGCAGTGCCACTGGCTGCTCCAGCACTTGCAGATAAATTGCAGGTTGCTGTTCCTCTGATTCTTCTGCTAGCTCTTTTAGTCTTCAGAAGTCGCTCAAGCCTGGTGAAATGAAGAGTCCTGCATGAGAAGGCTGCTATAAACATGTTAATATGTCTGCAACTGTTACTCTCCTCACAGGTGGAGAGAAGTTATTATCCCTAGTGGCTCTTCTTCAGAAAACACTTCAGTGAGTTTGTAAAGCAGAGCAGAAGAGTGATGTCCTACATGGATCAGAAGAACACCAAAAATATGATTTAGGTAGAAAGAATCTTAATCTGCAGGTGCCACTATTGAAGTGTTCTCAGATGTTATACCAACATGGTGATTGGTTTCTTATATCAAAATTAAAAGGAGAAATAACAAAGTGGGATATGCCTTCCCAAATACCCAGCTGAATCTTTTCCTGCAGCTGGAACATTTGCAACTCATTGTTGCAGCGTAAAATACCTGGTGCCAAATAACGTGTATACTCGTGGTTCTCATCAGGTCTTGAGTTCATCTCTTCAGGATTAATTTTCAAGCTGCTGCTTCTCTTATTATTTCTGTAAGTTTGATAGGTTCATGATAATTTCTTAGGTTTGGTAAACTGAGAAGCCCTTTAGTCATATATGTATAGGGTTTCTTTCCTTTATCTGGCCACCTCTTTTTATGAAACATTTAATTTCCTCAGTGATCTCTAATCCTGCCTGATATTGGCCAAGATCTCAAAGTTAAGGGAGGAAAAAAAATCTGTATAAATATAAATATTGATCAAAAGCATGACTGTGTGAACCTAAATTTCCTGAGAAGCCAGGCTAAAATCTACGTAATGGCAAGGTTTCCAAGCTTATGAATTATTATTGTAGTTGATAACTGTTATGATGACTAAAATGTCTTTAATTTCTGACTTGCCATGCCCCAGCTAGGACATGCAAAGCCCTGACACTTTGATGTTGTTCTCTCAAAACACATGTCAATATTTCTCCTGAAGACATAGGGCTGGCTATTGTACTTCTTCACAAGCAGACTCTTGCTGGTCTGACTCACAGCTATTTGACATTAATGTTATTCCTGTAACTTTTTGTAAGTTCGTTGGAAGATCTCAGATCCCTTTGTTGACATTAGTTAAATCTTAACAACAGCTTTCTGAAGTAATTAGGTACTTGCAGTTTTAAAATGAGAAAACAAAAAGAAAATAAAGCTGTCATCAGAAATTCTGTTCTGGTTATACTTGAGCTGGAACAAATAATTGCCTGTTGCCTGCCAATGATTACCCAGGCCTCAGATCTGCCAATGAAACTGCATGAGTAGCACCTAACCTAGTTCTGTCAGAGTAAGCACAGCTACCTTACACACATATAATGATAGGGCTTCCTAACATACATTATTTTGATGGGACTGGATTTATGGCATAATTACATAGACAGTTATTCCACTATAGCTGAGGGGAAGGTAACTTCTGTGAGGGAGTCAATGTTAAACCCTTGTGGGTGGAAAGGGAATCTCGGCTTCTTAAATTGCCAGACTTTCAATGGAGCAGTGTGTCTGACCACAGCCTCAGCTCCCTGAGAACAGTAATCCACAAGGCCATGATTTAGGTACATGCAGAAATTAACTGGGTGAGCTATTCACTTGATATATATATGTCCATATGTCGTGGTTTAAACCCAGTCAGGTAGCTTGTTCACTCACTCCCAGTGAGTGGTGCCGAGCTGACAACAATCGAGGTCCGTGTCCGTCTTCCCCCCCCGCCTCCCCGCACCGGGGCTCTCCCCTTCCCCGCTCCCGGAGGAACGGGGAGGAGGATCGAGAGAGTGCAACTCCTACGGGTTGAGACAAAAACAGTCCAGCAACAAATCACCACCGCTACTATCAGCTACAACAATGATAAGGGAAAATAACAAGGGAAGAGAATACGATACCACCGCCCAAGAGAAACGAACTCCACCCGGAAGCCCCTGTCCTTCCGGGTAACTCCCAGTTACCCCTCACCCCGGGCATGACGTGCTGTGGTATGGAATACCTCCCCGGCTAGCCCGGGTCAGGCGCCCCGTCTCTGCTTCCTCACAGCCTCCCCTCCTCCCTGGCAGAGCATGAGCCTCACAGAGTCCTTGGTCAGGGTAAACATCACTTAGCAACAACCGAGAACATCGGCTTCACCAACACTGTTCTCAAACTGGAAGTCAAAACACAGCACTGTACCAGTTAACACAAAGGAAAAACATGACTGCTACTGCGGAACCCAGGACATTATCCACCCCTTATTCCATACCATTCACGTCGTGCTCAGATCCCACATTTTCAATACACCATCGCTCTCCCACGTATATACATCCATATACATACAGACCAAGAGGAAAAATCATTTTCTTAGTGCATGGACCAATCCCTATAATGCTGCCGAGTCCATTCGGTCCATGATGTTCAAAGTTCATTCTCTGTTGGGATGATGGCTGGAGGGAAGTCAGGGCCAGTCGCTGGTGACCTGGAGACATCTAGTTGATGGGCTATAAAAGCATTACACAGCAGGCAACAGCATACAATTGAGTTCACTGGCTGTTTTCCCCTAAAATCAAATCCCCTTGAGGTATACATCGGACTTCCCCATCTTCCCGCATTACCCACCAAGTATATCCAGGTCCCTGAGCAAAAGCAATCCCACGAGTGGGTTTGCCTTTACCTGAAGCAGGAATTACCCAGACTGTCTTCCCCAGCAAATTCTTCATATGCACCACGGGAACTTTGTCCCCCTCTACAATATGTAACAGTTCTGACTGGGCTGGGCCAGCCCTGTTGGCAGATCCTCTGGTGTTGACCAACCAGGTGGCCTTTGGTAAGTGTGTATCCCAATGCTTGAAAGTTCCCCCACCCATTGCTCTCAGTGTAGTTTTTAACAGCCCATTGTACCGTTCGATTTTCCCAGAGGCTGGTGCATGGTAGGGGATGTGATATACCCACTCAATGCCATGCTCTTTGGCCCAAATATCTATAACGTTATTCCGGAAATGAGTCCCATTGTCTGACTCAATTCTCTCTGGGGTGCCGTGTCGCCACAAAATCTGTTTCTCAAGGCCCAGGATAGTGTTCCGGGCAGTGGCATGGGGCACGGCGTATGTTTCCAGCCACCCGGTGGTTGCTTCCACCATGGTAAGCACATGGCGCTTGCCTTGGCGGGTTGGTGGCAGTGTGATATAGTCAACCTGCCAGGCCTCCCCATATTTATACTTCAACCATCGTCCTCCATACCAAAGAGGCTTTAACCGCTTGGCTTGTTTAATTGCAGCACATGTTTCACACTCATGAATAACCTGGGCAATAGTGTCCATTGTTAAGTCCACCCCTCGGTCACGGGCCCATCTATATGTTGCATCTCTGCCCTGATGGCCTGAAGTGTCATGGGCCCACCGGGCCAAAAATAATTCACCTTTATGTTGCCAATCTAAGTCCATCTGAGCCACTTCAATCTTAGCCGCTTTATCCACTTGTTGGTTGTTCTGGTGTTCCTCAGTGGCCCGACTCTTGGGTACATGGGCATCTACATGACGTACCTTCACCACCAGGTTCTGCACCCTGGCAGCAATATCTTTCCACAGTGCAGCAGCCCAGATGGGTTTACCTCTGCGTTGCCAGTTGCTCTGCTTCCACTGCTTCAACCACCCCCACAGGGCATTTGCCACCATCCATGAGTCAGTATAGAGATAAAGTACTGGCCACTTTTCTCGTTCAGCAATGTCCAGGGCCAGCTGGATGGCTTTTACCTCGGCAAACTGACTCGATTCACCCTCTCCGTCAGCAGTTTCTGCAACTTGTCGTCCAGGACTCCATACAGCTGCCTTCCATCTCCGATGCTTTCCCACAATACGGCAAGAGCCATCAGTAAACAAGGCATACTGCTTTTCACTTTCTGACAGTTTATTATATGGTGGGGCCTCTTCAGCGCGCATCACCTCCTCCTCTGGTGACATTCCGAAATCTTTGCCCTCTGGCCAGTCCATGATGATTTCTAGAATGCCTGGACGACTGGGATTTCCTATTCGAGTTCGTTGTGTAATTAGTGCAGCCCATTTACTCCATGTAGCATCGGTTGCATGATGTGTAGAGGAGACCCTGCCTTTGAACATCCAGCCCAGCACGGGCAGCCGGGGTGCCAGAAGGAGCTGTGCTTCAGTGCCAATCACTTCCGAAGCAGCTCGAACCCCTTCATAGGCTGCCAGTATCTCTTTCTCAGTTGGGGTATAGCTGGCCTCAGATCCTTTATATCCCCGACTCCAAAAGCCGAGGGGTCGACCTCGAGTCTCCCCTGGAGCTTTCTGCCAGAGGCTCCAGGTAGGACCGTTCTCCCCAGCTGCAGTGTACAGTACATTTTTTACATCTGGTCCGGTCCGGACTGGTCCAAGGGCTACTGCATGAACTATCTCGCGTTTAATTTGCTCAAAGGCTTGTTGCTGCTCAGGGCCCCATTTAAAATCATTCTTCTTCCGGGTCACATGATAGAGAGGGCTTACAATCGAACTGTAATTTGGGATGTGCATTCTCCAGAACCCCACTGCACCCAAGAAAGCTTGCGTTTCTTTCTTATTAGTTGGTGGAGACATTGCTGTTATCTTGTTGATCACATCTGTGGGGATCTGTCTACGTCCATCTTGCCATTTTATTCCCAAAAATTGAATCTCCTGTGCAGGTCCCTTGACCTTACTCCGTTTTATGGCAAAACCGGCTTTCAGCAGGATTTGGATTATTTTCCTCCCTTTCTCAAAGACTTCTTCCGCTGTATCGCCCCACACAATAATGTCATCAATGTATTGCAGGTGTTCTGGAGCTTGCCCCTGTTCCAGCGCATTCTGGATCAGTCCATGGCAAATGGTAGGGCTGTGTTTCCACCCCTGGGGCAGTCGGTTCCAAGTGAACTGGACACCCCTCCAAGTAAAAGCAAACTGTGGCCTGCACTCTGCTGCCAAAGGGATTGAGAAAAATGCATTGGCAATATCAATCGTGGCATACCACTTGGCTGCCTTTGACTCTAGTTCATACTGAAGTTCTAGCATGTCCGGTACGGCAGCACTCAATGGTGGTGTGACTTCATTCAGGCCACGATAGTCTACTGTTAGTCTCCATTCTCCATTAGACTTTCGCACTGGCCATATGGGGCTATTGAAGGGTGAGCGGGTCCTGCTGATCACCCCCTGACTCTCCAGTCTACGGATCAGCTGATGGATGGGAATCAGGGAGTCTCGGTTGGTGCGATATTGCCGCCGGTGCACTGTTGTGGTCGCAATTGGCACTTGTTGTTCTTCAACTTTCAGCAACCCCACAGCAGAGGGATCTTCTGAGAGACCAGGCAAGGTGGACAGCTGCTCAATTTCCTCAGTCTCCAAAGCAGCAATACCAAAAGCCCACCGGTACCCTTTTGGGTCTTTGAAGTACCCTCTCTTGAGGTAGTCTATGCCGAGAATGCATGGAGCCTCTGGACCAGTCACAATAGGGTGCTTTTGCCATTCCCTCCCAGTCAGGCTGATTTCAGCCTCCAGCACAGTCAACTCTTGGGATCCTCCTGTTACTCCAGAAATATAGATGGGTTCCACCCCTTGACAGCTTGATGGCATCAGGGTACACTGTGCACCGGTATCTACTAGAGCCTTATACTTCTGTGGGACTGATGTGCCAGGCCATCTGATCCACACAGTCCAGTAAATCCGATTGTCCCCTACCTCCACCTGGCTGGAGGCAGGGCCCCTCTAACAGTCGTCACAGCATTGGACACTTAAGTCGTGTTGAAAGGGATTATTCTTCGTTATCACAGGAGCTGGAGTAAAATCAGCTCTTCCACTCCATCTGGGAAACTGATCACCAGAGACTGAAGCCGTAGCTCTCATGGGACGATCAGTCTTGGCCCTTGCTCCCCTCTTCAGTTCACTCACCCGTTCCTCCAAAGCTGAAGTAGGTTTTCCATCCCACTTTGTCATGTCTTCTCCGTGATCCAGCAGGTAAAACCATAGGGTACCCCGTGGCGTATACCTCCTGTATCTCCTCTCTTGAACAATAGGACGCCTTTTGTTAATAGCTGAGACGCGTGTTGGTACACGTGAGGAGCCGGATAAATCAGATAGATTGTCCTTCAATTGTTCGATGTCCTGGGACAGTTTTTTCACAGCTGAGATGATGGAAGGGGTGAGATTGTCTTCGAACTCTCGGAGTTTATGAACCATTTCATCCACTGTTAGTGGTACTATGTCATTCCAGGTTACTGTTGCCAATGAATGGGCATATGATGACGGTGCATTCCGTGTAAGTTTTCGCCACATGGGTCGTGTACATTCAACTTCATCTGGATCTATAGGTGTATCCCCGTTATTCGGCTTGATGTGATAGATCATCTCTACGATGGCCGATTCCCTCAGAGACTGGATGCCTTTGTCTATAGTATTCCACTTGGCCGAACGACTCGTAACATCGTCCTTGTACGGAAACCTTTCTTTCACAGCTGCCAAGAGCCTCCTCCAAAGGCTGAGGGACTTTTTCTCTCTTGCAATTGCTTTGTCAATTCCCCCTTCTCTAGCAAGTGATCCCAGCTGCTTGGCTTCTGTACCTTCTAGTTCGTGACCATCAGCCCCATTGTCCCAGCATCGGAGTAACCAGGTGATGATGTGCTCCCCTGGTTGACGGGTAAAATCTTTTCGCATATTCCGCAGCTCGGTTGAGGTCCGAGGTCGAGAAGTTACCTCTTCTTCTTCTTCTTCGTCATGTGATGATGACTCCTGATCAGATTCTGGACCGGGTGGTGAATTCATTGGTTCTTCATCTCGCTTCACCCTTTTTGCCTCCTTTTTGCTTGTTCTCTTGCGTACAGGGGCAACTGATATTGGTACGAATTGGTCCTCTGGTTTGGCTGCAGTGATTATCACTGTGGTTTGAGTAGCAACTGTACTTGTTACTGGGGGTGGTGTAGCTACTGTGCTTGGAGCTGGGGTAACCGCGCTGTCTGTTGCAGTTGAAGTTTGAGCAGCTGCTGTACTTGCCACTGGGACAGCTGTGCTGTTCATTGCAGCCAAAGTTTGAGTAGCGACTGTTGCTTTGCCCTCAGATCCGCCGACATTCTTTTCCTTTTGAAGGTGCTGGATAGTGTTGAACAAGGCCCTGTAAGCATAGGCCAAGCCCCAGCACGTTGCCGTGATTTGTCCATCTCTGGTATGGCCAGAATGACCACACACCTCATTTAAGTGTTTTACTAATTCTTCTGGATTTTGCAGTTGTTCGGTAGTGAAATTCCAAAGTACTGGAGGGGCCCACTGACCTAGATACTTGCCCATACTATCCCACACACCCTGCCACTCATGGCTGTCCAGCCTCAGGGAAAATCTCTCGGTCCTCCTACATCGTCGTTTGACCCCAGACAAGACCCAAACCTGAATCTGCTTAACTCTTGAAATCAGTAGTGGGTAAAACACACTCTGTATGCGTGTTAGCATGGTGATTCCCATCACCATCAGCAAACAAGTCTCAACAGCATTAAAAGGCCATTCAAAAAATTCAAAACTCTCAAATGTAAATGGTCTGGGGGGACGACTAGGAGGGTAAAAGGATGTCTCCTTCCCAGGTTGAGCACCTGAGAAGGAGAAAAAAGATGTGTAATTGCTAAGCACCTCCATCATATACCTCCCAAAGTATAAAGGTGGTGACCACACTGGGAACATAAGCCAGATCAGTTTCATGATCAATGATTCTATTGTATTACAAGTCATTACCATAAGGTACAATGGGATAAAAACCTTAGCCCAAGCCCCACACTTGAAAAACACTAACACAGCAAGTACCGGATGGACGTAAGATATCATATACTGAAACTGTGAGATCAAGAGGAACAACCTTGAGAGCCAATAAATCAGCATTGTGACGAGTGACTATCAATCCAGTCAGATCTGTTCTTATCTCAACCCCACGTTGGGCGCCAAAAAAGAACTGTCGTGGTTTAAACCCAGTCAGGTAGCTTGTTCACTCACTCCCAGTGAGTGGTGCCGAGCTGACAACAATCGAGGTCCGTGTCCGTCTCCCCCCCCCGCCTCCCCGCACCGGGGCTCTCCCCTTCCCCGCTCCCGGAGGAACGGGGAGGAGGATCGAGAGAGTGCAACTCCTACGGGTTGAGACAAAAACAGTCCAGCAACAAATCACCACCGCTACTATCAGCTACAACAATGATAAGGGAAAATAACAAGGGAAGAGAATACGATACCACCGCCCAAGAGAAACGAACTCCACCCGGAAGCCCCTGTCCTTCCGGGTAACTCCCAGTTACCCCTCACCCCGGGCATGACGTGCTGTGGTATGGAATACCTCCCCGGCTAGCCCGGGTCAGGCGCCCCGTCTCTGCTTCCTCACAGCCTCCCCTCCTCCCTGGCAGAGCATGAGCCTCACAGAGTCCTTGATCAGGGTAAACATCACTTAGCAACAACCGAGAACATCGGCTTCACCAACACTGTTCTCAAACTGGAAGTCAAAACACAGCACTGTACCAGTTAACACAAAGGAAAAACATGACTGCTACTGCGGAACCCAGGACACCATAAATATGTATTTCAAAGACAATTAATTTTGATTCAATATTACTCAACTACCTAAGGTGAAGGATATGTGCTGCAGAGTGAATTTTTTATTTTATGGAAAAGTTTAACTCCAAGGGGGTATATTTGGCTTCAGTAGGCTAATGTCTATAAATGTACCAACTTCCTTTTTACATTTCATGGAATTGTTGACACATTTAAAGGGACAATCTCTTATTTAATTGAAGCCATATTTGGAAAAAAAAGCATGATTCAAGAGGGTCTGCTAGAATCTTTAACATCTCTAGCAATCTCATTCCCCAGAGCTGAGCAGCATTGTAGAATGAAGAAGGAAGGCATGACTACTAGCTGTTTTAGTTTGAATAATTTTTTTGATAATAACAGTTGCGAAGTCTAAGTCATCATAAGATACTCCAAAATCTTTTTGCATAGCAGATAGAACAGCACACAAATAAATAATTGCTACTGCTTTAAGCTGCTAATTAAAATAAATTCCCAAAGTAACACAATTAGAAGCTCTCATGACATGAGACTGGGTAGCACAGTCACATTTGTAAAAACAACTATTTAGTTATCTTTGTCTTTCAATGTCAGTGTTGCCAAGTTTAGGCCATGTTGTGATCCAGTTAGTTGTGTTGATTAATACTATTCTGTGAAAATAGTGGCACTGATTAACTAGGATGACTCACTGAGTAAACTCCTATTCAATACAAGTAACAAAGCTGAATCTGAGTCTCTTGCAGAAAAGTACTCTATTTAGAGAGCTCATAGGGGCTCCCTTCCCCTTTGGGAATTATTATCCTGGCCTGCCATCCACCTACACTGGCTGTATAAAAAAAGATATAATTTTATTTTACTTTTTTTCAATTTAATGTCTGAACCTTCAGAAAGAGCAACTGCAGCTAAAGCAAGCATTTTTGAGTATTTCAATAAAACAAGTTGTCCTGGGTTCAGCAGTAGCAGTCATGTTTCTCCTTCTTGGTAGCTGGTGCAGTGCTGTGTTTTGACTTTCAGCTCGGGAACAGAGCTGATAACAATGATGTTTTGGTTTGGCCAAGGACTTTGTGAGCCTCATGTTCTGCCAGGGAGGACGGGAAGCTGGGAGGAAGCAGCAACAGGACATCTGACCCAAGCTAGCCAAAGAGGTATTCCATACCAGAGCACGTCATGCCCAGGATGTAACTGAGAATGATCCGGAAGGGCTGAGACTGCAGGACTGGAGGAGGCATCGGCTGGTGCTTGGTAGGGTTGGGGCGGGGCGAGTTATCGGTCGGCTGGTGCTGAGGTGTTGTATTCTCTTCCCTTGTTATTCCCTTTATCATTATTATTATTGGCGGTAGCAGTAGTGATTTGTGTTATACCTTTGTTACTAAACTGTTCTTAACCCCTGGGAGTTGCATTCTTTTTGATTCTCCTCTCTGTCCCTCTGGGAGCAGGGGGAGGGCAAGAAGGGGGGGAAGTGAGTGAACGAGCTGTCTGGCTGGGTTTAAACCACGACAGTCCTTTTTGGCACCCAACGTGGGGCATGAGGGGTTGAGATAACGACAGATCTGACCAGATTAATAGTCACTCGTCACAATGCTGATTTATTGGCTCTCAAGGTTGTTCCTCTCGAACTCACAGTTTCAGAATGTAGTTACATTACTTACAGCCGGTATTTGCTGTGTTGGTGTTTATCAAGTGTGGGGCTTGGGCTAAGGTTCTTGTCTCACTGTGGTTTATGGCAATGACTTGTAATACGGGTGGGCTCCAGCAGCAGGGCGGGACGGACGTGGCCGTGGACTTGTACCTGGCCGTCCGGCTGCTCTTCACCGTCCTGGCCCTCGCCCTCGCCTCCGTCTTCGTGAGGCCGCGGGGAGGCGAGGGGGGAGCGGCCCTGGGAGCCGGCGGCTGCTGAAGCGGCCCGGGAGAGCGGCCCCGGGGACCAAGCGGCAGCGGGAGCGGGGCCGGAGGCTGCGAGGGGACGGCTGCCGGTGGAGGAGGTCGGGGCGGTCGAGGAGAGGAAGGAGGCGGCTGCCGAGCAGTGGGAGAAGGCGGCGGAGGAGCCGAGCCCCGCGGCCGAGCCCAGCCCCGCGGCGTCCGAGAGCATTCCCCGGAAGCCGCCCGCCGAGCCCCAGGAGGATGCAGGAGACCGCGCAGCATTTCCCGGCAAGGCAGAGGAGGAAGAGCTGGACTCAGGAAAAGAGAAGCTGGCGGTGAGAGAGCCGGCACGCACAGCAGCTACACCAGCCCCAGTGACAAGTACAGCAGCATCGTGTGAGAGTTCTGAAGGTTTTGAATGGCCTTTGGGTATCCTTGGGACCTGCCTGCTGATTGTGATGGGGATCAGCATGTTGGCACACATACAGACTTTTGTTCTACCCACCACCATTTTGTCTGATCTCAAAAGTTAAGCAGAGTCCGGTTTGGGTCTTGTCTGAGGTTAGATGACGATATAGGAGGACCAGGAGATTTTCCCCAAAGCTGGACAGTCATGAGTGGCAGGGTGTGTGGGACAGTATGGGCAAGTATCTAGTCCACTGGGCCCCTCCAGTGCTTTGGAAGCATCGGAGATGGAAGGCAGCTGTATGGAGTCCCCAGCAACAAGCTGCAGAAACTGCTGAAGGGGATTATTTTTGGCCCGGTGGGCCCATGGCACTTCAGGCCATCAGAACAGAGATGCAACATAGAGATGGACTCATGATCGAGGGGTGGACTTAGCAATAGACACTATTGCCCAGGTTATTCACGGGTGTGAACACTGCACACAGTCTCTCCTGCTCTGACTGTTACAAGAGATGGAGCCTGATATCATGGACCAGATGGACTCAGCAGCTTTATATGGACTGGTCCATGCACTAACATAAGAGTATATTGAAAATGTGGGGTCTGAGCATGACGTGAATGGTGTGGAATAAGGGGTGGATAATGTCCTGGGTTCAGCAGTAGCAGTCATTTTTCTCCTTCTTGGTAGCTGCTGCAGTGCAGTGTTTTGACTTTCAGCTCGGGAACAGAGCTGATAACAAGGATGTTTTTGTTTGGCCAAGGACTTTGTGAGCGTCATGCTCTGCTAGGGAGGAGGGGAAGCCAGGAGGAAGCAGAGACAGGACACCTGACCCAAGCTAGCCAAAGAGGTATTCCATACCACAGCACGTCATGCCCAGGATGTAATGGAGAGTTACCCAGAAGAGCTAGGCGTTTGCAGGGTTGGAGGAGGTATGGATTGGTGCTTGGTCGGGCTGGGGGGGTCTCGTTATCGGTTGGCTGGTGGTGAGGTGATGTATTCTCTTCCCTTGTTATTTCCTTTATCATTGTTATCATTGGTGGTAGCAGTAGTGATTTGTGTTATACCTTTGTTACTAAACTGTTCTTATCTCAACCCGTGGGAGCTGCATTTTTTTCGATTCTCCTCTCCATCCCTCCGGGAGTAGGGGGAGGGCAAGAAAGGGGGGAAGTGAGTGAACAAGCTGTCTGACTGGGTTTAAACCACAACACAAGTGTACAAGCAATATATGGGTCAATAAATACAGTACTGAAACAAACCAACAAAACCCCAAAACCTCAGTAAAAGCCAGAAAAACTAATAGTCAATACTTCATCTATTTACTTTTGAAAGAATAATACTTTCATAAGAGAATTTATTTAAAAGAATAGTAGACTTAAGTGATCAAAGTGAGGAAAATCCCTGTTTCAAAAGCTGACTTTTTTCATAGGTTTTGTTCTACAATACGTATATTCACTGAGCTCAAAATGCTACGCTTCCAGAAACTGCTTATTTCTCTGTCTGTTGGCTTCTAAATGAAAATAGGACATACATAGGGAAATATTTGTTTAAAATATCAATTTATTTGCTGTACAAGCTTGCTTGTGCTTATCTATATCTAATTATTCCTCTGCTGAAGCTGCTGCATTATCATAATAGACAGCCCATTTGTTATTCATGCAGTACTGTCTTCCCGTAATCTGTCTCCTCCCGAGTTGCCATATACATTATGCCTTATTTCTCTGCTGCACTCACAACAGGCTTTTCTTGCAGTACTTCATAGGCCGAAGATACATAATATTACTATTCTGTTGAACGTTGCCATACTTCAAGGATAAATAACAAGGTAGTTTCTGACTCCTCATATGCCTGAGCTTTTTTCTATATGCTCTCACACCAGCAGCGTGCTAAGATTAGATCTAACTGTACAGATGTGCCGAAGATCTTCTACACTACTCTGTGTGAGCGTGCATTCTGTGTCAGCACACAGCATTCACCATACCAAACCCTTGAGCACCAGAGCTGCATTTGTTCCCAACTATACTCATTCACTAGCCTTGCCCTCACCAGTTATTTAAAGGAACTCTCCATTAGCAAGAAGTAGCAAATATAATATTGGGACTATTTTCTGGTACTTTTTTTCCACATCGGATTAAGCTATTGTAAAGTTCTCTGCCCTGCAATGTGAGTTGTCTGCTTACACCTGAGTTACTGTTCATGCAACCTGTCTTCATATGAACAGAACTTCAGTATTCCCACCATGGATTACAGCCCTACTGTTTGTGAATGACATCCCATAAAACAGAGAACATAAAAACTTCAGGTATGCTGCAAGCATGGGAGAAATTACCCAAGTTTTTTTCCTGGGCAGCTATGTCATCTTTGAAGTTGGCAGCAGGCTGTCAATGTCATTCATAAGGACAAGCTGTCATATGCTATGCCTTTGGCTGACCAAGCTGCAGGGGTTTTCCTGGAGCAAGGTCTTGGCAGTCCCAGGATGCACTGGAGCAGAGCTCCACCGCTATTATTTCTGCTCTTCAGACTTCTGCCAGGGCTAGGAGGTTTTGGATCGTGACTTTGCAAACTGTTTGCTTCTTCTGCTTCTCTCATGGTGTTCAGATAAATCTTGGAAATAGACAACAGTGAAGATTAGTGTGTGTAAACAAGTGGTGAAGATTAATATGCAGTGCCAGCAAACATTACGAGAGCTGCAGATTGATGTTTAACAGTATGACTTCCACATTGTTCATACAAGAAATCTAAGCTGAAGGGGAGAGCCTCTCTAATATGTTTAGGTGTCAGTATCTTCCACTAAAATGTGGGGACAAAAGTGCCTGTATCAGTTTTGGGTTCCAGTTCGCACTGCTGCATGTGGTTGGTGCTGTCTATCTATTGTGTAGGAGCTGGGTATTTGGAAAGCTAACCCAGGCAAATGCATCTCCAATATTGCAGAAGAGCACAGATATCAATTAGCTCATGATGATAGAGTGCAGCTATCCACAGTATTTCAAAGTTGTCTTGCAAATGTCTTGTATCATAAAGGCACTTTAGTCTTAGAAGAAGATTGAATGAAAATAGAGTTTGTAAGTAGCTTGTGTTTTTTTAACACAGTAGGGATATAATGTGTTTCTCTGACTTTATCAAGGTGACATAACAAGTTAGTAATTGAGTTAATTCTCAGTTATTTGTCTTAGAATTGTGTCTTTTCATAGATTAATGTTAGAATACCAAATTACAATCAGAGTACATGAAAAAGAAAGACTCTTTCATTCTATCTTGAATTTATTAATTATATAGCAGACATTTCTTTGTGATAATAATTAGCCTTCAAGATGTAAAGCGTATGCATTTCAAAGACAGTTAATTTTGATTTAGTACTGCTCAACTACGTAAAGTGAAGGATATGTGCTGCAGAGTGAATTTTTTTATTTTATGGAAAAGTTTAACTCCAAAGGGTTTTATTTGGATTCAGTAGTCTAAGCTTCTCAGTGCCACTTCAAGGATACTGAACAGGCATCTGACTTCGAGACTTCCAAATAAAATTAGGGATTTTTCAGCCACTTTGTTGCCTATTAGAGGCAGGTGTCTTCTCTTCTCTATGCTGTCCAAACTGTGGATATGAAAAATAATAATTAAAAAGACATCACTCAAAAGACTGTTTCAAATTTTAAACACTATATAAAAGACCATTTGTGTGTTCTCATATGCTAAATTTTTTTAAATGGAATGTATTTCAGGAGGGAAAATTATTCTGTATTCTAGACAGATGCAGTTATTGGAAAAGAAATGTTATTGCTATTAGTTTGAACCAAGAGTTCTATTAGTTCACCATCGAGTGTGCAAAGAGAACACAGCTGTCCAAAATTAGAAATAATCAACTATTGAAGCATCTTAAGTTAAAATCATGTCCACATAGTACTACATTTCAGCTATTCTTGCTGGTGACACAGCACGGCATCTCCAGAAGACTGAAAACATATTCTCTACCGCTAGTCTCTCCCAGTTGGATTAACATTTGACGATGGGCAGAAGAGCCTTTAATATCCACTAATGATGTCTGTGTACAGCTGTTGAGGGTGGTCATGGAAATTATATAAGGTTTCCAACACTAGCCTAATTATCAGTGCAGTGATCCTATAAAATCCGGTCCTCTGCTTTAAAGATAAAGCCTACTTCCCTAGGAATGTCCAGTTCTTTGGGTGATTTTTCTGTAATTTTTGTACCACCTTACTAAGTAAAATCATAACCAGATGTAATATTTAACCAGTTGTAATATTTCAGGTTATAAAGTACATTTTTACCAAGCTGTTGTTTACTCAACAAAATTTACCTCAGAACACATACCTGGAAAATTTACACAAATCTTAATCAACAAACAAATTTTTCAATCTTGTGACATCTTAAGTCAAAGATGTCTACAACATAAAGTTCTGGATAACTCATGTAAATTTATGTTTTCCTCAAGCTTTAGTTCTTACAATTGCTACTTTACCTCATTCTTAAAAATATTTGAAGAAGTTTTAACTATGGGTACATTCTGTCAATTTCTCTTCAAAATCATTGAACAGCATCGAGTTTGCTTAAAAATTATTAAACTTTGAGTGTATTTTAGTTGATTTAACCGAGAATCTTGAGTTAGATTAACATTTAGATTAATATCCATTTTATTTGTTAATTCAGAAACATAAGAAATGTGTGAAAATAGGTCACATTTTTATTTATTTAAATATTTTTCTACACCTGAAACTAATACCTCTAAGGAGAGTTATTTCAGTTATTTTAAAACTTGATGAAATAAAGAAGCACAGCTAGAGAGAAATGCTAATCAAAAGGAAAGCACTGACTTTACAGTTAAGACTATATAATCTCTAAATACATATTAAGGAGTCCAATTTTAAGAAAAAAAAAACCTGAGATTTTTGTAGCTTAACTTTTGAAAGGATTTATAACTGCTCACATTTCTTAAAAAAAATCAAGAGTTTTCCGTGTATATGTTTAAATATAGCTTGGGGAATTCAGCCTTGCTAAGTAAGATTTAAAATGTTCCATCTAAAGCCATGATTTTTAATTCATATTTCAGTTTTCCAAACTGCTGGTAGTACCACATATTCAAATGAGAGCTTTGAAGGCTGAAGTGAAGCAGGGTTCCATGCGAAGAACAACTGAACATGGGTCAGTCAATTCTAGGCTCCTTAACCTTTCCAGTAAAATCCTACCAAAATATGTGCAAACCATGCTTAGTTTTGTTGTTTAGAGAAATAGTGTCAGTAATGGAAAATGAGAAAGCGAAAGGAAAGTATAAAGATGCTCTGCAAACTGCAACACAGAAATAGGTGTCCTTGCTGCATATTCAGCTAGCTGAAAATAAAAAAAAAAAAAAGTAAAAATAATACATTGAGATTAAATTCAACAGCAGGACTAAGAATTTACTGTCATAAAATAAAAACAAACAACCTTTGAATTACTGAGGTGAGTAGCCCGAGAGAGGACGCATTCAGCACCTGAGCGGGTTGGGGAGGAGATGAGCGTCCGGGAGCCTCAACTCAGAGCGGCAAGAGCCACCGAGCGAGGGAGCCTCAAGTCCTCGACAGGACCTGCCCAGGAGCCGGCAGCTCAGCTGACGGGAGCGAGCAGCTGACTCACACGGGGCGGAGCCAGGAGCAGCGGCAGCAGCCCTGAGCGGTTAAAAACCTGCCCCAGGGAGGGCGACGAAGCAGTTTGTGTGGCCGTTCGCGCGAGCGGCTAGGAGCGGGATGGTGAGCACTCGCCGTGTGAGCAGGGCCCGGGCTGGGAGCTCTGCTCTGGCTGCCCCGGCGGTGGCCAAGGTGGGCACCCAGACAGAGCCGATGAAAGGGGAGGCTGCAGTGCAGAGCTCGGGGTGCAGAGAGTGCCTGCACTGGTCTGGTGAGGGGAGGGTGCACAATGGGCAGGGCTGCACTCGGTGCTCCCTGGTGGAGGTCCTCCTGCAGCAGCTGGCTGAGCTGTTGGGGTGCTGTCAGTAGGCTGCGAGATGTCAGGGAAGCGGAGGGCAAGCAGGAATGCTTGCTCCAGGCCCAAACTGAGCAGGGGCCTCGAGCTTCCCCTGTACCTCATGGAGGAAAGAAGGAGGCCGTTAACCTGGGAAGCTGGGAATTAGTGACAAAAAAAAAAACCACAACAAAACAAAAATACAAAAGAAAAAAAAAAGGACGAAAAGGACAACTAAAAGCAAGGGGCTTCCCCCTAAATCTGTTTTCCCCACCCAGAAACACTTTGCTGTCCTGCAGGGGGCTCATGAGGAAACGCACTCGCGCCAGAAACAGCCGGCTGATGCCCTGATAAAGATCTCTACTGGTGCTGCCAGGAAAAAGTGGTGGGTCGTAGTAGTAGGGGACTCTACACTGAAAGGGACAGAAGCACTCGTCTGTCGGCCTGACCCTGTCTCAAGGGAGGTGTGTTGCCTACCAGAGGCATGGATCAGGGATGTGGCAGAGAGGCTGCCTGCTCTAGTAAGTCCCACGGACTATTACCCACTCCTGGTGATCCATGTGGGTGCTAGGGATATAGATAGTAGTAGCCTGGGGAACATAAAGAAGGTCTACAGAGCCCTGGAGAGCTGTTTAGGGGCTCTGGAGCTCAGATAGTCTTTTCATCAATTGTCCAGGATACAGGGGAGGACCTAAAAAAAGCTAGGAGGATTGGTGTTGTTAATAAATGGTTAAAAGGGTGGTGTCATAGTCAGGGCTTTGGGTGTCCTGAACATGGGACCCAAGTTTGTAGGCCAGGTCTAGAGGAATTAGAGATGTGTGCACATCTACGGGGGTATGATATAATAGGCATCACAGACACATGGTGGGATGGCTCCTATGACTGGAGTGTTGGAATGGAAGGTTGCAGGCTCTTTAGAAAAGACAGGCCTGGCAGGCGGGGAGGTGGAGTTGCCCCTTCTGTTAGGGATAGGCTGGAGAGTATGGAACTCTGTCTGGGGACAGGTGAGCAGTCCACAGAGAGTTTGTGGGTCAGGGTTAAAGGGAATATAGCTATGGGAGACATTACTGTGGGGATCTGTTACAGACCGCCTGATCAAGGAGAACCTGCAGATGAAGCACTCTTATAGACATATAGGAAAAGCCTCATGCTCACAAGCCCTTGTTCTCATGGGGGACTTCAACCACCCTGACATCTGTTGGAAGGACAGTACGGCCCAGCACAAGCAATCCAGGAGGTTCCTCTACTGTGTGGAAGACAACTTCCTTCTGCAAGTAATAGAGGAGCCGACAAGGAGAGGTGCCATGCTTGACTTCGTACTCACCAACAGGGAAGGGCTTATTGGAAACGTGACGCTCCAGGGCAGCCTTGGATGCAGCGAACATGAGATGGTTGAATTAGAAATCCTCAGGACAGTGAGAAGAGTGTGAAGCAAGCTCACTGCCCTGGACTTCAAAAGAGCAGACTTTGGACTCTTCAGGAACCTGCTTAGTAAGGTTCCATGGGATACAGCCCTAGAGGGCAGGGGGGACCCAAGACTCCTGGTTGGTATTCAAGGATCACCTGCTACAAGCTCAGGAGTGTTGCATCCCAACTAGAAGGAAGTGCAGCACGAGGGCCAGGAGACCTCCTTGGATGGATAACGAGCTGCTGAGGAAAATTCAAATGAAAAAAGCGGCTTATAATAAGTGGAAGCAAGGACAGGCGGTGTGGGAAGAGTACAGGGATGTTGTCCAGGAAGCTAGGGACAGGGTTAGGAAAGCTAAGGCCCAGTTAGAATTAAACTTGGTTAGGGATATTAAGGATTACAGGAAGGGATTCTATAGATACATAGGAAATAAAAAGCGGAA
The DNA here is from genome assembly GCF_034315485.1 of Pezoporus occidentalis. Taxonomy (NCBI): domain Eukaryota; kingdom Metazoa; phylum Chordata; class Aves; order Psittaciformes; family Psittacidae; genus Pezoporus; species Pezoporus occidentalis. Next base: position 6,526,740 of record NW_026915713.1, on the reverse strand, counting down.
GAGGGAGAACGTAGGCCCCCTCAGGAAGCTCTCGAGAGAACTGGCTACACATGATTTGGACAAGGCTGAGGTTCTGAATGACTTCTTTGCCTCGGTCTTCACTGGCAAAGGCTCTGACCAAACCACCCAAGTCTTGGAAGGCAGATGCAAGGACTGTGAGAATGAAGACCTTGGGCCCACTGTAGGATAGGATCTGGTTCGAGACCATCTTAAAAATCTGAATGTGCACAAGTCCATGGGTCCTGATGAAATCCATCCGCGGGTCCTGAAGGAGCTGGAGAATGGAGCTGCTAAGCTGCTGGCCATCATATTTGAGAAATCATGGCAGTCAGGTGAAGTTCCTGATGACTGGAAAAAGGGAAATATAACCCCCATTTTCAAGAAGGGGAAAATGGATGACCCGGGGAATTACAGACCAGTCAGTCTCACCTCTGTGCTTGGCAAAATCTTGGAGCAGATTCTCCTGGAAGGCATGCTAAGGCACATGAAAAACAAGGTGCTTGGTGACAGCCAGCATGGCTTCACTAAGAGGAAATCCTGCCTGACCAATTTGGTGACCTTCTATGATGGGGCTACAGAACTAATGGACAGGGGTAGAGCGGTTGATGTCATCTACCTGGACTTGTGTAAAGTGTTCAACACTGTCCCACACGGCATCCTTGTCTCTACATTGGAGAGCCATCAATTTGATGGATGGACCACTCGGTGGATAAAGAACTGGCTGGATGGCCACACACAAAGAGTTGTGGTCAATGGCTCAATGTCCGGCTGGAGACCAGTAACGAGTGGTGTCCCTCAGGGATCGGTGTTGGGACCGATCTTGTTTAAGATCTTCATCGCTGACATGGACAGTGGGATTGAGTGCGCCTTCAGCAAGTTTGCTGATGACACCAAGCTGTGTGGTTCGGTTGATACGCTGGAGGGAAGGAATGCCATCCAGAGGGACCTTGACACACTTGTGAGGTGGGCTGATGCCAACCTCATGAGGTTTAACCATGCTAAGTGCAAGGTCCTACACCTGGGTCAGAGCAATCCCAGGCACAGCTACAGGTTGGGCAGGGAAGAGATTCAGAGCAGCCCTGTGGAGAAAGACTTGGGGGTGTTGGTTGATGAGAAAATGAACATGAGCTGGCTTCAGTGTGTGCTTGCAGCCCAGAAAGCCAGCCGTATCCTGGGCTTCATCAAAAGAAGCTTGACCAGCAGGTCCAAGGGGGTGATCCTGCCTCTCTACTCTGCTCTCGTGAGACCTCACCTGGAGTATTGTGTGCAGTTCTGGTGTCCTCAACATAAAAAGGACATGAAACTGTTGGAACAAGTCCAGAGAAGGGCCACGAGGATGATCAGGGGGCTGGAGCACCTCCTGTATGAAGACAGGCTGAGGAAGTTGGAGCTGTTCAGCTTGGAGAAGAGAAGGCTGCATGGAGACCTCATAGCAGCCTTCCAGTATCTGAAGGGGGCCTATAGGAATGCTGGAGAGGGACTCTTCATTAGGGACTGTAGTGACAGGACAAGGGGTAATGGGTTAAAACTTTAACAGGGGAACTTTAGGTTGGATATAAGAAGGAAATTCTTTCCTGTTAGGGTGGTGAGGCACTGGAATGGGTTGCCCAGGGAGGTTGTGAATGCTCCATTCCTGGCAGTGTTCAAGGCCAGGTTGGACGAGGCCTTGGGTGATATGATTTAGCATAAGGTGTCCCTGCCTACGGCAGGGCGTTTGGAACTAGATGATCTTAAGGTCCTTTCCAACCCTAACGATTCTATGATTCTGTGATTCTATACCCCCAGAAAAACAAACAAATGAACCAACCAACCAAAAAAAAAAAAAAAACCGCAACAAAACCCCAGGCCAGATTAAGCAGAACCATTGAAAGGAAGGGAATAAATAGGTGCTGAAGAATATAAAGCACTTTGAAGTCTTACAGTTCTGCCTGCCACTTTTCTTGGACCCACTGGCAAAAGTTTGTATCCAACCTTGACTATCGTGCAGTTTGTAAAAGGTTTATAGTTTGCAAGTTGTAAGAAATTAATTACTTCGAATGAAAATTATTTCTCAGTTCTAGCAGAGGACTTGCAGTAGCACTGCTGGATAAGATCAAATTGTACATTGAGCAATCTAAATTCACTAGTGTCTGAGCAGTATGATCTAGCTTGCTTTAATTAATTAACCCATCAAAAATTGCAGAGTTGAACATCCACTTGAGAGCAATTAATATCTACAGCAAATTATGTCACATTGTTATGTTTTATTCATATACAACTTCACATAATGTAATTGGATTTTAAGGGCTTCTAATTCTGCCATGTTGTACACTTCATTGACTAATTTGAACCAAAAAGATGAAGATACATTTCAGTTACCTGCAGTTGATATTCTGCAGCCTACTGCTTATATGTACATATGGGAGGAAGTGTCAGACACCCTGCAGCATGGTATGGCATGTTGAATAAAATCAGAGAAAACACAAGAAAGGTTAACTTGCCATGGAAATATTTAAATAAAAACCATGTGAGAGAAAAGAGCTTTTCATTTTTAGATTGGAACTGTGACATGCAACTCAGATTTCCAGTTTCACTTAACCTTGTGATCTCTGCCATTTGCACCCAATCACTAAATTGACTGTTTCATACACTAAACAAGTAGCCAAAACAGATATTTCAGCTGACAGCTTCACATATTCTGCTATCCCTTTAACTGTTGCTGACAACTTGTGATTGGTATTAATCATTATTAGTATGAATATCACAGCAGTTCCCATGAGTTTCATAAAAAATTGGATAGAGCTTTAGGCAACATGGTCTAGTGTGAGGTGTTCCTGCCCATGGCAGTGGGGTTGGAAGTAGATCATCTTAGGGTCCTTTCCAACCTTAACCATTCTATGATTTTATGAACTATAACAGTACAGTGTCTAATCCAGCCCTCTTCCCAAGGGCTTGAGGGATAACTGGTCAAGACATTTGCATCAAATAAGTAGTATTTCTGTGATGAAGGATACACTTACTAACTGTAATTAATTATTTGCCTAAGACCACGCTGTTAGCTCACACATTCTTCTTGATCACTTAGGTGAAATATAAAGTTTAACAATGTTCTTGAGCATAAGTCATACCTGTGAAACACCCTAAACTATGAACATGAAAAATCCTGATTTTGCATTTGAATTTCTATTTTTTATGGCTTTTGGTAAGTATGGCAAGTGAATATTAGCAAATCAAAACAGAAGTACTCTAAATCTATATTTCAGTGGGAAAAAATAAAAGGAGATCTTCCTGAGGGTTCTTAGTACTTAAAGGGGACTTATAAGAAAGATAGGGACAAACATTTTAGCAGGGTCTGTTGTGATAAGGAAGGATGTAATGGTTTTATACTAAAAGAGGGGAGATTTACACCAGATATTAGGAGGATACTTTTTACAGTGAGGATGGTGAAACACTTGAAAAAGTTGCCCAGAGAAGTGGAAGATTTCAAAGTTGTGTTTAACAGGACTCTGAGGAACCTGAACTGGTTGAAGATGCTGCTGATCATTGTGGGGAGGTTGAACTAGATGATGTTTAGAGGACCCTTCCAACCCAAACCATTTCTTGATTCTATCATTCTATGTTATGCATTCTAAACTTGTCTAAGTTGATAGAGTATTATAGGACTAAGGACCTTTAAGAACTATTAAACTCTTATATCCTTGTTGATTCCTTTTGGATGTCTCAGGGTTTTTAATCCCAGTTGTGATATGGATCAAGACATACTTGTATCTAGTCTGATGTTTAACATTGCCTTACTGGCAACCTTTTCAAGCCACTGATTATCTTTTCTGAAGCTGTACCTGTCTAGTGTATTGCTGGTTCATAATGAGAGCTTTCTATCACTATGGTAAGACATAACCTTTCTGCTATGATTTTTTTTTATATTTGAGATGTTATTCACCTTCTGTCTGAGTTTAACCAAGCTCAAAGAATTCTCATATATTAACACTGGAGATACTGCAGTTGCTTAGTATGAATTACGTGGTGATTTACTAATCTTTCCTCTAACAAGTATAGCATTGAAAGCAGAAGGAAGGTAATGTGACAATCTGTAGTATAGCTACTATGATCTCTTTGCAATAAAAAGTGCTTTGTTGCTTTTGGACCTCAGCAATGCATCATAAGTGGATGGATTAAGGAGAAAAGAAAGGAAATAGAGTCATTTACCTCAAGAAAGAGCAGATGACATGCTCCGTAGACTATGAAATCTGTGACTGTAACCTGCAAAGGCTTGACTCTTATAAAGCTGTATCTTTATTTGGACCCTCTGATATCTACTACAAAGCAATTGTAGCTGAGTTCTGCCATTTAATAAGGGCTTTTATGGTATGTTGCACCATCATGGATTGCGTGGTGTCTGCTAACTGGAACTCATGCAGCAGTCTTTCCCTTAGTGGATGTACAACTGGTTTCTCTCTCCTGTACCTAGCTGGCTAGTTCCAAGACCAAAGTCTCAGAAATGTTCACTTTCTTTTAAATGTGATTGATCTTAGCTAAAGTATTAAAAAACAGACTCGTTTCAGGATAGAGATAGACAAGATGGACAGATATACATAAGCACATATACAGATAAATTACAGAAATGATACCTTAACAAACTGGGTTAACCCCCAGAAAAAGCAGACATGGTTAAGAATTACTTTTAACTCAGACCAGTGATACTTAGACTTTATTAATGAATTGCAGATTTGATCAATTTATGCTTATCAGGATTCTTGTACTATATTAGTACTGAAGATAGAAATAGTAAACACAGAAACCTCTTATAACTGTCTTGCATACAGGGAGTTTCTTATACTATTATACAAAGCTGTTTCTCAACACATAACTCAGTCCTAAACCTGAGTTATATTATTTTGCCGACCAGTGGATTCCCACTCTCTCCCACTACAGGTGGGTCTGTGGTGAATATTCAAAGTTAGTAAATCAATAGTTGCTGTAACATCTTTTAGTGCATATTTGCCAAGTGTGCTTTTGAAAATGATGCTATGCACATCTCGGAAGAAGAAATCAAGAAGTAAAAAATAAAAATTCTGGTAAGAATACTGAGAAAAACTTAACGTCCTGTAAACAGACACATAACCCCCCCCCAACTTTACTGTAAACTTCCGTGTGTTTTGTTTCCATGTGTTTGGCTCTTTCATATTTTTCAAGATTATTAATAATCTGATTTTTCTCCCAAATTCAAAATAAATTCCCTCCCTGCCTTTTGTTGAACAAAACTTTTTAGTGACTTTCAAAGCCACAGGATATTCCTAAAGTAATTGAAAATTCTGGTTCTGCCACTAAAATGAGAGAAAAAAAATCTACTGTGCTTTGAACTGTAACTGGGGGTTTATGTCCTTTCTGCTCCATAATTCAACAACCTGGACTTCTGTCATTTGAACTGTATTTCCAAATCTCACTGACTATCCTACATTATGTGAATAACTATAAGGTATAGGAACTGCTACACAAAAAAAAAGAAAACCAGAAATTTAACTCTTTGGTTGATTGCACTTTCCAGATCTCCAGAGGGCTTGCTAGGAGTGTCTGAGAGGTTTTGAATGGTATCTAAAATCAAAGACACCCTTTTACCTAACAATGTGAATCACAGCAGAAAATCCATTTGCATTGTTTTCTCCAAAGCAATTTCTTCATTGGTTTTGTCCCTGCAGGATGAAGGACATCCAGTAACAGAGGACCTCACTAATTCCTAGGCAATCCATAGGCTGCTTATGCTCTTCCTTGCATCATCTTAAGTCTGTGCTACAAAGGAAAATACATATTATGTTGTCCCTCTTTACAGGATGGACATTTATTTTAGCTTAACTAATGTACTTCCGGACTTGAAAGCGATTCTTCTTCTCCTCCTTCAGTTCCACACTGTCCTGTTTATTTTTCAGATTTATCGCAGTTTGATGAGCAAGAGTGGACCTCAACTTTGAGGCTATTCCAGTGCATGTCTGTAAGGTCAGGCTGTGTTTCTATTTGCATAGCTATCTTTTCTTGATAATGTCTTCTAGTATACCTCTCAGACTTTTTTATATGAATCACACCTTGATTCATCTCATCTCCTCCCGACAACTGACACTCTTTAGTGTACAATTAGTATCATTTTAATATATCATAAAAGGGGGATTCACTTTGCCTTGCAAATCCTACAGCAAAAAAAAAGAAGAATGAGAACCTTGTTTAATAATTTTAATAATGCTCTGTTTCCTCTGCATTTCTGCTTTTCATGGAGCTAAACGTGAAATTTTCTCTATTTCAAGACCTCAGAACTGATTTAGGAGTTTGTTGTTGGACAGTGATGGCATCCTGTGATAAATTTGATTCTTTACAAATATTCATTATCCTGATATTAATTCAGAAGTTTCCCAGTCATCAATATCTTGCCTTATGAGCCTAAGAGCCAAGGAATTAAGGAAAATACGAGGTGAAAGTGATAAATTTGATTCACACAAGTATAGTCACAACATATTCGTTACTTACCCTGGTTTTAGATCATATAGGAGAGAAGATTTTTAGCCTGACATCTGAATGTGATTAATCCACTGACACAGCAGAGTCTTAGAAAAAGTTGCTCCAGTATCATGGAAGAAAGCACACAGATGTTTGAAAGAAAATTGGCTTGATGGGTGATGCATGGTGGTTGGTATTTGCTGGTGCATTCAACTTGACTCAGTGGCAAATAAAAGATGGAAGATAGGGTGAGTTTATAATTAAGGGCTCTAAGAGAGACAACCAGTGGTTTATAATTACATGTTTGAAAGTATCATTTGTTTCGTCTGAATACTAATGGAACTTTTAAATTTGCTTTCTATAAACAACAAGCTTGTGCAATTCCATTCTCCAGATATCTGCAGGATGTAAACAAACAAGTGTTGCAAATATGGCCAAAGCAAATTTATTGAAAAGTGTGTGTTGCATAGAAATTTGTTGTACTACACTTTAAAGCCTTCATTTGAACCTGTACTTTCAGTCTCTCTTTGGATGAATCTCTTTCAACTTTATAGTTATGTCCTGTCTCTGAAGACTATTTTTCTCCCAAAATGAAGTAAAGATTAATATATTCTGGATCATCTCATTTTTGTCACTTTTTTCCTGCAACCCTAAAGCATCTATAACCTATAATCTGTTCCTTTTAGGATACTTCAGAGTAAATATTCTTTCTGTGTCATTTTCAGTGTAGCCCAGTCCAACACAGAGGTTCAGATTTCTTTCTACTAGCATTCCCATCTGAGTTTGGTATCAGACAATAATATTTTGGGGTTTTTCCCATGGTAAGGCAAATGTAGAAACAGGCACTTGTATATTAAGGGCTAGTGCTAGATGTGAAAGACTGGACAACCTAGGGTATCTCAAATAGTATATGGCCAACTGAACTAAGTCCCTGATCAATGCAAACTCTGAAGGATACAGACTGATTAAAGTTATGCTGACAGGCACCTATCCACTCAACTGAATTACTGTCTGCATTGATGAGTTTTCTACTGGTTATAAAGGGAACTTGGAAGCAGAAAACTACAATAGGTAGGTTTCTTAGTCTTGAAATGCATTCTGCCTGAGTGAAAGTGAAACTCTAATGCTTTCTTTACCCTATTCTTATGTCTGCAATTGCCCTCTCCTTAAACCTTCTTCCTCCACCCTTGGCCCCTTCAGTGCTTTCAAAGCCCAGAGGCAACAGAGAGAGGTAGGTGCCCCTTTTCCCCTCAGCATCTCTTGCTGCAATCCAGCCCCTCCAGTGCCCTTACTTGTAGAAGGTCTTTCTTGCTTGTTTTGTCACTGATACAAAACTGACCACCTAAAAGAAGATTACTGTGGTATCATTGCAATAATTACAATGGTGTAAGAATCCGTGTAAAATAATGGATGACTAATAAATTCGTTGTGAAACCAATGAAAAACAAAAGCGGCATTCCTAACATGTTTAGCGTTCCTTGAGATGATTGATAATCTGCTTAAAAAAAAAAAATTAAATCTCCTACCTTCTGTCAAACAGAACTTAATCTTTACAGTGACTTTCAAAGCTGCAGGGTAGTCTTTGTAAATGAATTTCCTTGTTACATGATAAAAATTACACTGCAGTTCTAAAACCTAATTTAGGGTGTATAGGCTTTCAGCTCCATAAATCATCAGCGTGTCCTTCAGCTGAGGTGTGCTCACCACTTCTGTCAGGCTGTAATATATTATGTAACTATATAAAATATAAGGTGCAGTAACAGGTGCTCTTAAAAATCAAATTCAAGACAGAGCTTATATATGCATATAAGAATTCATTTTATTTGGATAATACTATGATATAAAACTTGAAATTGAATTAAAATTACTTATACTTTCAGATCCTCTTAAGAGGTTGAGTTCAGTTAACATGAGGGAGACTTTTTAACCTGTATAAATGCCACAATACATGAATACGCACCTTTAAAATAGCTTTCTTTTAACCCTGCATGATTACAAAGACTTACTGTCTCTTGTCTGTCTCACTATTCTCTTTCAAAACTGGGGTGTAACAGAACCAAAAGTACTGATCATTTATCATGATCTATAAATATTAACATCCTTGCACAGGTTTTCTCTCACAGACAAGGGCAAAATCTACTTTTGGGACTGTCCATTTCCTCAGTGTCTTACCATTTAGGCATCAATACATTAATAGCCAGTTCCGGGGGTGTGTATCTGCGTAAAGAATGTGCATTGTGAGAAATGCACGGTAGCGAGGGGGCTGCAACTCATTATTAACGTTTCTAGTAAAACAACATATTTCTTCTCAAAGATGGGCTTCTTAGCTTCTTATTGGTTTGTGCACTGTAGCTGTTAAAAATAATGGGAAATCCATTACTGGCTTACAGTCTCAAAATCAAGTTTAATAACTGCTTTTGCTCTTATCTATTCCTTCCTTACAGCAACTATTTATTTGCTCTTGTCTTTATCCTTCTGTGGTACACAGTCAATATTTCACTGTTTCTTTTACATTTTGTTATTCTTAGCTTAGTGCTTTTCCTCTTTTGATTAATTTTTGTGAGACTGCTGGAATGTCTTGCATTAATTTGTAAGTGATTTTAAGTATTTCTCCCCAAAATGTGACTCAAAGTTAAGTTCTACAGGCACACAACTTGCTCTTCTAGGCTGTGAGCAGAATTCATTTGCCTGGGACCCTGCATTTTGTTAGATGAAGATTATCTCTGTTGTTATTTGGAGCAATGCCTGAGTGCATTTGGAATATGTTCAGGATCTCAATTGAGAACATGTATCTTGAAACTGGATAAAGATTAGTCAGTAAGCTTTGAGATGCATGCCAGATGGAGGAATCACAATTGTTCGGGAGCAATATCTATTTAATGTAGCAATAAAAAGTGGTAAGAAAATTGGTACACCTGCAAAATGCAGATACCACCAAACTAATGCGAGCTGAGCCTTGGTATAGTATAGGCATACCAGGCCAAGGATCACCCTGGAGTGAGAAGCCCAATGGAGACATGCATGGCTTATTAACTCACTAAATTCAGCTATCCCAAATCCAGAGGCAAGTTAGACTCTCTGCATGTCACTATGGTGTGTGCAAGCACAGGATCTCCGCAGTCATATAGTATAGACATGCGCAATGCATGTTTAGACTCTTTCTGTTTATACTCTTTCTCTAGCAGCATTTTATATAAGAAAGCACTACTCTGCTTTTTTTATTGTTGTTACTGCATTTGATGGCTTGTCACATCTCCAGGAATTAATTCTACTGTCGTGGTTTAAACCCAGTCAGGTAACTTGTTCACTCACTCCCCCCCTTCTTGCCCTCCCCCTACTCCCGGAGGGACGGAGAGGAGAATCAAAAAGAATGCAACTCCCACAGGTTGAGATAAGAACAGTTTAGTAACTAAGGTATAACACAGATCACTACTGCTACCACCAATGATAATAATGATAAAGGAAATAACAAGGGAAGAGAATACATCATCTCACCACCAGCCAACCGATAACTCGCCCCCCAAGCCCGACCAAGCTCTGACCAATACCTCCTCCAACCCTGCAGTCTCTCAGCCCTTCCGGCTAACTCCCAGTCACATCCTGGGCATGACGTGCTGTGGTATGGAATACCTCTTTGGCTAACTTGGGTCAGGTGTCCTGTCTCTGCTTCCTCCTGGCTCCCCCTCCTCCCTGGCAGAGCATGAGGCTCACAAAGTCCTTGGCCAAACCAAAACATCGCTTGTTATCAGCTCTGTTCCCGAGCTGAAAGTCAAAACACTGCACTGCACCAGCTACCAAGAAGGGGAAAAATGACTGCTACTGCTGAACCCAGGACATCTACTAAAAGATCCAAACCCAAGAATATATTTTGGGAAAATACAGTCTATTAAATGCATCTAAAAATGGAAGATATTTAAAACCGTTGTTCTCAGATAAATCCTTCCATTTTAAATAAGTACTTGTAGGGAGGCTGAAAGAAGCTACTTTAGTGGTATTTGCTGTATAGTCTAATAGCAAAATCATTCTGGTTGGAGTCAGTTCCTTGTCTCTTCAAGCCACTGAGTCACTTTTTTTTTTATTTTTTATTTTAAACACCTCTACTGCAATAGTCTGCAAATAAAATTTTTCTATATACCGTGTTCTCAATTAATCTCCCTGTCCCCCTCTCCTGTGTGCTAAGTGTAATTCAATTTAGGTATTGAAATTCCCTTTGCAGTCAATGGAAGGATATAAGCATTTTAGAAGGGCATTTCATCCTATTCTTAAAATCAGAATCCCACTCTGCAGTTCAGAGGCACAGGATGGAGTTCCTTTGATCAGAAGTTGGGACATCTATATCTATAAGTTCCATAGACTCATAGAATCACAAACCAACATCTGATCTAGTTGTATAAATTCTTTGTATTGCCCATGTTAAAAAAAGAATAGGGGCTTTCATTCATCTCAAAGTAGATTCCAAATAGGACAAATACAACACACGGCACAGGTGCTGGGTGCTAAAGCTGGGTGTTGAATGTAACTTTCCTCTCACTTGACACGGGAGACGCTGGGCACCTGCCTTAGGTGTAAAATCCAAAGACACCTAATACCTTCTATCCTGATTACTGAGATGGCGTCATCCCTTAACCAAGAGCTTAACTAACCACCTACCCTTTGACATTTCAGCTAAGCTAAATCTGAAATGTAGGTGAGATGAATCCAGGCTTGTGTGCTTCCCCATCCATACCTCATATTTGCAGATGCTTATCTATTAAAATCCTGTTGAGCACCTATTTGATTCCTATATCGAAATACTAATTCATATTAAAAGTTCCAAAAGTACAGGTATTTCCAATAATTAATAGTCTAATTTCTAGCTATGAATGTAGATTATAAAGTACTTTACACAGGGATCCCTTCCTTATTTGCACCTAAAGGTTCTAGTGGCTAGTTGCGCTTCACCCTCCCTCCTCCTTAGAGAACATATTTTCACACCTTTCCACTAGACAGAAAGCATGTCTTCCTGAAATATTTGTGTGATGCATGTATTCCTTCTGAACTGTACAGCACTGGGGAAGTCACTATTCTCTTACCTCTCCTTCACATGGTGTTAATTAGTGAATGCCATGTGGTTCTGCAGTGTGGCTTACATCATTACTGTCTTTTTTGTTCCCTTGTAATGTTTGTACAGTGTGTTAACAATGAAATCAAATCCAGTAAATTCAGTAATGGACCACCTAATGTAAGTGGGGAAGGGTGTTTGGAGGCAGGGAGAGAAAGTATGCTTTATTGCAGCAGCTCTGTTTTATATTATAGCCCCATCTGCCTATGCTGGACCTTTGGATGACATCCAAAAGTGCAAGCTAAAACACTGATCATTCAGAAAACACTTCAGCAGATCAGCTAAATAATCAGACCCAAACTAGATGGTGCTGTGAAAAATAAGTACCTTTTTCTCTCCCAGTTTATGAATAACTACTCTAACAATGACAAAAAAATTGCATATAAAGCTTTTGCAATATTAGGAGAAAAATCTTCTGCCAGGGGAGGAAATGGTTCACTTTACATTTTTTTAAAATTAAATACAGTGTGTTCAGACTATCTTCATTAAGCTACTTTTCCATGATATAATATTTTTGGTATAAAATAATAATATCAATATTAAGAAAGATTTTTTTTATTTAAAATCACCCATATTAAAGTGCATTCTGCATGTACATATACGTACATCTGCTACTCTGATAACTAAAAAAGGTATTTTTTACTTTGTGTATATAAAAACCACTACAATGTTTATATTTCATATTCTTTGTATAGAGGTTTCAATTGACCTCCCACTGCAAATAAGCAAAGCCAATGTATTTCCCCATGTGTATAATAACTACAGAACCACCTGCCCTAAATAACTGTGGGCTGATTCATGGGGCTATCATTTTTCTCTTTCTTGTACTTTTTAAATTTTGGAGTTTGTTATTCAGAGTTCATTGTCGGTCAATTTTTCACATATATAAAAAAGTGGTAATTATTTAGCACTAAATACATTTAGCCCGTTTGACATGATAATTAGATATGAAGTTAGCATATTCTCTGAATCTAAAAATAATGGGAGGAGCATTTGTCTCAAATTCTTCTTTCTAGATCAGTCAGCCACTAAATATATAAATAAATAACTCCTCATGCTTATTTACTGTCAAGTAACAGTATGCGGAAACTTTGCAAAGTTGAGTTATGAGATATAGTTGGATCATTTTGGAGTGTTATTACTTTTAGACTCAGCAATTTGGCATTGTTAAAATACAATGATTATTTTTGCCTTCTTTCCAGGAGTTCAAGACAGGCATGAAATTTAAGGCCTAATTTTGTTCTCCCCCTATACTGGCATAAATCAGGAAGAATGCTATTTCATTCAGTGGAGATACATCAATGTAAAATTACATCATGATGTCCTGACATCAACCGTCACTTCAAAAACACTACCAATAACACTGCTTTATTGCTATTGTTGCACTTGATATTGGTATTTTGGTATTTCCCAAAAAAGCAATGACAGGATTGACATACTACTTTATAAACCACGTACTGTATAAGCCATTATCCTAACCTTTTGGAAAACGTACTCTCTCCTGTCAGTAATGTTTTTGTAAATTGTCTTGCCAATCTGCAATTCCAGTTCTACGGAACAGTTCTGCGGGATGGTAATAGGCAGTACATTGCCTGAATAGACAACTCTAACAAGATTAGGAACCTAACTGATGGTCAGATACACATGAGAAAACAAGGAGGGAGGAGGAAAAAAAGAGAAAAATATGGCAGTAATGTGATCACTCCGTGTACAGTTTAGTAGTGAGAATGACCTGGTCATTCTGAATAATTGAAGCTTTCTGATGTAAATAAATCATTATCAGCAGTCTCCATCTGCCTTCTACTTGCTTTACTTAGGGACTAGAACGAAAAGTGTGTTTGACCAGGTGGAGATTTTTTGCCAGTGGAAAAGGAAGATTTTTTCTGTCTTCTTATTTATCCAATTGTCAGTGTTTGCTAGTCCAGTGTTATTAGCTCTCTTCCTTGCTAAAAGGCAAAAAGAGTAAAGTCCTTTTTATTTTATTGGTGTATTTTTAATTTTCTTTATTCAATTCTTTCTCCTTCAGCAGGCTGGAAGATGTTTAATGTTATTCTGGCCTTTGCATGCAATACTGTGAACAGATTGGTGTTGTCAGGGAATTACATCCAATCTGTGTTTAGCTTTGAAGAGGAATTGTTTATGATTAGGCGATTTACACTTGAAGTGGGCAGAAGATGGCAAGGCCTATAATTAGAAGGAGGGAAATTTATCTCCCAACAGCATGTTCCTCTCTCTGAGCAGAGCCCTAGAGTCAGAAAAGGGCAGATGTAAACACACTTCTCCTCCAAGCTGGCTGATTCTGCACCTGGGTTTGATTGAGTCCTGGTTGTTGCTGCCAGGAACAACAGTTGGACTTCAGCCTGGTTAGGAAAGGCAAATTCTGTCACCACTGTCTTCTTTGCTTAGCTTATCTCCTGTGTTTTCTAAAACATTTTGTTGAAGCACATCTGCCTCTTCTGACCCAGTTGGCCAAATTATGCATGAACTAGCAGTGGGACATTACCTGCTCTTGGGTTTGAGCAGCCATAGGCCACTTGAAGAACTGAAAAAGAATCAAAAAGGCCCAGAATAGCCGTACTAAAAAACATCTTCCTTAAGATGAACAAAGAGACATTGTCAATGCCCAAACTCTCTTCCTTAAGCCCGTATAGCTGTATCCCACCCCTGTACTTCTGCCTGTAATTCTGCCTGTGCATCAGGGATGGGGCTCTGCCAACATGTCTGTGCTAGTCCCCAGTAGAAGACAGTGACTATAAGACATATTACAGGTATTACCCCCAAGTTTAGCAGTCTTTAGCAGTTTAGAAAATGTGTTTCTTGTCATGGCAAAGGGCTCAAAATTCCCACTTCCACACTCTACCAAGTGCCATATTAGCTTGCTATCTGACTGCCTTATTGACATCTTTGATAAACTTACAGGTGTCTTTGGAGCGAAGTGTCTGGGTTTTTGGAGACAGTTTTTTTGTAAAGGAACATTACCAAACTCCCATGGTCTACTCTGCCATTCCCAAGAGTCTCCTAGAGAGGAAACATAAAAAGAGCTTCTTTTTAGGAGTATGTCAGTAATTTATGTCAACTGCGTTTCTTCTTGGAGCAGTCCAACTAATCCACAACTTATTTTTCTTGTCTATTTTAGAAGTCTGTATTTTAGAAGTCTGTATACCAACTTGTAAAGTTCAGAATTTAGTTCAGATAAAGTTTTTAAGTGATACAGTTGTCTTTTGACAGTAAAATCACCTCCACCTAAATTTATTCCTTTTCTGAACAGGAAAGTAAAGAATAAATGGCAACTAAGAGGACTTTCTTATGGACACAAGTTGTTTCGATTTGATTTTGTCTTCCAGGAAACTGTTTCTTGCTGAGCTTTTTCCTTCTCCCTCACTCTAACCTTGGGAGACTTCAATTTTTTGAATGTATTAAGAGATACTTAAGTGTTAAGAGAAGGACGTATGCTGCCAGACTAAAACTCCATATTGAAAAAGCCTCAGCCGATCTTGAATAATTCTGGTCTATATGATTTCCCAGCCAAGCCATAGCTTCTGTCATCCGAGAAGCTGTTAAGAAAAAAGAGATAAAAATAACACGATAATTTCTTTTTAACATAATCACTTCATGTACATCTAGTAAACATGGGGGTTTTGCAAGAAATGTTTTTTTGCAGCCCCCATTTAACCATTTTTTTCAGTGCTTGCCCTCCCCCAGTTTCCCACAGAACAGAGGCATTGTAGTTAATTTCTATAGCTCATACTGGATTCTCTGTAGAATGCATTATAGCTATAAAAGGAGGCTGATTATATTCCATTGTGAACTCTTACCACAGAACAACTATTTAGTGTCTTCAGTCTTCCTGTGCTCTGAAGCAGGAAAGAGCTCCTGGGAGTTAACTGACATCTGTATTTGACCAGTAGCTCTAGTTCAGGAGCGCTGTTAGTGCTTGTTGAGTCTAAAGAAACAAAAGAAATGGTTTTACAGAGACTATCAGCTTCAATAAGCCAGGAAAGGACAAGTTATTTATTAAAATCTGTACCTTTAGAAAAAGTTGCTGATATTCTTTCTATATAATGGGCAGATAGAGACTAAAAAAGGAAGCAATCGACATAATATAGAGACAAGTCAACAAGAACTGAACAAAAATAGTCTATATCTCAGGAAAAAAGTGTGAAGAAAATAGACAGGAAGAAGTAGCAGAATTCTTTCGGTATAGATTGCACTGAGGACTTGAATTTATTTTATATTCTACAAACTGTTTCACTGATTAAAAAAAAACCAAACAACAACAAAAACAAACCACGTAAACCCAAGCAAAAAAAAAAACCAACCAAACCAAACCAAACCAAAAGAAAACCTCAAAAACCCTAAACCAAAGAAAGCCACAGCAGAGAAATGAAAAATTGAGAGATTTCAAAGTATAAGATTGTGCTGGGAAAGCATTACATAACCGAATATAATACTAGAAATCGTTGCAATGATAAAGTAGCTAGAAATTTGAAAAAAAACCTGCCTTTCACAAAATCCTCCAAAACCTGATATGTTTGTTTTTTTTAAAGTGTCTGTGGCATATGAGCATTAAATCAAGTTTCAAAGACCTTTCATGTTCAATAAAAAAAAAGTAGATTTCAAGACAAATAACATAGCAGTTCTGCTAATAGTAATTTAAATTCTGCATTGCTTTTCATACTCTATTAAGTGACCCAAACCTGCCAGCAAAGGCATAATTTTCATAAACCTTAAACTTAGGCTTTTCCTACCAGCAAAAACTGGCTTAAGCATCCTGACTTTTATATCCTTCTGTTTTTAGATTAAGAAACATGGCAGAACCTCTCAAAGGACAGAGCCAGATTTTTTTGAAGGTACGTAAAGAAAGAGATTGCAGAATTAGTATATATCAGACTTCTACTAAATGCCCACCTGCATCTTTAGGTCATTGTATTTGAAAATATGCTGTCTGGAAGCTTCCTGACAGAATGTTTTTCTTCCTCTTGGCACATCCCATGATGTGCCAAGAATAAGACAGGAACTCTGATTTTATTTATGTCTGAATCCTTCTCTGAGCCCCAAGGGACTTTTTGGATGAGTGACAAACAAGCTGAAAATACAATAGAGCTGCAGGTCAAACACAAAATAAAATGCAGAGTGAGAAGTCCTGAATGTCACTAGTGGTTTGATTTTTATTTTTTTATGGTTGTTATTTGGCATTTGCATGCATTCTGGATCCAGCTGATTTGTGCTGTGCTGCAGGAAACAGTCCACACACTATTTATCACCCTGTACCACAGTGTGAAAATTAGTTCCCTGATATTAAATTCA
Source organism: Pezoporus occidentalis (assembly GCF_034315485.1). Classification (NCBI taxonomy): domain Eukaryota; kingdom Metazoa; phylum Chordata; class Aves; order Psittaciformes; family Psittacidae; genus Pezoporus; species Pezoporus occidentalis. The sequence goes on along the minus strand of NW_026915713.1, from coordinate 6,509,870 downwards.
ATTCTGTAGACATGAATTTTGTAATATGGACAGATGCAGCCATGACATAAATGGTGGCTAAGGCCCCACTGCAGGTACTATACCCTGCTGTCTTGTCCTCCACCAGAGTCCAGGCTGTGCCCCATAGCCCCAGCCGCAGCAGGCTGCCTGCTCCATGGGGAATTAGCCCACCGCTGGCAGAGACACAGTACCCACAGCCCTTCTGGCTTCAAGGCCGCTCTGTTCCTCTCTCCTGCCACAGTGTTGGCACCATTTCGACTCCCAGTACAGCACCACAGATTCTCTGCAGAGCCAGAAACTACAGGGATGTGCTGAGTGGACAGACTGATGCCAGCACCACAGCAGGGGAGAGAAGACTAGCATGAAAGCAAAAACCTTTGTGGTCTGCCCTGCAGATCTGTGCTTGGCATTACATATTCAGCATCAAAATGCCTGGTGAATCACAGGTCACATTTGTTAATTTAGGCTTCACTTCAGATAGCTGATTGAACACATAAACCAAACGAGTATTCCCCTTGATTTCAATTAGATCATTCAATTTAAACCTAAGCAAATGCTAATCTTTGCTGAACTAGGGCCATTTCTGTTCCATAATAAAATCTATACTTCATTTGAAAGGACAGAAAATGGAAAGAGACGGCTGTCTGCCATAATGTATGAGAAAAAACATGCTCAAACCCAGGATTCATCTCTTGTGTTTGTTCTCTGTAGGCTGCAAACACAACCTGAGCTGCTAAAACGACAAAATCAAATGTAGTATTTCTGAGGTAAGACACTCAGATGACTTCTGATTAATTGTAACTCTCCCTCTGGGAGCTGGGGCAAAATCGCAGTGGCCAAAATGAAAAACTGAGTGTTCATTCTGCATGTGTTATCCACCTGCAAATGAAAGTATTTGCTTTGGCATTTGCCAGCATCCTCAGCTGTGGACCGCCCTCAACTGCCAAAGACTGAGATGCTGCATATTCCACTGTTCTGAATTTCAACAGCACATTTTAAACTGACCCACCAAAGGTAAAAACTGTCTGAAATCTATGAGTTCATCTTAGACTCAAATGCCATTTTTGAATGGAGAGTCTAACATTTGGTTCATTGGTATGGTTGTCATGAGAATAGATTAATCAGTCCTTTTGGAGTGCATGCCATACTGCTGAGCACCATAGAAATGCCTGTAGCTAAATTTTTTTAAAAGTAATTGTCAGCATTCTCTTCACATATATTCTGAAAGCTCCTAAAAGCCCTTTCTGACCCTTTCATATTCAGTCATTTGTCTTGCAAAATCGGCTGCTTAGTGTGTGCTTGTGTAGTGCCATAGAGGATTATGATGAAGCTCTAACTTTAAAGAATTAAAGAATAGGTATTATGTTCTGGTTTCTTTCAGAACTGAAACTAGAATTAGATGGGTTAGATGGGAAAGAAAAATGGTTCACTGAAACACAGGAAGAAATCTGTTTTAAACTAAATAATAAGAAATAGAATGTTATGATATATGGCCATGAAAATGATCAGAGGGCTGGAACATGTTTTTTCTGAAGAAAGGCTGGTGGTGTTCAGCATGGAGAAGGCCCTGGGGAGACCTTAATGTGGCTTTTCAATATATAAAGGGGACTTATGTGAGAAATGGAGAAAGACTTTTTTACCAAGGCCTGTAGTGAGAGAACAAGGGGAAATGTTTGTAAACTGAATGAGGGTAGATTTAGTTTAGACGTAAGAAAGAAATTCTTTATGACAAGGATATTGAGAAACTGGAACAGGTTGCCCAGAGAAGCTGTGGAAGACCTGTCGCAGGAAGTGTTCAAAGCCAGGTTAGATGGGGCTTTGATCAATCTGGTCTAGTAGAAGGTGTCTCTGCACATGACAGGGGTGTTGGAACTAAACGCTCTTCAAAGGTCCCTTCCAATCCGAACCATTCTATAATTCTGTGAATGACAGAATCTATTTGATGAGCAGAAAGGACCAGCAAGATCATGAACTGACTTAGCAAAAAACAGGAGTTCAATACATAATCAAAAGACATATAAATAAGATAAGGCAGGAATTCTACTTGGGTAGGGAACAGCTAGGTAGACAGTAGCCTGAAAGTTGGACATGATGGCAAACAAAAGACAATGAAATCAAAAATACTTGTAATTATATTTCATATGCATTGATGAAGATTAGAAGTTTAGAACTGTCGTAGTTTAAACCCAGTCAGGTAACTTGTTCACTCACTCTCCCCCTTCTTTCCCTCCCCCTATTCCCAGAGGGACGGAGAGAAGAATCGAAAAGAATGCAACTCCCATGGGTTGAGATAAGAACAGTTTAGTAACTAAGGTATAATACAAATCACTACTGCTACCACCAATAATAATAATGATAAAGGGAATAACAAGGGAAGAGAATACAACACCTCACCACCAGCCGACTGATAACTTGCCCCCCTCAGGCAGACCAAGCACCAACCGATACCTCCTCCAACCCTGGAGTCCCAGCCCTTCTGGATAACTCTCCATTACATCCTGGGCATGACGTGCTGTGGTATGGAATACCTCTTTGGTCAGTTTGGGTCAGATGTCCTGTCTCTGCTTCCTCCCGGCTTCCCCTCCTCCCTGGCAGAGCATGAGGCTCACAAAGTCCTTGGCCAAACAAAAACATCATTGTTATCAGCTCTGTTCCCAGGCTGAAAGTCAAAACACAGCACTGCACATTGCTGGTTTCTGTTCAACTTTATGACCACAAGGACTCCTAGTGAAAGTTGTTTTCCAGTCACTCATCCCTCAAAATATTACTGATCCATTGACATATTCCTCCACAGATGCAAGGGTTTGTGTTTTTGCTTCATTGAACTTTGTGAGATTACTTTTTGCTTATTTCTCCAACCTGTCCTCTGACAGCACAACCATCTGGTGTTTCAGACAGTTTTGCATCATCACAAACTCGCTGAGATTATGCTGTGTCCCATCATCCAGTTCACTGATGGCGATGTTCAATAGTACTGGCTCTGGAACTGAACCCCTGGGGTACACCACTAATGACTGGCTGCTGGTTGGACTTCATGCCACTGATCACAACTCTTTGAGGCCAGGAGTTCATCCAGTTTTCAGTCCATCTCACTGTCCATTTATATAGGCTGTACTTCATTCAGTTTGTCTATGAGGATGTTACTAGAGATGGTGTCATTTCAATAAGACTGCAACCCAGCAACTGCATGCAGACTTCTAATTCCTTCTGTTTGTTCTCATGCTTCCCTCATCAGGATACATAAATTTCAGATAGGCACCTTGTGGTGTTGATTTGTCAGTAAAAGTTAGGTGTACAATCTACAAGTAGAACCAATAGCTTTTATTAGACTAGAGTATAGATGATATCAAATGTGTTTTAAAACAAAGAGTATATGGCAGGGGGAAGAAAAAGGCCAGCCTAAAACTGATGCTGAGTTCCTATACTTATACAAGGGAAACATCAGCCCCAGACATGTCACATTCTAACCGTGACTGTTCAGACTTCATCACCAAAACTCAGGTGGTTTCTTCTGTCTTCTCTAACAGTTGATGCTAATTGCATTCACCTAAAAATCTTGTCTTGCCAAGACATCCAGCACTTGTGTGGGTTGTAAGAAACAAGGATTCAAAATATATCATTTTGTTTCCCACTTCTCAGAAAAGTGTCATCTGAATTATTCTGAGTCACTCTTAGCCTGCTTTGTTAAAGCTATTCATTCACATGTAATTGTTAATTATTCATTGGTCTAGAAACCAAATATAGGCCAGTAATTAGAAACACTGTATCTCAGTAACTTCCTCAGTTACTAGCTGAGCAATTTACTCAAAACAGAACTTTAAAAAGTGAAACCGAAAAGATCCCATTCCTTGAGACCTCCATTCTCTAACAGTACATTAACATTTAGTGGACAGTATTTTCCAAGCAAGTATTCTCATAGTATTTTCTAGAAGTGCACAGATTTGAAACTTTGGGAAAACAACACGGCAACAGGGTAAAGCAAATGAGATTCAGTGTTCAGCTGAATAGTAACCATTCAGTTTTCCATTTTGCTGGATCCAAAATTTGAGTAGAAAGGTCAATAAATGGATGTTGAGCAGATTTCAAAGGTAAAAAGATTGAATTAGTGATATTTTACAGAAAAACACTGAATTGGAAAGGCTGAAGTTAAGTTTCTTCTAATTAATTTGTTAAAGACATAAGAAAAAATATACAAGGATAAAAATAGCCATTTAAAACATTCTTAATTAAAAAAATAATAAATGCACATAAAGCAAAAGGGTAACCATTTCAGTATTTTCATATCAAACAAAAATGTGTACATGTAGAACCTTTTTTCTCTCTTTTTTTCCCCAGCGAAGTCAGGAAGTTTGGAATATTCTTTGAAGTCCTGATAAATGTGCTGGGTATTTAGAAGAGGAGCTTTTGATACATTTATTGTTTCAGTGTCTTGGGTAGTTTTTAATGTAGTTGAATATATATATATATATTTTTTCCTTTTCTTTAAATAAACATTAATTTTAAATAACTTTTTGTCGTGGTTTAAGCTCAGCCATAAATCACGCAGTCGCTATCTCACTCCCCCACTTTTTCCCTTCCCCCCCCCCCAGCTCCGGGAGGATGGGGAGGACAATCAAAAGAATGTAACACCCATGGGTTGAGATAAGAAGAGTCCAGTAACTAAAGTATAACATAAATCACTATTGCAACCACCAATAATAATAATAATGATAAAGGAAATAACAAGGGAAGAGAATACAATACCACCCGCTGACCGATAATTCACCCCACCCAGGTGTCCTATCTCTGCTTCCTCCCAGCTTTCCCTCCTCCCTGGGAGAGCATGAGACTCACAAAGTCCTTGGTCAGTCTAAACATTTGAGCAGTAACTAAAAACATTGGTGTTATCAGCTGTGTTCCCAGGCGAAAAGTCAAAAACACAGTGCTGCACCAGCTATGAAGAAGAAAAAAAAAATGACTGCTACTGCTGAACCCTGGACACCTTTATTTCCATTTTTTGGAAAATTCAAGGGGAAAATCTTTTCTCTTGTAAAGTTAATGCTCGAGATGCATGACTTAGACTGTGTACTGATTTTCTCAGTTTCATTCTTTGTGAAGCCTCAAGAAAACTAATTTATCACTTTTTTTTTCCTGCTCTTACCTAGATGTCCTCCTGTTTTTTCAATTAAGTCAGTTCACACAGCTTCTTCATAATCATACCCATGATTGGCCTTCCCTCAGGAATACTGGCATCTGCTTACCAGTGAATGTTAAATAGTGCAATTATATTCTCAAATACCATAAATGTCTACTTAATTCCCTAAATTGTCAATACTGTTTGTAAAGGATAAGTGAAACGAAAAATATTTGCCCTCATGGTTTATTTAGAATGCAAGCTGCTAGTGTAGGGGGCTGTCTGTGTGTATTTTGGTAGTGGCTGGCACAATAGGGTAGTAGCTCTGACAAAATCCTGTGCAATTCTTAATACTATGAACTTCCCCATTTTGGAAATCTAAATATTTCGGAATGCTTTTCATGGTTTAAGCCCATTTGGCAACCCAGAAAAAATCACTCAGCCTGCTCTCTCACTCCCCCCCTTCTTCCCCTCTCCTCCCCACCACCGCCCCAGCCCCCACTCCCATAGGGATGAGGACGAGAATATAAAGAATGTAACTCCCACAGGTTGAGATAAGAACAGTCCAGTAACTAAGGTATAACACAAACCACAACTGCTACCACCAATAATAATAATGATAAAGGAAATAGCAAGCAAAGAGAATACAACCGCCCACCACCCGCCGACTGATACCCAGCCCAACCCTAGCACTGATCTAGCCCTTCTAGGTAACTGCCCCCAGTTTTACATCCTGGGCATGACGTGCAGTGATACAGAATACCTCTTTGGCTAGTTTGGGTGAGGTGTCCTGTCTCTCCTTCCTCCCGGCTTCCCCTCCTCCCTGGTAGACCATGAGACTCAGAAAGTCCTTGGTCGGACTAAACACTAGAATCATAGAATCATAGAACAGTTAGTGTTGGAAAGTTCCAACCCCCCTGCCATGGGCAGGGACACCTCACACTAAACCATGCCACCCAAGGCATCATCCAACCTGGCCTTGAACACTGCCAGGGATGGAGCATTCACAACCTCTCTGGAACACCCATTCCAGTGCCTCACCACCCTAACAGGAAAGAATTTCTTCCTTATATCCAAACTAAACTTCCCCTGTTTAAGTTTGAACCCATTACCACTTCTCCTGTCACTAATGTCCCTAATGAAGAGCCCCTCCCCAGCATCCTTATAGGCCCCCTTCAAATACTGGAAGGCTGCTATGAGGTCTCCATGCAGCCTTCTCTTCTCCAGGCTGAACAGCCCCAACTTTCTCAGCCTGTCTTCATACTGGTGCTCCAGTCCCCTGATCATCCTCATGGCCCTTCTCTGGACTTGTTCCAACAGTTCCATGTCCTTCTTACGTTGAGGACACCAGAACTGCACACAATACTCCAAGTGAGGTCTCATGAGAGCAGAGTAGAGGGGCAGGATCACCTCCTTCGACCTGCTGGTCACACCCCTTTTGATGCAGCCCAGGATATGGTTGGCTTTCTGGGCTGTGACCACACACTGAAGCTGGCTCATGTCCATTTTCTCATCAAACAACACCCCCAAGTCCTTCTCCACAGGGCTGCTCTGAATCTCTTCTCTGCCCAGCCTGTAGCCATGCCTGGGATTGCTCTGACCCAGGTGTAGGACCTTGCACGTGGCATGATTAAACTTCATGAGGTTGGCATCAGCCCACCTCACAAGTGTGTCAAGGTCCCTCTGGATGGCATTCCTTCCCTCCAGTGTATCAACCGAACCACACAGCTTGGTGTCATCGGCAAACTTGCTGAGGGTGCACTCAATCCCACTGTCCATGTCAGCGACAAAGATGTTGAACAAGACCGGTCCCAACACCGATCCCTGAGGGACGCCACTCGTTACTGGTCTCCAGCTGGACATTGAGCCATTGTCCACACCTCTTTGTGTGTGGCCATCCAGCCAGTTCTTTATCCACCGAGTGGTCCATGCATCAAATTGATGTCTCTCCAATTTAGAGACAAGGATGTCATGCGGGACAGTGTTGAACACTTTACACAAGTCCAGGTAGATGACATCAACTGCTCTACCCCTGTCCATCAGTTCTGTAGCCCCATCATAGAAGGCCACCAAATTGGTCAGGCAGGATTTCCTCTTAGTGAAGCCATGCTGGCTGTCACCAAGCACCTTGTTGTTTTTCATGTGCCTTAGCATGCCTTCCAGGAGAATCTGCTCCAAGATTTTGCCAAGCACAGAGGTGAGACTGACTGGCCTGTAATTCCCCGGGCCATACATTTTCACCTTCTTGAAAATGGGTGTTATATTTCCCTTTTTCCAGTTGTCAGGAATTAAACCTGACTGCCATTATTTTTCAAATATGATGGCCAGCGACTTAGCAACTCCATTTGCCAGCTCCTTCAGGACCCGCAGATGGATTTCATCAGGTCCCATGGACTTGTGTATGTTTAGGTTTTTAAGATGGTCTTGAATCAGATCCTATCCTACAGTGGGCCCAAGGTCTTCATTCTCACAGTCCCTGTGTCTACCTCCCAAGACTTGGGTGGTGCGGTCAGAGCCTTTGCCAGTGAAGACCGAGGCAAAGAAGTCATTCAGAACCTCAGCCTTGTCCAAATCCTGTGTAGTTAGTTCTCCCAAGAGCTTCTGGAGGGGGCCTACGTTGTCCCTAGTCTGTTTTTTATTCTCTACGTACCTATAGAATCCCTTCCTGTTATCCTTAACGTCCCTAGCCAAGTTTAATTCTAACTGGGCCACACACAATTCTAACCTAGCACAACTAAAACCATTGGTGTTATCAGTGCTGTTTCCAGGCTGAAAGTCAAAACCACAGCACTGCGCCAGCTACTAAGAAGGAGAAAAATGACTGCTACTGCTGAACCCAGGACAATGCTCAAGAGATTATGAGTGATAACTTTCAAGTCTTAATTTTGGGAAATTGAAATCTGATGCATAACAAGATGCAGCATAAAATCCTTTACACCCTTTCACTACCAAAAGCTGAGCTTGTATTGCAAAAGGAAGTACACTCCATTTTAAATTGCCTTTATAATTTAAGTCTTTTTTTTTCATCAAACAATTTCTTCCAGAATTCCTTCTAGAGTTATTCAGTTTGGATGTCTGCACCATGGTTGAAATATGTTATTTTTAATAATTCCATCACGTGTAATATGATCTTCATTTCTCCAAATTTATAATCGAATTGTGCTATAGTACCTGAAAACATTGAAAGTAGTTTTAAAGGTGTTTTCAAAAGCTGTTGAAAATATTAGCTTTATCTTGAAATATTTCCAACAGAATAGATTTTAAACCTTTAAATGGATTTTTCTGTAGACATAATGAAATATATGTAAAGGCAATGGGAATGAAAAAAGTGAGAACTAAAATCAAATGTTCTACTCTTACACTGATAGTAGCCCTCTAGCAGTAAACAGGCACAGAAACCTGAGAGAAATATTCTGAATCTTTTGAACATAAGTCAATCTACAATTTGTGAAAACACTCATCTTTTTTTAGAGAAAACTTAAATTTGACTTTTAGCACAAATAACTCCTTGCACATGAGAAGACTGTAATTAAGTATTTTAATCCTGTTGATTCTGTGAAGTTTAAATGGCTAATATTACATGTACTACGAAGTGATCCCTGTCAAAAGTAATTTCTCAGAAGCTTAGATGAGGACAGGAATGTCCATTCTGAAATCACTGCCTGTTAAGGAAGTGGAAAAAGCAATGCTAAAATATTGAAGACCTGGGCTTTTGTATCTCATAAGAGTAATATGAAAATTAATAGTCTAGTCATTTCTGATGCACTGGAAAATATTTGCAGGTTAAAAAAATGCAGACTTTTTAAATGCATTTCTTAAAATGAAAAAGTAGCTAAATTTGAACAAAGTATATATTTATTCATCTAATAAAATTCATTTTGAGCAAAAATGCCATTCAATTTTACCACCTACATGCATTGTTCTGGCTTTTTTAACAATCAACTTTCTAGTTATGCCAGGGTGTAGACTTCTGTTTCTAGTTTTTTAGGGGGGTTGTTTTGTTTGTTTGTTTGTTTGTTTGTTTTTTGTTTTGTTTTGTTTTTTCTGATTACAGTGGCCTTATCTAAGATCAATTTTAATAAGACTTGACTAAATTGCAAAATAATTAATAGGTCCAAAGCATTAAGGAAAAACATTTCTTTCTAGTACAGATCTTCAGGGGAAATCGTTCTAATGGTGATATTAAAGGAAACAAAAATATGGAGGACCTGGGATCTTTCTACTTTTCTTAGAGAGTACTGAAATAAAAGTTTCCCCACTTGCAATTACACTTTCCAAAAGGTGATCACATTTTGCTTACAAGAAATTAAGTTCATTCAGTATTAGACACAAAGTGGAGAACTGGAAAGAAAGGCATACTAATATTTGTATTTACAGTGTAGTTTTAATCTGCAAATATTCTAAATGCTTTGTTAGGTGTGTATAAAAGCAGAGATAAGCATGTCTTAAAATGAAATTATATCCATGTTTTATTTATATTTTAACTGAAAAATTGTATGCTATATAAACTAAGAGATATAAAGTATTTTTTCCAGACAGAAAAGAAACATCTTCCTTTATTCAAATGCTCTCTTGAAAATGTATCTTTCATTTTGAAATGTCATTATTGTTGCCACGGTCTGTGAACATGTCATGTTTGATTAGCACTTTGCAACTCATTCTTCAGAAAGTGTCTGAGTGGTTCTACATAAGAGATCTGCATCTGATACCTGTGAGAGAAGAAATAATAGTTGTATTACAGTGGCATTTGTACAGTAGCTTTGGAAAGAACTGGGATTGAACAATTTGTATTGTTGAGATTTCTATAATTTTAAAGAAGTAATAAGTAATAGATCGTTGACGATCCTGTTACTTCTGCCTGCCTAGAAAGTGAAGTGGATTATAACCTATCTCTTGGATGTTTTTTCATTAATTGTGAAATGGATCTTTCACTCATTCCATGCTGGAAATATTTAATACTACTTTGGTCAGAAGAGTATTGACATTATTGCAATTTTCAAGCTTTTCTGGAAATCATTAGCTCTTTTCCAATATAATCCATGACACAAGAAGCCACAAAGATAATAAAACTAAGGATTCCTAAGGTACTGATTCGCAAGCACAAGGGAAATGGGGCTGTTAATTTCTTAATTAATACTAACTTTGTCCTCAGAGTTCATGACACAAGGTGTAATACAATTGAATTAACACAATGTCTGTATTTTTGACAAAATTTACTTTTTAGAAGATCAGTAAACAAGTACATACTTAAGCAAATATTTTATTGAACTAATTTATGACAACTTTACAAAGCTAATTAAATATGGAATGATACAAATCAAATTCATTATTAAAAAAATGTCAATACAACAATATGTGACATTATCAAAACATCAAATGAATATAGCAAGTAATCAGCTGAAATTACAAGGCTGACACTAGAAATAATTATTTCTGGTAGTCAATAGGGGAAAATCTGAAAAGATCACTTTCAGTCTAAGATAGCTGGGGTTTTTTAGGCATTATGAGCATTGATCTAGTTTCTGAAGTTCTTAGACTTTTGCCAGGAAAGATATCTACGTTGGTTTCACTCAGAAAAGAAGGTAACTGAGTCTTTGGCAATTCTGCTTAGTAAGTTTTCTATTGATGCTTTGTTTTTATTCCCCTCTTTTGTAAAACAGCATTGTAACATACTTTCTAAATATATAACAAAGTGATTGATAAACAATGTCCAACATGAGATGTTCTGTAAAGGATGTTTCATAATTCAAGGGAAGAAATGAAAAAAAGAGGAGAGGGAAGAGAAGCTGGTATTCATAACTAGAAACATTTTTGTAGCAATGACTGCTTTTACTATTTACTATAGAAATGCATATGCACTAGTGGAACAATTTTTACATTAAAAAACAAACAAACAAAAAAAAAACAAACAAAAAAAACAAACCAAACCAAAATGTGGGACAGGCTATATTTTGAGTACTTTTATATGGAACAGAAAAGTGCATGGAGTTTAGAACAAGAGAAATGTCTTTACACAATCAACAGAAGACTGTGGTTGTGGGATGGCATTAAATCCTTCATGTCTTTGTGTAGAAGATTTACCCAGAAACTAAGCAAGATGTACCTCCAGTGTTTGCATTAATATAGGCAATTATTTTAATATGTTCAAAATAAATATTTTGAAATATTTATGTTTCAAAAAACTATATGTAAATTTCTGAATTGGCTTAATCTTTATTTTGACATTTTCCTTTTCACTTTGCTTCAGAAATATTCACTGGTTGGAGTCCAGTTAAATGGATCAAAGTATTGGTCTTACGCTTTCACAACAAGCAATCTGTTAGGCCTTAACCAACAGCTCAAAGTACTGTCATCAGTGGCCTTTTACTTGAAATCTGGTAGTATTAGTATTCACAAATATTCTTCTTGAGCAGAAAAGTTTGATTCAAAGGTTTATCAGAAATACAGTTGAACCAGAAGTGATGGGACCTACAGTGAGAAGAAAAGATGTATTATTTTATGAAAAGAGAGATGTGCAGAAACACATTCAGTTCCTTGCACTTGCTTTAGCATTCATTACATTTCTTGAAATATTTGGATGTTTACATCAGAAGAATTAGAGAGCTGTACAAATTCAAAACTTATCCTAAAAATTTCTAACCTAAAAACGTATAAAAGATTACATTTTCAGATGTGTAATTAAGCTTTTAAACTTTTTCCTGCCCAGTTATGTTTGGAACTGAATTTCTTATTACGGAAAAGCCTTAGAGTGAAATCAGAAGAATACCGAAGTAGTTTTCCAAATTGAGATAACTGTCCATTTGACCTAAGGCCAAATATGTCAAAGTCTTTAGCTATGACCAGTAGGAAATGCTTAAAGAATTTAAGTCCCGGGGAGTATGCAGTGATTTATATTTCAGTGACTTTGTGATATAAAGAAAAATAATGTCAACTCCTTTCTGACAGCAGGTAAATTTAAGCCTATAGTTATATAGTTGTCTATAGTGAAGAGTTTCTCAGTTCAACTAAATGTGTGGCCATATTTTTTGAGGGATTTGAACCTGCTTCCTGACACATAAATACACTTAGTATTACCCTCAATAGATTTTCTCATTTTATGAGTCTGTCTTGTATTCTCCTCCATCTTTCTCAGGTTAAAAAATTCCAGTCTGCTCCATCTTCCTTCATGAAATGGTCTTTCCATTGTCTCAAACATACTTATCTAGCTCCAAAACTGATCAACCGATTATTTTTTTTTTTTTTTTGGTTGATTGGTTTTCTTTACTGTTAGAAAATACTCTTGCTAATTGATTAAGTCAAAATTAAACCAAACTGTAAAACTGATGCTGCATATTCCAGTCATAGCAGCTAGAGAGTTGAGACGTAAGTCTGGAAGAAAACTGAGAGTAGGACTGCAAGAGTAAAGCTGTATATTCATTTATGAAGGGACAGCCTGACATTCTGGTTTAAATGCTGTGAAAGTGGATGCATAAGCACATTGCATTGTATGGAGTTGCATATTATTAGCAGTGTTTCAGGAAACTGTTCCTGGCATATTTTAATTTGTTTTTTATCTCCCACCCTTAATCCAAAGTCATATTGCAGGTGTGATTCAGGCGTTCAGTAGAATAGTTTGAAAAGTGTTGATACATGTTGATGGATCTATGATGTATATGTATTCATGTGGGTTATTCTGTTGATAGGATAGAAATTATCTTGGGAAGAAGAATCTATGTCTAAGATAGAATAGTAATGGGCAGATCAGATGGAAAAAAAACTAACAACAGCACTCTTGTTTGAGTGTGGTTTTGGGGGTTATTTTGGTTTGGGTGGCTTTTGTTGTTGTTATTGTTGTTGTTGTTGTTCTGTTTTTTTTTTAACCTTTGTCTGATACTTATTTACTGGATGAAGCCCAGAAAAGCCCAGGCAGATCTGAAGCTGACACAGTATACTTTATAAATAAACCATTTTTAAAATAAGTAGACAAGCAAACTTCAAAGCTAACAAACAAGCACAAATCTTAATTTTCAGTCCACAGAGTGGATTGAGAAAGATTCCAATAGAAATGAGGTGGGAGAAATTAGATTTCTGTTTGATTACATCTGGATACAAATTGGGTTTAAATTAGATTTGTACTGCAAAACAAAGCTTGCACAGGAAACTGATGTATGTGCAGCTTTCAAGTTCACATTGAAGGTCCCTATTTTTAACAGTTGAGGTAGTGAATTAGTGAAGTACTTAATTACATGCCAAAATATATTGGTTTTATCTTTACCTTGCTAAAGGAGTGAAACTCTAGCTTTTCTAAAGTGTTCGTTCATCTGAAGAGAAGAAAGGTTGAGGATTTTTTCTTTCTTTTGAGAGGGCCAGAGATGAAAAATATGCATTTAAATTACCTACAAACACTGCAGGATGACTAATTAAATATGACTGAAATGTGTCATTCTTAAATGTAAATATTAATTATTTGAATTAATTTTAAATATAAATATTAATTATTTTAATTAATATTATAATAGAAAACTGCATTTTTCACGGTTTTAATAAGGAAAATTTTGTGTGAAAGAGGATAAGAAATGGGAATATGGCAAGCAATTCTTTAGAGTGCTTAGCTAATATAGTACTGTTGAACTTCACTCTTCCAACAAACAGAATTGCATGTCATATTTTAAAAATATTTTAAAATATCTCATATTTTCTGTTTTGATGAATAATGTAGTTCCACTACAAAAAAAAAAAAAGAACTTTAATCTCAGTTCAAGAATTTCCAACGCTGCAGATGACTTTAAAAAAAATAAGAAATAGACCTGTTATGCACTACACTGATGGCACATTGTAGATCTATCATTACATATTGTATCCTCATATATTTAATGGTATCCTCCCAGTGATCTGCTCTATACTGAAAAATCATTTTAATTCTGTGGCTTTGGTGATATTCATATCTTGACCATATGAAGCTTCATTAGTGTTAAAAGGCTTGTGCATATTTTCTGTGACATCTTTTCTACACCTCGTAAACAGATTGTTGGATGCTAATAACACAATATTTCAAGAAACAAAAGAACACAAAATAACTTCAAAATAAATAATATGCCACTGCATCACCATTACTGTCATTGTAAGCTAGCTGAAAAGCATCACACATAAAAACACCTGGATAGAAAATGCAAATATGAATTCTGGAGCTGTATAGTAAATTCAGTATTGTTTTACTCACTATATTTTAAGTCAGTAAACCGTGGTAAGTTAAAATTACTTGTTCAATATTGAGCCAGGAATTATTCTCTCTTCTAAAATAGGAGAAGGATCAAAAAAGCTACATGTACACTACTTTCAAAGTGATTTTTCAAAAATAAGTATTTTGTTAAATTGAGTCAATAGTCAAAGATTACAAGATAGAGATTTAAGATTTTTGCTTATGCAAGTCGTTGTGGTTTAAGCCCAGCTGGTAACTCAGAACCACACAGCTGCTCTCTCACTCCCCCATTTTCCTCCCCCCTGCTCCCAGAGGGATGGGAAGGAGAATCGAAAGAATGTAACTCCCACAGGTTGAGATAAGAACAGTCCAGTAATGAAGGTATAAAACAAATCACTGCTGCTACCACCAATAATAATAGTGATAAGGGAAATAACATGGAAAGAAAATACAACCGCTCACCACCCGCCGACTGATACCCAGCCTGACCTGAGTAGTGATCCAGCCCTTCCAGGTAATACACTGTGCATGACATGCTGTGGTATGGAATACCTCTTTGGTTAGTTTGGGTGAGGTGTCCCGTCTCTGCTTCCTCCCGGTTTCCCCTCCTCCCTGGCAGAGCATGAGACTCAGAAAGTCCTTGGTCCGACTAAACATTACTAAGCAGCAAATAAAAACATCGGTGTTATCAGGGCTGTTCCCAGGCCAAAAGTCAAAAATACAGCACTGCACCAGCTACTAAGAAGGAGAAAAATGACTGCTACTGCTGAACCCAGAACACAAGTATATTATTTTCTCATTTATACAAATCATATATATTAAAAAAAAAAACAACAAAACACAACCCTTTCTATTACAAGAGTTTTAAAATTATTAATATTTTAATAGAACTTAGCACATACACTTGAACATATGTATACAGAATTTTGAACAGAATTTGGTCTTGTTTCATAAGGTGAAACCTGGGGTTTACTGCATTATCCTATACCCTAAAAAAATACACAGAGAGAAGGTGTTTAAATTTTTCAGGTCTAGAATTCATGGAAGAATTCACCTGTTCTCTGTACATAAGTAAGTGTAGAATTGCTGAGGTGAGTGGCCCGAGAGAGGACGCATTCAGCACCTGAGCGGGGGGGGGGTGAGCGTCCGGGAGCCTCAACTCAGAGCGGCGAGAGCCACCGAGGGAGCCTCAAGTCCTCGACAGGACCTGCCCAGGAGCCGGCAGCTCAGCTGACGGGAGCGAGCAGCTGACTCACACGGGGCGGAGCCAGGAGCAGCGGCACCGGCCCTGAGCGGTTAAAAACCTGCCCCAGGGAGCGCGAGCGACTAGGAGCGGGGTGAGGCAGTTTGTGCGGGCAGACGAACGGGCAGGTGAGCACTCGCCGTATGAGCAGGACCCGGGCCGGGAGCTCTGCTTTGGCTGCCCCGGTGGTGGCCAGGGTAGGCACCCAGACAGAGCCGATGAGAGGGGAGGCTGCAGTGCAGAGCTCGGGGTGCAGAGAGTGCCTGCACTGGTCTGGTGAGGGGAGGGTGCGCAATGGGCAGGGCTGCACTCGGTGCTCCCTGGTGGAGGTCCTCTTGCAGCAGCTGGCTGTGAGCTGCGGGATGCTGTTAATAGACTGCGAGATGTCAGGGAAGCGGAGAGCAAGTAGGAATGCTTGCTCCAGGCCCAAACGCAAGGGGCTTCCTTCTAAATCTGTTGTCCCCATGCAGAACTGCTTTGCTATCCTGCAGGGGACTCATGAGGAAACGCACTCGTGCCAGAAACAGCCGGCTGATGCCCTGATAAAGAAGATCTCTACTGGCGCTGCCAGGGAAAAGCGGCAGGTCATAGTAGTAGGGGACTCTGCTTTGAAAGGGACAGAAGCACTTGTCTGTCGGCCTGACCCTGTCTCAAGGGAGGTGTGTTGCCTACCAGGGGCATGGATCAGGGATGTGGCAGAGAGGTTGCCTGCTCTAGTAAGTCCCATGGACTATTACCCACTCCTGGTGATACATGTGGGTGCTAGGGATATAGATAGTAGTAGCCTGGGGAACATAAAGAAGGACTACAGAGCCCTGGGAGAGGTGGTTAGGGGCTCTGGAGCTCAGATAGTCTTTTCATCAATTGTCCAGGATACAGGGGAGGACCTAGAAAAAGCTAGGAGGATTGGTGATGTTAATAAATGGTTAAAAGGGTGGTATCATAGTCAGGGCTTTGGGTGTCTTGAACACGGGACCCAAGTTCGTAGGCCAGGTCTAGTGGGGGCTGGTGGAGCTGGTCTAAGGGAAAGAGCAGTTTTGGTAGGAGGCTTGCCAGACTGGTCAAAGATGCTTTAAACTAGATAGGTTGGGGTGCCTCTATACAAACGCCCCTAGCATGTGGAACAAACAAGTGTAACTGGAGATGTGTGCACCTCTATATGATATAATAGGCATCACAGAAACATAGTGGGATGGCTCCTATGACTGGAGTGTTGGAGTGGAAGGTTCCAGGCTCATTAGAAAAGGCAGCCCTGGCAGATGGGGAGGGGGAGTTGCTCTTTCTGTTAGGGATAGGCTGGAGAGTATGGAACTCTGTCTGGGGACAGGTGAGCAGTCCACAGAGAGTTTGTGGGTCAGAGTTAAAGGGAAAACAGCTATGGGAGACATTACTGTGGGGATCTGTTACAGACCGCCTAATCAAGGAGAACCTGCAGATGAAGCACTCCATAGACATATAGGAAAAGCCTCATGCTCACAAGCCCTTGTTCTCATGGGGGACTTCAACCACCCTGACATCTGTTGAAGCGATGGCATGGCACAAGCAATCCAGGAGGTTTCTCGATTTTGTGGAAGACAACTTCCTTCTGCAAGTAATAGAGGAGCTGACAAGGAGAGGTGCCAGGCTTGACCTTGTGCTCACCAACAGGGAAGGGCTCGGTGGAAATGTGACGCTCCAGGGCAGCCTTGGATGCAGCGAACATGAGATGGTTGAATTAGAGTTCCTCAGGACAGTGAGAAGACCATGCAGCAAGCTCACTGGCCTGGACTTCAAGAGAGCAGACTTTGGCCTCTTCAGGAACCGGCTTAGTAAGGTTTCATATGATATAGACCTAGATGGCAGGGGGGCCCAATACTGTTGGTTGATATTCAAGGATCACCTGCTGCAAGCTCAGGAGTGTTGCATCCCAACTAGAAGGAAGTGCAGCAGGAGGGCCAGGAGACCTCCTTGGATGGATAACGAGCTGCTGAGGAAAATTCAAATGAAAATGGATAAGGAGCTGGTGAGGAAAATTCAGATGAAATAAGAGGCTTATAAAAGGTGGAAGCAAGGACAGGCGGTGGGGGAAGAGTACAGGGATGTTTTCCGGGAAGCTAGGGATCAGGTTAGGAAAGCTAAGGCCCAGTTAGAATAAAACTTGGCTAGGGATGTTAAGGATAACAGGAAGGGATTCTGTAGGTATGCAGAGAATAAAAAACAGACTAGGGACAACGTAGGCCCCCTCCAGAAGCTCTCGGGAGAACTGTCTACACAGGATTTGGACAAGGCTGAGGTTCTGAATGACTTGGGAGGTAGACACAGGGACTGTGAGAATGAAGACCTTGGGCCCACTGTAGGATAGGATCTGATTCAAGACCATCTTAAAAACCTAAACATACACAAGTCCGTGGGACCTGATGAAATCCGTCCGCGGGTCCTGAAGGCAATGGCAAATGGAGTTGCTAAGGCGCTGGCTTTCATATTTGAAAAATGATGGCAGTCAGTTTTAATTCCTGACAACTGGAAAAAGGGAAATATAACCCCCATTTTCAAGAAGGGGAAAATGGATGACTCAGGGAACTACAGGCCAGTCAGTCTCACCTCTGTGCTTGGCAAAATCTTGGAGCAGATTCTCCTGGAAGGCATGCTAAGGCACATGAAAAACAACAAGGTGCTTGGTGACAGCCAGCATGGCTTCACTAAGAGGAAATCCTGCCTGACCAATTTGGTGACCTTCTATGATGGGGCTACAGAACTGATGGACAGGGGTAGAGCAGTTGATGTCATCTACCTGGACTTGTGTAAAGCGTTTGACACTGTCCCACACGACATCCTTGTCTCTAAATTGGAAAGACGTCAATTTGATGGATGGACCACTCAGTGGATAAAGAACTGGCTGGATGGCCACACGCAAAGAGGTGTGGACAATGGCTCAATGTCCAGCTGGAGACCAGTAACGAGTGGCGGTTGGGGTGTTGGGACTGGTCTTGTTTAACATCTTTGTCAGTGACATGGACAGTGGGATTGAGTGCGCCCTCAGCAAGTTTGCCAATGACACCAAGCTGTGTGGTTCGGTTGATACGCTGGAGGGAAGCAATGCCATCCAGAGGGACCTTGACGCACCTGTGAGGTGGGCTGATGCCAACCTCATGAGGTTTAACCATGAAAATGAACATGAGCCAGCTTCAGTGTGTGGTCACAGCCCAGAAAGCCAACCATATCCTGGGCTGCATCAAAAGGGGTGTGACCAGCAGGTTGAAGGAGGTGATCCTGCCCCTCTACTCTGCTCTCATGAGACCTCACTTGGAGTATTGTGTGCAGTTCTGGTGTCCTCAACGTAAGAAGGACATGGAACTGTTGGAACAAGTCCAGAGAAGGGCCATGAGGATGATCAGGGGACTGGAGCACCAGTATGAAGACAGGCTGAGAAAGTTGGGGCTGTTCAGCCTGGAGAAGAGAAGGCTGCATGGAGACCTCATAGCAGCCTTCCAGTATTTGAAGGGGGCCTATAAGGATGCTGGAGAGGGACTCTTCATTAGGGACATTAGTGACAGGAGAAGTGGTAATGGGTTCAGACTTAAACAGGGGAAGTTTAGTTTGGATATAAGGAAGAAATTCTTTCCTGTTAGGGTGGTGAGGCACTGGAATGGGTGTTCCAGAGAGGTTGTGAATGCTCCATCCCTGGCAGTGTTCAAGGCTAGGCTGGACAAAGCCTTGGGTAGCATGGTTTAGTGCGAGGTGTCCCCGCCCATGGCAGGGGGGTAGGGACTTGATGATCTTAAGGTCCTTTCCAACCCTAACTATTCTATTCTATGAGTCTATGTTATAGTGGTGGTATTAACTAGACTTGTTTTGAACTCAGAAGATTTTTTACAAGGAAGAAAAGGTTGAATTAAATCATAATTCTTTTGGAAATCGAAGTAGTAAAACTATGTAAACTACAATTCATTTGTCAAGGCACTAAGTGCAATTAAAGGTCTTTATCCTCAGCAGTGATTTCAAATACTTTAGAAGAAGATAGTGGACTGCATTTTTTTGTTAATAATAAAAGAAATTAATTAGATGTCTGCAAGTACTGAAGAAAAGACATATAATCCTCTGAATTCACAGAAGTCCTTCTTTAGTGTAATAACTAAATATTTGGCCAGATATTACTGAAAGCTAAGTATATGTCACCACAAACTTGTTTAATTCCACCACATCATTCTATGTGTTCCCTTACAGTAAACTGTTTCTTGATAGCTTTGGCTATCTGTGATATTTCTTTACTTTTAATAAAAACTTTAAAAGAAACATTTCGTATCATTTCCTGGCTTTAAAAAAAAAAAAAAGAAAAGAAAAAGCTACATTTTTTTCTGTAAGATCATTTTATTTCCCCTTATCATACCTGTGGTTTTTGACTTAATCATTCAATACAGAAATTCAGATGATGGATTTATGAAATGTCAAGTTTCCTTCCAAAGCATTCGGAACTGCAACACTGACTGCAGGACAAATGTATGCTATGTAACAGAAATATATCAGTCATGGAAATGAGCTGGCTGTAAGTCCTGGTCAATACCTTACAGCCTATTAAACAGAAGAAAGGAAAGCAACTTTGCTTAGATTTATTATGACAGATTGTGACAATGAATAATAGTAATGTATTCTTGTAGTCTTAGACTGCCAATATTAACATGAAAAATTATCAATCATTAATTCATCAAAGAATGCTGAATTTCCAAGTCTCAATTATTATTGAATTTCTCAATTTAAAGGAATAGGAAATGTAATGAAATAGATTTAGTGATTGAGTTTAATGGAGCATCTTACTGGGTTGTTATGCCAGAAAGCTTTCTTCATCACCAATAAAACTGAGATTTAAAAAAGGCATTTTTTACTAGATCACAGAGATAATGAAAGATACCAGAAAGTCTCTATATCATGGACCTCCAGGAATCTGATTACAGGAATTTAATCATAATTCTTTTTTGTCCTGGAAGCAATTTTTGTGCGATTTCTAAGGAGAGAAAAAATCCCAAAAAGCTAAAACCAAGTTTTTCCGCTTTGAACATGTTAAGCTTCTGAGCTAGAGCTGTTCATTAAGGAGAAGTGTTATGAATCATATATGCCAAATAAAACATTTATTAGTTATTTGCAAATTCATTGGAAACCCTCCTTTGACTCCTTTTAACTAAAACAGGATTTGAACCACTCCTTATGTTGTTAGGGTGCTAGATTTCACGGAGAAGCAGCAAAATTTTGAAATTAATTATCATCTGAATAATATAATCTACAACAGGAATAAAGCTTCAATGGTGCAAATAGGGAGTTAGACTACACTGTTTAAAATGCCTATCTTTTTAAAGCTGGCCCATCTGTTCCATTGCTCACATTTTTCATATTTCCCATCAGGAGTCAGCGTGTGTGTGTGTGTGTCACATTTCATTCTTCCCTGAAAGCCAAAAAAAGAACCAAAAAAAAGCCAGAAGATTAATTTCTAAATTCATTAACTGCTGTCCCCAAGTTGAAATATAACTGTCCTGCAAATATATCTACATATATACATATGTACATACGTATATTACCAATGCTAACTGCAGAAAAGTATTTCCAACCTTGATCTAGCAAAAGAAATATGCAAATATGTGTAATGCTGAGCACAGAAAGACCCAGCTGGTTGTCATGTTGTCATACTTTTACTGAGAGAAGGGCTGCCTAGGTTTAGCCCTCCCCTTGACTCCTTTTCCATACAGATAGCTCATGTGGTGAACTGCAGTGTAGCATTACACTGGAGCAACATCCAAAGCACTTTCTTATCCATTTTGTAGCAAGAAAAAGGTATACCAAATCATAACAGCATCAAATCTTAAGTAGAAGTGTAATCCAGCTCATGTTAAATTGTCATAAGATTAGCATAAAGGGACTTACTGCCAATAATAAAACATAAGGCACTTGTATGTTATATAAGGCTGTCACATGTGAGAGGTGCCTGGTTTACCTGCAAGTGACATAGGAGCTCGCAGTGTTGTGCTATGGTGCTCCACTATGCTAGCAGCGCTCCATGCATACTCACAGAAGCTGATGCATTTAGATGCTTACTTATTGCTGGATTGATGCATTTTAATAACTTATGGCTAGGAGAACAAAGAGAAATCTGGCCAGTCATATTCTGTCAGGTATAGCTTGCTGGATTCAAGGACTTTAGTGACTCATTATGGAGAAGGTACTATAAAAGGAGGAAGCAGTAAAGGTTTTCTTTTTTAATATTTAATTATGAAATAGGGAGCAAAAGAAAGCTACAAAATTATTTGAAATAAAAAATGGTTAAAGACCTTTGTTCCAGTATCCCTGAGGTAAAGGGAGTCTAAATGCAAAATCTACACTCCCTGTTTCTCTTCCTTATTTGGAGATATCAAAATAGATCCTAACATTCTGATGCTTTTCTTCCAACTCCTCCTTTCAGCTTCACCTCCAAGAAATTCCTACCTGCAATTTAGCTAAAATTTTTCAAGAGGATCCAATTGAAAACATACAGATTAATTTGCTTCACAGTAAATATGACAAAATATGTTTTTTTTAAAAAAGTTTCAATTTGTACTGGCTTTCTTATTAGCATCAGGGTAATCTTTGAGATTATACTGGTTCCTAACACTCTGTGTCTTTTGACAGCAGCCCTGCTTTTGAAGATTTGATTAGAGCAGGTTTTTTTTTTTTAAATCAGAAAAAAAGTTACAATTGTTCTGTTTCACCAAACCGTGTAAAAGAAAAGTGAAATGTATTCTTAGACTGCTACAATATAATGTTGAAATGACAAGCAATGCCTTTAAAGTGTCTTCAAGGTTGAAAGCATATTAGGGTAGCAGCCATTAGTCTGCATGTATGTGCTTTTATAAGAGTTCTGCAGTACAGTATTATATTTGAATACTCAGCTAAAAACAGTCATCCATTAACCCCCAGAGAGTTAGAGCTCCCACAACATGCCTGAGGCCAAGTCACTTATTGTGTCCCCATTATTTTAAGTTATACAAAGAACACTAGGACATACAGAAACATCCTAAGGTCACTGTCATTTCGATAAAAGTTACAGGAGAAAACATGTGCCCTTTGCAATATTATTGCAGTCTGCAGCATGGTAACATGAGGGAAGAATCTGGCATATCTATTCAAGGGCATTCATGGGTTAAGCATCTATAATACAAGAAGCCCGGCTATGAAAAACAAAACAAAACAAAACCCCCAGACCAGCAGATACCATTGTGCTTGTCAGAACAGAGCTAGTATTCCCACTTTTCTGGAAGTGTGAGGGGATTTTACTACCTCCTCCAAAACACCCCACCCCCCAAAAAAAAATAGACTTATAAATGATTTCATAGTGGCTTATTGATATTACTAGTCCTACTATTTAAGGTTTTCATTGAATTAGAGCTCAAAATTGCCAGTAAAGGCTGGGTGCTGTTCTTGAGGTTTGGAAGAATAAATTTGGACTTTAGTTTTGAAGAACTCAAAAAGCACATGAAGTACGCAGAGGAAGCAGAGACTCAAATATACATACCAAGTTTGTTTCAGAAGCTTTAAAATATTCAGTAAACAAATTGCTACCTTTCATAGAATCATACAATGGTTAAGATTAGCAGGGACCTTAAAGATCATCTAGTTCCAAAACTATCACCTTTTGTTTTCTCCCCTCCTGGCAGTAAAAGATTTTAAAGAAAACACTAAGAAGCTGTTAAGAGTGTAATCCATTATCATCACTACCACCAGCATCGTGTACCTGGGGTGCAAAATTCTTTCAGTATAAGAATCATATCCTGACATTTTTTAAAACAACCATGTAACTTGTGCAAATACATATGTAAAAATGCTTCCTAAAATCAATTATCAAAGATAATTCCTTGTTTTTAATATTGTCCTATACGTTCAATTTATTTGCTTTATTTATTGGTGCTTCATTTTTGTCTATTCTCTTAAAATTTTTTGAAGCAGATATAATTGTGGGCAAAATTCATTCTTAGATCAAGGATCTCCATGCACTGACATGAGTTATAATTTTGATTCCACATTGTCACAACAGTGGTATAGATTGAGAACTTAAAAAAACTGTTTCCTCATATATGATGTGGTCTCTTATAAAAAAAAAAAAAGTTTCAGTTAGTTTTACTTAACAAAGAATTGAGAATAATCAGGATACAATTCCCAAGTTTTATGTAGGAGAAATATTTTGTCTCCTGTCCACAAGACAGAAATTTAACTTCTTACACTATTTACTGTGATGTTTTTATTATTTAACTTGATTTTAATAAATTGTAGTGAAAAAACACCAGTTTGCCCAAATATTTTATGTTCTTTGCTGCATTGGTATTAACAAAACCAAACAAAAAAGAAATTGCAGTAGACTGTCTCTAGGGGCACGTTCAAACTGAATCAGCTATTGCAGTGATTTTGAAATAGTTGTTAAAATTTACAGGTATAATTTTAATCATGGTTACACCACTTCATCTATACAACAGAGACAGTAGTGAAAGGCTTCATTAATTCTTGATTGTAAAACATTTAAGAAACCTTCGAAAAAAAATGCCATGTGAGTCCAAAACATCGTTGTTTACAGCGGTGACACACAGGCCTTAATATATTACTTGGTAAAAGATCTAATCATTTCTCTGCTGAATTTTGTGGGACTTTTTTCCCTATATTAGATTAAAATTCAGATAAACATAGCTCTCTCAGGGCAGTGGACTTAAAAGGCTATATGCATGCTGTATTTCCACTCAAGCATATAATGCAACACTTTCCTATCTCCATTAAAAGACTTACTTTATACCATATCATGTATTTCATAATATTTCCATCTAAATGCAGATTTTTCTGTTCCATGTGTAGTCAAGTTTTCCATAAAAATACCAGCAGGAAAGAACATTGAAATTCATTTTGCGTATTAAAGAAATCTCTCTTAGATTCCTTATTTGTTTTATCAACTCAAGCAGTAAGCAAAAAAATTGGAGTTTCAGCAACAACAGAGAAAACATTTATGACTTTATCAGACTTGCTTTTTTTCCCCTCTTTAATTTCCAGACTTTTAAAAGCAAGTCATTTTTCAGCTTTCCACTAATAAATGACATAAGTCCATCTGTATCATTTAACCCAAGTACAGTAGTAACATACATTGCCCAATGAGAACTTCACTTTGAGCAGCAGAGATACTGAATGCTTTTCTTCCCAACATGTTCAATATCTGTCCCATAGGAATTTGTTTCCCTTGAAAGCATTATTTCAAATGTCATAATATTTCCTGGTATAGCTCTCTAGTGTGCACAGGTTAGGAAAAAGAAAAAAAAAAAAGGTAGAACGATTTAGATAGCAGAGCTGTCACTGCAAATATTGTTCCAATTCTAAATAGGAAAGACAATCACAACCGTCATTGTCAAGCTGCATAAATACAGTTGGAGTAGATTTATACTGTAATAAGCTGTTTATAAGAATTTTTATATTGCACATTAATCAAAAAATGGAAAAGAATGCAATTCAAATTAAAAACACAACAGAGGATGATTATTAGAGCTTAGAATGTATATGTTTATATATAAATAACCTTATAATTCAAAAAGGTATGGCATATATTTGACTTCTGCATGTTGATTTTCTCTGTTGTTTGGTTTCTTGCAAACGTAATAGTTGTGGTTTAGAGAAAGTTTTTTTAGGGTTTGTACAGAAAAAAAAAGAGTACGAAAATGAAAAAGTAGCCTACTTTTATGTCCGTGCTTGATTTATTTATTTTTATGAAATCATCCCAAATCATTTAAAATTTTAGCAAATCAGCAATACATCATCATCTCACTACAGCTGTAGTTCAGCCACATGCAGATATGTGTGGTGGTTCCAGGGCAACGTCTGCAGAAAGCCTTTCCATTTTTCCTTCCTTATTTCAAGGTAGCTCATAGGATGCCACAAAGTAACAGAAGCAGCCACAACTTTGACACTACTGGCCGCAACCCTGCCAGACCTTCAATTTGATTTTGACTTTGAACAGAATAGGAAATACTTTTCTACACTGAACCATCAAAGCAGGGAGCATGCAGGCTGGAAGCCCAGATTCTCTTCAGCCCTACATATCTCAGTTAGGGAAGCCTGAGTTGATTTCCCTGCAGACTGCCTTTTGGGATGATCAGTGGCTGTCACTGGCCCTCTGCTTCCTCCAACCAGCAAGCAGTGATGCAAGGTCTTCATTCCAGCAGGAAAGTTTTCTCTTGTCTAAATTTTCAGACCATACATCGTCAGAGCTGGTACACAGCTAAGTAAAATTTCCAGCATAGACATGGCCACCCATGAAAAGTGCAGGGAAGTTGTATGCTGCTTTTATGGTCTTTGTTGTCAATTCCAACGATGGCAGAATTAGTAATAAAATCACCTAAAGTAAGCAGAAATAACCCTTTTCAGGATCTCACAGTCTTTTGCCAAACTTAAGTGAATTTATCTCACCATTCGCTGGCTGGCTGGTATTTATCTCTGTGTAACTAACTATTCTGATTTGTGTGGTGTTTTATCTTGGGGAGAATACTATTTACATACTTTAATCATCATCATAGTTTGCTAAAATGTTCTTATTCAAATCTTCTATGAATGCAAAGTAATATGTAATTATGTGTAATAGAGGGAAAGAGCAACTTATGGATCAGAGCATCTTTAGGTTGCTGCAAGACTAACATCTTAAATATCAAAATAAATATTAAGCTCATTAACATTCACAAATACTATAAGGTTGTTTTAAAATTAATCAGAATAATGAATATAGTTAAAACTATTCTGCTTTTATACAAGCACCAGAGAGAACAAACAAGATTCTGTCTCCTTTTCACAGGAGAGTAGTGTTGCTGAAATATGCTCGTGGTGTAGCAATTGTTTGAAATTTAAATGGTCAGAATATGGAGTGCTGGTGACAGGAAGCCTCCGTGAGAAGAGTACACAGCGGTTTCAGAGACATGGTCAAGCTGATGTGTTTTGCAAGGGACCCCCATCCTAGTCGGGGCTAGTGCATTTGCCCTCTGAGGAGAGGCTGAGGGATGGGGCTGGCTAAGCCTGGGGAGAGATGGCTTGAGCAGCATGGCAGCAGCAGCTGGTACCTGTGGGGAGCTGGTCAGGTACCTTAAATGTTCTGACTAAAATATAACAGAGGCTTTTTCAGTTTATAAACCAGAGTTATCCCTAAGGAGTTAATTCTGTTATGTCATTTCCCCAATTCATTTGTCTGGAAATAATGAGAGATTTTAATCCGGAAAAAAACATCAAAAGATGAGACTTGAAGAAAGGGAGTAAATTCATCACTTGAATGTAAAGGAGCTGCTGCTTACATCTGACTCATTTGCCATAGCTGGCAGTTTCTCTCCGGCTCTCCGGCTGCATGGCTGCAAGAGATGTCAAGTAGAAGCAGGGCTCATTGATTGTGCTTGCGTTGGAGTCCTGGCATGTTATAAAAACTCTCCTGTCCTTATTTCTGTAGAAAGAGTGTTCCACTTTTTGCTAGCAGCACATTCTGGGCAAATCACATCTGCTGCTATCACAGTGACACCTGCTCACAGTGCAATACAGAGTGCAGCTGTAGCACTCACCTGAGAACAGGACTTCTTCCCTGATAAGACTGGAGCCATTTTAGTGTGATATTAATTGGATACAAAAGCATTTTTGAGGTGGGGAAGGGGTGACTCACATGGAGAATGGCCTGAGGGAGCCTCAGATCTATATCATAATATCTTGGGGTGTAATTATTTCACTTTATTCCCTCCAATTATTTTTGTTTTAATGGTCCAATATGTGCAGTATAAAACAAATACAAAAGAAGAACAAAGGTATTCTATTCATTCTTTAATTTCTTGATTTTGCCCCATTTTAAATAACTATCTGTTGTTCAGAAAAGATGCATCTGCATCTCTGTTGCTTCTTATGAGCAAAGTGGGAAAGAAGAAAATAGAAAAAAGAGGGAAGGTCATTTCAATGAAGAATTAAAACATGGCCATTAAACAAAATCTCTGACTGAGAATTTCTGCAGTATTTGATTTTGCGTTGTTCTAAAGTACAATTTCTCACATGTATGTCCTGTCTCATTTGCCAAATAATTTCAAACTGTTTAAGGTTGATCTGCCTGATCCCAGTCACTGGGTTATGTACTGAGTGACAAAACCAGAGTTCTGCCATACATTCTAATTCACACCCTGCAGGCACTGAACTTAAATCAAAAAACAGTGAAATTATTTTCATATGGATGCAAGTACAGTAGTAACAAGGGACCAATACAGAAATGACTTAACCATGGAAAGATGTACTTTTTACCTTTGTTCTCAGCATCAGGAGACTGCGCAAAAGTAACATGGCAATAACTATCCTCAATTCAAAGAAGGAAGCTGGCTAAAATTAGGGATAGGATTAGGGTTAGCATTTAGAGATCTAAAAAGTCTACAGCAACAAGGACACTGGTGCAGTAAAAGGCATGCCAAGAGCAATGTCTCAAAGAACCAATATTACTTCTACCACAACTTTCTCATTTGGGAGAGCTCTGTTGCTGGTCATATAGGAATCATCTCTAGGGAGGTGACAAAAATAAGGGTCAGAGTTAGGGTTAAAGTTAGGGATAGCATTCAGAGATCTAAAAAGGCTATAGCTCCAGGGGCACTAGTGCTGTAAAAGGCATGCCAAGAGGAATGTGGCACAGCACCAACATTACTTTATCTACACTTTTGTCATTTGGGAGAGCCTTGGTGCTTGTGATATAGGCCTCATCTGCAGGGAGAAGTTTAAATTATGGTTTAGGTTAAGGTTAGGGTTAGGGTTAGCATTCACAGATCCAAACTGACTATAGATCCAGGGTCTCTAGTGTTGTAAGAGGCATGCCAAGATTAATGTGGTACAGCACCGATATTACTCCTTCCACAACTTTCTCATATGGGCGAGCCTTGGTGCTGGAGATGTAGGCCTCATCTCTAGAGAGGTGGCTAAAATTAGACTTATTCTTAGAGTTAACATTCAGAGATCTAAAATGACTATAGCTCCAGGGACACTAGTGCTGTAAAAGGCATGCCAAGGGCAGTGTGGGAAAGCAGAAATATTACCCCTTGCACACCTTTCTCATTTGGGTCAGCCACGATGCTGGTGATAGAGCCCTCAGCTCCAGGGACCTGGCTAAAATTAAGGTTAGGGTAAGAGTTAGCATACAGAGATCTAAGATGACTACAGTTCCAGGGGCACTACTGCTCTAAAAGACATGATAATAGGAATGTGGCAAAGAACCGATATTAGTCCTTGCACAACTTTCTCATTAGGGCGAGACTTAGTGCTGGTGATAAAAGGCTCATCGCTAGGGAGCTGTCTAAAATTAGTGTTAGGGTTAGGGTTAGGGTTAGCATTCAGAGATCTAAAATGACTATAGCTCGATGGGCACTAGTGCTGTAAAAAAACATGCCAAGCAGAATGTGGAACAGCACCAATATTACTCCTTCCACAGCTTCTAATTTGGGACAGCCATGGAGCTGGCGATATAGGCCTCATCTCTAGGTAGCTGGCTAAAATTAGGGTTATGGGTAAGGCTATGTCCTGGGTTCAGCAGTAGCAGTCATGTTTTTTCCTTTGTGGTAGCTGGTGCAGTGCTGTGTTTTGACTTCCAGCCTGAGAACAGTGTTGGTGATACCGATGTTTTCGGTTGTTGCTAAGTGATGTTTACCCTGACCAAGGACTTTGTGAGGCTCATGCTCTGCCAGGGAGGAGGGGAAGCTGGGAGGAAGCAGAGACGGGGCGCCTGACCCGGGCTAGCCAGGGAGGTATTCCATACCACAGCACGTCATGCCCGGGGTGGGGGGTGACTGGGAGTTACCCGGAAGGACACGGGCTTCCGGGTGGGACCCGTTTTCTTGGCCGGTGGTATCGTATTCTCTTCCCTTGTTATTTTCCCTTATCATTGTTGTCGTTGGTGGTAGCGGTGGTGATTTGTGTTGTACATTGGTTGCTGGACTGTTCTTGTCTCAACCCGTAGGAGTTGCACTCTTTCGATCCTCCTCCCCGTTCCTCCGGGAGAGGGGAAGGGGAGAGCCCCGGTGCGGGGTGGGGGGGACGGACCTCGATTGTTGTCAGCTCAGCACCACTCACTGGGAGTGAGTGAACAAGTTACCTGACTGGGTTTAAACCACGACAGGCTACCAATCAGAGATCTAAAATGACTAGAGCTCCAGGGTCATTACTGCTGTAAAAGGAATGCCAAGAGGAATATTTCAAATCAATATTCCTCCTGACACATATTTCTCATTTGGGCAAGTCTTAATGCTGGAGATGTAGGCCTCAACTCTATTGATCTGGCTAAAATTATGCTTGGGGTTAGGGACTGCATCGAGAGATCTCAAAATGACCGTAGCTCCAGGGCCACTAGTGCTGAAAAAAGGAATGCGAAGAGGAATGTGGCTCAGCACCAATGTTCCTCCTTTCACACTTTTCTCCTTTGGGCGAGCCTTGGTGCTAAAGATGTAGGACTCATCTCTAGGAAGCTGGCTTACATTAGGGTTAGGGATAGCACTCAGAGATCTAAAATGACTATAGCTCCAGGGACACTAGTGCTATAAAAGGCATGCCAAGAGGAATGTGGCACAGCAATAACATTCCTCCTTACACAACTTTCTCATTTGCATCAGCCATAGAGCTGGTGATATAGGCCTCATCTCTAGAGTGCTGGCTAATATTAAGGTTAGGATTAGCATTCAGAGATTTAAAATGATTACAGCACTAGGGGCGCTAGGACTGTAAAAGGCATGCCCAGAGGAATGTGGCACAGCACCAATATTACTCCTTCCAGATGTTTGTAATTTGGGCAAGAGTTAGATCTGGTGATATAAACCTCGTCTCCAGGCAGCTGGCTAAAATTAGGGCTCTGGTTAGGGCTAGCAATCAGAGATCTAAAATGACTAGAGCTCCAGGGGCATTACTGCTATAAAAGGAACGCCAAGAGGAATATTTCAAACCACCAATATTCATTCCTCCTTCTGCAACATTTTTTCATTTGGGCAAGACTAGGTGCTGGGGATGTAGGTCTCAATTCTATTGATCTGGCTAAAATTATGGTTAGATTTAGGGTTTGCATTCAGCAATCTAAAATGACTATAGCACCAGGGGCACTAGTGCTGCAAAAAGGAATGCCGACAGGAATGTGGCTCAGCACCAATATTACTCCTTCCACAACTTTCTCGTATGGATGAGGCTTGATGCTGGAGATGTAGGCCTCATCTCTAGGCAGCTGGCTAAAATTAGGGTTATAGTTAGAGTTAGCATTCAGCGATCTAAAATGACTATAGCTCCAGGGGCACTAGTGCTGTAAAAGACATACCAAGGAGAATGTGGCACAGCACCAGTAATAGTTCTTCCACATCTTTCTCATTTGGGCATGACTTAGTGGCGGTTATAAAGGCCTCATCTCTAGGGGGCTGGCTAAAATTAGGGTTAGGGTTACGGTTAGCATTCAGAGATCTAAAATGAATATAGCTCCAGGGGCACTAGTGCTGTAAAAGGCATGCCAAGAAGAATGGGGCACAACACCAATATTACTTCTTCCAGAACTTTTTCAATTGGGAGAACCTTGGTGATGGGCATGTAGGCCTCAACTCTAGGGAGCTGGCTAAAATTAGTGTTAGGGTTAGCATTCAGAGATCTAAAATGACGATAGCTCCAGAGGCACTAGTGCTGTAAAAGGCATGCCATGAGGAGCGTGGCAAAGCACAAATATTAGTCCTTTCACAACTTCTTTATTTGGGCGAGCCATGGTGCAGGGATATGGTGCTCACCTCTAGGGAGGAGTCTAAAGTTAGGGTTATGGTTAGGGATTAGCATTCAGAGATCTAAAATGACTATAGCTCCAGGGGCACTAATGCTGTAAAAGGCATGCCAAGAGGAATGAGGCACAGCGACATTACCCCTTCCACACCTTTCTCATTTGCTTCAGCCATGGAGCTGGTGGTATAGGCCTCATCTCTAGGGTGCTGGCTAATATTAGGGTTAGGGTTAGGGTTAGTATTCAGAGATCTAAAATGACTATAGGTCCAGTGACACTACTGCTGTAAAAGGCGTACCAAGAGGAATGTGGCACAGGAACATTCCTACTTCCACACCTTTCTCATTTAGGGGAGCCTTCGTTAAGCAGATTTAGGCCTCAAATCAAGAGTGATGGCTAAAATTAGGGTTAGGGTAACGGTTAGCATTCAGACATCTAAAATGACTCTAGCTCCAGGGGCACTAGTGCTGTAAAAGTCAAGCCAAGAGGAATGTGGCACAGCACCAACATTACCCCTTCCACACCTTTCTCATTTGGGCAAGACTTACTGCTGGTGATAGAGGCCTCATCTCTAGGGAGCTGGCAAAAATTAGGATTAGGGTTAGCATTCAGAGATCTAAAATGACTATAGCTCCAGAGACACTAGTGCTGTAAAAGGCATGCCACGAGGAGCGTGGCAAAGCACAAATATTAGTCCTTTCATAACTTTCTT
This sequence comes from Pezoporus occidentalis, assembly GCF_034315485.1. NCBI lineage: Eukaryota > Metazoa > Chordata > Aves > Psittaciformes > Psittacidae > Pezoporus > Pezoporus occidentalis. The sequence continues at coordinate 6,477,873 of NW_026915713.1, read as the reverse complement.
ATTTGGGCGAGCCATGGTACTGGGATATGGTGCTCACCTCTGGGGAGGAGTCTAAAGTTAGGGTTATCGTTAAGGTTAGCATTCAGAGATCGAAAATGACTACAGCTCCAGGGACACTAGTGCTGTAAAAGGCATGCCAAGAGGAATGTGGCAAGCAGCAACATTCCTCCTTCCTCAACTTTCTCATTTGCGTCAGCCATGGAACTGGTGATATAGGGCTCAACTCAAGAGAGATGTCTATAATTAGATTTAGGGTTAGGGTTAGCATTCAGAGATCTAAAATGACTATAGCTCCAGGGGCACTACCAGTTTAAAATGCATGCCAAGGGAAATATGTCAGAGCAACAATATTTCTCCTTCCAGAACTTTCTCAGTTGGGCATGCCTTAATGCTGGTGATATAAGCTTCATCACTTGGGAGCTGGCTAAAATTAGGGTTAGGGTTAGCATTCAGAGATCTAAAATGACGATAGCTCCAGAGGCACTAGTGCTGTAAAAGGCATGCCATGAGGAGTGTGGCAAAGAACAAATATTAGTCCTTTCACAACTTCCTTATTTGGGTGAGCCATGGTGCTGGGATATGGTGGTCACCTCTAGGGAGGAGTCTAAAGTTAAGGTTAGGGTTAGCGTTAGCATTCAGAGATGTAAAATGACTATAGCTCGAGAGGCACTAGTGCTGTAAAAGGCATGCAAAGGAGAATGTGGCACAGCACCAATAATACTCCTTTCACAGCTTTCTCATCTGGGCAAGACTTACTGCTGGTTATATAGGCCTCATCTCTAGGGAGCTGGCTAAAATTATGGTTAGTTTAGGGTTTGTGTTTAGAGATTGAAAATGACTATAGCTCCAGGGGCTCTAGTACCGTAAAAGGTATGCCATGAGCAGAGAGGCAAAGCACAAATATTAGTCCTTTCACAAGTTTCTTATTTGGGCTAGCCATGGTGCTGGGACATGGTGCTAATCTTTAGGCAAGACTCTATTGTTAGGGTTAGGGTAAGGCTTAGGGTTAGCATTCAGAGATCTAAAATGACTATAGCTGCAGGGGCACTAGTGTTGTAAAAGGCATGCCAAGAGGTATATGGCACAGCACCAACAGTACCCCTTCCACACTTTTCTCATTTCGGTGAGCCTTAGTGCTGGTGATAGAGGCCTCATCTCTAGGGAGCTGGCCAAAGTTAGGGTTATGGTTAGGTTTAGCAGTCAGAGATCGAAAATGACTATAGCTCCAGGGTTACTAGTGCTGTAAAAGGCATGCCACGAGGAATGTGGCACAGCACCAACATTAAAGCTTCCAGAACTTTTTTAATTGGGCGGACCTTGGTGATGGGCATGTAGGCCTCAACTCTAGGGTGCTGGCTAAAATTACAGTTAGGGTTAGGGTTAGTATTCAGAGATCTAAAATGATTGTCGGTCCAGTGACACTACAGCTATAAAAGGCATGCCAAAAGGAATTTGGCAAAGCACCAATCTTACTCCTTCCACACATTTAGCATTTAGGCCAGCCTTCATTAAGCAGATGTAGTCCTCAGCTGAAGAGAGATGGCTAAAATTAGGGTAAAGGTTAGGGTTAGCATTCAGAGATCTAAAATGACTATAGGTCCAGTGACACTACTGCTGTAAAAGGCATTCCAAGAAGAATTTGGCAAAGCACCCATCTTAGTCCTTCCACACCTTTCTCATTTATGTGAGGCTTCTTTAAGGAGATATAGGCCTCAACTCAAGAGAGATGTCTAAAATTAGGGTTAGGGTTAGGGTTAGCATTCAGAGACCTAAAACTACTAGATCTCCAGGGGCATTACTGCTGTAAAAGGTATGCCATGAGGACCGTGGCAAAGCACAAATCTTAGTCCTTTCACAACTTTCTTATTTGGGCAAGCCATGGTGCTGGGATATGGTGATCACCTCTAGAGAGGAGTATAAAGTTAGGGTTAGGGTAAGGGTTAGGGTTAGCATTCAGAGATCTAAAGTGACTATAGCTCCATGGGCACTAGTGGTGTAAAAGGCATGCCAAGAGGAATGTGGCAGAGCACAAATACTACTCCTTCCACAGCTTTCTCATTTGGGCAAGACTTAGTGCTGGTTATATAGGCCTCATCTCTAGGGAGCTGGCTAAAATTATGGTTAGTTTAGGGTTTGAATTTAGAGATCGAAAATGACTATAGCTCATGGGGCACTAGTGCTGTAAAGGGCATGCCAAGAGAAGCATGGCAAAGCACCAATATTACTCCTTCCACAACTTTCCCGTTTGGGTGTGCCTTAATGCTGGTGATATTAGCCTCCTCTTTAGGGAACTGGCTAAAATTCGTGTTATCTTTAGGGTTAGCATTCAGAGATCTAAAATGACTATAGCTGCAGGAGCACTATTGCTGTAAAAGGCATGCCAAGAGGAGCATGGCAAAGCACCAATATAACTCCATCCAAAATGTTCTCTTTTAGGCAATCCTTGGTGCTTGAGATGTAGGCCTCAACTCAAGAGAACTGCCTAAATTATGTTTAGAGGTAGGGTTAGCATTTTGAGATCTAAAATGACTATAGCTCCAGGGGCATTAGATCTGTAAAAGGCATGCCAAGGGAAACATGGCAGAGCAACAAAATTTGTCCTTCCAGAACTTTCTCAGTTGGGCATGCCTTAATGCTGGTGATATAAACTTCATCTCCTGGGAGCTGGCTAAAATTAGGTTTAGAGTTAGGGTTAGGGTTAGCATTCAGAGATCTAAAAAGACTACAGCTCCAGGGGCACTGCTGCTGTAAAAGGCATGCCAAGAGGAATTTGACAGAGCACCAATCTTTCTCCTTCCACAGCTCTCTCATTTAGGAGAGCTTTGGTTCTGGATATGTAGGCCTCATCTCTAGGGAGCTGGCTAAAATTAGGGTTAAGTTTAGGGTTAGCATTCAGATATCTAAAATGACTCTAGCTCCAGGGTCACTAGTGCTGTAAAAGGCATGTGAATTGGAATGTGGTACAGCACCAATATTACTCCGACCACACCTTTCTCATTTGGGCTGATACTCGGATTGACACCACAACTCGTTAAAGTTTTAAAGTAGGTATGCTTTATTCAGCTGAGGTGCGTGGGGGATAGTTCCTCCAAAGGCATGTGCACTCCAGCATCGTTTTCACTCTACATTTATTCTTTAAAGTTTTACATATGCAATAGGTTACACAACACGCCTATACATATTCACATCTTTTTCCTTCTTCATACTATAATGAGCTAAAGCTTCCTTCACGCCTGCGCAGTGCCTCCTGGTTGTCATGGGCAGGGGTCTCGAAATGAAGTAAACGAGTCTTCTTCACTCTTGAAATTTTCACCTTCGTCTTGTACGCATGCTTACCTTGGCTTCGGTTCAAACCATAGTTCCAGTCTCAGCTGGGTCTTCACCAGGTGTATGTTGTTGCAAGTAGAAACTTTGACCAGCAGTTCCCCTTATCTGATGTTCTTTCCTTTCTTGCACAGGTTTACATTAAACACCAGCTGCACTTTTAGACAAATACTTATTGTTAACTAAAGAGATTGAAGATAATCAGAAGAATAACATAGGTTTAACATTCGGTCATTAATTCAGGCCCCTATCAGGGCGAGCCTTAGTGCTGTTGATATAGGACTCATCTCTAGAGAGCTGCCCAAAATTAGGGTTAGGGTTAGTTTTAGGTTTAGCATTCAGAGATCTAAAATGACTAGATCACCAGTGGCACTAGTGCTGTAAAAGGCATGCCAAGAGGAACGTGCCACAGCAACAATATTGCTCCTTTCAGAACTTTCTCAGTTGTGCAAGCCTTAATGCTCATGATATAAGCTTCATCTCTAGGGAGCTGCCTAAAATAGGGTTAGGGTAAGGATTAGGATTCACAGATCTAAAATGATTATAGCTCCAGGGACACTAGTGCTGTAAAAGTCATGACAAGCAAAACGTGGCACAGCACCAATATAACTCCTTCCACACCTTTCTCATTTGGGCGAGACTTAGTGCTGGTGATCGAGGCCTTATCCCTAGGGAGCTGGCTAAATTTAGGATTAGGGTTAGGGTTAGCATTCAGAGATCTAAAATGACTATAGCTCCAGAGACACTAGTGCTGTAAAACTCATGCCAAGAGGACTGTGACGCAGCCACAACATTACTCCTTCCACACCTTTCTCATTTGGGTGAGCCTTTGTGCTGTTCATTTAGGCCTCATCGCTAGGGAGCTGGATAAAATTAGTGTTAGGTTTAGCATTCAGAGATCTAAAATGACTATAGGTCCAGTGACAGTAGTGCTGTAAAAGGCATGCCAAGAGGAATGTGGCACAACACCAATATTACCCCTTCCAGAACTTTTTCAGTTGGGCAAACCTTGGTGATGGGCATGTAGACCTCAACTCTAGGGAGCTGGCAAAAATTAGGGTTATGGTTAGCATTCAGAGATCTAAAATGACTATAGCTCCAGGTGCCCTGGTGCTGTAAAAGGCATGCCAAGAGGAATGTGGCACCACAACAACATTCCTCCTTCCACACCTTTCTCATTTGCGTCAGCCATGGAGCTTGTGATACAAGCCTCATCTCTAGGGTGCTGTCTAATATTAGGGTTATGGTTAGGGTTAGCATTCAGAGATCTAAAATGACTATAGCTGCAGGGGCACTAGTGTTGTAAAAGGCATGCCAAGAGGTATATGGCACAGCACCAACAGTACCCCTTCCACACCTTTCTCATTTGGGTGAGACTTAGTGCTGGTGATAGAGGTCTCATCTCTAGGGAGCTGGCTAAAATTATGGTTAGTTTATGTTTTGCATTTAGAGATTAAAAAAGACTATAGCTCCCGTAGCACTAGTGCTGTAAAAGGCATGCAAATTTGAGCGTGGCAAAGTACCAATATTACTCCTTACAAAGCTTTCTAATTTTGCTAGCCGTAGTGCAAGGGATGTAGGAGTCTTCTCTATGTTGCTGATCCAAATTCGAGTTATGATTAGCGTTCATAGATCCAGAAACACTATAGCTCCAAGGAACCTTGGGCTGTAAAAGTCATGCCAAGAAGCATGTGGCACAGCACCAGTATTACTTTTTCCATACCTTTCTTATTTGGGCTCTGGGAGGGAGGTAGAGGATTGTGTATACACCAAGAGGTTGTAGCAGGCTGGCTAAGGAAAACTGGGTAACTGAAATCATCAGATAGTTGCTCAGGAAAAATTGAAAGAGGCATACCCAGACTGTCTAAACAAGGAAGTTTTCAGTGAGAAGATTTTTATCTGGGAGAATGATATGAAAGTCAAACAGATTGGGAACTGAAACTAACACTGCATCAGAAAATTGGAGGAATTCTAATGAGTCAGAAAACGGAGAGCAGGACAGTGAACAGAGTGCATAAGGAGAGACCACAGAAGGAAAGCTGGAGAATCTGGGGTAGAATCAATGTTTGGTATTGGTTATCATCTGTAAAAATCATAAGTTAAATTTAGTTACATACCAAAGTAAATGTATCAATTTCTGGTCCTTATGTAAACTAAGAACCTGAGATTGCAATCTCTAAGTAGCTAATGACAGAAGCTGTGAATACTCTAAGCAAGGTAATGGCTTACGGGGATGTTTGTCAGCAAATTCGTAAGTTTTGTTCATTCACCTTTGTCAAAAACTTTAAAATCCAGTTCTCTTTCTTCCTCCACTCTAATAAACCCAAGTCATAGTCAGTGAGGATTTTCAATACTAAAAACTAAGAACTTGAAAGGTAGGAAACAATTTATGAGTTACACTTCACTACTTCATTGTGCACCATGATCTTGTGGAAAAACAGACACAGACTATTTGGTCTTTTTGACATTAATTAGATATTAGTTTGCTATACTGAACTGCATTCACAAAAAGATATTTCAGATGTGAGGCTGTAAACTCCCCAAAATTATTTTAATTGTTGGTTTATTTTGATTTCCCTCAATATAATCTCCCCCTTGCGTGGGGACACTGTTCTTCATTCAGGCACAACTAGTCTTCATCCATTAGCTGTTCTTGGCCAATATTTGATGCCATCTTGCTGTCCCTGGTGAAAATAAGTGTGATGAGAGCTGTGTAGTTGCTACAGTAAGTTCTGTAGATGTTGAATATGTTTAAAGAGAAAAATGACAGTTCTGAAGTCATGTGACAAACATGACTTTTCATGTAACCTTATTAGAGCTATATACACCCAGAGAGATGTTAGACCATTTTAATATAATCATTATGCAGCCTTGCCATTTCCTTCAGTAATCTCTCATGATCGCTGTCTGCATCAAATGTTGCAAAGAAGTTAGCAAAGATTAGAAGTGATGCCTTCCCTCCACTTCCTACCATCAAGAAATCACCTGTAACTGCCATTAGCATCTTGAGATTTGGGTTGTAGTTTTCATTGAAGCTTGGACACCTGCTACAGCCTGGTTGTTTTTTGCCCCAATAGTCTGTCATTGCTATGAGACCATCACAGAAAACATCAGTAATATTGTGCCCTCTGTGATGGAGCTGCTGTCACTGAGACTCAAGGATTGATAGGAATGACTGAAACTGATTTCTGATTTCTTTCTTTTCACTAGTTTCAGGTTGAGGTGCATGGTAGAGCACTGCCCTGTGCCTGTGAACACAGAGGAGGAACTTTAGTAACAACCAGAAACAGGAACCTGCATCAGAAAATGGTCAGTCACAAAGCTTTAGTTTGTGACAGCTTGGAGCTAAAGTAAAATGAAAATCTGTCTACTGGGCATCTGACCAATATGCAAAAATACCGTTTTGGTTTGTGAGCTGTGCCATTAACTGCAGATTAAGCACAATGTAAAATCCATCTTTGGTGATATGAGAAAAGCTCTGTAAGAGAAACCTTTTTGGGGTTTCATAGAAATGGTGGCCAGTAAAAAGGTTGTGCCTAAATTTTTGATGCAACAGTTAGCAGTATTCAGACCACTTCCATAGCTAGAGAAATTTTCTGAAGATACTTGGAAATTTTATAGTTCAGTTTATAGTTCTTTCTGTAATTTTACTTAGGAAACTGATTATAGCATCAGTCCAATGAAATTGTGATTTCTTCTTGTATCAATGTAACAGCTATGCTTAGCAAAGCATGCCCAGGCAAAAAATAAGTAGAATTCAAATATTTGCAAAATGTGACTGTTGATCATAACATGTCAAGGAAAAGACTGTTTAGAAGAATGCTCAATAACTGTTGAAGCTTCTTTTGTTACCTTGAAAAAGCCAGCATGTAGAATCACAGGTGCCTGTTCAGTCTTTGGCATATTCAGATGCTATTTTTTTCTGTCCCAAGATTATTAGCAGTAACTCAAGACATGTCAGAGACAATGTGACGCTATCGGATTTAATTTATAAAGTAGACCAAGTGAATGACAGACTGTGAGAGGGAAAGTTTTTTATTCACTTATGCACAATGTCAGCTAAGACCTGCCATGGGTACCTCTCCAGTGAGAGGGTGCATGGGAGAAAGGAGAGGCAGCACGTCTCCAGCCAGTTTCTGACTCTGGGTGGCAGTTTGGTCCTGAAGCAAGAGGTTGCCTTTTCAGATCCTCTGTTCCTGCATAGTGTCAGACATCCATGCGGTGGTGGTCCTCACAGTTTTCACAGCAAAGGTTTCTTATAGACAGATGCTAGCACAGACTTGACAATCATATCAATCTACAATGATATACAGGACACCTTTCCAGCAGTTCCGGGTGTTCTCCTGTCACTTGTTGATCATAGCCCACACCAGGGCTCCTTACACTCAGTTCTTGATTGCATTGCCTCTTAGTAAATATAGGGCCATGATGCTCTTATGTTAAAGAAAAGCTTGTAAAACCCTTCAAGTAAAATATCTGCTACCTAGAGGCTATTCAGAAATGTAGAAGAATCTCTCCTAGAATCTACTGACACCTTAGATACTGTTTTTTTTTCTCTTGGTCCAGGGACTTAGTAAGACAATGTATCATATACTTCAGCATGAATTTTAAGACACACAGCTTTCAGATGGAAATGCATAAACACATCTGGATATCCAAGTTCAATTTAAAGTCCAGAGGGACATCTGGGTGTCAGGAAATGTGATTCACAGCTATGGGTATGTTGAGACAGACAACAGTGTGTATGGAAGCCACTGCGAAAGTCAAAACAGACATGCCCGGATCTCTTGCAGAACACCTTTATGAAGAACATTACTGTTTAGGTTCTTGAAGACTGGATGATAAATTTTTAATTCAAAGAACATCGAAAGCCATCTCATTCTCTCCCATATGAAGCTTTATCTTAATTTTACTCAGGTCTGAGAGCTGTCATGCTTTTTTTGTCTGTACTCAGTTCTTGACTTCTTAAATGCTAACAGCAGAAATTATGCATTGTTTTCCACTAGCAACTTGGATAATTAATCAACATTCAGATTATTTTAACCCCCAGTCCAAGGCTTCTGAGATTCTGACATGACTTTTTCCACCCCTACAGTTTCATTGGCTTTTTTCTTAGGAGGAAAGGAAGTCATATTCCTTTAATGCTCTGATCCAAACTGAAACAAGATGTGTGCCAAGTCGTATCACAGATATAAGGAACTGGTTTTTTTTTGGGGGGGGGAGTAAAGTGGAAATAGCAAGTCAAAGGAGGAAACAGAAGCAACTAAATCTCATACATTAATATAATACCTTGGAAAACAAAGTGGACACTCATATTTGTATCTAGTGAACTACTGAATATAAGCATTGTTCACCATCTAGGGTACACTTTGTCCCCCATTAACCTTCAAAGGCAGTGTTTGGAACTATTAGAGGACCTCAGGATTAAGGGATTTATGGCCTCTATTCTACAGTTTAACGCCATCAAGTAATAACTACTGAAATTGTCACTGGACTTTGATCCATCCTGTGTGTTAACATGTCTGTTACCATAAATCCCAATACAAAATTTATTTAGCAATGAAAAGGTTTTGTTCTATCAGGTTTTACCCCATAGCTGGCATAGCTAGATGTACACACATGGATGCTCATTAAATCTCAGTTTATAGTCAGCAACTTATGCTATAGTCATGCTCAACAGCATAGGCATAACTTCATTTGAGAACTTAAAAGAAATTGATAAGCAACCATATTTTACTTCAAGACACAGACTTTCATCATTCAGCTGCATAGATGATTAATTCAGATAGGTTAAGAGAAGCTTTTAAAAGTTATTTTCAATTGAAGTCCTCCAATATTTAGTTTTAACTAACCCATGTTTCTTTTCTATTTCTAACTTGCAGGATTTTATATCCAAGCTAAAAAAAAAAAAAAGGAAGTTAAAGTAAGGGTTAAGCACACTGATGTGAAAATCGAAGCTTAAAAATACATCGAAACCTTTTTTTCTGTCTTCCATTTTACCCAGAAATCTTACACGAATGCATAATATAGAGAAATTTCCATAAAAAAAAATTATGGACTGAAGGTATTTAAATAACAATACTACTATTTAGACATTGTCTGAGTAAAAAGAATTTTCAGGCTTTTGAGATTCATCTTTCACTAGTCAAAATGTAACTTCTGGCAGTTTGCATGCTGCGTTGCTAGATTAAATGATAATGTTCCTTCATGTAAGTGTTACACTGCAGAGAAAAATTAAAACCTTGGAAAGAGATTCCTGCTCCTCCTAGAGTCTTTTTATGATAGGTTAATGACCAGTAAAATGGGCTAGAAAAAAATCACCAAATCTTGGAGATAGAGGAACTGAATCTTTAAAATTCTTTTTCACAAGCTCTGTCTCAGCAGTCCAGGAGATATGAAAATATATTAGGAAAGGATCACAGCTTTTCTACTCATTTCTCATATGGGGTGGGCGCCACACTATTACAGTGTGTTAGATGGCAGCAGCCAAAGACATATGCCTGAATGTCTTCAAATCAAATGTAATACGCCTAGACTTCTGCTTCTTGTGGCTCTTGTCATGGACAATAGCAAATTACAAAGGTGTCTGCTGCTAGGTTTGAAAGAACAGACTCCTCCAGAACTTTTGAGTTTCAAAATAATATTTTCTTTTCCTTCCTTCCTTCCTTCCTTCCTTCCTTCCTTCCTTCCTTCCTTCCTTCCTTCCTTCCTTCCTTCCTTCCTTCATTCCTTCCTTCCTTCCTTCCTTCCTTCCTTCCTTCCTTCCTTCCTTCCTTCCTTCCTTCCTTCCTTCCTTCCTTCCTTCCTTCCTTCCTTCCTTCCTTCCTTCCTTCCTTCCTTCCTTCCTTCCTTCCTTCCTTCCTTCCTTCCTTCCTTCCTTCCTTCCTTCCTTCCTTCCTTCCTTCCTTCCTTCCTTCCTTCCTTCCTTCCTTCCTTCCTTCCTTCCTTCCTTCCTTCCTTCCTTCCTTCCTTCCTTCCTTCCTTCCTTCCTTCCTTCCTTCCTTCCTTCCTTCCTTCCTTCCTTCCTTCCTTCCTTCCTTCCTTCCTTCCTTCCTTCCTTCCTTCCTTCCTTCCTTCCTTCCTTCCTTCCTTCCTTCCTTCCTTCCTTCCTTCCTTCCTTCCTTCCTTCCTTCCTTCCTTCCTTCCTTCCTTGTCTCCTTCCCTCCCTCCCTCAAAAACTCCCTCACAAGCTCCCTCACAAACTCCCTCACAAACTCCCTCCCTCCCTTTCTTCCTTCCTTCCTTCCTTCCTTTTTAAACTGAATCAATGATTTTTGTCTTCTGCTATCCACTCAGCAGCAAGTACTCCAGTCAAGAGAAGCAGCTAGAGCTCACATTTAGATACATGGACAAAATTGAGATGGGCCAGGTGTTTTAGAGCACGGAATACAGCAGCATCCTGGTGGGTCACAATATCCATCAAACTCAGGCTCTGCTTGGTAAGCCTGAGTATTGTCAGCTACCCTTGCCAAGGTGCAAATGACTTCCCCTATCTTCCACTCTTGCATCTTGGCATTTGCTTGCTTTCTTTTGCAGCACAGGTGCTAGGGACATATGTTCCAGTAGTGTGGGGGGACTTCAGGGAGAAGGGGAGAAAGCCTAGTGAAAAAAATACGGAGTAAGGCAAAACAGCCCCAAAACTTCACCAAAGGCTTGTGCCTGAATTGTCTTCAATGAAAATCTAAGAAATTGTTCATTGCATAATTCGAGCTTCAACATTGCTCCAACCATTCCTCTTATGCAACTCTTGGGGATAAGATTCTAAGTGGAGAACATCACCCAGAAATATGATGCCTTCTGCCTATGAAAACTGAACCTAAACTGTATGTAATCAAATACAGGAAATTCAATTGATTTGAATATCTATATACTTCAGGGTTAAGTGTTTTGCCACCTTTTCGTGGGATGAGATAAGGAAGCCAAGTGATTACACTAGACATGGATTATTCAAAACCTCCTTCATCTTGCTGTAATGTCCTCTCTATTTTTAGAAGGCACACACAGGAATGAACGATCCCAGCTTGTTTAAAGGTGAAAGGGAAAGCAGAAGTTTCCTTAGCTGAAGGGCATCAATAAATTCTGGATTACACAGTTCTAAATACTCTGCATTGGATCAATGATTTACTATCATTTTCATTTACCTAACAAATACTCAGTAGTCAGCTTGACAACTTGTTCTTGCTCCAGCTACTACAAATGGGTTTTACTTCATAAATTGTTTTAAGTGATTAAATTCTAAAAAACAGAGAAAATATAGAACAATTTAAAAGAAAAAAATCCAAATGAAACACCATAATTTTTCATACATTGCCATGATAATGTTCCAACACCTGTCAATATAATGACCACAGAGGAATTTAAATATGCATGTACACTTTCTGTTTTAAACTATAATGTGTATATATACTCAGAAAAGGACACTGGGAGTAGGCTAAAATGAATTACACAAAGCTCTGTACTTTCATCAGTCAGCACCTCATCACAATTTCCATTTTCCAATTTATTCTGGTTATACTGTTATACTTTAAAACTTAATGTGGGGTGTACACATACTGTAGGAGAAAGAATGTTGAAAAAGCAGACAAAAAGTGCTGTTACAGTATTATATATCTACTTGGATCTAACTCAGTTAATGATTCAAATTAAAAAAAAAAAAAAAGCTATTGCGTTTGTGAGTACTGGGATAGTACTGAGTGGATTTCCTTTCAAATAACAAACAGCATTTTGCTAATGTGAAGCCAAGAAACTGCATGCTGTAATGCTTAAAATGAAAGTACCTATTAAGCCAAATTAAATAGCCTTCCTGAGTGGCCTGATGGTGAAGCTGCTTTTATATAGGACTGAAAGGTGTATTAGAAATCTCCCAGATGGAAAATACATAGATTTGAATTTTTTTTTTTCAGAACAGCAGATATTCCCTTCTACTGTAAATTCATTGTTAGGGCTTAGAATTTGTTCTCAAAGATAGGTGTGCAAATGTGCTTGTACTTCTATCAAAAAGTTAGATGCTTTATTACACATTCCCCAGTGACTTAAAATAATGTAATGATCTTCTACAAGACAATGTATAATCCATGATAATTAGTTAGCAAAGTCTGGGTTTAGACCCAAGCTCCCATCTTTATGCTTGATGTGAGCAACAGAATGGTTTTGCAATGGCTGCTGTATTCACTGATCTAATAAAAAGCTTTTGAGCTGGTGGCCCTTGAGATAGTGAGCATGAATTTGAATTCAAGTATTCCCTATTATTTGACAAAGTATGTTGTTATAAGTTATTACTTATAAAAATGGGCATAAGCAGTATAGGATTCAAGATTATTTAGCTTCTCTAGGAAGACAGAAGCATTTCTGTTAGCATTACCAGTCACTGACAATGATTTTTTGGATCAGAATCTGCTTTTCTCTCCTTGGTATAGTTTTCTGTAACTGCTTAAGTAGAGGTAGCATTCCATGTTTTCACCACTATAAGATGTTTTCTCCATTTGTCTGGTTAAATTTCAATGAAGTGTATTTCAATTATAAGTTTAGCAAAACTGCGTCTCTGGTTGGTGCTCTCTGACTTCACTGTAGACTGATATCGTATTTTGTCTTTTTGGACTTTTCCAAGACTTTTCTCTATTAGACTTTGGAAACCCACTCCTTTTATTTTCAAGCTGATTTGCATAAATTCATCATCTGAAAGATGCTGCTATTCATTCATTTGACATTGAAATAGATATTTTGAAATTCTGTGTCATATACTGTTATTATCACCTATACTAGGAGTAGCAAGCCTCTAAATTGTCATCCTGCCCACTTAGTCTTTGGTTTACCTGCTGTTTGTGAGCTCCTGCAGTCAAAGACAATGTTTGTGCATTTGTTTTAACATCCCACGCGGCTATAACAGATGAAATGAAAAGTGTAATTTCCACAATAGATCTCCTTCACACTAAATGGCAGTCCTTGGCAGGTCTGGTGAATGCTGGATATTGAACAATAAAATTCATTGTTAATACATACCTCTTGCTGCTTGGAACTCAAAACACACAAACGGTTATAGAGTTTGGGGATAATGGAAAGTGTCTGTGATTGATTTATGCTACATATCACAATGCATTAAATTTTTATACATGTGGTAGAAATATGTTAAACTAAAAATGCATTTTTTCTATAGAATTATCATTCTATTTTATAACACCATGGATAAACATTATCTGCTCCTAGAAACTGTTTATATAGCACCTCTGAGATAGCTTTCTTGCTTGCCATACACTATTTTAATATGTTCTTTTTTGCAGAACTATTTGCAAGTACTTATTTTATAACAAAATTGTTTTCACATCTGGTTTGGGGTGTTTTGTTGATTTGGTTTGTGAGTTTGGGCTTTTTTCCTTTGGGATTATCCAGGCACATTGTACATTTGATTTATTTCCTCTTCAAAACTGTTGTTAAATTCTGTTTGCTTTTCAAAAACAGAAAGCTGAGATCATAAAATCTCCCATTCCTTTAATTTAAGCAAAAATAAGATAAAGTTTTTTCCTTACATAGATACTGTTAAATATACTGTTTTCACAACTATCTGCACCACTTAATAGGCTTTTCTAGATTCAGAATGTATATGTATGAGTTTGAAATATGTCAAAGTTTAATGTTTACATCTTGGGCTTTGATTTAATGAAGACCTATTTCCTTTGCCAAAAAATAGATATGGACATGGTTTACCAATCATAAGTAAAAATGGCAACAAAATCTACTTTTTTCATAAACTACATGGAGTCAGTTATCAATAAATTAAACATGACCTCAGTACTCTTCTGCCTAAAAAATAAGCACCTATGGTGATCATCATCTGAAACTCCCTTTGGAAATACTGCTTATAGGGTTATTTTAACTTAAGAGAACAAAATAATAAGAACTGGTCATCTATATTTGTGTGCATGTACACATTAACTGTTAATATATATCTATATAAGTCAAACTGTGTATTCTAGATGTACATAAAAACACACTCTGTATAGATAGGAATCGCATTTCTTACTTTTGCAGATATACAAGGTATATCTGAGGTACAAAAAGTAAGAAATATGTTTCCTGTAGTCACAGGTCTTTATTTGCATTTACAACAAATGATTTCTTGCCTTTCCTTGTATAAATGCAGAGAAACCCCATTGAAACAACACACATAAGCAAAAAATTGAATTTTGCTGTTAGCTTTTAGAAATATTCTGAGGTGTAGTTTGGGTACAGAACTCATATTGATTTTTTTTTTAATATGTTTGCTATTTTTTTATTCTTTCCAGACAGCCAGCTACCACTAGCTGCTGAAGAATACTCCCTGGGTCTTTGCTTGATGTGGTGCTTCCACACTCACTTTTACCTCTGTAGGGCCAGTGGAGATATGATTGCAACACACCCAGAAATACATATGGTAGCTTCAATTGAAGTACTAGGGATAACAGCTGCAGCACATCCCCAGAACAATGACTGCAGATGTTACTCAGTGGGGATCTTGCCCTGGATCAGTGGTACTGAGCAGAGACTGATGGTTATTGTCTCCATTATGCAGGTTCCACAGTAGATTGTCCTGCCTCCTAAGTCCATATATCAGCACCAATTCCTGCCACAGGTGATATCTCCATGAGCCCCTGCTCTACATGGTTTAGAGTTGGTGCTCATGGAGCTAGTGTAGAATAGGTATTTCCTCTCAAGCTAAGTTGGTTTTATTTTATTTTACTTTCTTGGGCATCAGCTGTTTTTCATTTTGCAGTGCTCGTTACAGGAAGAGGTAAATAACCTGAACCAAAAAAAGCTTTGAATTTCAGTTTTGAAGCAAACACTTTTTTCCATTCTTTCACTGCAGAACCTGCAGGTAGTGCATTACGTATAGATCTGGTCATTTGTAAAATCACAGCCTATACAGCTACTCTCCATTTGACAAAAGGAACTTTAAATTACCTGTTTATATTCTTCTTTTGAAAGCCGAGTCTGAAAAATAGAAGATTTACAAGTGCATTCTGTTGTTATTTCTTTGTCCCATCATTAAAATGAGGTTGTAAATCAAACAGTACATGGATTTCCCTTTTGGCACATTTATCCCCTACGGGTCATTACTGTGGGTGGGCAGAAAGTGTTGCACTTCAAAGCCGTTATCAGCCTTCTGTTAGTGGAATTACAATTTAGGCTCTGAACAGACCCATAGTTGATTAAGCATTTATCATTTATAACCTTTTTTCACCATAAAAATATAAACAAGTAGACAGTAGAAAAAAGTCTGTTCTTTTACATAAAAAAGAAGTAGGAGTTCTTTTGGTAAAATGTTTCAAGAAAAAATACACAGTGCTGTCTGCACTAATAGTACCATGACATTATTTTTAGATAAGCCTTGTTTATTTTGCTTTTTTCAGAAAAAGGGAAAAAACACCAATATGATGCATTTCACAAAGAAGTATCATTCATGGAGAAAGACAACGAAGTGGACAATTTCCTGTTTTCCTCTGTAATGATTGTAATCTTCCCTGAAGCATAAAGTTTGATTGCCATCATCTTTACATGGATGACTAAAATGTTATTACTGGCTATAAAATTATTCATCCCTTCTTTAAGAAAAACATCTATAGCACCTGCCTTTCCCATTTTGCTGCAGCTATAAAGATCTCAGGTTGAAGACCCCCAGTGTAAAGGAAGACATACTTGCTTCTACATATTTTCCCTGCCCATTTTCTCTCGTGATTCTCATCTTTAGAAAAGCACTAGAAAAAGAGCCTTATGGGCAGGATTCAACTGCTAATCTGCGGGTTTCTAGCACTTGCTCTTTATAAATGTCGTCCTTGCCTCCAGGTAATACTCTATAAGGATTTCTTTCTTGCCTACTGGCCAAGTCACATCTATCCATCCATGTTCAGTCTGGATGTTTTAGACGTTGCAGTGGATACAAAATGGCTTCATAATATGTGTTGCTTGGACAGTTGAATTCCTTATTTGGCTGCCTGAAGACTGTAACATCTGGAAAGTTAAAGAATATTTGATTTTTCTTTAACCATCTAATTTCTATTGGCACTAAATGTTGTACTCTTAAAAGGAAATATGGATTTTCATTTTCAGTATACTCAACCTATATCTGGAAGATTCCTATTCACTTAGAATTTGCACTAAATTATATGGTACCTATATACTTTATGTCTTATTATGAACTTCCCTCTCTCTTGTCATTACACCAGAAAAAAAGGGTAACAAAGAGCATTTGTAAGATATGAGGAATTTACTTGCCCACACATGAAGGAGCAGCACCAGATGGGTTAATCCTGCTATAGCAGCCTCACCACTGTCATGTGCCTGGTTTCATCAATGTCTAATGAAATCAATACTGACACTATTTCAGCAAGGGCAATACCAGTTTCAGAGGTTTGTCTTCACCACAGTAGCACTGGATGAATATTCTACAGAAAAAAATTGTGGGTCACCTAAAGTGATGTTAGTTAACAGCAGTTGTACATTCTTCATAGTTTAATAGATCCTACTTGTTTATATCATGTTATTTTAGTTGCAATATTTCTTGTGTTTTATGTGGTTCCTTTTTAATGTGCAGTTGCTCTCTTTTTCTGTGATAAGGGTTTTTATTACCTTTTCTAAAATGCTTCTTCTTGCCTGACTTGACTAGAAGATAGTTGCTTCACTGTAAGGTGATTCCCCCCAAGAAGCACCTATCCTACTGCAGATACTTAATTTAAACAAAAAAAAATGTTCACATCTCCATACCTATCTTTTGTGATTGAGTGCAAAGAAGGTAAAAAGATTAACGAATTAAGGACAAATTTTTGATGTGTAAATTAAATGTGTTGTGACAGTGTGGAGCATGATTTGCTACTCAATGTGCATTACAGAAATCTATATATTGGCTCTCCATTTTTCTTCCAGGGGTTTGAAATGAAACTTCCTGAAATACATATATTTGTTAGTGTATTCATGTTAATAGACCAAGGCTTCAGCTGAACTTCGAATAAGAAAGGAAAATCATGCCAAAACTCAAGAACAAAAATGGCAAAGTATAACCAGCTTTTCTTTTTTGCTGAACTGCAACTGGCTTACATTGATGAAACAAATATATTTACCAAATAATTTCCACTAAAACATTTTTGGCAAAAGTTGTTCCTCATAAGCAGCTGATAATTGAATTAAGTCTTGAATTGTTTAGTATAAAAATCTTCAAATATTTTTCTATATACCCAAATTTCTGAAAGTTTAGTAAAAACTGCTATCATGAAAGGGCTGTTCAGTATTTGTTAGGTTTGACCTGTTTGGAACATAAAGGTAGGCTTTGAGAATGCACTTTGTTAACATCTAAAAACGGATAGGAAATTCATCTTTACTTAGTATAGTGTTAAAAAGTATACCTAAAGCTAAGTATTTGTTTCAGTTCACTGAAATAAACAAAAGTTACTTTCCAAGAATTCAGTAAGTCCTCAAGCACTATAAAAACTGATGACTTTTCATTGTTCAATGAATTTAGTCAAAGGGTTTTTCACAGGAGAATTAAAATGAAGCTCTGTGATATTTTAATGGAATATAGTACATAGGTCAATGTGCAATGAAAAACAAATTATATCACACAGCCACTAATGTGCCAATGCAGTAGGATGCAGTGCAGCATAGCTCCATTCCAGCAAAATAGTGTTTGAGGCTATTAAGTCAGCCTTTTCACAGACACACAGTCCATTGACTAGATCACACCCAGTATCCAACTGAACTTGCTTGGAGGTAGTTTAGGTAGTTTGAAACAGTGCCAATGTGAGCAGCAAAGAGTAGCTTTAAAAGGCACATTGCTCAGCAAGTGGTCCTCTGCTCTGGTCTTTGTCTCATGCTTTAGAAGGATACTGTTTGGGAATAGTTAATTAAACCAGGGAAAAAGCTGAACTCATTAGCCGTTCATACTTCAGTAGCTTAAGGCATTCTAACGATCAGAGAGAAAATAACACATGATATGTATTAAGTATGATTTACATTCAGTGGTGTGTGGGGGGATGTAACACAATCCTCAGGTAGCTTCACAAACCTTCAAGAAATTTCTCAAGTGGTCAGCTCTGCCTCTGCATTTAGATGTTAGAAATTGCTGCAGACAGCTCTGCTTTCTTTTGGAGTCTAACCTCTTTGCACATTTATAGGATCAATCTTTAATAGATGGATGCAATCCATTCACTGAATTATGTATCCTAGTTCACCTAGGGGTAGATTCAAATCTGCATGGTGCTCTCAACATTCTTTATTTTGCATCTGAATTTTGAATCCATGATTTATTTGAAAGATGTGTAGACATGAGCAGACAGATCCTTATTATTTGACTATTATACTAACTAGGGAGATTCATGTGTATTGTTTATTTCACCATCATACAGAATAATTTACATTCTAAAAAAAAATAATAAAAAATTGTGTTCTTCAATCACTTATTGGAGATCATAAGAAATCAGCAATAATATTTAACAATGCAGAATTCTTTGTATAAATCTTATCACTGAAGAATCTCATCCCCAAAACACTGCAGAGTTACTGCTTTGCCTGGAAATACCATTCTCAGCCAACTCCTTTGGTTTTGGACTCAGTTCTGCAAGGTAAAAAGCACTTTAATCAACCAAGTACTCAAGACAAAGTCAACTGTAAGTATACAAAGAATAACACTGATCTAGGAGGAGGAAAGCAGATGAGGTCAGCCTGCTTGTGAGCTGAAAAACTCAATGCATCTGAGAGATACGGGAAAAGCATTAGAACTTACAGATGCTTGGAGGAAAAAAGTATGCAGTGGTTTGATAGAAAAAAATCAGAGAAATTCCTTCCTATTGCAGCATCATTGTTTTTCTTCTACAGATCTTTTCAATTGCTCACTGAAAATCAATGGACAAGAAACAAAAAATAATGCCCTCATTCTTTCCTAAGGTTATACTTCACGCTAAGGGAAAAGTCAAAGTCCTCAAAAAATGGTTTTAAGTAAATGCAAAAGTGAATGCTTTCGTTTTTCAGTAAAATGCTGAGATCTGCTACATCCTCATGTTGCATGCAGTGCTTGAGATGCTCTCAGTAAAACTGCATTTAGCATTTGTGTCTGTCCAGAGGCAGAAACAGAAATTAAAACATGTAATCTAGGACAGTTAAATTTGCATGAACTAACCATTAAAGCAAAGAATGCATTCATAGGGATTTATTTTTATGTGTTTTTCAGAAGCATGGTAGTGCACAGTCTTTTTTTTATTAAATTGTCAAAACTATTACCAGGATATGCAGAACTTAAATTTATAAATTAAGACTTTAAGACTTTGTTGGTTAATTTGTTGTGCTAGGAACAAGACTCAGAAATTCTTATATTATTAGAAAACTATTTCAGCTTCAGAAATTGCATTACATCAGAAACTGAATAAGTATCCATGTTTGTATGACCTGATTTTCCGGCATTTATGGAAACCACAAATGTATAATAAAAAAAGTAATTAAGCTGCTTTGCAAGAAATGTAATGTCTAAATAAGTGTTGAGAATGCCTTTCCAGTAAATCTTTTTAGAAATTTTTAGTTATACTATTACTGTTCTATCTGATAACATATGTCCTGGGTTCAGCAGTAGCAGTCATGTTTTTTTTTTTTTTCCTTTGTGTTAGCTGGTGCAGTGCTGTGTTTTGACTTCCAGCCTGAGAACAGTGTTGGTGAAGTCGATGTTTTCAGTTGTTGTTAAGTGATGTTTACCCTGATCAAGGACTCTGTGAGGCTCATGCTCTACCAGGGAGGAGGGGAAGCCGGGAGGAAGCAGAGACCGGGGGCGCCTGACCCGGGCTAGCCAGGGAGGTATTCCATACCACAGCACGTCATGCCCGGGGTGGGGGGTGACTGGGAGTTACCCGGAAGGACACGGGTTTCTGGGTGGAACTCGTTTTTTTGGCCGGTGGTATCGTATTCTCTTCCCTTGTTATTTTTCCCTTATCATTGTTGTAGTTGATAGTAGCGGTGGTGATTTGTGTTGTACATTGGTTGCTGGACTGTTCTTGTCTCAACCCGTGGGAGTTGCACTTTTTCTCTATCCTCCTCCCCGTTCCTCCAGGAGTGGGGAAGGGGAGAACCCCGGCGGGGGGGGGGGGGGACGGGGGGACACGGACCTCGATTGTTGTCAGCTCGGCACCACTCACTGGGAGTGAGTGAACAAGTTACCTGACTGGGTTTAAACCACGACAGCATAGTCAACAGCAAAGAATATATGACAATAACTGTGAAAAAAAAACAATCTTCCATATTAATTTCTGAAAGAATTCCAAAACCTTATTTAGAATTAGCTAAATATTAAGGTACTCACAACCAATTTGGGTTCTTTTAAAAATCTTTCTTATTACAGAAACTGATCACAAAATATATATTTCATACAAGTTGAGATCTAGTTTTCAGTACTGAGCCTACAAGTAAACTGTAAACTGATTTCAGAAAAGCTAAATATATAGGTTAACTTATTGATTGTTCAAGCATAACACAGCAGAGTACTTGATTTTGAAAACTGTTCCAGGATTAAGTCATTCACAAAAGCAGCCTTCTTTATTCTTTCATTTTCTACCAACAGGTATTTGAAGAAGACAGTTTTTATCATTGGAAAAGGAAGATTTGTCAAGGAGTTATTAGAGGTACATTTTGGTTGGATTTATTACATTAAAATATTGGTAAATATAATAATAATATTTTGTATTTCTTACCTGGTGTCCAAGGTATTGTCCATCTAGTCTATTTTCCATGTGATCTCATCTCCTTCAGGCCATCATGGTATGGCTAACACTTCTGACAGCTGAGTGAGATCAGGAGGGCTGTCATCTTCAACTTCACTTCAAGAGGTGTTGAAAACTTCAGTGCCACAGTGACAGTTATTTGAAGCAGCCATCAGATAGTTATGAATCTTTCTCTTGGAGAAGGAAAATGTAGCTAGACCTAACTCTTTGGTTTAAATGTAAGTTTTCTGACTTTGATTCCCTCCTGACTTCCTTTCCAGCTCAGAGACACTCGTGAGTTGATGCTGTTAACCCAGAAAGTGTCATTTCACTTAGGCCTAGGAAAAGCTTATAAAATGTGATAAATTAGTACAGTTTGCACAGGTTGTCCTCCTGGTCTAGCTCCGGCAAAGCCTGGTAAGTTTATATCTATCTTCTCTGATATAGACTTCAACCATTTAGGCTTTTAAGGATGCATAGAACCACACAGGTTATTCATGGCAATTCCCCACAGTTATTTCCTTTCCGATTTTGCCTAAATTAAATACATACCTGCATACGTATGGGCAAAATGTCATCACCATTTCTTATGGTCTGTGTTTACAGGGAACAGCCATCTTCACTAATAATTAAAGCATATATAAGATGTGTGTCTGGTCAATAGAAGAATATTAGGTCTCTCGGACAGTGTCCCAAGAGTCATAGTATGAACTTTTGCTATGAGACATATAGTGAACAGCATCTTTTAACAAAACTACTTCTCGACTCTACTAAATTAGCTTTTTTTATTAAATAAAAATAATCAATATTGTTGTTCAATAATGGCATTTATTCATGGAATAAAGGATTGTAGAGATGAAGAAAGCATTTTCATATTTTAAGAAGATAATATTATGTTATAAAATTTAATGTTTTATTATAAAATATAAAAATCTTAAAATTATTTTTTTACAGTTTTAGACAATTTTTTTATAAGAATTGGGTTTTCCTTTCCCACTAGTGGTTACAGTCTTTAAAGTAGTTCAGTGTGATTTATCAGCGGCCTGGTGAAGGTGTACACAGGTATGTAATTTTACTAAATGTGGGAAAGATGATAAGGTAAGAGATTCTCTGCACTTTTTTTCTTTAACATATGATGAAATACTGAATAAAGTTTTCATCACTTTCCAGGGACACCCTTAAAAAACCTGTCAATGTTTTTACTACTGTTGATAAAATTAGGTTAACATCTTTTGACAGCACTTGCAAAACAATAACATTTCATTCACATGTAGCTTGAAATTTTCCTTTGAAATATGAGACATTTTGAATTACATTCCTTTCTTTTTTTTTTCTGTCTTTTCAAATTTATTGGGTAGAAATGAAAGAAAAAAAAACCAGAAGAATGACACTCCAAACATGTGCATGTGTGCACAACAAGGCTTGTGCAGTCATGGCAATACGTGTAAAATCTGATTTGTGAAAAAACAAAAGATGAGATGCATGATGGACAGGTTTTGGGTTTGTCTCTTACCTGTGCTATGGTCCTTCAAAAAGGTGGAGGTGGTTTGTAGGAAAAATGATTACTCTTTGTCTTCTGCTGGCTGGTAAATTCTTGGACAAGGAAGGAATTGAAATGGCAGTTCAGACTGGTGTTACCTGGAAACAGGAGTTTCCTGGAAAACCAAATGATGGCACAGAAAGAAAACAGTCAAGGAGAAAAAAACAGTAAAGGTATATCAGACTAAAAGACATCTGAAAGGGCAGGCCTGAGAGGTGACAAAAAGAGGTAGTTTTTCCCTAGGGAAACAAAAAATGAGTGTGGGGTTTATTGCAGCCTGGAATTACTGGAGTAAGACCAAGCCTGATAGACAAGACGCAGCAGGTAGGGAGAAGTGGAAGACTGTTGTTTTGTTATGTCTTACTCACTCTCAGTTTCCTCTGTTCTAAATTATCTGCTTTGTAGCTAATCTTCAGTTAAAACATACCTGAGTTTTTGACATGCACTTTTCAGAAAAAGAGCTGAAATCTCTGACAGTCCTGTGGCCTCAGAAATACATAAGCAATGTCATAGAATCATAGAATCATAGAATAGTTAGGGTTGGAAAGGACCTTAGAGATCAGCAAGTTCGAACCCCCCTGTCATGGGCAGGGACACCTCACACTAAACCATATCACCCAAGGCCTCATCCAACCTGGTCTTGAACACTGCCAGGGATGGAGCATTCACAACCTCCCTGGGCAACCTATTCCAGTGCGTCACCACCCTAACAGGAAAGAATTTCCCTCTTATATCCAATCTAAACTTCCCCTATTTAAGTTTTAAGCCATTACCCCTTGTCCTATCACTACAGTCCCTAATGAAGAGTCCCTCCCCAGCATCCTTATAGGCCCCTTTCAGATACTGGAAGGCTGCTATGAGGTCTCCACGCAGCCTTCTCTTCTCCAGGCTGAACAGCCCCAACTTCCTCATCCTGTCTTCATACGGGAGGTGCTCCAGTCCCCTGATCATTCTCATGGCCCTTCTCTGGACTTGTTCCAACAGTTCCATGTCCTTTTTATGTTGAGGACACCAGAACTGCACACAATACTCCAAGTGAGGTCACACAAGAGCAGAGTAGAGGGGCAGGATCACCTCCTTCAACCTGCTGGTCATGCTCCTTTTGATGCAGCCCAGGATACGGTTGGCTTTCTGGGCTGCAAGCACACACTGCCTGCTCCTGTTCATTTTCTCACTGACCAACACCCCCAAGTCTTTCTCCACAGGGCTGCTCTGAATCTCTTCTCTGCCCAACCTGTGCCTGGGAATGCTCCGACCCAGGTGTAGGACCTTGCACTTGTCATGGTTAAACTTCATGAGGTTGGCATCAGCCCAGGACTTGGGTGGTTTGGTCAGAGCCTTTGCCAGTGAAGACCGAGGCAAAGAAGTCTTTGAGAACCTCAGCCTTCTCCAAATCCTGGGTAGTCAGTTCTCCCGAGAGCTTCCTGAGGGGGCCTATGTTCTCCCTTTTCTGTTTTTTTATTTGCTATGCACCTGTAGAATCCATTCCTGTTATCCCTAGTATCCTTAGCCAAGTTTAATTCTAACTGGGCCTTAGCTTTCCTAACCCTGTCCCTAGCTTCCCAGACAACTTCGCTGTATTCTTCCCAGGCCGCCTGTCCTTGCTTCCACCTTTTATAAGCCTCTTATTTCATCTGAATTTTCCTCAGGAGCTCCTTATCCACCCAAGGAGGTCTCCTGGCCCTCCTGCTGCACTTCCTTCTGGTTGGGATGCAACACTCCTGAGCTTGTAGCAGGTCATCCTTGAATATCAACCAACAGTCTTGGGCCCCCCTGCCCTCTAGGGCTATATCCCATGGAACCTTACTAAGCAGGTTCCTGAAGAGGCCAAAGTCTGCTCTTTTGAAGTCCAGGGCAACGAGCTTGCTGCATGCTCTTCTCACTGTCCTGAGGATCTCAAATTCAAGCATCTCGTGATCGCTGCATCCAAGGCTGCCCTGGAGCATCACATTTCCAACGAGCCCTTCCCTGTTGGTGAGCACGAGGTCAAGCATGGCACCTCTCCTTGTCACATTCTCTATTACTTGCAGAAGGAAGTTGTCTTCTACACAATCGAGGAACCTCCTGGATTGCTTGTGCTGGGCCGTCCTTCCAACCGATGTCAGGGTGGTTGAAGTCCCCCATGAGAACAAGGGCCTGTGAGCGTGAGGCTTTTCCTGTCTGTCTACAGAGTGCTTCATCCGGAGGTTCTCCTTGATCAGGTGGTCTGTAACAGGTCCCCACAGTAATGTCTCCCATAGCTATATTCCCTTTAACCCTGACCCACAAACTCTCTGTTAACTGCTCACCTGTCCCCAGACAGAGTTCCATACTCTGCAGCCTATCCCTAACATAAAGGGCAACACCTCCTCCCCTCCATCTGCCAGGCCTGCCTTTTCTAAATAGCCTGTAACCTTCCATTCCAACACTCCAGTCATAGGAGCCATCCCACCATGTTTCTGTGATGCCTAGTATATCATACCCCCGTAGAGGTGCACACATCCCTAATTCCTCTTGTTTGTTCCCCGTACTATGGGTGTTTGTACAGAGGCATCCGAGCAGAGCTCCAAATGAAGCCGGCTCCTCGGCTGGAGTGGCTGCATTATCCCTACATTGATCCGAGCATTTATTATCGGTGCTAGCAACTGACTGGGTGTGTTGGGATGTCCATGACTTTCATGCTAGAATCACCTAGATGTGCAGAGCTGTGTGCATCTCTGTACACAAACACATCCATAATCGTGGAAGGTTTAGCAATAAAATGGGTTGGACAAAGACATTTGTCTTTGAACATAAAATATCAGTGTTAGGGTTTTTTTTCCATTTTTAACACATTGTTTTCACATTTGGGTTATTTTTATTTGTTTGTTTGTTTTTTCACTCTATCTTTTGAAAAAAAAATATTGAAAAGTTAGGAGTATGGTCACAAGGTAATATTGTAATAGGCATTTAGTGATCCAAGAGTAAATCATGAGATCCAAGGATCCAAGTTCATGTTCTACCTCATTCAATCATTCAGCATGATTGAGAAGTTCCATCATGTATTGATTCATGAATCTTTGAACCTCCTTTTAGGACTGTCATGGTTTAACCCCTGCTGGTAACTAATCAGTACACAGCTGCTCACTCAGTCTTAACCCCAGCAGGATGGGAGAAAGAGATTCAA
This sequence comes from Pezoporus occidentalis, assembly GCF_034315485.1. Taxonomy (NCBI): domain Eukaryota; kingdom Metazoa; phylum Chordata; class Aves; order Psittaciformes; family Psittacidae; genus Pezoporus; species Pezoporus occidentalis. The sequence continues at coordinate 6,452,162 of NW_026915713.1, read as the reverse complement.
AGGGTAAAAGTGATAAAAATTGTGGGTTGAGATAAGAACATTTTAATAATTGAAATAATAATAACAACAACAAAAATTATAAAGTGTAATGAAGAGAAAAGTAACAAAGAAAGAGAACTACAACCCAAGAGAGACAATGATACAAATGACAAAAATTGCTTACCACCAAGTGACTTATGTCCAGACAGTCCCCAAGCAGTGGCCCCCTTAGACAACCTTGCCCTTAGTTTATTGCTGAGCATAACATCATATGCTATGGAATACCCTTTGGATCAGTTAGAGTTTGCTGTCCCAGCTCTGTCCCCTCCCAACTTTTTGTGCACTCCCAGACTCCTTACTCGTAGGGTGATGAGAGGAGCAGAAAAGGTCTTGACTCAATGTAAGCACTGCTCATCAGGAACTAAAATGTCTCTGAATTTTCAACACTGTTTCCAGCATAAATCCAAAATATGGTCCCATACTTGCTGCTGTGAAGAAAATCAACTCTACCACAGCCAAAACCAGCACGTTCTCGCCCCCCCCCCCCCCCCTTATTCTATACCATTTATGTCATGCTCAGGTCCCACACTATCCAATAGCCCAGCCAGATTATAGGGTTTAACACTGTAATGAGCAGCTTCCATTGCTCCTTACCTGGCCAGCAACAAGGGGTTCCTGCGATAGTAATGCCCATAACATGCAACTCAAATCATGGATTATTTTCATCCAGAATTAAATCACTTTGAGGTACACATTGGACTCCCACATCCTTCTGAGTTACTCACCAAGTGCACGCATGTCCTTGAGCAAAAAAAAAAGTCCCATTAATAGGTTCACCATTTTCTAAGGAAGAAATAACCTAGACTGTTTTTCCCAACAAGTTTCTTATATATACTTTAGGGATCTTACCTCCTTCCAAAGTGTGCTGGGGTTTAGTTTGGTCAGGACTAGGCTGACTGGCAGATCCTCCTCCAGTGTTAACTGGCCAAGTGGCTTCTGCTAAATGTGTATCCCAGTGTTGGAAAGTCCCATCACACATTGCTCTTTTAACAGTCTATTGTATCATTCAGTTTTCCTGAAGGCTTGTGCATGGTAGGGGATGTGATACACCCAGTCAATGCCAGGCTCTTTGGTGAAAGCGTTTATGAGATTGCTTGTGAAATGAATTCCATGGTCTGATTCAATTATTTCAGAGGCATCATGTCACCATAAAACTTGCTTTTCAAGGCCCAGGATAGATAGTATTCTGGGCAGTGGCATAGGGCACAGTGCATGTTTCCAGCCGTTCACTAGTTGCTTCCACCATTGTGAGCACATGCTGCTTCTCATGATGGGTTCATGGTAGTGTGATATAATCAGTCTGCCAGGCTTCACTATAATGGCATTTCAGCCATTGTGCTCTATACCAAAAAGTCTTTTGCCACTTAGCTTGTTTGATTATGGAGCTTGTTTGACATTCATAACCTGCACAATGATCATGTTCTGATGGAGCCTGAGACATATTCTTCAACTGCTTCTTAAGCTTAGACAAAACCAAAGCAATATTCCTAATAAATACCAATACAAGTATTGTATACCAAGAAGTCATTGAAACAAGGGAGAAAACATCACAAAATAAGGTAGAAAAGGTGCCATTCTGCATTTACTCTACAAAAAATCTCCTAGATGAAGTATAGTTGTTAATTGTCTCCATGATATGGTACCTGAAGTATAGTAATGGCTTCAGTACAGAGATATATGATATACAGATATGAGATTAAGCTCAAGGTCAGTGTTTCAATAACAAGTCTCCCAAGCAAAAGATCACTAATCACTACAGAGCAGAGTGAACTACAAAAGCCAAGACAGAATTTTAACATATACCACAAAAATAAAAAGAGCGTGGCACAGATCAGATAAAAGAATATGGAGAACAGATGAATAAATATTGTGACCCACAACTGTTAACAGATATAAATCCCTTCTAATACACTCTGTTCGATCTGTTATTATCTCAAACGCTTCCAGACCCACATTGGATGCACAACAGGACAGTTTTAGCTTTACCCCAGCCAACAACTGATCACCGCACATTCACTCACCACTGTTTCCAGAAAAATTTTAAAACATAGCCTCATCCTAGCTACTAAGAAGAAATTTAACTCTACCAGAGGCAAAAGCAGCACAACTATTATTTTATTTTTTAAAAAAAACTACTCAGAGGCTCAGTTTACCTGGGCAGCGAATGACGCATCTACCTTCCTCCTCTGCTTTTTTAAAAGCAGGAATCATCATGAATCTGATAAGCTGCTTGAATATCCTGCTACTCAATTAATTTTTCAACAAAAAAAACTGAGAAACTTCATAACTCCCTTTTGCTTTCTGGATATTTTTTTTTCTTTTTAATTACAGAGGTAATTTTTTGTGATTTAAAAATGAAGTTCTAACTTTTCCTTAGGAAACAAACTTCCAATAAGCATGTTCTTGCCTCACACTGCCTCTGTGCTTTGTTGCCTTTGTGTGCCTGGTTATAAACCCATTGGCATAAAACCCGTAATAGTGATATAAACCCATAGACAGAGAATTTACAAAAACGTTATATTCTTCAGATGACTTGAGAACTGGTTCCTGGGTAGAGAAACGGAACTCCACCTTTAGTGAAAGAATCAAGATACTGTTAGGAAGCCAGTCTTGTTCCACCGCTCACAAAATCGGTGGGGGGCAAATAACACAGTTAAAGCTGGATCTCTGTCCGTGGTGCTGATTTAAAGCTGTTCTGGTAAAAGGCGGCAAAAAATAAACAGCAAAGGGCAAAATAAATAAGCATATCTGATAATTTAATGGTATGCATGAGACAGAAAGGTAGTAAATGAACCAGATGTATTGAAATGTGACATATTTTCTTCTTTACTGACATTTTGGGTATGTAAATTTGCAGCAGAACATATTTTTTTTTTTTCCATTTCAATAATCTCAGTTATTCTCAACTCACCACAAAGGTTCAGATATTGTTCAGAAAGAATGCAGAAGAGGTAAATCCCCTTTTTGGGGAGGGTTTTTCATCAGGATAATCTGAAAACATTTTAGGAACTGCCTGGCACAAAATTAGAGAAGCCTAAACCCTGTTTGATAACGAAAGACAGAGAAAGAGGGAAGCTGTAATCTCAGACAGAAAAAAAAAAAAAAGAAAAAAGAAAACAAACACCCCACAAAAGTTAAAACAAACAAACAAGAAAGGAAAAACAAAGCAAAACAAAACAAAACACCACCACCACAAAAAAAAAACCATAAAATTTTTCAGACTCTTCTAAATACCACACCAATATTTTTGATGAGATCTATGGGCTGCTCAAGGATTCTCAGAAGGGTTTTAGATTTCTTTAGACATAAATACCTTGTCATAGATTTCACTGAAAGGTCGTGGGAGCTTGCAAACAAACACTCATAGTGAATTCATAATCGTGAATTCATAAAAGCTCACCCATTATAACATTTCTGAGACTTACTCTAAACTCAAAACTTGAAATACTTGCTGAAATATAAAATCTTCATCATTTACATATATTATTCTTTCTTTCTTTGTGATTTGGATTTCCTTCCTTTTTTTCAGAAGTAAGGGTATTTTTCATATGAATAAACTATGCAAACTGTGTCTTTAGAAGAAACACGTTCAGGAATGTTTGGTCAAAAATTATGCAGTTAGATATGCACAACATGATTTTTTAATAACATTAAATAAATTAGAACAGACTCTACAATTAAAGACAAAATTAAAAGACATTTATTCAGTTCAGAAGACACTTTTCCAAGAAATAAAACAAACCACCAAAAGGTTTTGAAGCAGAGCAATCATGAGGGAAAATGAATCATCATAAAATTATTTGGGTTGGAGGGGACCTTAAAGATCATCTAGTTCCAAACCCCCTGCCATGGGCAGAGACACCTTCCACTAGAACAGGTTGCTCAAAGCCCTCTCCAGCCTGGCCTTGAACACTGCCAGGGATGGGTCAGCCACAGCTTCTCTGGGAAACCTGTCCCAGGGTTCTCACCACCCTCATAGTGAAGATTTTTTCCTAAATATATAATCTAAATCTGTTCTCTTTCAGTTTAAAAACACTGCTCCTTGTCCTGTTATTACATGCCCTTGTAAAAAGTCCCTCTCCAGATTTCTTGTAGACCTCTTCAGGTACTAGAAGGCTGTTGTTAATTCGTAGAAAAACTAAGAACTCGCCAACAAAGTTGAAGTTGACAAGCAGGTATTCTTTATTGCAGCACTGGGAGACATGGGGGATAGCTCCTCTGAATGTGTCTCACTCAAGCACCAAACAAGCCATGATTGTATTGCATTTAATCATACATATTCATTACAGTGCATACATATTCATTAAGCTACTTATATATTGCATCATACTTCTAGGAAATTCTTCGTGCATGTGCACTAAAATGTGATAGTGGACTTTGGGGCTCCTGGTGGTCATTTCTTCATCATCTTCCTCTTCATCACTTTGTCCTTTGGCTGAACTTTGGAGTTGGCCAGTCATGTTTTCCGCTTCCCAGCTCCTTAGTTGGTTCTAACTGTTTTCTGTAAACATTAACTGAAGAGTTCTCTTCCTTATCATTGTTATAGAGTCCACCTGGGGTCCAGGTCGCTTAGTTACAGGCAAAAGGTTCATTCTATATACAATGAGCTATCCTTCATTCTGTCTTTCTTGTTCTTTCCCCATCCCACTGTAAGCTGTCCTTGCAGCCTTCTCTTCTCCAGGTTGAACAAGATCAGCTTCCTCAGACTGTCTTCATAGAAGAGGTGCTCCAGCCCTCTGATCATCTTCATGGCCCTCCTCTGGACTCACTCCAACAGGTCCATGTCGCTCTTGTTTTGGGTGCCCCAGAGCTGAACCCAGTACTCCAGGTGGAGTCTTACAAGAGCAGAGTAGAGGAAGAGGATCACGTCCCCAGACCTGCTGGTCATGTTCCTTTTGATGCAACCCAGGATACAGTTGGCTTTCTGGGCTATGAGAGCACACTGAAGCCAGCTCATGTTGAGCTTCTTGTCAACCAGCACCCCCAAGTCCTTCTCTTCAGGGCTGCTCTCAATCCCATTCTCTGTCCAACCTGTATCTGTGCTTGCTCACAAATAACTGCTTAGTACCTGGTGTTTGGTTTTAGTTTTGTTCCCCCACCCACATATTATATATTCCACTGAGGAGACCACTGAGTAGTGCAGACTTTCATGTTGCCAGGTTTTTTCATTTTTGGATTTCTAAATATTCTGATGATGGTTATCCATTAATATAAACATGAGTTTACTGATATTGGATTTATTTCTCTGAGTTCAGCACCATTCATGATAACCTCATGGGACTCCAGGACAACACCAATGGAAATCTGAAGAGGTAATTTTGGAAAATACATGTTCTGTTCCTCAGGAATGTCTTTTATGCAGCAGTTATCTGTTGCTGTGTCATTTGCTCTGACTCATTGCTGCATTATCTATCACCTTGTGATGTGGGAAGGCTGGGGTTTGAAACACACAGATGCACTTACTCTTTAAAATTCCAGTTTACGTAATCAAATGATACAGTAAAAGATAATCCTTTACATGTGGAAGCTGAGTTTGCAGTAGCAAAATGTGGTGAATGGCAAATCAAAAAGCAGAGCTATGTAAGATTTAGGGGTGGATCCAGCAGATAAGTAATGGCATTAGTTATGGGTGGCACTCTTAACCAGGGGAGAAAAGGCAGAGTAATTTGTCTCTGGCTTTCCTTTGTTGACATTCTTGTAGGAGCTGTAGCTGTCTCTCATACCTCTTATTAACTCCTTTGTGTTTTCACCACATTTAGGAAGATTTATCTATTCTGAATACATTTTCATTTTTGTCTTTCTTATGTCTCAAATCCAGCTATACCCTTTACAGTAGGTTGTATTCCTTCAGTGCCCAACAGTGAGCCTTTTCTGATTTCTGCTTATAATCCTGGTGCCATCTTGTGCCTGTATTTTTAAGACTTATGTTGTCAGGGCATAACATGAAGTACCTAAAAAACAATTGGGGTGTTGAGATGTGGAGAGGTACCCAGATCAGAGCTTTCCAATATATTTCTTCTTCCTCCTTAGCTGCCTTTTTACTCCATTGTTTCTCACCTCCTTGGTTACACCATGGCCTTGTTTTGCTAGGGTGGATTAAAGCTCTACTCATTAATCTCCATAAAATGATAACTAAGACAATATTCTTGATGTGCCAGATGTGCATTCAAGTTTCTTCAGATGCTGAAGAAGCTAGGGAACACTCTGTCCTCTGATACAGCTATATTAGTGTCAGACACACAAAAGGTGGGCATTGTTTCTTCTAGCAGAACTTGTGAGAAAAGGTAGCCATGGGTATAATTTATACTAGCCCAGTGGTTCTCCATACAGTCACTTGATCAGATCCTGAAAAGTCTTACAGAAAGAATTACCTGTATTTGTTCATATTAATTGTCTGGTTATGTATAAACAGATCCTCTGAGCATGCTTTATTTAACTGCTGTCCAAGTACGTAGCTAGACAGCTTTTGATATAATGCAAGAAAACATAGAAGTCTGATTTTATGTATTGCTAACACAGATCTAAACTTCATCAATATTATAATTCAGGCAATATGTATACACTTTCATGTTTGCTATGTATATCAACTCATATGACTGCAGCACAGTATTTTTTATTCAGGAAGTCAACAGCTGTAGCTCTGCTAGGGCATATTCAGTAAATTATAAGACAAAAATTGTGTGCACTGTTTTGCCCATCTTCTGAAAAGGCTCTGTTTTCTCAGGGTGCAATACTACTTGACTCCTGACTACTTAATGTTATCATTGTGAAACTCTCTATGGTCAGTGATGCAGCTTATCTACTACTACCACAAACATAACAGCTGAGTACTTACTGATAATAACATTCTCAGATTTCAAAAACCAGTAACAACAATCACATTTAGATTATATACATCACTGAATATGCATAAAACTGACAAGTTGCATTTCCAAAATGAGCAATACAAAGCCTATTATAAATGCAATAGCTTTCAAAATAAAGGAAAACACATTTTCACTGATATTCTCAAAAATCTTCCCCCAAAATGTCAAATTCAGGAAACAATAGAATTTTTTTTAATGGTTTATAAGATTTGATGTGAAAATCATGCTATGTCATTGACAAAATATTCAATATGTTAAAATCATGTTTGATATGCTGTCTTTTTTTTTGTTTGTTTGTTTTAATAATGATAGCTATAAAATGAAATAGTGCACCAAACTCACAAAATAGAATGAAATTCAGAATAAGGAATTTAGTAATGAGGATGAACATCAGTCCATCAGTGCATTAGGCTAGCTAATAGCAGAAGATAATGATTCACTTGCATAAAAAATGAACTGGGTTCTAAAACTAAAATTTAATCTTTTAAACACTGGTTAATATTATCACAGCCACATCCACAGCCACATATCACAGCCACATATCACAAAGTCCCACTTCTGGGACTTTTAATTGTCTGATTTAAATTAAATGCTTTTGCCAGCTCTTGTTACCACCCAATTAATTTTCAAAACCAATTAAGATAAAAATCACCCATAATAATATCATACTTATTATTAAACCTATAACTTTGCCAATCTCATTTACCATTTTTGACCTAGCATTAATGAGTCCTGATTAGCGGTGAGCATAGACTCTAAGTTTTGTGTCTGTGAATTGTTGATGCATTTGGAAAAATATTTCCTCTTTAATTGGATATTGGTTTTGCAGAGGTCAGTAGTTTACAATTAATAATTCATTTGACATGTGTAACTTGGTTTTAGGCTAACATGATATCTGCAGACAAATCACGGTTTCCTAAAACTACCAATTGAATGTGTGCAAGATAATTTCTTTTGACTTTTGAGTTCTACAGGACAGAATGGATGGAAATAAAGATATTTACTGTTGGTTCAATAAATTTTTCTGTTTCTTGACTGGAAGATTGCACAAGAATATTTGGTGTCAGTTTGAAGTCCTAGTGTTGCAAAAGCTTTTGTGAATACTGAATGGTCATAATGCTCTCATTCCCAGTCCCCGTGGAAACAGTGTAATTCGTACTTATTTTCTGGAAGCCTGCTTTTTGCAAGCTCTTGTTGCAAAACCTCAAATGCTTGTAACCAGTGAGTTACAAGCTACAAGTAAGGGAACCTGCAAATATGCATAAAATGGAAACACTTAAAATGAGAACTAATTGCGTGTGGAAATAGTTCCTATTTTTTTTCCAAACTTAGCAAAGCTTCTGCTCTATATTTGTACTCAATCCACAGTCTTAGTCTATTTCTAATAATTCTCCTGTAAAGTTTAACTTCACTTTCCATTACAATTAGACTGTCACATTTGTGTATGATAAAACATGACATTAAACAACAAGAAATTAATAACCCAGTGTCGTGGTTTAAACCCAGTCAGGTAGCTTGTTCACTCACTCCCAGTGAGTGGTGCCGAGCTGACAACAATCGAGGTCCGTGTCCGTCTCCGCCCCCCGCCTCCCCGCACCGGGGCTCTCCCCTTCCCCACTCCCGGAGGAACGGGTAGGAGGATAGAGAGAGTGCAACTCCTACGGGTTGAGACAAAAACAGTCCAGCAACAAATCACCACCGCTACTATCAGCTAAAACAATGATAAGGGAAAATAACAAGGGAAGAGAATACGATACCACCGGCCAAGAAAACGAGTTCCCCCCGGAAGCCCCTCTCCTTCCGGGTAACTCCCAGTTACCCCTCACCCCGGGCATGACGTGCTGTGGTATGGAATACCTCCCCGGCTAGCCTGGGTCAGGCGCCCCGTCTCTGCTTCCTCACAGCCTCCCCTCCTCCCTGGCAGAGCATGAGCCTCACAAAGTCCTTGGCCAAACCAAAATATCCTTGTTATCAGCTCTGTTCCCGAGCTGAAAGTCAAAACACTGCACTGCACCAGTTAACACAAAGGAAAAACATGACTGCTACTGCGGAACCCAGGACACCCAGGTGATCATTTCTTGTCAACATAGTTCATGTAAGCACAGCTGAAATGCTCTGCATTTCAGAAAATTAAACCTTTTATTCTCAAAAGTCTGAAAGCTACAATGCAGATCATGTATCAATGTATTTCCATAACCTATTTTGCTTTCTGGCTGCCGAGGACTAGATCATAGAATCATAGAATAGTTAGGGTTGGAAAGGACCTTAAGATCATCAAGTTCCAAGCCCCCTGCCATGGGCAGGGACACCTCACACTAAACCATATCACCCAAGGCCTCATCCAACCTGGTCTTGAACACTGCCAGGGATGGAGCATTCACTTCCTCCCTGGGAAACCCATTCCAGTGCTTCACCACCCTAACAGGAAAGAATTTCCTCCTTATACCCAATCTAAACTTCCCCTGTTTAAGTTTTAATCTGTTACCCCTTGTCCTACCACTACAGTCCATAATAAAGAGTCCCTCCCCAGCATCCCTATAGGCCCCCTTGATGCTTTCTTTGTTCTCATTCATGCATCTCCTTTTACTATAGTGGCTGACTAGTCAGAGTTATTTGATTATAACTGAAGATACAGTGTAACTGAGTATATGTATTTAAGAAAATAATTTCTATAAAACAGCCATCAACTCTTAAGAATAGTCAGCAACAAATCTGTACGTTGTTTTATCATAGGTACCAATAGTATAAATAAGCCCAAGAAGTGAATTTATAATTCATAAACCGGAGTTTTTTTCAAGAATAAATCTAAAAAAAGTTTAGAGAACTGTTATAAGTGTTTATTATTCTTATTATTCTTATTGCTAACATTTATATGATAGATATATATTTAAAAAATGCTTGCTGTTGACCAAACTATTGACATTCAACAAAGATTTTTATTTGGACAAGTACAAAAATAAGTTAGTGTAAGTTAGTGGTAAAGCAGGAATAAATATTAAACTTGAAAGATGTTGAAAAAAAAATATAGAAAGCAACTAGTACCATAGGAACCATTTGCCTGTTTATTTCAAATTGTTTTCTCTACATAGAATATTTATTTTTCTCCCTAAAATTGGCTTCACTGAATCACAGGTTTTTCACATTATTGCGTAAGGTGAAAAAAGTCAGGAGCTTCCTAACTGGATCTATGTTGACTATGATCCATCTCTTCATTAAACTTCAAATTCTACAGCTGGGGAGAATTAAGCCTTAAGAAGAACTATTGAGGGCTCATCATTCAAGTAAATGAATGTTCTGCATGAATGTTGGAAGGAGCAAGATTGAAAAGATAAGCCATCTGTTTTGGAACCAACACAGGATTTAGAAGTCTATATCACAGGTATAGATCATAAGTCAGACCTGGCACTTATATGTTTCTGTGAATATTACAGGGCCTTCTGAAATTAAACTAAGTCAAAGGCTATACAATCCAAGCTGCCAGGAGATTAAATTTGACTAGTTAGGGAATATGTTGAAATATCCTGATTTATTTCCAGGAAAATTCTATTAATCTATTACCCAAGTACAACACAATATAAATTAAGTATCATAGCAAGTCCACCTCTTCTATCACACAGGCTGGTTATATGGGGGGGGAGAGACTGGGAAATGGATAACATTCTTCTAGTCTAGAGAATGAGGAAAGAAAGTTTTAATCTCAGGATTTTGGAAAGGGGACCCAAGGTTATCAGTCAATGTTCATGCTAGTAAGATTGCATAGGCCTATCCTGAGGGAATTCCAGCCAAATTTTTGAAATATTAAAAAAACCCAGATCATCAATTGTCCTGGGTTCAGCAGTAGCAGTCATTTTTCTCCTTCTTAGTAGCTGGTGCAGTGCTGTGTTTTTCACTTTCAGCCTGGGAACAGTTCTGAAAGTCAAAACCACAACAGTGCACCAGCTACTAAGAAGGAGAAAAATGACTGCTGCTGCTTGTGTTGGTGGTATAGTGGTGAGCATAGCTTCCTTCCAAGCAGTTGACCCGGGTTCGATTCCCACACAACGCAACAAAACTGCACTGGGAACGCAAGCCAGATCAGTTTCATGATCAATGATTCTATTGTATTACAAGTCATTACCATAAAGTACAATGAAACAAGAACCTTAGCCCAAGGCCCCTAGCCGATAAACACTAACACAGCAAATACCGGCTGCAAGTAAGGTACGACATGCTGAAACTGTGAGATCAGCAGACAGTGCAGCTACTCCAGCTCCAAGCACAGAAGCTACAAACCCCAGCAACAAGTACAGCAGCAACCCAAAGCCCGACAACAGATAATGCAGGCACTCCGACCACAGTGATAATCACTGCAGCAAAACCAGAGGACCAATTTGTGCCCCACATTCAGCACCAAAAGGAACTGTCATAGTCTAAACCCAGCCAGCAACCCAGAACCACGCAGCCACTCACTCATTCCTCCCCTTCTACTCCTACTCCTGGAGGGATGGGGAGGAGAATCGAAAGAATGTAACTCCCACAGGTTGAGATAAGAACAGTCCAGTAACGAAGGTACAACACAAATCACTGCTGCTACCACCAATAACAATAATGATAAGGGAAATAACAAGGGAAGATAATACAACCACTCACCACTCACTGACCAATACCCAGCCCGACCCAAGCAGTGATCTAGTCCTTCTGGGTAACTGCCCCCAGTTTATACACTGGGCATGACGTGCTGTGGTATGGAATACCTCTTTGGCTAGCTTGGGCCAGGTGTCCTGTCTCTGTTTCCTTCTGGCTTCCCCTCCTCCCTGGCAGAGCGTGAGACTCACAAAGTCCTTGGTCAGACTAAATATTACTGAGCAACAACTAAAAACATTGGTGTTATCAGCGCTGTTCCCAGGCTGAAAGTGAAAAACACAGCACTGCACCAGTTACTAAGAAGGAGAAAAATGACTGCTACTGCTTAACCTAGGACATCAATTTACTTGCTAAAGATGTCCAGTCACCACTGCTTCTAGCTGTTCTGTTCCAGATAGGAATATAATACTGGCATACTTTGGTGAGAGTAAGGAATGGAAGGATTTTAAACCCTGTTAGTCTACAGTGTGTCTATGTTTCATATTTCTGTATGAAGACTTTGTGCTCAAAAGCTCATTTATAGAAAGAAGTAGTACACTGAGAGATCATGCCCAAAGTGAAAGATTAGCCCAGAAGTTTGTCCTAAGAAGCTTGAAGGCCTGACTCAGCTCATATCAATGGAAGCTACTATTTATTTTGAAGAATTATGGATTTCATTTCAAATTACTAACTTTTAATGTTAATCTTTTCTACCAAGAAGCTAATGAGCCCTTCTGTGGGTTTGCAAAACTTATTTACTTTTAGTACAAACTATATTCACACATCAGTCACCTTAACAAAACAGAGTGGGCCATCAGAGAATAGTATACAAACAAGAAATCGCTTTCCTTTAAATAAGCTCAAAGATTATGTGACTTTTTCTTTTCAATAAATGGTCTGTACCACAGGGCAGAGCACTTGAAACTGAATTTAAAAGGCATTACACCAAGGTGTAAGAGAACTGTAGTAACACTTCTGAGGCTTTATCTTCATGAACTAACCTGCTCAGCCAAGACAGGAGAGGGTCATCTCAAATGTAAATGACTGACACTCAAATTAAAGTTTACATACAAAATATTGTATATATAAATATTGTATAAAATATGCTATATATTGAAAAAGCTGCTGTATGACAGAAAATCTTTATGCTTGATTGCCTTCAACTTCAGAGCAGAAAGCTCTTCACTCTCCCATCATATGTACCTCACTGTGTGCAATGCATTTTCCACAATATTAAACTATCTTATTAGACTGTCCTTCCTGTTTATCTACTGTTATTAAGAAATTTGCGTTCCACATCTGAAATTCTATGTAAAGCTGGCTTACCTTCTCAACAGATATGGTCCATTTTCTGCAAGATACTTCAAGTATCAGGACAACACTTCTCTGTAATGCTGAAGGTTCATATAATGCTGACTCACTGTGCTTACTGCTTATTTGGTCTCTGCATCACATTGCATATTACCCACAGAACCTACTGATATAGATTAGAATGTCAATGGCCATTTTTCACCTTGTACCATAGTACATTCACTTTTCAAAAGGTAAGGTACAGATTAATATATCATCAGGTTATTTTAGGACAATGCTTTGATTTGTCACTGAAAATATGTTACATTTTCATTTACATGTATGCAAACATTTAGTGAATTATGGAAAGCAGAATAAAATGAAAGGAAAGACTTGTTTCATTCAAAAATTCTTACGAACCAATTAATAATTTGCCTATATTGCTTCATTCATTTATTCCATATTTTAAACATTACTTCTTTAAAAATATATATATATGTAGCTAGAAGCTTATATAAAACCTGCAGCAATATTCCTTTAAATTGTGTATTTCAAAAACTAGCTTTTTTCTTAATAGAAACATGTTTCAATATGGACTTGTTGATATTTCTGGACAAAAGTTGACTTGCTCCTGGTAGTTCTTTAGTGGTCCCCTCTATTCCTGATGAAGTCAGTGAGTCTACATGTATAATAAGGAAAACATCTGCATTAAGATTTGCATAATTAGACCCTTTAATACTAAAGTATTGGAATAAAATAGCAAATCCTTATCTGCTAGTCTCCTGCAAAAGTTTGTGAGTCTGCAGTGTGTAAGAGGGTTCAATATTTTCCATCAACGAATTTTTCTTCTCTGTGAAAGGCTGAACTAAATGTTAAAGGATATGCAGCAGTGCAGACTGCATTTGTTTATTTTTAAGGTGACATAAAGTAAAATGAGTCAGTCTGCTAACACTGTCAGCTGTTCCCCAAATACCGAGTCATGGACTGATGTTAAGAAATTTAAGGAGCTTTTAAAAAATTCAGGTACTCTTCCTTTACAGAGAGGTTATTTGAAATATAGAACTGATTGTCTAAATTACTGAACTAGAGAGGAACAGCATAAACCAATCAAATAAATAAATCAAATGAAAAGCAGAACAGGAATTGTATAAAAAAAATGAGTAACCAGAGTCTTGAATCACTGTCAATATTGCTATTGTCAGATTTGTGTTAGACGGCTCCATTTGTTATAACCTTTGTACGTAAATGAGACTCCAGAGGATAAAATCCCAGAGTCACAAGCTGCAAAGCCACTATGTGTTTTTCAGCTCCTTCATTGTGTACTGCTATAGGATGTAGGATAAGGATTCAGTGTGAAAGAGCTGTTAATGCAATCAGACACTGGTAAAAAGGTGCAGTCTACATATGAAATGGGATCTTACACTTACAACCATCTAAAACAAAAAAACAACCAAAAAAAAAAAAAGGTCCCTTGCTGTGCATTTATCTGTTAATTATTTGTGGGAATGTGTTTTTCAAGGTGTATATATTTATATGGAAGAACAGAAAAAAAGTCAGTGTTACTGAGATACTAAGACTGACTTAGCTTTATTGCTACTTTTAATTCCTTTTTTTTTTCCACATCTTTTCCTAGCACACAAATTCAATACCACTAAAAGCCTTTTTCCCTCCTTTTGGGCATTCATATAAAAAATTACAACCATGAGATGCTGTACTAGTGTAAAAGCTGTATCCACATTATAAATGCTCAAGGGAGCACAATTTAGTGTTTAAGTTGGACATATGGATTTCAGTTAAATGAAGAACTGTAATTTTATGGTGCTGTCTAACATTTGAATACCAGGATTACAAATAGAATCACTGCTATGGTCAATTCTACATCTATCAGACTGGTGGCATAATGTACTTACTGGAGGATACTTGTCAGTGTAGAAAAGGAGGATAAACAGCAAAGCTGTTCTGTTTTCTAGAAAAAGTGATTTAAATGAGGTTTACTGAAGGTTTTTAAAAAAGCTTTAGAGATTTTTGAGAAGGTTTTTCCTTCAGCAAGTGTTAGCTTTCCTGGAGCTCATTTTAGCCAGCCAGATTTCACAGCCAAGACATCTGGGAAAGTGAAAACCACTTACTAAAAAGAAAATGTAGTTATGTAAATTTGAATTGAAAAACGAGCTTGTGCAAAATGTCTGGAAATAAATGTGGTGCTATTGTTTTCACCATGACTTTCTCCACTCAGCCTATGTGGATGGGCCTTTGAGAAAAACTGGTTAAAGAGTCCGTAGTGACAACAGGCAGCAAAAGTTTACCTGAGTGATTTCAGATTTTTTTCACAGGCAATTATATCAGAGTTCCTGCTTCTCCTGCACCCTTGGGTGGCCAAGGCTGTCTTCCAGCTGTGCTTTCTCATTGGTTATGTGATATATTCACTCTGTTCTGTTTCAGTGTGCCTCAATTACTGTCATTCCCAAAACACTTTCAAGAATATACAATTGTTTATATTACAACACATGGAAAATGTGCTTTCATCCCAATTCCATGTCCTGCCCTCTGCTGTTTTGGATAAAGGAGCCACAAGATGCAAGTCTTCTGTTCCGGAATCACTTAATTTGCAAATCTGAATAAAGGTACATGGCTTGTAACTGAACATGAGTGAGTTTAGGAATTGTCAGTACTTTCTCCAGAACTGCTAGAATTGTTTGGCTTGGAAACTGAAGATAGAGAAGTCATCGTGAAATTCATACTACAAATGTAGGGCAATTACTTTAAAAAGTACAATTTACCCAGAATTTAAAGAAAGACGTGGATTAACTTTAGCAATCTTCACAATATTAAGTGTAAGAATCAATAAATGCAATGTTGGAATTACTAAACAACTTTGTATATAGGATAATAGCCACACATGATTATGGAATTACCCAAATCGTGTTAGATTTGTGTGAGTTCACTCTGTACTCCCTAGTAAATCAAAGAAGTGAAGAATAGGAGTTCATGCAAATTGAACCAAAAAACACTGCACAAAAGACAGAAAACAAAGATGAAATAGAGTCAAAATTCTTTGGATTCTGAGAATATTCCTGATTTTTGTTTAATAGAAAAAGGAAACTACAAATTTTCAGAATACATTTCTGAGTGTGATTTGCTGTTTTATATTCACACTCTTTCATGCCTTCTTAAAATTTACTACACATCAGGTTGCTGTTACTGTGCCTAACTGTATTACCTGTACATCATTTTCACAGGATAATAGGGGGTCATTCTTGTGAGTACATTATTCAATTGTCATCATGCATATGTTTGAAATTGCTTTGCATTTCCATTAACAGCTCATGTGAATTAACTAATGAAGCAATTCCCACCCTTATTTTCTGAAATAAGTGTGATAATGACCTCATGTTTACATAGTGTTTTAATCCCTGCATATTTTACAAACTGATAATTTCAAGACATTAAAGTCTTGAATTTTAATTCACTTACACCATTTTTCCCTCAACTTACTATATGGTTCATTTTCAGAAGAATTACAAAATATCACAGCAAGAACTTTGACCCTTCATATGAGGAACACAAAAAACCAAACTAACAAAACCTTATTAAAGTGGGGAAAGGGAGTGGATACAGACAGAATGGAGATCCCTGAACTGGAATTTGACCAAGCTAAAAGGATTAACAGTCTTCCTTGACCAGGAAAGTGCAAGGGAACTTTAAGAAGACACATCTGGCAAACAGGCAGCATGAAGGCCAAATAATACCGTCCTTCATCAGCTCTTAAAACTCCACAGATCTAAAAAAGTGTGGCTAAAAGAATTTCTAGGAGTGATATTTCACTGTGCCGCAACAGAATGACTGGAGTGATGAGATCAGAGATAAATCACATTGATGGCCTTATTGAAACAGCTGTGCCTATAAGGGAGCTGTCGTCTGTTCCCCAGACACAAAGAAAGCAAGCTGATGCAAGAAGAAAAAACTCTTGTGCTCTGGGGACATTTAAACCTGCCTTTAAACAATGATTCTTCTCATGAGAGGTATATGCTTTAATTATGAAAAAAAAAGGATTTTGGGGCAAGTGATATGAATTAAATTTTTTTTAGTATTTGTGTTTATCTGCACGGACATGTTTCTCCAGTCAAAAAAGAAAAACAACAAACAAACCCCCCAGTGTCAAATTTTCATGTATAAAAATAGCAAAACTCTCATTTTTATAACTTTACTGAATTCCAAGAAAACCAAATAATTTTCCACTCTAAATGTCAGTTAGTTCACACGTCATCTCTCTCATTGAATTATTGTTTAATTTTAAAAGGTGGGGAAAGGGGAAAAAAAATGCTAAGCATTTTGGGAGTGGGATTTAATCATCAAGGGAAAAGGATTTTAAGCCCTCTGGGAGTTTTAGGTTTAAATTCAGTATAGGCTTTTTTTTTTTTTTTTTCTACTACATTTTAGGCTTCTGTGAAAGGTTGCTGTATGGAGATAAAACAGCAGATGAAATAAGAAGCAATAAGGCAAAACAATAAAACTGTCATTGTTTTCTTGACCTTTTTCAAATGCATTCATCTTACAGTATATGGTAAACCTCATTAGAACTTTGAAGCTACTGTTGCTCTGAGTGGAATGATCTCTAGCATCCACTTACCAATGGCCCTTTCTGGAAAGGTCAGATAATAAGAGGTCTCTCTCTGAACTGAAATTCTAAGTAACCAGTGGCTTGAGACGGGAATTGTTTATTCTTCATTTTTCACTCTCTGGCAGAGATAACACAGGCAAGGCCAATTTCTGCGCTACTGTTACTTAGCATTGTGCTATCATGATAACATGCAAAAAGAACAAATGTGACACTTCTCAACTGCGTGGCATGCAGTTGGAAGAAAGGGCAGAAAGCAAGACAGAAACTTCCTTTCTGAAGAAAGCATCCCTCCACCAGCTTCATAAATATATCAAAAAAGTACAGTTCCCATGTACTACAAGATGACATGTATCATTAAGTTAAAGATGTGACCAAATGTAGTGATGCTTACTGCATTTTCTAAGCCAAAATATTCGGCTATCTGCCCTTTAAGAGGGATCTACAACAAGAAGAATATGTTCTTTTCCTGTTGTTTTCTCTGAGCTGGGTAACCCTTCCTAGTAATTATACTCTGATTAAAAATTAATTTTGTGCTCAGATCTCTTCAAACATTTGTTTTATTAGTTTCTGTTTTATGCAGCTTGTCTTTTAAATAGGAATCACATTTACTTGCTATTGTATATATGAGCTGTATTTTTTAGTGTCAAATCTGATGTTAGACATGAATTCAGAATAATTAACTGCTTCCTACGTATAGAGGAGCTTTTGAGGGCAATTGGGGGTAAAGAAGTGTTACTTTCATCATATGCGCAAAGCTGCAAAACCATGCTTCAGGCATCTGATAAAAATATCCTTATTTGCAAATGAAATAGCACAAAACCTATGAAGCCAACATCCCTTTTATTATTTCTCTAACAGACTCTAGCTTCTTTCCAGCCTAGTTGGGTGAAAGTTTCTCTCTTTTAACGTGCTTGTAATGGCTTAATTCCATGGTGTGATAAAGGTTATAAGAAAATCGCTCTAAAACAGGAAAATCTCAAAGTGGTATATTTCACTGTGCAGCTGCTACCTTGAATCTACACTGAATGGTTTTAAGATTGGAGGTGAAAACTAGAAATTTGCCAGAGATTGCAGAACAAAGAAGGTTGTTGATAAGTGCCCTTTTGCACTCTGGAGGTCTTAATCAAATTCTATTCTTAATTAAACATTTAATTTTTTGGTTTTTCCTCCATTTGTACTTTATGTCACTCAAGCACTAAACTTATCACAGATCAACACAGACCCCTAAGAATACACCTGTTAATTCAAATTATACTTACACAATGTGTTTATTGCATTCTGTAGTGAGGTAGACATTCCAAACTTTTCACTCAATCTTTTTCCCATTAGCAGAGATTTTTCTTGATATCATTGTCTTGGCTACTTTTAATTGACTTTACTAGCAGGATTCAACTGTTCCAGATCTGGCAACTTGCAAGAGACTTATCTGCCTTTCATTTACAATTATGTTTGGTAGAAGATCTTGAGGAAATGAATGCTATGGTCATATCTGCTGCTACGCATATTTTTTAGCACAGTTCAAATGAAGTAGAAGTACCCAAGAGACAGTACCCTGAACCTGGGACCTTACCATCATTTATCATACAATCTGCAGTGCAACAAGGAGCAAACTGGCTCATTTATTGACAAGTTTTGTCAGATCAACAAAGTTTCTGAACATGTGTCTGTGTGCTTCCCATGGCAAAGGACAGCAGAAACTGAAGGGAAAGAAGGCATATTCTCACCACATAGGTAACTCATAATAATAATGATGACCAATGTCTTTGATTTGGGGACCAAAAAGAGTCTGATGGATGGTAATCATTAGAAGAAACATTTAATGTATTTAGGTTTCTCTGAATACAAATTAATAGCAGGGAAAAAAATTAAATGAAGTTGATTTTATAACATTCTCCACATTTATTTTACCCTTTTACAGAAAGAAAAGGATAAATGGGGTTTTATGAATCAACTATGGATCATAATATTCTGCCAGGTAAGTTAATTTAATAATTTGCAGTTTTATACCTTTGTATTGCAATGAGTCTCTGAGTAATTCCAGCTAAGGAAGCTCCACCTGCATCTTTCTAGTTGTCACATTACAAGGTATTAATTCGAACAAGCCTCTCCTATAGCATCTCCATACAAGTTACTGGAACTTTTTATAAATGTATCTGTTCCTGTTCCTATACAAATCTATGATAAGTCTCCCTCTGAATTCTATTGTACAAGAGGAGACGTGACACTTTATTTTCAGATTATTTTTTTTTGTGCTGCTTGTGGATGTCACAGAGACTTATACTAGTGCAGAACCACTGTACTTGCCAAAGAAATAGAATGCTTAAAGCAAATTCATGTGTTCTGGAACTGGACAAGCCACAAACTTGTGATTTGAAACAGCTTTATTTTCCCAGCTGCCACCAGTCACAGATTTTTACTTTAATAAGCTATTTTATCTGATTGCCTCCAGATGTGAAACAATGTAGCTTTTTCATGTAGAGATTCATTAACTGAGTGTTCTGTGTTTTCCTTGTAAAGCATAGAATATGAGTATCAAATACCACTGTCTAAATAATTCTGGTGCAAACAATGCATTTTGTTTGTTGTGTTTAGCGCCCATTTGTCTCTGTTGTAGTTCATAATGGCAACATATGGAATCATATAACCAAAACAGAAGTCTCTGGAAAATTCTTTTCCATCCATTTTTTCTGATCACAGGCTATTTTACAGTTTAATCTTTGTCAGCTATACAGGGTTCATTAAATGAAATGTGGATCCTCATTTCGAAGAGGAGCTCTTTACCATGGTTACAGTACACTCTTCAGCAGCTAGTCACACTTCCTATTTTTGATATTCAGTACGGGGGGGGGGGGGGGAAGTCATCAGATCTTTTCCCACTTCCCTGCCTAAGCTGCAGTGTTCAACAGCCTCCTATAGCTTGCTGTAATAAATTGCAAACGTCCCTTCAAGCAGGATGTGGTTCACTGTTGTGATCTTTGCATGCATACACAGTGGGGTAGCTAAAACAAAGCCTGGCTTTTAGTTGAATTGTTACCTTATGCCACAACCTAACTTGCAAGTTCCCCACCCAGTTCTTTACCGGTCTCTTCCATATTTCCTTTTGAAAAACTGGGGCTCTTCACTTCTACCCACTACCACTGCCAAGATGCAGAGCCTCCCTCAGAAAATGCATGACTTGCACATTGCTCTCTGGTGAAGCTGCGTTAGAAGAACTCAGTCCCTTTATCTTGGAAATTAAAGCTCTCATGTTTACAGCACACTAGATTATAAAGTTAAGGGGACCCTCAGAATTCAACAGTTGCATGTTACTAGCTGTCAAAAAGACACAATTCTCAGGATACTGTGTAAATGGCCTATGCCAGTGAAAGCTATTGGCAAGACTGAGGCAATCGGAGTAGCAGAACTGAAATGTTTTTGACACTGATCCAAATAATAATACAAAATGAAGAAGCAGGTTTATTATAAAAGTAATTCCATTCATATGTGTTAGGAAGTAAGTTAAAGGCTCTGTGATAAAGAGGGATATTCCTCTCATGTTGGAGCATTACACAGTTGTTCTGAAGAATGGTATTTTACATCACACGTTCAGAGGTCAGGTATTTGACTGTGGAGGATAATAGTCTGTGTGACTCTCATCAAACAACAAAGGCAAAGGTTTGCAAAACAATAACCCTGGTATTACCTGCACAGACTTTTCTCTTGTTTGTGTTTGAATTGACAAGAGAATGCCATGTACAGCCATTGAAGAGGTGGGGGGGGGGGGGAATAAAAAAGGGCAAACATCTATCTCCACAACAGGCTGAGTGGTTATACAATGGAGTCAGATTCTGGATTTGTGACGTATTATATAAGGCAGGTCCAGCAATAAGGACCTCACAAAGGATTTAGTAACAAATAAGTAAGCTTCAAACTCTTGTAAGCCTCCTTCTAATGGTTTAGAGAGTAAATCAGACTTTTACACATGTTTTGACACCACTGTAATAGAGAAAAATAGGTATTGTTTTTCAGGTTTAAAGTTCCTGAAGGAGTCCTTTTCCTCAGGAGATTTAATCTGTAAATTAAAAAAGGCAGAGTCAATGGCTAGTTATTCAAGAAGCAGATTATAATGATTATTGGCTGGGTAATGTGTGCAGAAAGCCACAGCACAAAAATACATATGTTCTTCATGTGTGCTTCAATTTCAACCAGATAGATGAATTTTGAGTTACCACAATAACACGGAGAGGAAGGGTAAGCAATTTGTTAGCCACAGCCACATAGGTGCTGGCCCTATCTTTCATCAGTACATACTTTGGCACTTAAAGGACTTATACTGTACACATAACAGAAAAACCTAATTGTCTGACATTCTGATATAGTCTCAGCACTCGCAGCTTCCAGAGCCAGTATTTTGAGACATGATATCAAATCACACAATTTTCTGTATCCCGTGGGCTGGAAGATACAATATTTGGAAGCACCCAGGGGTAACAGACATTTGCCAGCTGCCTCATTGCCACTAGCAAAATCCTAACAAAATCATTCTTTAATTGAAGAAGTGGTGTGATTGAACAGCATGGAGCTGTTACATGCAGAGACACAACTTATCCCCAACTGAATTCCCTCCTGGGGCTTTGCAGCAGCAGCCTCTATTCCTTTAAACACAGAGCAGGGTCACCACGCAGCACCCCCGCTTGGGCTGTCAAACACTGTTATACTACAGACATGGGAAGAGGTAGTCGATCCTCAAGTGGCAGTGGATTATTAAACCTGATTTTACTGAAAAGATTGCATCACTGCAGTTCCCACAGCGATAAGGATTTCTTCCAAGTGTTAAGTGCAAAATTACTTTTCAGAAACCATACTGAACAATAATCCTGGTGTAAATAAGACGCTGACCTGTATTTTGACAATGACCTTGAGTTAAATTTCTGCTGTTGTTGCAGAATAAAAAAAAATTATGCCCTTACTTGTACAACATTCCTAGAATATTTGGACTGCTACATTTTGGAGCACCACTAAATGATAAAAGTTGATATTATGCTTTTAATTGCAAACTCTTCAGCTGAGTCCCTGCACTTAGAATCTATGCCATATAGAATCATGGAATACTTTGGGTTGGTAAGGACCTTAAGATCATCTAGTTCCAACCTCCCTGCCATGGGCAGGAACACCTGACACTAAACCATCTCACCCAAGGCTTCGTCCAACCTGGCCTTGAACACCACCAGGGATAGAGCATTCACAACTTCCCTGGGCAGCCCATCCCAGTGCCTCACCACCCGTACAGTAAAGAATTTCTTCCTTATATCCAATCTAAACTTCCCGTTTAAGTTTTAAACCGTTACCCCTTGTCCTATCACTACAGTCCCTAATGAAGAGTCCCTCCCCAGCATCCCTATAGGCCCCCTTCAGATATAGGAAGGCTGCTATGAGGTCTCCACGCTGTCTCCCATAGCTATATTCCCTTTAACCCTGACCCACAAACTCTCTGTGGACTGCTCCCCTGTCCCCAGACAGAGTTCCATACTCTCCAGCCTACCCCTAACAGAAAGGGCAACTCCCCCTCCCCGCCTGCCAGGCCTGTCTTTTCTAAAGAGCCTGTAACCTTCCATTCCAGCACTCCAGTCACAGGAGCCATCCCACCATGTTTCTGTGATGCCTATTATATCGTATCATTAGCTCTGCCTGGGTGCCTACACTGGCCACCGCCGGGGCAGGCAGAACGGAACTCCCAGACCGGGCACAGGTCATGCAGCGAGTGCTCACCATTCCACTCTCCTGCCCGCGCGAACTGCCTCGACCCGATCAGCTCGCCAGCCCTGGTCACCGCCCTCCCCGTCGCTCGCGCTCCCTGGGGCAGCTTTTTAGCCGCTCAGGGCCGGTGCCGCTGCTCCTGGCTCCGCCCCCTGTGAGTCAGCTGCTCGCTCCCGTCAGCTGAGCTGCCGGCTCCTGGGCAGGTCCTGTCGAGGACTAGAGGCTCCCTCGCTCGGTGGCTCTCGCCGCTCTGGGTTGAGGCTCCTGGACGCTGAGCTTTCCCCCCGCTCCGGTGTTGAAGGCGTCCTCTCTCGAGCTACTCACCTTAGCAAATTCAATAGTATACACCTGTAGTCTTTGCAATATAATATAATAATTTAGCAAAAGACAAACAAATTACAGGAAAGGCTGGGGTTTTCTTTTGTTCACTGCTTGGTTTCTTGAGAAATTGAAAATTAGTGATTTCTAGTTGTGACAAGTCTTAGAGTCAAATAACAGAAATGCAAGAGAAATTGTATCATTAAACAACTTAAGCTGCAACCTTTTGCACTAGTGGCCAGAAAGTGGCTAATAAAAACTGAGCCTCACATTTATGGTGGAAAATGAAAAAGCAAGCAGAGGCAAATTAGGAATAATAGACAAGAAACAGTAGACCAGCTGCCATGTGATCGTCCAGTTACAAATATTCATGCAAGCTGTGGAAATGTATCAGCTTAGCACAGTGGAAAAGCTTTGATTTTTGCAAGTAGGCAGTAAGTGAGAGGCAGTAAACATCACTGCATCTAACCTTAATTTTGTGATTTTAACTTCTATAGATACAAACAGGCCACAGTCTGTCAGTCAGTACTAACTGGAACCTATTTCACTGGTAACCATGAAAGTTTACTTATTTTGACAACTTAGGGTAAATATTAAACAAACAAACACACAAAACAAAGAAATAAAAAGAATTGTGAAAGCTTTTTGTGAAGTTGCTTTTTTTTTTTTTTAAGTTAGCTGTTACAAATATAGTAAACAATGAAGTTCAGATGCCTCTTCCCAAATTAAAATCTAGGCTAAAAAAATAGAAAAGGAAACAAAAAGGAAGGAGAGTTGCTCAGAAATTAGTAATTATACAGAATCATTAGAACATAGAATAATGTGTTGGAAGCGACCTCTGGAAGTCTCTGGTACAAGTTGCTGTTCATAGTAGAACCAACTTAGATGAAGACTTTCACACCCTTGTGCAGTTGAGTTTTGAATACTTCCAATGGTGGATGTTCTAGAATTTTCCTTGGTACCTGTTGCAGTGTTTGACTGTCCATGTGTGATGAGTGTTGAGATTTTTTTCTTTACATGGGCATTTCTCTTTTTGCAATTTCTGACTTTTGCCTCTTGTTCAATTGCTCTGCACTTTTGAGCATCTGGCTCAAACCTATTTTTACCACAATTAAATGAGATACCTGAGAAGCAACAAGATCTTTCCTTATCACACACTTTTTCAAGCTGAAGAATCCAGACTCTCAATTGGCTATTGCACGTCTAGTGCTCCTGCCTCCAAACAATTATTTTGGCCCTCCACTAGACCACCTTCAGTATGCCAGTATCTTTCCTTTACTGCGGATAAAACTATATGTGTATTTTTTATGTATGTGTGTATTTGGAAATGAGTTGAATGTGATTAAGTTTTAATTCTACTCTCTGATACACATAAGCTACACAATTCTGTTGGTGAACATCTGCACTTTATTAAAGTGTGAGCAGATGATTAGAAGCAATCAATTTAACATGGCTTAATGAATTATTACAAAGCAACAGAGCTACAGAACTTCCTCAACCACAGAAAACAAGTCATCATGAGTATTTGGTTGCCCATCTCTGTAAAGAAACTTGGCTGCAGTTGGACAGAGGGAGTAATTGCTTGTTCAGAAAAGTCAAATATTTATGAAATAGATTTTATTTTTCATTTTATGAGATACATTTTATACATATGAAATTTCTAACTGTTGCCATGTACTACATACGCATGACAATTTAGCATGACAGTATTTTGAGCTATGTTTCTTAGCCTGGTATTGTAGCACTTAGGAATTTCACATGCCTCAATTACAAGGCAAGCAGACATACCTTACTAAGCTTAGGCAATTCATTTGTTATTTTCTCATCATAACCTTCAAAACAGAAAATGAAACAGAATAGGATTCTCAGATACTGTTGCTGTGAAAACAACGCAAATGCTGGTGTAACGCATGAGGTAGGTCAAACAATTATCAAACCTGTTTTTATTCTGTCAGCTGTAGATTTATTAAGAAGTCAAAGGGCTATCTCTGGTATTGGTGCTTCAGTTTCTCAAGATTCTCACTGACTAAACTGATTTATGAGGTGAAAAATCAGAAGATGCTGTGGCATGGAGAGCATCTGGTGTATGTGAGCCTTCCCTGTCTTAGCCTGTGACATAAAATAAATGAGGAAAGGAGACCTCCCTATTCATATGCAATTTTAGCTCTTGACCACTAAAGGAACATTTCTTATTACTAAAAAGTAGATCCATATTTATTTTAACAAAGGAGTTGACTCCTTTTATAGAGATTAGGAAATCTGACAGGACATAAGAAAAGCCAAAGTAGACTTTGGTATCAATTATAGTACTTAAAGTCTGCCATCCATAAAGAACACTTTTACCATGCAGCATATAAAAGTACATGGCCAGTATTTTAAACATGTCATTCTATTTTCTAAGGAATCAACACTGCATCAGGTAAGGTTCCATCCAACTAGATATTTAACTCCTTTCTATTCACAAGTCTCTCTTGCACAATACTTTTGAAAAACTAATTTCAAAACTAGTTTAGTTTCTCACAGATCAGAATTTACAGATGTTCTTGTCATGTTCATTTCAGAACTGTACTAATCAAATTAGAATGTAATTTCTGACACATCCTGCTAGGTGAAGTTTGTGAAGTGCTTTACTGACGAATTAACTCATTTCCCTGATATTTGCTTTGTGCTTAGAAGATATTCTTACTTTCACAGCAAGCAAAGGCAAACACACCTATTGGTTTAGATTTACAAACTACAATATTTTCCATTCAGAAATGCTGACACATTTTGTTTTTAGCAAATGTAACTAATATTCTTATGTGGGTTTTGTTCTGTGAAAAGTAGATTCC
The DNA here is from genome assembly GCF_034315485.1 of Pezoporus occidentalis. Lineage (NCBI taxonomy): Eukaryota > Metazoa > Chordata > Aves > Psittaciformes > Psittacidae > Pezoporus > Pezoporus occidentalis. The sequence continues at coordinate 6,425,862 of NW_026915713.1, read as the reverse complement.
ACATTAATGGAAAATAGATCAATAAGATTATTACTCAATAGTTTTAGTTTATTCAAATCATATTTTTGAAAATAAATTCTAAAATATTGAAGCATAACATTTTAATATCTGAAAATACAATAAAAAACCCCACCCTGATATTTTTAAACAAGCACAGAAATGTTTTTAGAAGGAATCTCCTGAGATTTAGTCTACTCTCCAACTCAAAGCAGGACTATCACCAACACCTTTGCTTTTGCTGGCCCAGAAGAGAAAACTTCCAAGAAAGAAGCAACCAATTCCAGTGCTGCCATACCCTCTGAGGGAAAAAGTTTTTCAGATTATGAACCTAAACCTCCCAAACTGCAGCTTCTATCTAGCACTGCTGAGAATAGTTTGGCTTAGTCTTCTTCATATCTTCCCTTCCAGGTGCTGAAGGTAGCTAGAATTTACCTAATATTCTCAGACTCTCCTTGTTGGTTATGATTCAGGCCTTAAGCATTGACTTGATAACCCTTGTCTGAAGTCTCTTTAGTTTCCCTTCATCCATCTCATGACCTAGGAAGTCCAACACTGGACACAGTATTCCTTATACAGCTCAGCATCTGGTGTGGCTCAGGACACCCTGACTGCCACAGGGTCACAGGAGTAAGACATGGAATGGTTCATATTCCATTATGTGTCCCCTGTAGTATCAAGTCTTTTTCAGTAGGACTGATAATTAAACTCTTAATCTCCCAGCCTCTCCTAGAAAATACAACAACATTCTTGGAAGTTAACAATCAAGGGTTTGGATTTTAAAGCCTTTCTCCATCTATATGTTACAGTAAGTCATTTTACACTGTTTTTTTGTTCATTTGGCTTTTAAAGACCACTGAATACCTTAATGGCATAAGAAACTGCAGATAGATTTCTCCATTTCTTTCTTATATTTGACCAAAAGCTGTATCTGAATAGCTTTTATGCATGCCTAATCTAGCTGTGGTGACTACTGAGAGCAAAACGTTTTTCTGTGGTCTTTGGCTGCCAGAAAATGACTTCTTACACCCATCAGAAGTGAGAGAAGTCATAACACCTAAATTGAGCAGAACAGCTGAATGGAACAGATTTTAGCTATCAAAATAATTTTCTCCATTGCAGTCCTACGTAGCTGAACCTTGATTTTAGGCATTATTGGGTTTGTGACAGATAAGTTAGATGTCCTCACCTGTCAGTTGGAACTGGATCATGAGTGCTTAAGGAATGAAACCTGCCTTTTTCAGATACGGATAATGAATTCTGAATTTATCCCACCTTTCTCTCACTAGGGAGAAATAGAAAAGAATTGCAACTGTGTTTATTCCTGCTTTGTGATCATTGTGCTTATAATGATCACATACATTTGAGAAACCACCTATTAAATTTCCTTAAGAATTTCTGCAGAGGGCCTTTACTGGGGTATTTCATACAGCAAATTCCAGCAAAGCATTTCCTAAATTGGTCCAAGATCTTTTTTTCTTTATTTTTATATTTTTTTAAAGAACTCCAGAATGTTTAATGTTATGAGGTCTAGAAACTATTAGTTTCATCAAAATACAAATCATCCAAATAAGAATCTGTAGAAGTCTCCATTCAGATACTTCATAGTGGCTTAAAAATCACATTGAATCAAAGCAGAAAAGCAATATAGTTAAACATTTTTCTTTTCAGTTTGGACAAGAAATACAGAATGGCATTAATCTCACTGAAGGGCCTAAATGCAGTATTGGATTATTACCTAAATTTAAATGTCTAAATGGAAATATCTGTATGAGCATTGTATGTGTAGGGTCATAGAATAATCTGCAGAGATCTAAGTCAGAGCTCTTACTGGACTCTGACATTCAGCTCATGCCAATAAAGATACCTGGGGCAGGATTCAGTTGCGAAAACACTGGTTTCTAATACTGGTTAAGTTTCTTAATGTATCTATTACGGTCATTCAGGACAGACAGACATAGCACAGAACCTGTGGAAAATATGCAGACTTTGGGAGAGGCAGCTGCAAGCCAAGACTTTTGTAGGGCATCTAAGGCACAGAAAAGCTTAGATACTTGTTTAAACAGTAGTATTGATCCTTTCCTTATGGGTCCCCTCCAACTTGAGATATTCTATGATTCTAGGATCCTCAGTTGGTCAGTTAAATTCCTCTGGCTTCACCGACTATGGGTGTGAGTAAAAGTCATACATTTAATGCTGTTTGAAATGCCATCTATCAAGTCACCAGAAAGCTGTAGAAATCCTATGCCTGCTTATATTTTCCACCTTCATCTCTAGTACCTGAAATGTCTCAAATGACAATGCTCAACTCTATTGAGTAACTCAGTCCAGTCTAAGATCTTTCTTTTTTTCTGCAGAAACCTCACTTTTAGGACTTTAAGCTCTTTTTTTTTTTCTTTTTTAATTTAAATTGCAGATTTTGTTTGTTTTTAATCTCTGCCTTAATCCATCTTTCAACATCAGGATGTGCATTAAATACCATAGTGGTGAGAGAGTAGCTATTTATGGTAGGCAACACATTATCTAGATGAAGTGACTTGCTACATGAAGACATTAATTAGCATGAAAAATTAGTGAAGTACAATTTAAGATCATACTAATACTTTTAATTACCCAGATACTCCTCCCTGTAGATACTACACTTAAAAGAACCAAATTAAAATATGTGACTTTTAATTAGCAAATTAAGTTAAGTCAAATTCTTAAAACTTTAATGGCTTCATTTTTCTCACATTTTGCTTTGTGAGAATCAAAAAGAGGCAGAATTTAGAAATAAGCTAGTTTATGTGTGACACTTCCAACAGAGCCATTGAATTTTCTTCTGATACTACTTTTTATATTTTGCTAATTGCTTTGGAAAGGCTTTGTGTTCAAGGTAAGCAGTCAATGAGATCCTCTTTTAATCTGAAGATAACAGCAGTTTCTTTCCTCCTGCAAATGAGTTTAAATAGTGAAGTTGTAAAGGACAGGATGGCAGTTTATAATACTTTTCAGTACTGTCACTTTGCTAGTTAATAGGGTGCCTATTAATTCTATGCTCCATTCGTTAGGATTAAATGAGAAAGTGAGGCATAGTTCTGTGATTGCAGCCAAAACTCAAAATGACAGCTATGGAAGCCTATCATAATACTTGTGCAATTACTATCAAACAGCATTTGAATTGGCTGTAACCACCCTTTGTTAGCTTATAGCACCACATAAAAAGACAAGAAATCCAAATACGTTTACACTACGGTAAAACAAGGTGGAACTGAATGATTTAGGTTGTATTTCCACTACCAAAAGAATATATCATGTGGAGATTGCTTGTGAAAACAACATACAGGTTGGGCATATAAGCATTCAGTGTTATTTGACAATAATTGCTGGATCAGAAGAACTGTGCAACACGAGATTTTAGGCTTTCATGATAGTAGCACTGAAAAGATCTGGGTTTCATGTTTTAATATTCGTTCCAGCCCCAGACTACACCTTACAAGCTACAGTTACAGAAACAAGTAAATAATTGTTATAATACTAGCCTCTTAGATTGAATTTCGTTAGAAAAAGGGACCAGTAAGCTGTTTGGTAACTGGGTTTGTATTCTACTGTAAGCAGTCTACTCCAGATTCCAACGCTCTTAAAAAAAAAAGAAAAGTTGATTGTGCTACTGCACATTTCAACGACTCTATGCAATCTTGGTTTTCTCATTTCAAATTGAATGTAGAAGAGCTATAAAACATCCCAGAAAACTGATGAGTGGGAATATACAATGGCTTCTGAGTAAGAAAAGTTTAAACCCGAAAGTATTTTTCAGCCTGGAGCAAACACAACTAGATAACATGTTACAGATTTTTTTTAAATTAAATGTCATGGAGATGGAAAATGGGTCATGACACTTTACTGTATTTCCTAGATAATGGACTATAAAACATTAGATAAAAATCTATGAGAAGAAGCAAAAATAACAAACTGCATAAAGGAATAATGGAACTCATTGCTACAGGGTGGCAAAGAACGCCTATATCCAGAAAGAGGTTGTGCACATTTATTAAAAAATAATAATAATAATAATAAAGAAAAGCTATGAAACAGATATTTAGGGGCATTTTTTAGTTCAGAGTATCCTTGAAAGACTTACACATGGGCGTAGGTGCTACTGTTTGACAGCTATGAGCTTGGTCTATTTTTGTATGTTTTATTAAATAGTTCTGATTGTAAGGCAATTTTATGACTAAAACTGTGCCTACACTAGTCAAGGAACTGTTCTATAACTGTTGCCAGAACAAATAGGTCTCTTCTGCAATGTGGAAATACGCAGGGCTGTTAAGGAACCCTGATAATTTCATTGGTTGAAAATTTTATCTTAGCCTGTCACCAAAAAAGTATTTCAACATAGCTCCCATCAGTGGAGCTTCTTCCCTACAGGACTCCCTACCAATATGCACAACCAGAAGTGAGTTCATTATAATTTTATATAATTTAAGACAAAAAATATAAAACAATTTCACTAGGTAAATAGTGTTTAGACAGACTGTCGTGGTTTAAACCCAGTCAGGTAATTCGTTCACTCACTTCCCCCCCTTTCTTGCCCTCCCCCTGCTCCCGGAGGGACAGAGAGGAGAATCAAAAAGAACGCAACTCCCACAGGTTGAGATAAGAACAGTTTAGTAACTAAGGTATAACACAAATCATACTGCTACCACCAATGATAATAATGATAAAGGAAATAACAAGGGAAGAGAATACATATCACCACCAGCCAACCGATATAGCCCAACCAAGCACCAACCGATATCCTCCAACCCTGCAGTCTCTCCCAGCCCTTCCGGCTAACTCCCAGTTGCACCCTGGGCATGACGTGCTGTGGTATGGAAAAGTTTGGGTCAGGTGTCCTGTCTCTGCTTCCTCCCAGCTTCCCCTCCTCCCTGGCAGAGCATGAGGCTCACAAAGTCCTTGGCCAAACCAAAACATCATTGTTATCAGCTCTGTTCCCGAGCTGGAAGTCAAAACACTGCACTGCACCAGCTACCAAGAAGGAGAAAAATGACTGCTACTGCTGAACCCAGGACACAGACACATACATCAAACAATATATATTTAAAAATATCATATATTATATATGTATACCATGTAGCATAAAATCTGCTATAACCCTCTTCTTTTGGCACATGAGGTCCAGATCATTTATCAAGGAATTTTGTGTAGAAAAAAAGAGAGGCTTTGCAAGACAAAAAAATCTATTCTCTGTACATAATGACAATGTCTAACCAGCCTAGTGACTCTAGGCATGCCTATATAGACAGTAACAGTAATTTCACACCCTTCTAACTCACTTTAGTTGAAGTTGCTGAACATAGTTGTGAATAGAATAAAATAAGCTATAGATGCCACATCACGTTGCAGTGTGATGACCGGCTGCTGTAGCAAGGTCCTGGTAGCAGGAGGGCTGCAGGAGTGACCTCTGTGAGACAAGTTTGGGTACCCTAGCCCTAACCCACCCTAACCCTAACCCTGGCCAGTTCCAAAAAAGAAACAAAGATGAGACCATCAATTATGCTGGTGGCATCTCCGAGATAACATAAGAAAGAGTAAAATATGCTGAGCAGCAACTGTAAGAGAGAGGGAAAACATAAAAGAAGCAGCTGTGCAGATACAAAAGTTAGTGTAGAAGGAGGAGGAGTATGTGTCTCAGGTGCTGGAGCACAGTTTCCCCTGCAGCCAGTGGAGCAGATACCCACCTGCAGGAGCTGCAGCCCATGGAAAAGAAACCATGCAGGAGCATCATTTTGGGTTTTTTTTTGTTGTTTTTTTTTTGTTTAGTTTTTTATTCTTGTTTTCTTCTTTGTTTTATTCCTCTAATACCACTCAATCTATCCCTAACGTTAGAAAAACGCTAGCAGAGTACTTTTATCTTGTTTTGAAGTCTCAGAAGCCTTTGCCAGCATCTTACTGTCTTTTATACAACTAAACTGGCCTTTCAGAAATTAAAGATCCTTTTTTAAAATGCTTATATATTCCTTTCACCACATGGTGATGTTTTTTTTACACAATATAATCTTTCATTTCTTATCCTTTATATCACACTCTACTGGATCTATATAGTTAATGTATGAGTCGGGATTTTTTACTGACTTCAGTAAGAGATGAATATACTTTTCATATTATTCCACACAGAAAGGTACAAAAAGGAATAATTCAGTGAAAATAATAATAGCAAAGTTCTGAAAAAGTAACATTGAAAAGTTCCTACTTAGGCATTACTTTAAAAGTGACTTTTATGCATTGCTACCATGCTATTATTTTTATATCATTCTGACAGTGAGCAAAATGTTACTTCTAACATGAAAACAGAAATTGAATGCCAAAACGTTGCAACCTGCTCAGAGAGTGCACAGGAAGGCAGTCTTTTACAGTCCTCTGCACGGCTCACAGGAGAAACCACCAGCTCCCCATAGGTTGAAGAATAAAGCAATTAATTTTATTTTAAGCTTCCTGTCTTGGATTCAGCAGCAGCAGTCAATTTTTCTCCTTCTTAGTAGCTGGTGCAGTGCTGTGGTTTTGACTTTCGGGCTGGGAATGGTGCTGATAACACCAATGTTTTTAGTTACTGCTCAAATGTTTGGTCTGCCCAAGGACTTTCTGAGCCTCATGCTCTGGCAGGGAGGAGGGGAAGCCGGGAGGAAGCAGAGACAGGACACCTGACCCAAACTGACCAAAGAGGTATTCCATACCACAGCACGTCATGCCCGGGATGTAACTGAGAGTTACCAGGAAGGGCTAGGGCACTGCGGGGTTGGACTAGGTATTGGAGGTATTCAGTTGGTGTTTGGTCAGGCTGGGGGGGGGGGGCAAGTTATCGGTTGGTGGGTGGTAAGGTGGTGTGTTCTCTTCCGTTGTTATTTCCCTTATCATTATTATTCTTGGTGGGAGCAGTAGTGATTTGTGTTATACCTTAGTTACTAAACTGTTCTTATCTCAACCTGTGGGAGTTGCATTCTTTTGATTCTCCTTCCCATCCCTCTGGGAGCAGGGGGTGGGCAAAAAGTAGGGGAGTGAGAGAGCGACTGCGTGATTTATGGCTGACTTTCTTTAAACCACGACACTTCCCTAAACTGTATCAGAATGAATAAAAGCCTTCGCAAGTTCTTATTCTTGTAAAAGATACAAAGTAGGAAGGGGAAAGAAGGAAAAAAGAGAAATAGACTCACCAGCCTGTGGTTCCAGCAATATCTTCTCAGTTTTTTCAGTTAGTAGCTCCACCAGATCCTGTAGTGGCCGGCTGTATTTTTATAGGGTAAGTCTCTCTCAGAACCCTCCCGCAGCATCCATGGGGCTACCAGGTAAATCCCCAGACCCAATTCATGTTGCATCCTGTCAGGCGCCGCAGTGTCTGCACTGTTATCTCCAGGCAGTTTGTTGCTGGGGCAGTCGATGTTCACGGCCTCAGGGCAGATAATGCAGGAAAACATCCTCCACCTTGGTGGAGCGGGACCCTGCTCTGCCCCCTACCTCGGCTGTGTGCCCGAGAGATAACGAGCTGCCAGTTTGTTCAATCTTTTGGGTTGTTTTAAGGCAAATATGGAAAGGGTCTCTTGACCATCACAGAAGGTAATGTCATTCCCAGCATAACTTTGTTTTCAACATATTCAAGAGCATTTTGCTAAGCCGGGCATACAAAAGTGATGAAAATATGTATCAATATCTTTTTTGCATTTGCATGTGTGTAACAGGTTTATGATGTAAAAATTATATGCATTTAAATAGGTAATAAGGGAGATGGAATTTTCTATGTGCAACATTCATAAAACAATATAAGCAAGGGCAGACATTTTCTCTGTACTTATTCTTAAAGAATGATCACTGCCTGATATTAAGTTGAATGTGAATTGCTGTGATTTTTCTACAGCTCCATTTTTCTACATACTTTTGCAATACTTAATAATGAGATTGATATTAGTGATGGTAGGACCTGTGCATATCTTTTTTTTATGTGAAAGTCATACAAAGGGTATTGTTGAGTATTCGTAAACATCCCTGAGTCCTTCTACTAGATTTTTCTACTTACGTCTTCACAATATGCCGTTTTCTTACTTAATTTGAATTGTAGTAGCAAAGTACCTTTTTTTTTACTACTTGGAAACAAGTTCAGATATATAGCTAATTGGTATCTATTATGCGCTCTTACCTAAATTAAGTAGGTTATTATGAAATTACCTGTGTTCCCACTGCACTATAAAACCTTTTACAGACTTGCTGATTTCTCAAGACATAGTAAGCTCATCCAGAAATTATGGAGGAGGCTCATGGCATAATTTCCTATTAGTAATCAAAATTATTGATGTTTATTGTATCATAGCATGATACAGGTAATATATTCAGCCCAAGATAACTTTTTGGCATGAAAATGTTACCTCATGAAAGAATAAATCTAATATTTGTTTCAAATGCAAATGCTAAAGTGCTAATCCATATTTTACTCATAAACTATGTTAAACATTTTTTCATGTAAGTTTTAAAGTATACATATTTGAGGGCATAAAAGCTCTGCTGTGTTTGAGCAATCCAACAGATGAAAAATGAGTTTGCTAATCCTAGCTACCCCTTGTTATAAAAGTAATGTAAGCAATGATTTACAGAATAAGGATACCTCAGGATCTCTCTGAATACTAGATGGAGATTATGTAGAAGGAATTAAAATACTTAATATCCTATACTTACTGTTTTCAGCCTGAGGCACCCAAACACAGTAGTAAAATGACATGCCTATGTAGAACATTTCTGACTAAACATTGCAAATATTTAAAAGAAAAACACTTAAGTTGTTTGGATCTGTAAACACAGTATAACATCATTTCCAATTAAAACTGAAGGACACCAAAAGTCTGGATAAATAGGCTACTACAATGTAAATTTTGTATAGGGATATTTTCAAATGTAATGAAGCATAGGTAGCCAGTAAAGAAATTACATTGAAAACTCCTGTAGTCAATCAAGTATTTTGGTGATTAAAAATCAAGTTGTAAATCAGAACATGTAATTGCAAAATTTGTCTTTCATGGCAAAAATGTTGGAGTTACCATTGTAATACATAGCCAAAAGAATTTTGGAAGTCAAAGGAATCTGCATCTGCAAACATGAGCTCTTCTGCAGTCACAGGTCTGCCCCAGGTTGTTCCAGGAATGTTGTATTTCAATAAATGTTTCTTAAAAAAAAAAGTGTGATGAGATCACTCTTATCCCCTTATTCCCAGCCACTGGGGAAAAACAGAATCTGCTGAGAAACACCATGTTATACATGGTGTAACTTTGTGGGGGGTTTTGTATGACTTTCCTCCCAGTTCTCATGCAATAAAGCTCTTACCTGCAGTAGTATGAGATGTCAAGGTGACTTTCAAGCAAAGACTACACACCCAAGCATGTAGTTTCCATCTGTTTTGTTTATTGATTCTGCACAGCTCAACTCTGAACTATTTCTGAGTCAACCAAAGTTGTTTTAATCTGTTGATACTCACTACTGCCCAGTACAATTAGAACTGGTGGGGAAGTTCACTTTGGAAGCATTCTAAAAAGCAATCAAACAAGCCAAGAGAGAAATGTCTATCCAGATATCTACCCATGTCAGTGAATATTAATGTTTTGGATTCTTTTGTAACAATTGTGGCTGCCATAGAAGGATATGATTCACAAGAGGACCAAAATTTCTAAGTTTTTAATGATATTTCCATCATATGTTTGGTTTGGAGTTATAATTGTATTGTAAAATCTTTCAACCGACAAGAATTTGTATGGCATTAGAAACAGATGTTTCATGATTAAAAAACAGTCACTTGTTTCAAGGCAAAATGGTAAAATATTCAAATATTCAGCAAGACTTCCACTGGAGTTTGGATGCTCTGTTTCTTTTGTGGTATATATACCACATGTGGTACATGGTTTCTTTTTTACCTACAGGAGAGTTACTTCCCAGAAATCTTTTGAATGCTGAAAGCATCTGATGAAGATTTGGCTGTTGTTCTTTCTCACCCTACTGTTATTAAGTAATCCTTTCAGTGAATGAAAATAAAAACCAAAACCAGCGACACAACAAACAGCTTTTTCTTCTCAGAATGACCATTCCTAGGAATGACAGGCAATGGGAGAAATTATATAGACTAATTTATAGAATAAAGACTCATGAAGTGACCTTTAAACCCTCAGTCTTGCAAAGGCATTCACACTATTTAGTAAAGGTACATAATGTCTTTTATGAGGTGAGGAATTCATCTATTATGCCCACTAGAGATAATTGTAATGCTCCCATTAATGAGGTAGTAATAAAGTCCCCATTGAGACTTGTCACAGGTGCATACATCTTTATAGGTCTTTATACTTCATCTTCTTCATTAACATTTTCAACTAAATATTTGAGTGCAAAGCAACTTATCTCTAGCTGATATCTATAGGTATCTAGTTGCTATCTCTAGTTGAATTTATATTTTTGGGTAAATGAGCATTAAATGTGATATGTCTAGAATATGATAGTCTAACGGAGTAAGAAAAATTTTTTGTAAAATTTGCCTCAGCTGTGATAGTTACAGTTAGGCAGGAATTCATGCTGTATTCATGTTGAAAATATTCATCTCACTGGATATAATTTGACATTTCACTATATAATCACAATTTTCAGAACATTTGCTATGAAGCATCTTACAGAATTTCCCCTCCTCTAATCTTTCCACCCTCTACCCGATGTACTTTTCTTCCATTTTTTCTTTCAGTTGTCTGTAAAGATTATGACAGTAGCTCTGTTTTCTTGCAGTCCAGTTCTTGTCTGGGTCCATTAAAGCTTAATGTATTCTAGGAACAGAAAATCAAGCAAACCCCTAATTTGCATAAAATGTAAAGCGACATAAAAGTAACTTATGCTGGTAGGGATTCAGGTGTGTATTACTGACTTTTGCAACCTTAATTCTTATGGTGTGGTAGAAAATACTTTACCAGTTCACACACAAAAGGCAAGAGAAAGCACAGTCTTGGAAATGGCAAATGATTTTCTTATTTCTAAGAAATACGGAAGCCAGGTTTGTTTTCAGATATGCAGGCACTATGTGTGTCTTGTAAAATCAATGACTGTGTATGCATATGCAAGTACCAGATAGGTTTTTGGGGTCAGAGTCTGGTTTCATATAATGCCTTTTTTATATTGAGCAGCCAAAAAGGCGATTTACAGGAAGTCCTAGGTATATGAAGATAGTTTGACATATTCTACAATTTAGCCTTAATGTGTCGTAACTGTTACAATTGGATCAGAATCCCAGCTTCACTGCCACTGTCAAAAAAAAAAAAAAAAAAAAAAAAAAAAATCTATTTTTTTCACCTGAAATGCTACATGGTTAGAGAAATAGGTGGATGAGAATGAACTCCCTGCAATATCAACATAGCTGTGTCTAGCAGTCAGAGGTCTGAAAAATGAAATATAAAATTTAAAGGCTTGTAAAACACATAAGCTCATTTTATCTGAGGTCAGAAATGGGGTTTGAATGTAGTTACAGAGATAAAGCACATTAATATTGCAATATGTGAAACAAAAATTAACTGTATTGCAGAACTGAGAAGGGGAAGAATATTTAGCCTTGCAAACATGACAAGTCTCTTTCTATTTATTCAGAAGTGCAGGAGATGCTACTTTTTGATGATGAAGAGAACATTCACTGGTCGGGTATCAGGATACCCATCTGAGAAGATCCTACTGTGTTCAAGTCTTACACTGTCAAGATAGAAATGAAAAGTAAAAGTAACATTTTGTTTTAAGCATTATAATTCTAATATTTTGGTTAAATAAAGAAGTCCTGGTAATACTGAAAAAAATTAAGATAAATTCCAAAATTACCCATGCAGCATAAAATTAATGACCAAAAGCAGGTGTTTGTTTTTTTTTATTTCTTCAGACACTGATTTTATAAATTCATGTGCAAAAAATGGCAAAGATACACAGCGCATAAATAATAAGAAGCCCTAAAGAATCTGTACCAGATTCTCTTGCTCAGTAGTGCCATTTGGCAAGCACAGTTCTGTCCTACAGATTCTGGGGCTTTGTAGCAAAACATCAGTCTGAATGCAAGCTTTACAAAGGCGGAGGGCCTCAATTTCAGGCTGCCTTCACATCCAGTACAAGGCTTAAAAAGAGCTGGTCCAGCCTCCACAGTTTCTTATGGCATTATAGTTTGTCAAGGAGACTCTGCAGTACTTCTGCCTACCTGGCCAGTTTACCAAAGATGCAGAAGGCACATATCGCAACTGCTGCCACCTCCTGGACCTGCAGACACGCTGGGAACACAAGAGCTACAGAATAGCTCATAATATTCAGGGTGGGTTGTATTTTTACTTTAGAGGCAGTAGTCTTGTAGTTTCCTTGGTAGAGAAGATAAAGGAACTAAATGGTCAGCAGTTAGATTATTTGCTTTAGTTTGGTAGGTTTCAGCTAGTCATTTTCTGTTATTTCTAAAAAAAATACCAAATGGGTCTGTGGATCCAGATTATGAAATAGATACTTTACTTACAGGACATTTTTTAACAGAATGTTTCATTTCCTTTCCTGTTTTAGATGCCTTCAAGATGTTTCATCTAGTCTCTGATTGCATCTCAGTCAAGTGACAGCTTAAGACAAAATTGTATGGCGAAGAAACCCAGAGTTCTTTGCAGCTCTTCTCTGCTCCTCAACACTTTGCATAGAGGCCAGAAGCAGGGTTGCCAGTGTACTTCTGTTTTTGGTGCTGATATATCCTGGAATTTCTCCTAGGTCTATCACTGTAGACACAGCCTTTGTCTAACACTAATTTTAATTGACAAGACAAAGACAAAACTGAAAATGAAAATGTCAAAGAACTTGGGTGAAAATCCAAAGCTGTTTCTGAACTGGAGTTTTTGTAGGTTTGCTGTGGTTTGCCTATACTCACAATTGTCAGGATTTTCTTAAACTTTTTTCTTTTATAGTCAGGACCTAACAAACTGGGAGAAAGGAGAGAAGTGAGCAGTGTCTGACAAATTCCTCAGTGTAGCATATACACCAAGATGAGCACTATCTGTTTACCAGCTAACACAAAAAGGTTGTTTCCTGTCTTTTGTAATTAATAAGGCAGTCTATTAAGAACTGGAAGAGCAATTTATGGGATGCTCAAAATTTTCAAGACTCTGGACCATTATTTTTTAAAGGAGGGGTCTGTATAGGAGGCACCTTTAGTCTTTTTAGAAGCAGGTGAAAAAAGTTATGAATAAATGTTGAGGGGCATGTTAATTACTTTGCATGTTTTTTTTTCTCATTTCTGTTATTACCAGCAGAAGGTAAAGAGTTATTCCTGAGGTATTTCTGTTAACCATTTATGTTTACCATTTTCCCAAAAGGTATCTTGGTTCAGTATTCTTCTACTTAGCTGATTTACACACATTAGTATTTCCCGGAGTGATCTTGTCTTTGTTCATTGTATATATAAGGTGCTTAGGAATGTTCATGAGATAAAACATACTTGAAATAAAGGTAACTCTATGTTTTATAGGTTTATCAGATGCAGCAACATTAGAATAAGCCTTAGAAATCAGAGACTGGACAAAGTGTCACTGAATTCATTCATGAATGATAGAATAGTTAGGGTTGGAAAGGACCTTAACATCATCCAGTTCCAACCCCCTTGCCATGGGCAGGGACACCTCACATTAAACCATGCCACCCAAGGCTCTGTCTAACCTGGCCTTGAACACCACCAGGGATGGAGCATTCACAACTTCCCTGGGCAATCCATTCTAGTGCCTCACCACCCTCACAGTTAAGATCTTCTTCCTTATATCCAATCTAAACTTCCCCTGTTTAAAGTTTGAACCTGTTACCCCTTGTCTTATCACTACAGTCCCTAATGAATAGTCCCTCCCCAGCATTCCTATAGTCCCCCTTCAGATACTGGAGGGCTGCTATGAGGTCTCCACTCAGCTTTCTCATGAAAATGAGGAAGAAGAAAAGGAAGTTAAAAGTTGGCACCCATGATACAAGATTCAGGTGAAGAATTGCAAATATAGCATCTGCCATTTCTGCCTTAGATTTGGAATGGGATTTTATTTTATCAAGACACTCTTTAAAAAGATCAAACAGGTTCTGTAGGTAGAAAGATGCTTTTTCATGCACTTCTAAGTAGAAGTTTATAGTATTTATTTTGTGATCCCAAACAGATTACCATCCTGTATGTTGTTATACTGTGGCTTTTCTAGCTCTGCTCCACAGGGGCTGTACACTGGATTTACTTGGAAGCTTAAGCTAAGAGAAAATAGAACTATCCATGTGTTAAGATGTGAATTTTATTGAAGACATGGGACGCCAGTAAGGTATACGAACATGTGCAAAGGTGCCAAAGAAACTATTCCAATGATTTTTTTAAGAAGCTAAGTTACACTACTAAACTCTGGACACTGTTCATGTGGCTAACCTTTTCTTTTTCATTTTTCTTTTTTTTTTTTTTCCCCCAGAATAATGTAACACACACCAGAATACAATGCACAGTATTTGTAGATTATTAGTTTATATTGTATTTCCCATGCAAAGTAGCTTCAGGTCAACTGTAATTCCCAATAAAATGAATTGCAGGTGCTTTTTTTAGGTCATGGATGGTGGAGGTAAAGATAGAACGGTAAAAGCAGTGAGACTGAAAAGCTGGGCTGTAGGCTTGAACAAGGGAGGAAATGATAGTAAGAGAAAATTTGACAAGTGAATAAAAAAGGTAATTTATCCTTCATCTAATTCCTAAATCCAGTGGCCACGCAGCAATACTAAATTCTGAAACACTTCAAAATGATAAATTCAAATATGTTTTTACAGAAACATAATTAATGTCTCACGTCCCTGGGCAATGCCAGTGTCAGGAAGAAGCAGAGATTAAGGCTGCACGTGGACAGCATACATATTTGTGATGAGGTATTAGAGAACATTCTAAAAACTGAAGGGATGCTCAGATTGTATGGAGGCAAGCCAGCCATTACCAGCTGTGGACAGAATAATAAAAACATTTTTTACAAATTCCTACTATGCTTAAGCTTAGCTCATGGATGAGATCCCACACTCACTGGGCTCAATGACAAAATAAGCTTCATTAACTTCAGCAGACGAGTTTTCACATGGTGCATTTAATAAAACAAAATGGATTTAGATTTCACAAACCCCTCTTTCTACTCTTGTCTCTTGAGGTAGTACAGTCAGAACTGCCTGAATTCAGGAAATCATTAATCAGTGTAAATGGGGAGAGGAAGAAAGAAAAGGAGCACAAATATAATCTGGGGAGCTGGGAAGTTGCTGCTATTTTTAAATCTTATTAAAAAACTCTAAGGCATATGTAAATTTGAGATAACACACCTCCCTGGTCACCATGCCTCGAAGGCATTTACTTCAGTAATTCATATCTAATTCCATCATTATTAAGCTCAATAATGTATTTTCAATATTTAATACTACAAATGCTTAGGTGTTTTCAAAGTAATCTTTAATTTTGGCCATCAAAAGTAAAGCAATGATTAAAATCTCTTTATTCTCTTTAGTGATAACTGGATTGGTTTTCTTTTTTCCTTTTAGTGTTTCAGTACTTTTGGACACCTGTCAGCCAATCAAAATTAAAACTAGAGGCTGATTAAATGACTCTCTATGGTGCTGCTCAGTCAGCTTCATTAGTGCTTCAGTTTATGGCCACTCAGTGAGCCACACTGCTGTAACTTCTGACAGTTTATGGAAGCCGATTTTGAGGCACAGGATGTGGGGTACACAATTTTGCACAGTTGCAAAGTTTTGATTGCATGAATTATACATGAAGTCCATTACTGTTGATGCTCACTTGTGGTAAAAGCACTCTGAATGTGTAAAACAGCTTCTTCTTTGAAATAAGCAAAACCCAACCAACCAAGTACTAAAAGCCACATAAAGGAGAAAAATAAAGACCAAGAATAGCATAAAACCTTCAAGCATACCTTTCTTTTATTTGTCTATCTAATCACTTGATAATATGAAAAACAGCCAAGAATTTTCCAGCTCATTTTGCTGGTTTTCAAGTATGTTTAGAACTAAGGTGGCAGGAAAAGAAAAGGTGATAAAGAAGGAAACTTTCATGGCTATGGGTGTAGATTATTGCATATATAAAGGATTTGTCCAGCATGAACACAGCAAGGATCTCTGAAAGCTCCCAATGACGTTTGCCAAAGATGTGTTCTCTCTTCACTAGTTGTCTGTCTGCTCTGTCACATGTAACGCTTTATTAAAGCTTTGGGGCTTTGCCTTGTTTTTTCCCCTTTTCTTCTCTCTATCTGCCTTTTCAGGTGACAGAGAAATTTCAAAGGCAAAAAAGAAGAGACATAAAGAAAATCTATCATCTCTGATTTTCGGTATTCCTGCTTTACTTGGGCCACTTCCTACCTCCTTCCTTTTTAATCTTATGCTAAAAGTAAAATCATTCTTTTGGTGAAGATATTTGGTGATAATTATTATGAAAATACTGCTTGGTGCAGTACTTCATAGAAGCCTTTAACACTCCACCTCACACAACATCTGAACAAATTAATTTACCTAAGGCAGAGTGTTCAGTAATGGCACCAAAATATATGGACACTAACACTTACAGAGATACTACTCCCATTGATATCAGTGGACAAATTGCACCCATGCAAAATATGGAAGGGTGAAACATGTAAATATTCATGTAGAAAATAAGCAAAATGGATCAGGCAGTGTGAGCTTCATTAGCTTCACACAGAGAGAATGTGTGTTTCTTCTTCCTCTGTTTTGTGTGGCCTGAATACGTAAAGCTGAACGTGTCATATTTGGGATAATATTTATATTTGTTTCCATTGTAAATTAAAGCAGTCTCCACTTTCAAGGATTCGTATTCAACTTGCTTAACATGCCTTTTCTGTCTGAGGGTAGATACAGAGTACTGCTCATGACAATTCATTGTAAAGCCTTAGCAAGACATTCAAAGCCTTAACGTGTCAAAGAACAAATGTTCACTGGGTAATATTTGTATCTTGAAGTACTTGTGTTAGGAAAAAAACATTGGCAAACTAGTGTAAAGCAAACTGGTTAACACCCCAAATCTTTTTTCTGTGTTCTTAAAAACCCAGGATATTGGCTTTCTCGGTATGTTCAACATTTCTTTTAGTGTGCCACGTTAGACCAAGTTCCACAGCTTTGCAAATTAAAGTTCTGATGTAGCCTACTACATAACTTGCATTATGAAACTTCTGAACTAATTCAGCCATGGACTTTGCCTGGGGAAGCAGGTTCATCTTTGTTGCAATTGCTCTACACAGGCAAGTCCAGATGTGAGTCTAAGAAGTGATGTACCAAATGTGCAGCAAGGATGCTATGCTTCTATGGCCACCAAACCAGATCTCTTCATGTCATATTACCCAGCAGTACTAATCCTATTTAGAACAGACATAGGCCCACAACCACATTTATGTAGAATTAACCAGAATATATGATGCAGAGCACCTCTCAGAGGATTCTGGTTCTCTGATTTTACATATAGATTATACCATCAGCACTTGTCAGAAAACATTTGCTTCAGCACAAAGTTAGAATAGTGTGGAGATACAAATATTGACCCAGCCAAAAACTTGTTGTTTTTTTTTTTGAGCAGATTAACCCACCAACATTTTTTTAACAAAGCTGAAAAGGAAATGCAAGTCTGTATCATTCTGCATCAGGATATCTCTGCAATTTATACATACCAAAATTTGTAAAAGTTGTGCCTAGAAAAACTTTGTCTTAAAGAAAAATCCTTCTGTATTTTCTCATACCAGACAATGGAAATCTCTCATTCTTATCCCTTACTTTTCCCCTATTTATTCAGTAGCAAAGATATCAACATGCTTTTATCATCTTTTATATCAGAGTAAAGTTGTGTAGGAAATCATATGTGACTGTAAAGAAACTGGTAGTGTCTAATGCAACAGAAGTTCCTCCTTAGCTACAAGGTATAATTATAAGCAGATAGCCATGAAAAATGCAGAAGTAAACATCCTGTTTCTGCAGTGAGAATGCATGTTTGGGAGCTAGAATCATATTTTATGTGGTGACAATCTCCCACCCCTTTTGTAAAGTATTCCTGCAATTCTCATTCATAACACAGTAGATTGGACCATCATGAGATCGGTCACAACAAATCCATTCCAATAAGATTACATTTTATCTGCAGTCTTATTCCTCCTGGAAATCTGGCCAGAATCAGAAGCTGTTTTCTTGTTGAGGACACTGATGATATTGATTTCTCTTCCCTTCTTCCCCTCTACTTTTCTATCTTATATGTGGTCAAATTCTATTTTAAATTCTTCAGGGGAAACAAACTATATCAAAACTGGTCTCTGCTGAAAAGACACTTGCAAGGATGCAGAGTATCAGTTGTCACGCTTCTTCATTGGACTTGCATGGCAAGGTTTTGGTAGTCGGGGTGGGGAGGCTGGAAAGCTTCTAGAAGCATCCCTCAGTATCCAATAGACCTAGTGCCAGCTGGCTCCAAGAGAGACCCACCACTTGCCAAGGTTGAGCCCATGAGCGATGGTGGTAGCACCTGTGGGATAATAGTAGGAAGGGAAAAAAAAACATGTAGTAATGCAGCTGAAGTGAGGAGTGAGACTCTGTGAGAAAAACAGCTCTGCAGACCCCAAGGTCAGTGCAAAAGTTGCAGCAGGAGGTGCTCCAGGCACTGGAGCCAAGATTTCCCTGCAGCCTGTAGCCATGGTCAGGCATGCAGCCCATGGAGGTCCATGGTGGAGCAGATCTCCACCTGTAACCTGTGGAGGACCCTACACCAGGGGAATGCCTGAAGGAGACTGTGGCCTGTGGGAAGCCTGTGTTGGAGCAGGCTTCTGGCAGGACCTGTGGCCCCATGGAGAGAGGAACCCATGCTGGAGCAGGTAGATAACTGTAAATTTGTTCCCCTTTACCAAGGTACCATTAGGAGCTTGGCTCTGGCAGGATTTCTTGAGATCGTCTGTTTTAGCTGCACATGCTGAACTCTGAGCTGCTGCAGTTGTTTCATGAGAAGAGCCAAGTTAGCCTCAGTTTTCCTAGGTGACCTGCAGCCACTGCAATGAAGGTAAAGCATTCAAACCCTGACACAGGTGCAGACCATGTTGACTTGGACCATAGTGTCATGTCTAACAGATCATATTATGGACTTCTGGGTTGGTTTGTTGGTTTTGGGTTTTGGGTTTTGTGTTGGTGTCCTGGGTTCAGCAGTGGCCATCATTTTTTTTTTTTTTGTTTTATTTTATTTGTTGAATCATTCATTAAAAGTGGGATCATTGACATGAGATTCTGGGCAGTTAAAATTTTCAGTAAAAATTCTTGTAGATATTGGGGATGAGGTAAGGATAAGACAAGGAGGCCAGCAAAGCAGGATGAATCAGAGAATGAAACCAATAGCTTCAGTCTATAAATCTCACTGAGCAGGAAGTCTGTATCGCAACTCTGATCTTAACTCGGGAGAAGAAGAATACCTACATAATATCTATACAAAAATACTTTTCAAGTCTCTAGTGTGCATGAAGCAAAGATGTGACAATTTAATGGAATGATGAAAAGACATATGTATTTGTCTGTGTATTTTCTATTGAAGTAAGGATGAAAGACAGTCTGTTTTACTTCAGGGGTTTTAACATCCATTTCTAGAACAAGCATTTATTTTATCTACTTTCTACAAATATTGCTAATTATATGCAGTCGTGCAATTATAAGAAAGTTTATTTTAAATGAACTGTGAGGAAACTAATTCTAGTTTCCCACTGGCAGGATTCACAGTTTTACCGCCTATTCACGTCCCTTCTTCTGTGGCTTTCATTAGACTCTAGTCAACCAATGGCAGTTTCAACATAAGAAGGACATGGAACTGTTGGAACAAGTCCAGAAGAGGGCCACAACGATGATCAGGGGCTGGAGCACCTCCCGTATGAAGACAGGCTGAGAAAATTGGGGCTGTTCAGCCTGGAGAAGAGAAGGCTGCGTGGAGACCTCATAGCAGCCTTCCAGTATCTGAAGGGGGCCTATAAGGATGCTGGGGATGGACTTTTCATTAGAGACTGTAGTGACAGGACTTAAACAGGGGAAGTTTAGATTGGATATAAGGAGGAAATTCTTTCCTGTTAGGGTGGAGAGGCACTGGAATGGGTTGCCCAGGGAAGTTGTGAATGCTCCATCCCTGGTGGTGTTCAAGGCCAGATTAGACAGAGCCTTGGGTGGCATGGTTTAGTGTGAGGTGTCCCTGCCCATGGCAGGGGGGTTGGAACTGGATGATCTTAAGGTCCTTTCCAACCCTAACTATTCTATGATTCTATTCTAAGTGGGCCTACAAGGATGCTGGAGAGGGACTCGTCACTAGGGACTGTAGTGATAGGACAAGGGTTAAGGGGTTAAAACTTAAACAGGTGAAGTTTAGATTGGATATAAGAAGAAATTCTTTACTGTAAGGGTGGTGAGGCACTGGAATGGGTTGCCCAAGGAAGTTGTGAATGCTCCATCCCTGGCAGTGCTCAAGGCCAGGTTGAATGAAGCCTTGGGTGACATGGTTTAGTGTGAGGTGTCCCTGCAGGGACACACTGCAGGGGGTTTGGAACTAGATGGTCTTAAGGTCCTTTCCAACCCTAACTATTCTATGATTCTATGATTCAGTTCACTAGGGCTCCCAGATCCTTTACTCCGGGATAGTTCCCAGACAGTCAGAGTAACTTACCCACCCTGTACTCTTGTGGGAGTTGGTCCACCAACTTTGGTGAATTTTGTAAGGTTCCTGCTCACCCATTCCTTCAACCTGTCTAAGTCTACGAACAGCAGTCCTTTCCTCAAACGTATCAACTGGTCTTTCAACGTGGTGTCATCTGTTAACTTGATGAGAGAGTGCACTTCTTTGCCTCTTCCAGGTCAGTGATAAAGATGATAAATAGATTACAGGTCTCTGGAAAGACTTCCAAGGAACTTCACTTGTAGCTTCCTCTCAGGCAGATTACGGACTATTAATTACTACCCCTTAGGTCAATCAATCTAGACTGTTTTTCACTCTTAATATGTCCATCTATATCATAATGTCCAAACCTGGATACAAAATTTTAGAGAAGACTATGATGAAAACCTCACTAAAGTCAAAATACTTTCCCTATCTGTGACTAAGGGAAAGTCACCATTTTATCTGGGAAAGTAACTGTAAGACACAATTTACTCAGTCAGTCCATGTTAGTTTTTCAAGTCAATGCATGCAAAAATGGCTTCCAAGGAAGAGTTGCTCTGTGATTTTCCCAATGACTAAAGTGAGGCTGACAAGCTCATAGTTCTTCAAATTGTCCTCATGCTTTTTGAAGATAAATTTGTATGTGTCAAGCTCTCTCAGAAAAATCCCTGACTCCAACTTTCATGTGCTGCTGGTAGTTTCTCTCCTTCTACAACCTTGCTTCTAAACACAGAGGACTGGGAGACCCTGGTGATGAAAACCAAAGCAATGAAGGCATTGAGCACCTTATACTCATCTTGTATTCATTGTCACTGGATTGCTCACCTTCTTCAGCAGTGAGGTAGCATTTCCCTTGCTGGTTCTTTTATTGTTAGTGTAATCACAGAAGCTCTTGTCATCCCTGACATCCCTTGCCAGTGTCAGCTTTAGCTGAGCTTTGACTTTTTCATATGCATTCCTGAATGCCCAAACAATGTTTCTGTGTTCTTCCACTATACCCTGTCCTCATTTTGACTTCCTGTACATGTCTTTTTTTTGTTCTGGAGCTTAACCATGAGTATGCCTATTTATTCATCATGGTCTCCTCCTAAGTTTGCTTGTTTTCCTGAGTATGAGGATGGATAATTCATGTGCTTGGAGGTGATTGTTCTCAAAGATCTGCCAGTTCTCTTAAGCTCTGCTGCCCTTCACAGCTACATCTCACAGGATCCTATCTACCATTTCCGTGCAAGCCAAAGTCTCTTCTAGTGAAGTCCAGGGTCTGTACTCTCCTTGCCTTCCTGACTTCCCTCAGAGTTTCAAACATCTCCATGTCATATACTTACTGCCTTAATCAAAGAGAAGTCCAGAAAAGAATAATTAAGGGTCTGGAGCATCTCTTCTATGAGGAAAGACTGAGGAAGCTGGGTCTGTTCAGCCTAGAGAAGACTCAGGGGATATAATAAATGTGGATAAGTGTCTGAAGGGAGAGTGTCAAGAGGATGCAGCCAGACTTTTCTCAGTGGTGCCAAGAGATAGGAGGAGATGCAACTGGTATGAACTAAAACACAGGAAGTTCTACCTGAACATGAGGAAGAACTTTTCTGTGAAGGTGGCTGAACATAGGAATAGACTGCCCAGAGGTTGTGGAGTCACCTTCCCTGGAGATACTAAAGAGCTGGAAACAGTCCTGAGCAATGTGCTTTAGGTGACTCTGCTTGAGCAGGGCGGCTGGACTAAATGACCCCCGTTGGTCCCTTCCAACTTCAACCATTCTGTGATTCTGTGCAAAAGTTAGATCAAAGCACTACACGTGGAACTGGCTGCGTAATACTCAGTTTTGTATTTGTTCCCCAGAAATGTTAATGCTAGTTTAGTGAAGGAGATAAAGCATTGAAACCATTATCTTTGGTATGAGGAAATATTTGACACTGGGCTTCTTTTGCCCAGAGTAGCTGAAGCAAGCATCCAAGGATCATTATAGAAACCTAAACTGTTAAAAAGATGATACATTCGTGAAACCACAGTGTGATCCCTTCTTCATAATGTCCTTTTAATCATTGCTCATATCTTGTGCTTACATGTCATCTTGTCTGTTAATCTAAAATTTATCAAGGATATTCAGGTCCTCTAATCATCATTTCTTGTGAGGATTATTGAATTTAACCTTACAGGAGTTTTCTCCCTGGAAAGAGTGATTACAGATACATAATTGCATCAACCAATTACACATGAAAGGTGCATATGAGATCATTGGGAGTGTCAATATTGACTTTTCTCCAGGCTGTAACGGGTGAGTCATTCTATTCAATCTAATGATTTTTATCATCATTTTAACCACCACAGTAGTAAGAGGTGGCCAAATTAAAATGCTAGAGAGATATAACCTTTCCTGATAAAATATATGTATTATTAACCTCATTACAAGCAGTGTTCTTCAAATTTTCTTGGAAGCTGCTAATGATGTTGAAAGAAATAATGGATAACAAGTCAGAACATTTTCTCATTGTATTTACAAAAATGATGGAAAAAAAGACCATAGGATTAATTCAAACCACTAACAAGCATTATGTTACCAAAACTACTTGGGTTTTATTTTTTTTTTATTCTCCCTCAGCTGTTTTTCAATTTTCCATCTATAAATTCTCAGCAACATATTTTTTTTTAATTCCTATTTTTAATTTATTTCTATTGTTTGGGGTGGTGTTAGTCTTTTCCTTATTTACTCAGAATGGCTTCTTTCAATCAGTGTTACTTCTCCCTTACTACATACTCATCACTATTTCTTGAAATAACATATAATAGTCTTTGTTCTAACCATAACCCAGAAATTTATAATTTCAGCAAGGTTGTTTTGGCTTCATGAAGCTTTACTAAATCTGATAGGGCTGTACAGAGATCTAGAAATCAAGTCATATATCAGTTTCTGGATTGAGATTTCTTTCAGTTTCCAACTAATCATTATTCCAGTTTCTTTTCATTGCAAACCTTTGATGGGAAGTTCTCTTTGTTCTTTTTTGTTTGTTTCGTCAGGTAACACAATTCGTATTGCAAAGTTAAACCCTTGTCCCAAAACAGATATATATGCTGTATATGCACACACCTACATCATTTCTATAGCCTTTTTTTCTCCTTTCATTAACTCAATTCAATATTTTGCCTAATAAGATGTCCAAATTTATTGCTCTTTGGCATAGTCCACATTTCTAAAACAAACAAATTTATCATTAAAATTGTTGTAACAGAGAAAGCCAAAACTATATAACAGTGAAGCATTAATGATATAATATTATTTTGCTGAAGAGCATTAATAAATAGCTTTAATTAAATTTTAAAGGACCATTTTATTCCCACAAACAAACAGAAATTCCCAACATCTAAGGTTGGTTTCAAAACCAGATTAGGCATCTACATAGATGTCTCCTAGTTCAGACACCTATTAAAGACAATGGAGCTCTAAAGTCTGAAGGACTCTATAGAGCAATTCAGTTTACCTGAAGTTCTGTTCCTTTGGCCATACTTAAATATCTAGTTTCATAAGAGAACTTCTTGGATATGCAAGGTATCCACACAAGGTTGGGAGATATAATACAGGAGCTATGGTGGAACGTTCCCCTTCTAGAGTAGCAGCTGAAGGGCAGGTGGGGCAACCCCAAACATCTCAAGTGTCAGTAGACAATTATGTTGCTTCTACAATTCAGCCAGGTTTGGATATGCTCCTTGCAGTGGAAAGCAAGTGTCTATAACAGTAAACTCTTCCTGAAACTTCAGAAAGTTCTTTGGAAATTTACCTGCTATTAATTTGACTCATTGTCATTCTGGACAATTATCAATTCTGGATAATTCTTGGCATGGTCTAGCTAATGTATTAAAATGTATTAAAATTAGTATTAAAATAGTCTAGCTAATGTATTAAATGTATTAAAATTAGTATTAAGATGGTACAGGGATGATCACAATAGACAACTTTCAGGTTAAAACACAGGTCACTTAACTGGCATAGAGACGTGGCAGTCTCTGCCAGGTGACCTCAGTGTCCAGAATCTGCCAAGGCGGATTTAATTTATTAGTGTGAATGGAGCATTAGGAGTGGCTTATCAGAATAAATGAGCTTTGAATGTATTGGCAAATGCTCTAGTGATTATAATCCAATCTTAGATGTCTACCCCATGTATAGTTGCTTCCATGTAGACACTTTACAGGTCTTACACCTTCCTACACTTTCAGGTCTGTGTAAGAGACTTGAAGACATTAAGTGCGCCATCATGTCTGAGTGTGTTTATGTTTTATGTGTTAAAGTACTCCAGCTGACCCAGAATTTTTTTTTGACATCTTATGAAAAATGTATGTTTCAGAGTTCAAGGATTCCAGGTGAGAGAAAACAAGAGACAAATAGAGAACTCACGACTAGTTTATTAATATAGGAAAATATAGAGATAGTAAAGGATACGGTAAAGGATATCTCTGATGTTTGGTTATCTTACCAACCCCAAGGACTCCGTGAAGACGATGAGGAAACCAGCTCTGAGAATCATCGTCACAGCACGAGGTGGCAGGCTCAACCTTAGCTGGCACCCCCGTGGCAATGTTGACCTGGGTGGTATGAGGTTATGCCTTCCCAGTATCGCATGAGGCTCTGGCTTTCATACTAACAAAAATGCACACTCATTCTGAGGCAGGGGGACAGCCTATGTTGGAAGAAGTGGCCACCTATATCTAGAAAGGTCTACAGGTTCCTAGACTTTTTCAGGCAGTTCTAAAGTGGAACTTTCCAGGTAGGAACCAAAGCTAGACTTTAAGGGGAGCAGCCAAAGCAGACAAACAGTACTTTTCTATCTTTGTGTGTTTCACCACAGACCAGTTATCTGTTGTCCCTGTCACAATGTAGCATGAAGGTGTAGTTCTTTTCATGTACAGCCATGATCAGATATTGGCTGCTTGATGTGCATACATACAAACTACACACCTAAAAAATGAATTCTTAAATCAGACACTTTATGTTGATTTACTATTGGAAAATTCAATGACAGTCTGCTTTATGAATTTTTTACTTCCCACATATTTATATCCCAGCTGTCAAATGACAGTATTCAACATTCATTACTGACCTGTTATCTTTCATTGGGGAAGTATGGTATTCATATTCTTGAACACTAATCAGAGAAATCTGGTTATCATCTTCTGAATGTATTCCATAGTCTTTCCTTGTCTTCCCCCATTTTCACTAGTCAACAAATACAAGAAAGATACTGCTCCACAAGAGCAAACTTTGATTTCCAGTAAACATAGAGTATTAAAATAGTATTTAGATCAGTTACTCAAACCCTTTGAAACTTAGCAAGCAGAGCTTAGTTACATCCACAGTTATTGGCTGTATGCAAGACTGTCAGATTATAAAAGCTGCACATTATTAATCACCCTGAAATTCAGCAATGAGGAGGTAGTGAACCATTCTTATCATAAGTTGTGAACAGCATTTATGTGCTGTCTAATTATGAGACATAATAACATTACTATGTAAATCAAAAGTCCATAATACTAATGAAAATCCAAGAACTTATGAATAATAATTAGAAATTTAATTCATAATAGAATGTACCAATTACTATTATTCATATCTGTAATAATGTAAAAGCTTTCAAGCTTACATGTATTGTAGCTATAATGGATGACAAACATTTTGTTAATAAATATAGTTGTTCAAAAAGCTATGTGGTCTCTGGGGAATTTTGCCATTTTATTTCTTTTCTTTATTATTTATATTTAAAAGAGTTCTGAAATAAAATATTTACAAATTAATTTATAAGGTTAGTGTTCTGGGATTCTCTGTGAAAATCAAGTGCTTCAAGACCAAAAGTAATTTGCTTGTTTAGAGTAGATTTTAACATATAATAGACAAAAAAAAAAAAAGGAGCATGAAGGCTAACCGCCTCCCCCCCCCCCCCCAAAAAAAAAAAGACACGGATATCAGGCTTTAGTTCTATGCATCATCTACTTAAAATAAGTCTCTATATGTTACCACACAATCATCTTGAATTTAACACAGGAAAATCTTACTTTCAATTAAACTTAAACACATTTATAAGTCAGTTCTAATTAGTCCTGTTCTTCTAAATGTGATCTGCAATTATAAGATAAACCTACCCATGGAGATTCATTAAACCTTAAAATTTTTGAACTTCAACTTCAATGATCTCCATTTAAGCAGCCTCCTACAGCTACTGACATAATTTTCTACCCTGTTCCTTGAGCTTACTCAGCACAAAAAACTCCAATGCAGATATTTCAACCTTGTGATTGGTGGATTAACTCTGGTTCACCTCTCTAGCCTGTTTCAACTTCTATAAGAAACATACATAAGCTCTTTGCTCAGGCTTTTACGATTACATTGGAAATAGCTGGAGGAAAAAAGAAGTGTGCAACTCTTCCACCTAACATTCTTCTGTAAAATGGCTGATTTTTACAAGTGTTTTTTGTTGAGTTTTGGGGTTTGGGTTGGGTTGGTTTTGGTGGGTTTTGTTTTGTTTTTTTTTTCAGATAGCTGTGTGTATGTATGTCCAATGACATTTCTAGATTAGGAGAGAGATATCCAAATGAAAGTAGATGTGCCATAGTTCAACCCTTGTGCAAATACACAGTCTGGGAGGCACTCATAATCTTTCCTGCTCTCTTGGATCCAGAATCTGTAGTGATTGGTACTTCTGCATGTTGATCACCATCATACCAGACCATCAATAGAAAGTACTTCAGAAGGTGACCTAACACAACCTCTTCTGAAAGTCAAGCCAACTCAGGTCAGGTTGTTCAAGGCCACATTCAGAGCAGTTTTGGATTTTTCCAAGGAGAGATACCACAGTCTTTCCAGACAACACCTTCCAGGGTTTGGCCAACCATTCAGTGCTTTATTTTTTTTCCTAATATCTATGCAACTTGCTGACCCTCATTCTATCATTATGCATCTACCATCAGACGGTTATAGCCAGCAATAAGATCTCCCTTATATTGTTTCTTTTTCAGGCTGAACAAACTTGGTTCCTTCAGCCTTTCCTCACTCATCATGTTCTCTGACTATCCTAGTGCACTTCCCTTGTATTTATTCCAGGTTTTTATTTTCTCTCTGTTGAGGGGTGCCCAGAAGTGGATATACTACTCCAGTTGTGGCCTCACAGGTACACAAGAGATGAAGGATCACTTGACTCAGCCTTCTAGCTCTTGCTAATGCAGTCCAATATCTATTTGGGCTTCTCTGCTGCAAGGGCACGCAGCTAACTTACATTCAGGTTATCCATCAGGACCCCTAGGTTCTTCCCTGTAACACTGCTTTCTACTTATTGAGCACCTAGTCTCTGCCATTGCAGGGTGTTATTCTGCCACAGGTGAAAGAGTTTGCACTTTTTTCTTTTTGTTGAACTTCATGAAACTCATGAATTTATGACTGCCTATCAGAACGCAGTGGGAGCAGGTCTGTCTATGAGGGAAGACAATCCTGAAGCCAAGGGTGACCTTCAGATGATGTCTCCACCAGCTGACACCATCTCACAGGGGCTGAGCAGAGAGTACAGGCTTAGTAACATGGATTATTGTCAGCTTTCAACACAGTGAGTGGTGAACCAGGTCCAGAGTCCATCCAGGTGACATGACCAAATCTATGACTTGAAACAAAGCTGTTCAGTATGTCTGAGTTCCATTTGGGGAAACAGTGTCAGATTAAGTGATGAAGACAGGTACACTTATAGAAAATGGCACTGGTTCCCCTACTGATACCTGAAGGACAGTGCTAGGACCCAGAAAGTGGCTGGATTTTCTTTTATCCCAGCAATCTATCCCATTTTCCACCCACCCTATTGTTCTCAGATCTATATCTCACCAACCTGGCTACCAAGAAATTACTGGATACCCTTTCAAAGGCCATCCTAATCTCAATTTACAAAATCCACTGATCTCTTCTGGTCTACAGAGAGATGAATCCAATTACAGAAGTCAGTCAGATTGATATGGCACAACCTGTCCTTGCTAAATTTCTGCCAGCTCTTTCAAGCTATCTCCTTGTCCTCCTTGTATTCAGAAAGAGGTCCCCTCAATCTCCATCAGCTTGTGGAACACAAACTGCAACATTTGCTCTCAACACCACTTTGAACCACAGCTCTGTCTTTTGACATTTCAGATACTTGCTGAGGTGAAATGGGAATACCTCATTCATTTATCAGGTCCAAAACCAGTAAGCTTTTCTCTCTGGGACAATGTGTGTGGATAATACTGTCCAGTAACTACAAACCTAGAAAACCTGTTAACCCTTCCATCATATGCCTTTTAGTATTTTCCATATACATTTTCAAGTTTTGTTAGGAGAAGGAGGTTACCACGGTTGAACTGGTCTACAGTGCCATTATCTTAAACAGACCTGTTACAGTTAAACACTGTCTGACCATGTAGTGGGCTGAAGAGTCTAAATTTGGAGGACTGTGGGAAAGGCAAGAAATAATTAAAAAAAAAGAAAAAAGAAAAAAGTTCTCCTTCACAGAGTGACCTTGTTTTAATGTTCTCCACACCATTCACCCTCCACAGATGATCAGCCAATTCCATTTATCATTATAATTAGGCAGCATCTTGCCAGTTAAATCAGGCTCAATTACTTAGGCCTCATTAGTGACTGACATACTCTAACAAGTGCATCTTTGAATGAGCAAGGTCAGATAAAGAAAGTACAGTATGCAGCCAGCAAACACTTTTATAGACCATGACAATACAATGCTTTGGACGTTCCCTTTGCATTCCCCCTTTTTAAGAAGGCATGAAGATAATGAAGCTAAAAGTAACCTTGCTTAGCTTGCATTATTGCAGCTCCTTCAACTTCTTACCAGCTCCACAGCTGAGCAGTAGTGATAAGAGAAAAAGCTTCAAATGACTCAGGGAAAACTTCGGGGCTGTTATCACCTCTTCAGGTTCTGGAGAATGGCAATTTGTCCAGTGAGCCAGGGCAGTCCTTCAAAGAACTCCAAATCTGTGCAGTGGAGGAAACTGGATGTTGAAGCTGCAGTACTACAAATCCTTCTGTATTAGTAACATAACAGCAGCAAATGGTTCTGCTTATAAAATATGGTGCAATGTAAAGGAAACTGATTGGCTTTTGCAGTAATGAGCATTAAAATAGTAAGTAAAATTAGAGGATAGTAAGTTTGAAGAAATTATTGCTATCTGTAAGAATCTTGAGAAGTAATC
This sequence comes from Pezoporus occidentalis, assembly GCF_034315485.1. NCBI lineage: Eukaryota > Metazoa > Chordata > Aves > Psittaciformes > Psittacidae > Pezoporus > Pezoporus occidentalis. Next base: position 6,395,963 of record NW_026915713.1, on the reverse strand, counting down.
TCCAGAGATGAAGTGTATTTTAAGTTAAACAGATATTATTTCTACATACACACATATATGGCATGACGCTAAAGGGAAAGAGACACATTTATTGGCTAGAATTTAGAGTTTCTTTCACACCAAAAAGTGCAACTATCTTCCAATACAAATAGTGGAGAAACACATCCACATTATTTAATGATGGTGTCTGAAAAGTTCATGCAATTTTTATGTCATATTGGTCTCATGGAGCAGGGAACATGTATCATAAATCAATTAGTGTGCTCCAGCTATACATCTTTTTAGGTATGACTGAAACCCTTACTATCTAATGGAGGTAATGGAGTCACACCTATCACTATGCTGTAACTAAGCACTGGCACAACTGAAAATGATATTTCTTTTTATCTAACCTACTTCACCACAAAAGTAAACTGTTTTCTCATTTGATCATGTTTGTTCCTTAACATAATGATTAGCACATAAATAGAGCTTGTTTTAGAGTTGTTGTTTTAACCATTGTCATGATCCTTGGAGATGAAATTCACTTTTCCTTTTGCTGAGAAGTTACTACTCAGAAGCCAGACAATTCATGATCTTTTTTGTGCTTTCTTAGAATTTTGTGAACTATCTTACATTATATGAGTACGAAAATATTGGTATAGAATATGTGTCCCAGTTTCAAAAGTCACTTTTATTTTTAGGTTGGTTTTTTTTCTTTCTTTTTTTTTAATTTTACATTAATGTACCAAGTTATTGGCCAGTCATAATATTTAAAAGTTATGTGAAAAATATCCCAAATACACATCAAATATTTTATAATATATTATGCATTAGAGAAAGAAAATAGTATCTGCAGTGGAGTGATCAGTATGTATCCAAAAGTACAAGTTTTGATTATCTTAGCAGATATGTTCTGGGTCATTATTATCTGCTTCCCTTTTATTCTTCTACATGGTATTTGAGTATGTTATACCTAGAGGTATTTAATTTCATCAACTGGCAGTGTGCTGTGTGAAGTGTTTCTTTCATTTATTCTTATCTAATTTTTATTTATTTATTTATTTTCATGGGTAACTATTATAGCCAGGTATTGAATAATAGAAATAACAGCATTGTGTTTTTCCTTTCATTCCCACTTGGAAATTAATCAGCTGAACTGTTTTGTATGTTCTTGAGCTTCAGTGAATGAAAGCGAATTGAAGGGGAGAATTCTGTGAGTCAGAAAGTGGCTCTGACTGTGGGTATTCTAATTTTGCAGCAGTGAGCTCTACAGTTTAGGCTGACATTTTAGGAAAATTCCTCTAAGATATTCATGAGATAGGGAGATTAGAGAGTAACTTAGCACCTCCAGCCAGTGTCACTGAATTTGTCCTTTAAAAGGTTTTGCTCAGAGACAAAATATGACACATACAGTACTCTGAGGTAGTGCTGTTCTTCACAGTATGGACCAACAGGTTGTTCCTGAAGGGACTGCTGGAACGCGCATTACAAACCACACGAGTTTATATGCCCAGTGCAGAGCTTGCCATTGCCACCTTCTTGAAAAGGAATGCAGACGTTTCTATAAGCAGTAGAAAAAAAAAAACCCAACATCTTTAGAAAAGAAAGTATTACATTACATTTTCCTATCCTTGGAGAAAGAATGAGAAAGAAGATTGTGGCAAGCATTAGATATGTCACTAAACGAACTCCTCAGAAATGTTCTGATAGTATAGAGGTGAGCATGATGGAAGCAGCAAATTAGGTTAGGGAAGGAGTGATTCTTGTGGAATTATGAAGGCAAAGTTCTACTGTTTATGTAAACACAATAACTCATAAGGGCTCTCATGGATCTATACAAACCATTTTGGAGCATCCTTTTGGAAAACAAATTGTATTCTGAGCTGCATAAAAAGAAGCATGATTAGCAGGTTGAGGAAGGTGATTGTTGCCCTCTACTCCACTCTTGTGAGTCCCCACCTGGAGTTCTGCAGCCACTTCTAGGGCCTACAGCATAAGAAAAACGTGAGCCTGTTAGAGAAGGTCTAGAGGAGATGGCCATGAAAATGATCAGAGAGCTGGAACACCTCTCTTATGAAGAAAGGTGTTGTGATTGTTCAGTCTGGAAAAGAGAAGACTCCAGAGAGATCCTATTGTGGCCTTTCAATATACAAGGAGGGACTAAGAAGAAAGATCGAGAAATACTTCATTGAATCATAGAATAATTTGGGTTGGAAAGAGGACCCTAAAAATCATGTAGTTCCATTCCCTGCCATGGGCAGAGACACCTTCCACTACTACAGGTTGCTCAAAGCCCCGTCCAACCTGGCCTCCGACACTGCCAGGGATGGGGCAGCCACAGGTTCCCTGGGAAACTTGTTCCAGTGTCTCATCACCTTCACAATAAAGAATTTCTTCTTAGTATCTAATATAAATCTCCCTTCTGTCATCATAAAGCCATTCCCCTTGGACTGTCGCTACATGCCCTTGTAAAAAGTCCCTCTCCAGATGTCTTGTAGGCCTCCTTTAGATGCTAGAAGGCTGCTGTGAGGTTTTCCTGAAGCCTTCTCTTCTCCAAGCTGATCAAGCCCAACTCTCTCAGCCTGTCTTCATAGAAGTATTCCAGCCCTCTGATCATCTTTGTGGTCTTTGTTTGGACTTGCTCCAACAGCCCCACATCCCTCTTTTGTTGGAGGCCCCAGACCTGAAACTAGTACTCCAGGTGATAGTAGAATAGAGGGGGAGAATCACCTCCCTTGATTTGCTGTTCAGACTTCTTTTGATGCAGCCTAGCATACGGTTGGCTTTCTGGTTTGCAAGAGCACAGTGCTAGCTCATGTTGAGCTTCTCAACAGTCAACACCCCCAGGCCCTTCTCCATAAGGCTGCTTTTGGTCCAATCTCCATCCAGGCTGTATTTGTGTTTGAGATTGCCCTGACCCTGGTGGAGGACCTTGCACTTGGCCTTGTTGAACTTCATTAGACTTGCACGGCCCCACCTCTTGAATCTGCCAAAGTCCCTCTGGATGCCATCCCTTCCCTCCAGTGTGTCAACCGTACCACACAGCTTGGTGTCCATGTCACCAACAAAGATTTTAAACAGTGACAGGACGAGTGGCAACAGTTTTAAACTGAAAGAGGGCAGCTTCAACACAAGAAAAAAATTCTTTACTGTGAGGGTGGTGAGACACATTAACAGGTTGCTCAAAAAAGTTGTGGATAACCCATCACTGGAAGTATCAAGGTGAATTTGGACAGTGCTTTGAGCAACTTGCTTGAGTAAAAGATGTCTCAACCCATTGAAGAGTGTTGTACTATATAACGTTTAAAGATCGCTTCTATCCCAAACCGTTCTATGATTCTGTGATTCTATGTCTCTATGAAAGGCTCTGAACTGTTGCCATCAATAGCTATATTCATGTGGTATAAATGAGATAGGCACCTAGAATTGAGGCATTTGATATACCCTGATTTTATGAAAGGAAAGGTCATAGGTGTACATGGGTGGATTGCTTTATGAAGAGCTCATAGTTCATTAGCGTAAGGGATGCTTTGTTCTTGTAGTTGGCAGTCTGGTTTTACAAAGCATTGTATAGATCAGGAAAATTGTGGGAGGTATGAACTTTATATTTACTTGTCATTTTTGGCATTGTGCTTTTCTCCTCCATCAATCACAGCCCACTCTGTATCTGTTCTTACCATACATGCCTGGGTCTCTTTATTTCATAATTGCCTGTTGATGATATTGATTTCCCTCCCATACATGCTGCATGCTATACAGACAGTACCAGATAAAATTTGAGATTCTAAGTGAAGTGAATTTAGTAGTTTTAACTCAATCCCCAGCCAACAGCAGATAAAAACATATGCAACACTGCTCTGTTGACACAGTTTCTTTCATCTGGGCTGAGGAAATGCACTGGAACACATCCAACACTGACACTAAATTGATTTGAACCCTTGAGATGCTGGCTACTCCTGTCAGAATTGAGTTTGTTGACAGATGGCAGGCAGCGTAGAGAAACTTTCTGTGGAATTGCTTATATGTAACCCAGAAATGGGTAAAATATCAAATAAGGCTATGGTGGTCAAAGAAAGGTTGAATAGATGGGTTTAGTATAGCCTCAGGTTTCTTTACTTCCTGACAAAATTTCTGGTAGTCCAAATGAAACACTTTTATGAGTTATTTATTATTTTTCTCTTTTACAATGTGGTTGCACATTTTCTTTAAAAAATCAAAAATCAGATGTACAAAGATTAAAGTATGCGTTTGGCAGGCAAAGAGCATTTTGTATTCTTCAACCATGAAAATCCTCACACACTGGAACTATAAGATTATATCCTCTGGTATTTGAAGCAACTTTCTACTTCTGATTTTAAAATAAAGTCTTAGACTTTGTGGAAATTATTTTGTCTCAGTTTTACAAGGGATGATATTGTTTAGCTAGTTTCTAATCACAGTTGATAAGACTAATATTCCAAATTTCTTTATTATCTTTCACTTAGATCCATGTTTCACAATCACAAGCAGATTCCATAACCAAAGAGTTAGTCTTAAAAGTGTCAAGGGCAAAATGATTCCTGAACAACATGTCCTACCTAATTTTTGCTGTTAAAAATTAAGAAAAGCTATCAAACCATTTCATTTCCCTGTAGTCTACTGCTTGGGACATCAAATTAAATTCTAAAGCCCTGTATTAAATTTATTTTAGATTTCAACTAGAAAAATGATACACTAAAAGGAAGGTGTTCAATGGTAAGCAAATATGACAACTGTGAGGAGGGGCTATGAGATATTCTGGTAATATTCGGGAGGAATAACAGGAATTGTCAGCTAGCTTTATTTTGTTTATATTCACGGTTAATAGACATATGGGAAGAAACACCCAGACCTCACCTATTTACCTCCCAGATAAATTTTGTGGGTTTAAAAGCGTTGGACCAATCTCAGATGCTGCAAAAAGAGAGGGGAATATCTAGCTGCTCAAGAAAAAGAGGATGTATTGGTGAGAGGCAAATAAGCACAAAGAAAGGGGAGGGGAGGGGAGGGGAGGGGAGGGAAGGGAAGGGAAGGGAAGGGAAGGGAAGGGAAGGGAAGGGAAGGGAAGGGAAGGGAAGGGAAGGGAAGGGAAGGGAAGGGAAGGGAAGGGAAGGGAAGGGAAGGGAAGGGAAGGGAAGGGAAGGGAAGGGAAGGGAAGGGAAGGGAAGGGAAGGGAAGGGAAGGGAGAGGGAGAGGGAGAGGGGAGAGGGGAGAGGGGAGAGGGGAGAGGGGAGAGGGGAGAGGGGAGAGGGGAGAGGGGAGAGGGGAGAGGGGAGAGGGGGGAGGAGAGGAGAGGAGAGGAGAGGAGAGGAGAGGAGAGGAGAGGAGAGGAGAGGAGAGGAGAGGAGAGGAGAGGAGAGGAGAGGAGAGGAGAGGAGAGGAGAGGAGAGGAGAGGAGAGGAGAGGAGAGGAGAGGAGAGGAGAGGAGAGGGGAGGAGAGGGAGGGGAGGGGAGGAGAGAGAGAAGAGGAAGAGAAGAGAAGAGAAGAGAAGAGAAGAGAAGAGAAGAGAAGAGAAGAGAAGAGAAGAGAAGAGAAGAGAAGAGAAGAGAAGAGAAGAGAAGAGAAGAGAAGAGAAGAGAAGAGAAGAGAGACAAGAGAAGAGAAGAGAAGAGAAGAGAAGAGAAGAGAAGAGAAGAGAAGAGAAGAGAAGAGAAGAGAAGAGAAGAGAAGAGAAGAGAAGAAGAATAATGAAAGAATGAATGAATAATGAGATATGACAGCTGGGAGAGAGGCTTGTCCCTCTTCTTAGGTAAAATAATTTGACAAAAATTTCGTATATTCAAAAAACGGGCTTGTTAACCGTCAAGATTCAGGGATAGATGGGGTGAAGGAGACAGGCAGAAACCTTTAAATTAGAGATCATAAGATATATATACATATTCTGATGGAATACTGTCAGGTCCATTATTTATTTTTGTTAATGCTGATGGAAATTATACAGGAAAACAGGTTGGCAAGACCAAATGCTCTGCTTCCTGGGCAGCTTTACTGACAGCTAGCAGCCTGATGACTAGACTGCCAATCTTTCCAGGACATCTGATTTCCCAGCTGTTCACCTGATGAGCTGCTGGCCTCCCAGACTCTCCAACTGGCTGCTCCACAAGCTCTCCAGCTGGGATGGGGGTTACCTGGTGTCACAGAAATCAAGCCCTTTTGCTGGAATCTGCTTTGGCTGGGGTCTGCAAGCATATTTATTTTGGACACTCTGAAATGTTCCCAGTGTTTCAGCAGTCTGGACAATATCAATCTTTCACTGCTCTCAAAAAAAATTGCCAAAATTTGCAGTGTCACAATGAGAACCTAGTTTTGTTGGTGGTGCTGGTTTTCCTTTACAAAGTGATACTTTTTGCACCAAATCAGGTTGAAGAAAACAGAGAAACAATCTGGATTTCTTGTCAGAAAATTGTATCATTTCCTTACCATGTTAGTTGTAGAAAGACCTCTTGATTTCAGAGAGTGGAGAAAATCAGAAGCATATTGAGAATTACTTTGTTAAAAGACTGCTCATTTTTTATTCTGAGTGGTTTTTGTTGTTCTTAAGTAAAAAATTGAAATCATAGTCTCATTATAAGAAAATAGCATAAAGTAGCCGTAAAAAATCATATATTTCTAACAAAGAGGTGTAAAACTGCCCTTGCAGAGCACCTCTTAAGCCTTTTTGTTAGAGATACGACAAGGAAAGATGGTAATTTTTCAGAGGTAGCTGTTAGTATTTCAGGTCATTTGCTGTTTTAGATCAGTGTCTGTCTGGGAGTTGCACTGGGCACCTCTCCTGCTGCCAAAACAATTCAGAACAGAGTTGGAGGGGTGAGATCACTAAATGTTGAATTACCTCATACTTTCTGCAGAACTTTAGGTTTGCACAGACACCCTCCTCAGAGCAATAGTTCATATTGATTTCTGACTAAAAAGGGCAGTTACATATGAGGAAAAGCACTACTGTTCTTTTTAAGTATTACTCTTCCAACATGAAACTTGAAATTAATGTGCTATTTTCTAACACCTCTTAACTTTGCTTTTCTCTTCTCACTTTTCCAGCAGAAAATAAGGGAAAAAGAATTTTCCATTTCCAAGTGACTTCAATACCTCATATTTCAAAACTAGAAAAGTGGTTTCAGATCTAATTTTGTAAGCCACTTTTCATATTTAAACATATACACTGAGACTAGTTCTATTTAGTAACTATCAGTGATGTAGATGAGAGGATCAAGTGCACCCTTAGTAAGTTTGCAGATAACTCTAAGTGGGGATGGAGTGAGATCTGCTGAAGGGTAGGTCTACAGAGGGATCTGGACAGGCTGGGTTGATGGGCCAAGGCCAATTGTATAAGGTTCAGCAAGACAAAGTTCTGGGCCCTGCACCGGAGTCACAACAACCCTGTGTAATGCTACAGGCTTGGGGAAGAATGGCTGGAAATCTGCCCAGGGGAAGAGGACCTGGAAGTATTGGTCAACAGTCAGCTGAACATGAGCCACCTTGCACCCAGGTGGCCAAGAAGGCCATCAGCATCCTGGCCTGTATCAGAAAATGTGTAGCCAGCAGGACTAGGAAGGTGATCATCTCCCTGTACTCAACACTGGTGAGGCTGCACCTCAAATACTGTGTTCAGTTTTGGGCCCCTCACTACAAGAGAGACATTGAGGTGCTGGAGTGTCTGCAAAGAAGAGCAATGAAGCTGGTGAAGGGTCTGGAGCACAAGTCTGATGAGGAGCTGCTGAGGGAACTGGGGTTGTTTAGTCTGGAAAAAAGGAGGCTCAGGGGAGACTTCATCACTTTCTACAGCTGCCTGAAAGGAGGTTGTAATGAAATGAGTGTTGGTTTCTTCTTCTAAGTAACAAGCAACAGAACAAGAGGAAACAGCCTCAAGTTGCACCAGGGGAGGGTTAGATTGGTTATTAGGAAAATTTTCTTCACCAAAAGGATTGTCAAGTATTCAGACAGGCTGCTCAGGAAAGCGTTAAATCACCATCCCTGGAGGTATTTAAAAGACATGTAGATATGACACTTAGGGACATGGTTCAGTGGTGGACTTGGCAATGATACGTTAATGGATGGATTCAATGATCTCAAAGGTCTTTTCCAATCTAAATGATTCCATGATTCCAGCTCAAGAGAGGATTCTCCAGCATATATGGCAACAGGTTCCATTATAGAAAGAAAAAACATAAATTGCCAGTCTAACAATGGACATATGGAGGCATACTAAAACACCATAGGGTATGCAAAACACCTGAAGGGAATTGACTGACCCAATGACAAACTTTCTCACATCCTTCAGAAGCAATAGAAAGTCAGGACTTCCTCACAAATTGTAATAGATGCCTACTTAGGCAGAGGCAACTGAATTCTCCCAAAATGCTATTTATCAAAATTCTCAGTAAAAACGTTTTCTTCTCATCCTGTTACATTATCTGAATCCTAAAAATACATAACTTTATGTTGGTGAGATCAGAAACTTGTAAAATTGTGCTTCCTAAACCATAACCATAGTAGTTATGGTCTTATGTTCCCTAACATTCATCTACAGAAACTAAAATTAATATTTCCATATGAACTCACAAATCAGTAAGCATAAAAGTGATAAGTGGTAAGACTGAAAATGTATGAAAACCTTCATAATGGCTGCAACCAAATTTACCATTTGTTGTGGGAACAACTGCTCCGAGCTACATGTTGACTTCTGGAGTTCTCTGCACTTGTAAAACAGAGATGTTTCCCAAAATGAAGTGGTGCAGTCAGCTTATCTAGCACTTATGTGAGTGAATTCTGTTTGTTTGGATTTTTTTATTGATGCACAGACACTAGAAACAACCAACAAAGCATAAAATCTTTAGTGTTAAAGACTAAGAAGTCAAAAGTTGTGATAAGTATTTGCAGTCAGCCAGTACATTTCAACAGGATTTTCTTCCAGCTTTAAGCATTGATCATAAAGCAAGTGGTTCATCTACTCAGGTTTTGGAACTCAATAAAAAGAGTGAGCCAAGCTTCAGTAGCTTTGGGATAGGAAAGCCCAGCTTGAAGCAAATCTTCAGTCACATTAGTGCTATGTTTATTAATGGATTAATAAGGAGACTATCAGTTTGTACCATGCTGTGTGTTTCAGAACATTAGGAAAGGCACTTGCTTGCATGAAAGGAGAAAGGCTATGCCTGTAAATAAAGCACAATGTTTTCATCCATCGCTACAATGAAGCTCCCTACAGAGTGCCTTGTGTGAGCACAAACGGATATTACATGGCAGCACAGTATAGGGGAGTGAATATCTGCGATGACAGCTCTCTGTATAATGCAGTTGCCTTAAGGTAGTGTTTGCATATATATATATATAAAATATATAAAATGATTGAATTGATAGTTTCAAAACCACTGTATTTAAGTCTTGACTGTGGCACTTCCTGAACTTAAAAGTAGTTTAATATCTACAAGGATATAAAAGAGTTTCCACTTTGCCAGCACATACACTGAGGTGCAGTAATTATGAGTTAAGGCAGTGAGTGGTTGAGGTATCTGACTCAAACAGGTACTTTGAAAAGAGTTCTTTGAAATAGCAGAAAATTGTTTCAGACTTTTTTTCTGATTAAGAATAGTTCTCCCATTTTCATCATGAATATGCATTCATGTTTTATTTTAATAAAATGTGTTCATGAATACTTGGGAAACAATTTCTGTTTTTTTATTACAACTTCCCAGCACTCGAGTCCTGAGTTGAAAAAGTAGCAAGCAGGGAAACAATTTACTGTGTAACAGTTTACATTTAAATTCATTTACAGCAAATGCCCTTTGTATGTGAATGAAGTTTCAGTAACTGATGACATTCTGTTGTACAAAACCATACATCAAGTAGCTGTCTCATGATATTCAAGCTGGATCATAGATGAACGGTTATGAATATTCATTAATTCCTCTCCCAATTTGAAATACCATTTTACAAGGGACCAAGCAGCTGCCATATATACCTAAGTCCCAGGAAGCTGGTAAGAGCAAACACTTTGCTGAACTGAGAAATATGAATATCAGTATTAAAAGCAGGGCAACATATGGCACAACATTATTAAATTGTTCTTATGTCTGCCTGGGTTTTACCACATTAAACCACAGCAGAGGTTCCAGTGGGCTCACATAGATTGACTGTGTGTAATGGATTGTGGATAGTTGTGAGGAAAGTAAAAACATGAAGGAATGCCAGACGAAAGTCAGAAAAGAAGCATAGAACAAGCAAGAACAGAAAATTGACAGAAAATAAGAAAGTTGGTTGGGAGAAAGCCAATATAATCTTGAAGGAGGGGAGGATTCCCATTGCTTTGGTTTGGATATGTGGGACATTGCTCGGAGCAGCTGAGGTCAAGAAAGAATACAGAAGCAAAAACTAAAAAAATCATACAGCTGGAAAACAAAGGGCTTTCACTAAGAATAAAACCAGGGAAACATACAGTATGTTTAACTTTGCTCATCTGATAGTCATTGAACTTTGTGAGAATTAACTAATTTGAGGAAATCTCTATTAACAAACACAGAAAACTGCCAATCCATAAGGTATTTTTTCTGGAGAATGCAAAGTTGCTGTTTTTCAAACTGCTTTTATGACATTTTGAAAATACAGAGTACTGTATGAGCAGTAGTAGGTTTACAAGAGGAGATTCATCATGGAGCTGAAAGATTTCCAGTCTTTCTGGGAGATCTGGGATCACAGTAGATCTCTTGCTTCCAGACCAAAGGGAAGCAAGACATAAGGACTCCAAGCCTCAGTTATAGAAGCATTAAAGACAAGGGATATGGGTTTTGTTTATGAGATGCCATGTGGCTTTCTGAGTGGAGGAGTGACTTTTGGAGTGGAGAGATTCCCAGTTACTCACAAGGTGGTTCAGGCATGTATCGTGAGATACAGGCTGTCTCAGCTAGCCATCATAATGTAATCCAGTGGCATGCGTTTTTGAGAGTTGGCTGATTTTTTCACATATATCAGGTTTTTGTTATCAGAAAAGCCTGCACCACAGGGATAAGGTACTAAAAGCCAGTCCAGCAAAGTGCCACACCTGTGAAAATAGTAACCTGTGTATTCTTACACAAAACAATCAAAACCTTGGCTTTCAAATACCATTTAAGGAGGACTTGGCACTCAACTCAGACAAACTACAATTATTAACCTATAAGTCAGCCATTAATGGCGTATGCAAAGCTTGTAATGCTCATTTTCCATTTAAACTTGCCATTCAACCCTGTCATTTTTATCTTTCTCCTTTTCCCTAAGTCAAAGCCATAGTTCTTTCTATTATGGATTCTGTGTGCTTCATCACCCTCCATTCCCATTCCTTCCTGTCCCTCCCTCTTCTGTTACTTCAATGACGCTCAGAAGAACTGAGAATGACCTCGTGTTCCAAGGGTAAATTCTGAGCTAATGTTCAAATATAGATTATGACCTAACTGATCTACAGGTCATTCCAGAATTAATATCCTAATATTTTAATTTTCCTTCAAATTACTAGTGTCCTCAGTGTTCCTCTCAACTTTTTGTTCTTTTGGATTTGAAAGTTACGGGATCCACAGGTGACTGCGTGTGCTGGTTTTGGCTGGGATGGAGTTAATTTTCTTCATAGTAGCTAGCATAAGGCTGTGTATTGAATTTATGCTGGAAACAACGTTGATAACACAGGGATGATTTTGCTACTGCTGAGCAGGGCTTACACAGAGCCAAGGCCCTTTCTGCTCCTCACACCACCCCACCAGCAGCAGGGTCGGAGTGCAGAAGAGGCTGGGAGGGGACAGCTGGGGCAGCTGACCCCAACTGATCGAAGAGATAGCCCATACCATAAGGCATCATACTCAGCATATAAAGCTGGTGGAAGAAGAAGGAATTGTGGGCATTCAGGGTGATTCAGAGTGATGGTATTTTCCTTCCCAAGTCATTGTTACCCATGATGGAGACCTGCTTTCCTGGAGGTGGCTGAACACCTGCCTGACCATGGGAAATGGTGAAATTAATTCCTTATTTTGCTTTGCTTATGTGTGTGGCTTTTGCTTTACCTATCAAACTGTCTCTATCTCAACCCACAAGTTTTCTCAATTTCATTCTCTGACTCCTCCATCCCACCAAGATGGGAGTGAGCGATGTGTGGGGCTCAGTTGCCAGCTGGGGTTAAAGCACAACACTGTGTTGTATACAAACAGACAGAAATACAAATTATTGGGTATCAGGCCTACAGAATTACTACTAGCATTGCAACAGCGTTAGGGGTTACACTTATAGTAACAAAGGAAAAAAGGCTATTCACCATTTTCTAACTTAGAAACTTCTTACACTTTAGCCTCTCCTCCTTCAAAGCAACCTGGTCTTGTCCAAACTATTGTTTGAAAGTGGCTATTAGTGCAGGAATATACTAATACAGTCTGAATGACTGTGGGACTAGTTATTGCTATCTAGGCATAGCTAGACAGTACCATTCAGGGACTCAAGTGGACCAGGCTCTTGTCACATATGAAAAAATACTAAGGAAACAGAAGCTACACACCTTAAAGAGTTCACAGTTTTCCTGTGTGACTGCATGAGCAAGATACCTCAGGAAAGCCTGAATTCTGATGTACTGCATGACAAGGGTTCCTCAGAAAACTCTGAATAAACTTGCAGATGTTGGAAAGTGCTATAGTCTACAGGATAGCCATCTCACCATAACCTGCTTGTGTTCTCACAAGTAAAGGCAGGAAGTTGCATTTAGGTAAATAGGTCCATAGATGAACAAAGAAATAATTCAATGCTAATCCCCATAATAATCTGTGATCTCAGTTGATGTGACTAATGTATTTCATTTCCTTAGAAAAAGGAAAACCAGAAAATGGAAGAATTGTGGGGAAGTTTCTATCTATATAGGCTATATTCTAAGTCTGAGAGAGAGAGAGATCATTTGGGACTGCACAAAGATGCTTAATTGAAAACATAACATGAAGACAAAGTGTATCAGTGTCATTGACCAGCTAAAGACAGAAGTCTCTTAAGAGTTTTGAAATTGATAAGTAAGCTTACTGAAAGGCTTATGATTAAACGACAGTAAATGATAATAAGATTAAATGATGTCTTAGGTAGACCAGAAAAGTCATGAACTTAACAAAAGTAGAAGTTGCGGATGTAGAGAATTCAAAATACATTGCAGAATAACATCAGCACATTCCCTTTTTTCGTTTTGCTACTTTTTACATATTTACACAGATTGAATACAAATATATATACATAAAAACTTATACAAACATATGTTAGGCACAGTCAGATGCACATAAAGACACACATAAAGAGACATGAAGTTTTTAAAAATGAATGCTAATCTTGTATGTCCTGGGTTCAGCAGTAGCAGTCAATTTTTCTCCTTCTTAGTAGCTGGTGAAGTGCTGTGTTTTGACTTTCAGCCTGGGAACAGAGCTGGTAACAATGATGTTTTTAGTTGTTGCTAAGTAATGTTTACTCTGACCAAGGACTCTGTGAGTCTCATACTCTGCCAGGGAGCAGGGGAGGCCGGGAGGAAGCAGAGACAGGACACCTGACCCAAGCTAGCCAAAGAGGTATTCCATACCACAGCACGTCATGCCTGGGGGGGTAACTGGGAGTTACCCGGAAGGGCACTCTCTTCTCAGTTGGGCTCATTTCTGCGAGTGGTATCGTGTTCTCTTCCCTTGTTACTTCTCTTATCATTGTTGGTAGTGGTGGTAGCAGTTGTGATTTGTGTTGTGCCTTGGTTACTGAACTGTTCTTGTCTCAACCCAAGGGGGTTGCATTCTTTTGGTTCTCCTCCCCATCCCTCTGGGAGCGGGGAGGGGGGTGGGGAAGGAAGGAAAGGGGGTGGGGGGGAGTAGAAACTGTATGGCTGACTGGGTTTAAACCACAACATTGTACTCGGTAATGTATATATAATTCTCCTAGATTTTGGCAAAAGCTACGTATCTGAAGATAGAATTCAGCTACTATTACCGTGGCACCTCACAAGCCCATATTTTTTAGTAATGCAGTTCTTCTAACCATCAACATACAATTTTTCTTACCAGGTACACAAAGTTCTGAAAAAGACTGCATATGAAATGTTTACATTTATTTGGGAATGTTTTTCACACTACAGTTGCCATAAGGACCGGATTATATATTCTTACTGCATTTCTAGACTGTTCAGTTTTTCTAATTCCTTACATGTGCTTTCTAGACTGTACTGAATACTAAACAGAATTGTACTTTAAAAAAATCACAGCTTTAGCTCCATTAAAGTGGGTTTGTTGGGATTTTTTCCTGGATAGTTTGACTCTTGTTAATTCTTTGTTCATAAAAAAAAATAATGGTTTACACATGACAGGTGGAGCTGTCTCTATGAAACTTTTTTGGTTAAAGAATGGAAAGAGAAAGGAGTCTGGGGAAATTGCACGGGGGACCACAATTCTGAGTCCTGAGTTTATGGGGATAAAAAGAACATATTCCACTGTATAGCAAATATTCTTTTCTAAGACCATATACCCAGTTATTTCCATGACCTTTTTGTTCCTTGACCTCATGGAACAAATATCTCCAAAGTGAGTATTAAAATATATAGCATGCATATGAGACTATAAGAAGGAATTTTTGTCCTATTTTTACATGACAGCAAGCTACAGAATTAGAGTGAAAATCAGAAGTGAAGCAGGATTGCATGTAGGCACTGGGCCAAAATTGAACTATGAAAATTAAACTCTTGTGTAGGCTGCAAGATTGCTTTCTTCTTTTGGTGGTGTGATTTTCAGACTTAAGATAGTGTTCGCTCTAACATTCTTATTATTGTAAAGGATTTTTGTGTTAATAGAATACCACATAGCAATATTGATCTTCTGAGAGTTCAGATTTATGTTTGCCTTTTCACAGGATTTTGTCCTGTTTCATTTTGCTATTTTATTCTCTGCTGTGCTAGGAGATACTTTTTCAGTCAAATGTCAGTTACATGCAGGTCATCACTAGAAAACAGAAATAAAAATTCAAATGCAATAACTGTGCTAGAAACCTGAAAAGCTAGTACACTTTTACTAAATTGAGCTGGAAGTAACTATATCTTGCAAAAATTTACTCTCTCATTTGAAGATACTGCTGAAACAAACAAAATGAGCACAAACCCATTATTTAAGTGTAGCACATATTTAAAATAGGCTCAGCAATTGCTGAAACATTTAAATAGTTAAAAAAAATCAGTTGCACTCCATAGGATATTATGCAAACCAGTTGCATCATTTAGTGTGCGTAATAGAAGCACAAACTGTTAGGAGAAATTCCTTCTAGAAAAAATAACGTGCAGAATGCACTAAGGTCTTACATGGGTTTCCATGAGGCCATGTTTATGGCCACTTTTTTCTTTGACAGCAAGAATACATAATTTGGCTTTGAGGTGATGTTTTGACCATCTCTCACATTTCCTGGTCTGAGGCTTGACACACAACCCCCATCCCCCGTCACCACCACCACCTTTTATGACAGCCAGAATCCCTGGTTTTGCAGAAAAGCTGCCTGTATAAAAAACAAACAAACAAACAAACAAAAAAAGTGCTATTTGCCTTTAAAGATTAAGCAAGTTCTTTGTTTGGATTCTTAGACATGGGCTCTTTAGGCACTCCATATTTTATTTTATTGCTGATAGGCTTAACTGTAGCACGGTGAAGCAGTACTGTGTGGAAAGTAACAACAACATTGTTTCTTTATCTCTATGTCAAGAACAAAGGGGAATGATTTTGAGGCAAACAGCAGAAACCTGTATTCATTCTTGCAGAACGTAATGAGAGTATTCATGGAAGGTGCAGCCATTCTTCAATATACGATTGAAGGGAAACCCCACAGGCAAAAAAAATATTCTTAGCCAGCTGAGTACTGAGATTTTAGAGTGATAGGTGCTACAAAAGGTGTTATGACTGACAAACAGAACAACCCAGCACTCTTACAGAGAAAATAATTACAAAGTGTTCATGAATACTTATTTCCTGTTACAGTGCTCTGTTGCAGTGTAGGCACTTAAGGCTATTCATTGTTTATTGAACATCTTCAGAATGCAGAAACCTTCACTGAATGGCAAGATTCTTCTGATTGCCTGCGAGGGCTTACCCTTTTCATTCCTGCAATCTCCTTAGCTATTTCTTCAAAATTAAAAGGCTCTGTTGGAATTGGCGCCACTCCCAACAGTGTCAGAAATTGCAAGTGTAGAAGAGGACTTAATCTCATGTGCATAATAACTTTTATTTTATTTTCACAGTTCATGTTCCCTTCTGTTGTTTGCCAGTTCCCCACATCACAAGTTGACTGACCATGGTCACATTTTCAAAGAGATAGAGGCATTACAAATGTTTCTGTAATTTTCATAAAAACCTGCAGATGGGAGTCCTCAAGAATACAAAATAAATGAGTCCTGTATTAGTTTACAGTATGATTTCAAAATTGCTGTCACCAATGCTGTTTTAGCGGCCTACAAACTAATGAGTATTTGTATTGTTACAGTGCATGATTCATCTTGCTCACATGGCAGTGGGAGAGCACAAGAAGGAACAGAGATTTTTGCAGGGGAGTGGTGAATCAATTAATATGCTGGTTAGAATGAATTGCAGGGAAAGGGCAAGTTATAAAGAGTAAAGGACTAGACCTGTCAAGGATACCCAAGGGACCTTAGAGGACAGTTCTGTACAACCCAGGCTTCTTGACTGAAGCTGACTGCAAAATATTTCCTCCAAAAATCTGAAAATGTTGTCAGTAAATGCTACAAGAGAGGGGAGAACTTTAAAAATTTAATTTCATTCTCCACTCTTAAGCACTTTGCAATGAAACGTCCATGCTTCCAAAGGCATGTATTTATTTGGAAGCTACCAAGAAAAGACTATGTGATAGTTTTCAGCTTTCCATAGAACTTTCGATTTTTGTTGGCGGTCTTGTGTTTCTTCTTTCTCCTTGAAATATTTAGATTAATAGGCTGACTAACACAGATATACAGGTCTAGCAGAGCAATGACTAACTGATAATAGACAGTTTATGAAGGTACTAAGAATGAGAGCAAAACACAAAGAGAGATGAACAATATCTTTCAATAAAGTCTAAGAATGAGAGCAAAATACAAAGAGAGATGGACAATATCTTCAATAAAGTCTTCAGCAAACAAGCCAACAAGCAAGCCTGTTTCTGCAAGAGGAGCCAAGTATATAGAGTTCCACCTGTTTCATAACAGAGTATCCTGTACCTGCCTGTAAATTCTGCCTGTAAACTCACAAATGAAAGGCATCAACCTGTCAAACAAAGAAAAATAAAATCAATGCAGTATGTTAAGATGATGAATGTTAAGTTGAATACCACTATGAAACTTTACAGTGAAAAGTAATTCAATAAAGACATCCTGTCGAGAACCTCTATTTTGAAAAGGTCTGTGGCGGTGTAAGTTTGAAAAACATCTTCAGACATTTTGAAACTTCCAATTTCTGATGGATGGCAATGTCAGTTTCCTCCATTTACAATCCCCTAAGTATGTTAGTCATTTTAGATTTAATTATGCTGATGCAGTTAGCTGAACAGACCCATGCCTACTCATTTAAACACCCACTCTTGTATGCAAATACACCACACTGTCAATGAAGGTATGAACATGAGGGAAGAGAATGACATCTGCCTCCACCTCAATTACCTATAGATGTGACAGAAGGAGGAAAGCATAGTGCACAAGCTACTCATTTGGAATGCGACTGCTCTTCAATTCTTGTGATGTGGTCTACGCTTTGCTATGGGATGGATTTTTGTTAAAGACAGAATTTTTCAGTCACATTTGGTCTGATGTGGCTTATCAGTTAGTTATGACATGGATCCAGTCTTGCTAGCCCTGACAGCAGGCTCTTGATGGTGCAACTCAGGACACTTTCTACTGCAATACTCCAGCGAGTTGATAGAGGCTGTTTTAGCTTAGATACAGAAGCACAGTGCTGCTTGAGCACAGAAGCAATTCACATGGAACAACACATGAGCAAGTAAATATTCCTGGAGCTGGAAATGTGGAGTTATCTAGAAACCAATTCAGGTCAACTCCAAAAGCAGTTTAAACTGCTGATTTTTGTGTTACTTAAGATATTCCAATACTTATTAGCCCAGAGGAAAGAGAACTGACTTTAATAACTATTGTGTTGATAAAACATGATTAGTTGTGATGTGCTGGAAAAGTGTTTGCATAACACCACTGACCCCATCAAGATAATGCTATAGCATACCCACAAAACAGTGTTTGGCTGGCCTGCACACTATAACCTCATTTTTCACTCAGTTATCTCTAGCATTTCATGCTGAAAGTCTGGTATGAAGCAGCTGAAAGCCTTACATTTTGAAAATAAGGGAAAGAGATGACTATATTCCAGTTTGAAACCAAACAAGATTATTGAGCTCTTCTTTACCTATGATTACTGATTCACTGTAGTTTTCATACTGTCATTCATGATGGATACAGTTAATTTTTGCTGTTTTGTGTTTATATTGCATGTTGTCATTTCTACCATTAATCATAACAAAATTGTCATAGAAACAGAAATGTCTTTTCCCAGACATTTCATTCTAAAATATAATTATCCAGACTTCCTGCTGTTAATGACATAGAATTCTAATTACTTCAAAATGAAGCCATTATTCATAAATTTCAGGCTTGTAACACACATGTTTACAGTAGATGGAAATTATTAAAGAGGTCTGTATGGAGCTCTTATTTGCCACAGACTTTTTAAACTACTCTGTTCCTTAGAACTGATTTTGTCCTATCCCATTAAGGAATGATAAAGTACTCAACTCCCTTTTTACTCAGAAAGATATGAGAAGTCCTCTTTCTCTGGCAATGGACATTGACATTTTCTGCCTGTAAGTAAACTAGAGCTGTGCTTTCCCATTTCACTAATTCTGAGTCAGATAATTCTCACAGTGGCTATATGAAAAATGGACAATATACAGGGATGCAGACTTAGATTCATGAGGAAGAAAAACATTGAATTGAATATTATTTTCAAAATTTACAAAGATAAATTGTAAAACATGTTGCATACCTGGTTTGTTTTCACAGAACAATGCTCAAATTTGGACAGCAAATATAAGTATTAACATCTGAAAATTATATTTTTATTTCTATAGGCAACAGCTCTTTATCACATTGATAATTCTTGAAATCTTGCTATTATTCCCCAAGATTGTATCCAAGAGCAGGATACTTGTGATAGAACTCAGTTCAGAAAAAAAGAAATTACCACTGGTTAAAGAAACATAAAAGAAAATAAATTGTAAAGTAGTTCCATAGAACAAATATGAAAAGACTGTAAGACTGAAGAGCTGCTTTTTTTTTTTTTTTTTTTTTTTTCCAAAGATCAAGATTTGTTCTAGTTCCTGGAGAATATATTGTGTTTGTTTCTTGGCAGTACATGGACAAAAAGAAAGGGAAACAGAAGGTAGCCTCCTTAAATGGTCTATTATCTGGATGGTTGCTTATTTAGAGCATGTGTATGAAGTTGTGTGGAATGTAAAGAATATAAAAATAAGTAAAGGATATGTGAAAGTGGCAAAGAAGATGTAAAAGATACAGGAATGTACAGAAGGCACAGAAGATATCTCAAATATAAAGAAATTTGGTTTATGAAGATGTCTAGTAAATGGTTATTTAACATTAAAAGAAAGAAAAAAGAGAAAAAGGACATGTATACTCAGACATATTCTAACAAACAAGACAGAGCAGAGAAAAGACTAAAGACTTGAACTTTAATGTCATTGAGATTGACAAACCCTTGTTGAAATTCAGCTAGATTTGATAAGAAGGGAGAAACAAGGCATCATGGGGAATACGAGATATTTTAAGGAGTTTTAGGGTGTGTCCAAACCCTACCGTGCGATATTTCAGGAAAGCACCAAAGTGGGGAAAAGGCGGGGTCCAGGTGGGTATGCATTTTTGGTGCTCTCATTCAGGCTGGTATTGCAGCATTTCTCACTGCAGGTATGATAGAATAAATCCCCTGCCTTTTAGAGTCCACTGGATCTAGCTCCCATTAACATCAAGTATTGCAGAACAGTGATGTCATAGATAATGTCTACTATCTTTTACAATTCACAACTTTCAGTAATAATATTAATTTTTCTGGTATCATTGCAAATCGTACATCTGTGAAGCTTCAAATCAATAGCATATATACAGCTTCTCACAGTCCAAAAATATGCTTAACTGTGTGGTTCATGCTGTTCATGCTCTGCTTGTGCTTTCATTCTCCTTCAAAAAGATAAAACTTCCTTTTTTTTTTCCCCAAAAACTTACTTTTGGCTCCTTTCACACATGCTGTGTCTGTATATGGTTTACAACAGTATGCTTGAGACTTATGTAAAAGTCTGCTAATTATCCTCACCTACTTGATTTAATGACAATATCACAATACTGAATGCTTTGTAAATAATTTCCTATAGTATACCATACATCTTTCCATACATAGACACCTAGTTTAACCTATTCATCTGGTCAGCAAAGACAGGTAGGTACTTCCTGGGCACAGCTGAGCCCATTGTAACAAAGCTAGCTAAGGCAGAAGGCTGTTGTGGTTTAAACCCAGCCAGCAACAAAGTAGCACACTCACCCCTTCTTCCCTTCTCCCTGGGGAAGGACACCTGAAAGAATGTACTGATTTTATTTTTTCTTTTTATCTTTACACTCTTAACTTGCTTATTGAGAAAGATCACTGTTTCAACTGAATACTAACATGAATGGCTAAAAGATGCTGATTACTCACACATTGCCATAAATGAGGAACAATGATTAAATAATAAGTAAAAGACAATGAAGGTGGATATGGGATCTTCAATTTGTACCTTATTTTTAGTGCCTCCCTTGTATCTTCTGCAGAACTTGATAGGTTATTAATCAATAAATTGTGAAGAATTTATTGTTACATGACATTTGTACTTGTTTTTAATTTTTGCATCAAACCAGGAATTCCACTGTTATACCTACTGACTAGCACACACCACTGCAGAGGAAGCTGAGAGCTATAATAATTAGATTAGCCTCACCTACCCTGAAATTCATGTGCAGTTTCATTTGGGGGCATTGTTTCAGATCTATTACATTAATGCCCATCTCCATTTGATTTCCATTACTGGCACCTTGGTAAAATGGGGATTAGGATTAAAGCAGGGAGAAAAAAAGTTAGTTCAACTATATAGTAGCTCATCTCTATAAATGTCCAACTATATAATAGTTGAACCACAACAAAATACAGAAACCCACAGCTATATCCTATTATGTCAAAGAAGCACCTTCTCTTTCCCAAAATGACTGTTTTAGGAAAACTTTGAATATTTAAAAGTACTGGTTTAAAGCAAGCTATAGAATTTTGAAGGCAAAACCAGTTTCTTAATGAGCTCTATCTCCAAAACTTTCTGACATACTGTCACAGTAGATTACACTTTCTTTTAAAGACTTTGATTGTGAAACAAGAGACTTCTGTAAACACAGCAACATTGAGAAAGATATCATGTCACTGAAATGCCAGCTCTAAGTGGTTTTATATTAAAGGTTTGAGTAGCAAGGTACAATGTATCAGCTTTAAGAAGACTTAGATAAATAGGACAACTGAAAAAATACAAAATGTAACAGAGAAAAAGTAACTTTTAAAGTTTGCTTGGATTAAGCCTATAGCTTGGCATACAGTTTGGGCTAAATTTGAACTCCAGATTAGTTTGTTATTTATGTATATACTGGGTCTGGCTGAGATGGAGTTAACATTCCCCATAGCACTCATCATAGTGCTGCACCTTTTATTTGTAGCTAGGATGGTGTTTGTAATACACCTGGCAGCCACCCAAGGTTAACCCAACATAATGTAAAAAGCTGTTTGGAAATCTATTTAACTTTCTATTTCTTCAGCTACATTTTTCAATAATTCTTTTATCCACAGCTCAGAGTTTAATGTTAGGTTAGTAGCATGCAGGGATATCTATGGATTTTGCTTTTTTCCCCCTGAAAGGTTTGTATATTTAAAGCTCAGAGGTGTATCACAACTTTCATTGAAAATATGACATAATCTCAAGTTGTTCATAAATGTATTTGATCTAAACTTCTTGAATATCTAAATATGTATAAGGAACACAGGTTTGAGATCTTTATTTCTTTTACAAGAAAACTGCAAAATGATAGCTGAAGCTAGTTCACTCAGACTGTGTGGCAGGGACAACAGAATTCTACTTTTACGTTTTTTGTTGTTTTTTTTTTTTTGCTTCCATAGGTTCCACTTAGACAAACCAGGTCTGAGGGCAAGAGTCCAAGTTATGGCGCATTTAAGGGTTTGGGATGCTCATCTCTCACCCTCCGAAGAGACTCCCTGCAGTTATGACTCTAGTGCTAGAAAGCAAAGTATGAATGCTGTAGGGGTCAGGGTTTAGGCAGGCAAAGAGTTGCCAGTCATTTTCACTAAACTCTTCTCTCTCCAGCCACTGAATACTTCTCTAATGAATGGTTTATTAAAAATCTCTGCTTTTCCTTCAGAAGATGTGAATGAAGAAGCACTGTGTTCCATACTCTTTCTGGAAATACACAGTAGAAGCAGGCTATTTTTAATCTTTACCTATAGTTGTAATTAGAAAACAGACTCAGTCCTTCAGAGCTACTCTGTAAGAGCTATATACAGTTTCATACTTTGATTTATAGGTTCCATTAATGTTTTTAAGGTACTTTCTTGGGTTTATGGCAACATCCTGAACCTGATTTTAGCTTGGCCTGTCTACAAACTTTACTAATTCATGGTACGGTTCCTTCACTATTTTATCTCAGACAATATTTTAATTTAATCCACTATTATAACCATGCCTACCTCTAACATATGGAAAGGTTTAGTGCAATAGTCAAAATGACATCAAAAAAACCACCCACACAGATTGCCTCAAATCAACATTCTGAACGGTATTTATTACTGCTTTCACCAAAACAAGAATCTGAAAATATGATTGATAAATCACCATTTTAATTGATGACAAACCATTTCATAACACTTCAAATAGTCTTATTTGATTTTAGGTTATTGAAATAATTTTCAAGATAATGCATAGCTAGATTAAAAAGAGGAGTAACAATAATAACAATAAAAAATAATAGCTGATCTATTTCACATCATCTGAGTATGGGCATAACCCGAATGTTTAAAAACCATGCTTAGTTTTGACTGGAGCTGAGAGAGCTTACAGGATCAGTAGCTATCATCATATAAAGACTAGATAATCACAGGCATGGGGACTGGAACTTGAATGTCTCACTTGACAATGTAAATGACTTAACATCCATGCTACAAATTCGTTTCTTGAAGTCTGTCGAATATCTAAGCAGCTTGTGCTGCGTGGACTGCAAAACCAGTGAAGATTGATAACCACCTCCTTCTCCTCAGAACAGAGCCTATCACACCAGCGGGAGCTGAGAGAAGCATAGCAGGAGAAGGGTAACGGAAAGTCTGCTGTTGGGTGAAAGAAGACTGCAATCATTTCCATCAGACAGGCCTCTGAAACTGTCCTTTCTGAGTCTTTCCCACTCAAAATTACCCAGTGAAGGAATTCTTGAGTACATCACCAATTTTAGGGTTACACCAACTGCATTTCTGCCTAAGAAACATTTCACAAAAAAATGTTCTCAAACATCTCAAACAAAAACAGGAGAGTTTACAGGTCATGGAAGGAGGGGCTGGCCACTTGGGAGGAATATAAGGCTCCTGCTAGAGGATGTAGGAAGGCAGCTAGGAGGACTAAGGCCTCCTTAGGATTAAATCTGGCAAGAGGGGTCAAGGACAGCAAAAAGAGCTTTTTCAAATACATGGCAGATAAAACTAACACCAGAGGCAATGTAGGCCCACTGATGAATGGGATGGGTGCCCTGGTGACAGAAGATACAGAGATGGCAGAGTTACTGAATGCCTTCTTTGTCTCTGTCTACTCTGCTGCAGGCAGTCCTGAAGAGCCCTGTACCCCTGAGACCTTAGATGAAGTCAGGTCGACGGAGCGGTTTGCCTTAGTCGATGAGGAATGGGTTAGAGACCAGTTGAGCAATCTGGACATCCATAAATCCATGGGTCCAGATGGGATGCACCCACGGGTGCTGAGGGAACTGGCAGAAGTCATTGCTAGACCACTCTCCATCATCTTTACCAAGTCTTGGGAAACGGGAGAGGTGCCTGAGGACTGGAGGAAAGCAAATGTCACTCCAGTCTTCAAAAAGGGCAGGAAGGAGGACCCGGGTAACTATAGACCGGTCAGCCTCACCTCCATCCCTGGGAAAGTGATGGAACACCTTATCCTTGGTGCCATCTTAAGGCATATCAAGGATAAGAGGGTTATGAGGGGCAGTCAACATGGCTTCACCAGGGGGAAGTCATGCTTGACCAATCTCTTAGCCTTTTATGAGGAAATAACACGGTGGATGGATGATGGCAGAGCGGTGGATGTGGTCTACCTTGACTTCAGCAAAGCATTTGACACAGTCTCCCACAGCATCCGCACAGCTAAATTGAGGAAGTGTGGACTGGATGATCAGGTAGTGAGGTGGACTGCGAACTGGCTGAAGGAGAGAAGCCAGAGAGTTGTAGTCTATGGGGCTGAGTCTAGTTGGAGGCCTGTAACTAGTGGAGTGCCTCAAGGGTCAGTACTGGGACCGTTATTATTTAATATATTCATCAACGATTTAGATGAGGGAATTGAGTGTACTATCAGCAAGTTTGCTGATGACGCTAAGCTGGGAGGAGTGGCTGACACGCCAGAAGCCTGTGCTGCCATCCAGCGAGACCTGGACAGGCTGGAGAGTTGGGCAGGGAATAACTTGATGAAATATAACAAGGGAAAGTGTAGAGTCCTGCATCTGGGCAGGAACAACCCCAGGTTCCAGTATCGGTTGAGAAACGACCTGTTAGAGAGCAGTGTAGGGGAGAGGGACCTGGGGGTCCTAGTGGACGACAGGATGACCATGAGCCAACACTGTGCCCTTGTGGCTAAGAAGGGCAATGGCATCCTGGGATGTATTAGAAGGGGGGTGGTTAGTAGGTCGAGAGAGGTCCTCCTTCCCCTCTACTCTGCCCTGGTGAGACCCCATCTGGAATATTGTGTCCAGTTCTGGGCCCCTCAGTTCAAGAAGGACAGGGAGCTGCTGGAGAGAGTCCAGCGCAGGGCTACGAAGATGATTAAGGGAGTGGAGCATCTCCCTTATGAGGAAAGACTGAGGGAGCTGGGTCTCTATAGTTTGGAGGAGACTGAGGGGTGACCTTATAAGTGTCTATAAATATATAAAGGGGGAGTGTCACGAGGATGGAGCCAGGCTCTACTCAGTGGCAAACAATGATAGGACAAGGGGTAATGGGTACAAACTGGAACACAAGAGGTTCCACTTAAACTTGAGAAGAAACTTCTTCTCAGTGAGGGTGACAGAACACTGGAACAGGCTGCCCAGGGAGGTTGTGGAGTCTCCTTCCCTGGAGACATTCAAAACCCGCTTGGACACATTCCTGTGTAACATTATCTAGGTGTTCCTGCTCCGGCAGGGGGATTGGACTAGATGATCTTTCGAGGTCCCTTCCAATCTCTAGCATACTGTGATACTGTGATACAAGCTGTTCTTCTGTACAGATTAATTATTTCTATCTGGCCCTAGAATTATTTTTTAATACATAATTTTCTCGCAGATTTATGATACTGTGTTTCATTTAGCATTTTAGTGAGCTGATATTCACCTTTTACACATAGTATAGGCTTTATTAGTAATTCTCATCTTATTCCTTTTCAGTAAACAAAGAGCTGAACAGGCAGTTCCCACAGTTTATGGGTTGTCTGTTTTGGCTTTTTGCTTGTTGTTGTCGGGGTTTTGGTTTTGGTGGGAGTTTGTTTGGTTTTGGAGGCTTTTTTATTCTCTTCAGTCTATTTAGAAAGTACTTAAGAATCATCTTAAAAAAAAACTATCAGCCTCATGATCAATCTACTTGAACAACTGAGCATGGTTTTAATTCTGCTTCACTTAATATATGCCAGATTTCTTAAACACAAAATAAGGTAGAAGAATAGTAACCGTTTCTTTATATCTTTTCTATTCCTGAGCATGGATGTTTTATCTAATCTTCCACAGTGCTTCTATCCTCAAAAGTAATTGAAAGCAACTTTCATTTTCATGAAAATTTCAGCTTCTGTGTTTTGCTGCCTCTGTATAAAGCATAGCTTCTTGAAAAGGCTGCATCCCCTGTATGTGCTAGGCCAAGATCATTCTCAGTGCACCACTGGAACTTTGCCATTTCATCCCAGTTGGGGATCACCCTTCAGGTTTGTAACATGAATGAAATAAGACATGGTATGTATATCCACAGAACTTTTTATCATTTCCACACTAGGAAAAACCCAAGTCCTTTCAAAAAAAAACAAACCACCACCAAATCAGACATCCCATCCCCTTGGACTATAGGAGACCCAAGTTGTGCCTCTGCTTTACTTTTATCAGAGTGAAAATTATTATAACATTTTGTGAAAATTTGATGTCTAAGCTATGTCGTACATGTGCATAAGCATACGTATGCATGTTACAGAAACATACATGAACAAATATAGGGAAAGTAATTTCTGAAATATTCAGTCTTCCTGAGAATAAAAAAGCTTCAGGTAGCACTAATGCTACTAACATGAATATGGAGCTTAGATATTAAAATTCATGAGGACCTGTCAACTGAACTGATACAAACTCTTATTTGCCAAAAATACATGATGACATTGCAAGCTGGCAGAGATGAAAGCAGCTCAAGAAAGCTCTTCTTGGTGCTATTCCATTCCCTGAATGTCAAACAAGCTGTCTTTCAACAATCTGGAGCTACATATAGAGCACTATTCTTACACTATTTGGTGAAGGTGTTCTCCTGAGTGCAGGCGATGTGCCTCTTTCTCTACTTCCCAGACACCAGACGGCCTCAGATTTGGAATGACAGTAGGCTGCCAACCAAATTCTTTGTTTACTCAAACATACGTTGTCTTCTCTTCCAGATGACTTGTGGTGAAATTTAACAGGCATCATCCATATGTTCACGTTCATATTCCACACAATACTTGTATAGAATATCAGCAGTCCACTTTCAGAAAGCTCTAAATGGCTTCCTAACAAGACAGTATGCAATATAGAAATTGCCTGGAAAAGTCACCATCCTGCTAACAGGACTTTGGCAGTCAATGCAAGGACTTGTTCAAATATGGCTGTCACAGTGAGTAATTTAAATTGTGGACCATTTAGAATTTATACCTTGCTGGGGTAGTTTATTCAAAATTAGTTTTAGTGTCTACAGCTTTGTTACTACAAGAATTCTTGTAAAAAATCAATGAATCACTGCTCACTGCTGCAGCAAATACTATGCAGTACATGATACATTAAGTGTAAACACCTGGCATATCAGAATTCACAGATGGTAAAGATGCTGAACTAGAAAACCTGGAATATTTTTAATACAAGTTTTATTAACTTAAAGTATTACCTCTATCAGAGATTGTTTTGTTTTTCTGCAGTAAACCACACTGAAATTACTTTTCCTAAGGCTTCAGATTATTTCAAAAATTTCTGGGCAATGTTTTTCACTGAATACTAAACAGGTGCTTGGGTGAACCATTCTTTGAAGGAGTCATTTTGAAGCACAAATAAGAATCACGTCTTTTCCCTCTTTACGTCTCTTCTAAGAATTCAGTTGCACTGAGAAGTTCAGATAGCTCATCTGATAACACCAGCAGCCTGGATTAATAGTTTTTCTTTTCCTCTGTGGTCAGTGATCACAGGTAAACTTTATGGCCAGTGGAACACAGTTCTAGAGAAGCTAACCATACGGAGAAAGGCACTGAAACCTTTCTTAAAACCTGATGCCCTCTCAATGCCAGAGAAAATTCTGAATATAAAAAGGGTATTCTTTTAAGCGCCAGAACAGTGAAGAAGTAAGGAATAAATAACTGACCAGATGAATGGGCAAGCCTAAGGCATGGGTCCCCTTTTATCTGATCTCCTGGAACAAAGGTTAGTCATCTTAGATCATTAACAGTGTTTCCAGCTCCTCCTAAAATATCATTTATCATTCACATTTATCGAATAAGAAAGGAGACAGATGTTCTCAGTCTATTCCCATTCTCATGAGTTTAACACCTATAACTCTGTGAAATGCATACAGGCCTGCTCACAATGGAGATTATATAGGTGAGCAAAGTCCTTTTCTTGGAGCAGGCTTTCAAATGGCAACATATGGAAAATTAACATGCCAATGCTAATGACATTCCTGAAGAGAATCATGTGTTGTGGATGAGATACGCCATATTTACATACAAAAAGCCAACATGAAATAGTAAGCTGAATGGATTGATTTGTCCTGAATCCAAAAGGATTTAAATAAATAAATATGGTCAGTGTTGTAAAATTCACTTCTCTTTATACTTTGTGGCATTTGTAGACATAGGACGAACTGACATGGCATGCACAGAGATGCCATACAGATATACTACTAGCACTGAAGTGTTTACAGTTTTTATTGCAGACAACATGAAATGAGTATGATCAGCAGATAGAGAAGGAAAGGACAAGCAGGGAAGACAAGAGGAATGGCACTGCACTACTCACACGCTGCCTTGTCACCTCCAGATAGTTTGTCTTGTCACAGACAAACACACGACACCCCCCCCATCAAGACATTTAAGTGTACCTTTGTTCCCCTCTACATATTTTATCCAATGTAGCCCCTGAACAGTTTTGAACACTTATAAAATCTGCTGAAGTTAGCATGTATTCCTCTATTCAAATCTGTTTCACTGCTCCAGAAATTTATTTGGCTGTGGGCTGCTACATTACCAGGTAAATTCCAAGTACATATTCAGAGTTTGTAGGCCAATAGACAGAAAGGAAGTCCAAAGCTTCTTGATCAGAAACATGAATGCCTGCTCTCAAACTACTTTCCCTCCCTTTCCCACAAAATGAAGAAGAGAAGGATTAGTTTTCCATCCCAAAAGTTTAGTCTGCTCATTAGATTTCCTTTGCAATCAGAAAACAAAGAGAGGCTGTTCTGCAGAACGATTCAATGCAGAAAACTGAACTAAAGGTAGTGACTCCTCCAACAGTTAGATGTCTAGTTACAGTATATAAATAACCACTCGTTCCCAGAAACAGCAATTTGGCTTTTATCCTAATGCTCTGGATAGTAAAATGATTAATTAACAATAAAAAGAAGAAAGGGTGAGAAAGAAAAGAGGAAGAACAAGGTCTGGTTAATCACAGGTTACTGTGCCATGTTTTGATATATTCAGGCTGAAATTTTATAAGCACATATATTTCCATAAATGCAGTTTTTCATATGTTAATACCTGAGAACTGCATACATAGCCATGGTACCTTGTGTCCAGCTGTGGGCTTTTAAGTATTTGAAAATTAGACTTCACAGTTCCATTTGAAATTTTCACAAATAGAGAAACATTGTCTAGAGTAGCAGAATTCATAAGGAAACAGCAGAAGGTGTTCCTCTTCAGGCCAATCTCTTGCAAAGAAATGCTTATGCCCCAGAAGATTTTCTTATACAATCAACTGACACAGCATCTGAAAAACATGCTACATCTGCACTTTTATCTGGATTATTTACCCTCTTGACTATTGCAAGCTTTAACAGGTTTTCAGGCAGAGAAAAAGATCAGCTGAAAGTTACAAGCAATATACATGTGACACTTCCTCATGACCTAGAAAGTCATCTGGATTTACTTTCATGAAGCAGTCTTTCAATGTCATGTTACTGAAACGCACCACCCCTCACTGCAGAAAAGTCTTGATTGTCATTTTCTGCATGTGCAACCAAGTTGGTCAGCTATTAACTGACTTTTACTATAAAAGCTATACAGTTTTGGAAGGAAGCTTCAGTGCATGTGTTCATGAAAATATATACAATCTATTACTCTGGCTTTTGCAGGATCAGAAAAACATATTCCTGTCCTCTTGTACAGCAAAGTCATTGTTCTGCAAGGGAAATGGTTCTTACTCTTAAATGCAGCAAACATTAATATTACTACTAAACTTAGTTTCATTAATAAAGTGGTATTTCCCATGGATCCAACCAAATCTGCCTTTCCCTAGGCATCATAGAAATACATAATTCAAAATTGTCTCTGCACCAAGAGTTTACCATGTAAAAATGTACTGGATTCCTCACTAATCGCTGTTGCCTTTATGACTAAGTAACCTTCACTTTCCATGGGCACTGCAATTCAGCAGGCAAGTCTGGGTGTATATGCTATGACTTGGCTGACGGTGACCCAGTTTCTACCAAATGACCTGGAGCTAGTACGGTACTAGTCCTCCACTGGTGAATTCAGCAGACATCAGGACATTCTAGGATCTTGGTGTGTTCAGTCTTGGCTCTGCAGCTTTTGGTCAGTTGAGAGCACAATTACAAACTGCTCAAGGTTGCTTACTACATGCTGGCAGACAGATCCCATTTGTAGACACCTTCACTTGGGAAACATATGAACTGTGGGTCTTCCTTGTTAACTCCAACTTGCAAAACCACTGTGAAGACATTTTGTATTTTCTGTATGAGGTACAGGTTAAAAAGAATTTAGAATAATAATTTCTATTTAGAATGCCAGAAGCCTTAAGCTTTTCTTGATTTGAATGTTTTCCAACTGCCCAGCTTGAGGGCTAGATGATGTAGAACCTCCTAGATCCTTCATCTCACCCTGGTTGCCCAAATATTTTCTGTTCAGTGTAAGAGGTCTTTGGAATCTCCTTTATAACATCAAGAATTTATAAATCATATGACTACATATGACTGCCATTAAGATTCGATAATTGCCAGTCATGGCCTGTTAAATACCATTGTTTGTTTCAATTTTCTGCATAAGAAATAACTGTTGAATGGTTGTTTGGCAACATGTTAACCTGTTAAATAACTATTATATCATATACTTTTTTTATTGCACTCCTGTAGTTCACATTGTTATTACTTGTTATTAAAACGTCAGTCTTTCTTCTTTTGTCATGGAAAATCTCTCTCACTTAAAGTAAAGCTGTCATTTTCCTACTGAAATCCGATGTTATAAAACAATTATTTGTCACAGGCTGGTTTAAAAATACCGTATAATAGAAGAGATTCTGGAAAAAAAGACATGATTTTTCAAAGCAAAACAAGAGATTTTGTCACCCGAAATTATTTGAATTTTTGTGGAAATATTATTCATGATAAAATTTAATGTTGTTGATTTAGAATATGGAAGTTGACAGCTTTGCTTATTAGTACCTTCAAATGACCCACAGTTTTGTGTAATAACGTTCAGAAAACAATTCTCTGAAACCACTATCATAGACACATTCTTAAACTAAATTAAACTAAACTGCTTTACTTTCACGAAAGGCTAATTAAGCATTGAGAGGATTTATGCATGTAATTATGACTAAAGTTGCTGGGGGGTCATCCTTTTAAATCTCCTGCAAAGGAGCGGAAGAAATCCATTATTAGTTTTAATCAGTCTTTAGTATAACAAAATGTATGTTCAATTTAAATACATTCTTCAACAAATTATTATTCCTTGGCATTATCTGTGCTGAGCACTGATCCAGTAATCACATTGTTTCTATACAGTCTTGTAATGTTATAAAAATGCATTTGATGGCTAGATTATCCTTACTGGACTATACTCAAAAATTAAGCAAGAAAGTTTGAACAGAATCACAGCAATATTTTAATTTTGCTAAAGGTAAACAGAATTAATGCTTCTCATATAAAACACAGTAATCAGAAAAAGCATCATTTATTTGCCTAAACACCTGACAACAATTCAGCAACCCTTATATAATGTCTCCATCAGGAATTTCCACTCCAATTAAGAAATGCTAGGGTCAAGAAGAGGCAAAGAATGAAGGAACATATAAGATATTCTGGCATATCAAAGATGCAAGTATTTGAAAATAGTGTACTGTCTTCCAGCTGTCTTCAGTGAGGTAGCAATCACATATATAGTAACTTAGTTCTAAGTAGATCTTGGTAGGCTTTTGATGAACCCAGAAAATAGTCATAATAGTAAAAAAAAGACAGCTCCTTTCAGACACTATAAAACAGACACTAGGTGCAGACAGCATGCAGAGAGAAGGTAATACCAGCACTAATTCATATTAAGGTGACATATATTCCATGATATTGTGAGGGCAAAGAAAGAAAGTTGTGTAAAGGAAGAATGGTTATCAGTTTGTTAAGTTTAAATGCTGAAAGAACACCTTTTAATGAGGTGAAAAGATGTGCAGTGGTGTTTGTATTATTTCACTCTTCTGAGTCTTGCACCTTTTCCTTAGTAATTAAAATCATAAATTGTCACAGAAATTGCAAATAATGGATCACGTATTTTTAAATAAAGAAAGAGGTAATAAAAATTGCTGCATGAAACCTTTAGAAAACTCAACAAAGTGTTGAGTGTTGAGAGGCAAGTTGTCAGCCTGTAACTGACGTGCTGTTTTCCAGACCTTTATTTTAGCATAACTACATAAAATTAGGCCAGTTATGAGATCAGTTATTAAGATATATCATTTTAAGCAGCAATCAAATTTTCCAAAGACCTTTATGTGGGCTTCAAAAACAAAAAATTCAGAGTTTTGTGATGTCCTCAGTCAGGTAGATGTTGCAATCATCAAAATCCACATAGGATCTCCATTTTTCAAAAATTAGCTAGATAATTTTACTGCCTAAAAAGCTGCAAACCCTCATATGAAACTACAAGTGCAAAAACATTTATGTAGAGTGTCTTTGCTTGAATTTTGTATGTTAAGTATTATAATAACAAGCACTGTCTGGACCTTGCATTATTAAAGTTAAAATCATTTCACCACTGGGTTCATGAAACAGTTCTGGAGTCACAGAACCATGAAACATGGCAGAATTGGCAATGAAATGTGGAGAAACTAATTAAAAATAATTAAATGGGATAAAATTAGAAACAAGTCAGATGATATTAAACTAAAGCAAGATGACACACACAAATATCCACTCTGTCATCCTGCTCTGTAAAGACAGTAAACATCCAGCTATTGACTTATAATGTACAGTAGGACATAAGCAGGCACAAGACAATGAAATAGTTAAAGGGGAGTTAGCCATCTGCTTGCTATCAAGCAGGAAAGAAGTGGCTTTCAAACAACATAGCATTATGGATCAGCCTTTAGTTCCCTATTCCTCTTCCTCTTATATAATTCCTGCATATAGAAACATCACAAAGTGTGAGCTACCTTAATACACAAGTAGCAAGCAGAAAAGGCATATGTCATGATGGAAATTATGGTCAAAATAAAGAGGAAGGAAATAAATGGAGAATAAATGACTATTTTTGAAAATTCCTAGAGGGATTCTTTTTTCTTGAACTAGACACCATTCACGACTCAAAGAGATCCAGACATCACTAAGATAGTTGATTCAGGCTATCATGACTAAACAGGGATATAAAGAGACATAATGAGATAAATATGAAACTAATGTTTCATTTCAGAGCAAAATCGCCATCAGCAGGTATGTCAAAATCTTTTCTGGCGCTAAAGAAAATGTCCAGCTTGGCAAAGTAGGTAATGTGTCTTGCTCGCATGACCAATTTCCTACAGACTTGGAATCAGGATACTTCTGAAGTATGGGAGTTCAAAACCTTTTTATTATGGAAAAAAAAAAAAAACACACCACATTTCTTTTTCCTGGTAAGGGGAGAATAGCATATTTTGTAGTGCACTGGCAAAAGTATGGCTCCTGTTCTTAGGAACAGGGTAGTTTCAACCTTGAAAGTATAACTGTGGTCTCCTCTTGAAGAATATGCTTCTTCCCCCTGAGTATAGAAAGTTTTATTGCAAGTAGGGAAATGCATCTTCCTGATATTTTTTCCTTGCATTTAAACTCATGGATGTAATTTCAGAGAAAGTCAGGTTACCAAGTGCATGACAAAGATAGTTTCTTGGACCTTTACAGAGTTACAGAAGAGTGCACGTCACCCTTCTTCACCCTTCTTCAGCCCCCCAGTCTCAAAACTTTGAAAAGAACCTTAACAATTTATTCATTCTATTAAATTTTTCAATATGCCTGGGGCTGTTCTCCAGCACAGAGGCAAGCTGGCACAGCATGGTCTACATTCATAAGATCAGGTTTTCTAAACATGTAACAGACAGTGGCCACACACAAACTGCTTATTGATAATGGTCTCTGGCCTGCACTGATTCCCCAGTATTGTCCAGGAGCAGCTTGTGAAAGTGCCAAAAATGTGCCATAGATCAACTTAGCAATTTAACTCTACAGAAGATCATTTCCAGTGACCAAGAAAAATTCCCTGGCTCTATTTCTTTTGCTAGTACAGGCACAGGCTATGTCAAACATCAGATCTGAGTGTAGACCATGCTGTTAAATGTAGGAGAGGAAGATTAAAATCTGACTCTCAAAATGAGATCCACATGACACACATAGATACACATTAAATATAGCTCAGAAGCATATGTATGTGTCCTGGGTTCAGCAGTAGCAGTCATTTTTCTCCTTCTTAGTAGCTGGTGCAGGGCTGTTGTTTTGATTTTCAGCCTGGGAACAGCGCTGATACTGCCAATGTTTTTAGTTGTTGCTAAGTAATGTTTAGTTTGACCAAGGACTTTCTGAGCCTCATGCTCTGCCAGGGAGGAGGGGGAGCCAGGAGGAAGCAGAGACAGGACACCTGACCCAAACTGACCAAAGAGGTATTCCATACCACAGCACATCATGCCCACTATATAAACTGGGGCAGTTACCTGGAAGGGCTAGGTCACTGCTTGGGTCGGGCTGGGTATCGGTTGGTGGGTGGTGAGTGGTTGTATTCTCTTCCCTTGTTATTTCCCTTATCATTATTATGACTCTCTTAAGGTAGGCAAATGCCTCGTCATCTAATTAGTGACGTGCATGAATGGATGAATGAGATTCCCACTGTTCCTACCAACGAAACCACAGCCAAGGGAACAGGCTTGGTGGAATCAGCGGGGAAAGAAGACCCTGTTGATCTTGACTCTAGTCTGGCTCTGCGAAGAGACATGAGAGGTGTAGAATAAGTGGGAGGCCGGGCGCGCGCTGTCAGTGAAATACCACTAGTCTGATCATTTTTTCACTTACCTGGTGAGGTGGGGGGGCGAGCCCCAAGGGGGCTCTCACTTTTGGTGCCAAGCGCCTGGCACGTGCCGGGCACGACCCACTCCAGGGACAGTGGCAGGTAGGGAGTTTGACTGGAGCAGTACACCTGTCAAAGCGTAACGCAGGTGTCCGAAGGCAAGCTCAGGGAGGACGGAAACCTCCTGCAGAGCAGAAGGGCAAAAGCTCTCTTGATCTTGATTTTCAGTATGAATACAGACTGTGAAAGCAGGGCCTCACGATCCTTCTGGCTTTTTGGGTTTTAAGCAGGAGGTGTCAGAGGAGTTGCCACAGGGATAATTGGCTTGTGGCAGCCAAGCATTCATAACAACATCACTTTTTGATCCTTTGATGTCGGCTCTTCCTATCATTGTGAAGCAGAAATCATCAAGAGTTGGATTGTTCACCCACTAATAGGGAACATGAGCTGGGTTTAGACCGTGGTAAGACAGGTTAGTTTTACCCTACTAATGATGTGTCATTGCAATAGTAATCCTGCTCAGTACAAGAGGAACTGCAGGTTCAGACCCCTGGTGCGTGCACTTGGCTGAGGAGCCACTGGCGCGAGGCTACCATCTGTGGGCTTACGACTGAACGCCTCTAAGTCAGAATCCTGCCTAGATGCTTGATGTTGTGCTGTTTCATCATCGGTCGATCGAGATTGACTCAGGAGATGACAGTGTTGTTCAGAATGTGTGGGTTAAAGCCCTTCCTGAATCTTCGTTAGCAAAGACAGGCCTTCCTCATAGGAGAAGGAAAACTCCTATCTTCAAACCCAGGCAGATGGAGGTCATCTAGCCGAGTAAGGTCTTCCATCTAAGAGAAGGACACTCTTAAAAAACCTACGACCTGAGCACTTTGCTCTCACCATCCTAGCTAGCTAGGCCGTGGCAGTTAAACCTCAGGTGTAAAGGGTGGGGCCAGGTCTGCACAAACTCTGCCTCACCTAAAAACTCCACTGCGCAGGCTGGAAGGGCTCACTCTCACTTGTCTGCATGGACAGGCGAGGGTCGAAATGGTAGGTGACAAGGTGCATGGGAAGCTGCAGATCCAACCTTGCATGTGGGCGGACCAGCACATGGGTAGCTCGAGATTACTCAGGAGATGACAGTCCTGATCAGACACTTCCTGTTTGCCTAAGCACCCTTTTTTCCAACCAGATTTGCATATCCCACATGCCCTTGTTCATCGTGCTTGTAGTAAGCATGGGTAAAGCCCTTCCCAAATCTTCGCTTGGAAAGCCAAGCCATAAATTATTATTGGTGGTAGCAGCAGTGGTTTGTGTTATACCTTAGTTACTGGACTGTTCTTATCTCAACCCATTGGAGTTACATTCTTCCGATTCTCCTCCCCATCCCTCCAGGAGTGGGGGGAGGAAGGGGAGGAGTGAGTGAGTGGCTGCATGGTTCTGGGTTGAAGGTTGGGCTTAAACCATGACAGTATGGAAACAAACATACTGTGACATTCCCATAAAATGTGAAACACAAATATATCACTGTTGATGGCCATTTCTGTATCACGCCAGGTTCCTTACTTTATTGTCTTTAGTTCAGGTATTTTTGGGTGTTGGTGTCATATCTGGAAACAACTTTTTTCTTTATTTTTTAACTAGTTGTTAAACATTAGGGTAAGCTTATTTCTATGCATTCCTCAATAATTAACAATGTGGATAAAAACATGCATGTTCAGGTGTGACTATTGATCTCCATTAAGGCCTCGTGTATATACGTGTGTGTCTCTCTTCCAAAATTCATAGCTACTACTTCCCTAGCAGGGAAAGAGAGGTACTTCTAAATGAAGGCTTGGCCTGTGATACTTGAAACCATGGAGAAGAGCTGACATTGAGGGGAAAACGGTTACCACTGGAAGAAGGTGAGGAATACTAGGAAGTAATTTAAGTTATGATTTGTTGATTTTAAAGGAAATATAAATACAACAAAAACTTGACCTTGCAAGGAAGCCCAAGATCTATATTTGCAAAGGCTCAAATGTAAGGAAAACAGGACAGGTCAAAAAGTCACAGAATAACAAATCCTTCTGCATGCTGTCGTGGTTTAAGCCCAGCTGGCAACCCAGAACCACACAGCCACTCACTCACTCCCCCCCTTTCGTTCCCCCACTCCCAGAGGGATGGGGAGGAGAACTGAAAGAATGCAACTCCCACGGGTTGATATAAGAACAGTCCAGTAACTAAGGTATAACACAAAACCACTATTGCCATCACCAATAATAATAATGATAAGGGAAATAACAAGGACACTGTACCATTGCTGCTAAAGCCTTCATTAAACCTAATTCATTGACAGTGTGTCTAGAAACAATCTTTCCTCAAGAGTTAGCCTGTAAAAAGCCTTTTAAAAAATCATTCTGCTGTAGAAACAATAACAAAACAAAAAAAGGAGACAGATAAAAAAGTTACACTGAAGCTAGAGTCAAGAGCTTGAGTCATGTAAGATCCAAATTGATGGGCAAATCTCTGGGTTAACAGGCTTTCAAATGTCAATAATGAATGAATCTAAAAATTATTGTTGACCCATTTTCCACAAAAAAGTAAGGTGGAATGTAACAGAAAACAAAACCTTAGAGAATTTAAATCAGTCAGAAATTAGAAAAATCTGTTATCTGTTATACTTGCCCCCCCCCCAAGTGAAAACAATTAATTCAAATTAATTCATTCCCTGCAAAGTACAATTGCCAGAATTATATACAAAGAAAGTTTTCCAGACATTAAGTAGAGGCACAAAGGGATTAAAGGTGGAATGACAACATTTTATATGTTATCTGTGGTCCCTCTTCGTGGGTATACAGTGAACCAAGAAAGAATGCCACATAACAGTGATTTTCCAGGCTGGGAGCTGTAATTAATCCTTAAAAGGAATTAAAAGTTCTTCATTCCCTCTTCAAATGGCACATAGTGCAGAGGCATCAGCATTTTATTGCAGCTGGATTAGTTGATTTGGAAACCATAATTTTTTTTATTATGACAACAGAAAGCAAAATATTCTCTTTAACAAAGATTAGCTAGTGCTCCACCCAAAGTTAAACTAGTGCACCCTGATTTTAGTTACTCATTGCATCATGTTATTTTATTTTAGGATGGATTTTTTTCTTCTTAAGAGTCCAGTACAATTGTACATTTGTGTGCTATCTAGGGTGTGTTCAGAGCCTTTAGCAATTACTTTAAAACAACTCCCACCAGACTCTGACATTTTAACCTAGAAAGTGCCATTCAAAATATTTCACAATTCACTTGCTTAGTAGAAGTTCTATCTATAATAGTCACAAAATTTGTTCTGCAAAATGTAATTGCTAAGTGTTCTGGAAAGTCATGACCCAGATGTTTCATGAAGGTCATACAAAATAAGCGGGTGCCTTGCACTGTAGAACTTCTACCTAGGCCCCTGCATAAAATCAATACCATTTGATCTTAGCATGCTGTCACGAGAATGCAGTCTTTAATGTCTAAGAAATATCGAGATATTCTGTATTCTGATGAAATTACAACTAATCCGTCCAGGGATAAGTCAGTAATTCTCTATAGAATGGATTTGAATCAACATGAGTAATTTTGTGTTAAATAAATTCACAAGTATTGATTTCACTTGTTAATTGATTCAGTCTTATTAAAAAATCATCAGTGTAAAACTCTTTTGTAACATGCATGCACAAGACAGCAAATTGACATTTCAAGAAATAAGCGTAAATTTACCATCTTCTAACTTTTGACATCTTTACTTTGCAGACTTAACAAACATTGCAATTATTTATATCACAACAACGGCTTCTCCAGATGTCAAACAAAGCAGCCTGCATAAAGATGAATGGAGCTATTAGTATCTTATTCAGTAGATATAGGAATAGTGAAAAAGAATAAATTTATTGGATTCTTCTGCAAGAACAAACAAAAAAGTATCAATGAGATCTGGGAAAAAGAAACCATGCAGAGTGAAAATGTTAAAGGTGGCTGACTGAAAATAAACAAACGAGCAAGCAAGTTATAGACTAACTGTATATGCTGCAAATAAACTTACATCAAAGGTTTTTCTAGATTATATAGGCAGCCATCATTTCCATTTCATTTGTAAATAGTTCAGAATTTCTTCCTACCTTCGGTGATAAGGAAGGAAGATCATGGAGACCACACACCTCTGAAACAGAATTAAATCCATCCATGACAACTGTTGAGTCCATCCCTGTGTTTTGGGGTCTCTCAAATCTTTTCAAACCTTTTCAAATCTTAATGGCCAATAACACCTTTTTTGTTGTTTAATGGAGTTTGACAGCTTGGAAAACACAGAAAAACACCAGCTGCATTCCTGAGGACTAGTTTCCCATTCTCAAATCTTCAACAGACTTTTTAAACTTTAAGCTAGGATCAAGTAATTTTGACATTCAGAGTTAATTTACCAGTAGGGAAAAAAAAAAAAATAGATACACAAATAAAACCAAACAAGCAAACGTTTCTTTTTTGTCCCCAGGTGCCATGGACAACTTGAAATTTGTCAGCTTAGATCTGTCTTGCAGAGTTAGCACAGCACCACCAGTACTCAGGAGGCTGCCAGATGCAGATTTCATGGGCTTGGGGCACAACTGACTTGGGGCTGCTAATTTTCTTTAGGGTTGTTTATGCATCTATAACATATTTAAAGGGTTTACAAGGTGAATTTAACAACATTGGGTGAGCACTGCTGGCCTTGCAATACAAAATTACTGGAGATGATGAAGAACATCCCTTTTCTCTATCAAATCTAAAAATATGACAAAAAGAACATCTCAGTAGGATCAAAACTTCCAGACTTTTTTCAATACATTTTCTTTTCAGTTACTGGTTGCTGAGAGACTCATGCAAAGAATAATAGACATAGCACCCAGAAATTACAGCTTCTACTCTGCCTGTGTTTCCAGTAGATGATTTCACTAAACTGCAGTGATTCTTTTTCCTTAAGTGTAAGCAACTGAGTGATCTCTTGCCCTGATGTCACTGATAACCTATGGAGAATTTTCTTTTTTATAGTGCTACCAGCTTGTTTTGTGGTGGAAGAATCCCATATATCAGAACCAATAAACTGCAAGTAGTAAGAGTTTTTCTGGAAACAGTTTATGAAATTAAAAAGAAATGCCGTCAGACATTTAA
This sequence comes from Pezoporus occidentalis, assembly GCF_034315485.1. Lineage (NCBI taxonomy): Eukaryota > Metazoa > Chordata > Aves > Psittaciformes > Psittacidae > Pezoporus > Pezoporus occidentalis. The sequence goes on along the minus strand of NW_026915713.1, from coordinate 6,355,696 downwards.
AGCTTTCTCTTTCTCCAACATTTATTTGTTTTCTCAAGCAAGGGGGGGAAACTTTATTAGTCAGTGAGGTGGCTGAATAAAAATCATGTGAAAACTGTCAGAATAATTGTCAGGTTTTCTGGTGCTGGGGATGTTGATACAGTATCTGATGCTGACAGCTTAGTACTGGTGTCAGATCATTTGAAGATGAGAAACCACAAAAGCAGAGTAATAATTTTCTTTGCATGTATTCACTGACATATTAATCTTACATAAAATTTGTCTTATATTTGGAGACATCTGACAAAGTAGACATGGTACTTATTTATAGAGAAATGACCAGGAAAAATTCTGCATCTGTGTTAAAAATAAGATATAGTATTTTCTTTTTGAGTCAAAGTTTCATGTCTGGAGTCAAACAACATGCTAGAACACAAACCATTTTTTATATATAAAAATATAATAATAATTTTATGGCATAAAAGATCTGTAAAATTTTTCTGTTTCATTTCAAACAATGATTTTAGATGTCAAAATTGAATTTTTATTTTAAACTGACATTTTAAATGGAATGTTGATTCACACTCCTGATTAAATAGCAAAAAACACATTGTTATAAGTTTAGATATAGAACAACTAGACAATTTCTCACTCAAACTGACTGTACCCCACTGGGAACTCATAGAAAAAGACTACAAATTCTCTGATTATGTTTCCTACTGCATCCTTTAATAATAATGGCAGGACTTGTCCTGTTTGTAGTATGAGAGAAAATGGTCCTCGATGAACATGGTGTAAGCTTAACATGTACATCTTTAAAACATTTCAGAAGGTGCCATGAAGTGAGTGAGAGACTCCTGATTTCGGCTTTCAGGTTTTTAGCACAAATAGTATAATTTTAAATATGAAAGTGTCGTTCTTTTCATGAACACCAGAAGAGCAAAGCTGAATTAAAATAGCTTATATATTTAAGAACTGAAAAAAAAAATATGAAGAAGTATCTTTCTATGAGAAAAATAAGCTTTCCGGCAACTACAGACCATGTTTGCAAGGCTCACTTGTAAATAAATTTTCATTCTGAAGCACACTGAAATCACTTCTTCTTTTGGACTGGTAAAGGTAACTGTAATTATATTGATTTTTAACTGTTTTGATTTTTTTTCTTTTACTTGAAACTTTCATGGACTTAGAACCTCTGTAGAATTAAATTATTTTTATGACAGAAAACTCCTAAAATTTGTTTGCTTGTGTTTGTGGAGAATTTCTGCTTGAAGTTTGCTAAACAAGCAAGCTTCCTCATCTTATCAATTTCTACTTTATGAAAGTCTTACAGAAGAAGCAGCATATCACCATGTAATTAAAGACAGTATGTTAATGCGTTTGCACAAAGAAGTGTTTGGATGCAAGTTAGGTGCAGACATTTTTAATCTTGATGTTATTTAATTCTTGAGTGCTTATCATTATAAGCTCAAAACCAGCTTTGTTTATTTTTTACTGTTGTGTATTACATTTATGTGAGTGATTAGCGCAGTAACAGTTTGTGGATCATAGCCCTTGAACACTAAGTCCATTGATGACAGCACCAAGGGTGGTAACTGAGTTTACCTGTCCTCCACTAGGATTTAAGATGTAATCACTTCAGAAATGAGAAGTGTTACTAAAGCATTCCTTGTTATTAATAGCAAGGATGGCTGCCTGGTGTTGCACTTTGTAAGGAAGACATCTCTCACTCTCTGGAAATTATCCTAAAGCCAACCAGGCACGTTACAGGAAATGAGGGAGGGGTATGTTATGCAATTATCTAGGGATAGAAATGTGTAATACTTTGTTGAACACTGTACTGTATTCATTCTTATACTGGATCACTGATTTTTTTCTGTATTAACATACTGATCTTGGCTAACAGGGTGATGGTGCTGAAAGCAAGTAGCAAAGTAGCACAGAGTGGCCACGATGGCCCCCAAACACTCATGGGGTAATTACAGGGCAATGGGACAAAACAGCAAATCAAAAGGCTACAAACAGGTGGGGGTGATCATGAATGAGGAGTTTCTAACTGAAATGATCCCCAAGAACATAGAGAAAAGGGGGTTGTAAATTAGGCAAAAGATTAAACCAGCTACATTTCTGTAGACCTCAGCTGGTCCAGGGATGGAGATTGCAGATTCCAGAGTATTTTTGGACAATTTGTACTAGTATTTGACCACATTCACAGTGACAGGCATTTCCTTACACCTTATCAGAATTTCTATGATGTTGTAACCTGTGTTCATTGTATTTAATTCTATTGATCCACATCCAAAAAGAAGCTGGGAACAATTTACTAAAATACTTCTGAGGTATTTTCCCCTTCTGTGGGTAAAAATCAAAAACTCCTCTGTGGTGATCAAAGTTACCAGCTTTAGAAAGAGTCTAATGTCATAAGCAATCATTTCCCCATTTACTGAACCGTGATATTTTCTTAGTTTTGACCACCCTTTCTCACCATAAGAGCAGAAATAGGACCTGCAAGGAGAACAAAAGAGCAAGAGAATGTATTCTGACAAACATAATGAGTAGTTTTAATATTTTTTAGGTCCTGACCCTTTCAAAAAATGCCTTTTAGGACTTTCTATGAGATTTATCTTCTCATTTATTTTTCCACAGTGTTTTAAAAGCTCTAGTTCTTCAAAATGTTATTACACTATTGTTCTGAGTAACAGCAGACAAGGTCCTGTGACCTTATTCATGAAAATGATCTAAAAAAAAGAAAAATACTATGTAAACAGGAACCCAACATACAAAAAAATAAATGAAATATATAAGAGAAGGTACTTTTAAAACATCCTTGGAAAGATTTCCCAGAATTATTTTGATTTTGGGAATTGTCTAATATAGGTGCTTAAGCCCAGTCGGCCACACAGCCCTTGCTAACTCCCCCCATTCCTCCCCCTGCTCCCGGAGGGATGGGGAGGAGAATTGGAAGAATGTAACTACCACGGGTTGAGATAAGAACAGCCCAGTAACTAAGGTATAACACAGATCACTGCTGCTATCACCAATAATAATAGTGATAAGGGAAATAACAAGGCAGAAGAATACAACCGCTCACCAACTGCCAACTGATACCCAGCCCGACCAAGCAGTGCTCTACCCCTTCTGGGTAACTGCCCCCAGTTTATATAGTGGGCATGATGTGCTGTGGTATGGAATACCTCTTTGGTCAGTTTGGGTCAGGTGTCCTGTCTCTGCTTCCTCCCGGCTCCCCCTCCTCCCTGGCAGAGCAAGAGACTCACAAAGTCAGTGGTCAGAGTAAACATTCTGACCAGCAAATAAAACGTCAATGTTATCAGCGGTGTTACCAGGATGAGAGTCAAAACCGCAAAACTGCACCAGTTACTAAGAAGGGGAAAAATGACTGCTACTGCTGAACCCAGGACATTATCCACCCCTTATTCCATACCATTCACATCATGCTCAGACCCCACATTTTCAATATACCATCACTCTTATATATATACATATCTATACATCCACATGCACACACACACAGAGATCATTTCTTAGTGCATGGACCAGTCCCTGTAATGCTGCTGAGTCCATTTGGTCCATGATGTCAGGCTCCATCTCTTGTAACAGTCTTTTAGAGCAGGAAAGTCTGTGTGCAGTGTTCACACTTGTGAGTAACCTTGGCAATAGTATCCATTGCTAAGTCCACCCCACGATCATAAGTCCATCTCTATGTTGCATCTCTTCCCTGATGGCCTGAAGTGTCATGGGCCCATCAGGCTCAAAATAATTCACCGTCCCCTTCAGCAGTTTCTGCAGCTTGTTGCTGGGGACTCCATACAGCTGCCTTCTGTCTCCGACGTTTCCAAAGTACTGGAGTGGCCCAGTGGACTACATACCTCCCCATACTGTCCCACACACCCTGCCACTCATGGCTGTACAGCCTTGGGGAAAATCTCTTGGTCCTTTTATATCATTGTCTAATCCTAGACAAGGCCAAAACATGATTCCACTTAACTTTCAAGATCAGACAAAATGGTCATGGATAAAATATATTCTGTATGTGTGCCAACATGCTGATCCCCATCACAATCAGCAGGCAGGTCTCAAGGGTACCTAAAGACCACTGAAAACCTTCAGAACTCTCAAATGATGCTGTAAACAGTCTGGTGGGAGGGCTGGGAGCATGAGGGAATGTCTCCTTCACAGATTGACCACCCAAGGAGGAGAAAAAAGATGTGTAACTGTTAAACACTTCTATTATATACCTCCCAAAGTAAAGAGGTGATGACCACACTGGGAACACAAGCCAGATTAGTTTCATGATCAATGATTCTATTGTATTACAAGTCTTTACCATAAAGTACAATGAGACAAGAACCTTAGCCCAAGGCCCCCAACCAATAAACACAGCAAATACCGGCTGTAAGTAACTGAAACTCCGAAATCAAGAGAAACAACTTTGAAAGCCAATAAATCAGCATTGTAACGAGTGACTACTAATCCAAAACAACAAATGCTTATCACAAATACAATTAGACACACTCTGGTCAGATCTGCCGTTATCTCAACCCTTTGTGCCCCACGTTGAGCACCAAAAAGAACTGTCATGGTTTAAGCCCAGCCGTCAACCCAGAACCACGCAGCCTCACCCAGAACCACTCACCCACTCCTCCCTTTCCTCACCCCACTCAAGGAGGGATGAGGAGGAGAATCGAAAGAATGTAACTCCCAAGGGCTGAGACAAGAACAGCCCAGTAACTAAGGTATAACACAAACCACTACTGCTACCACCAATAATAATAATGATAGAGAAATAACAAGGGAAGAAAATGCAACTGCTCACCACCCACAGACCAACACCCAGCCCAGCCGAGCAGTGATCTTTCCTTCTGAGTAACTGCCCCAGTTTATATAGTGGGCATGATGTGCTGTGGTATGGAATACCTCTTTGGTCAGTTTGGGTCAGGTGTCCTGTCTCTGCTTCCTCCCGGCTTCCCTCCTCCCTGGCAGAGCATGAGACTCACAAAGTCCTTGGTCAGAGCAAACATTACCGAACAGCAGCTAAAAACATTGATCTTATCAGCGCTGTTCCCAGGCTGAAAATCGAAACCACAGCACTGCACCAGCTTCTAAGAAGGAGAAAAATGACTGTTAACTGCTGAACCCAGCACAACTTGCTATTGTAGTTTATTTTTTTGTTGTTATTACCATCATTATAATTATTGCTATTACTATTATCACTATTGCTTCTGTTATTATTATTTAAATTTGGGCAAATCCTCTCATATTATTGACTTAATTTAGTATTGTCAGTGTTAATCCACAATAGCAGCACAAAGTAAGTGTTTTGATCTTCAAAATAAGCAATGGTATCTTCCTAGTTTTCCCACCAGCATATATTTCTCAAGATTGAATTTCTTGATAATAGTTAACATGCCATATGCATTTTCACTACAAATCTACCTTTATATTCATATCTACTCAAGATGTTCTTTTCTAAAACTGTTGTTACAATTGTAATACTGATATATCAAATTATTAATTTTCCTGTTAACAGGCGTGCATTCATTTCCAGGCAAGAAATATCTTATGGGTTCCTGTTTACTATGTCTAGAATTAAAAGGTAATGGATAAACCAAAAATTAGGATTGAATTTTCTATTGAGGTCTCATTCAAGAGAAATGTTCCTCAAGAAGCAAATGTAAAGTAGGGAGAACATTCCCCTGTATTATAGGTTATAAAAGTTGTCATATTTTTAAGACGGAAAATGAGTGATAATCATAATGTCATAATGTGTGTGTTCAGGATATCACTTGCAATTTTTTTTCCAGTATGCCCTATTTTTAATGACCATTCTCTTTGCAGCTGATAAAAAAGTGGAAATGTGATATTGACAAATCAGTGATGACTTTTAAAATCTCTTTGTCTTCTATGGATTACTCCTCTAAAGTGGAGTAAGAAATAGAATTATAGTGTCTATAATGAAATTTAATGAAACGAACATTTTTCTTTCTGATTGGTACCTGAGAGATAATATATGGGTCAAATTTAATAGTAATAGGTGCATGCTAAATTATTCATGGTATTCACTGAGGAGTGACTAGCCTACTATTTATATTCTTTCTGAATACATCATTATGTCTCAGGCTCAATTTGCAAGGTTCTATTTGAAGTCAATGGACTCTCGAGTATAAGTTCTGTTCATCTAAAAAGTCTGATAACTCAAATTATTGGGTTATTGCTTAGAGTGGGGAATAACCAAAGATTTAACTACTATCAGGGTTAGCTTTTTCGTAAGAAAATTTATTTATATGACATATTTTTATTCAACAGATATAAGCAAAACATTCAGACATAGCTACATTCAACAAGTGGGAAGAGACTGCCTGCGTTAATGAATTCACTTTCATGAACAACTACAAAATAGACACTATGAGACCAGATTTGAAAAACAAAATATGCTTTCCCTACTTAATTATTTTAAACACAATTCCTTGAGAGAAAAAAATAGTTAATTTTTTTTTTTTTTTTTCCTTTGCAGGTATACAAATACGTTCTGAAGACTGCTGCAACACCAGATCTGGTAAAGTTTTGTTTGTGACAACAAAACCAAGTGTTTAGCCATTTCTGCTCTTATTTTGATTCCATTAAGAATGTTTCCAGGACACCAATTAAGCAATTTAAACATTTACCATAAATATTTTCATATTTGAAAAGTATTTAGAAATACAATAGGCTGTAATGATAGCTTTGAGTTCACTAGCAGTTATATTTAGTTTTGGAGTGCTATGTACATTCTTGAATGTAACAGGAATGCTTTTGTATACTGCTGAAGACAATATGAAGTGTTTGCTACTCCAAAAATCAGTATGGAATTTTCAGTATTCAGGATAAAATTTATTTCCTGAGGATTCTGCTTTTTTCTTATCAGTGTGCCACCTTCTGAATAATATTTAGCTAGAAGGAGAACGTTTTTAATTAAACACACCAAAAGGGCTTAAACCAGTTTTTAAAACAACTCAGCCTCAACCAAGGATGTATTATACAGCAGTTTAAAGATTACTGGCTAATACCTGATGGCTTTTCCCTAATCTGGAGTAGAGACTAAAATGGTAAGAGCAATGAAGTCTCACAGCCTCTCTCTTAGGGCATTACTTAGGCTGAGTTGTTTGAAAATATTCAATCAGCTTAACCAGAGACAAATCTGACACTGACTCTTAAGAGCTTGCTACCATGATGCACATCTTCCCCAGCTCCTGGATTAGTCACTCCTGTTTTAGATTCACTCACTCCTGCAGTCCTTGAACAGTGAGGTCTGCCAGGGAGACTAGGAAGCGAGTCAAAATCTTGAAGAGGCACAGGCTACCATCAAGTAGTTAATTTTGTCTTTTGATCTTGTGTGACGTCTCCAGATCAGAGGGAGAAAAAGTATGTGTTGTTAAAACAAAAGTCTTGGGCAGTGTCAAACTGTGTATTTCTAAACACCCAGCTGCAGAAAACTGGTGTTTTATACAGTGCCTTTAATCTAAGAAAATATAATCATAACAGCAGAGTGGGGCATAGCATTATGCAAATACATTGGCTGTCTTTTAGTAACAGTCACATAAAAGGCATGATCTTTCATGATAACATTTTTACATTTCTTCATTTGTATCTTAAAAACAAGTTATGTTGTGTATAGACATATTAGGGGAAAAAATTACATTCTTCTAAGTGCAGTCAATGAATAATTCCTTCTTTTATCTGATTACACCTCTTCTGATTTTATTTAAATACATCAGAAGCTAAATTACGATGAAGTAGAAATGTTCTGCCCTCTGGTGCTGCCATTTTCATCTTAATATGAAACTTTTGAATGCTCTCCATAACCCATTCAAGATCCTATCATGTTTTTCATAAACTGTTCTTAAAATTACATTTAAATTCCTAACTAACAGCTGCTTTTAATCTTACTGTAGCAAAAACCGGTTTGCATGGGAATCCTTCATTTGGACTGGTGAGTGCTGTGTATGCTCTATCACTGCAAATTGTGGTTGAGGATTCCCAGGTGGTTCAACTCTCCCTAGCCTGTTTTATGCACATTTTAATTCTCAGCTAAATCTAGATGACCTGTCTATAGATTCCGCAGCTGCCAGTACCTACCTCTTCTTTACAAATATTTGGAAAATGTCTTAGTATTGATTTTATATTTAATTTCTGGTTAATTTTTCCAGCTATTATATTTAAATTGGTCACAATCTGTTTCTTCCAATGTAATCTTACAATCTGTATGATTGGGAACTTTTGTCTGAAAACCTACCTTAAATATAAATCTTAGCTGAAAGAAAGACATTGTCCAAAGTGTCCTGTTGCATGCAGCTGTTTTCAGCAAAAAGCAGTATATTTCCCTCACAAATTATCTACTTAAAGTCTTGGAGGCACAGAAAAATATTTTATTCTGCTTCTACAGTGTATGGCACTATGTATTTTTGATAGACCTGTTGCATGCTATTATTGCAGAAGTAATAACTATTAACATCATTTAGGCATTGCTTAAATGCTCCAGCATTCTTTCAAAAGACGGTGAGTGAGAATGTGTGCACATGTATACAGAGAGAGAGAAAACAAAAGAGAATGAGAAAAATAATGCAGCTGCCATTAGGAAAAGAAAAATAAAACAATACGGGCATCTTTTGGTAAAATTTATTAATAAAAGTAATATCTGAGTGCTGTGGAGAGATATCTTACTAGAAGTTAATTTTCAGCAACAATGGCTCACTTCAGCTCCTAGTTCAGACTGTAAAAAGGAGCTGTGTCTTTTAGCTCTGTTCTGCATTAAAGTCTACAACTAAATTCCCACAAAAAAAAAAGCCAACTTTTAAAGGTGTATTCACTTATTTGTACTTACTCTTTTGCTATTTTTCCTTGTTTGCTGTTTCATCCTGAAAAAAATAGGCTTAGTCTAAGAAATACACAAACAAACCAACAGAATTGGACAGAATGAAATAGTAGGCAGTTATACTGTAAAGCACAGAGCAGAAAGTTATCATTTTTTGTGCCTCTTCTGCTCCTTTGAAATGGTTTTCCAAAATGACTTTCTTGAAGTAATTTTTTCTTTAGAGCTATAACTGAGGTTATTCTGTCAGCTTACCCTTTCTTTTCTACCAGTTTATAGCTTTCTATAAGCAGAGTTCTAAAAGCAGGTACAGTAAAATGTCAAGGCCGCAGTGAGCCCTGACATATCATAACTATGCATATCATAACTATGGCAAGTTGCCAGGTTTTTTACACATAACTCAGAGTGTTCAATCATGTGGAAAAATTAGTCTTTTCATCCCTTTAAGAATGTGCATGGTTGCAGTATGTAGATACAAATGGATGAAGCAAATATTATTCAGTGATTAAGCTTTTTTTCTTTTAAATTAGACACACTAATGTTTTTTCCAGATCATATTTTCCACAAGACTTTCTATATACATCATTATATCACATTAAAATTCCATAATTCAGTTGTGTTTTCTTTTACAGATAACAAATGAAAGATTAGTCCTTCACATTAGAATACACTGAAACAGAAAAACACTATCTGAATTTGATGAGAAGGATCTTAGATCCTGAGCATTACAGAGTATTTCCTGTGAAAACATTTGCCTCAGATACCAGATAAATATTACACACCCTTCCCCAGCAGTAAGGGAGCACAGGGCTGTCAGAAATAGAGACTTAGCTAAGTCTCTATCCCTTTGCCTCAGTGGATGGCAGCAGTTACACAGTTCTGAGTTACTGTCACATCTCTGCAATAGCTTAAAAATGTTTATAATTGGCGATTTGTATCATGTGGACAATAATTACTTGTACAATATCCTGCTTAGATTAAAAGGACTAAATAAGTTAGAATTCTGGGTATATTGGTGCGTGGATCAGAAAAAAATTATTAACTGGAAGCTCCTTTTAGTAGAAAAAAAAAACCTAGTTCTCTTTCAAGCAAGTATTCCAAGTTCATCTAATACCATGATAATATATGCTTATATGCTCAAGTGGTTAACAAATCTGTCTCCCTCTTTGAACAGGAAGAAAATTAATCCAAGAGTCTCTCTCTTAAAACGCCTTGTTCCCCGTATGTAAAACTCAGTGTGGAGGTTGTAACAACAAATATCTCAACAACCTATTGGTGAGATATTTGGAAATTCTTGGAAATTCTTAAATGAAATCATAGGATAAAAACCATTAGAAAAATTGTGCTATTACAGTAACATAATTGTACATTACTAATGCCACAGTCACATCTTAAGCTCCAAGATACGCTGATACTTCATTGTACTAGCTCTGCACAAAACAGTGTTGAGCAGTGATTAGCCCAGTTCTTCCTTAGCACAGCCAGACCTATGTTTAAGTAATCTTTTTCTTAGCCCATTTTCTCCTATTTACACCCTCTAGTAACACCTACACACCCTCTAGTAACAGCTACCTGAGAATGCAATAATTACCTAAGTGTTTGAGGAACATTAGAGGAAATATGGTGATGTACCAGTGTATACTTGAACATCAGCCTGCAAAAAAAAAAGTGTGATTATTCAAGTTTTGGCCTGTGCAATTGGAAAGAAAAAGAAAAGCAAATGGATAAAATGGGTATCCAGTTATTAGAAGTTGCTTCACTTGAGCAGCAAACTTGCACTGGAGCTCACATAACAGTGTTACTGCTTTGGTGAGGAAGAGGCTTGGGTAGCATTTGACAGGAGCAGTATGTATCCCAGCCCCAGCTCCAGCAAGAATGCTGCTTAGTGGCTGTCCCCTGTAGATTTGAATCTCAGCTCTGCACTGCACACCCACCTCAGTACAGCATGTTTTCCCAGTCCTGTTTATTCTGTCTTTGCCCTAAACAGTAGGTCTGGTGCTTGACCCTCTTCAATTTGCATGCTCAGTCTCAGTCCCAGAGCTAAAATTATCTCAGTCAGAGCTTTCAAACCCTGAAGTTTAAATTTTACTGCCCAAGTCATCTTTAAGCCTTTACATGATTAACAAAAGTGCTGAGGCCTGAGAGCTGCTGCTATAATCAGGTCAGTCCCTACTTCCTGATGCGGCTAAATCATACTAAACATCCATTTTGCCAGAACCTTGTTGCTGACGGCAGATGACAGGGAGAAGGAGTATGCTCATTTATATTCCACCTTCTCCCCTTACATGTACGTAGTGTATTTACCCCTAAACAGAGCTCCATTATTTCTCTGCTGAACCTTCACTGGGAATTACACAGGGCAGTTAGATTTCTCTGGAATGGACAATTTTACCTTGTGCTTGGATGGCAATTTGTTTCTCCTCTTATGTTACATCACATTTCACCACTGTAGCTATGTGCATTTAGAGAAGAGATTCAGAGCAGCCCTGTGGAGAAGGACTTGGGGTTGTTGGTCGATGAGAAACTGAACATGAGCCGGCTTCAGTGTGCGCCCACAGTCCAGGAAGCCAACCGTATGTTTTGGTTTGGCCTTTGGGCTGCATCAAAAGGAGCATGACCAGCAGGTTGCCCAAGGAGGGGAGGGTCCTGCCCGAGTCTACTTGGCTGGTGGTGAGATGATGTATTCTCTTCCCTTGTTATTTCCTTTATCATTATTATCATTGGTGGTAGCACCTCACCTGGAGTATTGTGTGAAGTTCTGGTGTCCTCAACATAAAAAGGACATGGAACTGTTGGAACAAGTCCAGAGAAGGGCCACGAGGATTATCAGGGGCTGGAGCACCTCCTGTATGAAGATAGGCTGAGAAAGTTGGGGCTGTTCAGCTTGGAGAAGAGAAGGCTGCATGGAGACCTCATAGCAGCCTTCCAGTACCTGAGGGGGGCCTATAAGGACGGTGGGGAGGGACTCTTCATTAGGGACTGTAGTGATAGGACAAGGGGTAACGGGTTAAAACTTACACAGAGGAGGTTTAGATTGGATATAAGGAAGAAGTTCTTTCCTGTTAGGGTGGTGAGGCACTGGAATGGGTTGCCCAGGGAGGTTGTGAATGTTCCATCCCTGGCAGTGTTCAAGGCCAGCTTGGATGAGGCCTTGGGTGGCATGGTTTAGTGTGAGGTGTCCCTGCCCATGGCAGGGGGGTTGGAACTAGATGATCTTAAGGTCCTTTCCAACCCTAACTATTCTATGATTCTATTCTATGATTGTTGAAGCATAAGGTTCTGTGTCTATTGCTGATCTTAGCTATCCGTTCATTGGGTCAACCTTTTCTCTCAAATAGGACTGCACTGAAATATTGTAATTACTTCTTACTTGTTAAGAGATTTTTTCTTAACTGGTGAAGTACATAATTAAACCTACATACATTGTCTTCCTGCCAAAACAACCTTGAGTTCATTTTGATTCAAAATACCGTCTACTTTCTTGCAGAAAAAGTACAATAAATAGTGCAATTATTATTAAACAAATAAACAGAATCAGAGTGACTTTAGTAGATCATTTATCTGTAGGAAAATAGTGTTTAGGAAGTTTTGTTATTATGTTAAACGATTACACTTGGGAGACTGTAGAATAAGTATAAAATCTCATATAAGAAGAAAAGGGTACTGAAATGTTTAGGTTTTCTCAAAATCCATGACATAGTCAAATAGTTCCCTCAGCACTTGTCAAGGTAGCAAATATGCAATGTGAATGTAATTGCTGTAATGAGAATAGAAATTAAAATGAGAAAACCAAGCATATTGACAGCTTCACAGTGAATGAGATCTTGTTCTCTTTTTCTTCTGATCATTTGAGAAATTGCAATATTTAGTCTCAGAAGAAAATAATCTTTCACAAGTTCAAAGAAATAACAGGATTCCAACTGTTTCCGTTTTAATGCTGTTTCCTTAATTCTACATATCTAAATAGAATAGACTAATGAAAATTCCTGCGTTTCCATTTTATATATTAAATTATCTGATCAGTGTATGAGCTTGGTTATTTTTCTTCATTAGGGGAAAAAAAAAGTAAACCAAGAAAATCAAAGAAACAGAAAGAGGAAAAATAAAAACAAACAGACCAGTCACTGCTTCACAACAACTTTTGATACTACTAATCACACCTTGCTTGCTTCACTCATGTGGCTAAATAAAGCTGTGGGGAGTGTGATACATCAGTACAGCAACAGCCTCATTTGACACCAGTAATGTTATGAAGATCAAGACACTACCAGAAGTTTGCCCTTACCTGGTGGAAACCCACACTTACGTTCTTTTCAAAATTGCATTTAGCACTGATGAATGGAGCCTAAATATCATTCTGGACATAAAAGATTTGATCTAAAGACCATTGGGAGTCTTTCCATCAGGCTTGGTATACTTTGTTTGGATCAGGCCCCATCTTTCATTTACCTCCAGCTGAAGGGAATATGACAGAGGGTTTGTCCTCCAGAGATTCCCCCTAGGATGGGTAACCCATGTGCTGCTTTTTGGCTGGGGGTGACAATTCTTGCCCTTTTCAGGGGCAGTGCATAGGACAGTTAACACTCCTTGGGAGTCTCCAGTTCTCAGCTTAGTGATATAGCTCAGATACTTACATTCAAAAAAGAAGCCATATCTCCCCTATTCTGAGTACTTTTTTCTCTCAAAACAAGGCAATATTTATTAATTGGATAGTTTGTGGTGGTGGTAAAAGGAACAGGAAAGTCAGCCCTTAGATAATTTTTTTATAATCTTGTTGGTGCATCCCTCACCTCCTAATGTATTACACAGAAACAATTCTCATTACCCACAACCAAAATGTTTAATGTCAGGTCTTGTCACATTTTTTTTTTCACTATTTTCCAGTAGTTATAAAAAATTTATGTCTTCTTAATATCTAATGCATCTCCAAATTCAATTCAGACATTGACAATACCTGAGAGATGATTCCTATCTGTACAAAACGAGTGACATAATCACTTTCTGTCCCAAGAAAATCGTAAATATTTTATATCCACTGAATAAAACCACAATTAAGGAAACTGAATACAGTTTCAAGCAACTAACACAGAAATTTGCAACAAACTCTATAAGAATGAATGTTCTCTAAATGGAAGGTTTACACCTAAGATTTTAAGTGGACAAGATAGGGGAAGGAAGGAATCTGAGGTATTGCTATTATCTATAAGTCTGTTTCACTGTACCAGAGATATTAGGATCACATGACAGTTGATCTAGTAGGCACTTCATTGCTGAGAGCGCAGTGCAACACTAGGAGCTTTGCAGTACCTTTTTCCCACTCCGCTTATTCGATGCGATGCATAAGGGAGAACATGTACCCTCCACGGACAGTGTTAGGTGCTTCCTGAGCCTGAAAAAAAATCAAACACAATGGCAATTGGATTCGTCACAGAGTCACAGCAGACTCTTTGCTGAACTTCTGGAGCTTTGCTGAGCAATCTCTCTGCTGTACACCAACCTCAAAATATAAAATATTACTATTGAAAATGGAATCACAAATAGCACATGCCATGCACAACAGAAATTTCAGGATTTGCATATATATAACCAGGAAAAATAAAAATAAAAGCTATGTATATCAGTTGGGATTTTCCATCATTTCAGTTTATGTTTAAAATAGTTTTGCAAATGCCATCTGTGGAAATGAAAGTTTTCTTACAATTTGATTATTAAGGCTATAGTATTATTCTATCTCAGCCACACTTATGGTTACCCTACATGAAATGAAGGAAATATTCCATGTGCTGACAAAATTTGTTTTAAATTATACATTTGCTGGAAGCATTTCACATTGTCTATATTGAAAATGAAAAACATTTTTAACAAGCAAATAACAACAGATAAATAGAATGAAAATTAAAATCTTAGCAGCTACGTTCTAACCAACAAAGTACTGCTAATTCTTTTTACATTGCTTTATTCTTCAGTATAATTGCATAGAACGCATTTGTTTGTTTCTCTTCCATTTGCAAGAGAACCCTTTGACCAACACCATAATTGCCAGTGACGTTCAAACAAAAAATTTCTCTCCCAGTGCAGATAAATTTGTACAGCTCACCTGCTTTTCCTGAAGTACAGCTAATGTAGTCATCCCATGGAATACAGAGTCAGGCATGCCATGGCTCCTGTTCTGGGAATCTTTCCTGCTGTGCGAGACCACTACTGAGAAAAGGACTAAGGAAAAAATATATTAAAGTGGCAAGAAGAATATGGATCTCTTCTTTTGTGAAATACCTTTTCTATGGATGCACCAGCACAACCAACAACAGCTTTACAGGTTCAACTTATTTTTCAGCTGTGTGGGGAAATGAAGACAATGTAGGAAGAGCTACAGCAAACTTCTGGGGCATTCGGTGAGGTTTGACAAGCAGACCCTACAAAATTCTCAGTCTTAGTTTGTAAGCTTATTGCAATTCGCTCAGCAGGGGCACCCATTGCAGGAGTCAAGGTTCTGTGAACAATGTGGTACTTTAGACCTAGTTAGGCACCAACACCTTGATTTATAGCTAAGATCTATACTAACTTAAGTAGAAATTCTAAATTAAGGAGAAAATCGGAATTCAAAAAGCAAAGCTAATTTATTAGGAATTCATTTGTTAACTGACAGTATTATGGAAATAGTTCTAAAAATAAAGCCCCAATGGAAAAATATATAATTAATGTACAGGATTTTTCAAATTCAAGAACTCTTGGAAAGTTTGAGGACTCCCTAGGGCAGCCAAGTTTCCCCACCCCAAGTAGTAGATAATTAACTTGGACTTTTACAACTAAGATTTTTTAAACAGCTGAAAGAGAAACTTTTTGGAAGCTAATGTTACCTCATAATAAATCTTGGAATACTGAGGAAATTCCAGATGAGTTGAAGTAAGTTAATTTTCTTCCAATATTTTAAAAGGCTGCATAGTGACTCAAGTAATTATAATCCTGTCATCATAGCATCAGTTATAGGCAGAGGGATGGAACAATTGGTATGAAGCTCAATTAATTAAAAAACTAAAATAGGATAATAATTTAATTGATATTAATCAGGTCTTGTCAAAATAACATGGGATTTTTTTTTTTTTATTTTTAGTGGCTGATAAAAGCACTAGTTTTAATTTAATATGCCACAGCAACTGTTTTATTTTACTTCCTACCCAAAATTAATATAATATAAAATTAATGGGGCATGGATTAAATTGTAAATGAATTAAAACCAGGCCATTGCATCTCTAAAAATAAATGTAAAGGAAAGAAAGTGTATAACTTTCAAGGAAAGATTAATTCTTAATTATAATTTTTTGGCAACTATCTGAGAGAACCTATACAATTATCTGTGGTCAAGCTGGCAAATAATAAGATTTATAGTAGTAAATAATAAAACTAGGCCATTAGTATTGATTAATAAATTTCTTACAAAGCCTATGTATCTATATAAGAAAGTGCAGGGCTCTACAATTAGGATTAAGATTGCTAATTGTACTTGAACATTTCTGAAAATGACTGGTAAATTTCAGTGTTTCTCATCAACAGACAAAAAAATTCAAAGAGTAAAATCTGAGACATTAATGCAACACTTGAACACATAAATCATAGAATCACAGAATAGTTAGGGTTGGAAAGGACCTTAAGATCATCAAGTTCCAAACTCCCTGACATGGGCAGGGACACCTTGCACTAAACCATGCCACCCATGACTCCTTCTAACCTGGCCTTTAACACTGACAAGTGTGGAGCATTCACAGCTTCTTTGGGCAACCTGTGCCAGTGCTTCGCCACCCTCACAGCAAAGAATGTCTTCCTTATTTCCAACCTGAACTTCCCGTTTAAGTTTTAACCCTTTACCCCTTGTCCTGTCACTACAGTCCCTGATGAAAAGTCCCTCTCCAGCATCCTTATAGGCCCCCTTCAGATGCTGGAAGGCTGCTATGAGGGCTCCACGCAGTCTTCTCTTCTCCAGGCTGAACAGCCCCAGCTAACATTATACAGCTTCCACATCTGACACCATGTCTTGTATTTTGATAACCTTCAGATTTGGTGTCCACAACTGAAAACATGTGTTCATAAAGTGGAGGAAATCCACAGAATGACTAGAAACTAATAATGATTATTTTAGTCATCAAATTCTAAGTTAATAGATGATTTTATGACTCTATATGTACAGATGGGGTGAGGTAAATCACTCTCTACTTCTTCTCCTGCTTATCATATAAACATGAATTTAAATTCATGTTTATGATGAATATATAAAAATTTCATGTCCACAGATTGATACAGGAATAATACAGATTAGAAACAAGAGACTTATTTTTTTTTTCCTAAAACAGTAAGGAATTTATGAGTGTTGGCAGCATGGAATGTTTTTATGGAAGACGATTTTTGGATTCAAACTATTTATATAAAATATGTTAATTATTTCAGAGAGGCTAATCGAAGAAACTTCAGATTACTGGCTGATATTAATGAAATCCTGGTCAAGGAACTTAAAGGTTCATTAAAATCTAATACTCCTTAAAAAATCTCAGGAAAGTGAGTTCATTCATACTGACCTTTCACTGCCTTGCACTTTTCATAATGCTTATATGATTTAAGTGGACTTCTATGCACAAGCAGTTTTAGGCTATGAAAAAAACTCATTAGACCTAAGATTTTTTCTTACAGTAAATAACATTTTCTAAGAGCAAGTCCATTTTTCTAGAGAATATGGGCATGATCTAATCACCTAGAAAAAGCACACTGCACTCCCATGATCTACACAGCATTTCTTTTACTTTCCATGGCTAATTCTAGCACTATTTAGACCTCATTTTTGTAATGAGAATTCTTAATAAACTCTCCATTTGCAAGCAGCAGTTATACTTTTCCACTCAAGTTATTCTAATTTAGCATTCTTTTTGTTGTTGCTGTTGTTTCTGAGACTCTCTCCTAAACTCATGTGCTTCAAAACATAGTGAAGACAACAAACTCCCAGAAATGGAAAGCTGCAATACACAGAAAAGAAGATCATAGCTATTATGTTGTCACATCAGTCATGCTTGCTAGTCTAGATAAACGTGGTTAATAACAAGCTAAATACATGATCCATAACGCAATCCAAGCTTAATATTGCATATGGTGTAACATGATCATGCATAACATAATCTATAAACAAAAACATGATGGAGCTGTCTGTGACCTTGGAAATGCCACGCAGCTGATCAGCTTGTACAGATAATGACTGGGCAGTCAGCATCAAAGTCATGTAATTCACAGTATGAGGTTGAAGGGTGATCGCGGAACCGGGGAGCAATAAAGTGCATGAAAAACCATACTGAGGAAGTAAGCTATACAGGTCACCCACAGTAGCCTGGAGAGAAGTCCACCATAGTTTAAGGGCAGCTCTTCCAAAACAGAGACATGAACACATCTGTAAAGGCTGCTCAAATTTTGTAGAGATAACATGTCCAGGTAGACCAAAGTGACATGTAAAGCATGTGCCATTTCCTTTCATTTCCATTTTATCTGGACTTTTGATTGCCTGGAGGAACTCATTCCCTCCCAGTGGAAAATCAGCTACATACTCATGTTATGCCATCTACAAAGTCAGGTTGGGACAAAAAATGTCCCCTTAAAAGATGACCTCTCTTGGGCTAATATGTCAAAAAAGAAAATTGTGTACAGTAGAAATAGAACAACTAGAA
This sequence comes from Pezoporus occidentalis, assembly GCF_034315485.1. Lineage (NCBI taxonomy): Eukaryota > Metazoa > Chordata > Aves > Psittaciformes > Psittacidae > Pezoporus > Pezoporus occidentalis. Next base: position 6,337,153 of record NW_026915713.1, on the reverse strand, counting down.
GCAGAATTGTCATTTTGATACATTTCTTAGAAATAAGGATCACAAAATTCATTAGGAATCAGAAAAACTGGTAGCAGGCCAGCAGATTATTTATTCGTGTGTATTTGTGTTTGTCATGATTTGGAAAACCAGTGGTGGAAACAGGAAATTTGTTTCTCAGCTCACTAAATGTGCTCTTTGCAGTCACAGGCTGAAATACAACTTAAAGTTTCCTGGTGCACTTTTTAATACATTACAAGGAAGGAAATGAAGTTTAGGTTGGAAGCACTGTAAACACAAGAGAAGGTAATTTGATGGATTATGTTTGTATTCTGGGAAATATATCCATATTTGTTCATAGAGCAGCAAACAGAAACAATCCTTCAAGAAGGATCCACAAAGACACCCCAGGTGCTAAGAAAGCACTTTATACTGCAGTGTCTATATCATCAGAGTTATTAGAATGACTCTAGCTTTTTCTGGTAGCAAATGGGAGAGAACTCATTTGAGTAGTGATTCAGCTTTGAATGAGGGGGCAAACTCAGCCACAAGATGTGAAATCAATATGTAATAAATTTCCTAGAGAAATGGGCAATTTACTAAAGGGCACAAAACACTAACTTGTTAAGAAGAGCATTTGAAAAATCCAAAGAGGGATCAATCCTGCATGTCCTGTGGAAAGTGGCATGTAATACAATGATACTGGGAAAAAGAAGAGGTGTCAGCCAACATGTTCAAGTAGTTTGGCTGAGTATAAGGAAGCAAAATTTAAAGCTGGCAGAAGATAGAGAAGAATGTGCATTTTCCAAGGTAATTGGCATGTTCACAGTCTGTCTTTATCTTTTTGTCTTTTTGAAGGCTGGCTACAGATAGTCAGAGGATTGGATGGACTGTATCGAACGACACTCTTATTACTCACATACTGGTTCTCCACATTACCTAACATAAACACCTCATAATTCAGTGACATCCACAAGCTGCAGTGGTGTATTTGTTAATTGTCTAAATAAATTACTTCACTATGTGACAACTTCCCTTCAATATGTATATGAGAGGAAGCTTACAGCATATGACTTCATTACTGACTTTGCAGTAGCTTAACAGCGGCAGGTCACCTGTGAGCTGCCATTCATAAATGTACTGAATAAGTTTTTCAGTGAGTATGAAGCAATGTTGTTACTGAAAGATAAGGATTGTGTAATATCTGTTTAGAACCATTTAAAGAATGTCATATTAAATTGAACTTTCCAAGGGAATCAAAATAATGGTTGAGGTAAAAATCAGTTCTAATGTTTTCAGCTGTTCTACTTAACATTTTAGTCATCTTCATTATGCAGTTTCTCATTTAAGTCCTCTATATTGTGATATGCATTTGACCCTTAAATAATTAGGAATCAGAAGGAAGAGTGCTTCTCAAATACTTTACAAGACTAACTATACATTCCGATGTAAATGTAAAACCTCTCAAGTTCAATCCCGCATGAAGCATTCTCTATTTCCTCTACTGGAAAATGGGCATTTTTGCTGCCTTGTTCACAAAAAAATTACTTTATATTTTGATTAATATTATATTTATTTTTCCTTTAGGTGTAGGCTATATTTATTTACAGAGTGAGCAATGAGCTAAGTGTCTATTTTTTATTTTAACTTATGTGTTTGCTGAATTCTGAGGCAGAATACAACATGCAATCCACTTGTTCATCTCTCACCTGAGCCTTCCCACAAAAAAAACTTTGTTTCAGTGAAAAGGTGCAGAACAATTTTATCTCTTTATGATTTTTGTCTTAAGAATTCTAATTGCAATTCAAGGATGTCTTCAGTATTCTCTCTGAATAACAAAAAGTATTACTCTTTAATCATTGCTTGATAGATTACAATCAGCATGTGTAGACAAAGTTCATGTTAATCTCCTAGGAAAACTAGCAAGCAACAATTATTCAGCTTGTCCATTTTAAATAAATATTTACTTATTTAACAAGTCATGCTTTGGGAGCTCAACAGCTCACAAGCCAGCATTCTCAGATAAATAGATCAATAATATTACACATTAAATTGATTTGAGGATTCATGGAGAGAAAAGAAACTAAGCAATGAGATAATTAATAGGAATTTTCCTCACTTTGGTTGCATTTGATTCTCTTTTCACACGTACAAAGCATTTAAGGAATTTTAGGCTATGTACAGAGAGTAGAAATATTTCCATATTTCTTGTACTCATGGATTAAATTTATTATCTACAATGCCCTTATTTTTTTTTCTGTAAAGGCATAGGGCAAGGCCTAGCATAAATCCCAGGTATATTTTATTGCGTGGTGTCCTGGGTTCAGCAGTAGCAGTCATTTTTCTCCTTTTTGGAAGCTGGTGCAGTGCAGTGTTTTGAATTTTGGCCTGGGAACAGAGCTGATAACAATGATGTTTTGGTCTGGCCAAGGACTTTGTGAGCCTCATGCTCTGCCAGGGAGGAGGGGAAGCCGGGAGGAAGCAGAGACAGGACACCTGACCCAAACTGACCAAAAAGGTATTCCATACCACAGCACGTCATGCCCAGGATGTAACTGAGAGTTAGCCAGAAGGGCTGGGACTGCAGGGTTGGAGGAGGTATCAGTCGGTGCTTGGTAGGGCTTGGGGGGGGGGGGGGGGGGGCAAGTTATTGGTTGACTGGTGGTGAGGTGATGTATTCTCTTCCCTTGTTATTTCCCTTATCATTATTATCATTGGTGGTAGCAGTAGTGATTTGTGTTATACCTTGGTTACTAAACTGTTCTTATCTCAACCCGTGGGAGTTGCATTCTTTTTGATTCTCCTCTCTGTCCCTCCGGGAGTAGGGGGAGGGCATCAAGGGGGGAAGTGAGTGAACAAGCTGGCTGGCTGGGTTTAAACCACCACCCTTGATCTCCACACAGCAGCTTTTCACAGGAAAATAAGAGTCCAACTTAATATATTCTAATAAAAAGCTTATTTCTAAAGTCAAACGGCTGCTTTAATTAGTTATGTTAGAAGCAACACCTCTAGCTGTTATTCATACCCTGAGATTTTGCTAACAGATCTATATTGTAAATCTCAGATCATTTTCTTCTTATTGAACTACATGAACATTACAGTGTTGAGTAAAAATTCAAAAGCAATTTGTAGTTTTTTTGTAGTCTATAGCTAAAACTTTGCACTTAGGGTTTTTAAGTAAAATCTGTGGGCATTCATTTTCATTTTTCACACGGTGTTTTATTTTTTTTCTCCTAATTTGGGAACATGCAATTTTCTCCTAATTTGGGAACATGCAATAGGTTAGCAAACATAAACTAAAACCATTAAACTCTAGGAGCAAGATCACATCTTGAGTGTTTAAGTCTGAAGATTACAGTAAGAGTACTTGAACAAGTTCCCATACCCTGAGAAACATCCTTCCAGCTATTGCAACAGAGAGATTATAAAGAGGAATATGGGGAATAGCAGGTGGTATGCCCTTGCTATAGCACTAGGACATGCATAAAGTCGATATAATCCATCAGTTTCCTGATAACTGCCTCTTCCTTGGTAAATCAATTAACAAGTCTATCATTTCCATGCTCCATTGGTGTATTGTTTCACAACTAGCACATATTGACACTAATTTGTGTTCTGAAGTACAGTATGTGAATGTCTAAAATTTGTATTTTCCTTCTGGCTGATACAGAATTAAATGTTTTCTGAAGTAGACTTAATTTCTTCATCTTTACTTTTTTCTTTGCTTTAGTCACTTCCGATTTTTACTTGTGAAGATATCACATCTTTCCGAAAGTCCCTGAAAAGGTGTCAGAGAGGATACATGAAAATTTAAAAAAAAATACTTCACATGTAGCTTTAGACCTCTGTTGCAATCATGATCGTTGTTAACAGTACTGAGCTACAGTGCCCAAACACTAGATATGTGTTCATTCCTTGTATGTCTGCAAACAGGGCAAACACACTAGTGTTTGCACATGTTTTCAATATGAAGCTTTCCCACCCACTGTTGGTAGAAATTTAACCCTGTGGAGGGACTATATCTTAATTTTGGAAATTAACCTTCCTACATAAGGGTGTTAATACCCTGAGTGTAGCTCCATAGACCTGAAAAAGGCAAAATCCAGTTTAACATTCCAGTTTCAGTTGGGATTCACAGGTCTGTTGCTCAGGAAAAACAGCTGAAGGTCAGCTGAGATCAGCTGCTATCAGCTGAGGAGCTAGAACAGGGATGATACTAAAAGCAAAGCTGGTCCAGAATAGAAATGCCCTCCACTGTTCTAAATTACGAAATCATAAGTGGCTGACTTGGTTTTGGTTGCAAACAATATTTCAAAGGATAGAAGTTAATTGTGTGGAATGTCACTTTTGAAGAATAACATGATGCAAGGATTTCAATTATTTTCTCTGGTTACAGAAACCATTTCTGTGGTGGGTTGTGCCACCAGACAGCAGCCAAACACCTACCCAGCCCCAGGCTTACTCCCCTCTCCCACAGGATGGAAAGAAAATAGAAGGCAGGTAAGAAGACTTGTGGATCAAGATAACGGCAGTTTAATAAGGAAAACAAAAGCTGCGCATACAAGAAAAGATAAAAAAGAAAATAATTCACTGCTTCCCATTGACAAGCAGATGTCAAGTCACTCTGTGGGAAGCATGGCCCCAGCACACATAATGGTTGCTTGGGAAGACAAATGCCATGAACCATGAACTTCCACCCCCTTTTTCCTCCTTTTTCCTGAGCTTTTACTGCTGAGCAAAATGTCATACGGTATAGAACATCATTTTAATAAGTTGAGGTCAGCTGTACTAGCCATGTCCCTCAAAGCCCCTTAACCACCCCTAACCTACACACTCTGGGGAGCAGCAGGCAAGAGAGAATGACTTAATGCTGTGCAAGCCCTGTTCAGCCACAGCCAAAACACTGGTCAAAACACTGGTGTGGTATCAATACCATTTTAGCCACAAATGCAAAGCATAGCACCAAACAGAATGCTATGAAGGAAGCTGAATCTATCCCAGCCAGACAGGGACAGAGGAGGCTGTCATTTTGAATCAGTTGAGAAACTGAAGTTTCCAAAACATGGGAGAGATTTAGATTTCCAGCATAGGGACGTGGCAGTCTAAGCAAGAAAATAAGTCTTCCACTGGAGAAGAAAAAAATCGGTTGCCCTTGTTCTACAGACCAGTCAGTCTCACCTCTGTGCCTGAAAATCACCTGTTGGAAGGCATGCTAAGGCACATGAAAAACAACAAGCAATCCAGGAGGTTCCTCTACAGTGTGGAAGACAACTTCCTTCTGCAAGTGCAATTTGGTGGCCTTCTGTGATGGGGCTACAGAACTGATGGACAGGGGTAGAACAGTTGATGTCATCTACCTGGACTTGTGCAAAGTGTTCAACACTGTCCCACACGGCATCCTTGTCTCTAAATTGGAGAGACATCAATTTGATGGATGGACCACTCAGTGGATAAAGAACTGGCTGGATGGCTGCACACAGAGAGTTGTGGTCAATGGTTCAGTGTCCAGCTGGAGACCAGTAACGAGTGGTGTCCCTCAGGGATTGGTGTTGGGACCGGTCTTGTTCAACATCTTCATCGCTGACATGGACAGTGGGATTGAGTGCTCCCTCAGCAAGTTTGCCGATGACACCAAGCTGTGTGGTTCGGTTGATACGCTGGAGGGATGGAATGCCATCCAGAGGGACCTTGACACGCTTGTGAGGTGGGCTGATGCCAACCTCATGAGGTTTAACTATGCCAAGTGCAAGGTCCTACACCTGGGTCACAGGTTGGGCAGAAAAGAGATTTAGAGGAGCCCTGCTGAGAAGGACTTGGAGGTGTTGGTTGATGAGAAAATGAACATGGGCCGGCTTCAGTGTGCGCTTGCAGACCAGGAAGCCAACCGTATCCTGGGCTGCATCAAAAGGAGCGTGACCAGCAGGTCGAAAGAGGTGATCTTGCCCCTCTACTCTGCTCTCCTGAGACCTCACCTGGAGTATTGTGTGCAGTTCTGGTGTCCTCAACATAAAAAGGACATGGAACTGTTGGAAGAAGTCCAGAGGAGGGCCACGAGGGTGATCAGGGGATTGAAGCACCTCCCATATGAAGACAGGCTGAGAAAGTTGGGGCTGTTCAGCTTGGAGAAGAGAAGGCTGCATGGAGACCTCATAGCAGCCTTCCAGTATCTGAAGGGGGCCTACAAGGATGCTGGGGAGGGACTCTTCATTACAGACTGTAGTGATAGGACAAGGGGTAACGGGTTAAAACTTAAACAGGGGAAGTTTAGATTGGATATAAGGAGGAAATTCTTTCCTGTTAGGGTGGTGAGGCACTGGAATGGGTTGCCCAGGGAGGTTGTGAATGCTCCATCCCTGGCAGTGTTCAAGACCAGGCTGGACGAGGCCTTGGGTGATATGATTTAGCGTAAGGTGTCCCTGCCCATGGCAGGGAGGGTTGGAACTAGATGATCTTAAGGTCCTTTCCAACCCTAACTATTCTATGATTCTGTGATTCTAAGTGTAGCAACATCCGTAAGTTAAAGAGCAACACGAGTATTTCTTGGCATCTGGGCTGACTATATTTCTACTAAGAGGAAAGATAATACTGTTCCCTTGTCTAGCATTCCCTGTCTTGATTGGCTTTGCCTTGATGCTAATGTATCTCTTGAGAATTAGGATTCCTTTTTTTTTTTTCTGTTTTATTTGTATCACAACAATGGGCACTAGCATTTTATAATTCAAACAAAATATGACCTGTAATCTATGCAGTCCAAGCAATATACTTACGGAGCAGTCAATAACGCATTTGCAGTGAAAAGCAGATATAAGAGCAAATATCTCAGGTACTGGAGGCAATTTCGCAGCAGTATCAGGAATGTGGTGGGCACATAAATCCCCTTATAATCTGAACATTCCTCCCACTCCAAGAAAACTGGAATATTAGGATGTATGTAATGGGCACAATTTCTGTTTCCATCGGAAAAAAAAGTACCTAAACTTCTTTCCCTCATTGAACCTGCTCCCATTCTGACAAGTGCCTCAGAAAACTGCCAGACATGTATGAATAACAGAATGGTCGAGGTTGGAATGGAGCTCTGGAGATCATCTGGTCCACAAACCCACTCAGGCAGGATCAGCTAGGCAAGATGATGTGGATAGGACTATGTCCACTCAAGTTCTGAGTATCACCACAGATGGAGACTCAATAACCACTCTGGGCAGCCTGCTCCAGTGTTTCACCACCTTCACGATACGGAAGTGAAGTGTTTTCTTGTGTTCAGGAGTTTCTTGGTTTTGGGGGGGAGGGAGGGGTTGGGGTTCTTTTTTGGTTTGTTTTTCGGGGGGGAGGGGAGTGGGGGTTGCGGTTTTTTGATTGTTTTGTTTCATTTTTAATATATTTGTGCCCATTGTCTCTTTCCCTGTCAGTGGGCACTACCAGGAAGTGTCTGGCTCCCTCTTTTTCGTTTGCTTCCATCAGGAATGTGTATACTTTCCCCTCGAGCCTTCTCAGATCCAGGCTGAACAGTCCCAGCTCTCTCAGTCTCCCCTTGCTTGAAAGATGCTCCAGTCCTTTAAGAAGGGATGATTTCTCAATATTAGTAGTACAAGACCTGGATGCTGTCTATGTTTATTTTTTTTTAAAAGACTGATTGAAAAGTCTTTTTCTTTCTAGTAATATGGATTGAAGAAGCCAAATGAAGCTGTAGCTTGCTGTTTGCGCATGCCTCTTTACATACTGTTTTCTAACCAGCGTTTTTCCTCTGCCCATAATCATGCTCCTAGTAAGTGATTACATGTTTTCAACAAAATATAAAGAGTGCATTTGTGTGTGCCGATTTTTTTGTTGATTTTTTTTTTTTTTTTTTAGTAAATCTGAATCACTTTAGCTGTATTTTTGGCAAACTTCATTCACTTCATCTTCTTGGCATTTCATTATATTTTACGATCACAAAGTCAACTCTCCAGCAACAAAGCGAAACACGGCTCTTTGAAATAAATGTTGTCATTAACAAGCCATGCCAGGCGCAGTGGCAGATTTGCAGCTGTAATGAATAACATTTCCCGCAAAGTTCTCTTGTCTGACAGAAAAGCTGTGACATTACTGCAGGCAACAGTCTTGGAAACTAAAAGATTGATTGGTGCAAGTAGATAATTGAAACCTAGTACTGTCACATGAATGTCAACCTAACAACCAAACTACTACTCCGTGACAACATTTATCATGCAATAGCTTCTCCATGAATAACACACACACATGCACAGAAAACACGGAATATTTCTTCAAGAACATAAGTTATTCAATGATAATTTATCCTAACTAATTGGTAAATCAAGTCTCAGTCTCTAAAACAAAAATTAGTTCACTTCTTGTATCTTAAGTTCCCGAATTCAGTTCAAAGCTGTTAGCAAATGCCAGTACTTGATAGAAGGTAGAGAAGAGTAGCAGTGGACCTTTGACACAGTAAGTGATAGCATCATTGTCAAGTCTGTGTGCCTGAAGTTAGATGTGATAATCTATATTCCTGCTTAGATAAATGACTGATTTTCAGAGTTTCTGGGATTCTAAATTAGTACCTATGTAAAAAGGCTTAATGCTAAATGGTTGGATGACGGGTTTATTATTTATTTCAATGGACTTTAGATCACCATCAAGACTTGGTGTCATAACCAGAATTAACTTAGATTCCAGATTTATATTTAATCTGTCTCTAGGGATACTTAGAATAGTTTTAAATTAATTGGGATTTTTTCATAATCCCATTAAAGATTGCAACAGATATTTGCTCATTTAAATTAATTATTACTTTTTCACAGCTACAACTATAGAATGTTTTTATTATATGCTTTTATCTCCAGAAAACTTATAAACCAAATAAGCTGTAACATACATCATCATCAGAATGATAAGTGTAAAATGCATCCATGTGGATCCTTTTCCTTTAGTAGAATCACAGTAGTTTACATCATTAAACAGGAATTTATATGTCTACCTAATCTGAACAAATGACTAATGAAAAATACAATTATATTTACAGAAAGAATATTAGTGTATATGGCATTAGCAAATTTTCATACAGCAAAAGATCCAATACAAAAAAAGTCACTGATAGAAATCGCAGGTAAAGAGGATGGAAACCATACATTTGCATCAGAAATTAATTTAAAAGCCCCAATATTCCATTTGTGTTTTTTTCTGACTCTTTTACAGCTAATATATTAGTTAATACTAATAAAAAAAATCAAAATACCAACCTGTTATGTTGTCATACTAGAAACTAAAACGTAACACCCCTAATAAAATGTAGGATCAAATAATACTCCAGATCCAGTTGTATAGGTTTTACCCTGCTGCTGATGTTAAGTGTAATCTATTTTACTATTTGCCGCAATTCTATAATTTGTTTGCCACTATTCTGCATACAGCTCTGACAGGAACAGTCCATAAGATGGGTTAAATCACCAGCCTCTGCTGAGAATCTGGCCTGTCTTTTTCTGGTTTTGTCTGTTACTGATTCTCTCTCTAGACATATCTTTCCTCAAGTTCCCCTCAGGCTTTTTTATAATCTCCTCAAGGTTTTTTATTCTCTTCTTTCCATGAGCTTCCAACTGTTCTGACAATCTGTGGACTGATTCCTGCAGTTCTGAAGGATTCATCGTGTTCTCAGAAGCAGCTCTGGTTGACTTCACCAGGGGCAGCAAAATTTTGCCTGTGGTTATTCACTTTTCCTTATGCTTCTTTTCCATTTCATTTTATTGACTGGAAATTTGATTCAATTTTTTCTCTCTGGACAGTCTTCTTTCATTCCTGCAATTCTTTTTTACTGCCTTTATTCTTTGTTGTTTTTTTGTCTGTCTCCTCTCCTACTGGCAGAGTAAGAGAAGAGTAGTGAATTGGGGAGCAGTCCTTTGTTTGGGTAGGACCTCTAGCAGACAGAGACTAATACTTCCTGGACCCACTGAAGAATTAAGAGCCATACAGAAATTTATTTCAATGAGATTTCTTGTTTCCTAACTTTAAAAGCAGATCAACCTTTAAAGTATACAATACAATGTTCAGCGTGCTTGGTTTTCCAAGGATTTTATTTTCTTTTGCTTGTTTTTGCTCACTATCTTACACCGCAAGCAAGATGTTACATCTGTATTCACTCTGACTCTGTTTAGATTTCATTTCATTCAATACATTTTAGTTCATACTCAGCTAAAAACTTCCTTAAAAAAAATCATATTTTAACATTAGAACATTAAATTTAAATTTGAGAACTGATTTTTTAAAAAACTTTCTTTAGTTATTTTATACTCTGGTTAACCTTTCTGAAGTCTCTCTTTGTCAGAAAACTATCAGAATTTTTTTTTTTTATGAACAATCTATTTGATTTAACCAAGATTAAATCATGTAAGAGTATCAAGGTACTGCTGCAGGGCTTAGTCTCAGCTGTCTTTGATGTTTCACTGGGTACAGCTCCCAGCTCCCTGTCAGTATTAAATAGAATATGAAAAGGTGGAGGTGAGGTTTTGGGTTTCAGGGTAGGGTTTGGGGGCTGGGGGCAGGGCTTCAGTTGGTGTCAACCATGCTGAGCAGTATCTCCTTGATGCTGGTGTTGTAGAAGGTCTCAGTGTCCCACAGCATCCATCTGTCCTCCTCTATCACCATGTTGATGTCCACCCCCTTGTGCCCGAACAGCAAATTTGTCCAATTCTGCAGCTGCACATCTGTGAGAGTCATCCTTCTGGGGCCACCAGCTACCAGCCTTCACCATTTCCCAAACTGATAAGCGCAGACTGTCTTCTTCTTCTTCAATGCAGGTGGGGGGGGGGGTTAGATTCTTGGAGCTGCAGGGTCTCAGAGGAGATCCAGCTGCATTTTTCCTCATCAGCTGTGATACTGCACAGTGTGCTGACTTCCTTACACAGTGCCTTGGAGGCACAGATCCTCCACCAAAAGTATTCAGTCACATGAAGGTACAAGGAAAGTAAAATACACGCCAACAGCTGAAGCAGAACAGGAAATGCTATGTGATTTTCTCAGAAGAGGGTAAAAGCTTTCCTTGAATTCTCCTCTCCTCTACAAAGGACCCACAGGATATGCTGTGGAATTGCCTATTCCTGTAAGTGTACTTTAATTCCTTAATTTCTATGCAAGTTTTCAAAAGGCAACAATACATGAAGCTAAAAGTATGATTGGTAATTCATATTTTTAAATAGGAGACTGCAAGTGAAAAAAATATAATTCTGCACTATTGCTATGAGGCAATATGTATTCTACCTTTATAAATAATGTGTTTCAATACATAATGGAATCATTAGAAGACACAGAGGCAAACTATGACAAGGTTAGAGTAGGAATCTCTCCTCCTTGTCTTCCTGCAGGTTTGGCTTCAGTCTTTGTACTCCCTTTATATTTCAAGTGATTATCCAAATCTTCCACCTCCCGCTAATTTCCAGTCCTCAAGCTAGTAAAAAACAGCCAGCTTTCCTAGAACTAAACCATAAAATGCCAAGTGCCATAAAAGACATAAAGCTCATTTATGAAAAATGCAATGTTATATACCAAAGTAGCACAATAAATAAATAAATAACTGCACCAAAAATTAACTCTTAATGCCACTTAAGTAATGAAGCATAAGGCCAAAGGAAACGAAACAGGATTTTAAATTAGTATTTTCACTGTGACGATGAAATCACTGCTGAGACTCCTAATCTGTTCATGCTGACAGATCCATTATCTGCAATTATTCTTTATTCAAGTGTAAACCACCATTATGCATGGAGCTGTTGCTACTGCAATAAAAAATTTAAAAAGCCCTTTACTGTAAAGATCATCTGACTTCACCAAGATACAAGGGCCTACTGTAAAAATACATCCATCCATTTTCAATCATAACTTGGGTCTTATTGTGTCCTTTTCAAGAAACAAAAATAAAACATTGAAAAACTCAGCTTGATTCACAAATTTGGACCAGGGCTTAAAGTTTTTTTATCTATATCTGTCTATCTATATCTGTATCATTTATATATATCTGTATCTATATCTGTATCTATCTATACCTATATCTATCATCTATATCTATATTTATCCATCTCACCTATGTCTGTATCTATCATCTGTATCTGTATCTATCTATAACATCTATATCCACTCAAGTATATGTCATTTCTTCTGTAATGTGTGGACTCACGTGATACTCATTTTCGAAAAGCAGTAAACAAAGATGGATGTTGTTTCTGTAGTAGACAAAATGCTTTTGAGAGTTTTCTGTTAAGAGGATCTGGTCTTGTCTGCTTCCATGTTCTGCAGAGAGGAGAAAGAGTGGCAGGTTGTGCTGCAGAATGAAAGCAAGGCTTCTTCAAGTTTTCAGTTATCTCATTAATTTCCAAAACAGGAATTTTCTAAAAAATCATTTTATTAATGATCGCAAGACTTTACTATGAATTTTGCAAAATACTACTACAAAAAAGCATTAAAAAACCCTCAAACAAACCCCCAAAACAAAAAACAGAAAAGCCTTTGTGTCATTGTACACATCAAGATGTATTTTAACTTCTGATTACACCATCCAAAATGATTTAGCTGAACTGGAGAAACTAAGAAGCTTATGTTAACTTTCTAATTTCTGACTTCATGACTTCTGACTTTGGTGAAACACAGAAATAAGCACTGATAGGAAACTAAAGGAAGTATAATAATCATTTCAGTATAGAATTGCTACCAAGACTAAATAGATACAGGCATAATTATTAAAAATTAATAAAACTCATATATACTCCAAGGTGTAAAATAGACATAGAGAAGTGTAACAATGTCAGAAAAAAATCATGCATTTGGCTTATTTGGCTTCTGATTTCATGGTGAGTATTCTGCTCTGGCTTTAATATTTCTAAAGTCTGCCACAGCAACATTATTACATTTTTAAATCTGAAGCCAAGTCCTATAATAACCTATTAGATAGAGCCTTCCTCCATGATACCATAGAAGTCCTGTCTGAGCAGAATTCTAGCTCATCTCATGACCAGTGTGTAAAGACATATTGCATCAAAATTAACACAGGTAAAAGGATTATAAGCATACCTGGAAAAGTAATAAACTAAAGAACTGAGGCTCCCATTTACCCTGCTAAAAATTCCAGCTTTATTATGGAAAGTTTTTAACTATACAATCTAAAGACACGGCCTTTGCCCGATTTTAACCTTATTGACTCTGTGGGAAGGGTGAAGTTGCCAAGAACAAGACTGCCTCCTAGCCCTCATTTTTTGTGCCCGGCACAGTGGTAACGCTAGCACCAAGACCCATTTCAGCTGCAGAAAGGCACCAAGGTACTGCTCTGAGGAGGATGGCATTCATGCGTATGCACAGAGCTTGTCCTTCAGGTAGATGTGGTGCAAACACGATGTGGGCTTCATCCAGATGGTGCTTCTAAAGAGCTTTGCTTACAAATGTTGAGAAGCCTCTCTTGAGCAGCTTATAACTTTGTAACACACAGACATATTTTCACCAACTCAGCAGAAACCACATTCAGGGGTCCAAGGCATCCAGTTTCCTCTGCCAGAACCATTGGAGGCACTAAAGATTTTCAATTAAACAAGTAAGAATAATTTAACAAACAAACCAACATACTCTTTTCTAATCATACTTTGTAAAAAATGAGGTTTTGTGGAACTGTTTCCAAAAACATCTGTTCTGAACCCACAGTAATCATGGAGAATATCAACCCATATTTCAGTGCAAGTTTAGCAGAATTTAAGCAAACTAAACATTGGGGTTTACACTGAAAATCATCAAGCAGCCTGAATAGGCTGAATCTGTGCTTCTTCTGTCAAAAACATACTGTCAAGATAACAAATCAGAAGGAAAAAAACAAGGACACTTATGCAACAATACTTCTATATTTCTCAGACTTTCTTTTCTAGAGTATATAGCCCTGAGCATGACAGAGATTTTGGACTTTATTCTAGGTACATCCTACAATTATTAATATCACCTATTTAAACTGCATCATACAAGGTAGTGGAGAGTGGAAGTAGGCAGGCTATTGTCATGGCATTCAGTATGCTCAGTATGCTGGCTTTAAAGTATCTACAAACACTATATTAAACATGATTTCTATTTCATTAGTATAGATCTGAATCTATCACAGCCATTTCCTAAGAACATTTGCAAGTTGCTTGTACTGCCTTCTCACTAGAAGAAAGGATATTGCTACAGTAACCACACTGACATGATATATAATTTTAAAGGGAAGCCTGTACAGCAGGTGCACTTGAGTTGTTCAGTTTCATTTTTCTTCCATTTTCAGACAATAAAGGCATTGCTGGGTGTGTTAAATGTAAACCACTCACATAAAGGAATATGAAATTCAATCCTTTTGGGGATAGTATATTACAATTTTACAATTTTCTTTAAGCAATGTCTAAAAGGTCAGGCAAGTGTGAAAATTGTAAAGGTAGCTCATCAGAAATGAGAAAAGGAGCAGTAGCCAAATGCAAAAAAAAAAAGGCAAAAAGAGATAAAAGATGCACTGGGTAATTTACACAATAAATGTAACATCTGGTAGATTAACTGAGTAATTTATACATGCAGCTCTGTGAAAATCCAGCATAATCTTTTTGTGAAATTCAAAATTCTTTCTTGAAATAATTTCTGAAATACTTTTTTAATAGTTTTTCATACTGTGTCTTGCACATTTATCTCCCAGTCATACAGTTAAATTTCACTGCACTCTACACTATGGTGGTTTTCTATATTGAAATGAACAATGCAGAAATACATGGTTTATGCTAAGGAGTTATACTGTGGAAATACAATATAACATTTCAGAATATTGTTTTCTTACATAATTATTCCTTGTAGAAGTGCTACACCCTGTCACCCATATAATCTGTGATTGAGTTGTGGACCCTGCAAGTCATGGCTTCCCCCATGGAGGGCTGGTGATGATGGCAGGGAGAGATTCCAATGAGAGCCTGATGGAGTCATCACAGCAGTGTAACACAGGGAGTATAGAATAACCAGAACAGTGACAGATCTGATGACAAATAAGTGTGTGGCTTTCATACTAATACATTTTTCTTAGTCTTTTCTCTCTCCCATCATCTTTTTCATTCACCACCACCACTTTGGTATTTCTCTATCAATCAAAACCTCTGTGCTTGCTTTGTTTTAGTGTCTTTCATTTATTTCTTGTAGTATGGTTTGATCTTCCATCCTAAGAAATAGTCATGTTAACCTGTGTCACCTGCAGTTAGATTTGTCTCAAATATATTGGAGGAAAGAAGAAAACACAAAGTCATATTTCAGGGACTTAATATTGCATTGTTTTTATGCTCAGTGTAAACTGGGAGTATTAAGATCTTGAGGAGCTGGTTGCTCAGTATAGAAGTTTATTATTTGCACATCTATGATTTATAGTGCATTCTTATATCCACTGCACTTTTATTACCAGTCATTCTCAAACAACAGCTTTTTCAAAATGCCCTACAGAACCAGGTTGTTTCCTGAAACACTGTCAGCAGCAGAAGCTGAGACATTGAACCTGAACAAAATATTTTCCAAATTAACCAACAGTGAAGTAGATGCAATTCCCGAACAAGTTAGAGGCTACTGCAGATGCAAAATATGAAAAAGGGTGTGATTAGTCTCAGATAAGAGGTGAGTGATCAGAAAAGGGTGAAGCAACTGTCAGCTGGTAACCTAACAGGACTGTTCCTGAGTAGCTGAAACTTATTTCTTTTCCAAACACAGAAAAGCAATATGAAAAATGCTTCTTTTTCAAATATCATATGTTGGAAGAAAAGAACCATTTCACATCACTGCTGTATCTCAGGGAACTGCCCTGATATAACCATTCTGGCAGCTTTCATGTTCTGGGTATTCATCCAACTTAACCTTAATTATATATTTTAGCTATGCAGCTTAGAGAGAGGTGACTAAAAGCTATAAATCTTGTAGAACAGCACAAAAAAGAGTGTGATTATGTGAGCTAAATATTGTTTGGCAAGTATTTGACAGACATATATGCATCCTTCAGCTGGGATCTGATAGCTTCTTTGAAGGAAGACACAGTCAGTCAATTTGTCTGGCACCGTTTTATTCCCTTTCTCCAGTTTACTCTCAGTTGTTTCCACTAGCTGAAAGAATAGAAATTACAACACAGTTGCTTAATGCCTACAACAAAAAGTAAAAGAAGATAGTTCAAACTTTTTCTTCATTCCTTTTTCTCCTTGAGGCAATAAAGAAGAAGAGATTTCCTGCAAGCCCTAAAGGTGTCCTGGGTTCTGCTGTAGCAGTCATTTTTCATGTTCTTAGCAGCTGGTACAGTGCTGTGTTTTTTACTTTAGCCTGAGAACAACACTGAGACAACAGGTGACTTCTTTTTGAACCAATACAAGCAGAGATATAAAATTTTACTCAACTAAGTCTACAGGGAGAAAATTACTCTCTCCTTTTAGATGTATGGAAACCCTACTGCATCTTCTTAAACAGCCCATCTTGGAGGAACCTTTTAAGAGAATACTATCTCCTGAGTTTCCACTTTTTGAAATTCTTCCAAGGCAAGTCAACTTGCCTCCCTCTTCCTTCCTGCAATTCGTGCACCAATTGCCATTTAAGACTGAATAATTTTGTCCTGTTACATATTTTCTCATTCAGAATTATGTTCTGCCATAATCTGTGTTGGTTTCTGCAAGCAGCAACTGTACCAAATCGCTGTTGTGACACAGTCCCTTTCTTCTTAAATGAAGGTCAAGAACAGACTAATTTGTTTTTTCCTAAGTGATTCTACTTAATTGCTCTTCCTTTCCACATTGGTTCTGTGAAGGGATTCCAATTACATCACCTTATTGTGGGATATAGTGCAGTGTATGGCAGAGCCCAGCTCTGCAGGTATCCTCCGGATTAGTGGGTCTTCATCAATGTACCTAGGATATAGTTTTCTATGGTATAGTACAGATGCATTAGTCTATCTTCATATTAAGAGAAATCATCCCTACTGTTACTTAAAAGTCATGTAACCTCCAGTTCCTTAATTGTGTTTTCTAAAACCATCCTTGGAATAGGGAGAATGGGCAGCACAGAGGCGAGAATGATATTTCTTAGATGACAGAACAAAAACTTGAACCGAGGATCCGATCTCATAAATTTTAGAGTATTTTGTAGAAAGCACATTTCATACCTCATAATAATAATAGTATAGGCATTTCTAATAAATATAAACTAATTTACAACAAGCTAGCAGATCAGGGCTTGAGCTTTTGAGGCCATCTTTCCAATCATCTCTTGTAAATTTTTTTACTTTTGGGTTAAACTAACCTCGATACTGACTCCCAGGAGCGCAGTTAACAATGGATACTTACTGTAGAGCCTCAGATTAAAGAAAAAATGCAATAAATCACCCAGGTATATGGATGTCAGGTTCTCATTAGCAATGGTTTTACCTTTACATCCTTTTTTATTGCACCACTCAGCTTACCATCTTAGACACAGGTTTTTTAGTGCAACAGTATAACATGTTCTACATTAATTGTTAAATTTAAAAACACAGCCATAACCTGAGCAAAGCTGAATGTATAGTTTCCACAGTGCTTTCACATATACACATCAATATTTCTTAAGAAAAAAAATGGAACAAATGAAACCATACGGAAGGAAAGTAAAAATATTGCAGTTGGGTTCCAACTTTATGGTCCAGGCAGTTTCTCCCTATACAGAGTTCAGTATGAGCTTTACTTAGAATCATAGATCACAGAATAGTTAGGGTTGGAAAGGACCTTAAGATCATCTAGTTCCAACCAACCTGCCGTGGGCAGGGACACCTTACGCTAAATCATATCACCCAAGGCCTCGTCCAACCTGGCCTTGAACACTGCCAGGGATGGAGCATTCACAACCTCCCTGGGCAACCCATTCCAGTGCCTCACCACCCTAACAGGAAAGAATTTCCTTCATATATCCAACCTAAACTTCCCCTATTTAAGTTTTAACCCGTTACCCCTTGTTCTGTCACTACAGTCCCTAATGAAGAGTCCCTCCCCAGCATCCTTATAGGCCCCCTTCAGATACTGGAAGGCTGCTATGAGGTCTCCACGCAGCCTTCTCTTCTCCAAGCTGAACAACCCCAACTTTCTCAGCCTGTCTTCATACGGGAGGTGCTCCAGTGCCCTGATCATCCTTGTGACCCTCCTCTGGACTTGTTCCAACAGTTCCATGTCCTTTTTATGTTGAGGACACCAGAACTGCACACAATACTCCAGGTGAGGTCTCAGAAGAACAGAGGGGCAGGATCCCCTCCTTCGACCTGCTGGTCATGCTCCTTTTGATGCAGCCCAGGATACGGTTGGCTTTCTGGGCTGCAAGCGCACACTGGAGCTGGCTCGTGTTCATTTTCTCATCAACCAACACCCCCAAGTCCTTCTCTGCAGGGCTGCTCTGAATCTCTTCTCTGCCCAACCTGTAGCTGTGCCTGGGATTGCTCTGACCCAGGTGTAGGACCTTGCACTTGTCATAGTTAAACTTCGTAAGGTTGGCATCAGCCCACCTCACAAGCATGTCGAGGTCCCTCTGGATGGCATTCCATCCCTCCAGTGTATCAACCGAACCACACAGCTTGGTGTCATCGGCAAACTTGCTGAGGGCGCACACAATCCCACTGTCCATGTCAGCAATGAAGATGTTAAACAAGACCGGCCCCAACATCAGTCCCTAAGGAACACCATTCGTTACTGGTCTCCAGCCGGACATTGAGCCATTGACCACAACACTTTGTGTGCGGCCATTCAGCCAGTTCTTTATCCACTGAGTGGTCCATCCACCAAATCGATGTCTCTCCAATTTCGAGACAAGGATGTCGTGTGGGACAGTGTTGAACACTTTGCACAAGTCCAGGTAGATGACATCAACTGCTCTACCCCATCCATCAGTTCTGTAGCCCCATCACAGAAGGCCACCAAATTGGTCAGGCAGGATTTCCCCTTAGTGAAGCCATGCTGGCTGTCACCAAGCACCTTGTTGTTTTTCATGTGCCTTAGCATGCCTTCCAGAAGAATCTGCTCCAAGATTTTGCCAGGCACAGAGGTGAGACTGACTGGTCTGTAGCTCCCTGGGTCATCCATTTTCCCCTTCTTGAAAATGGGGGTTATATTTCCCTTTTCCCAGTCATCGGGAGCTTTACCTGACATGATTTCTCAAATATGATGGCCAGCGGCTTAGCAACTTCTTTTGCCAGCTCCTTCAGGACCCGCGGATGGATTTCATCAGGACCCATGGACTTGTGCACATTCAGATTTTTAATATGGTCTCGAACCAGTTCCTCTCCTACAGTGGGCCCAAGGTCTTCATTCTCACAGTCCTTGCATCTTCTTTCCAAGACTTGTGTGGCTTGGTCAGAGCCTTTGCCAGTGAAGACCGAGGCAAAGAAGTCATTCAGAACCTCAGCCTTCTCCAAATCCTGTGTAGCCAGTTCTCCCGAGAGCTTCCTGAGGGGGCCTGCATTCTCCCTAGTCTGTTTTTTATTTGCTATGCACCTGTAGAATCCATTCCTGTTATCCTTAATATCCCTAGCCTATCCCTACTTTAATTCTAACTGGGCCTTAGCTTTCCTAACCCTGTCCCTAGCTTCCCGGGCAACATCCCTGTACTCTTCCCATGCCACCTGTCCTTGCTTCCACCTCTTATAAGCCTCTTTTTTCATTTGAATTTTCCTCAGCAGCTCGTTATCCATCCAAGGAGGTCTCCTGGCCCTCCTGCTGCACTTCCTTCTGGTTGGGATGCAACACTCCTGAGCTTGTAGCAGGTGATCCTTGAATATCAACCAACAGTCTTGGGCCCCCCTGCCCTCTAGGGCTATATCCCATGGAACCTTACTAAGCAGGGTCCTGAAGAGGCCAAAGTCTGCTCTTCTGAAGTCCAGGGCAACAAGCTTGCTGCACGCTCTTCTCACTGCCCTGAGGATCCCAAATTCGAGCATCTCGTGATCGCTGCATCCAAGGCTGCCCTGGAGCATCACATTTCCAACGAGCCCTTCCCTGTTGGTGAGCACGAGGTCAAGCACGGCACCTCTCCTTGTCACCTCCTCTATTACTTGCAGAAGGAAGCTGTCTTCCACACAGTAGAGGAACCTCCTGGATTGCTTGTGCTGGGCCATACCGTCCTTCCAACAGATGTCAGGGTGGTTGAAGTCACCCATGAGAACAAGGGCCTGTGAGTGTGAGGCTTTTCCTATCTGTCTGTGGAGTGTTCCATTCGCAGGTTGTCCTTGATCAGGCGGTCTGTAACAGATCCCCACAGTAATGTCTCCCATAGCTATATTCCCTTTAACCCTGACCCACAAACTCTCTGTTAACTGCTCACCTGTCCCCAGAGTTCCATACTCTCCAGCCTATCCCTAACAGAAAGGGCAACTCCCCCTCCCCACCTGTCAGACCTGTCTTTCCTAAAGAGCCTGTAACCTTCCATTCCAGCACTCCAGTCACAGGAGCGCCATCCCACCATGTTTCTGTGATGCCTATTATATCATACCCCCATGGACATGCACACATCTCTAATTCCTCTTGTTTGTTCCGCATGCTACGGGCATTTGTACAGAGGCAACTGAAGCCGGCTCATTGGCTGGAGTGGCTCGAATATATCTACATTGCTCCGGGCATTTATTATAGGTTCTGGCAACTGACTGGGTGTGTTGGAATGGAATGATGCCCCCTTCCCCCAACACATCTAGTTTAAAGCCTCCTTGACCAGTCTTGCAAGCCTCCTACCAAAACTGCTCTTTCCCTTCATCAGACCAGCTCCACCAGCCCCTACTAGACCTGGCCTACAAACTTGGGTCCTGTATTCAAGACACCCAAAGCCCTGACTGTGGCACCACCCTTTTAACTATTTATTAACCTGGCCAATCCTCCTATTTTTTTTTAGGTCCTCTCCTGCATCCTCGAGAATTGATGAAAAGACTATCTGAGCTTCAGAGCCCCTAACCACTCTCCCAGGGCTCTGTAGTCCTTTATGTTCCCCAGGCTACTACTATCTATATCACTAGCAGCCACATGTATCACTAGAAGTGGGTAATAGTCTGTGGGACTTACTAGAGCAGGCAGCCTCTCTGCAACATCCCTGATCCATGCCCATGGTAGGCAACACACTTCCCTTGAGACAGGGTCAGGCCGACAGACAAGTGCTTCTGTCCCTTTCAAAGCAGAGGCCCCTACTACTACGACCCACCACTTTCTTCCTGGAAGCACCAGTAGAGATCTTCTTTACCAGTGCATCAGCTGGCTGTTTCTTGCTCAAGTGCATTTCCTCATTAGCCCCCAGCAGGACAGCAAAGTGGTTCTGCATGGAGACAACAGATTTGGGAGGAAAATAAAATTGTGAAATAAACTTGTGAAATAAAATTAGATCCATATTGTCTTATTATCTATATAAATCAGAAAGGAATCTTATTTCAAACTCTCTTAAACAAAAGGAGACTGCTGGAGGGAAAGGAGTATCTGAACATAGGACAAAACTGTGTTCTAAGGGGAGAGCAAATAATGTATGTAGTAAGCACTTTATACCTTTCATGAACTAAGCAGTCCTAAATCAAAACCCTTGCAGTAGCCTTTCTTTTAAAAAGTCATGTTCTTTTCTAGACCAGTGTTGCTCATTTACATTTGAGAAAAACACAGGAAAGGAAAATTGAGAATGCAGATGATACAGAGGGTTGGTGGTCATTTATCAACTGAAAAATAAGACTAAGCTACTAAGAATTAACTATTCAGTCAAGCAAAACCATTTCATGTGGTAAAATCCTTATAACTGCAAATCCTAAAATCATAAAATCAGACAATAGGAGTGGATGTCCAACAAAGGGTTAAAGGGTTTTAAATACAGCTTCTAATAAATGCTGTATCCAAATCACTAAAACTGTAAGTCATTGTGGTCTCCCCACTGGTCTGGTAAAAAGATATTATCACCTTCATGAATATTTATAGGAGAGATTTATTTCTAAATATTCATACTTTTGCTCACTTTCTCTCTCCAAGGACTGACAAAAAGTATAATAAACAATTTTAGTGCTGACTTTTGTGAGTAAATAAAGCTGTAAAGACTAAGGATTCTTTGCTGCTCTCAAGTAGACATGGAATTTATTAAGACCAAAGGATTCATATATAAGCCAAGAAGTTTTTGTCATACAAGGATTTGAAAAGCACAGGCTTGCCATTATCACTGTATTATACTGAGATCAGGTCCGTCCATGCCTGGTCCTGTCTGTAGTTACTTTTGGTATTCTGACAACTAACTTATGAACCTGTTTTAGAGGTCATGAATGCTGTTTGTCTTTCTTATGGATGAGGTCCCAAAGAGCTCTTACATCTTAGAGGGATTCCCATCAAGCTATAAAGAATATTTCTGTGACGGATCAGCTTAAATGCCTTGAACCTAGAAACTGGCCAAAGGTAAACAGTGAAATTATGTAATTGTTATAATACAGAATTAGAATGTATATTTTTAAATTTGCTGCATGCATTTTAAAACAAATTTATTAAAATCTATTGTTGTGTATGCAACTTTATTTGGTTTTTGACAGCATTTTAGAAGTACACTTTGGCCTTCATATGCAAACATATGAAGTAGATATAATTTATAGTCTAAAGATTAGTTGCTGTAAATCTCACTTGAAGAATCTAAGAACATGATAATGGAGCAAGGGGAAAGTTTAAGAATGGTCTGGATAAACAAAAACCATTTTCTTATTGGGCAGCAAAGTCATGGGTCCAGATAGGCTTTTTAGTAACTAGTAATACGTTAAATAATAGCATCTACTTTATTGCACTTGGGTGACAGTCTCTTCCACATTCTAAATCTGATTAGATTTGGATCAAAGCCTTGAAATTCACTTAGATGCTCTTTCTCAATCAAGTGACTGCAGACCGATAGTGGAAGGTTCAACCATGGGCAAAGCTGAGCACTTGTCTCAGAGCACACATGCAATGGACATAGGGAAACACAGGCGGAAGATATGGCACAAAGACTGTAAGAAAGGTGTTGCCTTCAACAGCACCTACACACAAGGCTCACATAAAACACAGGCACAGACAGATGCTTCCTCCACTTCAGATGGTGGAGACTGAAGGTCCCTAGCACAGGCACACACATGGCACCCATGAGGTTCACAGGCACAGATTCGCCCAGCATTGCTGGGGTAGGCACCCACCAGGAAGGTGGCCCTACTGCCAGCCCCTCATACAACCCCGCAGGTCCCTGACTCATTAACTGGACCAGCTCAGTGCTCACTGCAAACACACAACACTGACACACTCTTCCCACAAGCACCCACGAACACCCCAACCCCAAGTCCTTATGTTGTTCTCCTTTCCCCTTTATAAAAGGCAAATATAAAGTTACAAAGTTCAGGTTGGCCCTTTCCAAGGTTGTGTCTGGAGTTTCTTAATGGCTCATCAGCTAGTGTCTGTAAATTTCTGATCTTTGTCATTGTCTCTGTTATCTGTTGCCTTACAGCTCCTTAACCCCAGGGTGACTTGTGAGTTCTGGCATGGGAAAAGAGTCCAACAGAGCTCAACAGAGCTCAGCAGAGCCACCTGCCCCAGGTCTCCTCTTTTCTTGGGGTGAACACAGCTCTGATCATGAGACAGCATCCTCTAATAGCTTTGGTATTTGACCCTTGAGACCAGTAATGACAGCTGTACCAAAAGATATGGGCTGCATTCCCTTAGGCATGCTCACCAGCTTTCCTGCTTCCTCTTCCCTTGTGACCGCACTGCACGAAATTAGAAATCCTGGATGCTTGAAACCACATGGAAAAACCAAGCATACAACACTGAATATCTTGCAGTGAGACCTGGTGAGGGAAAGGATTTTGAGTTCATCAGCAAAGCAGCCATTTAGGATCAGTAGTTAAGAACATCATTATTGTTATAAGCAAAATAAAATTATAACCATTTTTTATTTTTCATTTACATTTTTTAATAATGACACTAGATTTAAAAACTTGTTGTTATGCAACAGAGCCTAAGAAGATTAGCATAGTTATCTAGAGAGTCTTACAGATGCTGTTTTGTTTCAGCTCTTCAGTAATGATAAATTTTAACTATTTGCAGGTGGTGGCATTCACTGTTCTTATGTAGTAGTTTCATTAGTTTCCTTAGGCTAGTATTTCAGATGTAGACTTGTCAAAAATTCTGAAGACAAAGCTCATCTCTAACACGGCCATTAATGTTACATTGGGCAGCCCTCTGAGAAGGCTTTTAATAAATTCCTCAGGCTACACTACAGACTTTCAGGATTTCTCCAAGCTGCCAAATTTCAAGCTTAAAGGAACATCATTTTAACGTTAAGGGGGTTGGACAAAGGTTTAATTTTTCCTCACTGCTTCAATTTTAAACAGCAGTTTTCATTCATCTCTCGGTATAGATGTTTCTGTTAATATTTTATGACATCTTAATAGAAGAAGGCTGTAGGTACTGATTTTCTTTTCTTTTAAGCTTAGTTATAGTCCTCTGTCACTAATTATGTTTCAGTACTGATTTTGTAAGCACCTTTAAAAACAAATCTGTCTTGGACATCATCTTTCTTATGCCTTTTTCTGAATTGCTGTGTTTGGGTTTGCTGGTTTTTTTCTCCGAAACAGAACACATGCTTCAAGCTGTTGCCACAAAAGACAGAGGAAGTGCAAACCATATTCCACTTTGTTAGCACTGTGAGTCAAAACCATTTTAACCTGCTGTTGAGCTTCCACGATACACTATTAAGTTTTAAAATGTTATATTATAACTTATTATAACATACTTATCTTACCTTGTTTGGTTTGTGTTTGTTTGTTTGTTTGTTTTTAAATAATTTCTTGCTTCTCTAATTAAACAACTGTTGAGAAAGTCTGGGAATTTGCAGATTGCCTTGCGTTCTCAGGTCATTGTCAGAAAGGCTTCAAAGTTATCGTGGATATCTGAAGCTGTAAATCTTGGCTGTTCTAGCAGAATCCTTGTAATCTTTCAATTTAACCTTTCAAAGTCACGGTAGGATTCTGTTTTAAGCATCCTTCTAAGCTCTTATCAAGATGTTTTATAGTTTCATTGGGGAACACAATGTTATGCCAACAAGAACTACCTATCTGTTACCATGATGTTAGCCTTGTGTCCTGGGTTAGCAGTAGCAGTCATTTTTCCCCTTCTTGGTAGCTGGTGAAGTGCTGTGTTTTGACTTTCAGCTCGGGAACAGAGCTGATAACAATGATGTTTTGGTTTGGCCAAGGACTTTGTGAGCCTCATGCTCTGCCAGGGAGGAGGGGAAGCCAGGAGGAAGCAGAGACAGGACACCTGACCCAAACTGACCAAAGAAGTATTCTGTACCACAGCACGTCATGCCCAGGATGTAACGGAGAGTTACCCGGAAGGGCTGGGACTGCAGGGTTGGAGGAGGTATTGGTCAGAGCTTGGTCGGGCTGGGGGGGCTTGTGTCTCTGACTGGGTTACTGGGTTTCCCCCTGTTTGACATTCTGCTGCTTGCTTTGTGTCCGGAGAGACTGGAATAAGGCAAGTGTCATTCTTGTCTTCTCAAGAAGTCCCTTTCAACCTAAATAATTATGTGATTCTATGGGACGAGTCTTTATTCACAAAATCTAATACTTTTAAATAAAAATGTCCAGTTTCTTAGCTCAGAAAATTGCTATAGACCTCAGAATTCCATTTTCTTAATCCAGGGAACATAGTAATTTTAGATATTGTGGTACTTACACAAATCACACCCATTCCTTTTATGGTTCTGCTGAGATGTACGAATCAGTGTATTTTAAACTTAGTACATATTTCTCTTGGAGTCTACATTCTCTGTGTGGATTTGAATTTGTATGTACGCATGAATTTCTTTTAGGAAATTATTACGTTTCCTGGGCTCAACAGTAGCAGTCATTTTTCTCCTTCTTAGTAGCTGGTGCAGTGTTTTATCTGACATCTATCCAGAACTACTAAAGCAAGAAATAAAAACCAAGCAGGGACATAAAGGACTGAAGAAGGAGAAATGCTTACTTAACTGCATCCTCCCAGCACAGCAATAATCCCAGAATACTCTAAGCTGTCGCTCTCAATGTTGCTTTGCTTGTTACTTGCCTCATAAAGGTAATAATTTCCTGCGGCCTTCGCTATTTATAGTTTAATATTAATTTTCAATGCATTTGCTAATCTTCTCTGAACAGTATGTCCTCTCATTCCCACATACTATTCATCCACACGTTTTCCAGGAATCACTCTTCTTGCTACCAAAGTTCTGCAAAGGTACTATCTTCCCCTTTTGCTCCCCGTCATGGGATGGCTATCTCAGCTAAAGCGTAGCTTTCAGTAATCTGAAAATCCTGCCAGGTTTGTTTTTAAATTGTGTTGTAATAATTGCAAGCTAGCAAGATAGACCAATCTTAAAATTGATTATTCTGTCACCTAGGTATTATTACATCCTTCACTGAAATGCAAGAATCAGCCTTACACTTAGTGTAAACTTAGCATATATACTGCTAAGTGCATTGCAATATGAAATAAACAATTTAAGCTAAAGCTGCCACTGATAATGAAGTAGTTCATGCAAAATATCAGTAAAAGATCTGGAGCTATTACAACTTTCATTATATCATTAACTAATTTCAACTGATTTGTAGGGAAACTTTTTTCCTTTGTAATCAGTGATTCAGTATGAACTCTGCACCATATTCTGCTTGGTGGAATCATGGTAAATGAATGACCATAATACATTAGTAGAAACATTTCAGCCTAATGGATGTATAATCCATGAATCTACTACCTTTTAAATATAATGATTCTGGAAAAGATAGATATTAATGCTACCAAGGGAGCTATTACAATCTAGTTTGCTAAAAAGAGCATTCAGATAAATCAGATTCAAGGCCATTCTACTGTAAAAAGGGACTTATACCTGAGCTAATATGATACTTGAACTCCCTCCACATAAAATTAATATGGAATATGGTGAAGATATATTAAAGGTGACTTCAGGTATGTAAGCATGGCAAGGATGATTGCATACTTTGTATTTTTTAGTTAATATCACATGCGACAGGAGGATGAAATCTGAGTATGAGACATTTCTAATTTAACCAAATGATTATGTTGGCTTTATTTTTATTCTTTTTCCTACTGTTCTAAACCATGTTTTGGAAGTACTTAACATGATATCAGTGAGGTGAATTTTATAAATACCACTGTATATTAAAAATTCATGTAATGCATTTAATAACTGATTTTCAAACAATCTTAAGACGTGCTTTGTCTAAAACTCCTTGCATCACATCAACAAGAGGCTGATTTCTGGAAAAGGGCTATAAAACCCTGCAATTATAATCAAATTATGGATGATGTTCTCACTTAATTACAAATCTTGATTAGGGTCTTCTATACTAGGTTCTCTTTAATATTAAGATTAAATAATGAGCTCCATAAAAGCCACCTAGTTTGCTTGACCTTTACATAACACTGGGTCAGATATCAGTGTATTGTAAGTGTGCCCTTTATGAGTCTGCTACCTCAATCTATGTGCCAACTGTACTTGAATTCTATTAATACACCTGCTGCTAGAATATAGTCCAGTAAAATAAAAGCTGGACAGAGACTGTCATAAAAGGCTATTTTCTCAGTCTTATGACCTAGAAACATATCCTAAGGGAAGGCCACTAAGTAAATTAGGGAATTTTAAGACATGCCTATGACATCTAGTCAGAGATGCTTGAATTTAACAACAAGTAAGGATGTAATGCAGAGAAGCATAATTATTAATTTATAACAATCCTTTTCATAATTAAAGCCTATTTTTTAAGTTTCTTAAACTCACTGGTGTAGTTTTAATATTCATAAATTTACAAATTTTAGGAAAACAAAAATGTTAATATTGTAATTAGTCTACTGGAAAAGTAGAGTAATTTTATGAACATTCATAGAATAATATAAGAGGGGAAAAAGCACTGGAAAAAAGCATATACTCATGTTGTTTTTTGTAAGCGGCGAGGAGAAGCAGACAGGCCAACCCAATATGGGTGATAAGCAAACTTCTAGTTTATTTGTGACGCAGTTCACACATATATAGGAGTGGTATTCAGCCACTCCTCCTTGGCACAACAGTATTGGTTAGCCCCACACAGCTTCCTCCACATTCTCCTCCCAGGTCCGGTCTCCAGTTACCTGTGGGCCCCCCCCCCCCGCCTTGCTTGCACAGTCCTCCAGGGCTCTATGGTCCTGCTCTTAGAGTCATTCTGCAACAATTCCCCCCTTTTTCTTTGTGCAAGGCATTGTGGGTTATTCCGTTCACTTGTTGTATCACACAACTATAAGCAAGTCTAATAGCTACGATGATTAACCTAACAATGACACATAAGTGCAATACTTCAAACAGCAGTGTTTAACTCAACCTGTAATGCCCTGTGAAGACAACCATCTAGTTATTCTTAGGATATTGCTCATTTACTATTGCTGGGTAAGCTGAGCCAGGGTTCTCAGCTGTGCATGCATCGAATTAGCATAATCAGAGAGACTCATACAACACCTTCCATCAAACTCTTCACATCCATGTCCCTGTTCCAACAACAAAAGGTTCTGCAGTGTTGCATGTCTCACAGAGTCAACATTAAAACAAATCAGGAATTGCCTTCGATGTAGAATTGTCTGCTTAGCAACTCAGCAACCCAGTCTGCTTAGTTGAGCCAAGGCCCCGGCTGAGGGACTTACAGTGATTTGGCATATTATGATTGGATACATGTTTTGAAGACCCTTAGTGACTAACATATAATTGGTTACACACAGGTGTGAGAACTCAACCTTGAAAGCTTGCCAACAGTCCACAGTTCTCATTAACTTGGTGAATTCCAGTCTCTTATCGTGCTTGCTTAAGCTTCTTCGGGCCTCTCATGGCCTTGCTGTATCTTTCAGGACTATTCAAAGTTTATGTACCAATTATGCATTCTCCCATGAGAACACTGTCTCCACATCTTCCCCCTTTATGTTTTATATATGGTTTGGGTGACCCTACTTGAGCAGGGGATCTGGGCTAGATTATATCTCCAACATATGCCAACTAGAGGCTGCCTGGGCCTGCGCCTTTTTTCTGCTGTATGGCTCTCTGATAACAGGCTGTATAGCTCTCTGATCCTTCACATCAAGGTCTGGCATGGCGTGTGTCGCCACCACTCCACGCCTGCTGGGTTGCAGCCAACAGCGGAGCTAAAGGTTCTTCTTGGTGGCAAACACAGAGGCCAACCCAGTCTTGCCCTTGACTGTGGTAGCAGGCATTTGGTCAGCCTCAGTCCTTGCACCTTGTTGTCAATGCAGAGTTTCACCTGCTTCATCCAGTAACAAGTCGCTACTACAGCAAGGCACACACACATTTACGTTAGCAGAGTAACTATTACAGGGTGCAGCAGCATGTTGAAGATGCTGATGGCAGTGAAGGACTAGCCAAAGAAATTTCTTACCAGTGGAATTCTCCCCCCCTCTTAATTTGTTCCATCACCTGCTTTATAACACTACCATTGTATTAAAATTTTTCTAGCTTTTGCCTTAGCATTTTTCTAGCAGCTACTGCAAATTTCCATATTCTAACATCTCTTTTACAAGTGACAAATCTATACAATACAAGGTGCAGTTTCTTATTAGCAACTAGCTAGTAAATACAGGTGGTTTTATACACAAAATCACAACCTCTAATAATAGCTACTTTACAAGCACACATATTCAGGATTTTACTTTTCAGTTGCCCCCAAGTGATGTTTTGCAGTTAATCATTCTTTCTCTTCCTCTATCTCATTCTGCTTGGGGTATTCATGGTCAGCTCCTGTAGGCTGAGGCATCAGGTTTTTCCATTCGTCTGTCCAGCTCATGGCAAGGCTTGACAAACTTTGCAGGCAGCTGCCATGGACCCCCTTTTTTTAGTCCCTGCAAAAGCCATCCTGCTGGGCAGCAACTATAGCGGCCTGCCTGCCAACCATAAATACCCGCCGGCAACCGCACCTTTACGTTAACCCTTTCATGCCCGAAATGTTAACCGGGGCCCTGTATCCGGGTCCCCGCTAGTCGGGGCCCTGTATCCAGGTCCCCAGCGACCAGGGCCCTGTAGTCCGTGTCCCTGTTCGGGCGCCATTTGTAAGCGGCGAGGAGAAGCAGACAGGCCAACCCAATATGGGTGATAAGCAAACTTCTAATTTATTTGTGACGCAGTTCACACATATATAGGAGTGGTATTCAGCCACTCCTTCTTGGCACAATAGTATTGGTTAGCCCCACACAGCTTCCTCCACATTCTCCTCCCAGGTCCGGTCTCTGGTTACCTGTGGGGGCCACCCCCTGCCTTGCTCGCACAGTCCTCCAGGGCTCTATGGTCCTGCTCTTAGAGTCATTCTGCAACAGTTTTTCACAACCATTTCAATGACAAAACTTAGCTTGCAAAAATGAATTGCCAGGTCACAAGCAGGTATGTACTGGCAACAGTTTAAAATAAGCTCTTATGAGATCTGCCTGAGTGTGGTAGTTTTTCATTACAGAAATACTAATAACACTGGATATCAGGCATAATTCTGCCAAAAATATAATGCTTTTAGTTCCAAAATAAAATGCAATAAACCAACCTAAATCTCAAATTGTTCTTTTCAGATGCTACTACTAGCAATTCTATGACTGAGATTTTGTTCTTGATTGCTCATTTTCTCAAAATTCTCTGGTATTGGCTTTTCTCTTCATCAGAAAGAAGCAATGATTAAGAAGTCTATTTGGGAAGCCTGGACAGCAAAGAAGAAGGGCAACACAAGTCACTGAGCTGCATTTCCCATTAAGTATCACTCAAATGTATTCAAACTGCCACACTGGTTTTCTGCCTGTTAATTTTCAGCAGAAATTACAACATTCAGTTCAGCTGTGTTCAGTGTTTTCAACAAAAAAATAAGAATGATGTTTTTTTCCTGATAGCTGGAACTTTAAAAAACAAAAAAGGGAATAAGCTCATTTGGTGAAGAGCTAGAAGCCAGCCATAGTTTAAAAAATTGATGTCAAATGATTCTCAAGGTCCTACTGCAGAAGGTTAGATAAACCAAGTAATTCTCTTACTGTACCTAGCAGTGAGCAGAAAATGGCCTAAAACACCAGCTGCCAAATAAGGACTTGTAAAAACCAACATTTATGGTAGCAAGACTGGCAGTAGAAAACATAGAAGTGTTTTTCCCATTGATTTAATACTGGGTCAATGCTACTAAAATATGAAAAATTAAAGTGTTTTCATCATGACAATCTGCGCCAGCTCTTTGCTTAGGTACAGAATATTCACTGTAACTAAACCTTTTATTTCAAAGTATATTTGCGGTTGTAAAAGTTTGCAGAGCCTATTACAATTTTAGCCAGCAGTTCTTAAGATTTATTGTCAGACTTTATATCTTAGCAGTGACATATGCTGGGAATCTGATCCTGCTCTAAAATTCAGAAAAAAAGTTATCGTATAAACAGACCTTATACCTGTCTGCATAGCAGTGCTTTTAATGAGTTAACTTCTGACATCTTTACTTACTTCTGAGTCTGTCCTATTTCAAACTCATCTCTGCCATATTCTCTCAATAACAATTTTGCTTTATTAAACATTTGTGATTTTGTCCTGCAAAATATTATACTCAGGCATGTATTATCTGAATACTTCTGTCAACACTAGTGAGGTTCCTTTCAGGTCTTTCGATATGTTTATCCCACTGAAACCTACAGGAATAATCAAATCAATAAAGTATCTCTGAACATACATGTCAAGCTGAAGATTCAGGGGGAATTTAGTACTGGGTACCATTTTGAAGAATTACCAGTTCTAAACATTAAATTCAAGTTAGGACAAACCTGCCTCTGGACCTTGTTTTCCTCTTCCACAGGCTGTAGTCCAAAAAAAACAGACCAGTTACCTTTCTTCTAAATATTAGCATTGGGTGACATGACTCCTAAAGATGAACTGTTTCTTTGCAGCTACTTTTCTCTTAGGCCTCGTTACATGCCTCCTCCACTGACAGCGCTGACTGCAATGACTCTCATGTAGCACTCTCCCCATACCTTTCCCACCTCATTCTCCCTAGGAAATCATGTGCTAATTAGGATCCATATTCAAGGGCTCCAGCTTCTAAGTCATTCTTTGGAACTAGGTTGCAAGATAGTTCTCTTATAATCATTTTTTGAAAACTTCCAAAATCCTGGTTTTGGAATTATGTTTCTAAACCTTACAGCAGATTTTAAAACATCTTTGAAACTCTACCTTCTTCAGAAAAGCTTAGCCAAGCTTGGAGATGTTCGAAAGTTTAAGAAAATCTGAAGGTGGATATAGTGCTAACATGACCCTATTCACAATTTCCAGCTTCATGCTGCTAGTGTCACCTGTGCAACTTATAGGAAAAAGCAATGGTGAAGATGCCACTATACAGAAGATGTCTTCTAATATCACAAACACTTTTTTTGGCTCTCAGCTGTGCTCTGATTTTATATAGAATTAGTCTTGCATCCCTGTGACTTGTGATCAAGACAGCAGAAAAGTAAAGCCACATTGTAATTTATCCAGCTCTGATGTATCTGTGCAGATGAAACCCATTTCATAGAATCATAGAATCGTTAGGGTTGGAAAGGACCTTAAGATCATCTAGTTCCAACCCCCCTGCCGTGGGCAGGGACACCTTACGCTAAATCGTATCACCCAAGGCCTCATCCAACCTGGTCTTGAACACTGCCAGGGATGGAGCATTCACAACCTCCCTGGGCAACCCATTCCAGTGCCTCACCACCCTAACAGGAAAGAATTGCCTTCTTATATCCAATCTAAACTTCCCCTGTTTAAGTTTTAACCCGTTACCCCTTGTCCAACATGTCATTAGGTGACTGAAAGTACAAAGAGATCCTTGAAACTCATAAGGGGTCAATATTCTTTACAAGTGAATTGATGAAGTAGATGCCTTACTGTGACAAAAAGTTGGGGTGATCTTTCAGCACAAACTGAGTAAGATATCTATATAATCTGAGAAAAGCTAAATGTTATAATATTGAAACATACATGCTTTCAAGATTGCAAATAAGATGCAACAGTCTTTATAATTAGCAATCACACTGGCAGCAGAATCAAGTACAAAAACAGACGAATGACTATTTGTTTTAAAACAACCTTGCTTAATCATCCTGTGATCGCTCAAAGAATGATGAGACCTTTTAGAAAATCATTAGCAGTGCTGTCTTGGCCAGCACCCTAATTAGACTTTCCATGAACTTGGGAATTCAGTAAAGGTGACATTTGCATCAAAGGATTTTCCCCTTTGTTTTTCAATGCAAGATCATTTAAGTGAATACAGATCATTTATGTTGCATTAGGAGCAGTCTATTCTTCTCCAGGTTCCAGGTATCATTCATGCAAATTAATTCATACAGCCATTAAAAAGGCCATTAATCTCTTTAATATCCAAGAGCCCAGTAACTTAATAATTTTTACCTTTTGCTATATTATAAGAGCTTGCCAGTTTTCTTGCTATTAACCTACCAATAGTATTGAGCTAAAGCCAGTACTTCCAGTGAGAAAGGCAAGGGTGATTACAGGCAAGGGTTCTTCTCTTGTTGATCTTTAATATGAGGTCTACTTCAGTTACAACATTCTTTTTTTTAACAGCTTAATAAGAGTAACTTAATAAGTGTACGTGAACAGCACAACTATGTTGCATAAAAAAAGCTATGTGTGTCTGTAAATGGCCTCATTTATTCAAGTGCTTAAATACAGATTTAGGAACCTTTCTTTAGTTTAGTTATTTTTTACGATAATGATTCAAACAAAACATTGTTCTGTCATGGTAGGTAACTGTGTACATTCTCTGAGATATTATGGAGGCATTCTGATCATGAGTTCGTAGTACTGTTGGTTTTGTTCAGTATAGAGGAAAGCATTACCTGAAATACATAAAGAAAGATATAATGGGTTATACATATATTAACTAGTGATATACTGCTTCAATATAGCATAATATGAGCTTGAAGTAACTACCTTTATTGTCACAGGAAGACTTATTTACAACACCATCCCCTACCCCTTTCTTAGTAGGTTTTGATAAATGAAGATTGCTTCTCAGTGGTGTCTATATAAAAGGTATAGAAAATAAATTTAATATGGTTATAAACCTTCTGCCAGTGACCTATACGCAGCATGCTTTTTATGTCCTTAGGGCTTCTTACAAGGCTATTGAACCCCTATGATTTCCAGGAGGAGGATGATTCAATATATCTAGACATACCAGTTTAATATAGAAATGATGAGGGATTCATACCACTACATGACATCCTGCTAAAATCAAGAATCAGGAAGACAACTTGAATGTATCATTGGCAAGGACAGCCAAAATTGTTAATAAGGTCCAGCTAGAAGTCATGAAGTTACAGTATCTAAAACAGACTCAGAATTTGCTTTTTTATACTCCCTTTGCCAGTATGGTATTCCTGCATGCATAGAGTGATGGCATTTTTTTCATAGTTACACTACCATCACTAATAGTTCAAGGCAGACAACACTGGAGCATCAGCCCTCAAAAGTAGTAGCCCAGATAATGTTACATAGATTATCTTCTGTTTTGGTCAGGTTTTGTTTGGGTTTTTTTCTTTTTTTTTTTTTTTTTTTTTTTTTTGGTGTGTGGGAGGGTATTGCATAGTCCCCTTATTGTCAAGTTTGAATGTTTATTCTCAAAATCTTTCTCTTTGCTCCTATTCTTTACCTATGCTGTTCCTGTCAAGAGAGATAAACACATATTCTCAATCATTTGGCAGCTTGAAGAACAGAGATACAGAGGCATAGCAATTTGCCAAGGGTCAAACAGGATACCTGTGGTGGAGCAAAGAATCATATTCAGGTCTCCTTGGAGCCAGATTAATGACATAAACGTTGGACTAGACTCTCTGCATGCATTATCCATTTTCCATACAGAAGTTTCAAGGAACTTATTTTCAGTGCCAGAATTGCTCTAGCATAAAAATACAAAATCATTCAGCACCACCAGTGTTACTAGGATGCCTAATAATAATAAGCAGAGGACAAATGGATAAATATACACATTTATATACATTTATACACGCACATATACCTACACATAGAAGAAGATAAAGAAGATGTATTTATTCAGAGAAAATAGTATTAAATAGACAAGTAAGTAGTGCTTTTGAGACATAGATCCAAACAAAGATATATGTAAAATAAGATTTATCCCCACAACATCAGTCCAGGAAATACTAATAAATTCCATGGATGTTGATGTTGATTTAAATCTGTAGGTAACTCGAATGAAAAAGAATGCTTGGGACTTGTTTTTGGTTTGTTTTTTTAAATGGCCAGTGAATTAATGTGAGCAAAATCTCCCTCAATACAATATCATTAAAAAAAACAAGGTTCTTCTCTCCAGAGCTTTCAATGTGCAATTGCTTTCTCACCTCACAACAACTATCAAAAGTTTTATGGCATATTTGATGTAACTGAATGTGATAGAGACAAACATTTTGATATACAGCTATTGCAGTGCTGTTAACCTGTTCAGCATAACACCACAGACTGTTCAAAGACAAAACCAAACAAACAAAACAACCCCAAACTAATAAATCAGAAAAGAAAATAAATGTAAATGCTATATGTAGTAAAGGTCTCCCATGAAATGTTGCCTAAGCCACTAATGTAGGTTCTGTGTCTGATTAAATAAATGCGCAATGGGTTTTAAGTTTGTTTTTTAATTAAGATCATAGCGAGACCATTACCCAGGTAAGTTATCTAGGTTTCTTTAATCATAGGCTAAAAATCTGATTCAGAGTCCCTTGAAAGTGATAAAAAGAAGATGGGCTATAGATCTAGGTCAGGATCTTACTACTAACAGTGATTCCATTTCACTGTTGGTCACTGTTTACTACTGGTAATTTATTTCCACTTATATTGATGCACATTATTGAAGTTTTCATAAAGAAAAATTGAAATATTTGTGCCATGGCACATACATTGAAATATTTGTGCCATGACAGCTATATTATTGTAGAAATTAGAGGTGAATGTTGACTTTTTGATTGTCACCATGGCACTAACATTAAGCCCTTAAGAAACAGAGAGAACCAAAACAAAAGCAGAACTTTCTCATCAGCTTTTTCCCCTGGAACAATTCAAGAGAGAAAAATATCACCACAGTTAATAGCATAAAGTCTCTGAGTGGCCTGAAGCAAAAGCATCTGTCAAAATTACAATCACAAAAGGAAAGGGTCACCAGAAGGACAAATGTTGTATATAGTTGCATAGCAGTTCTTTGAAAATCATGTTGTAAATCCACTATTATACAAATAAATACAAGGATTATTTTTTAATACATGGAAATAAAGATTATCACTATGGACAGAAGTCAGTGGGACTTCAATTGAAAATCATTACGCAGTAGGCTAGCTACATTATTGACTGCCCAGTTGCAGTATTGAATTTGTGACTAAACTTGAGTTAAACTGAAGAAAAAATGCTCATGGAATTTTGAAGTCCCATGACAAGGAATTATATTGTTTTCCTACATTTTAATGCCAATCTACCTAATGGATTTGCTGTTCTCTATTGTGAAATTGGAAAGAAGAAGGAGGGAATGTTCTTTCAACAATAAGAGAAGAATATAGCACAAAAAGCTTACAATCCACAAAAATTCTGAATTCCTCAAGTGTAAGCGGCGAGGAGAAGCAGACAGGCCAACCCAATATGGGTGATAAGCAACTTCTAATTTATTTGTGACGCAGTTCACACATATATAGGAGTGGTAGTATTCAGCCACTCCTTCTTGGCATAACAGTATTGGTTAGCCCCCACAGCTTCCTCCACATTCTCCTCCCAGGTCCGGTCTCTGTCCACCTGTGGGGGCCACCCCCTGCCTTGCTTGCACAGTCCTCCAGAACTCTATGGTTCTGCTCCTAGAGTCATTCTGCAACAATTCCCCCCTTTTTCTTTGTGCAAGCAAGGCATTATGGGTTATTCTGTTCACCTGTTTTATCACACAACTATAAACAAGTCTAATAGCTACGATGATTAACCTAACAATGATACATAAGTGCAATACCTTTAAACAGTGTTTTACTCAACCTGTAATGCCCTGTGAAGACAACCATCTAGTTATTCTTAGGATATTGCTCATTTACTATTGCTGGGTAAGCTGAGCCAGGGTTCTCAGCTGTGCATGCATCGAATTAGCATAATCAGAGAGACTCATACAACACATTCCATCAAACTCTTCACATCCATGTCCCTGTTCCAACAACAAAAGGTTCTGCAGTGTTGCATGTCTTACAGAGTCAACATTAAAACAAATCAGAAATTGCCTTCGATGTAGAATTGTCTGCTTAGCAACTCAGCAACCCAGTCTGCTTAGTTGAGCCAAGGCCCAGGCTGAAGCACTTACAGTGATTTGGCATATTATGATTGGATACGTGTTTTGAAGACCCTTAGTGACTAACATATAATTGGTTAAACACAGGTGTGAGAACTCAACCTTGAAAGCTTGCCAACAGTCCACAGTTCTCATTAACTTGGTGAATTCCAGCCTCTTATCTTGCTTGCTTAAGCTTCTTCAGGCCTCTCATGGCCTTGCTGTATCTTTCAGGACTATTCAAAGTTTATGTACCAATTATGCATTCTCCTGTGAGAACACTGTCTCCACATCTTCCCCCCTTTTGTTTTATCCAGTAACAAGTCGCTACTACAGCAAGGCACACACACATTTACATTAGCAGAGTAACTATTACAGGGTGCAGCAGCATGTTGAAGATGCTGATGGCAGTGAAGGACTAGCCAAAGAAATTTCTTACCAGTGGAATTCTCCCCCCCTCTTAAATTTGTTCCATCACCTGCTTTATAACACTACCATTGTATTAATTTTTTTTTTTTTTCTAGCTTTTGCCTTAGCATTTTCTAGCAGCTACTGCAAAATTTCCACACTCTTAACATCTCTTTTACAAGTGACAAATCTATACAATACAAGGTGCAGTTTCTTATTAGCAACTAGCTAGTAAATACACAAAATCACAACCTCTAATAATAGCTACTTTACAAGCACACATATTCAGGATGTTACTTTTCAGTTGTCCCCAAGTGATGTTTTGCAGTTATTTGTTCTTTCTCTTCCTCCATCTCATTCTGCTTGGGGTATTCACGGTCAGCTCCTGTAGCTGAGGCATCAGGTGTCCAGCTCATGGCAGGGCTTCACAAACTTTGCACAGTCGCCATGGACCTGTAGGCAGGAGGGCACAAATATACCCCCTCCCCCAGGTTATCAGTTCTTCAGTTCTTGAGAAGTAGACAGGTTAAAGTTAAATGTAATATCATTACTCTCTCTCTCCCCCCTCTTTTTTTTTTTTTTTTTTTTTTTTTGAGTCCCTGCAAAAGCCATCATTACTCCCACTACAGTCCCACGTACAGAACGTGGCACAAGGACCCTGTGGAGACTAACAGCAAACCAGCTCCGAGAAGCATCATTGCAGTGCGAGGTGGCAGGCTCAACCTTAGCGGGCGTCCCCGCAGAGGCTCTGCCTCCCCCACATTGTATGAGGCTTGGGCTTTTAAACTGACCAAAATGCACACTCATTCCAACACAGGTGGCCAGCCTGTGCTGGAAGAAGTGGCCAGCAGTATCTACAGAGGTCTCCAAGGGTTGATAGAAACCTGGACATACTTATATTTACCAACTTCTAGTACATGAGTATCACAGAGAAACTGTATGGGCTCCCCCTGTCAATTGCAAGAAAAAATCATAACATATACAGCTTGAGTATAAGAGGATTTTAACGCATACGTGGTCACTGTTTGTCAGGCCTCCTTAACTATTTTGAGATCAAGAGCTTCCCACTCTTTAGCCCCCTGCTGTGTAGTAAACACAGGATATGCAGAGATACCCATTGCAGAAAATTCCCCAGTAATGATCACATATTTGGTTACCCATTGTTACAACTGAGCGTCTCCAGGGCCAGCAAGTCTGAGCAGACCGACCCGGGAGACGAAGAGTCAGGGTCTGGAAGCAGAGGATATAAATCTGGCTCGGATTCAGGGGATTCGGGGGCTGATCCTGCGCCGAACTCGGGGTCTCCGTTGCTCGCAGCTGTGTCTTTCTTATCAGATGTCTCTCGTTCGGTATGTAGCCATCTGCAGACCTGGCTCCTCCGTGACTGAGTTAAAAGTTTTTTCACTCTAGGGCGTAGTGGGTTGGAGAGGCTCGCGGCTCCTTTAAATCTCCCGCTCGCGCATGATCCCTATTTTTTTACTGCGTGCTTCACAGTGGCGCCGCAATCGATCCGGCGCCGAGGCACCGCCCTCTTTCTTTCGGATTTCTCGACATTTATCATGCGTATACCTTCTAATATACTTTCTCTGTCCTTTTCACAGTCCCTACTTTCGGAACTGGGGTGGTGGGGGAGCAGGGGGTTACACCTCCTCCGCGGCATCTTCTGATGGAGGGGGAGAAAAGGAAGGGGGGGGTGCGGGGTGGGGGGGGTGCGGGGTGGGAAACCCTGTGCTCCCGCGAGTGGGGAGGGGGGGAGAACGAGTTGTAATCTTCCCCCGGTTTCAACCGACCGGGGACGTCTGTTCCTAGTTTCTCCGTTGCTACCGCGGCAGTTTTCTTTTCTGCCTTGTATCTTTTTATACAGTTCATTACTTCCCTCCTTGGTTTACCGAGTTTCTTTGCCTTTTTATAATCATTAAGCACTGAGTCAAATAGTTCATCACCAAACTTTTGCCACTCACTCTTCTCAAATATTGTATTAGGATCTGCAAAAAACATCTCTTAGCCTTCCTTACAGGCAGTAGACCTGCTAGCTGCTTTAGAGTCTCAGGCTCAATTCCCCGCTTTTATAAAAAGCACTGTAAAAAGTTCAGGGCTCAGTTCCCCGCTTTTATAAAAAGCACTGTAATAAGTCCAGGGCTACCTCTCGGTCCATTTTCATGGCCAGCCTTTTCCGGATCGTCTTCTTCTGGGTCGTCCTGTAATCTCGGTCTCCGGATCGGCCTCCCGACGCAGCAGTGTCTGGTATAACCCAGCGGCGGACTTTTTCGGAAAGTCGCAGCACCCGGGTCCGTCACGCCACCGCAGCAGCATTGCCCGCGCTGCCCGGCCGCTGCCGCCGGCGCCGCTCTCTCGCCGCTCCGGGTCCCCGTCGACCGGGGCCCTGTATCCCGGGTCCCCGCTAGTCGGGGCCCTGTATCCCGGGTCCCCGTCGACCGGGGCCCTGTATCCTGGGTCCCCGTTAAACCGGGTCCCTGTATCCTGGGTCCCCGTTAAACCGGGTCCCTGTATCCTGGGTCCCCGATAACCGGGTCCCTGTATCCCGGGTCCCCGTCGGCCGGGGCCCTTTATCCGGGTCCCCGTCGGCCGGGGCCCTGTATCCCGGGTCCCCGCTAGTCGGGGCCCTATATCCTGGGTCCCCGCTAGTCGGAGCCCTATAATCCGGGTCCCCAGCGACCAGGGCCCTGTAATCCGCGTCCCTGTTCGGGCGCCATTTGTAAGCGGCGAGGAGAAGCAGACAGGCCAACCCAATATGGGTGATAAGCAACTTCTAATTTATTTGTGACGCAGTTCACACATATATAGGAGTGGTAGTATTCAGCCACTCCTTCTTGGCATAACAGTATTGGTTAGCCCCCACAGCTTCCTCCACATTCTCCTCCCAGGTCCGGTCTCTGTCCACCTGTGGGGGCCACCCCCTGCCTTGCTTGCACAGTCCTCCAGAACTCTATGGTTCTGCTCCTAGAGTCATTCTGCAACACTCAAGTGTTTGCTTGTGAATGATTTTACTAAATGGAAAATACTGGTTTATCATAGCACTGGAAGAAAACTGTAGTTGTTGTTTCCTTCCCTCATCCAGGTCTCAGAATTCACACAAGCAGCATGAACAACTTCATCTATTCCACTGACTGACCAGGATTAGAGGAACATATACATATATTTCCAGAGAGAGATGTAAAGCATGGATTCTTGCTATAGCTGGTCTGAGACAGTCTGCCCAGTAGCTGCTCCTGGATCTCAGTCTTCCTGGTAGGCATGCCACCTGAGCACCAGGGCTGAGGCTCTCCTGGGACAGCTCTGGGAGAAGACTCAACAGGGTGTCCTTCTTCTCAGCCCTCAACTTCTCTGGGACAAAGGGATCAGGAGACAAGGAGACCTCTGTGACAAATGGGCTTAGCTGAGGTACACATCCAGCTCTTCCTCAGACCCTCTAGATCTGTTATCTGATGAAAAACTAAAAAAAAAAAAAAAAAGGAAGCAATTGTGTCAAGTAAGTACTTCTGTTGCTTTCTTTTTCTCTTCCAGGGAAATATTTAACATGTATGTGGTTGAAGTGGTGGGTCACTCAGAAGCCAATTACTGTGGCAATGTCTCTGAAAGATTCCTAGGACCTGGCTGGGTAAGGACTCATGAATTTTTTTTCTTTCCTTCTGTTGTTCATAGACATGAACTGAGAACGTTTTCACAAGTATTTAACCCAAAATTTAATTTACCTTCAAAGTATTTAAATACCAACTTCAGTTACAAAATTGTGGGACAACAAGAATTTATACATAAAAGCAAACTCTATTTTTTCAGTAAAGTAAATCTTCTTTGCTGTATGAGGCCATTTAACACAGGACCCTGGGCACTCTGAAAGGCTTCTGCTCCCCTTCCACAGGGGTCTGGCTACCTATGCCCGCAGCCAGCTCTGCTGCTCTGTCACCGTGAAGTCCAGCTTCCGGGAAGCAGCTGCAGGGGAAAGATCAATTTGCAGCCCTGCTGGGCTCCCCCATCACTCAGGGGCTGCAATTCAACCCCAGCCTTCACCCCTGATCCTTGCCTAAGTTGCACTGCAGGCACCCTGATGCCTGGAATCACACCCTTGATCTGGACCCTGACCTAGAGACACAACTTCCCAGCCTGACCTGAGGCCTGCAATGGCACTGTGGATTTGTCTCATGATCCGGTCCTGTGAGTGGTTTCAGTCAGTGTCTGCGGACCTGTCCTGCTCCCGTTGCTAGGTTATGTTACCTCCCTCGATTGCTCCCACATTGCTGAAGCCACGGCCCTGCTGACCTTGTTATCCCACCCTTGCTGTAGCTCTGAGTCTTGTGCTCATGATACAAAATAAAATTGGTTGCCAAAAAAATGTAAATCATGGACTCAGAATTTTCTTTTGTTTGGAGTTTGTGTGCAACCTTAATGATAGCAACTTTTTAAAGTAATAATATCTGATTACATTAAGCTCACAACCTGTAATTGCTTCTTTTCATGACATTCTTTCTTTACCTAGCTACTGTAATAAATTATTTTTCTCTCCTATAACAGGAGATAAAATAATTTCATTCTTGCCTCATGCAAACTCACTGTATAGCACATTCCATTTGAGACACTTGTTACTAGAAAGTCTAAAAAGCTAAGCTTTCTTTTCATAATTAATCTTTTTATATCTTGTCAAACTTCCTTCTTGCATAGACAATGCATGGAATAAATTTATATGCACAAAAGTTGCCAAGCTGAAATAGCTGACTGTTCTTACAGTTAAGTGCTTTAATCTGAAACTCCATCTGAGAATCTGTTACTAGATTATTCAATAGAAGGGGTAAGACAATGCAAGGATTGAAGCATATGCCCAATTTTGGCCTCTGGAAGTACTAGTAAGAAGTTAATGAGACTGTTCTCAGTCTCCAAATTTAAAGACATGCTGAAATTTTGTGTCAGAATCTAATTCATATATATGTCTATTTAAATTTAAGCACACGGGTAGGTCTTGTCATGATTATTTGGATGGTACTACATAGCTCGTTGTCAGAATAGATGGAGAAGATCCACCTGTGTGAAATACAAAACTGCTTCCTCTGAATTTTTTTACATCTATATATTTCAATAATAAAATGACAGGTTGTATTACAAGCATTTTAGGATATTAAAATTAATATATTTAGTTTCACAATTAATTTTTCCTCAGTCATACTATGATAAACTTCATCACTACTACGTTAACAAATCAGTGCTAATAAGAACAGAGACTCACTCCAGCTTATTGGCTTCAAACACAAGATGTGCAGAAAGTTAACACATTTGATTTAAGAGGAAAGTACTTTCTGAAAGGGTAACAGGCACAGGTTACATGACACCACTATTAAATATTCTGTAAATGATAGATGTGTTAATACTATAAAGCAGCAGTTGTGAAGATTAATTTTCTTTAAAATAGTCTGACTGTGCAGCCCCAAGAGAAGAAATTAGAACTTAATGATGAAATTCACAGATAGCGGTGGTGGGGTCCAAGTGCAAGAGGGCACATCAACCTCTTCTAACCAAATGCACCAGACGCTTCTGACCATGGTTGTTACCTCCAGTGCCAGGAAGCCTGTGATCTAATAATGCCCAGTTGTTTCATTGTGTCACATTTGGCAATCATGTTGTCTAGTTACAGGTGCCATTTCTGTTGTTTTTTCCAGTCTCTGACATCAAAACAAGATTAATTCTAGTTTCTCTACATTGCAGAGAAATTAAATACTTCAGTGTAAAAAAACATTCTCACACTCTTCAAAGACACAGAGAGATAGGAACACTCTGTAACAACCCCAAAAGCCTTGTTAAAAAAATATTTATGCATTTAAAAGTTTATATGCAGCTGGCAGAATCCATGAATAACAATAGACAGAAATAAATAAATGCAGGCAGTTTATCAACACCCTCAAAAGAAGGCTAATGATTGCTAGGGGGACAATGAGATTTCTGTTCCATGAGTAAATCTAAAACCTAAGGGGACAGAGTCTAAAAATTATGAAGATTTCACAAACCATTGCAGTCTGATAGTCCTCTATCAATATTTGAGGTCAAACTAAATGTCATATTTGAATTGAGGGAAGTTCAGAAGGGTGACTTCTAGTCATCCCTAGAGTAAGGCAATGACAAACACATCCAGAAATATTGCCAGTGCATTTCCACTTCTCTCCTGATAGTAGGGGTAGAGAACATCTTTATCAATCACAGCACAAGGACACTTTCTACACTATTGCCTGACAGTGTTCCAGACACTTTCTCTCAGAGTTGTGGGTCAAGAAGGCAGTTCAGTCACTTTCAGTCCAGAGAAGTGAGAGCCCTGATCTTCAGCCCTTCTAAAGTTTAATGTCACAGACCACATGCACAAGGACTAGATCCCCATGTGGCAGCTCCCTAGTGCCCATAAATCTAACTATGCTTCTTAATCTGACCCCTTTTCTCACTTGCTATCGTAAATAGTGGCTGATTGAAAGTGACCAAAAGCAACCACTTCAGAGCAAAGTGCTTGCAGCAATTTACAGCAAAAGCGTGTAGCGTCCACAGAAACTCAGGTAAAGTATAGGCTATTTATATATTTTCCTTCTCTTTCCTTGCATGCTCAGTAATTCCCATTCAGCCCACTCACATCCATCCAACTTTTGCTCAAGTGAAGCAAAGTCTGAGAGAGGCTGCTTTCCTGCTTCTTCCAAACACTCCCCTCCAGATGCTCCTGTTAGTTGCTCTATTGTGTCTTCCCTTCTATTGGAAACTTTCTGAAGCAAGGGTTGGTCTTTTCTTCTCTGTAAATTCAGCCTTGGAAGTAAATGTGTAACTCTGCCCTACATCTGGAAAATAGCATTTTCTGAGTTAACTGTCCAGATGCTATAATCTGTCTCCAAATCTTGTACTTCGGTTTCTTGTTTCATTATAACCACATCTGCTGTTTGTTTTCCGTTTAAAAGTGTCCTCTGAATTCAATGGCAGTAGGAAGGATAGTATTAGGCATGTAAATTAAAGTGCTTTTAATAGTAATTTAAAAGGAAAAAATCCTGATTTTATAATTATCATCTACA
Organism: Pezoporus occidentalis; assembly: GCF_034315485.1. Classification (NCBI taxonomy): domain Eukaryota; kingdom Metazoa; phylum Chordata; class Aves; order Psittaciformes; family Psittacidae; genus Pezoporus; species Pezoporus occidentalis. The sequence goes on along the minus strand of NW_026915713.1, from coordinate 6,292,366 downwards.
GGTGTATACCTAGATATTTTCCCTCTTTGTGTAAGGCTGTTTCAATTATCTAAGTCTTCCTTAAGCAGCTATTCATTATGGAATATGATGGTGAGCTAAAACTTAACAAATATGATTATCCCTTCTTTGTTCTCAGGGACTGCTTTATGTCTAGCAGCTCACACTGTTGACAAGTACAATCCCAATTAGGAACAAGATGTACTTCAGAGGCTGAATCAGTTTTATCTTATGGATATTTTTTGTATTAATCTTTGTACTATTGTCCTGGGTTCAGCAGTAGCAGTCATTTTTCTCCTTCTTGGTAGCTGGTGCAGTGCAGTGTTTTGACTTTCAGCTTGGGAACAGAGCTGATAACAATGATGTTTTGGTTTGGCCAAGGACTTTGTGAGCCTCATGCTCTGCCAGGGAGGAGGGAAAGCCAGGAGGAAGCAGAGACAGGACACCTGACCCAAGCTAGCCAAAGAGGTATTCCATACCACAGCATGTCATGCCCAGGATGTAACTGAGAGTTATGTGGAAGGGCTAGGACTGCAGGGTTGGAGGAGGTATCGGTCGGTGCTTGGTCGGGCTGGGGGGGGGCGAGTTATCGGTTGGCTGGTGGTGAGGTGATGTATTCTCTTCCCTTGTTATTTCCTTTATCATTATTATCATTGGTGGTAGCAGTAGTGATTTGTGTAATACCTTGGTTACTAAACTGTTCTTATCCCAACCCGTGGGAGTTGCATTCTTCTCAATTCTTCTCTCCGTCCCTCCGGGAGTAGGGGAAAGGCAAGAAGGGGGGGAAGTGAGTGAACGAACTGTCTGACTGGGTTTAAACCATGATAATTATGTTTCCAGTTTCTGCTTCAGAACTCATGGGAACATTTGTCTTTGTTTGTTTGGGGTTTTTTTCCTGACCACAGCCAGTGTGTTACCAGCAATGCACTTTTCTATTGATCCTGACTTCTCCATTTAACCGTCGTCATTACTGAATTTCATGTAGCCTCTAATCTTCAGTCTCTGTTGGGCTACTGTATTTCTAAACAGCAAAGAGGACACATGTAGGGCATTTCTTGACACCCCTAACCTGAAATGGAGAGCTCCTCATTCCCATTTCTCCTTCCTCAGGGCCGCCATTTTGCCCACTCATGGCAGGTGCCCCAACCATAAAACTCCTACTCATTTCACCCAGTGAACTATATTTCTTTTTTCACATCAGATCACCTGATTCATCACATCTCCAGTGTATTAATAAGCCCCTTATTCATACCATTACTATAAAACTTTCTGTGTATGTGTCCTAAAGCTTATGACTCACAATATTAAAACACTTCATTTAAAAATTGTATTCTTAAATACACGCACATATACTGAAATTCTTCCTTCTTTCTACTGTTACTTTGTTCAGGTTTGGCTCCCCAGCAATTCACTTCTAACCTCCTGTTCACCACATTCCCCACGATCCTGGCATTTGGTGCCAAGCTCCTAGTAACAGCTGAAGACAAGACCACACTCTTCCATGGCCCTTCTTTCAGAAGCCAAATGTTTCTGTCAGGAATATCAAGTAGCCATTTCTTACAAAGAACCCACACAGCCAGGGCTCTAGGAGTTGAAAGAGATGATTGTGTCCAAAAAAACCCACAAAGTGATCTATAGTAATTTTAAACTCAAGCAAATCTGGAACATCTTAAATCTCCAGACACAACTGTACCTCATCTTACATTAAAAACGCATCTAATTATGCACTTTAAAATGTATTTCTTCTTCTGTATTTTTTTTTTTTTAGCAAAACCTTAGGTTTAGTTGCTGTTTCTTTGAGGTATTTTGTGCCTGTACTAAAAGACACTTGTATGAGCAATACTACTGGATATATCTGTACACATATAAATTCCTCTGAGCTCTTTGTCAATAACAGCTAGCCCAGTCAGCTTTGTAAATTTTTTTTCCACACCATAAAATAAACCTCTTCTCTTCGTCCTCTGGCATTTTTGATTATAAAACTCAATTTCTTTTTAACAGACACTATTAAGTCAGGAAGATTAGTTCAAAAGCTACTCTTGCAAAAAAAAAACCAACGAAACACTCTCAAATATTTTTTCCAAATCCACAGGCTTTTTAAGCTATTATACCCAAAGTGGATTAGTGACTTGTAAATATAGTGACTCAGCTGCCTTGCCTATTTCTCCACCAGTCTGCATTATTGTCACACCCCAGTGTGACAGGGTCTCATCACGCGAATTGGGTTTAGTAAGTGAATCTTGTCAAGTAAGCTTCAGTCATTCTTAAGGCTCAGAGGCTTGTTGCAGTAAGCATTCCTTTGGACTGCTCTGTCAGCAGACGCTGGAAAAAAAGCTCTCGGTTATGTTTTGAATTTGGGGCACTGAATACATTGAAACACCACCAACTTTATACTCAAAAGCTGCATACTCAAGAAAGGAAATATTAGTTTTGCTACTTTGGCTTTTAACTTACACATATCACTTTTGCTGTGACATCTCTTCTCCGAGGCACTTGAAGAGAACTAAAACAAAGAAATATGTCACTCCCCGAACTGTTTCAGTGAGAAAACAAAAAGACTAGTATCTCTTTCACTGTACTAAATTACTTGAAGATTAACTTCAAAATAGAACTGCTTACTGCAATGTATGGCTAGACATTTCAATAAGAGGATTACACATTTGTTTTGAAATACACATTCACTTTAAAATCACATAGCGATTTTGGCAATTAAATACATTCCAGAACTGCTTGAAGAGCTTGAAAATATTTTTAAAATAGTTAAACAAATAGTATACTTCATAAGCCAGATTCTCTAATTTGAGTTGTATCCTTTATACCATTCAGTACCCCGAAATTCCTTCCAGACCAGGTCCTTCATTCTAAAACCACAGAAGCTTCATTGAGCATGTTGAGATGAAGGAGCAGTCCTACAACATGGGGAATTTATCTGTTTCCTTTTTGCCTTGTCTCCCCTGCTTTATGTGCCTCAAAATAAACAGAAGAACCTGATCTTAAATAAAAATAGCTTCCTGAAAACTTCAGCTGCATTTCTGCATGTAAATCTATGACACTGAACAGACTCTGTCTTCAGATATTTACTTCGTTTCTTACACTTTTACATAAGCAACTTAATCTGCATAAAATTCGGAACTTTTTTTATAATTTAATATCGTCTTACTGCATGTTCCTTGCTGAACTGTTCCTCTTCAAATATGAAAAGTATATGATGACACAAATTCTGATTGAGAGGTAAGCCAGGATTATTGGTAGAAAAAATATTTGCCAATAAGATTCTGTGTTACATTTTCTACCCCTCTAATCAATGTTTGCACCCCTGTTGACTGAATTAGTCAAATTTCAAGAGGTGGCCCTAGCACAAAGAGAAATGCAGGAGGCAGTTAAACTGAAATTCTTTTTAAAGCTTCCAGGTAAGATCTTTCTTTGTAAGGCAATTCTAACTTTAATTCTAACTGAATAATGCAGAGCAGTTGCAGAAATTATAAATCAGTAATACTGAGTCTTCATAGAGAAAACTTGATTCTCTCTGAGTTTCACGTGAACAGAAATAGCAACATGACCTACTTTTCCAGTCAACAGTTTCAATGACAAATACTCCCAGTGAACTCTTCACAGATGTTATATATATGTGTAAGTTTATTGCCAGTCAGAATCTTAAAAATCAATAATGATCTGCCTTTCTTTAAAGCAAACAAATACAACACATACACACTCACAAACACATTGTATATACTTGTATATCTTAAGTACATACTTGAATATGCGTGAGTATAAAATATACATGAATGTCTTACTGAATTATAATTCAGAAATGGAAAAACCTGGGCTTCTTCACTGCAGCTTCTGCTTCTCTGTTTTATAAAACTGACGTGAGGTGGACTGGCAGAGAGTGGGTGAAGGCATTCCAGTACAAGATCATGTAATTCATTCCTTACAAACAGTTCCACTCTGCTTTGGAAAGTTTAGTCTGATTCAACTGAAATTGTGGCCAGTTACCAAGTGATCTGTCATAAATTTCATTCCAGCCTCACATCTACCTGTCCATGCTATCCCTTCTCCTTCAAAATCAAACTTTTCACAGGTGAGTTTTCCCTTTGCTGTCTCTGTTGAACCCAGAGTCGTGTAGCCCTTGAAGAACTTACCTTCATTCATTCTCTGCTTGGACCAGGAAAGCCCTGCCCATTCCCCTTCAGTGACCAAGCCATGTTTTCATGGGCCTTGGTTGCATTCTCAGACAGGAGGTTGTAAAGGTGTAGCAATTCCCAGAGGAAGGAGAAATTAATTCAGGTTAGAATTCTTGAAAAAGCTGGCTGCCAAATATTTTCCTGGAGAACGTTCTTAGCCACACAGGAAAATAAGCCTCTGGCAAACAGTTAAAACTATTTCACTAACACACAAAATTATGCTCTGGTAGTTGCACTCATGATTATGTAAGGAAATAATTATTTCTTTTTAAAGACAGTCAAGGTTTGCTCTTTTTCAGGAGGTGAATGCATTCAAATTTGAACAATCTGAGAAATCAATTAGTCACTACCAGGGTTTTTGTTCTAGAAAATTCATATCATTATATTAATGACATGAAAATAATATTCAGTTATTTAGGATCGCTGCATCACAGTTTTTCAATATTTGGAATTAATAAGATGTGGGAAATCTAGGATACAAGTGTGAACATATTTGTCTACCACAGTTACCGCCATAACTATGTGCCAGTCTTTTCAATATGAGCCCAGGCTCAACTCCACAGAATTTTATTAATAACTGTAACAAAAGTGTAACCTGTCTATCATAAACCTGTGCACAAAATCGTTTTCAGACATTGTAGTATACCTGAAAAGAGAAAACATACATTATTTCATGTCTTTTGGAAACAGCACCAACATATGTATATATTGCTATTCACTGACATTTAAGACTCATGCCATACAGATGACCAAGATAAATCACTAGCACCATGTTAATCTTCAAAAAGAACTTGTTCTTCATGCCATGAAAAATGCTTTCTTTCAAGTGATGGAGTTTACCTTGTAAATTAAATCTCTAAAGTAATGGAAGAAATAACCCATGACACTGGTGTGGGAAATTAAATTAGAGCCACTAATAGCAGGTCAACACAGTCCAAGCAGAGGTAATAGAAGTGACCACATGAATGATAAGCAGACCTTCACTAGGCTGACATCTCTCTCCCAGTGACTGTGACAAACATTCATCTGTGTGGCAAGCAATTCACAGTTGAGGCACTAGCATGTTTATAGCGCAGCCTGGCAGTGGCAGAGCCAAAGCATGCCAGTCTTTCACGGCAGGATGTTCTAATTGCCTAATGAAGACCACTAAGACAAGTAAAAATATTTGATCCCAGCCTCTCTGCTAAATCAATCTGCCACTGCTCTAGATAATCTTTCAGCTTCATTTATTTACCTATGCATTTATCTATTTTCAAATATGGAAGATATTTTCTGAATTAGTACAATCCCCACTCTTCCCAAAATTGATAAGCTACTGTAATTCTACCCAGTAGCAGTAAAATACAAGGGGAAAAAGGTAGGAAAATATAAAAAACAGATTCTGGTCTGGAACTGGAAAAGATACAGAGTATGCTTTCTCTAAAGACTTTAACATCACTGAAATAGCCATTGGCAAAATAACAGGGTTAAAGTAAAATCATCTCATGCATGTCATAAAAAGCACCTCTGAAATTCAAGGCCTGATTTATTTCCTAATACCAGAGCACAATCACTGATCTTTTGATGTAATCCTAATGATATAATAAATAACATATGTCCAGAGAAAATACAGGTTTCTATTAAACACAGGGCTAAAGGGTAAGATCATATTCTACCACTTCTTTTCTCTACATTGAAACAACTTGTTAACATGCACCACCACCGTGGAATTAAGAGTACAGACAGAAGAAGAAAGGCCAGTTGGATGACAAATATGAAAGTGCTTGGCAAAGTAAGTGTGTAAGTAAGAAAATAAATAAACCTTACAGCACATGAGCCTCTGTTCAGATAATAAAAGAGGCTGAAAGAAATGTTTGTTTACATTATCCACAGGATATATGTGATCTTAAACCTTTCAGTCATTATGTTAAAACAAACAGCATATTAAAATAGAAATTTCCCAAGAGTTACTGATTTGCAAAGTGAAATAACGAAATTCATATCCCTCATTTACTCACAATACTTGTTTCCATTTAAATGGTGATTAGGCTTTCTCAGTACTAATGATAATTTGGCAGTATTATTACCTGGCTTAAAAATCCAGAGGTACAAGTACAGGGATAAAATGTTACTAAAAAATGCCAGTCAACATTTTCTGGTGTTGAGGTAGACACTAGCCTGTGAGTTTGACATTTCCAAATAGCATCCTAGCACAAAAATACTCCTTATGCCAAGGCCCTAGCAGTCTTCAGAGGCAAAGCATCAGTCCCTTCAGCTATGCAACACCCTTCACTGGATAACTTCCTCCTGTAGACACACTGCATCCCTCTGTCTGTGTGTGCTGATGTCTGCCCAGAGCACATTATAAAGTGCCATCAGGTCCAGACCTCACTGGTGACAAAAGGAGTCCTGAAGAAATGTCTAGCTGGAGATACTCAAAAAATACGCAAATAAGGCATACTGTGAAGAGCAGGCGATACACCAAAAAAACTTGCATTAATTAGATTATTAATTAAAGCCCCCTCAAAGCCTAACTTTTGTATTTATTGCAGGCTGGATCTCAGAGATTGCTAATATACATATTCTCTTAATTTAATTTTAAAAATTTTCACTATCATTTCTAGATGCCATAAACTTCATATGTAGCATATATCTTTCATATAAATATTCTAGCATATTATTGGACTTTTCAAGGAGACAGTGTATCACAAATCTTCACAGCTCCTCAGAGCTTCCTTCAGAACTGCAAAACTAATTGAAATAAGCCCCACTGTGCTTCCAGACCAAAAATAAAGATTATCTTAACAGCTATGTGGAAAAGAAAGTCAGTAAGGCAGCTTTCCAAACTTCTACTCACCTACTGCTACAATTAAGGGAAATTTTAGGGATAACTGACTGCAGACTGAAGAGCCACAAAGCCAATTTCTTCTGAAAAGTCTGTATGTCAGAAGAGAAACAGCATCAGTATGAGGTGAAAAATTGAGGATACAAAACCTTCTCAAATATTTTAGGACTAATTTTTCCAAAAGCAACTTCAACCTAACTCCACTCTGATTGAAACTGAGAGTCATCTGAACAAAAACCAAACCAACCAACCAAACAAACAAAAAGAAACCACAAAAACAACCAAACAAACAAAACCCCACACCAAAACTGAGGCATCACTAAACACTTTGCAAAACATCCTTACTGTGGAATTCGCACAGCTTCCTAAGCCTCTTAATGAATTTTTAGGCACTTTTTGATGGTCAGTATCTCTTCATTAGAAATTATCCTATTCCCACTGTGGCACTAGTTAGATGCTAGTACATTTACTGTTTACTCATCCTTCACACAGGGGCAGGTAAAGAGCCCAGAGGTTTTTATACAGGCACGCCAGATACAATTCATAATCGCAACAAGAAAGTGCCCAACATGTCCATCCATTTGCTGAGGGCACCCACAGCCCAGGACCACATGTCAGCCCCCAGGGCTGTCAGCCCCGGCCCCACCTGGTCTTCAGCTCCCCACAGCCCTGGCCCAGCTCCTCCATGAAACCCCCAAGCTAGGCCCATCCAGGGGCCAAGGCCCTGGCCCAGCCTCAAGCAGGACTGGTGAGCCCCTTACAGCCATGTTATCACACTCAACCTGTCTCGTAGGGAAAGACCCTATTCCCTTAAGGAGCTATTAGTCACAGTCTTTTCAGGCTCTAGTGTTTTGACAACAGGTCAGGGTTTTAACCATAAAAATTGTACTTGTCATACAGCCCTTTCCTAAATCTAAGAAGCACTTCTCTGCTGCGGCTCCCCAGTGTTTCCAAATTTGCTCCATGCTTCATCTCCTCCACCAGGGAAAGAAACTAGGACTGACCGTTCCATGAGCAAAAAAAGATTGGAAAACAGGCAATATCAGCCCTTAATCCTTTCCCTTGGGAAGCCTATAGCAGAAGGCAGAAAGAACTTGGATCCCAGAGAGATTTCTTGAAGAAATATGTACCAGAATTAAATGTTCTGAACCTTTTTTACTAGATGCAACATTCAGCACTTGAAATTATCCTGGGAAATGTCTTCTTAAAGTTGCAGCCATTTTACACTACTCCAGCTCATGGCCCTCACCTGACAAGAGCCCATGTGACAGTGCCCGTCAGCAGAACTGACACGTCAGAAGACTTTGGGTAATGCACCACAGGAGTCCATCAGAAACAGACATGTTGGCAGTCACAGAACAGAAAAAGGGATGATTACTAGCTTCTTTATGTTGCAGAATGACTCTAAGAGCAGAGCCCTAGAGTTCTGGAGGACTGTGCGAGCAAGGCAGGGGGTGGCCCCCACAGGTGGACAGAGACCGGACCTGGGAGGAGAATGTGGAGGAAGCTGTGGGGGCTAACCAATACTGTTATGCCAAGAAGGAGTGGCTGAATACCACTCCTATATATGTGTGAACTGCGTCACAAATAAACTAGAAGTTGCTTATCACCCATATTGGGTTGGCCTGTCTGCTTCTCCTCGCCGCTTACAAATGGCGCCCGAACAGGGACGCGGATTACAGGGCCCTGGTCGCTGGGGACCCGGATTACAGGGCTCCGACTAGCGGGGACCCGGGATACAGGGCCCCGGTTTAACGGGGACCTGGGATACAGGCACCCGGGTGCTGCGACTAACTGAAAAAGTCCGCCACTGGGGTGAACCAGACACTGCTGCGTCGGGAGGCCGATCCGGAGACCGAGGTTACAGGACGACCCAGAAGAAGACGATCCGGAAAAGGCTGGCCATGAAAATGGACCGAGAGGTAGCCCTGGACTTATTACAGTGCTTTTTATAAAAGCGGGGAACTGAGCCCTGAACTTTTTACAGTGCTTTTTATAAAAGCGGGGAATTGAGCCTGAGACTCTAAAGCAGCTAGCAGGTCTACTGCCTGTAGGGAAGGCTAAGAGATTTTTTTTGCAGATCCTAATACAATATTTGAGAAGAGTGAGTGGCAAAAGTTTGGTGATGAACTATTTGACTCAGTGCTTAATGATTATAAGAAGGCAAAGAAACTCGGTAAACCAAGGAGGGAAGTAATGAACTGTTTAAGGGGATGCAGGGCAGAGGGGAGGACTGCCGCGGTGGCGGCGGAGGGGCTGGGAGCGGACGTCCCCGGTCGGCTGGAACCGGGGGAAGATCGCAACTCGTTCCCCCCCCCCCCCCCCCCCCCCCAGCTCGCGGGAGCACGGGGTTTCCCACCCCCACCCCCCCTTTCCTTTTCTGCCCCTCCATCGGGGGGTGCCGCGGAGGAGGTGTGGCCCCCTGCTCCCCCACCACCCCAGTTCCGAAAGTGGGGACTTTGAAGGGGACAGAGAAAGTGTGTTGGAAGGTATACGCATGATGGATGTCGAGGAATCCGAGAGAAAGAGGGCGGTGCCTCGGCGCCGGATCGATTGCGGCCCCACTGTGAAGCACGCAGTAAAAAATAGAGATCATGCGCTAGCGGGAGATTTAAAGGAACCTCGCGAGCCTCTCCAACCCACTACGCCTTAGAGTGAAAAAATGTTTAACTCAGTCACGGAGGAGCCAGGTCTGCAGATGGCCACATACCGAACGAGAGACATCTGATAAGAAAGACACAGCTGCGAGCAACGGAGACCCCGAGTTCGGCGCAGGAGCAGCCCCCGAATCCCCTGAATCCGAGCCAGATTTATATCCTCTGCTTCCAGACCCTGACTCTTTGTCTCCCGGGTCGGTCTGCTCAGACTTGCTGGCCCTGGAGACGCTCAGTTGTAACAATGGGTAACCAAAGATGGGATCATTACTGGGGAATTTTCTGCAATGGGCATTTCTGCATATCCTGTGTTTACTACACAGCAGGGGGCTAAAGAGTGGGAAGCTCTCGATCTCAAAATAGTTAAGGAGGCCTGACAAACAGTGACCACGTATGTGTTAAAATCCTCTTATACTCAAGCTGTATATGTTATGATTTTTTCTTGCAATTGACAGGGAGAGCCCATACAGTCTCTCTGTGATACTCATGTACTAGAAGTTGGTAAATATAAGTATGTCCAGGTTTCTGTCAACCCTTGGAGACCTCTGTAGATACTGCTGGCCACTTCTTCCAGCACAGGCTGGCCACCTGTGTTGGAATGAGTGTGCATTTTGGTCAGTATAAAAGCCCAAGCCTCATACAATGTGGGGGAGGCAGAGCCTCTGCGGGGACGCCCGCTAAGGTTGAGCCTGCCACCTCGCACTGCAATGATGCTTCTCGGAGCTGGTTTGCTGTTAGTCTCCACAGGGTCCTTGTGCCACATTCTGTACGTGGGACTGTAGTGGGAGTAATGATGGCTTTTGCAGGGACTCAAAAAAAATAAAAAAAGAGGGGGGAGAGAGAGAGTAATGATATTACATTTAACTTTAACCTGTCTACTTCTCAAGAACTGATAACCTGGGGGAAGGGGTATATTTGTGCCCTTCTGCCTACAGGTCCATGGCGACTGTGCAAAGTTTGTGAAGCCCTGCCATGAGCTGTACAGACGAATGGATAAACCTGATGCCTCAGCTACAGGAGCTGACCGTGATTACCTCAAGCAGAATGAGATAGAGGAAGAGAAAGAACAAATAACTGCAAAACATCACTTGGGGACAACTGAAAAGTAACATCCTGAATATGTGTGCTTGTAAAGTAGCTGTATTAGAGGTTGTGATTTTGTGTATAAAACCACCTGTATTTACTAGCTAGTTGCTAATAAGAAACTGCACCTTGTATTGTATAGATTTGTCACTTGTAAAAGAGATGTTAGAGTATGGAAATTTGCAGTAGCTGCTAGAAAATGCTAAGGCAAAAGCTAGAAAAATTTTAATACAATGGTATTGTTATAAAGCAGGTGATGGAACAAATTAAGAGGGGGGGAGAATTCCACTGGTAAGAAATTTCTTTGGCTAGTCCTTCACTGCCATCAGCATCTTCAACATGCTGCTGCACCCTGTAATAGTTACTCTGCTAATGTAAATGTGTGTGTGCCTTGCTGTAGTAGCGACTTGTTACTGGATAAAACAAAAGCGGGGAGATGGGGAGACAGTGTTCTCACAGGAGAATGCATAATTGGTACATAAACTTTGAATAGTCCTGAAAGATACAGCAAGGCCATGAGAGGCCTGAAGAAGCTTAAGCAAGCAAGGTAAGAGGCTGGAATTCACCAAGTTAATGAGAACTGTGGACTGTTGGCAAGCTTTCAAGGTTGAGTTCTCACACCTGTGTGTAACCAATTATATGTTAGTCACTAAGGGTCTTCAAAACATGTATCCAATCATAATATGCCAAATCACTGTAAGTGCTTCAGCCGGGGCCTTGGCTCAACTAAGCAGACTGGGTTGCTGAGTTGCTAAGCAGACAATTCTACATCGAAGGCAATTTCTGATTTGTTTTAATGTTGACTCTGTGAGACATGCAACACTGCAGAACCTTTTGTTGTTGGAACAGGGACATGGATGTGAAGAGTTTGATGGAATGTCTTGTATGAGTCTCTCTGATTATGCTAATTCGATGCACGCACAGCTGAGAACCCTGGCTCAGCTTACCCAGCAATAGTAAATGAGCAATATCCTAAGAATAACTAGATGGTTGTCTTCACAGGGCATTACAGGTTGAGTCAAACACTGCTGTTTAAAGTATTGCACTTATGTATCATTGTTAGGTTAATCATCGTAGCTATTAGACTTGTTTATAGTTGTGTGATAAAACAGGTGAACAGAATAACCCATAATGCCTTGCTTGCACAAAGGAAAAGGGGGGAATTGTTGCAGAATGACTCTAAGAGCAGAGCCATAGAGTTCTGGAGGACTGTGCGAGCAAGGCAGGGGGTGGCCCCCACAGATGGACAGAGACCGGACCTGGGAGGAGAATGTGCAGGAAGTTGTGGGGGCTAACCAATACTGTTATGCCAAGAAGGAGTGGCTGAATACCACTCCTATATATGTGTGAACTGCGTCACAAATAAACTAGAAGTTGCTTATCACCCATATTGGGTTGGCCTGTCTGCTTCTCCTCGCCGCTTACATCTTTATACTTACTACCTGCCTCAACGTGAATTATAGTTATCTAGAAAGACAGGCTATGTACTTAAACTCCCACACTCTTAGCTGGGCTTTTTACTAAACAGAAATAATCACATGAGACAAATATTTAATCTCATTTATATTTACTTTCCAATATTAGTTTAGTACTCAGTAAAAGTAAGGAGATAAACAAAAGAGGTGCTCTTCTGAGCTCCTGATTCACTTGGTATATGGAGTCGAACCAGACTTGTTTCTAGACCATATTCAAGTAGAGATTTGCATGAAAATGCTGTGGCTGACCAGAGAAAAGTGTGTTGTAAGGATTATTTCTTTGTTTGCCTTGGGCGAGAAGTGTTTAGTGTACAAAAAATACAAATTTTGCAGTCAAAATACTGCAAAATTGAAAATCCTGTTAACTTCTGGAAAATAAAAATTTTGATCACAAATTGATCTTCTGGGAGATGGTAAAGATAAAAGTATATTATATGAATTCAAACCAGTTGAAAATACCTTTCTCATATCTCTTTTCACCCTTATACCCTAACTGAAGCCTAAAACTTAAACAAGGGAAAAGATTTTGACATGCCTTATGTCTAGTTACCTGAGCATATTCACACTTACACTGGCTTGAGATAAGACTGTTTCTCAGTGATAGTTAGCTAATGACTTCCTTTAAAAGTCAACCCAATTCAGTTCTCTATTCTTATAATTTTAAGTAAGCAGCATGCAAAATATGACATTTAAGGGAATGAGATAACTGTGATTTAGTTCATTAAGGTGTAAATGATACAATAAGGGACAGGAAAAAATAAAATTACTTGGTGATGGTAGTACAAAGCCTTCAAAGAGACCTCCCACACTTAAGCGTTGTGCTATATAGAAGGATGCTACCCATAGCTTAGCTTTAGCTGACCTGTGAGTTGTGGAGCAAAGAAATGGTCTGACATATTTGTCCATCCTCAAGAGTGGGTTCCAGCTCCTCCTTTTGGGCTGCCTCTGGATGGTGTACCTTAGGAATACATTCAGTGAATTGTTTTCAGACCAGGCAGGAATCTGAATTGTACCATGACAAGCACCATGAAAAGAAGACTCAAGGGTAGAAGCATGTGGCCAGGAGCACGTGAGGCAGGACTCCCTTTTTCAGATAGACATAGTCTTAGATCAGTATGTGTTAGGTCATGAGACAGCACCTTGACGGGTGTGCCCTGCATACAGTTCTAAAATTTCCTCAAAGCTAAATCCTCAGCACAGAAGTTAATAGTGTTGCTGCTGGCTTATACTAGCCTAGAATCAGGTTCATAGTCATATTCATGATTGTGTTTACATATATGTGTATATATTTCTCTAGATCTTCATGATATGACACATCTTTGTCTGCATAGGTTTATAAATATGAACCTATACATATGTATATAGATCAGACACAAGATGCACAGACATAACACACTCTTGAAAGCCTACTTTCTTGTACTAACGCCAGAGTATTTCCAATATTACTTTGATTTGCAATGCATCTCTCACCTCCTAAAGACAATTAAGGAGGGAAAAGTTGCACATTAAATGATCGCATTATGAATTCATTTATTTTTTTTTTATTAACGCAGAGGATGATGAATTTTGTATTCAAGTAATGCTTTTTTCTGCCTCCAATAAGAGTTCCCTCATAACGCACCATTAGGTAAATGCACCCATCACAATAAAAACCTAACAAAAAAAAGTGCCTTTATGTTACTTTAAATAATGAGCCTTCAGAGAAGCTGAATTAGCACTATAAATTAAGAAACATTGCATTATGGTAAGAATAGTCTTAGTTCATAAGAGCAACAGCCAAGCTCAATCTTTCTGTCTCTCAAATTAATCATATAAAAAAAAGAGCGTTTTTTAAAAAAAATAGGAAAAGAAAAAGAAAATCCTTCTCTAGGGCCTACATATACTCCCCCATGTATCCCAGAGGGATAAAATTAAAATCATAGACTCTAGTTTAGTATTAAAAAATAAATGCCAGCCACCTACCGATATGTCATTATTAGATTTCATTAGTACACACCTACTTGTATGCCAAAGCCTTTAATAGAAATGTTACATAAGATAAAATTGAAGAACACTTTTAATCTATCCAGATGTGAATTCCCTTTTCAACATAACCAACTGGACATTTTCCTTCATCTTTCTTCTTAACTATCTGATGATCTGAATAACAAATCACCCTCTTATTCTTTTAACTGGCATATTCCTAAACAACAACTTTAATTCAGAGAGATTAGTTTTACTACAGAAACTTCCCCTAATATATTAGAAATGTAACCTACAGTTCTTACTGTTCGTGCCAGTGGCATAAACAAAATGCTGTAAAAAAATCAGATATGTTTCTTTTACTCATTAGTCAAACCCTACAGTGCTGTGAAGAATTTTTTTCTTGTTCGTCTTGATAATTCACTGCTTTTCTTAAAATTTAAGCCACTGACACTGAAATTTTTGCTCACATTTCAGACTGCATCAGACTACAGGTTAGGTAGATAGTAATAGTGAATACTTATCCTGACCTACAGTGTTTTTTATAGTTTTTTTTAACATAAAAAAAAAGAAGAAGAAAAAGAAAAATCAAGCTTAGCAAGATTCAGTGAGCCTATGAATTTTTAATTTGATGTGCTCCTGCTCTCCCACACACTGATGTAAAAACACAATCCTGTAACTAACACTAGCATTAAGCATTAAGTAAAGTCAAGACTCAGTAGTCTGTATACAAAGGCTACATCTATGCTAGTGAATTGAAAACATGAGTTTGAGTTCTATCCTGTAACTTTCTGTACTGTTAAATGATTGTTGCAGTTTTGGCCTGGGTCAAACAGTATTCTCCTTAGCAATGCCCAGGTTATTTCTAGAGTGGATCAGTCCAGGAACCATTGCTAACAAACCTGTCCACTGTGGAAAGTGGCAGGAGATTTTGACTATGTGAATGCAAACTCTGCCATGGCAGGCAGCCTCAGGGCAAGAGGACCATCTCTGGCTCATTTGATTTGTTTCCTGAGTCTAAATGTAACTACAGAATTGCACCTCCTAAAAGTAGTATACACCTCCTAGGAAACAGAATTGTTCAGGAATTTCCAAGTTTGGGGTTTTTATAGGGGTTTTTGTGCTTTTTCGTGTTCATTAAAATAGAGACCTTTTGCAGGAATGAACATATCAGATCCAGAAAAGATAGAATAGCTAGTCAAAATTAGAGACAAGAAGGACATTAGCAACCAGAAAGGTCAGCTGATAGGATATTTATCTGGCATGTGCGATAATGAAGTTCAAGCCCCTGATTTGAATCAGCAAGAACAAAGACTTGTGTTCTCTTCCTATTCAGCCTGCAGAACTATTTTGAACTAATAGTTACTCTGAGATGAAGTACAGTTATTTTTTTAATCTCTGTTTCTTTCTTGGTAATGTTTAAGATTCAATCCATAGGGAAAGGATTTTTATTTTTTTTTACTATTTTCCAAAAAGTCCTAACCATAAATTCTATCTCCATCTTTACCTGCTGTCTTCTTTGACATCTACCAAATATCAGCTCAACATCTGTATGTTATTTTATAAATACTTAGGGGTTAAGCATATAATTCTGATCTTTTACTTGATCTTGCAATGGAATCTAAGTATAGTTCATAATCAGAAGTGATTGCCTAGAATGGCATATAAAAAAAAAAAAAAAGAAAAAAATACAGAAAGGAAGCATAGGCTATATCCAGTTTCTTAAGGACATCAGTCAATACATTTTAACTTTAAAAAGATGAAAAAAAAAGGGTATGATTTTGATTACAGAAGTAACACAAAGACTCTGTGGGAGGTCATTGCTAGTATCTGTGAGGTCTGCACATGGATACTCCTCTTCAAAGACATTGTTTCAGTTGTATTGGGAGCCAGGGAACAGGATTACCTCTGCAGCTCAGGCATAGCCAATATTCTATCATCTTTTTGGTGTCATGGCTTCATGCTCTAAATTAAAAACAAAACAAAACAAAACAAAACCCCATGCCCCACCCCAAAAAAAAACACCAAAAAAGCCCCCTTAAAAAAAAAAAAGCGCAAACTGAATTTAATGCTTCTGTACTAAGCGATTTAGCACACTTTTTAGCCTGTCACTGAACTGATGAAGGGCAGCACAACTACACACTTTTCCCAACTAAGCTCAGATAGGTTTGTTCACTAGAGTTCAAGTCTCCTGCCAACAACTCACTGCAGTTGCAAATTATTCTCCTTCCATATTCAATCTCTGTGAGTGGATCAGCCCATGCCCCTTCTTCCAGGCTGTAAATTTGCCAGTTTTAAAGATTTAGTAGCAGGGTTGCAGCAGTGACAGCTCTATTTGTGGAACACCTCCCTTCCCAGAGTTGATAGAGGTCTGTTGCTCAGCCATAAAGTTCCAACACCTTATTAATCAGCTTCCCTGTGTGACCCACTTCAAGGAAGATTTAAATGAGGCTGTGAAGTTTCTTCACAAGCAATATGATTGGAAGGAAGAGCAAGCTTTACATGGTTCCTCTAATACATCAGCTCTTTCAGTTGATTTCTTAGCTTTGATATTAATTCACAAATAGTATAAAAATCAGAATTTGTGGAAAAAAAAAAATCTGGGAGAAAATAAAGCAAGTTTTTGTTTGAGAATCCTAAGGCTTCCCACAGCCTTCTCCTGTTCATGCCATGAAGCAAACATTATTCTCTATCCCTTTCATTTCAGACCAAGACATTACGGTTTCCACTGTGAAATTCAAAAACTTCGGGCTTCCCTCCCAGTCTTGGCTTAATATCTGCTATTCCAGAATTATGGGTGGGAAAGGATAGGAAAAAACTACAGACTTGTTGAGAATTAGATTTTTTTTCTCAAGAGCAAAAGAACTTATCTGGCTTAACCAATATAGATTTCCTGTCTATAGTGGCACAGACATGGCATGTTTAATGAATCTTACTAGGAAAGGCTGCCTGGCATCTTTTCTGAAATAACTTGCTGAATAAATGAAATCCTAGAGTCAGAACAAAGAGGACACTTAGTCTCCAGAAATGGAGGCAAGGCATGGAGCAACCACAAGCCAGAAATCTCTCCTCTTGTACCCCTTCATGACAAAGAGAAGACTGTACTGAACTGTTTGGACATGGAAGCAAGGTTGCCTTTCATAGTAGCTACTTTGAGACCTATCAGCTACTGAGCAATTATTATTGCTAAAGAATACATGACCATCTATCATAGCAAAGCATATGACAAAACTGCCAGTGTTAGGAAACAACACTCATAAACCAAGCTGTAGACAGAAGGAACACACAGAATTTTAATCAAAACCTATTGCTTTACTGACTGTTCTACCTATTTTTGTGTCTTCCATAATCCTATTGTGAAAATTCTTATAAGCAAGAGTACATCACTCCAGTTTTAAGGGTAGTAAACCAATCCATTTTGCAGATAAAATTACTCAGAGGAAGCAGAAAGTCAGAAAAGAAAACTAGAAAATAAAGCAAACCAGAGAATAAATCAAAATATTCTTACATAACACACTAAACTCAGCAATGTTACACACACACACGCCCCTTACCTATTTCATATTCTTGCTTACTCTATTGCTGGTCACAACCTTTAGTCAGGTCCCTGTACACTGTCAGGCACTCTTCTCCAAATCAGTCAATAGGGTAATTTTCTCTTCATTTTTAGACAAAGTTGCTTTAATACCATTAGTAAAACAATTCATGGAAAAGTTTAAATTTCTGGTTTTGTGAGTAAGTGCCCACTTTAGAAAGTGGTGTTGATGTTGAGAACTGTTCCTTTTTCCTAGAGGGTCAATAAAACCAAGCAATTAACCAGTGTTCTCCTCATTGTCATGCACTTTTTGCTAATGAACTGTTAAGTCCTATATCAACTCAGAGATAGTGATTGTATTAATAATCAATCATCGGAAGTCACTCATCTCTGTTTGCAGTTCTCCTTGAATATACACTGACATCATAACCTTGTTTCCCTGCCCTCCATGAATCAATCCTGACAATCTGTCTTCAGAACTCACCCAGTGACATGGCTGCTGGAGCTGCTGAACAGAATGGAAAATAAATATTTAGAAGAAAGAGGCAAATTGAGAATGACCACACTGAAAGGTCTGGGGTTTATTAAAAAGAATAAAAAGTATAGTTGTTCTAGCTGCTTTCAAAACAGAAAAATTCTTTGCAGGAGACCCATTTCTTCTTAATAGGAGAAAAGAGGAGAGAGATTTTTCTGGAAAAAAAAAAAGTACATTCCTTGAAGTTCAAAGACAATTTTCATCTTTTCTTTACTTGAACCCATCAGCAATAGTTCTTCCCTGATATTTATATTTCTTTTACACACTGACCCTCATTTCTTCTATTTTATTTTCATACATTCCTCTATTTTGAATCAATCAAGTTGGATATGTCAGTGTTGGAAAACCTCTTTCCATGTATTTTACTTCCTTTCAGTTTCTCTGGCCAGCTTCTTTCATAGAATAAAAACACACAACAGAAGTCTTCCTTGAGCAGGAGATGCTAAATACTCACACTTCACTATCTCTGAATATCATGTAATTTATTACATTTCAGGTCCTGGCACACATTTGCAAGATGCTTTTTCTTCCTATTTCTCTCTATCACAACATAGATATTCCTCTGGGTTGTTTTTTGTTTGTTTCCTTCTTTTTCCTTATTACTTGCTATTTACTCTGCTTACATATACTCGTCAATTTAACTTAAATTTTTCTTTTGATATTTTCAGCAAAGAAGTACTCAAAAGTGTTTACTATTCTTTCAGATTTTCTCAACATAGTCCTTTCTATCCCTTCAGACTGAACACAACCACTTTTGATCTGCTATCAATCATTCATCCACATCAGTGTGAAGCCACCTGTTGCAAGTACATTGCACTCTCGTGTATGTGCTATGGCTCGAAATTTCCACTGCACTGTCAAGGATAAGACTTTGCTACTCCTGCTACAAAGCTTCTGGGATTAGTTAACAGCTTGTACTTTTCATTCAGGAGACCATTCTGTAGACCCAAGTGAAAGATAGCAACATAGACCTGAGCAGCCAATGCTATCTTGCCCAAAGCATGAATTAAACAGTTACTGATCTGAGCTGCAAAGCAAGAGTATCATTACAACATATATGGCTCAGTAATCTCCCGAAGAAGTTTCTATCTTCTTCTATATTCTTTTGCTTTTTCTAGAAAATTTCTGTGACATGCTACTGCATGTTCCATTCTGAACCTGAGGAACTTTTGCAGGAGAATGCCTACAAGTGTATAAACTAATGCAAAAGTACGTCACTGTAATTGGCATATACTGAGAGCTCTGGTTCAGTCCCATGCTGTCAGCCAAAAAGGCAACTGTCACACATCTTCATAAGTCCTATAAACAGTAGTAGCAAAAACAGTCTCAGCTCAGATCATTCTTACTTAATTCAGTTTATTCCAAATAAACACAAACTTGTAAACACTGAATACAGTATTAAGAAAATGAAAACATAAAAAAATATAAACACTTAGGTAAACACCTTCTCAAAACTTAATTTAAGCCAATCACTTCTTGTACCTCTCTAGTCTCCATTTTTGGCAACACTTCACAGTCAGTTCCTTTAGGCTGGAGTGCCTTCTTCCAAGAATTCGCTCCTGGCCACATGTGTCCTCAGCAGCAGCCCCCCTCTCTGTGTGTCCAAGAGTGCTTCTTCACATTTCTCCCAATGTATCTCTTCACATATCTCCTCATATGCCTCCTCACCTTTCAGCTGCTACCCCTTCTGAAGTATGCTGGAGCAGATGCCCCATGTGTTCACCTGGTTGGATGAATTTCTGGCACATGATGGGTTTCATAGAATCATAGAATCATAGAATAGTTAGGGTTGGAAAGGACCATAAGATCATCAAGTTCCAACCCCCCTGCCATGGGCAGGGACACCTCACGCTAAACCATATCACCCAAGGCCTCGTCCAACCTGGTCTTGAACACTGCCAGGGATGGAGCATTCACAACCTCCCTGGGCAACCCATAGCAGTGCCTCGCCATCCTGACAGGAAAGAACTTCTTCCTCATATCCAATCTAAACTTCCCCTGGTTAAGTTTGAACCCGTTACCCTTTGTCCTGTCACTACAGTTGCTAATGAAGATGTTAAACAAGACTGGTCCCAACACCGATCCCTGAGGGACACCACTCGTTACTGGTCTCCAGCTGGACATTGAGCCATTGACCACAACTCTTTGTGTGCGGCCATCCAGCCAGTTCTTTATCCACCGAGTGGTCCATCCATCAAATTGATGGCTCTCCAATGTAGAGAAAAGGATGTGGTGTGGGACAGTGTTGAAACACTTTACACAAGTCCAGGTAGACGACATCAACTGCTCTACCCCTGTCCATCAGTTCTGTAGCCCCATCATAGAAGGCCACCAAATTGGTCAGGCAGGATTTCCCCTTAGTGAAGCCATGCTGGCTGTCACCAAGCACCTTGTTGATTTTCACGTGCCTTAGCATGTTCTCCAGGAGAATCTGCTCCAAGATTTTGCCAGGCACAGAGGTGAGAGTGACTGGTCTGTAATTCCCTGGGTCATCCATTTTCCCCTTCTTGAAAATGGGGGTTATATTTCCCTTTTTCCAGTCATTCGGAACTTCACCTGACTGCCATGATTTCTCAAATATGATGGACCACGGTTTAGTCATGTGATTGTTTTAATTCTAAAATAAGTATCAAAGCCACGCTTTGCATCCTTTTTCTAAAATTTGGTGAGATGCAAAAAGTCTCCAGTGATATTAAAATTATCCTATGGGTTAGACACAAGAGTTTGCTCAAAGTATGTTACTGAACATATCCTTTTGTTTCCAAATTACAGTCCATAACATTAATTTCAGGGATGTCTCAGCTCCCTGCCTGCCTATGAAGTCCTCATTTATGTCATTCCTATGAATCAACCTTTTCTGTGAGTAAACAGTTATTTTGTGTGAATAAATGTTTCCTTAGTTCTGTACACATTTAAGCTTTCCTTATTTAAACTTATCACATGCAAAGAAAAAAAAAGGAAAAAAAAAACCCCACCCCCTGAAAACTCTGAATGTTCTAATTAAAATATATAAAAAAAATAATAAAATATGCAAGGAAATAAATTGGCCAAAATGAAGTTTCTATTCCACACTTTCTCTCTGACAGTTCCTTTCAGCTATTTCCATTAAAATTTCTCAGAATGAAGCCTTAATCACATCGCATGGCATAGGCTCTTAGAGTGGTAAGTCTGCTATGCATCACTACAGCATCCAGAGTAGTAAACTCAGGAATAGGCATCAGCTTGTCAAATTCTCACAAAGTATGCTCAGCATCTCTCTTCAGTCACAGATTTTGAAGGATAAATGCAAAAAAACAGCCACCTAGTCAAAGTAGTTGAGGTGCAGGAGCAGTAGCACAGTATCACAGTATGCTAGAGACTGGAAGGGACCTCAAAAGATCATCTGATCCAATCCCCCTGCCGGAGCAGGAACACCTAGATAAGGTTACACAGGAATGTGTCCAGGCGAGTTTTGAATGTCTCCAGGGAAGGAGACTCCACAACCTCCCTGGGCAGCCTGTTCCAGTGTTCTGTCACCCACACTGAGAAGAAGTTTCTTCTCAAGTTTAAGTGGAACCTCTTGTGTTCCAGTTTGTACCCATTACCCCTTGTCCTATCATTGTTTGCCACTGAGTAGAGCCTGGCTCCATCCTCGTGACACTCCCCCTTTATATATTTATAGACACTTATAAGGTCACCCCTCAGTCTCCTCTTCTCCAAACTATAGAGACCCAGCTCCCTCAGTCTTTCCTCATAAGGGAGATGCTCCACTCCCTTAATCATCTTAGCTGCTCTGCGCTGGACTCTCTCCAGCAGGTCCCTGTCCTTCTTGAACTGAGGGGCCCAGAACTGGACACAATATTCCAGATGGGGTCTCACCAGGGCAGAGTAGAGGGGAAGGAGGACCTCTCTCGACCTACTAACCACCCCCCTTCTAATACACCCCAGGATGACATTGGCCTTCTTGGCCACAAGGGCACAGTGTTGGCTCATGGTCATCCTGTCATCCACTAGGACGCCCAGGTCCCTCTCCCCTACACTGCTCTCTAACAGGTCGTTCCCCAACCTATACTGGAACCTGGGGTTGTTCCTGCCCAGATGCAGGACTCTACACTTTCCCTTGTTATATTTCATCAAGTTATTCCCTTCCCAACTCTCCACTTGTCCAGGTCTCGCTGGATGGCAGCACAGCCTTCTGGCGTGTCAGCCACTTCTCCCAGCTTAGCATCATCAGCAAACTTGTTGATAGTACACTCAATTCCCTCATCTAAATCACTGATGAATATATTAAATAATACTGGTCCCAGTACTGACCCTTGAGGCACTCCACTAGTTACAGGCCTCCAACTAGACTCGGCCCCATAGACTACAACTCTCTGGCTTCTCTCCTTCAGCCAGTTCACAGTCCACCTCACTACCTGATCATCCAGACCACACTTCCTCAATTTAGCTGTGAGGATGCTGTGGGAGACTGTGTCAAATGCTTTGCTGAAGTCAAGGTAGACCACATCCACCGCTCTGCCATCATCCATCCACCGTGTTATTTCCTCATAAAAGGCTAAGAGATTGGTCAAGCATGACTTCCCCTTGGTGAAGCCATGTTGACTGCCCCTCATAACCCTCTTATCCTTGATATGCCTTAAGATGGCACCAAGGATAAGGTGTTCCATCACTTTCCCAGGGATGGAGGTGAGGCTGACCGGTCTATAGTTACCCAGGTCCTCCTTCCTGCCCTTTTTGAAGACTGGAGTGACATTTGCTTTCCTCCAGTCCTCAGGCACCTCTCCCGTTTCCCAAGACTTTGTAAAGATGATGGAGAGTGGTCTAGCAATGACTTCCGCCAGTTCCCTCAGCACCCGCGGGTGCATCCCATCTGGACCCATGGATTTATGGATGTCCAGATTGCTCAACTGGTCTCTAACCCATTCTTCATTGACTAAGGCAAACCACTCCGTTGACCTGACTTCATCTAAGGTCTCAGGGGTACAGGGCTCTTCAGGACTGCCTGCGGCAGAGTAGACAGAGACAAAGAAGGCATTCAGTAACTCTGCCATCTCTGTATCTTCTGTCACCAGGGCACCCATCCCATTCATCAGTGGGCCTACATTGCCTCTGGTGTTAGTTTTATCTGCCATGTATTTGAAAAAGCTCTTTTTGCTGTCCTTGACCCTTCTCGACAGGTTTAATTCTAAGGAGGCCTTAGTCATCCTAGCTGCCTTCCTACATCCTCTAGCAGCAGCCTTATATTCCTCCCAAGTGGCCAGCCCCTCCTTCCATGACCTGTAAACTCTCCTCTTCCACTTGAGCACACCCAGCAATTCCCATATTTAGCCACGCAGGTCTCCTGGCCCTCTTCCTTGACTTCCTACGTGTCAGGATGCTCTGATCTTGAGCTCAGAAAAAGCAGTCCTTGAATGCCAACCAACTATCTTGGGCCCCTTTACCTTCGAGCAGCCTTGCCCATGGGATTTCCCCTAGCAATTGCTTGAAAAGGCCAAAGTTTGCCCTGCTAAAGTCCAGGGTTGCAATTCTACTTGCTATTCTACTGGTCCTACCACACAAGATCCTGAACTCCACCATCTCATGGTCGCTGCAACCAAGGCAGCCCTCAACCCTTACTGCTTCAACCAGATCCTCCTTGTTAGTGAGGATGAGATACAGCAGCGCTCCTCTCCTGGTCGGCCCATCCACCATTTGCAGGAGGAAGTTATCATCCATACACTGGAGGAACCTCCTGGACTGCGGCTGGGTTGCCGAGTGATCCTTTCCGCAAACATCAGGGAAGTTAAAATCCCCCATGACGACCACGGCCTGTGACTGTGAGGCCGCTCTCAGCTGCCTGTAGAAGGCCTCGTCAACTTCCTCACCCTGATCCGGTGGTCTGTAACAGACACCTACAACAGCATCGCCCCTGCCAGCCTGCCCCTTAATTCTCACCCACAGACTCTCAACTCGCACGTCATCTGTCCCCGGACAGAACTCGGTGCATTGTAGTTGCTCCTGCACATAAAGAGCAACCCCACCACCCCTCCTGGCTGGCCTGTCTTTCCTGAAAAGGACATAGCCCTCCATGACTATATTCCAGTCATGTGAGCTGTCCCACCACGTCTCTGTAATTGCCACCAGATCATAGTCTCCTGACTTAACACAGGTTTCCAACTCCTCCTGCTTATTTCCCATGCTGGGCGCATTGGTGTACAGACATTCCAGGGAGCGAGCTGAGGCTCTTTCAAGGCAAGGGGCAGGAGGGTGGTCCCCGTCACCGTGGGAACGCCCCCCGCCACGTCAGCCGCTCTCTCGCAAGGGCTGCTGGGGCTTCGGGGATCGGGAGATGTCGGGGATTGCGATGTTTCTGCGCTATCCCCTCTGATTTTCCTAATCTGTTGAACCTCGCGGTCGCCGAAGCGTGCCGGCTGCGGCTCTAGCTGGGCTAGCTCCGATCAGCTGACAGTAAAATCAGTTCAAAGTTTCCTACTTTTCACCTTCTAAGAGAGTTGCACAATTGTAAGATAAGCTCTGTGTATGTTGTACTGACTTTTAGAATAGGGATGACAGCAGGCTGCATATTCAAATATCCCTTACTCTTTTGCTAAGAAAGTCTAAAAGGGAAAGGCAGGAGAAGACAAATCAGCTCCTTCTCCTAATTTCTACGAGCAAGTGGGTGGGGAAATCCATACGCAGAAAACCTGTAGACAATTGCTATTTTACATGAGTAGAAATACTATTAATCTGTCATCCTTTATTGTACTTAGATGATCATTAAGGTAAACAGGCAAGCTGTTAATGTTTACGATATTCCGTAACAATATACACAGTATAAGAGGAGGAAAACAACTCTAATCCTGCCCTACTGCCCATAGGGATTAATTTCATTCAAATAAATATGTTTATGAAAATAAAGAGTAATTCCTTCTGCAAACAGCTGGTTAAATCTGACTTTTTTTTTTTTTAATTCATCCAAAAAGACCAATTAGACTGGGTGCAGTAATTGTTCTTCTCCCCCCACTGATGCTTTACTAATTGCTAAAGCTGGTGTGTGTAAATACCAATTAAATCTGTTCCGATTTACTCTTTTTAACTGGTGTTTAGATTTTAAGGGGAAAAATGGCTTTTTAAATTTATATAGACAGTGTGTGTCCTTTGTGATTTTCACAGCCTGCTCCAGTTAACAACAAATGAAGATAAATACCAAGAAAAATCTGGTGCTTCTATAGAACAAACACAAGATGTCTGTTATAAATAACACCTTTTAAATTGCATAAAACAACTCGCAAGGTGTTACCAAATACCTGGTATTTTATTGTCATTATTTATTTGTTTACTTATTGGCCATTCGATCCCAATCTTTTGACCCATTTGGTCACTTGCTTGTGATTTCCTATATATCAACCACAGAATAATGACAGTGATATGGTAAATGTTATCTCACCATTTTACCTCAGTGTTAATTGCCAGTGATTTGTCAGTGAAAGGTGAGAATAATGACAAAGGGGGTGACAAAGAGTAATGTAATTCAGGTTGAACTAAAGAAAGTATGAAAATACCTCCTTGGGTTTTATGTGTTTTATTTGACCCAAGTAAGCACCACTCCTTTAAATTGTCATTTCAGATTGCTTTCTTCTGACTCTCAGAGGATAATTTAGCAAGCTGGTTTGGTAAGGATGATTAACTACACATATAACAATGGGTAGACCAAGCCATAAACGAAATGAAACAAATAAGGAGTGGAAAAAAAAGCATTATCACATCAAGTTCAGAGAGATTTGATACTAGATTACAAACAAAAACTGTATGTGACGTGTTTAGACTTAACTACAATTAAATGGTGAAAGCTGGAAAAAAACTGAAAATGAAGTTTCCTCTGTAGTGATTGTTTTATTGGGCTTAAGACTGTGAAGCTCCATCATAGTCTTTTGTGTTCAGCAGTGCCATTAGTGCAGCTCATTCCTGACCTGTGGGGTTCAGCCTACAGGAGAGCATGCCAGGAGCCAGGCAGAGAGTGTAGATTCAGCCAGCTCTGAGATAACCTGCTGCTGAGGGCAATGCTGGGAACTGGGGGCAGCAGCAGAGAGGAATGATGAAATCAAAGCAGCTTATTTAATGCCGGATCCCTCACAGCTGACTGACCTTTCTTCCTTTTTTTGGGGGGGGGGAGGGGGGTGGTGCACCTTAAGTCAGGGTCTTTTTCAACCTCCAGTCAGTCATTGAGCTTCCAACTATGGAAGCTGGGTCTGTGCATTGGAGCTGTGCTCACTGCACCTTTTTAAACCAGAACATAAGATGGAGACAGCAAAACTGTTCACAGAAAGAAGAGCAGAACTCCCTGGTTTCTGTCAGGGACTATGATGGAAACATGTCAAGCATTTAACAACTATATGGCTGTCTGTATAGTTATAACTGGTTTCTGGTAAGCAGAGCATTTGCTCCAACTCTTATTTTCAGTGCACTTCTAATGCAGCCTTCTTGATTCTCCTTTTCCTAACATTATAATAATTCAAGAATAACCCCACTGAAGTCCTAATGTTCAGATTGGCTACCCCTGTAAAATTTTCCTAGTGGAAGTGGGTCTTCTATAGTGTCCTTACAGCCACAGATAGTAGGTTTGCTTTTTTTTGCTGTCTTCAATGAATCCTTTAGAAGGATTTAGCGGATACATTTTAGAACATGCATCTCCTCCCCCGGGATATAATAATACCTTTATAGTTCCACTGGTTATATAGTAATTCCCAACCTAGGTCAAAATGAATGTTGGTTTCTGTTGTGGCAGTTTTTTAAGGCTCCAGGGAGACCTCAAAGCAGCCTTCCAATACCTAAAGGGGGGCTAGAGGAAATCTGGAGAGGGGCTTTTTACAAGGGCATGTAGTTACAGAACCAGGGGGAATGGTTTTAAACTGAAAGAAGGTAGATTTAGCTTAGATTTTAGGAAGAAATTCTTAGCTGTGAGGATGGTGAGACACTGGCACACTCACCAGTGTTAGGCCGTTCACTGCACTGAGGTGCTGGAGTGTGTCGAAAGAACAGCAAAAACTCAAGAGGTCAAGTCATATAAAGAGTGGCTGAGGGAACTAGGTTTGTTTAGCCTAGGGTAAAGAAGGCTGGGGGAGACTTTGTCACTTTCTACAGCTACCTGAAAAGAGGTTGTAGTGTGGTGGGTGTAGGTCTCTTCCCTCAAGTAATGTGCAATAGGACAAACGGAAATATCACCCAGTTATGCCCTGGGAGGTTTAGATTGGCTATTAGGAAACATTTTTACACCAAAAAGGTTTTCAAGCACTGCAACAGGCTGCCTGAGGTGTGGTTGAGTCACCATCCCTGGAGGTATTTAAAAGATATGGTGACATGGTTTAGTGGTGGAGTTGGCAGTGCTAGGATAATGGTTGGGCTTGGTGATTGCAAAGGTTGAAATTAGGTTGAAATTCTTTTCAACCTAAAAGAATCTATGATTCTAGCATTTGTTAACCTCAGTCCTCTGCTTATGAATTTAATCCCGACTGGTACAAAATGTCCCATTTATTTCTTAGTTATCTCTCCAAGAAACCTGCAGCCCCATGTCTGCTAGTAATAACTTGCTGTATATAAAATAACATTTTAAACAAGGGAAATCAACATCACATCACGTCATACCTGTGTTTTCTACTTTCCATTTTCACCATCTTCTTCATTCACTGATGAGGAAGGTTAATATTAAACATTTTGTTAATGGTTGTCATATCAATCATGCTTTTCACTGAGTTATGCTAGAAAGAAACAACACACTTTAGAAGAAATCAGAGAAGGGCTGAATGAGATAATGTGAAATCACTTACATAGGCACTCTGGAGATGGAACTCTGTTTAATATTTAATGCAGTCATTAACCTGAGAGTGGAAGGAAGAGGGTAATGGATGGCCTATTGCTCTTACCTACAGGACAAGTTTCTGAAGTGAACTGTCTCCCCTGGGGCAAGTATCACACACACCAAAAATCTATAAAGAGGGTCACAGATGAAAGGAGCTTGAGCAGCTTCAAAATTCCCATGTGAGCACAGTGAAAACTGCAGGCAAACCAGGTGGTGAAACTTGCCATACTGCGAACAGCCATGGACCATTGCAATCTAAATGCTCAATTAGTCTATTATGGCAACAGACACACCATGCTGGTCAAATAACCAACACATCTGCAGAAACTACAGAAAATAATCAATTATTGAAGAAAACTATCTACAAGAAAAATTACTCTCACCCTTTCTTGTTCTTCCCTTTGTTTTTTTTTTTTTTTTATAATGCCTTGTTGCCCAGCTGTTAAAGATTAGTCCTGAGAGCCAGAAATACATGAGCTAAATTTAACATATATAGGGGGGGGGGGGGGGGGGGTTTGGTTGGTAAGTTTGGGGTTGGGGGTTGTTTTTTTTTAAGAAAAAGGCTTAAAAGCAGATTAAACATTTCCAGGTGACCTTCTAAATACTGTGAATATTTCCTGTGTGGCAGCAGCACAGCATACAGTATATTTTTATGCAGTGTAGCCAGGTTGCATTGTAACTATTGCAGTAACAGGACACACGTCCCACTGCTACAAGGACATTGTGCAAAGGTATGAATTTAGCCCAAAGGCTCAATGGTTTGTAGAGCAATGGTTTCCTCACCAGCACCACTTAGTGTGTCATCAGTCCTCCCAGTCTTATGGACCACCCTTTGCCTAATAAGAACTGATTAGCATTCAGCCCTGAATTGCCTTTTCTTGACTCCATGATAATTACAAAAGTTGTCAGATTCTCCCACTCCCTTGAAGTGCCTGTTTCTAAGCACACTGATGAAGCAGGGAATTGCTGTCATGCTGGTCCATCTATTTCACAGGTTTAGACAGTCACCATTCCATGTTCTCCTACAAAGAGAGAGTGGGGAGTTTGACATACTCCCATACACAAATGGTATTCCTCAGAAAAAGGGGATATGGTGAATGTTGTTCTTCACTGCTGTTCTGACTGATAGGTGTGCAGATGTTATATCTGTAGGTCAGTATAGAAGAAAAATACATAGCAGAGAGGAAAAAGATTGAAATTTCTCATCAACAAGAGTGACAAATGTTTAAAAAATGCAGAAATACATGTTTGGTTTGTTGGGGGTTCTTTTATGTCTGATCCCTAACTTATAATATGGAACAGTACAGGGCATACATGGAGCTATAATGTAAATATCATGTGATATCAAAACCAGGAAAATTACTAAGTGCTAGCATTTTATTAACTTTTGCCACAATACCTTATATTGTGCTAAAGCCAGTTCCTTCCCTGAGGAACATACTGCTATAGGGAACAAACACACAAAAATCAAGATCATCCATGGTCACATCTTATTCACTGGTTTTTGATGAATGGATTAGTTTGGCAAATGCTTGCAAAACCAACAGTAATTAATGCTACAAAAGAAAGGGTAATTTTCTTAAGAATGTTCTCTTTCTAAAGATGTTTTCCTTTCCACAGAATCAAAGACCAAGGTTTTGTATTTTGAAACTTCTCTTCTTAAGAAGTCTAGTATATGTTTTGGGGTTTTATTTCCAGAAATGAGCAGAATGCTACTGCATCATTAAGCTTTCAGGATAAGCAGTAAATCAATTTCTGATAT
Organism: Pezoporus occidentalis; assembly: GCF_034315485.1. Taxonomy (NCBI): domain Eukaryota; kingdom Metazoa; phylum Chordata; class Aves; order Psittaciformes; family Psittacidae; genus Pezoporus; species Pezoporus occidentalis. Next base: position 6,262,538 of record NW_026915713.1, on the reverse strand, counting down.
GCCTGAAAATCTACACAAAGGAAAATGCTAAGGTTGGATCTTCCCATGCTTTCACAGCTGAAATCTAGCCTGTAGGTAACTCTGAGATGTTCCTATGATTTTGCTTCACAAAGACTTCACAAAGCTCATCTACAATTCACATGGGATTCTAGGTGAAGAAAGAAAAAAGAAAACTCACACCGGTAGGAGCATAGCAATGTAAGTTCATAAAAAAAGCACCTTCGTCTTGTTATGAAAGGAGCTGTATCATCTCATCCTTAGTGTTACCATGTGTAGTACCATTGCTGCATTGCTTTGCAGGTAAATAAAAGGGCAAGATACTTGCTACAGGAAAATTACAATCTAAATTAGGGCTATGAATAACAATCAGCTGTGAAGTTCAGAGACAGAAAGAAGCAGAAGACAGGCAATATTGCTCTCCAGGGATAGTACATTATTAATAATGAGTGAATCAGTACTGCATGCTTACTCTTAGCTCAATTAATTTATGATTATTGATATAACAACAATATTATGGATACTGTAGGAAGTAAGGTGAGGGAGCACAAATAGATGTAGTCAAGACAAAACAGCTGAAAGTAAGCATGCGGTTTTAGTTCTTGCTTTTGTTTAGCAAATATGAAATTCTGTCTTTTGCTAGTATGGTGACTCAAATGAGTTGTTAAACTGGGCCTCTGACTGTGAGCATTGTTTTTATGCCTGAGCCTTTGTGAAGGTTTCGACTGTATACTGAAGCACCCACCCATTCAAGTGTTCAGTGCTCAAAGAAAATTTAAGGCAGGGATCCACAGGGCTTACCCTGCTTGAGCTGGGGGACAGGACATCTCCAGGGGCCTCTTTCAACTTCAACCAATTCTGTCTAGAGCTGTAACCTTGATACTTGGTGCCTCGGAGTATTTGGTCATACATTTTTTCATGACTGGAAAGTCCTTTGGAGGATGTGGCTAATGAACTGATTACCAAAAACAGGATGTCTCTGGTGTCTCTATCTCCATTGGACCCAAATGTTGTCAGCAGAGAGAGCTGATGGGTGCGCAGCCAATATTTATCAATCTCACTGTTTGAGGACAGGGATCGAAGTGAGTTCATCACACAGCTGTTTTGCTCTCCTGATGTTACACTAGGGAGTCACCTATTAGAGCTGAAGATTCTGTCTTTCTAATAATTGACATTTTTCTCTCTGATCTTTCAGCTTTTGTGGTTACCAGACTACACTTTTTACTATGTTCGGTAATAAGGATAGCATGTTGAGCTACAACAATAGAAAAGCTATAAATCATTTTATAACATTAAGAGATTGTCGTTGAACTCAGGCATTTAATGGTTTAGTGAATCTGAAGTGGAAAATAGCTGTATTTCTGTACCTGTAATTTTCGCTCACATATGAAAAAAACTAAAAGAAGAAAAGTTTAGAGCCAGAGGGAAAGTGGCCTTTACCATGAAAGATTTTTGTATTGCAGTAATTAAAAAGATACTTAATCACTGAAACAGGCTGATGAATCACAATATTAAAGAAACCTTCTAGTAAGGTCAACTGCATTATCCATATTTATGGTATGCAATGGGGACCTCAAAGTGGTATACTAACCTTTTGGTAGCTGGGGGAGAGGTAAGGAGAATATTGTAAAACATGACAACCAAAGCAGACCACTTTATTTGTCTTTTTTCAAAATTGCTCTTGGAATTGATAGTAGCTTCTAATGCTGATAAAACAGCAGAAATTTATAGTTTACACTTCTCTGTTTCTCAATTCATAGTAAGTTTTAGTGTGTGAGAACATACAATATATGGTCTGGGGACAGAGACAATAACATAGGGGTTTAAAATAGGGATGCAGGAAAAGTGTTTTTACATTTAATTTTAAAACTAAAAGAAAATGATAGGTAGATAATATTTGTAGCTTCTTTTAAGAACTCCGGATGTTATGCAAAGCCATGAGCCCTGATAGAATTCACACACAAGTGCTGAGGCAGCTGCCTGATGTCACTGCAACACCACTCTTGATAATCTTTGATCATTCATGGCAACTGGGAGAGGTGCCTGAGAACTAGAGCAAAGCAAACGTCACTCCTATCTTTAAGAAGGGCAAGAAGGAGGACCCAGGGAAGCACAAACTGTTCAACTTCACCTATAAGTTGGAGGTCAGTAAAAAGCTATGCACCCCAGATGTCAATACTGGGTTCAGTGTCATTCTACGTCTTTATTCATAATCTAGATGACGAGCCAGAGTGTACCCTCATCAAGTTTGATCACGATAGAAAACTGCGAGAAGTGGCTCACACACCAGAGGGTCATGCTGCCATCCAGAACCAAAACAGTCTAAAGAAATGGTCTGACAGGAACCTTACGCAGCTCAACAAGGAGAACTGCAAAGTCCTACACCTGGGGTCAAATAGCCTAGGGCACCAGAATATGCTGGGCATCACCCAGTGGAAAGAAGCTTGGCAGAAAAGGACTTTGGGTTCCTGCAGACACCAAGCTGAACATGAGCCAGCAGAGCGTCCTTGCCGCAAAAAGAGAAAATGGTATCCTGGTTGGCATCAGGCAAAATGTTACCTCCAGGTTTATGGAGGTGATCTTTCCCCTCTATTCACTGCCAGTGAGGCTGCACCTGGAGTGCTAGATCCACTTCTGGGCTCCCCAGTAAAAAAGAAATATGGAGTTAGTGAAGAGAGTCAATCAAAGGGCCACGAAGATGGTGAAAGCTGTGGATCATCTTATATATGAGGAAAGGCTGAAAGAGCTGGGAGTGTTCAGCCTGGAGAAGAAGAGGCTCAGAGAAGACCTCACCAATGTACATAAATACCTGAAGAAAGGGTGCAAAGGGGATGGAGCCAGGCTCTTTTCAGTAATGTCCAGTGACAGGACCAGAGCTAATGGGCACAAACTGAAACAAAGGAGGTTCTATCTGAATATCAGGATATGTTTTTTTTATTCTGAGTGTGACTGAGAATTGGCACAGGTTGTCTGTATCAGTTGAGGCCCTTCTTGGAGATATTCAAAAGCTGTCTGGACACAGTCTTGGGCAACAAGCTCTAAATGGCCATACTTGAGGCAGGGGGCTGGGTTGGACAACTTCCAGAGGTCCCTCTCAACTTCAACTACTCTTTTGTTCTGTGAAAAGCCACTATACGAAAAAGGATGCGGGTCTTTTGCTTTGGCATCTCTAAAATCATTTTTATGTCCTTTGAATGGCTAATATCTTACTCAGCTCTTTATCAGGAATGCAAAGAAGAAGAACTATAGGAGGTTTTCTTATTCACCTGTAATACTATGAGCATGCAGTGAAACATCCACTGGCATTGCCCATCTGTCAACAATAGAGCCCAATCACTTCAGGGAGTAGGACTATATGTGCCAATGCTGAAAATTATGTGTACAGTGAGTCATCGATGTCAGCGTACATGACAGCAGAGGTTGCTTCACTGGTCAGTCACCAGTGACTATGCTGAGAATATGCGCCACTCAGGCTTGAAGTAGTCCTCATAATTTTTCTAGTCCAAGGAAAGTAACTATAATCAGTAGCTTATTTACCAAGACAAGGAGTTTTTTACATACTTGTCAAAGCTAGTGGTCCCGGTGTTTAAAATCCAACAACACAAATGAATTTCCTTTTTTTCTAACAATGAAGTTCATTACATGGTATTGATGAATCTGTCATTATTGGCATTTATTTACAGCATTTTCAGAGATGCCTGAGAAACTGGAATGTTGTGATGTCATGAATTCCAGCTCATATTGCATATCCCACAGACAAAAGAAGTCATGGTAATTAAAAATACCAAGTTTAAGTAACAGTTATGCTAACAGTAACTCCTCTCCTTTGTGTATAATTAAGAGAATATAACGCAATCAACATTTTCTTTAGTGGAAAAAGCAAATAATTTAAATAAAACCAATCTTTATCATCAACCAAAAAATGAATAAATATTGACTATTTTTAATAACAACACATATTAACTTGTATCAGTTTTATCGACAGCAAAATATGCCGTTATCACTCTTACAAACAAGCAAAGAATGATTCTGATGATCTTATGTTAGTATACTATTACTAACCATTTTAATTTCTTGCATTCTTACAAGAACAGGTTTTCCACAGATAATTCAAGTAAATGACAAAACATTCTCCTTACCAAATAAAACTTTACATTTATATAAAAAATACTGTATCCTTCTTTTGGCCAGTACCAGTATTAAACTAAGATGTGATGCATTCAATATAGAAAATTAAAATATGGGTAGAGAGGATGTTAAGTGATTTATATGTGCAAAAATAAAAATTATGGAAAAAAAATTGCATTTCTTACACTATTACCTGATCTTTATTTTTTATGACAATAGTTTTGCAATATTTCCAATGAATCATGTTATCTCTATAATGTATATATAGGCATAAAAGCATGTCAAAACTAGAGTAAATACTGATTTATTTAATAAAGCACCTTTAAACAGGTGTTCATGACCTATCTAAATTGTGATTAAGCACAAGAAAGACATTATAAAATAACCCCATTGATGCTAAAAAAAAAATTAAAATCCAATGGTGCAATAAAAAAAAGACAAGAAGGAAGAATATTAAACATTGAGTTAAGGGTAATCTTAGTAAATTCACTTTTGAACTCATTTTATATGCGATAAGAAAGAGCTTATGTTTTGGGTCATATTAAGTGCTTAAGAACCTCTCTAATTCCTTTGAAGCCAATGGGAGATGAACATGAGCTTCTCTAAGATGAAACAGGCACACACATGTTCTTTGACAAGTTCAAGCTTGTATGGACACATTCCTATTGATCTTTTAGGGCACTCCTGGGACAGCAGTGTGATGAAGGCTCAGTCTGGAGCAGTTGTCCACATTCAGAATGGAGCTCTAAGATATTCCGTGCATACGCTCATTATGGGATTTGCATACCCAGATGAGAGATTTAGGGGTAATTCTAATCCCCAAGCCCAGGTACATGACAGACATTATCTAATATTTATGTCCCTTCCAACTCAAGATATTCTATGATTTTATGATTCTGCAATAACTATATACATGCAAACTTATCTATATCATGCAATGCACTTTATACACATCCGTCCTTGTATAAGGAGCTCACTGAACCCCATTGTCCACCCTGACATTGACACGTCAGCAGTCTTAGCCTAGCAGTATTAGCAACATGTGAAAGATATGACATAGAGCAGGAGAAATAAGCAAGAAACTAGTTCTCACAAAAACACTGCACTGTGGAGATAATCATGGTTATGTGATCAATACTTCTCCTAAGTCCAAACACCAGCCTTGCATCTTGTCCTAGACACACTAATCTGTATTTCCAAACAATGGCACCATTGTGGGAAATCACGCCAGCCTATTGTATTGTAAGCCCCAGACTTACAGTTGCAACAGGCTACAAATGTCCAGAGGCAAAAAGCCACTTTCACTGCCTTCAGAAACAAAAGGGAACTGATTGCAGCAGTCTTATTTCTAGATCTAAACTCAGTCCAAAAATGATCAGGCACCAGCTTTTGGAAGACATCTATGCCAGATATGAATAAAACCTGTGGAGCAGCAGTGATATCAGCAAGTCTATTGCTGTGGACTGTACAAAATCAAAAATATCAGTGCTGCTGTCAAGCAGGAAAGTTAATTGCAGCAGCCTATTGCTAAAATATTCTGATCCAGTATCTGCTGTGGAGGCTTGAAAGTGTTCTTCAATTGTATTCTGACCCTAAAAAGATCACATTACAAGTCTTTTATGCATGGTTAGACCAATTTTAGAGGCCAAATCTAAGGGCAGACCACCCTCATATTTCAGAGTTCTGGTGTACCACACTTGCATTATACTGCATGGATACCCATAATGTGAGGAAGACTGCATGCTTCACCTTTGTTGACTAGAGAAAGGGCTTGCTTGACCCTGGAAGATAATTGCTTTTTCCTGGCTCACAGAGAGAACACTTGTAACCACAACATACAGAGCACTGTAATGCCCCAGAGAACTTGAGGATCTAACGACTGTACAAAAAAAAAAAAAATGCATTTTCTCTTTACTTTCTACCTGCACCTTCCAGAAATTTCTACCTGAGACACAGTTCTGCCTCACCTTGATGGAAGCTAAACCTGTTTATAATGGGAAGGAGAAAAGACCATTCCAAGATCTTAATACTACTTCTGCCATCTGTTTGCAATGCTGCTGTCATCTCATAGCACACAAAATAATTGTGCCATGACCAATGCCTGCCTAGAGATTTTCATGTATCACTTCCTTTCCCACTCCTTTCCTGAGCCAAGTGTTACTGCCCTATCATACCTCCATTTCCTTCTAGCACGTGAACCCTTCCATCTGCTCCACAAGAAGCTGCAGCTGGGTCCATCTAATGGTGCTGTTGGAAGAATGTAATTTCTGCAGGTTTTCACAGGTGTCGATTTAAGATAACAGATACATTTTATCCACTGTAGGAGAAAACTACTAGTTTCATTACCGAGAAAACATCTTTATGTTGTCAAGAGAAAGCAGAAATGGTGTTCTCACATTAAAAGGGTCTTAGGAAGGAATAGGCATTGAACTCCCATTTGCAGCTTATTTCTTACAAGGCTTTGTTTTTTTGAGAATGGAAAAGGTCGTATTTCCTTCATGACTACTGAGATTAATTGGACCCTGCATCTGGAGAATACATTCGTATAGGTCACCTTATATTAATAGGGCAAACTCAATTTAGTCACAGTCCTTTCAAAGGCATGAGATGGGCCTCCATTCCCAGAACCATCCAAAATCATATACATACAGGCTTTCCTGTGGCTTCTTGGGAGTTGGAACTAGATGATTGTAATGTCCTTTCCAACTCTAGCTGTTTTGTGATTCTCTGGAAGAGGAAGACAATAATTATAAAAACAGGGATTACTTTGCTTTAATCCTTAAAATAGAACTATACCAGTATTGTAAAGAAGAGCCTGCCATCATTATAATCTCTTTTTTCCATAGGTGATGGCTGACTATAATATAGGTGCATTTACTGACTGGTGATCTGAGGACTCCTTTCTAATCATCATAGCCAGACTAAGAAACTGTTTATAACTCATGTAGGATCCAGGGAACTGGAGACCTATATTAAATGAAAGGCCTGCTGGTATGCAGAGATTTCACTTTGCCATTTACACACCTCCTAGGTGGAAGTTTCTGCTATTGAGTAGATGAAAATGTTCCTCAGTGTCCTGGGTTCAGCAGTAGCAGTCATTTTTCTCCTTCTTAGTAGCTGGTGCAGTGCTGTGTTTTTGACTTTCAGCCTGGCAGCAGCACTGATAACACTGATGTTTTTAGTTGTGGCTCAGTAATGTTTACTCTGACCAAGGGCTTTGTGAGCCTCATGCTCTGCCAGGGAGGAGGAGAAGCCGGGAGGAAGCAGAGACAGGACACCTGGCCCAAACTGACCAAAGAGGTATTCCATACCACAGCACATCATGCCCACTATATAAACTGGGGGCAGTTACCCAGAAGGGGTAGATCACTGCTCAGGTCTGGCTGGGTATTGGTTGGTGGGTGGTGAGCGGTTGTGTTCTCTTCCGTTGTTATTTCCCTTATCGTTATTATTATTGGTGGTAGCAGCAGTGATTTGTGTTATACCTTAGTTACTGAACTGTTCTTATCTCAACCCATAGGAGTTACATTTTTTCGATTCTCCTCCCCATCCCTCTGGGAGCCAGGGGAGGAAGTAGGGGCAGGAGGGAGCAAGTGGCTGTGTGGTTCTGAGTTACTGGCTGGGCTTAAACCATGACGCTCAGTCATTTTCATCTTATTTCAACTTTGTTCAAGACTGAAAAGTAATCCTGATCTTCCAGTGTGGCCCTATAGATGCAAGTTGTGTCTATATTAAGAAAAAAGAAAAAAACCTCAAAACACATAAAACCCCCAAAGCTGTATCCATAGCAATAATTACGTTTTTAAAAAGCTTTGTGTTCTCTAATTCCACATTATTTTGCACAGCTGAGGCAAAAGTACAAGTTCCTTCTCGATCATTGTATTGCAGGAGTGAAATCTGGCTAAGGTTATCTATTAGTATCCTGGTCCCTAGATTTATCACATTCAGTTTTAGGTAGCTTTACATTACAGGCCAAACCTAAGTTAGGTTCCAGGTTGCCTCAGAAATCAGCATTCAGAGAAATAACCCTTTCCTCTGGGTTATTAATCTCTGGCATCAAACTTGGAATAGTCTATAACTTTGAGGTACCAAAAATTCGAGATGAAGAAAGACTTTAATGTTCTGTTCAAAATTTTCTGACAAAAGCCTTATTAGTTGAAATGTAAGTCTGTAAAATTGTACTACTTTAATATTATACAGAGTACTCTGGAGCATTGGATTGGTGTACCAAAACCAGAATAAAACCTTCAGTCAAATAAAAGGACAAGAGATCCTTCAAACCCACCTCAATTTGAACTGAACTATTAACTTCCGTTCCTTCTGGGGCCTGATTTGTCCCAGTTTTTCTATTTACACCAACCTCTTCTGGGATTTCATCACTCACTGACAGCGCTGTGTCTGCTCAGACATATGGTTTAAGGATACTACAAAATGTGTAGTAATCTTTCTTACACCCTTGCAGAATAGCGATGTGGTAGCAGGCTTAGAGAATGAATTCTAACGTAAATCTCCAGAAGGATGTTCCTCAACAGTGTGAAATAAGGAATGCAGCCCACATTCAAAACATTATTGAATACAACAGAGCTGCACTTTGGGCATTGAAAATTCTGCTATTTTAACAATATTTTTGTCGTTACACTAAAATGGTTTGATCTGATTATCAAGAGCTTGGAAAAAATCCATTCTTTTTAACCTAATTTTTTGTTAGATAAGTTAATTAAGGTAAATAAATGCAAACCAGTAATTATATTTTTCCCTTCTTAAATAGTATAACAGAATAACTGCTGAACTTATGTAAATCAGATTATTTTTGGCAGACACACATATACAAATGTCAACGTTAAGCTCAGTCTGACAAATTCTCCATTATGTTGAAATACAATCAAAATAAGTAGGAAGGAGATTGCAAGCATTCCATTAATGCTGCTAAGAATGGATATGCAGACCATACTCTATTGCAAATCAATCTAACATGTTAGAACAGTAGGATAATTAACTACAAATTAATGGCAAGTAAAGAATTAGGCACACAGTAAGGCAACTTCTCAGCTATGCAAATTGGCACAAATGTAGGACCTGGTCTGCTCGATGACTCATAAATCATTGCAATTATAGACAGTAAGACTAGAAAGCAATATCCAAAGGTTGTTTCATTTACCCCCTGACCAAAGGTGGGATTAGCTGCACCAATGGCATTCTTCATAAAAGCTTGTGCAGCTTGTTTTCGAAAACATCCAGTAGTGTGAACTCGTCAACTTCTCAGAAGCCTACTCCTGTTTTTAACTTGAAATTCTTTTCTCTCCATGTCTAATCTAAGTCTTCCCTGCTTTAATGAAAACAAGGAGGTTTATGTCCTGTGAGTCAAGTAAGAGATTATTGCCTTCCATGTCATAGCCATCTTTTAGATTCCTTCTGTCTTTTTCTTTCTTGACTAACCCATCCCAGATATTCATGACTTCCTGCATCAGCCATGGGTTTTCTATTCTTTTTGCTCTCTCCTCCAATCTTTCTTCCTAAATTCTTAATCAAAGAGGAGAATTACTTTAATTACAGTATAAAATAGCTAAGCCTGAGTTCTATAAAGATATAGGCCTTTGATTTGCTAGATCGAGTTCTTTGACTCAGAAAGTTATCATACTTTTTTATCAGAAATAAATTGATAAATAAATCTGAATATCTGGACTTCAGCATCTTCTGATAGCAAGTATTATTGGATCTGGTCCTGCTGTGTTTGAAGACTGAGATTCATCCAAGAATGCCAACTTGATCTCATTATGAGTGGGAGTTTAAACACAGGAATGTGCATAAAAGGATATAATGCTATTTTTTGCCGCAAATAAGACAGAAGTGCTATTAAGCTTATGCTATATTCTGATCTTCTTTGATACTCTGCTTCTTGTGAAGGGGTTAGTTTTCCTATTATAGACTTTAAGATTCTTTCAGATAACACATCATTGCTGGCTGACCCTGATAAATTTCACAAGGGTGAATTTCATCTTGGAAAAACAGACATTTGAATTCTGACCCTTGCTATGCAATAGGAATGTATAATCTCTCATAATCTCAGTCTATCATAGTGTAAGAGCAAGAAAATTAACAGAACTTGTTCATTATGCTTATTCAATAGTGCAGTGGTAAGACTTTGCCTTTGCAATGTCACTGCAGTATCACATCAATCACTCCTTTTTCTCAAAAACTGGATTTATTAATTCATTACCTGAATTCTCATGTTGCTATACATAACTAATTTTTCTTTATTTTTTTTTTTTTTTGGGGGGGGGTGTTGGATTTTGTTACACTTCAAACTGATGAAGTTATTGCTTCCTGATTTAAACAGAAAATACTCTGGAGTACTACTGTCTGGATCATTGATCTCAAAAATATAACTTAGTAGTAAAATCCTGCTTTGATAACCAGGGTACTATGATTTTTTTTGGGGGGAAAGGATTGAATGGCATAACAGTGGCCCCCCTGAAATCTCTTCTTCACAAATATAATTTATTTGCAGAGTTTGTTAATCCCTTTTTAGTAATGTCTTGCTATTGTCCATTTTATTTCTAACCTTTCACCTCAGTTATCACAGAACTGTATGTATCTTAAGATACCTTTAATAACTCCCATCAACCTCCCTGTATTGACTCAAACAACTTGGAATAACATCCTAACCTCCAGCAATTAAAGCCAGGGTAAATATTACAAAAGCAACACCTTTCTCTTGGTTCCTCGGCTAGATCTGACAGTGTTGATCTTTCAACAGAGCACAGCAGAGTTACATGCTCACAGCAGCATTAGCTCAGACCCTGAAAACAGTGAATATTTATTCAGGTTCAGTGCTGTGATTATTCAGTCTACAGTTCAGAGTGAGCCTGTGCAGTACTAACTCTGTATGTAGTATCCTTAGGAGGCACAGATATGTTCTGGTTTATTCCTCTTTAGCCGGAAGGGTATGCACTAGCTCCCGATTCTGATAATGTACTAATATGCATCTAAACTGTCTTTTTGCAGTTCTCAGGTTCTGGTAAAACAGAGTCCAAACAGTCATGCCCTGATTCCCTTGGGAAAGAAAACTTTGAGGCATTCCATCTGGGAAAGAATGTCCAGGTTAAAATCAATAACTATAGGTTTCCCAGGCTGAACAGCAAAGTACTAGGACTGTGGGAGAAATTCCCTCATAAGCATTATTTATTCCTATGTTCATTTGGAAACTTGCACTTTCCACATGATTCTTAATTAAGAACGTCCCACACTGTAAACACCTCAGCACTGTCTGTATATGCCAGTGAATTCTTTCACTATCTTTGCTTGAAACACTGTATTCATCTTACCAAGAATCACTGTTGCAGACACATACGCACAAAAGGAAGTAAAAGAAAACTCCTATTGCCTAGGCTCTTAGGCTTCTGCATTTCTTTCCCTTCCTCCCCCTCCCCTCTCTTTCCTTTCTTTTCACAGCTTTTGAAGGAAAAGGAACCACAGCAATAGGGTCCTCTAACCTGCTGCCCATATGGGGTTCCTCTGGTTGGATATCCTTGGCATCCAACCCACAGTTTTATTCAAGCTTTAATGTTTTGTTCAAAATATATGCTCTTAACTTGAAGACTACAAATGAAAGAGAGCCATTATCTACCTAAATCCTTCAAAAGGGGTTTGAACCTTCCAATTCTGAGTGGTTTAGATCATCCACTGTAGGTGAGGGCTACAGGGCTGGAATTCATTTATCTTACTGGTTAGAGTACAATCTGCTCCTGTGATGAAATTTGGCTAATGGGGCAAGAGAAATAAAAGGAACCAGTTCACTTTCTCTAAAGTATCTTGCACCTGCAAAGAAATCCTCGGGGAAAAAAATGAGGTTGTTTTTTGTTTTTTTTTATTGTGGAAATTCAGATATGATTCTGTATATATATACAGACGGACCTTGAACACAGACAGGTATTTCAGGAGATACTTAAGATGCAGTGATATTCAACTTGCCAGATCTAGATTCAGGTAAAAAATGAAACTTCCTCAGAAGGATCAACACAATTCCAAAAATTGTATATGAAAGAAAGTATGTTAAGACAACTTGTGACTATTCCTACCAACTCTGAAATGTTCTATGCAAACTAATTCTGGCTGCAGTGTCCCACCTACTTTCCAAATGAGTTGCTTGAAATTCCACCACCTTGTGAATCACAGATGAAGTAGAAGAAGACAGTGGAAGTTTTTTTATGTAAATATATTTCAAACTTTTTTGGTTCTTTCATAGCAAATACAGAATGCTATTATGGTTTCCAACCTTACCTATTCTATGATTCTATGATTCACTGCAGTGTAAACTTGAAAGGGAAAATTACACCCAAGTTTGTGAAAAAGTGACAACTGACCCAGCAAACACAGCAGAGCTTAACCACTTGTAGTGATTGTGTAAACCAGTAGCTTATCCATTAGCACAAGGAGAGTAGAGGCAAGGGGTAAAGATTTGTTTCAGTCCCCAGCTGGTTTGCTTCTGCAACTGCCATAAAGATTGCTGCAAGCAACCAAAAAAGCCCAAGGGCAGAGAAAGTTGAAAAAGACATCCTTGCTATTAGACTCATAGAGAAACAACCCCAGATTCTGAACAAAAATCTCACGAAAAAGGCATTTCAAAGCTTCAAAAGACGTATCTAACAGAAGCCTATACACTGAGGACATAGGCTCAAATCCACCTTCCTTGAAGCTGTGTCTCCAGAAGATGAGAATAATGAAGGAACCCAGGAAGGTCTGGGATCTTGCAGGGCAATGTCTTCTGGCCCAATATCTTAAGAATTCAGTCCCCTTCCCCAGTGTAGGTATTTCTGCCAAAGAAATGTACTGAAACGTTAGACTCTGTCAGATACTCTTCAGGTGCTAGTTGTTTATGTTTGCTCTGTGAGCTTGTTGAGATTCATTAATGGCCACTGGTGACAAAGCACTTTGACACCTCTGTCCCTGGACACATTGCAGAGAAACCAGCATGCATTAGCTGGTTTTCTCTGCAGATCGTCTGGAGAAATTATTTGTGAACTTTCTGGCTCCATCATGTGTCCTCCAAAGAGCACTGCAAGGGGGAAGCCACTCCTTGGATTTTTCAGGTCTCTAAGCTTAGAAATGAAAACATGTCTGTTTTAGAACAAACACTTTGAGTTACAAAAGGCTGTGCAATGCCTCTGATGAGTACACTTGCACTGCCTGGCTGGGAATGAAAAGGCACACCTGTTCTTTATGATAAGAAAATCAACCAGTGTAAACAGACTGTCTGTTGGTTTGTTTCAAACTGTCAAAGCTTAACTAGAATATTTTTTACTTGTCAGTGTTTTAGAGTAATGATGATTGTAGTTAACAGATTGAAATGTGTCTGTGAGCTTCAGCGTCAGTCCTGACTCTGGTTCCTTTTCATTAGCCTGCTATATAGTTTTGTTCAAGTCATATTTTTCTGCCTCAGTTTATCTGTTGTTACACTTTGTTTGGACGTAAATTTGTGCAAGTCTTGGTAGAGATTTGGGAGCTTTGAAATAAAACATGTCTTGTCACAATGCTTCCCAATAATACCTCTGAATAATGTAAATAATAAATGTTTTCATTGAAATATCATGTACTTGATTAAACATTAATTAATTAATATTTCCTGGAGATTTTTATGCGGGAGAAGTAGATTCACTGATTCTTTTTGTAAGACATCCTTCAGCATGTCTTACATCATACTTTGAAGAAAGAGAAAGTACAGGAGGTAATTATGGCACTGGGAAAATGTTGCTCAGAAAGTATATTAGCTGCCATTTCTGCTTGGTGCAACATGGTTAACATAGCACATAGCATCCTACAGATAGCACGTTTAGTAATTGATGTGCTGATGGAATTAATTAAGTATGAGTTTCATCTGAATAAATGCAGATATTAACAAATGTCGATGCATACACCCATGTTAGTCTCCCCAGACTCTGTTTGTACTCAAAGGAGTGGTCCATCCTATTCTGAGAAAACCAACCAAACTACATCACGTAAAGTAAAGTCTAAAACTTCCTTTCCATTTCCCTCCTATAACTACAAAAGGAGCTGCAAAGACTAGTCAAAGCGCAGACACTGAAACTGTAGTTATCTAAAGACCAATTAACTGAAATCTACATTAAAAGTTGGCGTATATACACATAGGAACTTGATTCACAGCTCTACCAGGAAAGTATCAGGTGATCTTTAATAATTCAGTGACCCTGTTCTGCTTCCGTTTCTCTATTTGCACAAAGGTGATCATGAGATTTATTCATTATGAAGACATTTGCAGTACTCAAGTGAGAAGAATCATCTCAAGTAATATTATTATTTCAGATGATTCACGAAGGAGAATGCCATTTTCAATTCTCTTCTGAAGATGTCTGGTTTGGTTTCAACAGGTGCAAAGACTAAATCCACACTGCATCCACTTCTTATCATGTTAACTTTCCTCACTGAACATTTCTAGTCTAATCATTTCAAATAGATTTTCTCTGGAAATATTAAAAATCATTACCCACAGGATGTGGTATTCATCATAAAAATTACTGGGTTTGTTTGTGCATTACTGTATTTCTGTACCAGGCAATTGCTTTTTCATAGCATGCTTTCTTTCAGCATAACACAGGCATAACAAATAAAAGGCTGGATCTGAAGGCAATCTACAAATGCTAATAGAGGTGTTGTATCATTTTTATACCCTTCCAAAAAAAATCCTAATTATATATTCACTGAGTAACACAATGAGGTACAGCAAGAATGGAAGAAGAGGGAGGTATAACCACTTACCTGGCCTTGAGCCAGGCCTACAGGTATCCCGTGATCTGAGCATGGAAATCAAAGCATGGACTGTAGAATATGTAGCAGTTGGAACACTAAGTGATTTGAATGTTAGTAGTTAGTTTGTCATTGCTTAGCATAAGTACAAGAGAATACTTGAATAGGTATAATAGAATTTTACTTTATAGAGATTTTATATAACACTATTAGAATCCATTATGATTCCAGTAACATGCGTTGCTTCTGACAATGCAGTTTCTATGGCGGGCTCACAGTAAACAGCATTATTCATTTCAGATGGTATAAGCTACCACTCAAAATATACACGTGGATGTACCTGAGAGGTGGGAGACTGCAGGATATTATGTTTGGGCAACACGACTGTCTGAGAAGACACATTATACAAGCATTGCCCTAAAGAGCAACTGTGTCATTCTTAAGCCAACATAAAGGTTTGGTTGCTAATAAACTACATATCACTGGATCAACCAGTTATCACTCCCAAACTGAAAGAGAAGATTGACTGTTTTTTGTCTAATCAACAAGCCTGTGGCAGGAACATTGTGGTGGAAGGAGGGTAACGGGAAGTTGCAATGCCTTGAGGAGATGGATTAGTGTGCAAGGAAGAAAAGAACTCACACTGAGATGAGAGCTTATCTAGAGGGAACCTACCTGAGCAGACCAAGTTCAGACTGCAGCGGATAAGAAATTTCCCTTTTATTTTTTTATTTTTTTGGAACAGATCTACTTGGGAAATAAAAACTAGTAATAAAAATATACCCCTTTTAATTTAGTTCTTGGTAAGACAGTTTTTTGCATGATGTAATTCAGGTAAAAGCCAGGAGGGAAGAAAGAAGAGAATGAAATCTAACAGGTAGTCAGCTGTGAACTAAGGTACTCCTCTTAAGTATGTAAGACACAAGTCTTCCATTCTACTCTATTTGAAAATAACTGAATCTTCTTTGACTCAATTGGATAACCTGATGACTTGAGTTTTACTTACTTTTTGGACTGAGGGGAAGGTAGCTCTGAAAAATAGTGGAGGTCTCAGTAATCGGTAGGAGAAGCATTTCTGACTTGGGTTTCACCAAGCAACAATAATCCTATCATGATAAGACATCAGGATCAAGTCTTCACTGAGTCCAGTGCATACACAAACTTTCATGAATAAGTCAGAACATCTGTTCTTTCACATGTCAGGGCTAAAAAATATTAATCCTGATAGATCCTGAGACATAGAGGCACTGCATTGCGGTAGGGAAAGTGTATGTGTGCCTCTTTCAGAATCAGATCACCTAATCAGTATTATTTTCTGTCATAGATAGTTTAATCCTAGGGTAATTTCCAACCTTTCTCCAGACTTAAGGAATGGTTAAAGAACTTCAGTCTGTTTTTTTATTCTATGAGATCCCCAACCTCAGAAGTTAACAACATTTATAGGTACTCTTTCACCTTCTCACCTTGTAATTAAAATAAATTAGATGGATATCAAATAATTAAATTGTGTTGCATCCTGACAAAAAAAAAATGTATTTCAGCTTTTTAATGCAGTTTGATTATTAACAGACTTCACTGTGATTTACTTCTTGCTTTTGGTAATTGGGTGCAATTCTTCCTTTTTGCGTAGGTCTAAGAATATGTTAGTGACACTTTATAAAAAAAACCCAAAACAACCCTATCTGGGAAGAGTTACAGATTAAAGCCATCCTTCTTTCTTTATGCATCATAATGAGCAAATCTTTTTTTGAGTGCATCAGCCAGACTCAGTAATCTGTCACAGGTTTCTCTGTTGCCACTGTTACCTTTTTAAATGTTTTGAAGTGTGGCTAAATAATAAGGAGACTTAAGCAAATCTGTGTTTTATTATTATTATTGCTGAATAGATTTTATATGCACTCGCACTAGAAATAAAATTAGAACTCCCACATTAAGGGAAAAATACAGAACAATGAAGCAAGAAAACAGCCGTATGTATGTATGTATGTAAACAGTAAACCACACTCCGTTTTTACAATACAGTCCTCTGAGAGTGCTTCATCATGTCCGTGCTTACATACACTGGTTTCCATTAGATGCTTCTGGAGATGTGTGACACTTAACATCCATACATAAACGGCCATTAAAGAATTAAGAGCAATAGCGGGCTAACCACGCAGTTACAGAACACAGCACAGCTTATGTGTTATAGAAATGAAATGGTGAGCATGGTCTGAGTATATGGATTGGAAGCTCAGGCTTTGTTTTTCTGCCTCTTGTAAATTTTGTGACTTTTAAATAGTAAGACCAGGATAAGTTAGTTAACCTGGTAATAAGAGCTGTGCAGTGACTATAGAACAATTCACAGGAGTTCACATTTCTTCTATAAAAAGCAGCTCTGCACCTCATTGTCAAAGATGCATTAAGGGATGAGCCAGTCCCAGGAGAAGGCAATGATATTTTTCCTACAGCTTTTAAGGCAATTTGGACAGTTTTCAGTATAATAGACAGTGGAAAGATTGCCACTGACTTCAGCCTGGACAGGCTGGCACTTCGGAAAGGAAAAAGAGGAGACAAGTCTTTTCATCTCTGGGCTCTTTACATCTTTCTTTTGCATACATTGCCCTTGGTAAGAAAACTTGAACTGGCAAAACTATGCACATGCTGTCTTCAGACAGAATCTGAACTCCATGCTTTGGCCTGCTGTATTGCAACCATAGTTAGGCATGAGCTCAGCTGGGAAAGGATGGCTCAGCTGCCCGGCTGTGGTTTGGAGCTGACAGCTGAATTCACCTCCATTCTGGAATAAACTGGTCAGCAATAGCTGGCCAAACCTGAGCTCCTTTATACTGATCCAAAGGGACCAAGAAATGTGAAGCCTTGGACAGTTTTGAAACAAGTAGTTGGGAAGCTATCTAACATTTAAACCTGGGGCTTAAGTCTACTGGAATTGACATGCAGCCATAATGTACATGGGAAGGTTTGGGATTCTTTAGTTCTAGCCCAGCTGTAATGGGTTTTGACCACTTTGGAACAAATAGTGTTTAGACGCATGCAAATAAAGGTTTATTGTTGGAGTATTAGAATTATTATAGCAGTAGAAAAATAAACCAGAGAAACCCTTTTTCAAGCCATTACATGGTCTCTAAATCCAAATTCTGTATATTTTTTCCCAGTATACTAGCCAGTATAATAAAAAGCATTGTCTGCATCCACAGATTTTATGCCACTTTGAGTACGCACTTTGATCTACACCTAATAATGCTCTATTCTACCCCTCTATTCTGCTTTCTCCCCCTCTACTCCACGTTTGTGAGACCCACCTGGAGCATTGTGTTCAGCTCTGGGGCTCCCAACACAAGAGGCACATGGACCTGCTTGAGTGAATCCAGAGGACAGATTCTCAGTCCACAAAGATGCAGAGGACTGGAGCACCTCTCCTATGTAGACAGGCCAAGAGTTGAATTTGTTCAGCCTGGAGAAAACAAGGTTCAGTGGATACCTTATAACATCCTTCCAGTGTTGCTTTCCAGTGAAAGATGTTTGGAGAAGGACTCTTTACAAGAGTATAATTACATATAATGACAGGACAATGGGGAATGGCTTTAAACTGTCAGAGGGGAGATTGAGGTGAGACATTAGGAAAAAATATCTTTACTTTGAGGATGGTGAGGCACTGGCACAGGTTGCCCAGAGAAGTCATGGATGTCCCATCCCTGGAAGTGTTCAAGGCCAGGTTGGATGGAGCTTTGAGGAACCGGGTCTAGAGGAAGTTGTCCCTGCCCATGACAGGGGGTTTAGAGCTAGATGACCTTTACCATCCCTTCCAACTCAACCATTCTATTATTCTACTTTTTTTTTTTTTTGTGTTGCACAATTTCAAATTTGATTTCAGTATTTTACAGTCATTAAATGTTGACAGTAAGACACATCTTGTTTGGGGATAAGTGAAACACTACAGTTTCTTTTTCATTTTACTTAAATAAAAGTTTCAACAGGTTTTCACTGCAAGTTAATGTGGAATTTATGTTACTGTTGCTGTGTTTTCATATTAACTATCTCATTTCATTGAGCAATTTCTAAATGTTTAATTGTAGTTCTAATGGCATTAGATTAAAAAAATATAATTAATTGGAATGCCATTTTCAGTTCCATAAACCCAGAGATTATTTGAGAATCTAAATATAACTTTTGATAGTTGAGGGGTTATATAGGTCACAAATAATTCGCTTGACCACAGTATCAAACAGTATTGGGTTTCAAATAATATAGAAATGCGATTTTTAGGTGTCTAGGCATTCTATTCACTGTTTGGGGAGGTAAGAAGATCTCTTAGAGACTAGCTCTGTTAAATCAAGTTACTTAAGGGAAAATTACATTCTCTTTCTGTAGAGATTTTAAGATTATCCGAATCCCTATAATTAAAATGAAAAGTGCTC
The DNA here is from genome assembly GCF_034315485.1 of Pezoporus occidentalis. Classification (NCBI taxonomy): domain Eukaryota; kingdom Metazoa; phylum Chordata; class Aves; order Psittaciformes; family Psittacidae; genus Pezoporus; species Pezoporus occidentalis. The sequence goes on along the minus strand of NW_026915713.1, from coordinate 6,243,234 downwards.
TCTTTATTAAGAACAAATTCTGAAATTGTTAGAGTAAAAAGCAGTGAAAAATATTTCTATTTTTACTGAAAGAAAACACTATAACATATGAAGAGAATTTAGACCTTGTATCTTGCTAAATCATTAACAAATTATATTGACATTTTAAGACAAAATATTGTTATTTGGATGCACATTTTTAAAATTTCTGTAATTAGATTAATAAAAAAATGGGAAAATATCAGAACTAACATTTTCTGGTGTCTTTTCTTCATAGTAACATGTATTTCAAAGTTTTATATGTGTGACTGTGTGTCAAGAAATTTTGAGTAGCTCTTTACCTAACTATTAGGCACAAACAGCATCTAACGAACATCATTGTTCTATGCTGGACAAGGACAAACATTGCTCTGCATACATAGTCTTTCCAATGGTGATAGCTTTTATATCATTTGGAGCAGAGGGATGTTTAGAATTCCTCTTTAACCCAATAAGCCTGTTAAAAAGTTACACAGATCTCTTCTTCAGATTATGCAGAGAATGCCTTCAAAGTTTAACACAGGGTAATTAAAATAATTAAAATCCCATTGGTGTTACAGGTTTGCCAGCCCACTAACTGCAACCAGAGGAAAGAAGTCACTTGAGAGTTTCTCAGCTTGCAAAGCTTACTGAACACTTTGGGTTAATCTACAACCTGCTCAGCAAACCTACCAAGAGATGAGAAAATCTCATTTGCTTATTCAAAGGCACCATGAAGGACAAGAACACTGCACAACTAGTTGAAGAATTCCAACAATGTTAAAGAGACAAGAAATGGGCAGCAATCATTTCCCTCAGCATGTTTCTTCCCTGTGTGCTAGCACTTCACTTTGAATGCAAAAGAGCTTAGAGGTGGGACTTCTGGATAAATACCAAAGGTTACAAACCTCTCAATTAGAGCTTTCAATTGAGCATTTTCTTTGCCTTCAATATATGGCCTTTCATTTATTTTTATTTTTAAGGGCCATTCCAATCTATGAAACAAAAATTAGTTACAGGGCAATTGCATTTTCAGGGAGATAACTGTTTTTTTTTTTTTTTCCAAAAAGGGTAACTCATATAAAATGTTACAAATAAAATTAGACACAAAAGAAGGGAACTTGCATGTATTTGTCAGGTATGAATGACTACATAAAATTGCATACTTAAACCATACCCTAAATTATAGATGAAAAGAAGAAAAAATAGTAGGCAGTAAAATGAGAGTTTGAAATTAAAGATTGAGTTAAAGAGAAGAAATAATTAAAGGTTTATAGAAGATTTTAAAAGGAAAATTATTTTTCTGGTGCTGTGTATGTGTCTCTTGAACTTATAGACCAGCAAAAGCAATCATTACAGAAAGTGGAATTTCTTTAATATGTAGAAAACGTCATGGAAGTTCTTATATTTTGTTTGTAAGTTATAAAGTAAAATGAAAAACTAACCCCTCATCCAAAAAAAACCAAAATGAAACCCCACAAACAGACCAACAACACCCACCTTTGGCTGAAAAAAAAACTAAAGCCAGGCATTAAAATACTTTTTTCTTTTAATACTATATGGATTATATGGATAATTTGCTCAGAACTGAAGCAGCTGAATAGCTTTCATAGTCTGACCTCACATCCCCAGCGGTCTGCATGTGAAGATTTTTCTCTGTGAACAGAGTTAAAAGATTTTTTTCTCTCCATTTTTCTACCCAGAACTGCAGTAGAAATTCTATGCAGAGATTAGTTTCAGTATATTTTCAGCATAAAGGTGCTGTGCTCTGGGCAACTCTCTTGGTATTTTCTTCAATATTATGACTTAGAAACACTTCCCCCCCCCCAGCATACCAAGAAAGCCATAGAAACTGAACGGTGTTTTCCAAATACCCTGCAACATGCATATTTGCCCCAGATATCACCTCCATTAGGGTATGTGATATTTCTTTTCATTGTACCATACAACATGATTCATGTCTTTGTTTTCTCCTGAATTCACTTGAGAGCTCTGTTTTTCCTGAGCTACAAAAATGAAGCAACTTATTACACCTACTTCAGATGAAGACACACTACTTTATATACATTAATGAATGCTATTTAAAGAAAGAATGTCAAGTTTAGAAAGCATCACATCTCTGTCTAACACACTGTGTTGCAATGACACGTCTGGTTCAGAACCTTATGACAATTGTCAGACAGAGAAGGACACTGGGCTCAAGGAAAACGAGATAGTCTCTGACCGTGATTTCAACTGGCAGCTTGGCACCATTTTACATGCTAGATAGAAGCACTTTACAGTGATGCACCAAGCAGATCCAAAGACAGAATATGGCCCTGATGAATCAAATCTTGAGAGATGGAAGATGCCATCTGCAATTGTTTCCTTGTCTTAAAGATAGACACTCTGTTTTCCCTTCACTCTCCACAATTTCCCAGCACTGAGTGTTTTTATGAAAGCTATAGGCATTAGATACACCAAACTCCATTCACTCCAAGCACCCCTGGATAACTCGTGTATTTCCCCAGCTTCCAGTCTGACTTGCTGGAGAAGGTCTGTCAGCCCAGCCTGTTCAATAGCCATCTCTGTGAGTCATAACACAGCAGCTCCAGATGGAAGATAGGGAAACATCTCCCACCAGAGTTATCACCAATTCACTTCCCATCAATCAACCAGCAGCTGGGAGTGAAGAATCGTTGCCTGTTTTGCCTGTCTCTCTCATGCCAAGGACTCAGCACATTAGAGCTGAACTTTCTTTCACATCCAGTCCTTGGGGAAGGAAAAGTCTGAAGCCTCTCACAGATTTCCCTCATGGCTACTCAGACTACCACTGCCAAGCATCATGCCAAACTTAGTGTAAGAAGGGGACATTTTCTTAGTGTCTTGACTTAGCATTTTTGATTCAGAAAATAAAGCTTTCTGGCTTGTCAAGACAAGCATGTGATTTACAGGTGAGATCTTGTCAGTTTCACCTCCATCCAAAAGACAGAGAAGCGTTACATGTATTATTCTAATGGCACAGGAGCAAGTGACTGGTAAGCCACAGGAATGTCTGGGTTAGCATGTGGGAAGCAAACACACTGAATAAATGTGATTGCTCATGCCCGTTCTGCAGTTGGTAGAAGTAGTAGGAGTTGGCTGGTGAACTGTGATAACAGTGAGAATCTAGTTTTTTGCTCTGTAGCAGCAGACGTGGCAGGAGGTGGCTTTTCCTTCAGCCAAGACAAAAATGGAGAGTGAACAGTTGGAGCATCCTGGCAGCAGAGTTTTGGCATGGAGATGCACAGCAAATGCTACACTGTGCCAGCATGACCTGCTGAGCGGTGCTTTCAGCCATCACCTGCAGGCATGGATGGCCGCCGAAGCTGATACCTTGGAGGATATGAAAGAAACAAAACTGTGTGGAAAACAAAACACATAGCCTTAAAATAGTATCTCCTAATCTGTTACAAACTCAAGCAGTATGCACCAGAGAATACTCCTCCGCTCAGAATTACATGGGCTGGCATATACAGCCCTTAGTTTCCTTTGAATTAATAACCCTATGCCCCCAAACAAAGATGTTTGCTTTTACAGAAGATGATGAGCCTGCCTAAGTGGGAATGGGGACCTGGCCTGCAGGGGAAAGCTTGATTGCTGTTCTCAGGAAGAACATTCAGTTCCCCAAATTTACCCCTCTGTACAGTGAGAAGGCCTGGAATTCAGTCTCCTTTTTCAGGATGTTTTTAAAGCATTAACTCAGACATTTCTGCCATGCATTAAACAACAAGAGGAAGCTGAAACAAATCTACACCACACAAGATATTTCTGTGTTAGGGGCCTCTATCTGATGAAAACTCAGTCATAGTTCTGATTCTCACCTTTCGTTAATTATGAAATGGCGTTATTTCCCTATGTTGCATGGGCAAGTGGGCAGGATCAATTTGTACCCTTTCAAATGTATTCATCTGTTAAAAATTTTACTCAAATATTATTGGCATTTTATATCCAGGGGAAAAGGACCAGTGAGTAGATAAAATCATACACTGCAGGACAGAGAGGAGCAAAAATATCAACCCAAGATGGACAAAAACAGTAAAGAAAGAAATTCAGCTGGGAAGCGAAATAGTACTATATACAAATTATATATAGAAAGAAAAAGAGAAGGAGATCTACTTCTGTAGGCTAGCCTTTTGTGAGCATCACTTGTATCCCTAGCTTCTATATAGGTAGCAGACATTGCTTTTGCAGAAAACCATGCATTAGGAAAAGAAAGCTTGAATCACCTATGGGGAAAAAGGGAAAGGCCATAGGGCTAAATCATAGGACTCAAGGATTTGAACTATAGGTACAAAGCCAAAAAATACAGTGACAAATTCATAAATGCTACGTAGTTGCTCCATTCAATATAAGACATTGTTCACTGCCTCTAGTCGTGGGAGATATTTTATTCACCTAGAAACCTATCTTCAGTCTGTCTAAAATAGTATTTTAGTTCTAAGATACAGGGATGTCATTAAATAGAGGGCATCTGACATTGCCGTAGGGCTTCCCAATTGAAAAAAAAATGCTCTATCAGAGGAGTGAATTTGGCATCATTATATTGTTACTATCTACTGAGTTAAATAAAAATTATACGTTCACTGCACCTTTTGTACTTTGGAGTCTCCAGGGAAATCAGGCAGATCCCAAATTGTCAATCAGAAGCAAAAGGGGTTTTCAACATTTTAAGCAGGGCAAGTGTATCACCCCTCCCAGTTTTAGCCAAAGGAGTGGAATAGAAGAGAAACCCAACGGGAATCTGACTTTGACCCTCTTTCTGATTTCCCATAGCAGCACTGAACAGATCTTTTGTAACCTATTGTGAAGACTTTCTAAGATTTTAATATCCCCTCCTCCACCCCATCTCCTTTTCCCCCAACCCATAATCACTGGAAGCCAGCATGCAACTCAGTGATAAAGCAGGTTTGTTTGCAGTTGCAAAAAAAAAAAGACTCTGCTTTCTTAGAACAGTCCTCTGCTCATTCTTAAGCTTTCTTCTCCCAATCCCCCTGTCACAATTCAAAAATGTCATGTTAATGTTTTATAGGGAGACTTCTCCTGGCTCCTTCTTAGAAGCAGCAGTGTCCTTGAATAATTTATACCAGTGTGTTTCTGCTCTACTTTTTTCCTGGACTTCAGTAAGCTTCCATGAAGGAGAGGGAGGAGGAATCAAATACTCTAGCAAGTATCTGCCTCTGCATTCAGGGTTTGTCCTCCATCATTTTCCCCTGTCTGGAAAGACAGAAAAGGAAATTCTTCAGTCAGAAATGTTAAAGGTTGATTTTAAGTTTAAGACTAGCAGGGCATTCTGATAACACCTACAAGGATCACAGCAGGTAAAATCAGGTTGAGCAAACACCTGCTTGTCAGTACTGTGTTTGGCATAGTAACTGAAAGATCTTTTAGTGAAATATGAGGTAAGTAGGGAGTTTGACCATGCAGGGGTCTCCACCCAAGCCTTTACAATGCCTCCCAGGCTGTTTCATAACTTAAACCATTTACATCTTTGCTGAGGCAAATTTTAAAGCAAAGCAAGGCAAAGCAAAGCAAAGCAGAACAAAACCACACACATACAAAAAACATTACTACCACCACTCCCCCCCCCCAAATAAATTAAGAAATATATCCTGCAAAGGCTGCAGGACTGCTGCAGTGCCCCTTCTTTAAGCTGAAACACAGAGAAACAGAAAAGGGCAGGGGACGCCCAGGAGTGGGGCTCAGGCTGAAACCCCCCTGGCAGCAGCCAGAGGACAACTGTACCCTCCTCCAGCTACCAGGCCTCCTTAAAAAGCCTCCCTCCAGGGAGAGATGGCAGACCTGCCACCCAGCCGTGTACTGTGTCAGCTTGCTGCCTGATGCAAAGTCTGTGCTGAAGGTGCTCTCCCAGCCAGGGCTGTTTGTCCTTGGCTGTTCCCTTAACCCCCAGTCTGCAACCTCTGGTGCAAATGCCCTAGTTTGTAGCAACGTCCTGCTTCTTCCAGGCATTTCTGCAAGGCTATCATCAGCATGTGCAGAGGACAGGTCATCTGATCTTGGTTTATCGCCGACTCCTCTGAAGGAATGTATTTCTAGGTTACATTTCTAAATACATGTATGAAAACTTGAGCTATATTATTATTTCATAGCTTTCTACTCATTAAGATAGAAACCAAGTGGTTAATGTAAGATGTGAGGTTCCCAGAGATGTGGGTCTGCCCCCCAGCTCTGCTCTGAGCCAAAGATCCTGGTTCAAAGTGGGGAGATAGATGCCATGAATGACACATTGCTGCTCTCACTACAGAGACTGGCGTACTTTGAAATACCAGAAGGTTTCTTAACTGCCACAGAAATATATTCATGTTGAGAGTATGCAACTGTAAATTTTAATTTTGGTCATAAAATGTAAAATATAATAAAGTAAGGGGTCAGGTGTTTTTAGCCTTAAGAAGCAGCACCATTATGATTTAGATATCAGTCGTAAGTTAACTCCAAATCAATATTTGACAGTTGCACTATATTTAAATTATATTGCTGTAAAGTACATTAAGAATTCACTGTTGAGCATACAGTTATTCCACAGCTCATGGTAAAGAAAGGCCAATGTAATAAACAATTTATAACTGTAAGCATGTTTCCTGCAATAAAGTTCAAAAACTCATCCTAAATAAATCTTGTGCAATGTGTTATTATAACTCATAATTTAGTTATATGAAGAATTAAAGAAATAAATTATGGTTATTCTCTAATACTCTGTATGCTTTATCTCTGTCTTTAAGAATCATTTCACATGATAATTGATTGCTGGAGCCACATCTCTTATCTGAAGAGCAAAAAAAAAGTTCATAAAATTATGTTAGAGCTTTGGGACCTCTAAGAGGGTATGATATGCACTCATCAGGCCTCCAGAAAACACAAGTATAGTGAACTATCTTATCATTGTATAAGGCAAGGATTAGCAAACGCACTTCCTTTATTAGCGTGACAATTGATTAGAGGAATCTTCTTGCATGCTTCTTAAGTGGAGGGGGTAAGTGGTTTCTGGAGTCAGACATTCAGTAACATGACTACCTACCACTGTTGTGCCAGGATGGGGGGAGCTATTGGATCACCCTGAAGATACTTCATCCTGCTGCTGACCCTACACAGTAATCTGTGGCATTACTGGGCTATACAGAGACAGAGCTACATGCTGTGAGCTTGGCAAAGGAATGTTTCCAACTTTCAGCTGACGCAGTCAGTTTGACACTAAAATGTTACACTTCTCAAGCTAAATTAAAATAAACTAGAATGTTCTAGACATTAGTAATGGCCTTGGTTAGGATTAGGTTTTCCGGTGAGACAAAAAAAGCTGAAAAAGCTACAAAATGAAAAGGGTAAAATTTAACATCCATACAAATCTGAAGATGGAAATGGATAACTGATCAAAACCCCAATTAATTTCCCTGAATTCTCTGCTTCCTTCCTCATGTAGTTATACTCTTCTGAAAAATCATGTTAACCTAAGTCCTTAATCTACTTCTGCTAATATAGAAAGTCACTGGCAGTAGGAGTGGGTCTTCTGCTAGGGCAACTTGAAGTCTTCTAAACTCTCTCAAAGATCATGGGAAAGAAGCTGAGCAGGGTATAAACACTTGCCAAAACAAAGCCTTTGCCTCCAGAATTTCAAAGGCAAGAGCATTGTCTTGGCTGTGTGCGAGCTCCAGCACGTACCAGTGTTTTTTTCAGAAATCAGAGGTCTCATCCACATCCAGTCAGAAAAGATCTCCATTAGGAGCTGCTATTTTCAAAGAGCCATAGTCAGATGACAGCAGCAATCCCAGCTGGACAGTCTGAAAGTGGCTGGGGCAATCCTACACACATCCACAGAGCACAAATACTTGTCACCAGTGTTTGCTTTACAGGATTGTAACTAAAGGCAGAGTTTTCCTTAAAGACAATGGACAGTGATGACATTTCCTCTCAGTTTTGGTCTCCGATGTGTGTTTGTTTTTTGAGGTAGATTGCCTGGGAGTCAGACCCTCATGTAGTAACTGTACAGGTAGAAAAAGAGCATACCAGCCTGCCCTCCAACCAAACCACGGTTGCAGATTTATACTTTGGTAACATTTTATTAGACTGTAGTCATGACCTGTGTCAATGATTCTTCTACTAAAAGTCTAGTCCATTTTCTAATTCTAGTCTCACAGCAACGTGCCAGATCAATATTGAGAGTCTAGGAATTTAGGGAATCATCACAATCTCTGTTGCCCTGCCATCAATGAATTTCTCTTCCCACTACTCCTTCCTACAGAAATAGGCCTGTGTTTCTCTTTTAGGGAAGGTGGCTGTGAAGTTTGTGATGTAACAGCTCTCATACCTCATTTCTTTCAAAATCCAGAACCTTATTAATCTGACTACAGTGATATTATTCATTGATAGTTGAGGAGTCACAAAGATCTTTAAGTCATTTCTCATTAACTCTAAAGGTCAGCTTTGACAGAATCTTATTACCTTAATTTAATGTATGTGGGTGTGTGTGGCAGAGCAACGGTTAAATAAATCAGAGAAGACCTGTGGGCTTCTGATTTGTTACTGTATGTCTTTCTTTCTATAACAGATTTGTTATCTGGCAGGGATAAGTATGGATGAGAGCCAGCTTGCTAAGTAAGGATACACACAATGCTGATGGTGAAACTGGAAGAAGAGAGATAGTTATTACTGAAGTGTTGTGATAAGAATGTAGGCTCAGGTGACATTTCTGACTTTGCAGAACTGGTGCCTACATCCAAAAGGTGAGATAAAAAGAACGGAGATATTCATTTTTGAAACTTTTATTTTGGTGCAAAGTGAGTAACCCAGACTCAAGGAGCTCTAGAGGAACATGTAAACTCATTTTTCGTTCTTCTGGCTTCTAATAGGGATGTGGAACTGAGATGCTGGTGATGCCACAAATTGGACAAGTATTTATTTCTAAGAAACTCCCTCATCAAAAAAAGAACACTGGAGACACTGTGTTCTATTTTTGGTAATTTTAAATGTTTGGCAGAGTAATGGAGCACTTTGGAATACAAGCAGGTTTTGCTGATTGCAAATGTAAATAAACTAAGTATAAAAACAGCCAAGTAAATTTTCTAAAATATTAAGAACTGAAAGAAAAAATGAGAGAAAAAACAATGCTAAAAACCATCATGACCAACAAGAAAAACCTTAACATTATTAGATAATCTTCTAAGCAGGAATATAACTGCAGCCGCAGAGAGAGAGAAAATAAACTGTATGATGCTGTATATACATTTGAATTCTCTAGTATATATAAACACAGAAGTCCAGTCAATATACTTAGATATTTATCTCAAAGAAATTAGAGAAAACAATGCAGTGCAATATGCTTTTCTTTAATAAGGTAAATAGCACAATAAGCTTATAATCTTCAAGGCTCAACTTTTTTTATTTCAGAAAAAGAACAGAAAAAAATTCTTATTCCTCAACATAACTAAAAAGTCTTTTTATTCTGTGGAAATTCTAATCTTACTGTAATAACACCGGTAAAGAACTGGGGAGAAGAGGAAGAAAGGATGAAGTTGTTGCATACCTGTCTTCTCACATATCTGTTTAATTTTTGCAGAATTCATTTTATTAAAAATAGTGGTGGGAACCAAGGTAGTTTTCCATCAAGTTTTTCATTTCTAGTGATATGTAGATCCAGAAATTAGCTAAAACACATCTCTAGAATACTGAATGCTTGAAAAGTACATTTTCATTTTCTTTATATCAAAATAAGGAAGGACTGAATTCTTCAGCACAATGTAGCTGTGAAGATTAAAATGCCAAAGTACTTTTCAGTGATTTCCCCAGCTTGCTTATAAATGTCATTGATTTTTTTCTTTTGTATTAGTCATTCCTGAGAAGCCTGAGACTGAACAAATAAATTGCATGGACCTGCTAGCAGCAGTCATGGATAGAATGAAGTCTTTCATAGGTCCCAGTTCAGCATTTTGTTTGAGCATATGCAGAGTTCTTCCAGGCACACTTTTGCAGCAGCTGGCTAAGGCAGGGATCTGTCACACACTGGAGAACACATCTGGCCCATATGTTGTTGGAACAGAATGGAAGCCACACAGATTTCCATAAAAATGCATCACACATCTGTGTCTCTCTGAGCACAGTGGCACAGCTCTTATATGCAGCATTTTTATCTGCTCCAAGATCCACATACTACAAATAGCTGACCAGCAAGACAACATAACCATGGGAGCATTGTGTGGACATGATTCTACAGCACTTTGTAAAGGAATGAAACAGAAGCACATAGGAGAGCATAAGGAGTGATCACATGAATGAGTTGTGTGCTCCATTTCTGTACACTGATAGTTTATTGAGTCTGAACCACAATAAAATAATGCATTGTGCTAGTTCTTGTGTACTGTAAGTTACAAATCTATACAAAGAAAATTGCTGCTGAAGTCATTCAGAGGGCAAGTACCAAATACAATGGAGAAAAGAAAGAAAACAGTACAAGTAATAGAAGGTTCCCTGTTGCCCTATCACATGTTTAGTATCCGTGCATATGTTCTTGAATGCAGATTAGGTAAGCAAAGGTTCTCCAATAGAAGTCAAAAATAAACACTAGGGACTCCCTAACACAGCTCAATTGCATTGCTCCATAACTTTCTGAAGAATGGAGAGTTCAGGAAAAATAAAGGTTCTTTCTTTCTGGTTGGACATTTTTAAGTTATCTTTTGAAGGACCATATAAAATGATTTAGTTCTCAAAAAATAACTGAATTACATAAATAAAACATTACACAAAAGACATCTCAGTGCAATTTATGTGAAGTGAATTTCACAAGGACTTGTCTATTGTAGAAAATTCAACTTATCGCTTCTGATCCTTTTATTCTATCTAAACATAGAAATTTATGTCAGTTCAAAAAAAATCTATTACTGTTTCTCATAAGTGAGTCCATTATTTTCCCTCTATGATCGATCAGGTAAAAACAAGTGCAATAGATATCTCTAGCAGAACCTTGAACATAAAAGACCTCAAGAACAGAATAAGTTAAACTCATCTCACTGTGCACTATAACTCGAAACGATAACCTTGATGCTTAATTTAAATCAAGTCATAGCAAAGACTTCTGACTATAATTGTTATCTGTCATATAAATAAAATTATTATAAAATGAAATTGGACTTGGAAAGGTATGGTTTTGCTTGCTGCATCGCTTGTAAGCAAATTGAAATCTGCAAAGTTTTATAACCCTTTGCCACATTCTTCCTACAGACTTTTTCAGCAATGGAGCCATTTGACTGCAAAAATATGGAAAGAGCTGAAAACAACTGATAAGTTTCCACATTGCTCTCTATTTCCAGAGCTTTGCTAATTCCATTGTATTGCTGACTTTTTCTCTTTGTTCCCCTGCCAGACCAGGGAAAAAGAGATGCAAAATTAGAGCTCATGTTAGAGTATATATCGTTTCACTGGTATAACAGCAGTTTACAGACAGGCAAAATAAGGCAGCAAGTGCAAGTGCATGGTTTTAAGCCAGAAAAAGAAGCCACAGGATCTCAACAGGAGCCCAGCATGCCAGGCTGTATTATCTGGAGGTCATCACATGCAGGTGCCTGCTCCACACACAGCTCAGCAGGATGCAGCTCACTGGCAGGCTCTGCTCCTCTCAGCTAAAGGTGGTTCATGAGGCCACGCTTGGTAGAGGTAGCTTGGCTAATTTCAGTTTGTAAAATGGGGTTATTACACACACCCCTCAGCAAAGAGTCCCATCTCTCCTAGATAACTTCATAGTAGCAAACAGAATGAAGCCTGCTAGGGGTGTTTTAGAGGAGAAACCCATTTTTTGGTGGTGACTCACCATTTCAAGGAGCCTCTCTCTCTCTCTTTTGGCTATAGGAGAAATTACAAATACAAGGTATTCAGCTTACCCGGATGAACAGACCTTCTATTCCCTATGTATTGGTTTAAGAGGATAGTTACCGTACAGGTGTGCTTTATTCAGAATTAGAGATTGATGACTACAAAAAGGGAAATATAACCCCCATTTTCAGGAAGGGGAAAATGTATGACCCAGGGAATTACAGACCAGTCAGTCTCACCTCTGTGCCTGGCAAAATCTTGGAGCAGATTCTCCTGGAAAGCAACAAAAAAAAAAGCAACAAGGTGCTTGGTGACAGCCAGCATGGCTTCACTAAGAGGAAATCCTGCCTGACCAATTTGGTGGCCTTCTGTGACAGGGCTACAGAACTGATGGACTGGGTAGAGCAGTTGATGTCATCTACCTGGACTTGTGTAAAGTGTTCTACACTGTCCCGCATGACATCCTTGTCTCTAAATTGGAAAGACATCAATTTGATGGATGGACCACTCGGTGGATAAAGAACTGGCTGGATGGCCACACGCAAAGAGTTGTGGTCAATGGCTCAATGTCCGGCTGGAAACCAGTAACGAGTGGTGTCCCTCAGGGATCGGTGTTGGGACCGGTCTTGTTTAACGTCTTTGTCGGTGACATGGACAGTGGGATTGAGTGCGCCCTCAGCAAGTTTGCCGATGACACCAAGCTGTGTGGTTAGGTTGATACGCTGGAGGGAAGGAATGCCATCCAGAGGGACCTTGACACGCTTGTGAGGTGGGCTGATGCCAACCTCATGAAGTTTAACCATGCCAAGTGCAAGGTCCTACACCTGAGTCGGAGCAATCCCAGGCACAGCTACAGGGTGGGCAGAGAAGAGATTCAGAGCAGCCCTGCGGAGAAGGACTTGGGGGTGTTGGTCAGTGAGAAAATGAACATGAGCCAGCTTCAGTGTGCGCTTGCAGCCCAGAAAGCCAACCGTATCCTGGGCTGCATCAAAAGGAGCGTGACCAGCAGGTCGAAGGAGGTGATCCTGCCCCTCTACTCTGCTCTTGTGAGACCTCACTTGGAGTATTGTGTGCAGTTCTGGTGTCCTCAGCACAAAAGGGACATGGAACTGTTGGAACAAGTCCAGAGGAGGGCCATGAGGATGATCAGGGGACTGGAGCACCTCCTGCATGAAGACAGGCTGAGGAAGTTGAGGTTGTTCAGCCTGGAGAAGAGAAGGCTGTGTGGAGACCTCATAGCAGTCTTCCAGTGTCTGAAGGGGGCCTGTTTAGATTGGATATAAGGAGGAAATTCTTTACTGTAAGGGTGGGGAGGCAACTGGAATGGGTTGCCCAGGGAGGTCTGAATGCTTCATCCCTGGCAGTGTTCAAGGCCGGGTTGGACAAAGCCTTGGGTGATATGGTTTATTGTGAGGTGTCCCTGCCCATGGCAGGGGGGGTGGAACTGGATGATCTTAAGGTCCTTTCCAACTCTAACTATTCTATGATTCTATGTCACTTCAGTAGAGTCCTACAAAATCCTTCTACTCAAGGGCAGAGGCCAGTACAGTGCAGCTTGGACCAGTTGGTCTAATCTGGAACTCTGAAAACTTTGTTATTCCCCTGCTGTAAGTTTTTCTTTCTTTCTTTTTGTCCTGGTAGCTCATCTATGAACTGCACATATCTGTGCTTTTTAAAACTGCATTTTTTTCATCAACAGTTCTTTTGAGTTGGGCAAACTCAGCTTTCATTTGCAACACTCTTAATGCTTTAAGTCTGAAAAGTCATTTTAGAAATAGTGAATGAACATCAAAATTGCAAGCTTGAGGCAGAGATCTTTCCAAATAACAGCATTCCTGTTCTTATTACATAAACCTGCTCTGTGGGATTTGCTAACCTCATCCTGTAACTCGGTTAAACACAGCTCCTAGCCAGATGAGAGACACGGATTGATGGAGGTTTGATATTCATAAAAAACTCTGGTTGGGGCCATGATCCAGTAGCTAGCATGAGTCTCAAAACAAACATGGATGGAGGACAGCAGGCGACTTTAGCTAGGAGTCTCCCATTTCCCTTCATGCCAATTCTTATCAGGATGGGTTTTGAAAAGCCATTTAACCTCTTCTTCTTTCAGAGTGGATGATTACTTTCCAAAATTGCATGGATGCTATGACAGATAATTAATTATTGTTGTCTCATGCTTTATAAATTTAATTAGTATAAAGATGGTTAGCAGGAAGAAACAGTGCATAGAAAATGAAGGTGAACGGAGACGCAACGCTAGGAAGGCTCCAAGTGTAGTAAGATAGAAAGCATAGAAAAACAATAAATAAGGAAAGGAGTTTTAAATAGCAAGAGATGTGTATGAAAGAAGAAAAAGGTGTGCTGCCTTCCAAAAGTAGAGGAGGGGAAAGGGAAATTAAAAATTAGAAGCAAGGCACTGAGATGAATTGATTTGAAGTATAAAGAAAAGAAAAGAAAATGAAAAAAGATGTAATAAAAGCCACACAATCTTTAAAGTAATGAATCTTTTCATTTATTTATACCCTTTTTTTATATGAAAAGAAAATGGTAGACCACTCATACTGAGCTCACACTATGTTAGCACAATACAGCTATTAATTCCTGGATTATGTTGTTAAATAATTAACTTGTGCATCATAAGTAAATAATTAAACCTTGGTTCTCTAAACCTAACTGCGAACATAAAACTGGCAGAGTGATACCAGATTTTAGCAGAACCAATATTGTAGTAAATTAGACAAACTGCAAAAATATTCTAAAATCTGTAGCTGTAAAGACTGTTAGCAGAAGCACTTGGGCTCCATTTCCCCATGGAACAAAATAAAATGGACCATCTATTATTTAAACCTCCTTTATTAAAGTTTCATCTGGAGAATATGGAACCATGGATTGCTAGTTGCTCTGCAAAATACCTAGATCTGCCCTGGGTCTTGTCCTGTTGGAAAGGGTCTGTGATTTTGGCAGCAGGATGGGAAAGGGTGTCACTGTAGAAGGCTAAGGCAGTCTTGAGTTCATGTTAAAATATCCTTTCCTCCAATATCCCTAAAATGAAGAACTACAAAACAAATCCTTACACCTCAGTGGACAGTAATTCACCAGTTCCATGGCATTATTTAATAATACTAAGAACAAGCAGCTTTTAAATCTAATAATATTTACTCTTGTGAAAGAGGAACAGTAAACAAATTAAAAAGAATCATTCTTTGCATCCACAGCACAAAATAATTCCTTTTCTCCCATGAACATCTGTTTTATTTTCTGATATAGCAAAGCACAGGTACAGTCTAAGCAGGGCAATTAATCTGGATTCTGCCATCATCACCATCACGCTATTATTTTTATATTATTTTACAGTGAGAGGTCATTGGAAGCACAGATCCTGCTGTGCAGAGTCATCACATTCCTTCATGAGAACAACATGGTAGGAACAAAAAATCTAAGGAGCAGCAAATAATCATTCCAACAGAAAAATGACAAAACACTACAGTGGTTATCGAGCAACACTCATTTCATTTGTTCATTCTTGCAATTTGGTGTTTAAAAAATAAATAGAAGACATTTTAATTTTTAGAAGCCCCCACCCCTCCAGGTCCCTGATGCTTTGTCTCACAAAACACTTGCTAGCAGCAAGAATTTGAACTGTCTGAGTACCAGCACAGGGAGGAAAACATACCAGAATTCCTCAGCACTCCCTAAGAATCTCCACATCTGGGCTCAGGCTGATTCCACAGCCATGCTAGTAGGGTCTGTCCTTCCGTCCCTGCCTGGGGGTTCATTTCACCAAGCCTGGGCATGGGCATAGGCAGAGGAGTCGGCCTCAAAGTAGCACTCAAGCTGCCCACAGAGGGCCTCAAAGGTGGGGCGCCCACCTGCCTCTGCACTCCAGCACTGCAGCATCAGCTCATAGAGAGGCACCGGGCAGGTCTTTGGCTGAGGAAGTCGGTACCCCTTGTCCAGCATCTGGACCACCTGGTGTCCTGGCATCCCTGTAAGCAGAAAGGAGTTCATCAGACTGCTGGGGGTCTACTTAGTGATGCCACATGTCTGTATCTGTTATTGAGATAAGGCAATGGGATGCCTCACTGAAAAGTACACCTGCACACTGAGGGCAGAGCTGGCCTCAGCAGGTGCCTTCAATGGCCACAAGCCACAGCAGTCACTGGAAGATCCCACACCAGCAGCTAAAAACACATCCAGCATCTCCCAGCCCCTTTGCCCCAACTAAGCCACCTGAGAGGTATAGCGAATGAGTTGTTCTGTGTGGGAGGCTTTTTCTCCACCACATGAGTTTGCTGAAATTTTTCTGAGATCTATTTTCCTTAATTTATTCCTAAATGTCCCTAGTCTCAGCGACTCCAAAATATCCCAAGAAAATCTGCCCTAATTCTGAATTTTTCTCACATTTAGAAAGTTTTCCCTAATATGACCCTTAAATTTCCTCTGGAGCAGCTATGTGGTGGCATCCTGCCTGCTCTGTCACTACAAGTCACGGAGAAGAAACCACTCCCCTACATTTGCTATACATTTCTATATTAAGACTATTGTCCTTCCCTTCTAATTTTTACTCTTTTAATTAAATCTTGAATTATGTAACTTTTTCTTCTTTTCCTTAGATCTCTAAATGGTATTTCCTCTCTACATTACCCACTGTGTATCAATATACCTCTTCTCCTAATTAATTGCTGAGGCCAAGCTCCTGAAAGTAACATCAAGTAAGCAAATAGCCATAGCAAAAGCACATTTTTTACTGTTTAAGTCACAGGTAAACTACGCCTTTGCAAAGGGATAATGCTGAACATATTTTCAGACAATACTGAGAATTATGGTCTTTCTTACACATAATTTATACTTGAATAGTTTATTTATGTGTGCGTGTCCATATGCCCAGACCTATAGTTTATATAAGAAAGAGTTGAGGGGTTTGGGCTTTTGTTTCCTTTTATTTTTTTTTCCTCTTTTCAGAACAGTTTCACAGGCGGTGAGGGTAGGAATCAAAAACAAAATCAATTTTTCCTTTTACAGGAAGTACCAGTTTGGGACCCTGTGAAATGTAGCGTATGATGAACACAACACCCCTCAGGCCTATACAGATGCAGCATAACTTTTTTTTTGCTTTAGTCCTTCCCTTGTGTTCTCCTCACAGCACAAAATGAGTCACAGTCAATCATCTCACTGATATCTTGTGTTATTGGAGGCACAGTTCCTTGAGCATTTCTCACAGTGCTAGGAATAATAGCAGCTCACATACTTTTAAGGTTGGTGGCATTTTATTCCTAATTCTTGTGATCTTTCTCTTTTTTAAGGCTTTCCACTGCAAAAGTCAAATATGAGGGAAGGGAGTAAAACCACTTGATTTATTTTTCATTCACCTTCTTCCTGAACTGCCTGTGCAGAACTACTTCATGCATAATAATCTTTTTCCTTATGAGAGATCCTAAAAAAATAAATTAAAAAAAACAAAAAACAAAAAACAAATCCTAAACAAATTCTCTCCTCCTCAAAAAAAAACAACAAACAAACAAACAAAACAACAACAACAACAACAAAAAAAATCCACCGAGGTCAGGGTGGGAGACAGAAAAACCTTCCCTTTTTCCACATTCCAAGAACTGGCATCTTTGTCTGATGTTGGAGGGAAAAAGACAGCTGGCTGAGGTGCCTGCACAGTGCAGGTTGGCTCCAGCCAGGGAAAGCTCAAACGGCTGCTAATCACACCCTTTGGAAAGCTTCCAGGTAGCCTGGGGCAGCCAGAAGGTCTGACCCACTAAATGGACCTCATCTGAGCAGCCTTTTTTCTTTATTTACAGTTTTAACCTTTAACATGCCCGTAGTACAAGTACTCAATTTTTTTGTGTTGTCATTCTTAAAGCAAGAAAACATTAGGCATCATTTTTTAGGTAAAAGCACTTACCAGCATAAGGCATCTTCCCATAGGTGATTATTTCAAACAGAAGTATTCCAAATGACCAGACATCTGACTTAATGCTGAATTTGTTGTACCGGATTGCCTCTGGGGCTGTCCATTTCACTGGAAGTTTTGTTTCAGGCCTAGCTTCATATATGTTTTCATTTTCCACCTGTCACGGGTAAAACAAGGCAAAGCACTTAAGCACCCAACTAAGCTAAGCATGTGCTTAACCTTATCATCTTTCATCCAAGCACTTGCCTTTCATGGTGTTAAAGCATACACTTTCTGAAGTCTGTTGTTGAACTGGGCTTCACAGTTGTGCAATGCTACTGTTCATCAGAGGCTTTTCTAAAGCATTCATCATTTCAAGTGAGCCCACAGCGTTGGAGTGGTTCATGATTAATTATGACCTGCTTCTGTGAATTCTGGACCTGGCATGCATGATTTCAAGTCTGTCAGGAGTGGCAGTGTAAGCATCCTGCTGACAATAGAGACCAAATGGTTCTACGTCTGATCTTTAGTAAACACAGAAGGCAAGAGGAAGAGCTAATAAATTTCAGAATGTTTCTTCTGTGATTTACTGCAGTGCTGAAGGGCCATTGACTTTGATAACAATCACTTAAGCAGGTTTTGAGGACTAAAGAACAAGCTCTAACTTATTCAAAATAAAATATTAGCTTACAGTGGATCCAATTAATTCATGTAAAATGAAGATGAAAGGCACATAAAAAAAAGACAAATTATTTACTTGCAAATTTGAGGAATCATATCCTTAAAGTTTTACAGCACAGATATCTAAACTTTATTCTGTCTTTGATTCCTACACATAATCTAGTGTATATCAGTCACATCCAAACCTTGGTCAGGCTTTTCACATGCAAATCCAGGCAAATGTGTACAAGATTTTGTTTGATTTTTTTTTTTTTAATACAGAATGCACATTTCCCATCTGTCGTGCCCTATACTGCTGAAAAGACTGGTTGTTACTGTTTTGTATCTATGTCTACGGACCTACTGATACAGCTAGCATCTTGACCATACTGTTCATCTCTAGAAACAAGAAATTATTTCATTATGCTAATTAACACATACAGAAATACAGATTTTATTTCTCACACCTACCCTGGGATCTTTGAATGTGACCATGTTAGTGCTTTGGCTTAGGAGACAGAATACTCCTAAGAAAGTCTGCCAAGATGACTCTATGACAGAGCGTCTCAGTAAAGCTCAGTTTCAACAAGAAATGTCAGCACCTGTAAATTATTACTTTCTTTAGTGAGGACAGAGGAGAACTATCCATTGTAAGCATTGTTCATTTCAAAATATATATTTTTCATGTTAAAAAATGTGTAATCTAAACTTATGCATAAATAGAAGAATCAAAATTATGCAAAAAAGCACTTTCCAAGTCCCTTGATGCCATTGCCTAGTCATTATTCTATACTTCAGTATGTAATAAATCCAACTCTGTTATGAACTTCAATTTCTGCTGCTTGAATGGAAAGAAACAAACAAGAAGCAGAGGGCTTTTTTCTTCATTTTTCTTCTCAGTGCAAGAATATAAATCAATAAAAACAATAATAAGACCTCAGAAATTATGGATTACATGTTGAAATCCATAAAATATGGCAAATCAAATCTTTCCAACTATGATAAAATCATTTTCAGACTTAGGAAATCTCATTTCTAAACCACAGCTCTTTCCTAGGGTGATGTTGGTCAGCACTATTTGGCATTCCACATCCTCAAGGGCTAGAGACAAAAAAAAAACAGTGCAATGGGAAAGAACTTGAAACACATCAGATTTAAAGCTCTAAGAGCTTATGTTATGAACTCCACTGTTAGCCACAGAGAGGAATAAGGTCCCTTTATGATTACTACCTGCACTTGCAAGCATCAAGGAGGCAGTGGGGAAGTGAACAAAGAGAGAATAGCTGTCAATACACTTTTTTATGCCTTCCCTCACAGGCTCAGGAATATAATCTTGCCATCATTCCTGTGATCTCTCTCCATGTGGCAGACACTAGTGTTGTGGACAAAGGTTGTGCAGCAAAACGTATTGCTTGCCACTCTCCTTCCTTGGTGGGTGAGTGGGAAGCAGATACTGGGATGCCATCTTCAGACTGACACAAAGGCATAGGCCAGCTTCTAACCTTGCATGGGATAACACAGGTAGAGGATACAAGTGAACACAGTAGAGGTCCTTGTCTCCCTGGGCATGCTTTTTGCCTGAACCCAGCAATGCAGAGGCTACAGTTCATCTTTTAGTTGACCTCCTCCACCTTGTTACCCGGAGTTAAAGTAGAGCCAGAACACCCTCTCACAACCCACCTTAAAAACTCTTGCAAGTCCGAAGTCTGCCACTTTGTAAACACTGTGTTCACCAACAAGAACATTCCTGGCTGCCAGATCCCGATGGATATAGTTTTGAGATTCAAGGTAAGCCATCCCCGAAGCCACCTGAGCAGCCATGTCTATCTGATGTGGCAGGAAGATTTGGGAGCCTGCATCTTCTGTTTAAAAGAAGATGAGAGAAAAGATAACATAATATTTATGTTATTAACATATAAATAATATCGTGTCTGGTTCAAACAGCCATGCAATACAATAAAGTAACAGCCCAACCAAATGGAAGAGGTTAGTCAATGACACTACTGAAAGTCATGCAGCTAACTTCACAACAACTAACAGTGCCTGTCCCATCTTCTTTAAAAGAGTAAATACTAAACACAGCAGTTGATCTAGGCCTGGAAGGAGCTGCTGACACAGTCCAAAGGAAAGGCATTTATCTGCTGATACAAAGGCAGATGTTTGCCTTTCTGACAAGTGCATAACCAGTTTCGAACTGCAAGAATTAATGTCAATACTCACTGAGAGTAGCCAAAGCTGACTGAAGATGGAAAAGCACAAGATTATCCTTGTTCCGTGTTCTCCAGTAATTCTTAATATACCATTTGCTGTCAACTGCAACTCTCATTTTCACTTTCCAGTCCACTTGACTACTTCACACTGTTCTCTCTGTTGCTGCTACCCAACAGTAGGACTCCTTGAGCTGCTTTCAAGTTGCCTGCCTGTCTAGAAGGACTTTCTGAAGCAATGTGCATGCCGTTCTGACCACTTGCTGTAAGATCAGCAAGTCTCAGATATAGAGATTTGGTAATCAAAGATTGCTGTTCAAATAAAGTAGTAGAAGAAATTTGAAGCAACTTGCCTCCACAAATGAAGGAAAGAGAGTTAGGCCATGAAAAACTGCAGCCAAAAATTGTAAGACAAGTACCCCCCCAAAAAAGTAATTTGAGTATACACACTAGAATACAAATTCAGGGCCTTTTTGGCATTTGGGGGGACAGCTGACCTCATAGAAAAGAATTTATACCCCGAGGTAATCTATTGTACGCCAAATCAGTGTTATATTCAGGCATCACTGTCACCCAAACTCAAATGCTGCAGCACTGAAGCATGAGTGCCTACCTCTGTAGCCTCTAAAATGGTTTCAACTTTCTGTTTCAGAATTTTAACAATACCAGAAAGCTGAGTGTTTGCTGCAAGGTTTATAGCAATTCTCCTTTCTCATTATGATGGCGACTTTTCCTTACAGCCTTTCTGCTAAATAAAAAAATTGTAGCTGGCGGTTTTCTATTGCTTACTTTGAATTGATTCCTGGGTAAGCGTGTCTTAGCATTGGTCTGCATAACCTCCTCCAGTTCTGGCATTTTATCTGACCTAACCTTGGAATCACCCCTTATGAAGAGTGTGAAATTCCATTGTTTATTAATCTACTCTGCAATATCCAGGCCTTGAATTTCCTGCTTATCTGGATGTTCTGAGATGAATAGGTAAAAGAAATGAATTTTAAATTATTAAATTTGCCCTGTATGTGCATTGTCCTACTTCCTTTTTGAGGCTAAAGTCATTGTCATGATAATCGAGCACTAAGATTATTTATTTCTATTGTGACTCAGAAAGTCTCTTCCTCTCACACACATATGTTTAATAGTTTCCTTGACCTTTAAAAAAGATAAGAAGAAAAATCAGGCTGTGTGGTAATCTATGGCTTAACCGTCAAGAAAATCCATCATCAGGCCACAGCATAATACAGCACTCTAAAAGCCTGATACGAGCTTGCTCAAGAGCCAAAACACAGCAATGTCACAGGGAAAAAAGGATGACTCATAAGCCTCGTGTTTCTAATGAGCTGCTTCGATGAGGACAGGAGCTGGAGCTGCTAACCCCTCCTTGTCTTATGCCCTGCAGGACACACAGGTGCACTGTGCTAAAGGACAAGGATGAGATCCACATCTAATGGTGAAGTTGCAGCTGAAAGATTTTTAATTCCATTGTGGCTTGTTTGGTACCCCAGACCAGGCTGGTCTACTGCCTTTAGCATATGGGCTGAGGAGGGGAAGAGGCCACAATTGCTCTGGATGCTGCAGTATTCCTTGGAGGGTTTGTCTGTGTGAGCTGGTTCGGCGCTGCTACTGCTCTGGAGCTAAAGAAGGAGAAGCTATAAGGAGGAGCCTCAGCTGACCAGGAGCTGCAAACTGCACAAAGATAGAGGATGAAAGCACAATTCTCTCTGGGATCTGAAGTCCAAATCATGTACAGTTGTCTCACAGAATTTTCTGACTATACTGCCAAAACTCCAGGTTGGGCCAGCCAAGCACACAAGTTCAAGCACAGGACTACATTAGTGCAACTACAGAGTTTTCCAGACCAGAGCCAGCTCCCATGTAGCTAGTTCAGAGCAGGTCAGAAAAGTTAACAGCTGTATTCATATGGGTATACATGTACTTCAGCTTGTTTTAAAGTTTTTTAAAGGAGGAAAAACTGCAACAAAAGAATAAAGTTAATATAACTTCCACACTCAAACCCAGGCACTACTGGTGAATTTATAAAACCTTCCATGACTTATTCTTTATCCTATAAAGAAAATGTACTGCCTCCATGTGCTTTTTTACTAATATTTTTTGACAAAACTATTGCCCCTATATGAAAAATTTATTAGAGAAAATATTAAAGAAGGCTTAGGGTCTACACCCTGTTCTAAGCAATCCTTCACAACTTCTCATATAGGCAAGACAGGAAAATATTCTCATTGACAGATGTCTGACATTAAATAAATAAATAAATAAATAAATAAATAAGCAGCACTTTCTCCATTTGAGAGCATTGCCTCTGTAATAATTCACTGAACCTCAAGACTGTGTCCCTGCCAGAACAAGCCCCAGGTCTATCAGACTTGATAAAAACACTCATACATTCTATGACAATTTCATTCACATTTAATAACAAAGAAAAGGTTTCAGTAGCATTTTTCTCATATTGGTGGCAGCTCAATAACTCTGCATAGCAGTGTTCATCAGGAAGTATCCCAAAGTACATTTACAGGGTGCACAGGGAATTCACATGCCCGTCATTATTAAGTAGCTGTCATTATGGTGGTACGCGATAGTCACTATGCATGAAATAGTAGAGATTTTTAAAGCTGGAAAAACATACCATGCATTTCTAGGAGGGGAAACTTGACCAAAGAACAATCTCTGGACTTCCCTTCTATTAGTTAGTTTTTAGTAGTTTGCCATATTTACCCATAGTGCACAAAGAAACCCAGTAGCCTTCTGGAAATATCTTCCTGCAGTGGCTGAGTATCAAGAAAGCTTATCAGGATCTGTGCACTGATCACCAGCCAATACAGATCACTTTGAGTCACAGGGCTTTACGCAAACTTCAAATCTCTTTCCTTATTACTCTTATTGACGACAACAACTTTTCTCTGACTAACATTTAACAAAGCACCTGGATCTCTGCCTCCTCCTCTCAGCTCTCTTTATCTCCCTGTGAACAGGCCATCAGACAAGGAGACATACCATTAGTGTGGGTTTCAACTCATCATTTTTACAGTTATCTTGACAGCCGCCTGGAAACCAGCTGACTTTCCTCGATCTCTCCAGGGCTACAGGAATGAGCATTTGGGCAAAGATCAGACCACATACATGCATTGCCCACAGCAAGGGAAGCTGCTGTGCAGCTGCTGTGCAGCTGCTGGCAGCTGATCCACACACAGGCTGCAGAGCTGATGCGTCCTGGACATGTTGTACTCTGTGCACAAACAGGCTAATTTGCACCTCTGCAATAGTTGTGACTCATCCTGTCTTTCTCAGAGCTATTTCTGTGGTGCAATAAATGTTTTAATGCACAGCAATCATTTCCTGATGTGCCAGGCTCTTTCAATCAGGTAAGTAGTAATCTGCTCTCAAAGGAACCAAACACAAGAATTTAGAGGAAATTTGTGCATTGCTACCTGTGGCCACTAAAAAAAAAGGCTGTAATTGGTCCGGTCCAAGCTCAATGCAGCCCATTCCTTGGTGAGGCTGTCACTCTACCAGAGATTTCTATTGCTGTAATTGTTCCTGGTCTCAGCCTCACTTAAAAAATGGTTCCAGAGAGAAGATGGCAGAAGGCATGTGACATGGTAAATACTGTTTGTGGTATTTAGCAGGGCTCTGCCTTATGGGCTGGAGAGAAAAAAAAAAAAAATTAGCAAGACAATTGCAGTGAACATTTTGTCTTCAAGAGATAGTGACAGCCTTAAAGACATTTAGCACCTCAGAGACATCTGCTAAACTGAAAACAGATAAAACTAGAATCAAGCATTTCTCAATAGCAGGGGTGAACTTGAAGTGCAATCATTATGCTAGTCTGCTTCATGCTGTACAACTTTATTTTTAATTATTATTTGCCTTCAAAAGAGCACTTTGAAGTGCTGCTGAAATAAAAGCCCTGATGCGATAGGCAAGGGACAAATTCACAGTGAAAGGCTATCCCTGCCTAGTAATAGATTTCAAAGCTGTTAAGTACATTTTGGGGAAGTGCCTCTATTTCATGTCAAATACAATAACCTATCCTTCTGGATGCTTATAGTTTTCTTCTGTCAGTGTATGTTCTCATCTACTCATAGAACAGGGTGAAAAAATGTGGGTCATTATAAGGCAGGATTCAAACTGTGAAAATACTTTGGCATGCCAAAAAATCATAAACCTCTTTCTTTCCTCTTTTCTCATCCCTACACATGACGAATAGTGTAGCCTTTGTATTAAATCAGAGTGCTGTACTTCTGTCTTTATGTTAGTGTATTTACTAAACTGTCAGCTGTAACACCCCTTGAAATGAGTTTATAGCCATTTGCTTACTTTGAAGGTATTCGAGAAGACTTCCATATCTCATCAGCTCAGTAATAATGTAAATTGGGTCCTCCAAAGTGCAGACAGCATAAAGCTGTATAAGCTTTGGATGTCTCAAGTTCTTCATTATTTGTGCTTCCCTCAGAAAGTCTTTTGGATCCATTGAACCTGAAACAACAGCATATAACAAAACATAAGCTGAGGTTATTAAAGGCCTTCCTACCAGCCTGGCAGTCTTAAGAGAATAACTGAGATTGTTTTCTGTCTTTCAAAGTACATTAGCATCTCAAATCTTCACAGTTCCCCCAGAAAACAGACAGTGCAGCGGAAATAAACAGTTAATGTCCATACCAGTTGCTCAGGGACAGAGAACATATGTGTTCCAGCCTCCAGAAATATAAAGGCTAAAATTAACCACCCCCTGCCCTCCACCGAACAGGAAAAAAAGTGAGGATAGACTGTTAACTGATATAATTTAAGCAAACAACTATGTTACAGCTGGTTAATGAAATGACCGAAGACTGAGGAAAGAGTACCTAGGTAATGAACATAAAATTTCTGACTGAAAAATAGTGCTTCAATAAGAATTTATTGCGCCATTTTTTCTGCTTCAGCCATCAAAGCCTGAAAGCATTGAAATCATGTTCGCATATAAGGAGTAGATGTGTGCATTTATATAAATAAATAAGAAAAACTAAGATTCACATAATAGCAACCTTATTAGAAATCCCAATGTCTGCATAGATGTAACACTAATTTTACGTTCCCTTAAATGAAGAAGTATCTTAATGGGCAATGATTCCAACTTTTTAATTGTTAGATCAGGTCATAATATCTCTAGATCATACACTGTATCAAAGAAACCATACAGAAATGGCACAGGGAGTTAAAATCAGTGTCATGTTCAGCATTAGAGCTCATATGTCCTGAGTAGGGAATTGATTAGAAAAAGTATACACAAATTAAGAAGCAGAGCTTTCTCTGTGAATGATCCAGTAGAGATCAGATATTCTCAGATGTTTGAGGAAGATGGTAAATAAAATCTACCTCACAATATTTGTAGAAATAAATGTGAAATTATCCAACTAGTCAAATATTTCCTTCCCCAAATCAAAACAGCTTCATTAAGAAAAGTCTACAGTCTAGGTGGGAAGGGGAAATGTACCCAAGTCTAGTTTGCTCTATGCCACATTTGAAAACAAACTCTTTTCTTAGTGTAAGCAGAATGAGTCATTTGAGAAGCCAAAGCTGCAAGAGTCTTTATTTTGTTTTTTTTTTTAACATTAGGTAACCAATAAGGTTCATTTGGGAGTTTGGCTCTGTTCCAAACATGAATGTTTAAATGAAGCAAAATGCTGGGAGGATGCTAAATGGCTCAGCAATAAAACTGCAGCAGAAAATCTGTTCTACAGAATGCACTTGTAAATCAGCACAGGCACCTTCGCCCTAGCATCTACCTTGAACATCACCTCCTGAAAAGTGCTCCAACCTATTTTCCAAAGCATAGCAATGATGTGTGATTTCAGAACCTTGTATCAATGCAAAAGGAATGACTCAGAAATGCTTCTGATACAGACTTTATGAAAAAAGAGCCACTTGACTTTGTAACTTATGAGAGCAAAGATTATTGCACGAGAAAGGTGCTTCTCTCCCGTGTCCTCATATTTTCCTTGGCAATCCCATGGGGTCCAATTTGACAATACTGTGTAGCATGCCCTTAGGAGGAATGG
Source organism: Pezoporus occidentalis (assembly GCF_034315485.1). Classification (NCBI taxonomy): domain Eukaryota; kingdom Metazoa; phylum Chordata; class Aves; order Psittaciformes; family Psittacidae; genus Pezoporus; species Pezoporus occidentalis. The sequence continues at coordinate 6,216,583 of NW_026915713.1, read as the reverse complement.
TGAAAGTTAATGGATTTCCATGCTATCAATAAATGGATAGCAGCCAGTAATACATCTAAGTAGGTACAGGCTATACCCGTTTCTTTTTGTCACTGTCGTAGGAAAGTGGTGGCTTGCATGAAAAGCAAATGACTCATATTTGGTCTGGATAAAACAGAGATCAGGACAGTCAGGTGGAAAAACACATCTGCAATGCTAATGTTATGACCTTTTCCTGTTTAAAGCAGCACATTCTTTACTGCTCTGTTTGAACTTTACACCAATCTTAGGTTGTGAAATAAAAAACTAGGGTTGTGTTTATAGAGTTTGGACTCACCTTAGTACTGATTTAATACTGTGTTCCATTTCCTTACTCTTTATAAGATATATGCATTTGTCATGGAAATCACCCTAAAGTCTATAAAGAAGCTGCATGGTATGAAGTATTCTGCCTCTAAAGGTAAATGCATAAGCATGACAAGTGATTTAACATCAGTGCCAAAATTAGACAAGTTGATCCTAAAAAGGATAGAGTATATACTAACTTGGGGTCTACCACATAACCTTCCCTCCTCTATGGATCATTATACAGGATTTCTTCATACCACAGAAAATGACAGTCTGATTTGTTCCCATCATCAAAGTTTGCCTAGAAGGAATCTCTGAGTTTAATCATGTTATAAAATTCTTCCAACAACTGAAACCAAGCAACATGTTTTTCACATACGACAACTTCCAATAAATTTATCAGGAGGGAAGTATTCTATTATCCAAAGAGCAGCAAATCCTTCTTTACTTTGCAGAAGTAATTGATTGTAATAATGATAACCAGTGACAAAGATCACTTAGTATTCCCTGCATATTTTAAAGAGCCTATGTAACCTCTGGTTTTATTTTGTTCATATCTTTAAATAGCACAAGTAGCAGTGACCAAAACCCCTCAGAGCCCTGTAGCTCTTATACTGTAGTTAATAAGTTGGTTGGATGCTGACTGAAAAAAGTGTCTTTATCAGTGTTTTGTCCAAGATTAGCTTTTAGCAACTAGATAAGCAAAGTAGAAACTGCTTCTAAACCCAAGCAAACATGATTATTATAAACAATAGATAAAGCCTGTCACAATAGTGCCAAAGAAGTTCCCATGCATTTCTTTGAGGAAGTTTATATAAGTGAAATATATAAAATATATGCCACCTGGAGTTTCAGATAACTGGACTTTTTTTCCTTAGTTCGTAGTTGAATTAATGTGGTTTTGATGAAGCATGTTTTCAGCAGCAAGTGGTAAACAGTATCAAGAGCAGATTACTGTAAGTAGAAACCACCTGATCAAAAACCAACTAGTCAACAGAAGCCTCTACTGAAACAAGTATCCATTGTAAAAGACACCAATTAGGAGCAGAATGATGAATACCGAAAAAATAAAGTTTTAATAATTTGGTTTTTGAATGAAAAATGCTTTTGTAAATGTCAGAGTCCCTAAGAATAAAATGTTGGAATTTGTTTCTTTAATGCGTTCTATGATGCACTGCTTTGCCTCTACTTTGCCTCTACTTTAAGCCTACTTAAAGCCAGTAATACCACTTCTGATTACTTTCTTTCTGAAAATTTTTTTCCAGTATTGAGAACACTTCACTGTATAAGATGAAGACTCATAATGTGGAAATGAGTTAGAGAAAGGTCAGCCATTTTCCAGCTTTCACTGGCCTAAAGCTGAGTGGACCTTAAATATTTAACAAAAGCCTCCCTTTGTTTGCAACTTTCAATAAACTTTCCCAAATGACTTCAGACTACCCTTGGCCTTCAGAGCAACCTTGCTTTCTGAATAAGTTTATTCAAAATGAATTAATGTGCAGAGTACCCTGAGCGTATGTTGCAATCTTCTGAATAAGATTATGTGTAATAAAGAAATATAACATTAAAAAGACCAAGTTTTCGGTAACACAAGAGACTGAATGTAAACTATGCACATTTACAGGAGAATATCTCAGGTACCTAACAATCCCCAAGCAGCTTTCTCACCATACAGCAGTGAAATTACAACTTAGTGTAAGGTTAGGTACTGAACTAAATGGAATAAAAGAGTTTCTTCTTTTCAGGGAAACTGAGCGGCTTTCCTGATTGCAGAGCATTTTACACTGCGTATGCGTATGCACTAAAGAGATGACATATTGAAGAACTGAAAATATTATTAAAGCCTCCACTGACAGCACCAACCAGAGACTATTTTGGGAAAGCCTCCTGAAAAATAAAAAATAAAAAATCATGCTTGGGCAATTTCCATGCAAAGAGAGAAGCATGGGAGATGCTTTACAATGTGGTAATGACAAATGCATCTGTCAACTTGAATAGGCATAAGGAACTTTCTCAGATAGGATTAATTGGTGATGATAGATGTCTGCTTTACATGCTGACAGTTGGAGAAGCAAGCTACTCCAGACAATAGATTCTAGAGAACCCATCACACTCAGCACAGGACAAAGAGCAAATCCCTGCTGCAATGATTTCCACTTAAATAGAAAAAATAATGTCACAGTGAGGAAATAAAAACAGAAATGTGAAATGACATGTCCAGGGACCTACAGCAAGACAGTGGTGTGCAAAGCCAAGAACAGAAACAGCAATTTTCCTATTTTTTCTATCTGCTGATCCCTACACCTCTTTGATGACTGTGGGTCAACAACTTAAAAGTCAGAGATGATCCTTAAGGCGAAGATGTTCTTGTGTTTTGGTTTTTTCATTCACACATTCATCACTATGTTTTTGCTGGTAAAGTGTCACTAATGTCTCCAAAGTGGAGTCAAAACCACCAGTGAACAAAAAGAATGAGGCATCACATTACTACTGCTTTTTTGTGTAATCACTGTAATCAACAGATTGCAATAAGGATTCAGAGAGGTAACAGGCAAAACATGGACTGAATTTTGAGAATTTCATTTGGGAATGGTACGGAGTATCAGTTATTGTGATTGTGGTGAAGGCACAAGGCTGTGTCTAAATTGTCCACTTTGGTGCTGTTATGATATTATTTCGATTTTGGTGTGGGGAACTGTTTTTGTTGATGTGAGAGAAGTTTGCGAAGTTAGTGTGATCAGTGTAGATTTTCATGAACATTCTTAAATATGTGATTCACCGAGGTGGGGTTATAAAGTATTGGGTTTGCACAGCAAGGTTTTGGTAGAGGTGGGGCTAGAGGGGTGGCTTCTGTGAAAAGCTGACAGAAGCTTCCGCCATGTCCAATAAAGCCAATGCCAGCCAGCTCCAAGATGCACTCACTGCTGGCCAAGGCTGAGCCCATCAGTGACAATGGTGGCACCTCTGGGATAACATATTTAAGAGAAAAAAAAAAAACAAACAAACCAAAACCACCTGCACCATAGAAACTGCAGCTGGAGAGAGGAGTGAGAATATGTGAGAGCAACAGCCCTGCAAGACAGCAGGGTCAGTGTAGAAGGAGGGTAAGAGATGCTCCAGGCACCAGAGCAGAGATTCCCCTGCAGCCTGTGGTGCAGACCATGGTGAGGCCCCTGTGCCCCTGCAGCCCATGGAGATCCATGATGGAGCACATCTCCACCTGCAGCCCATGGAGGACCCCACACCAGAGCAGGGGGATGCCTGAAGGAGGATGTGACTCCACGGGAAGCCTATGCTGGAGCAGGCTCCTGGCTGGCACTGTGGCCTCATGGAGAGAGGAGCCCACACTGCAGCAGGCTTGCTGCAGAACTTGTGACCCTGTGGGCCACTCACACTGGAGCAGAAGGACTGCACCCATGGAAGGGACCCATGCTGGAGCAGCCTGTTCCTGAAGGACTGCACCCATGGAAGTGACTCACACTGGAGCAGTTCATGAAGAACTGGAGCTCGTCGAAGAACTCACGTTGGAGAAGTTCATGGGGGGACTCTCTCCTGTGGGAAGGACCCCATCCTGAAGAAGGGAAAGAGTGTGAGGAGCTGTCCCCATGAGGAGGAAGTAGCAGCAGAGAAAATGTGTGATGAACTGACCACAGCCCTATTCCCCATCCTCCTTGTGCTACTGTGGAGGAGAAGCTAAAGGATTCAGGAGTGAAGTTAAGCCTGTGAAGAAAGGTGGGGGGAAGGTGTTTTTAAGATTTAGTTCTTATTTCTCATTATCCTATTCTGATTTCATTTGTAATAATTAAATTGATTTCCCCAGATCAAGTCTGTTTTGCCTGTGACAGTAATTGGTGAGTGATCTCTCCCTGTTCTTATCTTGACCCATGAGCCTTTTGTAATATTTTCTCTCCCTTGTCCGGCCAAGGAGAGGAGTGACAGAGCAGCTTTGGTGGGCACCTGGCATCCAGCCAGGGTCAACCCACTACACCAAAAGACTAATTTAATCATGAGTCTTGTGATTCTTCTTGCAAGATTAATTGAAATCGTCCATAAATACAAAGATTGCAGACTAATCATTCTCACGTTCTGAAGGTCTCCATAATCCACTACTGGCTCTTGATGGAAGTCTCCAAAGAGTCAGGGGAGGGAAACTGGTCTTGGATAAATAGATTTCATCTTCTGATATTCTTGATAATGAAGTATTGAACATTCTGTTTAGAGATGGGCAACAAAGTGCTGGCAGAAACAGGAATGTGTTGAAAAAAGACTGTTCATTAAATTGGAAAACATCTCTGGTTGAGTTCTTTCTCCTTCAAAATTTCCCTTACAATCTATGAGGACTGTGCCTGGAGCCGTTGTTCATAGCCAGTAGACTGCAGACCCCAAACACTGAAGCTGCTTAAACTAGATACTCCCTAATCATAAAGGCAGGTGGTAACACACACACACCCCCCAGGTTCATCAGAAGGCATTTTCTGTGGCTTCCTTAGGAACCAAATCCTTCTGCAGCTCCTGGTCAGAGGGTTCCAAGGCTGACCGCTTTAAGATCTCATAGGCTCCACCAGCTCAACATTTTCATCAGTTTTAGTACGTTTGTAAATTCTGTGGAACTGCAGAACACTGCTGGTAGCTGAATTTGCCTCCTCCAACTGTAGGCCATTTTTCAGATGCCTAGACCTGAGCTAGTCACCCAGACTTTACAATCAATGGAAAGAAACATGCTTTAATAACATGTTATTCTCCCATTATAATGTACATTTCTAATCTATAGTTTGATTTACCTGACGTGTAAGTACTTATTTCTTCCCACTAATTATTAAAAAAGCCTGACATATCTAAGATGTTAGATGCCTAAAAATAGGGAAATGTAACTAATATGCTATGCCTCAATGTTTCTGAAAGAAAGACTTGTGAAATTTCCAGTTTGTGTGCAATATGTGAAGAATTGGCTCTTGCTTCAAATTGGAATGGAAACAGATTTCTGAATACCCTAATTATTCACAAGGCAGGAATGACACATTTGCATCAAGTGAGAACTGGCTCTGGAAAAAATCCATCATGAGAATTCTGGAAGTTTAATTTTTCCTACATGTTGGAAGGCCATGTATCTAAACACAACCATTTTATGCCTTTTAGCAGCAATAGCTAAATTAGTGTAAGTTCAGAAAAACTGCTTGAAAAATAGGAATACCATTTAACAAGAAACTATAATTAGCCTCTCTAAAGACAATTGAAAATTGATTTAACTCACTCTGTATATACACTTAGAACAAGAAAAATAATGCATACATGGAAGCTTTTATTTTATCACAAGAAGACATAACAAGAGTCAAAGAGAAGACATCGGGTAAATCCAGATGAGAAATCAGACCCACATTCTTACAGATGTAGTGATACACCATTGATAGAAACTGTCAAAGACAGCAGAGGTAACTTCTCTTTGTGCCTCCATCTCAGGACTTGAAGATTTCTACTTGTTATATAGCCAAGAATAAGCTGTGTTTTGATTAAATATAAATACTCTATCTCAGCAGAAGGGTGAAGTGAAATGGCATAAGCCAGCAAAATATTCAGACTATACATGATATAGAACAGATGCACACTGCAACGTAATGCTCAACAGAAAAACTCACAATACCCAAAATCTCTTCTATTCTTCAAGCCTATAAATCTGCGATGTACTGGTTTCACTTTGTTCTTCTATATTGTCTGCTATCTGATTACCTTACTTGACTAACCTGCTCCAACTTGGTAAAGAGAGCATGTGTCGTGGTTTAAACCCAGTCAGGTAACTCGTTCACTCACTTCCCCCCCTTTCTTGCCCTCCCCCTGCTCTCGGAGGGACGGAGAGGAGAATCGAAAAGAATGCAACTCCCACGGGTTGAGACAAAAACAGTCCAGCAACAAATCACCACCGCTACTATCAGCTACAACAATGATAAGGGAAAATAACAAGGGAAGAGAATACGATACCACCGGCCAAGAGAAACGAGCTCCACCCGGAAACCCCTGTCCTTCCGGGTCACTCCCAGTTACATCCTGGGCATGACGTGCTGTGGTATGGAATACCTCTTTGGTCAGTTTGGGTCAGGTGTCCTGTCTCTGGTTCCTCCTGGCTTCCCCTCCTCCCTGGCAGAGCATGAGGCTCACAAAGTCCTTGGCCAAACCAAAACATCGCTTGTTATCAGCTCTGTTCCCGAGCTGAAAGTCAAAACACTGCACTACACCAGCTACCAAGAAGGGGAAAAACGACTTCTACTGCTGAACCCAGGACATTATCCACCCCTTATTCCATACCATTCACGTCATGCTCAGATCCCACATTTTCAATATACCATCACTCTTATCTCAGTGCACTCTATTTTTATTATTTTCCTATTTGTATATCTTATTTATTAAACATAACAGAATGCAGATCATCAGGTGGCAAGAAAAGGACTGTGACCTTGAGAAAGGCGCCCAGGACAGCATGGTTCCATGTTACAATTTCTATTGAGGTAAAGCCATATTAATAGAACCCTCTCTATCTCAGTCCCCAATATTTGACAGAATACTCTGTTTATCACATTCCTCTGTTGTTCTGATGACTTTCTTTTTCCAGCAGGTGTATACTGTAAAGCAGGCTTAGCAAAGAGATTTTGATTTAAAATACACTCCTTACTCCCCCAGTTTAAAGATTTAGATCTTTGAGCCAAGCAACAGGACATGGTCATTTTACAGTGTGTTACACTTGAAGCCTGAAATATCAACTATGTGAATATTGGAAGCTTCAGTCAACAACATATAACATAATGTATTCCTTGATTACTCATAGAATCATAGAATAGAATCATACAATCATAGAACTACTCTTTTCCATTCACTTATCATCTTTATATTATGATGAATAAAATTGTCAAACCTAGCCTCTGCTGTAATTTTATTAGTATCAAACTAAGCATTCACTTAGATTAGGGTGAGGATATTTAATTATTGAAATGTTATTGCTCATGAGTAAAATGAGAACAAGCTATGCAAAACCAGTGTGCTAACTGATTACAGTAAGGCACCCCAAGTGGTGAAAAACATTGTGTAGAGGAGGATAATTCCCTAGAGAAGTGTACTACAAGGTTAAATGCTTCCATGTGAGACTGTTTGAACTGGATTTGTAGAATGAGATAGTTCACAAGCTACAGTGATAGGAGACTCAGTATCACCTACCCAATTTATCAAGATGTTTTTAATAATCAAAGTCTTCATTCTAAGTGCCACTAAATGCAATGCGCTATTTCCTTATCACAGTATTGGATCACAAACTGCAATCACATCCAGGTGGAGCTTGTATCTTCCCTAACTTAGTATAACACACTGTGAAATCAATAAGACTACTACTGTTGACCTTAACAGGAGTCAGACTAGAGTAAAAAAAAAAAAGAGATGGAAAAAGTATTGATTAAACAACCCTTTTTCCCAGCTGAACTGCTATACTACAAAAAGTACCGCAGTAGAAGGGGTTTCTTAGTCTGAGCAATTTCTCTAATTTCAGTTAAACAGAAAAAAAAAAGTGCTTCTTTTTGCTTTTGATTTGCAAGTCCCAAAACACAAACAATAACCTGATACAAGATAGTCCTAAACCACATGCTTAAATTCCTCCTTGTTCAGGAAACCATTCAAGCAGAGCTCAGGCATATTGTTATTTCTGAATCAAAGATCTGAATCTGTTCTGCTTCCTGAAACATGATCATTAATGCCCAGCACAAGCTTTTGTAATTAACCGCAGCTCATTATATTATATCTTTTTAAAAAAAAACATATATCATCCAGGCTACCATTCTTCTTCTTGTGGTTTAAACCACGACACCTATCTATGTGGTTCTTGCCATCTGCTGGCAAGTATTTAATGTTGTCAAGTTACAATGCACAAATTACTTGAAGTAAATGAAAAATAATTAAGAAAAATGTTAAAAGCTTTATCAGTAACAAGCCTATATTATATGCAAATATTGGGTATTAAAAACATTGAGAAATTGTAATTGATCAATATTAACATTAAAGCACTTCTTAAATACAAACTGAACATAGTACGTATTCTATATTACCAAAGGAATCATTATAATATAGCATTTAAGGCAGTAGAAGAAATTCTGCAGGTGACAAACCAGTAGTAAATTGATGAAATGAAGTCATAGAATCATAGAATCATAGAATAGTTAGGGTTGGAAAGGACCTTAAGATCATCTAGTTCCAAACCCCCTGCCATGGGCAGGGACACCTCACACTAAACCATATCACCCAAGGCCTCGTCCAACCTGGTCTTGAACACTGCCAGGGATGGAGCATTCACAACCTCCCTGGGCAACCCATTCCAGTGCCTCACCACCCTAACAGGAAAGAATCCTATATCCAATCTAAACTTCCCCTGTTTAAGTTTGAACCCGTCAATCACTACAGTCTCTAATGAAGAGTCTGCATCCCTATGGGCAAGGCTGACTCCACACAGCCTTCTCTTCTCCACAGCTAGCCTGTCTTCATACCATATCAATTCCCAAGGATCATACAAAAGAGATGTCCTTGCTGGGGCTGCCTTTTTATGTAATATAGATAGAATCATAGAATAGTTAGGGTTGGAAAGGACCTTAAGATCATCAAGTTCCAACCCCCCTGCCATGGGCAGGGACACCTCTCACTAAACCATATCACCCAAGGCTTCGTCCAATCTGGTCTTGAACACTGCAATGTTGAATGATTTCAGTTCATATGGAAATAGAAAACTTTACAAAATTTTAATCCAAAATGCCAAAAAATATCTGGACCTTGAGCTGTACTAACCTTCACGTTTAAGTGCATGGATTTTAAGAATGGTTGCATATACAAAAAGGCTGTCTGTTCAGCAGCATTTTAAAAATAAAGGAACACCCTTGCTAGTATTTCACATTATTAGCATATAAGAGTAATTCACATACCTGGTTTTAGTGTTTTGATTGCCACGGGGGTGGTATTATTCCACAGTCCTTCCCATACCTCACCAAACTGGCCAGATCCTAATTTTTTCAAAAAATTCAGAGATTTTCGGTCTATCTCCCACTGATCAACAGTTTTATATGACAAATCAAAAGTAGTGGGAATTTGTACCTGGTAAAGGAAAGTAAATAATACAGTAATTGATACTTCTAATATTTTTTCAACAGCATATACAAGTCATTGTTAACTATGTCATGTAAAGTCATAACTGATATAAATAAAGTTTCCTTTATTTATCTCACTCACACATGTGATAAAGTGAGATGAGAACATAAAATACAGCCCACATCCTGAGTATTTTTTTGTGAGAAATAGGAAATACTACAAAGAAAATACCCTGCCATTAAAAGTAAAAATTAGAAATCATCCCTCTAGCAAGCTTTTTGAACAGTGGCGAATTGCTTGCCTGAACCTTGTGGTTTTATGTCTGTAATTACTTATGGACAACTAGAGTTATGATGTTGGAGATTTCATCCCCATATACACTTATAAAAAGGTATTCATAAATCATGATTTGGCATATTTTCTCCTACATTACGTGACAGTTTGTCCAAAACATCATAGTGTTTTATTATTAACATGTCAGCTTCAAGAATGAAAGAGTAGGGCTACCCAGAACTTTCTGAAAATAAGCAGATCATCAACATTTTGAACTGGTAGAAGCAGATATGGGGTTAACACCTTCTGCCTGATCTCTGATGAGTTAGCTTGCAAAAAATGCATTGCACAGTGCAGCATCCACTCTTACCTTTGGGCATGGCTTTCCAAGCACGACGCAGAGGCCATCACTGTTCTTACTATAATAGTCAACAAACTCATTCAGAGTTTTGAAAGTTTTCCTTCTGCTTAGGAAAAAGCCTCCTTCATCCAGCTTTCTGATCCTGTAGTGCTTTACAGACACACCATCAAAAACTAAGAAAATTTAAACATATTAAGTTTCCAAGAATTATAGCAGTGGTACAATATAGCCTATGGCCAAAGTGTCATAAAGTTCCTAAATATATTTATGAGGACCTTCAAATAATTTATTTTAGTTTCAAAGATGACAGCTAGAAAAATATTCTTCAAACTAAAGTTCACAGTTAGATACTTTAACATACCTAGCCTATAAGCCTTCAGCTGTTCCGGTTTGGAGATTCTTGCTTGCAACATAAGAATTTACACAAAAATACATAAATACATCTTCTGTGAGGCAGCTCATATTTTCCATCATTTAGGACAGCAAAACCATCCAGAGGCATCTAATTCACAGTAACCATTTAATCAGTTTTTAATATTTCATTTGTCAGTGTTAACATTCTAAATAGCAGCTGATGGGCTGACAGGCATTTTACAGCAAACAGATATAACCTCCCCATGGCCATGATTCTCTGAAAAGTACTCACATCTTCCACTGGTTTTACTGCATTTTGTGCATGGTTGGAATAGGTAAAAATCAGGGCAATAATGCTCTGTTTCAAGTAGCTGGTGACTTTCTTTCCCTTGAAATATGTTTTATTCTAATCTGTTTTTTCCTAATCAAAAATACTTTGTTCTCCTCACCCTCTGCAGGTTATTTGCACACATTTCATGACACCCAAAGTGTCCTCCCCTGTGACTGTGTGAGCATTCTTTAGATGTGTCAGAAAGAAGGCTGGACCACTGCATGCTTGGTGTAGACCTGGACCAGCAAAGACCAGAGACAGATAAACAAAAAAATGGACTGTCATTCATCTAGTGCATTATTTAAGGAATACTAAGCTTGTAATGGCCATTTCTGATGTCTCCATCATATATGACTTTAAGTAACAGTGTTGAAAGCAGACTGCATGCAGCCCAGGGAGTACTCAAGACAATCCATTGGGGTGGGGAAAAAAGTATTTTTGTACCATTAATAAATAAGATAAATACTTTAAAATGCTTTTTATTATTTCATCTTTCTCATCCTTTTTGTGTGTGTGTGTATGTTCTATAATGTACATAATCTATCAGTACAGTAGCACATGTATATAACTTAAAAATAAATAAATGAACATACAATGAGGGTTAAGACCAAAAGTCTTTTTATTGACAAGGGTGCACAATCAAAAAAGTTTGGAGACCACTAGCTTAAAGATCTCCTTTATTAAAAGAATATCAGTAGTAGCAGTGGTGGCTGAGCATCAACAGAGAGGGCAGTTCTGAAGAGCTGGAAGGGGAGTTTATTGCTGATGCATAACACTCCATGACTGAGACATCACTGTCCATTTCCAATGGGCAATGAAGATTTTATGCTACATACTGAAGGGTAAGGGATTTAGATACTACTAATGTCATGTCTGTTAACTCTAATATTAATAGTGAACAATGAACAATGATAAGTAGTGTGATAAATTTTCTGCATCTCAAACAGAAGATACATGCATCAGGAGAAAGAGGGTTTTGGATCCTAGGAATTGCAGGTGGAAAAATGCTTAGAGCTCAAGGAATGGTAGCAAGCTGTAATGAGATTAAGTGAGATGAGTATTTGAAGGTGTGGAGGGGTACTTCTGTCACCTGTTAGAGCTGGTGTGGAAGCAAGGTGAAGGGAAACAGCCTGCTTAATCAGGTTGGGGACCAGTGAGACTGAGAATCAACCAAAAAAGGCAAATGGGAATCATCTAGTGAGCTTGGGGAATAGGTCAGAAGGAGAAACACTGGAGTAGGACTAAATGTGAAGCACCTAATTTTGGTAAAAGACAAGTAGCAATAGGTTAAAAAAGGGGAGAAAAATCAGAGTGGTCTCCCAGCCTGCATTTAAAACAATAAGATGGATGCAGAAAGAGCTCTCAAAGGAAGGAGGTTGCCTCAGTTGCCATCCTGGTTCTCATCACCAAACATTACACCTTTGCAATAGACCAGGTGGGTTCTTCCACATCCTTCAGTTTGGGAGATTACCATTGTCTGGTTCTCAAGCCCCTTACACAAGACAGAAGTCTGAAAAGCGAAAGGGAGGCATAGGGAAAAGGCCTTCTGCTGTTTACCTGCAGTATGTATTTCAGTAGCCAAAATTCCAGCAAACATATTCAATTTGGTAATGTTGACCAGGGGGGTCTCTTAGTTAAATAATTTAATAGAAAATTAAAATATTTTTCAATTATAAAAGCAGCCTCAGCATGGTACATTTGAAATGATAATTATAAAAAAGCCCAATATTGTTATTGTTCTCCTCTGGACATATTACAGCTGGTAGATCTTTGATACAGGCAACACTCCATGAAGTTTGGCAATCACTTTTGTTATAGTAACAGACACAGCAGACAGCTATATATCATATGTAGAAAAAAATCGAGAAAAGTATTGGTTACATGCAATTAACAAAGGTGATATAAGTTATAATTTGTCTTTTAACTGATTAAGTTACAAAGGAAAAACTCTCCTTCCTTAAGTACTATCATGTCAGATCAAATATTTTTCCTAGTGTACTGTGCGATTGTCATCCCAGACCACCAGAGGGCATAAAGGAGCTGTTGAAAATACTAGGGGATTTTATATCTGCCATAGGTAATATTTTTAGAGACCCGAGAACTTGCAATTTTGCATGAGAACCAGAAATTAGAATGTTTGTTAATATAACTCCAGAGGATAAGTACATCGCACCTTTCAAATTCCATTTCTTTTTAATTTAACATCCATAATTAATATATTTTAATTATAAAATGCATGTATATTTTTGTGATGTATCATTTAGAAATGGGGCTGAAGCAAAATGAAGGAAAGGGTAATTCAGTAACAACAGGCTGAAAATGTAATGACTTTTCCAAAGTTCACAGGAAATGCATCTGACCAAATGAATTGCTATTTATGATACATTGAATAAAAGGCCAGAAGGATGACTGTTAATCCAGTCTCAGTTGTATATCACTACCAACAGTAGTTTGACTACCTACTTAATTTATTAGCAGCATTATAATCATTATTTGTGAAGCAGTTAATGTTAATGCAAGAGCTGATTTGAAGGAAGTGCTTTAATTTCTTAAATGAGTCTTGCTTAAAGTCTTAAAACTGGCAGTCTCCAGGTGTGGCAGTGATGTGTGTAGAGAAGCTGGAGGGAATTTCTGCACTGATGCTATTTCTTCTTGTGATAAGCAGCTGAGATTACTGCTATATTTATTATGGGGTTGTTTACTTCTATTTCAGGGCTGATTCTAGCTGTACAAATCCTGCACTGCCCACTTGCAGCACTGTATCATGGTGTGCCTCCTGTGACCAACACAAAACAGAGTACGTGTCACTCAGGGAAGTGCCTTCAGTCTTCCCTACATATGTGCCAAACTGCTAAATAGGACAGGGTCACAACTTCAGATTCACACAACTGGAGAGCATCTGGGTTTGAAGCCTGAAGTGGTTTCTCCTCAACTTGTCCTTCCCAAAAGAATCACAGTTCCCCATTAGATTTCTTCATGGTTTCAGTCTAACAGAAACATTCTCCTCTCCCTGCTTCCCATCTTCATAAGGCTGGGCCATGAAGAAGTAGGTTTTGGCACCCCAAGAATGAGAATAAATAATTTACTACTCCCTCCCCAGGGCAGCAAAATTTATAGCGGCATCAGCAGCATTCACATCTTCACCAGATCTATCCAGGGGACACCGAGACACCATTACCACCAGCGTTCCACCACTTATCCTGTCAGCAGTCCTCTGCTGCACTAGCAGTGCAGCACTGCCAACAGGAGCTGTGCTTGTTCTCCATGCCAAGTGGATGTGGGAGGAGGGTGGCTTCAGAGATCACTCTCACCAGCACAGAACCCGTGCAGGGGCTGATCCAAAATCGCTCTCCTGCTATGGCCATGATTTTACCACTCCTACCAGTCTGCTTCCTTAAACAACAACCTACTCTTCCCTGTGCTGAAACTCAGTCTGGCCTAGAGAAAAACACACAATCTTTTTAAAGAGCATGGGGAAAAAAAAAAATGGAAGAAAACATAAAACATTTACATTGTCATTTAATGCAATCGGTCTTTCAGATAGCATTATTCAGTGAGGGGGGAAGTAGAGAGCCTCCTGCTATCATTGGCAATGACACTCAATTAAGCTGAGCACATCTAAATTATGGCTTTTAATTAAAAAGAGGCAAGGTCTAAGATGGCACCAACATGTTTAAAATTTAATACATTTCACACCAGATGCTGGAGTCATCAACATAAAAATCTGTCGACAACATGTGCATTTTTAAAATGGGAAAACCTATTTTTAAAATGTCAAACACTTTAAAATTATAGCAACACATCTCAGTGTCCTATCATCTGGTTTGATGAGCTTCCCATTTAACCATTTACAGATGAGGAAAACCTCTTTGAACATGACTTTTTGGTTTTAATTTAAATAGTCGTTTATCATGTAAATCTTAAAAACTGTGAGTTTTCCCATCAAGTCAAGTTAGAAGTGAAAAATGTCATTTTAATGAAAGGTAGTGTTTATTTATTTTTTTAATTTTTTTTTCCCCCTAAGGAGATCCATTTGTTTCTTTCATTAACATTAAGTTTCTAGTACATTGCACATATTAGTATGAAATCCAGCTTGAAAATCGTAAAATCAGTTTATGGGTGCTTGGGTAAAAAAATCTCTCTTCCTTTTCAACTTCTTTTCATTCTTATGTTTATTATACCTAAATGTTAGGCTGGACAGAGAACTGTGATATATCCTTAAAGACCTTAATTCTGAAAGCCCGGTTGTCACTCTTCTAGCCATTATCATCTACTGTGGAATTAAACCAAAACAGCAGTAGAAGGTAAAGCAAATGCAACCAGTCCTACAGAGGATGGGAATTTTGGGATCTACTCTTTCTGCACTGAAAAAATTGGAAAGATAAATAAGGGACACAAAATTTCCAAAACATCAGGGTTTGACTTCTACCCTGCTGGTGTATCAGCTGTGATGGAGATAGAAGCCATCCAAAAGCTTTGAAAAGAAACAGTTCTGAACCAACATTCCTCAAGAAAACACTGTTTTTCTGCCTCAGCTTTGAGTGTCTCATAACTCCTTCTGGTGGAACAAAGAGGAGAAAGTCACAAAACTGCCTTCTCCATAGCATCTGGTGGACTAAACAATCTTTCTTCCAATTAGTACTCCCCACAGTACAATGCACTTCATCATTTGCTTTCGAATGAACTAGCTCTCACAAAAATAAACGTAAGTAATGAGATTATGGACATACAATGTCCAGACAATTATGTATACTGTTAGGTTGGAAGCAAAAAACCTTGCACAACACAAACAGATGCCATTCACTCAAGCTTATTCAGTGAGCAGCAAATAATATTTAGCTCATCAAGATGAAGTAGCATGTTGAGGCTAAATTACGTTCAAGTCTGGAAAGCTGCTAAAAGATCTAGCAGCACTGGTAAATCATGTAATTAATACTCCCTGTCTACAGACTGCTTCAGAGTTTATTCTCTTTCTCTGCCTAAAAGCACAGATGTTTCATAAATCTGAGATGACACATATATATATGCATACGTGCTCAGAGGACAGGCCATGTTTGTGTATGAAGGAGGGCTGGCTTCTGGAGCTGGAGCCTTGCCCCCACATATATTAGGCTCTTCAGCACCACTCTTCCCTTCATTCATCAAACAAACCAGCATGCAAGAAATCCCCATTGACAGTTTGATATCTTGCTGTTTTCAGCAATTATCAAATCTCCTGTTCCTGGATAAGCTTACAAGAATCTTGAAAAATGTCTACCACAAGCTTTTATAATTGAATCAAATATACTGAAGCAGATAGACTATAGTTTCTATCCACAATTGGCAAGGAAAAAAATTAAACAGCAGCATCAAAGGGCAATCTCATTCTACCACAAAAGCTGGCCTAATATTTATTTTCATTCTCATAGATTTTTCTCAGCAGTACCTCATAGTTTACATAAAGTACTTCTGCCTTCCTGTTACAGAATTAGTCAGGATGCAGGGTAAAGAATTAAGATTTTGTATCTTTTTTTTAGAAGGCTACAGTCAGAGAATAATAAAAAGAATAAATCTCAGCATTAAGCAGATAATACAGGCCTATCTATCCTTCCCTGCTAGCCCAGTCCTTGAATGAAATCCTTGGAAGAGCACTTGAAGCTGAAGCCATGTAAGGCAGGGGTAAGTTGGCATATAGAGGAAAAGCATTTTGAAAGGTCTGCAGCTATAATACAGTCTTTGGGTAAAAGTGCGCACCACAGGGGTCAGTTCTGTCACAGTTCAGGAGCAGTCGGATTCCTTGTCGATGTTAACTCTCTTATAAGTGCTTCTTGGCAAGAACAAACTTCTTGGAGAGCAAGCTGAAGATTATGCAATGAATTCTCCCAGAACTGTAAATATCACATTTATTCCATAAACTTCCCTGTATTTCACTCCACAGGCAACATACATTTCTTTGTCTTGACAATAAAAACTAACCCTTCCATTACCACAGACATTAGGGGTATATACCATTTTCTTATGATTTGCAAAAGAAACCAAGAATGTGTCAAAAGGAGTCATTAAGCTGCTTAATGTGATTCTGTAACAGTCAGGTGTCTCACATGTAAACATCCAGGCAGAAAAGGAGTCAATACAAAAGAATCTGGTTATGCACAAGATGCCTCTCATTTTACTGACATAATTCTATATGACAACTTACTGTTTATTCACAAACATCTAGATGTCAAGATATCTACTGATGTCAAGAATGGTGTAAGTAAAGCACATTAGGAAGTTTGGGCATATAGCTCTGCTATCTCAGGGGTAACATAATTATCTTTACTCATACCTGTATGACATGTTTGATAGAAAAAGTTCATGGGGAAAAAAAAAAAACAGGAAACAATCACAGTTATTATCTAAAAAGACAAATATCTATAACATGAAAAAGACGACGTCATCTTTTTGTGAATAAGTACAATTATATCAAATAAGTGCCCTTATTTGATAGTCTTTTGGATTCAAAGAAAGGACTTACAAATTTCAATATCCATCATTATCATGTCTAACTTTCTACTGATGTTTACAAGTAGCTTTTCAATGAAATATGTTATTCTTAAGTACAGCTTTGAAGATCTTCCTATCATTTTTCCCCTGAAAACAAATAAATATAAACCTAAGGGCATGCTCTAGCAGAAATCTCATTTTCTTTAACTGCAGATATCTGCCAACATGGTTAATTTTTATTTTGTGTACTAATCAGAACAGCAGCGTACAACTGTAATGTACTTTTTGGCATTTTAATCATGAAAATAGTTTCTATTTTAAGGCAGTGGCACACTAGAAGCACTAAGCATGAGAAAGTTAATTTCTGTTCTGAGCATATTAATAAAAAAAGCCTATAAAAATGTTAGCAAAAACTCAAATTACTCTTGCCAAGTTTTCTGCATAAGCCTCCTGGGAAAGAAATATTATTATGAACTTAATTTCATTTTCACGCCCAGAGTTCATCATTCTCAAAAATGAAAAAGTCCAGATCACCTGGGAAACTTTTAAACATTGCTTATGAGGAAAAACTAGAATATACCTGAAAGTGAGTATTCGCCTTTTAGACTTTCGCTTTCTCGGATTAGGAAGGCTCCTGCCTGGTTTCCAGGACTTGACAGCTGTCTCTCGGCATCTGCTCTTTTGATTGGGCCAAAAAACCATCTGAACAGATAAAAACCATTAATTTTACCAGTCAGTGAAACATACCAGGAAAAGAAAAAAAAAAAGCTTTTATAAACATGCTGCATATTGACTAGAAGATAATCTGTGCTATGCTAATTAAATTTCAGTAGCA
The DNA here is from genome assembly GCF_034315485.1 of Pezoporus occidentalis. Lineage (NCBI taxonomy): Eukaryota > Metazoa > Chordata > Aves > Psittaciformes > Psittacidae > Pezoporus > Pezoporus occidentalis. The sequence continues at coordinate 6,198,532 of NW_026915713.1, read as the reverse complement.
TGGGAGAAAAAAGCCAACAAGAATTACACAACAAATTTAAAGCTTGAAAACATTTGTTACACATTTGAGTGAAATCTGGATTTTACTGCTGATGGAAAGCCCTACTGATTTCAAGGGAACAAGAAGTGATGAACTGGTCTTGTCCCAGGAAAAATTCACCAAGAAATTATGCCAAAGTTACTGTGGCAGAAATTGGTGCTAAATCCATTGATGCCATCTGAGCTATGTAGAGGTGCAGGTATATGCTAACATCCCAATATCTTAAAAGTCAAAAATGCCCTAAAGCTGCAGAAGGGCTCTCAGGCTCCAAGATATAAACCACCCTGCAGTCTTCCCCATTCCACTGCCAAGTCAATACGTCAAATGAGTTACTGGCAATTTTTCAGCTCTGCTGCTGTTAGACAAACAAAACCCGTATGTCCCTAAAATCACGGTAAACATCTCGACATCCATGTTCTGTGAAAATCTATTCCTATCTATACCTTTTAAAACATACTTTTCCTCTTTCACAAAGCCTTATAGTTCACAAGGACTCATTTAAGTAGGACCTTTCGTTTGCTCCTTTCAAGGTACTATTTAGCATTTTTGCTGCTTTGTGCTGAGTGTAAATTAAACAGAAATAAGACTGAGATGAGTCAGCATTTTCAACTGGGGTAGCACTCAGCTTCCATCCAACAAAGCTCTTTCCAAGATTATCTCTACCCCTTATTTGAAGCAAATGATGATAAATTGTGATCAGAAATGTGCCATATACTCACAGGACAACCCCTTTTAAATTAATCACAGCTAAATCTATTACGCAGACTTTTAAGATAAATCAATGTATCACACCACATGTAAGTTGCCTATTCAATTAACTACTTGATTTGTCAATTACTAGTGGAAAGTATGAAAGGAGTCATCAACTAAAACTACTTCAGTATCTGCAAGGCTTGTAATCATCAAGTGGAATGGAGGAAATAAATGACAATATTGAGTGACACCTTGGCTGAGCAAGCATGAGGAATGAAAAATGGGTTTGTATGAATAAAGAGGAAATACAAAGAGGCAAATACAGACGGCGCCAGCCTACACTGAATATGCTGTGTTAACAAAAGAAAATGAAACCCAGATATTCCAGACTGCATTCCTGTCCTCTGACTTGAAGATGATTTGGATAAAATGGGCCCTTGTATGTATTTGGCAAGGAGAGGAATCTCATTAGAAAGCCAGAATGTGTTAGTAATAATTTTAATTAGTTAAATATGTTCATTATTTCAACTAATAAATTAAATTAATTCATTAATTAGACTGAAGAAAACTAAGCAATCAACGTTCAAATTCTTAACTGAGGTTCTGGTCAAAGGAATGAGAGGACAGAGTACAAGTTCAACACTATACAAGTCCCAGAGAAAATTTACCTGCCCTAACCACTGAATTAGAATCTTTCTGAAAAATCTAAATGCACCTGCTCTGAGAACACCTGAAAATTAACAAACTACATGATCTGAAAAAAAATTGAATGGATGTATTTCTCCTTGAACTAGAAGATCTAACTTAGCAATATCCAAAGTGACTGATTCTCATAAGAGTGTATAAGAAGAGGTGTTTAATTTTATGTCTCCTTTCTTCACAGGTTAAGAGGATAGAACGCTTTCAAAAGGATTTCATTTTGTACCAAAGCCAAAAAAGCTTCCAAAGCATTGTTAGCAAGGTTGAATTTTATGTTCAGGATAGTCAAAAGTATAGTCTTTACATGGCCCAGTACTTGTATATACACTGATAGTGTAGTAACTCAAGTCACCAAAGCTGAAAACATGAGCAGTAATACAATGTAGGCAACATGAGGAAACTGTTGGTTTATTTGGGAAAAAATAGTATCACACCTGGGTGTGTAAAGCCTTGTCTACAGTATAGACTACGATTTTGGAAAAAAAGACATAAGTACTTATTATATTTAGGCATATGTATCTGTTCCTTTGACTTCAAAATATTTCAAATTATATGTTTATGTTTATTAGTTTGGGAAAACTTTATTTACATTAATATGAATTCACTATTAAAGATGATATGGAGGATATGTAATATGTTGCTTCTGACTCCAGGTAATCTTAGCAGTTAAAAGATTCTGGCTTGCAAAAGAAGATAATTAGAGCAACAGTATTTGAGAAGGTAAGTGTACCTGAAGCAATTACTATGGAGAGTGAAAAGTGGATGCATATTGTGTATTACCTCATTTGCCTGACTTTATATGATCTGATTAAAATGTTTCAGAAAAATACAAGGAAAATTAATAGCTAGCACTTGAATATGGGATTCTTAGTTCAAAGTCATTGGGTTTGCAATAGAAATCATACAGTACCAAGAGCAATAACAGTTGTGAAAAATAACCCCTTAACCTCAAAGCAAATAATTTAATTTGATTTAACTTTTTTAACAGAACCACATCTGAATTTAAAATACTATTTTCATTATAAATGGAAGTTTAAATTCCTTTTATAAAACATGAAGGGCTTATTTCAATTTCTAGTGATTGAACTTAAGCTTCAAAAGGTTTAATATTTTACTTCATCCAAAAGTGTGTTGCTTAGAGGGGAAAGTACTCCAAAGAGTAATAATGAATCAAAGTAATTGTTCACCATGAGATACCGTTCTGTGAGATACAAAGGTCAGACCAAAACAACACCCAATCCTTGGCAAATCTGTTTGTGTCTTATAGCTCAAAGACACATGAAGGTTTTGAAACACAATGCTTGGCAAAGCAGAACTAAAACTTCAAGCACGATGCATTGCACAAATTATTTAACCAGCTCTTTCTCTGACTTTAGTGTGCTATATTGGTACTAGACAGCTCAGGAGAAGGTTGAGTTAGCAGTTCACCCAGTTTCACTCTGAACCTCAGCTTGCAACCAGATCACTCTGGGTCACAATTGTCAATGCAGGATCAGCAGATTACCAGGTATGCCACAAAAGAGGACATTCAGACTTGGGTATAAATCTCCGTTTCTAGCAGAAGCTGTCTGATTAGCACAGTAATGGTGCTCTTCTGTCAATGGGATCAAGGAACATTGCTTTCTTGGCCAGCACTGCATCCAATGTCTCAGCTCCCTTTTCAGGGTAGGATGCCAGATATGCTTTTGGGGACTGTTTCAGCAGCTTCCTCAAAATCCCTGGTTTCCAAACTATTCATTGGTCTCAGGAATCCCTTCAGTAAAAATTCCAGCCTACCTCTAGGTCAGTTCTGGTCACCATATATGGGAGGACTTTGAGGACAGAAAAGACTGTCTTCATGTAGGTGCATAACACAATCTTTACTTGGTACAGATGATGCCTCTGCTTTGTCTTCCGCTGCTTTGTTATATAAAAATCTGCTACAATATAAAAAAAAAAAAAAAAGGTACTTCTGTTTCTGCACCTTTTTTCTTATAGTGGAAAGAAATGGCAGAAAAGTAGAAGAGAGGAAGAGTAACACAGGCCACGGGTTATCATATGCCACATAGCCACTGACAGAATCACTAAGCAAAGGGAGGCAAAGGGATGCAATACTATACCACTGGAAAAGTTTCCAGTGTCTGGCAACATGCCTAGAAGAAGATGAAAACCCAGTGGAAAAAGAAAAAAAAACACAAATAACCCCATCCAAAAAAGAGTCTGCAAAATTAGTTTGATTCCTTGTGTTCCCTCCCACTAATGCAATATCCCCTTCTGATTGTATCAGTGCAATGCACTCATTCAAGGCAGACACTGATGATTTAACAGAAGATCTCAACTAATCTGGGAACTACAGGCTCTTTTTCTCTCCTGAAAGTAATTCTGTCCAGCACTCAAAGTTAAACCCAAACAAAAGGATTCCCAGCCGTAGTCCAGAAGAAAGAACTTTTGGGGAAGCACTGGGTTTTGGGGAATTTTTTTGCAGCATACCAAGGAAGTAATGGAAACATGGTCCCTGAAGTGTTAAAAAACTTTGTAGATGAGGGCCTCAGTGATTCGGTTTAGTGTTGGTGTTGGCACTCCTGGGATAATGGTTGGACTTGATGGTCTTAAAGGCTTTTTACAACCTAGTTGATTCTATGATTGTTTGGACAGCCCTTTTACAGCTTCCCCTCTACCCATTACACTGGACCTCTGTGCTTGGTCTCTCCTAAATCCCTAACACTCTAACTCCCGACTATAATGCAAGGTGCTTGCTGAGCTTTAGCCAAAGCTCACCAGTCATTGTCCAGACAAAACACTTCTTGGGAGACAAGCCTTTTCTGGGGCAGACCCTTCCAGCTTTATTCAAACTGAAGCTCTAGCATTTGTCACCCTCCTAATCCTAAATCCATGCCCTAACATTAATACTAGACCTGGTTTCAGCCTTAGCCTGCAAGCTGCTTTTTGCAGCTTTGATCTTCCTTGGGCAGCCCCTCAGCAGCCATAAGTCAAACTGGAACACCAGTATTCATCTCTTTCCTAATCCTAACTCTAAGCATGGGCTGAACCTTCATGGGCAGGGGGGGTGGAACTAGATGATCTTTAAGGTCCCTTCCAACCTAAACCATTCTATGATTCTATGAAACAGGTTATCTGGCCCTCCAGAAGGTTAACAGGAGTGTGTTAACTGTGCCTGCTGTACTAGGCTATGAGAAGAAGAAAAGGTTTCCTTGACTGAGAAGAACAAAACATTACTACAATTCGAGCAATAGTCATGGATGAGGACAATGAAAAATAGGTACTATTATATACTACTATAATGAAACCAAATATATGCCAGTTTCTTCTGGAATGAGAAAGCTTGTGTAATAGCTAAAACAGATAAAGAAAAGCTTCATCAGTATATAAGGTTTATATTTTAAATGCCTCAAAATCAAAAGTCATAGAAAGCTGTAACTGCAAAGTCAAGAAGTCCAAATTTAGAAGATAGGAATATTAATATTGCTTTCATGGCATCAGCTCAGCCATTTTCAGGAAAGTCCAGTATGATACCATCTTTAATTACATGGCCACATCCAGTGCTTCCTACAGGGTTAATATGAATGCTGATCACTGAATAGTTAGCCTGTATTTTGTTTTGTCATTGCGTAGATAGGGTTTATTTACTGTACATTGTTTAGTCTCTGCTCTCAATGCAAGTTATAAAATTACATGAATGACTAATTTCCTAGCAGCCTCTATTATAGTGCTCATGACTATAATATCTGAATGCCTTATGAACATTCATTAAATTCTTTTTGTGGCACTTCTGCTTATAAAATATTTTACAGTGTAGAAACTTCACAGGAAGGGACTAAGGCAATAAGACATTATTATACTACATTATCATAGCATTTTCTACTAATTTCAGATGTCCAGTTTGAAATGCCAAGGGCCTACCTTTCATGGAATTTAGCATTGTGCAGTAGGTAGTAGTTTTTTCAGAGAGCAATGGCCGCTAGCTTCTGCACCACAGAGGACAAGGAGAGATGCATGGAAAGCTAGAGACAGAGGAAGAGAGACAGGGGGATCCTCCAGGATCTTACTCAATTATGTTCATCATATGACCATCCTGTGATCACTGTCCTTACTCAGCACATGGAAACCTGAACAGGCTTGCATGCTCCACTCTTCACTACCGTCATCCATGCAGGACAAAGAGCGTTGCTGAGCCAGCTTTTAATCCATGCCAGGTTTGCAGTCTGCTGCGGGTAAACAGTAGTGCAGGAGCAGGGACAGAAGTTTACCAAGGGTGCCACCAGCACGTTCTCTGCACTGAGAGGAAGGCTCCAAGCACTTGCTGGGTTTTCCCAAAATATCAACTATACAGAATGGAGCTGTCAAATTCTAATGAATATGTTCAGTTACCATATGATTTTATTTTCAAAGCCCTGGTTAGTTTGAAGCAAAGCTGTCCTAGATAGCATAAAAGTACACATTTTAATGTAGCAATGTCCCCTCCCAAGTATCAAGCCCTTCCTCCAAAGGACATGCACAAAGGATTTCCCATATTATTTTGAGCTACTTTTTTTTTTGCTTTCAGGGAGAGAAAGAGGCAGCATGTGCCTAGCATCAACCCTGGAAATTTTACATCCAATCAGGAAAAGCGTAGAAAAATTATATGCTACTAAACAAGCTCTTCCGATAGAAAATATTAGGCTGTCTTAAATATATAGGATTAATGAAGTAATATAATTTCTCCAACAGCTGACAGTTTCAAGAAATTAAGAAATATCACTGCAAAGATGAAAGCCTTCCAGATATAACAGAGTTAAGAAACATATGTGCTTTACAAATGGTAAACTGCAGGCGTGAAGAAGAGCATGAGAGATGAGCACTGGCTGCTTCAATTTTCCCATTATAGTCTACAAGTGAACCTGATGACGGCATCAGAAAAAAAAACCCGAACAGACAAACAAACAAACAAAAGAAAATAAAAAAGAAACAGGAAAAGAGAAAGAAAAAGAAAAAAAAAGAGAAAAAGAAGAAGAGGGAAAAAGAGAAAAAAAAAGAGAGGAAAAAAATAGTCAAAACCAACCAAACAAAACAACACACCAGAAAAAAACACACCATAAAACCATAAAAAACTGTACTCAGGCTAAACAATGAAGATGAAAAGTTGCAAAAGGTTCCTTTCATGAGTATTTTCAAAACCACAAGCCTTCCCAGAGATAGTACATGAATATACATTGTGAAAGGTCCAGGATTCCTCTAGGTTTCACAGACTATCACTGGCCAGAGGCTGGAAAATCCAAGATTTGTTTTCAGGCCATTTGGAAACTGAACCCTTCCTTTTTAATTCTTTCTACAGGCTTCCCTGGGATTGTTTTAATGCTGTCTCTCATTGTCATTCATTATCAGGTACTGAAGGATGGACAATGACAAAATTTAAGAGGAAGGAATTTGAAGCTAATGATAAAGGAATGCATAGGATACCACAGGAAGGAGGGAGAAAACAGGATAGCAAAAATTCAGAGCAGAGAGGACTGTAGCATATTATCAAATGGATGGAAGGAGAGAAGGGAGGAAGTCAGAGCTAACAGGCAACAATGAAGAGAAAACAAATATAAGACAAAACTGAGGACTGCATTTATTGCCCAAGGGCTATAACCTCCTGCTGCCAGAGCTGCTGCACCTGCTCAGCAACTGCTGGTTATCCTGCTCCCACAGGGCATGTGTCTCTGGCAGCAATTTCAGTCCTCCTTGGGTAAACAATTTCACAGAATATCTCTTGAATCAATTTCCCAGATTAACTCTCACTGTAAGGACTGCTCTCTACATATCTTTTCCCTTTCTCTTTCCTAGTTCACCACACCACTCAGGTTTATGCTTGACAAGAGAACACTTTAATATTCATTTTTCATCATACATTTATTTACTAGAGGTCACTGCTAAATGTACTTTAAGGTTTAAACCTTGCTCACTGAAGTGCGATCATCAACAAATGAGTCAGATTTAAGTCTTTTACAAGATGCTTTGGTAATCAGAACATTCTGTACCCACATAAGTAAATTAGTTATAATCTTAACACACTGCAGAAAGTACTTGACTTGGACAATAACTGAAATACTAAATCATTTACAATGTACATTTGTAGTGACTGAGCTCAGTTCTGATTACTTATTTACCATAATCAGAAACTAGTTTCCTCCATCTGAAACTAGAAATTCAGGTTTTCAGGGGTGGTTATGTAGGGCAACACACTTAAGCTTTCGTAACTACAGTGAATTTGCTTCCTACGTAAAGACCTGAGTCATGCATATGGCTGTGATCCTTGCTGCTGAATAACTTGTCGCAAACTAAAATGAAGACTACCCGCGCGCTTTCTGTGTGGGACATGGAGCTTCTGAGTCTTTTCACAACGGCAGTGGATGGAATAACTCTGGGTTTTTTCCACGTGGGAAAACATACAACATGTTAATAGCTGTGAAAAACTGAAGGTTCATTTCTACACTATGTAAGCAGCAAAGATCTATCAAAATGACAGAGCAGCATCAGTTTATGTTATGTTTTATGTAGAAGTATGCTTGAAAGTGACAGTCTGTCTGTAGCAGCAGACTGTAGGTTCCACTGTATTTTCCACATTTCAGAACCACAGTGTGATTTTTCTTTAAATAACCATTACAATGTGAGACACCGTTTTGGAAAATAACAGATCCCATTTTGCTCTTTGTATTTGGATAACATTTTGTTAATGTTCTCATCAACAGATTATAGCTGACTGGTTGGCATTTTTCCATAAACACTAAATTTATATTAGACTTGAGAGAATTTTATTAATGAGATGGCAGAATATGAGGTGATAACATAAAAGACGTAGAAGCAAAAAACGGGAAAGAAAATTAAGTTATGGTTCTCCGTATATTTACTCAATAAAATATAGCTTAACTTGTGAATGTGTTCCATTTGAAAATTGTTCACATTTTTTCTGGTTTCTGTTTTTAAATGGAGTTTACATCAAAATGAAATATTTTTTTCTTTTTTTTTTTTATTCAGAAGGGATTAAGTTATCTGAAAACAAGATACAGCCAAGGAATGCCCGTTATTTTATTTTATATTTATTTATTTTATATTTATTTTAACCATGCCAAGTGCAAGGTCCTACACCTGGGTCGCAGCAATCCCAGGCACAGCTACAGGTTGGGCAGAGAAGAGATTCAAAGCAGCCCTGCAGAGAAGGACTTGGGGGTGTTGGTTGATGAGAAAATGAACATGAGCCAGCAGTGTGCGCTTGCAGCCCAGAAAGCCAACCGTATCCTGGGCTGCATCAAAAGGAGCGTGACCAGCAAGTCGAAGGAGGTGATCCTGCCCCTCTACTCTGCTCTTGTGAGACCTCACCTGGAGTATTGTGTGCAGTTCTGGTGTCCTCAGCACAAAAGGGACATGGAACTGTTGGAACAAGTCCAGAGGAGGGCCACGAGGATGATCAGGGGACTGGAGCAACTCCTGTATGAAGACAGGCTGAGAAAGTTGGGGCTGTTCAGCCTGGAGAAGAGAAGGCTGTGTGGAGACCTCATAGCAGCCTTCCAGTATCTGAAGAGGGGCCTATAGGGATGCTGGAGAGGGACTCTTCATTAGGGACTGTAGTGATAGGACAAGGGGTAACGGGTTAAAACTTAAACAGGGGAAGTTTAGATTGGATATAAGGAGGAAATTCTTTCCTGTTAGGGTGGTGAGGCACTGGAATGGGTTGCCCAGGGAGGTTGTGAATGCTCCATCCCTGGCGGTGTTCAAGACCAGGTTGGACGAGGCCTTGGGTGATATGGTTTAGCGTAAGGTGTCCCTGCCCACAGCAGGGGGGTTGGAACTAGATGATCTTAAGGTCCTTTCCAACCCTAACGATTCTACGATTCTGTGATTTCAGACCATATTAAATATTTTGATTTGATAAAAAGTTAAAATGGAGGACTCTTAAGAAACACTGCTGTGTCTTTCTTCCAGGAGAAGGGAGTGATTTTTCCTTTCTCTCTTCTCATACTTATTTGATCATGAACATGAGCACAAGGAAATAAGTGGCACATTGATCCATGAAACAGTGGATCTTTTATAGAATCACCATAGAATCATAGAATGATTTGTGTTGGAAGGGATCCTAAAGATCATCCAGTTCCAATCCCCCTGCCATTGGCAGGGACACCTTCCATTAGACCAGGTTGCTCAAAGCCCCATCCAGCCTGGCCTTGAACACAGCCACAACTTCTCTGGGCAACCTGTTCCCATGCCTCACTACTGCCACAGTCAGGAACATCTTTCCAATATCTAACCTAAATCTTCCTTCTGTCAGTTTAAAGCCATTACCCTTTGTACTGTCACTACTGGCCCTTATAAAAAGTCCCTCTCCAGATTTCTTATAAGCCCCCTTTAGGTACTGGAAGGCTGCTCTAAGGTCTCTCCAGAGCCTTCTCTTCTCCAGGCTGAACCATCCCAGCTTTCACAGACTGTTTTCACAGGATAGGTGCTCCAGCCCTCTGATCATCCTCATGGCCCTCCTCTGGATTCACTCCAATAGGTCCATGTCCCTCTTGTGTTGGGGGCCCCAGAGCTGAATGATGGACTCCAGGTGAGGTCTCATGAGAGCAGTAGAAGAGAAGAATCATCTCCCTTGACCTGCTGGTCACGCTTCTTTTTATGCAACCTAGGATACAGTTGGCTTTCTCAGCTGCTGGCTTGTGCTGAGTTTCGTGTCAGCCAACACCCCCACATATTTCTCCTCAGGGATGCTTTCCACTCAGCCTGTATTTGTGCTTGGGACTGCCCAAACCCAAGTGTAGGACCTTGCACTTCGCCTTGCTGAAGCTTTGTACAGGCCCACCTCTCGTGTGTCAGGGTCCCTCTGGATGGCATCCCTTCCCTCCAGCGTATCAAAAAACCACACAGCTTGGTGTCATCGGCAAACTTGCTGAGGGCGCACTCAATCCCACTGTCCATGTCACTGACAAAGATGTTGAATAGCACCTGCCCCAGTACCAACCTCTGAGGAATGCCACTTGCCACTGGTCTCCACTTAAACATTGAGATGTTGACTGCAATTCTTTGAGTGCAGCCATCCAGCCAATTCCTTAATCACCAAGTGGCCTATCCACCAGACTGATGCCTCTGCAGTTTAGAGACAAGAATGTCTTGTGGGACAGTGTCAAATGCCTTGCACAAGTCCAGGTAGATGACATTAGTCACTGTCCCCTTATCCACCAATGCTGTAATCCCATTTTAGAAGGCCACCAAATTTGTCAGCCATAATTTGCATTCAGTGAAGCCGTGTTGGCTGTCACCAGTCACCTCCTTATTTTCCATGTACCTTAGCATAGCTTCCAGGAGGATTTGCTCCATGATCTTGCCAGGCACTGAGATGACACTGTCCACCCTGTAGTTCCCCAGCTCTTCCTTTATTCCCTTCTTAAAAATGGATGTTACGTTTCCCCTTTTCCAGTCAGTGAGAACTTCACCAGACTGCCATGACTCCTCAAATATGATGCATGTTAGCCTCTTCTTTGTCCAGTTCCCTCAGATCCCACAGATGCTCATCAGGTACCATGGACTTGTGCACCTTCAGGTTCCTTAGATGGTGTTGAATCTGATCTTCTCCTGCAGCACATAGTTCTTCATTCTTCCAGCCCCTGTCTTTGACTTCTGCAACCTGAGTGGTGTAGCTGGAGCACTTGCTGGCGAAGACTGAGGCAAAAAAAGTGATTGAGTACCTCAGCCTTCTACACGTACCGTGTGACCAGTCCTACCATTTTCTTCTGCAGAGGGCCAACATTTCCCCTAGTCTTTTTATCACTGACATACCCATAGATTTCCTTGTGGTCCTTGACATCCCTGGCCAGTGTTAATTCTATCAGGGCTTTAGTTTTAAAATGAGTTAAAATGAAGCAATTTAAATCTTTTTAAGGCTATGCCTCTCATATACCACAGTCACCATGCTGCTGGGATATACAACACGCATAGATGCTCACATACAGTAATTTATAGAATGTACCACTGTTACATCAGAGGCACTCCTTTTGCAACTGAATGTACATGAGCTACCACCAAAATTAGGCAGACCCTTTGCTACCATTTCTTTTTAGCAAGAAGGGAAATTTCAGGTTATTGGCAGGAAAAAAGCTTTATACTTCTAGACTCAAGGACCAGATTCACCACATTTACATTGCGTAGTGCCTTTTCTAAAAACATATTTTTACTACTCAACGAAATCTTGACTTTAACACTAAACAGTAGCTTACTCCACACAATCCCAATGACTGCAATGTAACTGCAGTAAATGTGTGAAACACCCACCTACCCTGGCAGACTGACCTTGCGTATATCTACGACCCAAAAGGAGCTCAAGATTGCACTAACAAATCACTGGGGGAGCCCACCTGAAGAAACTGCAAGAGATTACTAGCTCATGAGAAGAGGGCAGCAGGTATATCAAAGAGGACTCTGAGCCTCTGAAGTCTGTTTTGGTCTGAGAAACATCTTTGTTTTGTGTTACTCCATTGTTTTTGTTAGAAATAACAATCTGTGCCCTAAAGAAAGGGCCTGCCAGGGCTTTAGGGACTTTCACAGTAAATAGCCATGTGGGATTGGTTGGATAAGGTAATGTTCAACAGTGAGTAAGTGTGGGAAAAACCACCACAAAGGTAGGCATTTCCTCTTACACTCTAGAACAAATTTACTGTCTTGTAAACGTACACAAAGATTACTTAGTCTAAAAGATCCATGACAGGTTGTGTATAAACCTTTTCAGTAAGTACCTCAGTAGGCCATAACTGTACTGTGCATGATTCTGTTGTAATTTTTCAATAGTTGATAGTAGCAATTGACTGTGCTTCAAATATGAAAATTAATTTGCTCTGAGTCTTTGCGATGACAAACCATTGCACTTTTGGCTACTCTTGCATTCTGTAATGACTGGAAAGTGACTATTTCTCCTGTAGGGATAGTATTACAATGCCTAGTGCATGAAATCTGCAAATTAACATAGCTCACACAAAGCTAGTTTCACTGCAGAATAGGAACAATACATAACAAACCAGCAACCAAATCACAATCTGATAGAGTTAATTTGCAGAAATCTCCATAAATAAATTTCATCCTTTGAGTCCCAACTTTGCTATTATGTAATGAATTTCAACATTTGCATTCATTCTCCATATTGGTCATCTGCATGCTATATCATTTAAACTGCTCTGAAGTTTTTCTATATGAGAAAATAAATGGTACATTAAAGTGATATCATATTCCTTTTTTTGTGGTGATTTAGTTACATAAGTCCCTGGTATTCCTTCAACTTAAGAGACTAAATTCAATCATCAAAGTTTGCTCCCAGTAGTGGTTTTGTACCTAGATAAGGATTTCATTGCATTTAAAAGTTGTTCTAAAACAACTTGTCTTTGAGGTCAATGAAAGGCTACCATTGGCTTTAATGGGCATTGCTTTGGATGTTGGGTGTGAAATATACCCATATAATCACCTCCCCCTTAAAAAATGTAAACTGTGTTCCTCAGATCCTATTTCTGCTGGATAGTGTTTTCCAAATAGCATTGTAAAGTCTTTCATCAATGCTAGTAGTACCTGTATGCATTTGTTAACACAAATGAACAAAAGTACTGATTTACTATCATAATATGCTCTAAAAGTAGCAATAACTCTGCTATTCATAACAACTGAGGAATAAAGCTGAAACTTTGAGGTAGCCTTAATGTTAACGTGGTACAGAGCACACAAAAAACATCAATAGATTTAACATTAAGGGAAACTCAAAAGGACAAGAAAATGTTCAATCATAAATTCACTTAAAACCATTATAGCTTCCAAAAGCATTCAATTGATTTTCTTGAGAAAATCATTCCTGAGAAATTATTTCTTTTTCTCCCAGGGAATGCACCTCAGTACAGAAATAATGAAGAAACCATCGGAAAGAAAAAGCCTCACCTTACCTGCACAGGACACTGGTGTCAGAGGAGATCTCTCCTTCCATTTTGTGCCAAGCTCTCTTTTGGACATTCACTTGGGCACACTCAGCCTATCGTCAGCAGTCTGAGCAGGCTCCTACCCTCTCTCAGGTCAACTTTCACTGGAGAACAACCAGGTCACTCTTGCCTCCAGGAGTCTCAAAAAGGAACTGTGCAGTCTGGCACTCCCAGGGGACCCTCAGCCACACAACAGAATGATTCCTTCAGATGGTGACAAATTTCTTAACCAAATGGTCTCCATGTTTTCAGGGCAACCTTTTCAGGATGATAGATATGATTTAGCATAAGGTGTCCCTGCCCACAGCAGGGGGTTGGAACTAGATGATCTTAAGGTCCTTTCCAACCCTAACTAGTCTATGATTCTATGATAGATGGGAAGGGTGGCACACTAAAGACACCTTTAACTTCAAGAAATAAAGCACATCAAACTTCATATCAGTCTGTATATTATCAGCCCAAAATCCACACACATGGCTTCTTTTGTAAGAGATCACAACACCATGTCAGAAAGGTGTATCAGCATCAAAGGAAGTTTCTGGGTGATTTTTCAAACATTTTTGCTCTGTAATAAGAACAAGATCTCATTTTCTCTTTTCTTTCCTTGCAGGAATTCAGAAAACTAATCATTATCTTTTCAAACTAATCAAGTTGTCATTCTGGAACAGCAAAAAAAATCAGGTGACTTTCTATGGATAAAAAGGGTACTGATTCATCCGTGTCAGTGGCTGAGAATATACACACACTTCTAAGCATAAATCTGCAGGTGTCTGGAAAAGCATACAATAAAAGAAATAGAAAGCCAAGACACTCTTTTTTGAAGTAGAGGTAAAGACGACCATTAAGGGGATTTGGGAGCAACCACTTCCTCCAGCTGTTGCATTCCAGGGACATCCTGCTCGGCCACTGGACCCCAAACTGGGGGACACAGGGTGTCTGCCCATGCTGAGGAATGTGGCTGGTGTTTTCTCGTTTGCAGGTTCAATCAGTGGTGAAGATGGGTATGTGTCTCAGAGACGCACGGACACACAGATGGGTCACTGACATGGCCAGGCACACAGTCTGCCACAGACAAGCTGCTGCCTTCAACAGCACCCATGTAGGTGCTCACAGGACTCACAAAGAACACAAGCACAGTCCCTTCCTCCTCCACTTTGGCTGGCAGAGCTAGAAGGTCACTAGTGATGACATACACACCTCTCTCTAGATTCACAAGCACAAGCACATTTGCAGATCCCACCCCCCAAATACCAGCACAGACCAACATATACCAGCTTCATCCAACAACCCTGACCTGATCCCAGCCCCTCTTACCCACACTCGTCTCACACAAGAAGGTCCCCCTGGCAGCTGAATTTGAAACATACCCCATTGGCTGGTGGCTGAGAACCCTACCCACTCCAGCATCTGGCATTGAGACCTGACTCACTCCAGCAGCTGACACGACAGGCCAGGGCACCTACACCCTCACTCTCACTTCAGTTGCTGGCCCAGTACCAAGTCACATCAGTCTCCACATAGCTGACAGTCCTTGCAGCACTCACCCATGGGACAGAGGGTAAGGTTACACTCTTAGGAAGTCAAGAGGGTAACAGAGAGATAGTCAAGAAAGGATATAACAAGAAGACAGAATGTGGTGACCAGGCATAGGGCTCAGCCAGGCAAATGTACTGACTATTTCCATTTTACACGTGAACAGCATCTTTTATACCCCTTTCTGCCAACCTCTTTATTCCTATCTGATCCTTTTCCCCTAAACCTTGTTTTATCACTTCACAGAGCTCCACAAACCCCTCCAACATCCTGGACTCACAGGTGTGCAACCCTATTGTTTGCAAAGTCCAAATTTGCATGCTGTTTCTTGGTAGCACACCAGTTAGTGTGACTGACTGGGTTTATTTCTGATTGTTGTCTTTGTTAACATTAATTGGTCAGGTTTGGTGTCTCTGTGTTTTGTTATGGGCAAAGTCCCCTGGTAGGCTTGCTGAAAAAGAAACATTCTCACACTCCACATACCCTTATCAGTGAATGTGACTGAGCAGGCTTGTCCTCATCACCACCTCCCTCTTCACATGTCCCTCAGGTTTGTCTCTGCAGGTTCTTGTGTACAGCTTCTTTCACCACATACCTTAGGGGAGCAGACACTCCTTCCATATACCCTTATAGAGACTTCCACTAACTGAAAAGATCAGTAGTTTGAAAGGACTGAAAAGATCAGTAGTTTCAAAAGACTGAGGTTTGTGAGTTCTCATAATTTCTGAAATCCATGGTATATATTCATTCCCACATGTGAGTCTTACAGGGCTTTTTTCCTCTTCTTTTGCAGTGAGGTTTGAAAAGGTGTGCTGCAAAATCATTTGTGCTATAAATACAGAAAAATGTTATTAATTAAACTAGCAAGGTACCTGCTTTAGTGAGAGAAAGCTACGGGAAAATGTTTACCAATGTTACTGCAGATAAATTTATAATGCAAAATATAGATTAGAGAGTAGTCTGCATACAAATAATGAAAATGCCAATTCGTGCAATCCTTTATGGAAACATCACTTATTATTTAATTCACTCCTTTGTTTTTCCAATTTTTGTTAAGATCAGTGTACCAGCATAGAAAAAAAAAATGCATTTCTGTTTGAATAAAGTGATAAAGAAAAGGAATGCATTCATGATCAATACTTTGTTTGATCTTCTGAAAAGCTATTTCTAGATGAATCCTAGGCATGTCTAGAGAATTGAAAACTGCAAAGATGTGGATTTCCGTTTTAATGTCTTGTAACTCTTTCAGGTTTCTTTACACAGTTATGAGGTGCAAACCTGCATGTCAACATTTAAGAAAATGCCAGTGAGGAATAAGCTTCTTAACTAAAGTTTAATCTCTTATTTTTAAAGTTCTAACACAGGAAGGGTCATCAAATATATCCCATATGGTTCTTTTTAAAAAATGTTGAAAACTCTTTTTTTCTTCGTATAGGTAGTAAATATGTAATATTTCATCTTTTTTTTAAATAGTACCTAATAAAGTATATATATTGCTATGCATATTTTGCTTGCAGAATCTGAAAAGGAACAAAATATTTTATTACAGAAAAGCATCTGAATCCTGATTAATCATATTTTCTCTACTAATCTGTTTTACAATTAAAGTGCAGGTAAATTTTTTGTTGTCTAAACGAGGCTATAGAAGGCTGCATCATTATTATGCTTGCCCAAAGCATCTCTGCTATAACCTCATGCTAGAAGACAATGTGTGTAAAATAATAACAGGACACACCCTGGATTTAGTTCTGTATCTTTGTTAGGAAGCAAAATGAATTGACAGGTAAATCCATGAGGGTAAACTCACTCAGGTCTGCAGCCCGGGCTGACTAGGGTTGCTTAGGGTAGATGGGGCTGGCAGGTGTGGTCTGTAAAAACTGATCCCTGAATTTGACAGGGACCTGTGCAGCTCTATAATTTCCTTTCATGCCTATTTATTTTGATCTTGGGTCTTTTTGAGTCACTCATGATTAAGCAAGCAGCAATTCAGAGAGAAGAAAGTCAAACACTTGTTTAGGAATACAAAACTTTCTGCAGGGATGATAGGGGTTTCTGTGGGATTTGGATTTTGGTTTCTATTGTTTCATTGTGGATTTGGGCTTTTTTCCTAATAGCTTGGTCACTGCCCACAGGCACGAATAAAGGATTGTGCAGTGTCAACACCTACACTTTTGCTAAGCAGACTTGACAATAGGTCTGTAATTAGATAAGGCAGTGATGTACCCTCTGACATGGCTTATACAATAGTTCCAGCCTCTGGTGAAGTGCAGAGAGAACAGATCAAAGAAAGTGGACAGGCCTGTGGACTTTTCATAAAATCCTGTCTTAAACACAATAATGGGGGTAGAGGGGTCATTGATCTGACCGTGAAGGATATCTCTCATGTTTTTATGACTTAATCTCTTCAACACAGGTATGATCCTACACCAAGAAAGCCCCAAAGTCTTCTAAAAACCAGTAGTGCTTTTTACGTGTTAGAAAATGATTCTTCATAGAGATATATGACCTAGTTTGTTTAAAATCAGACCTGCTTTAGAACTTTTAGCCTGGCTGAACTGTTGGTTACTGTTTTTCAGTTCTAAACCTACTCAAAGATCAGTCAGCTCTGCACAGCTCTCTATTGTGCTACACGGACAGCCATCAAAGGCAACTATTGAGGAAACAGTAACCATGGTACAATACCTGGCAAATGTTTTTACAACAACATTGCTCAAAACCAACTAATCTATGCTAGCATGCGCAATGCTAATTCCTACTGAGTCTGGAGAAAAAGCATCAAAGAGGAGTATTGAGTTATTCTGTCCAGTATATGGTCTTTGTTTTTTTCTAAAGGCACTGTAAAGGCCACCTGGGTTTCACAGTGCAGTAAGAAAAACTAACTGGCTATGTTTGTAGGTTTTAAGGGTATTGCTTCTGGTCTTCCCATGAATTATTGCCAAATCTTTCACAACAGGGTAATGGAAACTACTGTATCATTATTATACTGTATAATGTACACACTAATTTCAAATAAAAACAAGGTAGGAAGAATTTCCTTCATTTCTCAGAATTTAAATAGGCAAGGTTATATATTTAGAAAATCTCATGGCCAGAAAATAGCTGACTTAAATTTCCATGAATTGCCTATCTACAATGCCATAATTCCTTCCAGCTTTCTGAGCAGAGACACACATTTTCTGGACATGGTTATACACATGGATGTCTAAATACTTCTGGCACTTGACAAAATCTGACATTTCACAATATTGTAAATTACCTCCTTTTGTTTTCAGTGTATCTTGGCATATTTAAGAAATGAGCAAAACTGAAGACAAAGTTTGAGATATACTTGAAGACAGCACTGGAATGCTCAACCACAACTAAAGAAGTGATTAAATCTGTTATCTTTCTATAGTATTCAATAATTTAAATTCAACTAAGGCACTCCAAAACATGTATGGAAGTTCCAAACTTTGGGCACTTGAGATGCTATAAACACAAGGTCAAAAAACTTCAAAATCATGATCTTCTGGGTTTCCAATACACACATATTTTCACAGGGCTGTTTTGCATGGTCTTAAAAGTATCAGTCTTACAAACTTTATCTATGGTGTGTATGCAAATGTGTTTGCACACACAAAAGCACATATACGAAATATATCAAATGAAAGAAAGGATGAAATTTCAAATTAAAAAAAAGATGGAATTTTAAATGAGTTCACATGCTGCTATTTCAATGATTTATAATAAATACATATTTTGATGATAAAGAAACCTTTTCTACCAAAACCTGTATGACAATAGCTTTTGTACTTAATGTTAACAGGATCCAAGAATATGAGAATAACCTTCTACTACTTTGCATAGTCATGTAAGCAATAAGCAGTTCTAATACAAGGGTTAGTGCTGGTGCTGATGGTGTCTTCAGGAGTTTGTACTGTAATAGAGAAATTCTGAGACTGAGAGAGAGGGAGTGCACAGAAACCACAGTGGATTACATTCAGTTTTCTGAGCTGACCAGCGGAATCTAAGGTTTCCCTTTAAAAAGGGTCTCCAGATACATTTTGGCTCAAAATACCACTTTGAAAAATGACCTACATAAACTAGAGATACCCCCCCAGCCTGACTTTGCAGAAAGTCTGGAACAGGTCAGTCCAGGGAATGCCTTATTGTTCACATACAGTAACTCAGATTCAGTGTACGAAATAGTTAAAGCTGAGCCAGGTCACAGAAGGTGATCGACAACAATAACCTACAAGTCACTTCTGCCTTCAAAGAGTTGTTTAAAATGCTCATTGTGGAATTGACTGGTGAGGTTTCATTGATTAGGTCTGGGGCTCAGTTTCCACCAGCTGGGAAATGCCTACATAAGAAATCTCTCTGAAATATGGAATGTTTCTGAAACTGGCAAAAGTTTAAAGTAATCGCTGTGATCTTCTTTGACCTAATCTACCATGAATTTGTGTGGATTTACTTCCCTCAGCACGGCAGTCTTGTGCTAATAATGCTGGCATGAACATGTGTGTGAAGGTGACTTTCAGTAAAGAGCAAACTGGTCCATCAGGGTGGCAGGCAAGACCCCACCTAAGAACACTCTTCCCTTCCTCTAGAAATAAAGAACCCATGTCACTCCTGAAGTGAGTTCTTTTTGTTTGGTTGTTTTGCTTGGGGTTTTTTTTTTCTTCAATACAATTAACTGTACAGCTGGGCTGTATTTGTTGTCCATAACAATTTCTACTATGTCCTTTTCTTGTTTAGTTAAAACAACTGGCAATAATAAAATAAGGACAGTGAATGCATTACTATGTTTCCTGTTTATAGTGCAGAAAAGCAGGCAAGAAAGAGCACAGACACAGAAAGGTCAAACTCCTTGCCAAAGAAATTTATTTCATTAAATTCATATTCTGCTGTTAATTGAATTGCTCTTTGCTGGACATGCAAGTTGAATTATGCATTTAAACCCAGGAAGAAGAGCATTCTGATGCCATTGGATAAGGCAGATACAACCTCACTCAAACTTCCTTAGAAATGAAAAATCTGTCTGGCTTGTGGTCTTGACTGCAATCTGTGATGCAGAGAGAGGAAAAGCACCAAGTGTTCTCACAGTTGCTAATTTATCATATAGCGCAGTCTGCATCTGCTTTTAGTCAGATATTAAATAAAATAACAATTTTGTACTAACAGATTTATTTTCTCATGAAGTGAAAGTTCTCTGCGCAACTATGATTTGCTAGACGAATGCTTCCCCTGCCTGGCTGCCTTGTCTCACCCATTCCAGGCAGAGCCAGGTGAACAGACCTGTCTTCAGAGACACTAGGCACAAGCCCTTCACAATAGCTCCACCTGACAGGTTGTTGTTAGTATAAGGAGCACTGCAGGTGCTAGAAAAGATCAGCAATAAGAAGATGCTTTACTGGTAAATATAAAAATGAAGAGCCTTGTTTCCTCAGTCTGTCCAAAACAACCTTCATGGTAGCAGGTGTGCATTCCTTGGACTTATTTAATCTTATGCAGCACACATTTGGACGGCAATGCTGCAGCAGGCAAAACCCAAGCCATGGATTTACCTTTTTATCTTCACACAGATTGTTAAAGGTTTTATCCAAGTGATTCACACTGGAAGGGATCACTCAAGCCAAAGAGAAACTTTTTTTTAACATGATGTTATGCACAAATAAGAAGTGTTTGACTTTTGGCATAAGTTGTCATATTATATAATACAAATATATTAGCAAAATGCAGTATAAACAAAGTCTTCCTTCAATTTTAGCATGCAATTTCTGCCAATAAACTTCAGTCTGAGGAGAGCAACTCACTAAAGAAATCTCATTCTTTCTCAGTTCTGATGGAACATTCTGATAGCCAAGGATACATGAAAATTTCCTTTCTTATAAATAGTATGTAATTCTTACTTTCCTCAGTCTGGAGATACTGCACATCCTTTCTGCCCTTTCATCCAGTTATTTATCACCTTATCAGCACTACATCAGTCATACTGCATGGAGTCAAAGAGACTTCCAGGAAGAAAACCTGTTATCTAAATGAGGACAAGGAAGAAGTTTCTCACTTTTCTTCTTACTTTACTTCATTCTCTTTCATACCAAAGAAAAGTTCAAGAAAGACTTTCTCCCTGAAAAAAAATCACAGGTGCTTCAGCAAGGAAGAAGGTGAGTGAACAGGAATCCTTGGAAAAAAATTGTAGAAAGGAATATTCCAACTGGACACAAAGCAAAAAAAAATCCTCACTAAAAATGGGAGAGAAGAAAGCTTGACAGGGAATGTCCAGCTAAGCAAATGGGTCTAATTTTATTTTGGCCATGTCTGAGTTTGGAGAATGGTTTAAAATGTCTTTCAGAGGTCCTTTCCGCTCTGAGTTAGCCTATGGTTATATGTGTGTGGGGTGACAGCAATTTTGTATACATAAGAAGACAACTAAAGCCAACTGATTTAGAAGGTAATGTGAGAAAAGACAACATGTTTAGCCAGATTAACTTTGATATGAAACTAAAAAGATATAAAAGCTCTCCATTTTCTTCTCTCCAATGTTCTAGAAACCTATGAAGAAAACTCTTTTGCCAAAACTTAGTCTTTATTAAAAAAGGAAGAACGGTATATAAAAGGAGTAAAATAAAATCAAATTGATTCTGCAAAGAGAAAACAACAAAGGTTATTAACAATGTACTTTAGCAAACTTAACTTTGTATTTGATGCTGTAGATACAGAAAGAGGGACCTTAAAAGCTGAGAGTGTTGTACAACTGAGCAAAATTACTTTCAGAGTATTAACAGCAAGCAGAAAACTTAGATGACTTGTAATAAAACTAGTGCTTGAAAGAGAGCAAAGGCCAAGCTGAGTTGAATTAGAGCCTACAACCATTTCTCTAGCGGTTCAGAAAATGCCATCCCTGAGGATTAATTTCTGCAATTGGAAGAATTCTTCTGAACATTGAAAAGGTTGTCTGCCTGAATACAGAAAGAGAAACAGCTGGTCAGACTCCAGAAATTAAGGTCTTCAGGTTAGAGAGCAATCTTACAGTAGCCCTAAGATGCCTCTAGCACAGCTGATAAAAGACTGGCATAATTATACCTGAGCCAATTTTCCTAGCCCTTGGCACTATGGTGGGCAGATCACATCAGAGCTTATGTTTCAGGTCCAAATAAGATTTAACTGAAAAGCTGCAACATCATCCCTCTAAAGTCAACATTAATTCTGAGACTAATAATGAATGCTATTTCTCCCGTCTCTTTCCACACAGATAATTTCTGCCAAAACATACCTCTGGAACTGCAGTCAGACCTATTTAAGCAAACACTGCCTCTGACTGTAACACACATAAATAACTCTGCATCCCAGGCTGACTCAGACCTTACTCATCCTCACTAGGGAGCTAAGTAACCGATTTTGTGTGATTTCTGCTCTAGTTCAGAATATTAAATAAGATTGGACATGTTTTGACAGGGCAGAAAAACATGGACTGCATAATTAAACTCCGTGAAAGTTCAACAAATTAAATTTGTATTCTATTGTTATATCCACTCTTTTGCCCTTTGCAGTACTTACTCCAATTTAGTTTCTCCTGAGAGCAGAGGTTTGCCTCCAAAGAAGAAAAAAGTAATGCATCAAAAACGTAGCTGCTCAAGACCCAGCATTTGTAAGGTATAAAGGCAGCTTCCTAAAACGGATTAATTGATAACTTTGCAGCTGGCTAGGCTGAAAACTGTTTAGGGCACGGGTCATCTCCTTGCACTCTCTGGGAAGCATCTGACAGACTCTTACTGTTATGCAAACAAAAATGGCAGTGGTAACCCACCTGATATTCCCAGGCAGTTCTCAAACATGTGATTAGGGTATATCAGAAAGGGAAATTACTTAAACCAAACCAAGCCAAAACCTTCAACACTCTGCATTTTGTAATTTACTTTCTTGTGACAAGTGTCCTTCCCCTGAACATGCCAACTACAGCTATCACTGGTAGGACCACTAGAGGCTGACTATGGCAGGGTGTTCCTCAGCAAGAGAAAAGGCCATAACTTCCTGTCCCAGTCCTATTTAACCTGACAGAAAGATACTGTGCTGTGCTTTACATGGGTACTCACGGCTCAGCTTGGATGCTCTGGTCAGCAGCTATGTAGTTGGCAGGGATGTAGCCCTGGAGCTTGCGGCCAGGACAGACTGAGCCTGTTGGCAGGAGAAGCCTAGCATACCACCAGCCCTCATGGGATGCATCCAGCACTTTAAGCTTATCCCCAGCGTGGAAGCTCAAGTCCTCCTCAGTGCGAGCCTCGTAGTCGAAGAGTGCCACAAATGTGCAAATATTCACCAGATGCTGGCCAGGCAGTGGAGGTAAAGGTTTCTGTTTTATCTTACTCTCTCTGTCATTCTGTCCTGCTTGGCAGTCATCTTTTACCACAGCAAAGTTGGTGAAGACTTGGCCAGCTTTCTCATTCTGCTCACCATCTCTCCCTGGGAATAAGAATGGGACGTAGGGTTCCAAACAAGCGCAGTGCTTCTGACAAAAGTTTCCCATCCTGTTTCCTTGTGCCTTCCTCTGCTTCTAGTTTTCTTTCTGTTTTCCCAGTTGCAATACCCTTAGACCAATTTTTGCCCCATCAACATTTTAGCATTTTGCAGGATTTCTTCTCTCCCTCCTGCTAAGGCACAAAATGAAACAACTCTTGGCACAGCTGGCAGCTTCTCTCTGAGGACCACTGAGAGCTCATTATAGGCAGCTCCTGGATCGGGACTGAAACCTGAATATTCCAGTGCTGGAGCACATGTGGAGGGAATTTCTCACTTCCTCTTCAGAACAGGAAAGTTGTGCTAGGCTGAGCTCCGGGAACCATGGGGGAGCATGGAGCCTCTTCTCCCACAGCAAAACAACAAAGTCAGAACATCTGAGCACGGGAGGCTTCTCAACTCTTATTATTTGGGATGGGTGTTTTCTTATCTCAGATAGGGTCCTGTCATCTGATCAGCAGTGAACGCCTGTAAAGTCTGTTCTGCTAATGATTAACTAAGCTGACCTGCCTGTTTCCTTAGCAGTCTCTGACGTGGACAGCCTGAATATTTCTCTTTGCTTCCTGGTTTGCGCTGGTTTCGGTTCCTGGAGGGAAGCCTTTGCTCGCCTGAGGCTGGCAGACGCCCTCACCTGGACTGCATCTGTGGCTTCTGCTCTCACTCACACTCGGACACTTTCCCCAGCTGAGCACCTGCCCTTCAAACCAATCCTCTGGCTTTTCCTTTTACTGAGTTGGGTTTGGCACTTCTTACAGGGCACCTCTTACATGGGGCTTACAGTAATACAGCAACAGATTTTAATTCATTCCTTATTCTGCATTTTAAGGAAACAAAGGCACTTGCAAAAGAAATGTTGCTCTAGATGGTTGGCTAATTACATCAACCACATATGAAAGTGATAGCTGCCTTCCAGTCACCATATAAGCTAATGAAACTACATTGACCAATATATTTCCATTTCTAAACCACCTATAAACTGGCATACAGACATCCAGATACTGCTGTGGCAAAGCAGCCCGGAGAGCTGACTGCCACATCCCAGTAGCTCAGCCCAAGCTTTAGAACAACTGGAAATCACCATAGCCTGGGGCACATGCAATGCTTGCGTCAGGAAGCACAGGAGATAACCTATCTGAGCAATGCAGTGGAATTTCAGTAAGAAGCAAACTCTTCCAGACGAGACATCAATCAAAACCCACACATGGACCTATAGCTTCCTGGTGATAAAGCAAGCTGGCTCCTTTCCCCTGTCCCCCAGGAATAACTGCTGTTTTCCTAAACCATTTACACATCTCTCAGCTCCATTCAGAATTGCTGGCTTCTGTTGCTTTACTAGAAAGAAAAGCCAACTAAATCACTTAGAAAACAAAGCCACTTGTTTTTATTATGTGTCTCAGTCCTCTAAATGAGGAGACCAGGGGCACAGGCAGAAGCATACTGATGGACTTGGAGCTGTGGGATGACTGAAAGAAGTTTCCACTGAAACTTCATCACTTTCTGGTGCATCTCCACTCAAAAGGGATAGAGAACTGCTTACCTACTCCTGTTTTGCAGTGCTGAAAAAGACACTGAATAAAGATGAAAGTACTATACATGTTAAGTGATCAATAAACCTCACAATCTGTAGTGAACCCTTTGGGTCTGGTAAAAAAGTGGCATACTGATTTTGCAGATTATGGGAATTGTATGTAGCTTCTGAAGCACCACTGGAGATTATTTTTTCTCCACAACAATTATTAGTCATTATCCAGATCAATAACAACAGAGGTACCCAAGAGATATTTTCTTTTCTTGGCTCTGAAGGACAATATGTAAAGTCAGAAAAGGCCTGTGTTGAAAAGAAACTACCTTCATTAGTCTTGTTTAAAGAATTGTCTATATTTACTAAAATCAAAAATATTAGAAAAAATGTATTGAATCTGTGTTTTTTTCTGTTTGACTATTTTATTGGATTTTCCTGTAGTTTTGTGGTTATGGCAACTTGGGCATTAATCCAGCAAAGATTTGCATAGACATTTACTGCACAGAATAGTTTCATCATGACAATAGAGCTACTTGCATTGTACAGAATCAATCTCATGTATGGTTCTTTTCTGGTTCAAGACCCATCTTTATACTCAGGTACCAATATGAATACATATTAGAAATCACACTGCATTCACTGAGACCACTCAGATAAATATTTGTAACTGTAGCTAGAATGGGGCTTAAGCCTACAAACATTTGTGTATATGAGTATCTTACCTGAAATAAACCTAGGCATTAAATTGATCTTGTCTCCAAACTGATGGCCCTGCTTGGCTTTACAAGACCAGAAAGACTTTTGCTGGAAGTGATCAATAACCATAAATCAGATTACTTCCCAACCAACTCTCCAGGATCAGTTCTATTTATGAAACAAGCAGGCTTTAAAAAATAGCCATGAAATTCAGCAGTCAGATTAAAAACACCCCTCAAAAAGAGAGGAGCGTGGTTACTGAGAAATGCTGAGCAGATTCCGAAGCCTGTATGGGGCGGGACTGTGGCTGAGCTGTGGTGGCTATGGTGAAGCAGTGTGTCTGCAAGGCTTTGTTCCCATCCTGCTGACTTCATTGAGGATTCTCTGAATTTCTGAAAATAAAGCAGTACTCTGTCTCTTAGAGACTATATAATTCTATCACAGGCAAGAAAAAATGAACAAGTAATAAAAATTGGTTTTGCTGGTTTTACTGAAAAAAAAACAACCGAACCCAGCTGATAAATCCCATGATCCTAATTTTCATGCTCACAGTTTGGAATAAATTAGGATAATCATGTATATTATGGGGCTTTTTGATATAAACTATTGTTCGAATCCTCCCCACTGGTATTACATATAATTTTACAGGATAATCTTCGCAGCACCTATTTCTGGACTTAATTTAGTTTTGCTGCTTTGCATTCCACTATATTTTCTTTTTCCAGAGGAGGCCAAACAGATTTGTAATCCTTACTGGCCTTCTATTCTTTAATTAATTTGTTTTGGAGGCTGAGTGTCAAACCAGAAATTGTCCAAATAAATAAGCTACTGGATGTAAAGTGTCTGTGAAAGACTTAATCAGGTATATTGATGAATTTTATTAGCAAAAATGCTTTCAGAAGGACACAAGAATCTCACCTCATTCTTACAGCCAGCAATAGCTGGTGAGAAAGATGAATTTATTATGATCAGTATGGAACATTTACAGTATGGATACTGAAATTTAGTATTCTGATCCATATATTATTTAAAAACTCATTAGTTTTGCAAGTAGTTTCTTGAAATATGGAACACCTTAAAGCAAAGATGGATCATTTACAATCTGTGTATGACAGGATCATATAAACTTAGATTTTAGAAAAGCAAACAAATCTGTCCAATCTAGTAGTACTTTCCCCCTTCAAACTAGACAATTCCCTATTGCTTTTAAAGTATATTTCCTTGTTCAATAAAAAAAAAAGTTCACAATGAGACTATAGGTTTGAGAATGACAGATATCTGAAGTAACTTTTTATATTTGGCATATTGCTTGCAAAGTCCTATATAAGTAAGAATCTTGCAAAGAACCATACACCCGCTTAGAGGATTAATTTGCAGTACTCTAAATTCATTAAATCGAATTGTAATTGACTGGAAGTCAATATACTTTAGGCCTTGTTTATTCTACAAAACAATCATGTTTAAACATGGTGCTGAAACACATTTCTCTTACTTGACTGAACGGACAGAAGAATAATGTGTTAATATGATATGTTTTAGTAAAGGTAGTATAAACCTAATCCACAATATTAATTGAAATGCTCTTTGAATGAGGTACTGTTCTGCATGAATTAAGTTATCAAACTGAGGCATATTAAATAAGTACAGATAAGATTTGAATCCGTAATAATTCAAAAGCCTTGTTTTAGATATAATTTTTATTTCTGTTCCACACTTTCAAAACTAATCTTGTACGAGTTTTTATTACAGATATTTCCTATATGTTTATTGATTGGTATGTGGTCTGTATGTAACTATAGGTATAATTACATAAACCCTTAGAGTTTTAGAAAAAATGAACCATCTTCCACCTCATAAATATGACGGAGATCACTAAGCACCAGCCTTTGGTACTGATGATACATGATGTTTGAAACAATTTCCTTATGCCATGCACAGAATTACAGCCAGAACAGCACTCTGCTGGGGAAAAAAAGAATATTCCAAGACAATATCCACCCTGAGTTTTTTTAATAAATATGAGTCAGTTCAAAGTGAAATTGAAAAAGAGAGCAGTTTTTTCTTCATAATAAGATGAGATTAGAACCAAAACATTTTCCTCCAGAATTGTTTCAAATTTGGTAAACAGGAAAAAACTCCATGAGGGAAAATGAGAAATTAAGACATAAAATACAAGAATCATAATTAAATAATGTATGAAACTGCTGCCTGTAGCATAACTTTCTATATTGTATAATCTTTTTCAAGTCATTATACTGATGCATTAATATATGCTAATTTAAATAGTTGATATATTATACCTCACTTAGAAAAAATCTTAATACATTATGATAAAGCAAGTAAAATGTTCCAGCAAAGTAAAATATTCAAATAATATGATCTTTAAAGAAATTATAAGAAAAGTAAATGAATACTGCTCTGAACCTGTGCTTGGGAAATAATCTAAATGATTGAACATTTTAAAATTGTGTTGTTTGGTTTTTTTTAAGGTAACAAATTGAAATGGAGCACAGTAATTTTTTTATTACAGCTGTCTTTTCAGCTATATTTCTTGCCATTTGCCCATTAGAATGGAACACATTACCACCACTTTGTAGGATTTTTAAAAGCCATTTAATCAGCACTTCCATTTTGTTTCTGTAATTTGCAAATTGCCATTCTTTTCAATGAAAATAAATTATGTGTGTAATTTTATTCTTGACAAAATTGTTTATTCTTATTGATTAATCACTTTCCTGGTTTTGTGTATAATCTTAAACCATAAATCCACAAAGACATAGAGATATATTTGATTCGGCATTTTCCAACCTTAAATCTTTTACATTCCTAATGAGAAAACTCTGGCTATTTATTTTCATAAGGCTGATCCAATAATCCATCTCTACTCTGAAAAGCATTAAAAGTACATTTTCAAATGCTTCAGTGATGAGGGTTGCTTATTTATTAGCTGAATTTGGGCCTAGAACAGGCTATGTCTGACAACAAATGAACACAATGCAATAAGGCTCTGTCAAGAACCGAAAGAACAGAAACTATCTTTATTTGTTCAAACAATCAGATCTCACTCTGCCTAATATAATGTGAGTTTTGCAATTATGTGCAATGGGACCAGACCTCAGCCATTATTTTTCATTTTATCATACATTATTCTACATGATACACAGCACACACTGTTAAAAACTCTAAGTTAATTTGCTTTCCATGAAGCAGCCTTTTTGAATAAAACCACTGTGGCACTCTGATGCATGAAAAATACTTCTAATAGAAACTATCTGTGAGTGGGAAAAAATATGGTAAGTGGATGACAAAGAATTATCAGTGAACATGACTTTCCCATTCTTTTAAGAAAATGTATTCCAAAACTGACCCTGTTATGAAGAGGTTTTAAATTTAGAAAGTGTATACATTTATGAAGATTTTATGATGGGTCAAGATAATTTCTCATGTAACTCTACGTATGCTATGCCACAGATGACTTACAAACATGATTTACCATCTTTATCTTAAGAAGTTGCAATTCCATCAAGAGAGGCAGAGAATCCAAAGACAGATGGATGGAAAGGAATAATATATCAAAGTACTGTTCTCATGATTTCACCTGTGAATGAAAGTGTTGGTTTTTTTCCAAAAAATAAAATCAGCACTCTCTCCTGTACTGTGTATGTGAGAGAGGCAAGGAACTAAAACTTAGAATATATTGATTCACTATATAAAAGAACCCATCTTTTCAATTACCTTAAATTACTGAAATATTACACACAAAAACAGTAGAAAAACATTAGCTATTAATTTTAGAATAGAATAGTTCAGCTGACAGGGACCTACAACAATCATCTAGTTCAACTGCCTGACAACTTTGAAGCTGACCGAAAGTTAAAGCATATCATTAAAGGCATTGCCCAAATGCCCCTAAAACACTGACATGCTTGGGCATTGACCTCCTCTCTAGGAAACTGGTTCCAATGTTTGACTACTCTTTCAGTAAAGAAATGCCTCCTAATGTCCAGTCTAAACCTTCAATGCAGCTTCAAAGGATTTCCATGTCTCCTATCACTATGAGGGAGAAAACATCAGCACCTTCCTCTCAACACCATTTTTCTTTTATTCTTCCTGATTAGGTAAACCATACTTACAAAGATTGTTCCACATTACTGTAAATTGTGTAACACACTAGGATTTTGTACAGATAAAATCTCTACAGGAAAAAGGCTGGATCTACCATGAGTTCTGGTGATTATATGTATACTGTGCATGGTCCATCAACCTGCCGAATTAAGTCTCCCTCTTTCCTTGTATATTTTCTATTTAGTTTCCTATCTCTTGCTTTCTTTCTGCTGTATCTGTCTTTCACAGGTATGAAATGAAATGTTGTACAAAGAATATCACCAACATGGAAGACATTGTCTTTTCAAGCCAGAGGAACAGGATAAGACGTGCCCCAGAGTCCCTTCAGGATGTGCATTTATATATTTTCCATATTAAAAAGAAAACTATAATCCTGGGGTTTACTTCAAAATTATGTTGGGAAGCAGCAGCCAGGGCATAAATTAAACTGTGGAAACAATCTTAAACGCCATAACATAGCTATGGCCAAAGGCACAATTGATTTAAAAACTGTTTTCTTACCTACCCATCTTCAGAAGCATAGGTATAATATGAAGGTCAACAAATGCCGATGCTTAAGTCACTTCTTTCTTTATTTGACCCATTATAAAAGGCCTTAAAATCATGGTTTTCTTACTCTGAAGTCAGTGACGATATACTGTAAACATTGGTTTAACTGAGAGCAGGATTTCATTTTTATGCTTAATGTTTTATTATTTTTAGCAGATATTGACTTATGTTTAGAATAGTCTTTCTGTAAAAGCAAAGATGCAGTATGTGATGTTACTTCTTTACTATGTTTCACCAGCAGTCCGACCCATTTCCTGTGTGTTCAAAATAGAGTTTTACAAATGAAACTGATGTAACTTGTACTGCAAATATGTATACTCTTACTCTTCTTCCTTTCCATTTACGTGTTCTTCTCTCCCTCTCTCCTATATCTTTCCTATATAGTTTCCTACCTCCTCTTTTCTTTCTGCTGTGTCTTTCACAGATACGCGGTGAGATGCGGTACAAAGAACATGCAACACATGGTATCCGTAAACATAAGGAAAGGGGATAGGAAGTAAACACATTTAGTGATACCTCCGGTGAGCACTTGTGGTACAAATTTCCGTTGTACTAAACAAAATAATTCACCCTCCTTCTCTGACAAGATTTTCCCAAATTCATATTCCTCTGTCTTTGTTTCCATAGGTTTAAACCTTAACCTGCTCTCCCTGAGAAAAGCATGATACTCAACACAACAGCATAGGTAAATGTGAACATACTGTTTTCCTTAAAATAGGAGAGGTGGCTTCGACCTTCTTCACAGATGTACACAGAAACAGAGTACAGATCTTTAAAGAGTTACATCAGTATGATAGAATCTTCTTGATGCTTAGTATACACTTGGAGTTTTAGCATATATTCTTCTAGATCACTTCCTTCTTATCAAAACCCAGAAGCTCTTTTTTTTATCCTTTCATAATTAGACACCCTCTAGAGGCAAAAACAGAACAGTAAGTAACAAATGCAATTTATATTCCAAATAAGATCTTATATTTGAGATTGATAAGAATTACTGTTAGAATTTTATTACTGCAGCTCCAAGGAACATCACCCTCGGTGTCCAGTATGCTCATCAATGAACATATATAGAAGAAAATATTTCTTAAATAGAAGATCAGGTAGAAAAGATGACATTGTTAAAAGAAGGGGAGGGGGGAAGATCTCATCATAGTGATAGAATGGAAATTCATCTTGAAAATCCTAACATGGTAATGATTGTAATGAATTAAGTAACTTGGATGTTATTTTGAAAACACAGATTGTGTTACATTACTGTGGGTTCATTATTTCAGTACTCAGCCCTAAGAAAGCCAAAACTGGAGCAAAGCATCCAGGTTTTGATTCAAAAAAAAAAACAAAAACAAACCTCAAATCAAATAAAAACCGGATATTAATCCATTTGATAATGAGTAAATGATGAATGAATATCATCTAGGTTGAGAATGAAAGATAAGATAAGCAGGCTCAAAACACCTCAGCCTTTAAGGACCTTAAATAACTAAACAAATAACAGTCTGTGGGAAACTATATGATAGCAGCCTTCAAAGAAATAGAAGGCTGATGTGCAATGTTGTGGTTCCCTGATCTGCAAGGAATAGGACACAACATAAGAAAGAGGACGTATTAGAGCAACAGAGACTTTGGTGTGACATGGAGGGGGCGTGAAAATTCAGCATTCTGTGTGTAAGGACTGTTAAACACCAGAAGAAATTGTTTCAGGTCTTTGTTCCTTTTTATGAAATTAGACAATTGTCTTTTAAGGATGTTTGTAGGCAGATTGATCCTGCCCCAAGGCAAAAAGATGACTGTCTTTAGGTTTTTCTGGTTCTGTTACCTTCATGTCCATAGTTTTACAGTTGTGGCATTTCCCACTGGCTGTTCAATAGCTCTGTTCTTTTTGTGCAGACTGTGTATTGAAATACATCAAATTTATCTCATATGCAATCATTAGCAAGTGTCAGGCTTCCAATGCAAACCTGTAACCTTCTTGAATGACTCAGAAATCTTCAGAATGTCTGAATTAGACATATTCCAATTTTACTCATGAAGAAATTGAAGCCATAAGCAATTAAGTTATCTTCCCACTAATACACCATGAATGAATGGGAAATGAGGATGGAGAACTTCAGAGTCTTACTCTGGATTTTATGCTGAAGTTTGTAAAAATAAAAAAATGGTATGTTAAATAAAACAACCAAACACCCCCCCCCCAAAAAAAAAAAAAAACAAACAAAAAAAACAACACCCCAAAACAAAACAAAACTAAAACAACAAAACATAAAAGAAATAAGGCCATGTCCCACAGATCATAGAAACTGCACAATTCTCTCACCATAAAATTCACACAAGGTCTACTTTGGACGTATAGTTTCCTAAAAAGTCCATATTTCCAGTACAATTTCTTTTGACTAAATGTAACATCTATCCAGCTCAAAAAGAAAAATCTTTCAAAGGACCTTTAGAAAACCATTCCGAGTTTTAACATATATACTCACTAAGGGTCCAGCAATCAGTCATGGCTATTAATCACATTGCCAAAATCATCGATTTTCATTTCCTTCTTTCATGTTGCATGGGAATAGCCTCAGTTAGATTACAAGATCTGAGAGAGGTGGTAAGGACAATAAGCAGGCTTCTGAAAGATTCTCAGCATCTAGTCGATTACTCTTTGTTTAACCTTTTAGTGATCTCTTGGGTATAGTTTGGGGAATCTTGAATCTTTAGCAGCATGAGTCTCATTTCTATGCTGGTGAGACAGAGAATGCAACCACTATATTACCAAGGTGCCAGATGTAATCAGTACTCCTGGCAGGATGCTATAAATTGTATGTGCATGATTCTGCTGAAAAAGTTAATGTGTACATATTTTATGCCATATAAAAAGGCTATTAAACAACACAATAAACAGTAAAACTTCTGGAATCTCTTTAAGCTAATCCTAAATCCCAATCAATAGTCAAGCTTGCTCACCAGGATTCTGTACCTAGGAACAAGGCACCCTGTGTGTCACAGAGGGATGCCTTGAGGACTACGTACCATTTTGATAATTTTTTAAAGGTCTACTAAAGAAACAGTAAATGCCAGTGACTGTTTTACAAAGCAAATGTGTTCTCGACAGCTTTCATTCTCTCACAGAGAACGAGGTTATCCTTGAAATGAATTAGAGTTGTTAGATCTATGTCTAATAAAGCATCACTTTGTAATAAGTCAGAAGTCTGCTCCTGTATATTTTTATTTGATTTCTCTGATTGTTTATACACAAGTGTTTCCTTCTAAGTGTCCTCTCAGGAGACATGCATGCAGAGCTTCCTAAGCTGGGCCAGTGGGGTGAGCCTGAGATGTGGGCTCTGTCCTCCTGTCACTCTGGGATGAAAGTGACAATTCTCAGATGGGGAGTTTGTGTTGTGAAGAGCATGGAGTTATCCTAGTGTGGGGAGCAGACATCATGCTTCAAGGGGAATGGAGATATTCTGTCATTGCAGAATGGGGATACTGGGCTGTAAGGCACTCTTCTACTTGGCTATTGAACAGCTCATGGGTTAAAAGCAAAATCGAGTGCAAACCTGAGACTGTACTGTGCTAAAATAAATTCTATAAAAAAAACCCAGCACTTTTTGGTTTGACATTCTACTCCAAAAGTATTTTCAGTTGTTTTTAAAAACAAACAAGGAAAAATCCAGACTCTTCTCAGCTCACTTTTGCATAAGGTGTTACTTGTCTAAAAATGAAAATGCTTCTTGTTTGTCTAAATTCTTGTTTTATCTTCACACAGCACTATTGTATACTGTAGCAACATGCAGAGCCTTTTCCTTTTTTTTTTAACTAAATTCTTATGACCTTTTCCGAAATAATAGGCAAACGGCTGCAACTGCATAGTTAGGACAAAACACAACTGAAAAAGCTTACATAGGCTTAGAAAATAAAGACGAAGTTTAAGGAAAGTAAAATAGATTAAGGTGCTGACGATTCAAACTCGGAGATGCTCCACCGTATCGTAATGCTGCCCTCTTAAGGACAAAGAAAGCGAGGAGCTGGAGAGCCTCTCGGAAAGAGGCCTGCAACTTCTGTGTGACAGCAAAGATTTATGTAAGGTATTTTCACATGGTTCTCATGCTTTTATGTATGTTACTGCACTCTATTACATTCCTTTCACCCTCCAAGGCATGTCAGCACGCTCCTGCACCCTAAAGCTACATGGTGGAAGGAGCCTCTTCTGCATGGAAAGCAGGCATAAGGCACAATGAAAACTGAAATGCATTTTCGTGTGTCTCAAAGGCTTTGACATGTCAGATCTCGCACTTCATGCATGTTTCCTGAAGGCTGCTAATTGTGAAGATGCTGAGCATGGGGAGCACCCAATGGATTAATACCATGTATTTATCATATGAGTAATCAGTGATGCATAAATTAACCATGGGGAAACCTAAAATATTTCCAGTTAGGACCTGATAGTCCAAAAGGACAACCTCAGTTATGTGGACATCTCTGAGCGGCTCATGGTGCCATCAAATCTGAAACAGTGCTGAAAAAGTAATCTGAAAGGATGCTGTTAACACATTAAGGTGTTTCACTTGTTACAGAGGATTTTGATTAAAGGCAGCTCTTTTCTGAGAAAAGCCCTAGAGTGGGATGTCAGTATGTTTAAAGGATTCATCTGAAAGCAAGAAACTGAGAAACAAAGCAACACTTTAAAGGCAAAAAACAAAACCAAAAAACTTGGAGTAGTGTGCTGAAAGTAAACTTCTGAGATTTTCCTGTTACCAGGTTTGTGCTGCAAATACTGAAGATGAAGGTGATATTCTCTCATTTATCTTCTCTTTTCTCAGAACTGAAAATGAATTCCATTCATCAACATTCTTCAATATTTCTTGCTGTCATACCTCCAATTTAATCTTCAGCTTCACATACCTGAAATTTAACTTGCTGAATCTCTCCATTGGTGAGGGTTGTTTCTCAAAGTGGTTCAAA
Organism: Pezoporus occidentalis; assembly: GCF_034315485.1. Classification (NCBI taxonomy): domain Eukaryota; kingdom Metazoa; phylum Chordata; class Aves; order Psittaciformes; family Psittacidae; genus Pezoporus; species Pezoporus occidentalis. The sequence goes on along the minus strand of NW_026915713.1, from coordinate 6,163,273 downwards.
ATTAGATATGATTAGTACTTTTGTGTAGCAAATTCTAAGAGAGCTTGTCATTACTGCTGATCTAATTGTGTGGCGTTCAAGGTTATATTCAGTTGATAGTGAATATAGTGACAAGAGAGTTGGACTAGACGATCTTTAAAGGTCCCTTCCAACCCAAAACATCCTATAATTCTACCAATGAATATGTGATTTTCAATATCTGTCCAGATGTTTCAACACTACAGTGTGTTGGTTTTGTGCTATGTTTTAGATACATAGATCCCTCTTGTGGGTATGATCCTGAAAGTATCTGCTCAGGTTTCACACCTGGTAATTTAGTTCTATTTAAGCATATATGCACATATTTATTTAACGTATAGCTAAAATGCATATAATATACAGTGCAGATATAATGTGTGGTGTGCATATATATGCACAACAGCAGTAGAAGGTATATTAATGTTAGTGGGAGGTACTGAATCTTTAAAAGAAGCTGCTCTATAAGGGGCTGAGGTAAAATTATGCAATCCATTTCTTTCTTCCTCTGACACCTGAAGTGCTCATCCTGTCATACTATTAGCATTAGTGAATTTTCATGCCTTATTTCTATGTATTTTCCCATCTAGTCCACTTTTTAATCTGATACTGAACTTCTCTGTAGCATTTTTAAACATATGTGATAGGTCATGCTATTTAAATTTCTCTCATCTGTGCCTACGTGAGCATAGCAAACTGAATTTTAATATACAAGTACACTGTATCTCATTCAACTACTTGAAAGTATTTTCAAAAGCATTTTGCTCTGGAATACCAAATAATCATTGAACCAGCCTGCAAAAATCAAATAATTTGATATAATCAAAACATAATTATTATTTATTGTATAATCAAAACTGCTGCTGTGCACTGCTGCTATGGTTATGCACCCCAACTTACCCACCTGCAAAACACCACACAGCTGCACACAGGAAGGCAACACTAAAAAAGATGATTTGCATTCAATGTTTTATGACAATTGCTCTCAATTCAAGTATGTTTGGGCTCTCTTTATTCCAGTTATAACCATACAAGAATTAAAAATAATATTTGCACAGTAATTGAACTAGGTGTTTTTCACCTTTCGTGAATCAAATGAAAGTTTTGATGGTGTCATTGGTCTACAAAGAGAAAACAACTGTAGAAAGGAATCATCATGTCCTGCAAGCAAGGCTGTTAAGCCCAGCTATTTAAGCACCCTGCCCCTGCCCTTAACGAGCCACTATATTCACGTCTAACCACAGAGAACAGAATTAAGTCAATGTAAACCTCATCTGTTCCTTTTCCTCCAAACACAACACTTCCTTTCTAATTGTGATATGGTAATACTTGCGGGGCCAGTACCTACTAATATGCCCGTTTGATAATGTCACCTGGAGGCAGCTGTTCCGTTCTTCATGTTATGCTTTTTTTTTGCCTACCAAAGCTGTCAATAAATTAAAAGGTAGGTAGTTACCTCCGCGGTTTTGGTTTTTCCAGAGCTCAGTGTAGAGTATAATATGCTTTACTGTGTAATGTTGCTCGTACCGTCTAGTGTTGCTTAAACCCTGCAGGGACCTGGGTCATGTAGTAGCAGCCGTGCTTGTCTATTTGCATAAGCAGACTGCATGAAGCAGGGCCCTTACGGCGCGACTACCCTCTCACCACCTAACACAAATCTAACTCCCCTCCCCTCCCGGCTCGGCTCGGCTCGCAGGCCCCCCCAGCCTCGCACCTACGACTTGCAGCCAGGGCTGACCTGCAAGGAGCCACTCCGCTCGCAAGCACACGATCCCTGTGTGAGAAACGTGCCTTTTAAATCCCAGCGTTTAAACACGCCTCCGCCCAACTGCTCTGCACCCGCCTTTCTAACCCCCGGGCTTGATGCCTGCCGCTCTCCCACCAAGCACCCCGGACACAGACGGCCTGCTGGCCTATTGGGGCGGAGCGAGCATCACCACCCCTCGGCTCCAGGAACAGCCCCACACACCGCACAGGTGACGACGGACCCGCAGAGCAGCAGGGCCTGCCCGCGCCCCGCCCAGCGGCGCACGAAGCACCGCCCCTGCCCCTTCCTCCTCCGCCCGCCTCCCCGCGGCGGCGGCTCGGCAATGCAGCCGTACTTCTCCCTGGCTGACTGCGACGTGGTGGGCTTCGACCTGGACCACACGCTCTGCCGGTATCATCTCCCGCAGAGCGCACGGGTGAGTGCGGGCCGGTACGGTGCGGCACGGCACAGCACAGCTGGGAACCGCGCGCTCCCTCCCCCTCCAAGCTCCGCTCCTCCCCGACCCGCTCGCCGCCTGTCCAAGCGAAAGGGAAGTGTCGGCGGGGAGCGAGACCTCGCTGCAGGGCAGCGAGCCCTGAGGCTTCTGCTCCGTGCCCATGGGGAAACCCCAGAAGAGAGCAGCAACACAAACGCAGCTCCTGCCGGGTGCTTCCTCAGCAGGCCTCTGCCCGAGCACGGGGGACAGCCATGTCTTCTTCCTTGAAAGCTCTGCCGCTTGAGAGCACTCCGAACTGTAGCGCCGCTGAGAAGAAGGTGGAGTGTTCCCCCCCCCCCCCCCAAACCTAGGGATGCTGCAGACGGTTAGAAGCCTGCAGCGTTTTGGCCAGGCGGCCTTTGCAGACTTTCTGGTGCTTAAAATGAAACACCGAGCTTAAAGGCGCTTAGCATCTCTGACTGAGCCCTGCTGCCGGTTGCGGAGAGCAGCTACAGGCATGGGTTTGTGCATTCCCGCCCTTGGCGCTGCTTTTTTTTTTTTTCCCAACTGGCACTTTTTTAATTCCGATAGTTTTTCATTGACTCGTATTTCTTTGTTGATGTGAGGACTTTGCCATGGAGCAGTCTTGTGCCATGGATACTCATGGTGTCCCACTCTCTCCTTTTGCCTCCATTTATCTACAGTATATTGTTCACTGCACAGAACTTGTACACAATTGCAGGGTACTTCAGAATCTGGTATAGAAGCAAATGTTTGAGGAGCCTCATTTATAAATAGGCATGGTTCAATGCATCCTGTGTTCAAAAATTGCATTGCTTCCTTTAGCTGTGGGTGACTTTCTGTAGAGGCATCTTCCTTACAACAGGGGGTTCAGTAGTGTAAAGTTATAAATTTTATGTGCTCTTTTAAGTTCTTGATGGAAATGCTGCAGCTCTAGGCTTACCTTCCATGTTCTCTCTGTCGTGCCACACATGTAGCATCTTACACAGGCACTTGCTTCCCAGTAAGAATTATGTACAATGAAGGCAACTGCTAACTGGAAGAGTTTGGAGAAGAAAAATAAAAAATGGAAACAAAACCCCCTAGGACCCTAACCTAACAAAAATGCATGCAAAAAACCCAACGGAAAAAAACAACAACGACCAAACCAATGAACAAAATAGAGGAAAAACAAGCACACACACACACACCCCCCCAAAAAAATCCCCCCAAAATATCACAAAACCCCAAACATTTATTAAACTTAATTCACTTTTGCCCTTCTCACACAGCACAGAGACAGGCTGATGCGTGCCTATGACATTCCTCCTTATTTATTGGAAATAAAATAGGCTGACAGGCACAGCTGAAGATGCAATTAGTTCTTACTCTTCCAGTGTTGGCCTTCATGTTACTCCTTCTCAGGCATTATTCATTCTAAGAGCAGCCTTAGTAATTTATTAAAAAAAAAAAAAAAAAAGTCCAAGGAACAGCTTCAATGAAAGAACCGTGAGAAAAAGGGAGCAATTACCATTTCTGGTAGTTTAAGGGCCTGGCAGCATCCATGTACTTCACCAGCACATTACATCAATAAATTGCTGACTGTTGTACCAGGGTTTAACAGTGTTCTTTCTGATCTTAGAAACTTTCTTAATAGTTGCCTGTTTCCTTCAAAATATGTTCTGAATACATTTGAAATGGCCCTAAGGGTAGTTGTTCATTGGTTTGGAAGCTACTTGTTGAATCTTGATAACCACAATATTTAAAATTGCAAAGCAAAACAAAATATGATTGGGGAAGCAGTGACTAGTCTGAAGTATTTATCGTCTTGGTTTCCCAATGTTCCTGAAGCACAGGGGCAATAAGGTAGAATGCTGTAAACTTGGTTATGCTGGACACATTGCACCAGAACTGTTGTGTGGGCATCTTGAGCTGTTTTCCAGCCATGACAGAAATAATGTGGAGCACTATTTCCCATTAGCAGATGCAGTGGGACAAGGCCCCTAGCTCCCTGGTTTGATATCACTTAGGAGGTACTAACTCTTGCATCTTGTAATTTTCTGGGGAAGCAGTATCTTTGGTCTTGCTTAATCAATATAATTAATGCATATATTTGTTTCATTTGTAGCTAATATATGATAGTTTTGCCCAGTACCTGGTAACAGAAAAGGGTTATGACAAAGACTTGCTGACTCTAGCTCCAGACAGCTTAGACTTCTGGTGAGTACATTGAAAATAACAGAAACTTTCTTTATAACTTCCCTTAAGCTGTAACTTTTACAAAGCTAGGGAAACAGCTGTTTTTGCTAGGCATTTGTTGTCCTGATTGCCAAGCCCAATAGATGAATCCAAACTGACAGTTTTAAATACTTGTTTGAACAAGTATTTGTCATGAGGTACTTCTAAGGTGGTATTTTGAAGGGAGAACTGAGCACCCAAGCTTGCTTTGTGTTTCTAGCTGTCTAGACACAAGTATTTTAGTCTGACTTACTCCCTTGTTTTATCTGTCTCCTTTGTCTTTTACCTTCAGTTCAACTGGTAAATCCAGTAACTATCAGAATTTAGTCATTTTTATCTCAACAGATGTGGTTTTGTTTAAGGCAAAATAATCCCAACAGCCTTCTAAGGAACTGTGGAAAGGTGAGGTGCCAGGAGGTAGCCCTTGGGTGGTGGCATGTCAGGCACAAAGCTGTGATGCAAGACACTAAAATGCAAGTCCATGCTCTGAATTCAGTGATTTCTGAGCAGGAGCTTGAACTTGAATCTCTGATCTTCCAACTTGGATAGGTTACTATCTAGGCCACAGGGTGGGAGCTTGAAGGCCAAATAATCACTAAATTTTTTAGGAGAAACAGTTTACTGTTTTTTTTGTTTTGGTTTGTTGGGTTTTTTTTTGTTTTTTTTTTTAAGTAATGCACACACTTGTGTGTAACGGTTTTGATCAGTTATTTTTACAAGTCAGTATTTCACTGAACAGTTCCCAACAAGATCAGTTTAAACTTCCACGAGGCAAGCAATCTATCTGTATTTCTCATTTTTTGAGGCCTTTGATGCATGACATTCTTTGTTAAGATCTAGATATCTCTGTCTTGGTCCCTTTTTGGAGCTGGAGGTTCATTAATGTGGACCTGCAAGCCTACTGTGCTGGTAGCTGTGTATTGATGCTGCTCATCCAGGTGTCACTCATGAAACACTGGGGAATGCTTCCTGCCTTGTTGGTATACCTTCTTTCCTTTGGGTACCTTATAACAGGGGATGAAGGTGCTATTACTTTTTCAGTCTCATTATTATTTCAGCCACTGAATTCTGAATTAACTTTTCAAGCAACCTGAGCAAACATAGATGCAATTGTCTGGAAGGTAGACTTATTAGGAGAGTCAGAAACTCTGGTTGTCTGCCCTATGCTATCAACTCTTTACCTTGTTAATGCTGGCTAGCATGGCAATGCTTTTACTTTACCTGTTCCTTGGATATTCAGTTGCCTCATTTAAGAGAAGGGTAGAACATTGTCCTAATACTTGCTGTTACCAGTCTAGTAATAATAAGCAGGGGAGTTGCCACCAAGAAAAGCGATTTCTTTAATGGATGTGACTTAAATATTTCTTTAATGGATGTGACTTAAATATCACATTTCTTAATTGTATATACTTGGACCTTAATCCTCCAACCTTATCTATATGAACAGTCACTAGGAATTTGCTGTGTAAATGAAATCCATTCCTTGTTGAGTAATGCGTATTTGCATATACAGAGCATTGTTCAAACATGGAAGTATTTGAAGGGTTCTGACTTGGTTGGTTTTGTGTAGCATCATTGTATAGCTTCTATAACTGCGTTTCACTGATACATAAGAAGGCATTCCTCTGAAAGCATTAATAGTTTGTTTCTTCCTTAAAATAAAATTATTCTTAGTTGCAAAGGCTTGGTGTTGGACATTGAAGAAGGAAACTTCCTGAAACTTGCAGAAGATGGAACAGTTTTAAGGTAATATTGACAGTAAGTTTATATTGTTAAGCAGACACCAAAATTTTATCCTCTTTCTGAAAGCCATCCGTCAGTTTTACTAAATTTTTAAAAATTAATTTCAGTGTACTTTATTAGCTGTTAAAGTATAAATACGCTTTAGTAATGTGGTGCTCAGTGTCTTTTAATGTTACATATGCAGTCCTTTCATAATATTTACATGTTAGCTGATAGTAAAGAATATCTTCTTTTTAATAAAGGTCTAAGATTCTGAGGGCATAGTGATCTTGAAGGTAACTTCACTTTTTCAGTGGCTACCAGTGTACTCTTGATTCTGTTTTGCTGTGATCTAGGGTAATGTTTTTCTTTGGACCGTGAAAACCTGACTCAAAGTCAATGCTAATGACTGATGCTAGTGATGGGAGCACTATTATCTTTGTACCATACACATTCAAAATTCTTCAGGCTTGCAACACATAGTTTAAATAGCCTGAGGTAAATTAACACAGAAACTGACACATTTGCTTTCAAATTTCTGGTGTTTTTTTTCTCTTAAAAGCTATATTTTGCCTTCAGCCATAATTTCAGTACATCCTTAGTTCTTCTTTACCTCCTTTTTTTTCTTTATTTAAACATAGAAGACTGCTGTTTTGATTTTTACTTCCTAAAAAGGCTTGTGTGTACTTCTGTATTACACATCTGCTTGCGGGACTCAAACTAGCACTTTTCCATAGTTCTGCCCTGCATTCTGTGAATGTTACCAGGCTTCAGAATGATGTATAGGCTTTCTGTACTGTGTTTTATTGTGCAGCGTATATTGATAGTTTAAGTATAGTGAGTGTCCTCACACAATTGAGAACATTCGAGCAATACAGAATGATTGTGTTAGCAGGTGAGGCACAGTAGTTGTGCTCCCAGCCAACCAAACCTCTGTGTAGCAAGGCTTTTATCAAGGACTGTAATGTATATGCTAAAAGCTTAGGTCCTGGGAAGCTTCTACATTATAAAGAGAGTTGCTTTCAATCAACTTGCCTGCACCTAAGTATTCAGTTGTCATGAATTACTGGGCACAAGGAGTAGTTTGGCTGTTTTCAACCTTTTTCTTTTCTTTTATTATAAATAACAACACAAATAGGGCAAGCCATGGTACAAAGAGTATGACAAATGAAGAGATTCTGGAGACGTATGGAAGGAGGGAGTGGAAGCATTTTAATACAGTCAGCGGAATGGTTTCCCGCTCAGGTAGCTATGCCTTAGCATGCCATCTTCGTTGAAATTCCTTTGGCCCCTTCAGTGCCTCATGCTGTTAGTTCTTATCACAAATATTTAAAAATACTTGAGCTGAGAATTCCTGGAATAGGTAAATGTTTTGGGGGAGAGCTGTTTTGTTGGGTTTGGTTTTTTTTTAGTATTTTCAACTTCTAATGAAAAAGTTCAACTTAAATTTAGGTCACCAGTGATCATCGTAGAGCCATAAAATGGTTTAGGTTGAAAGGGACCTTAAAGATCACCTAGTTACAAACACCTGCCATGGACAGGGACACCCTTCACTAGACCAGGTTGCTCAAAGCCGTGTTCAACTTGGCCTTGGACACTGCCAGGGATGGAGCAGCCACAGCTTCTGTGGACAGCCTCTGCCAGTGTCTCACCGTCCTCATAATGAATTCCTAATGTCTAATGTAAATCTCTCCTCTTTCAGTTTAAAGCTATTCCCCCTTGTTCTGTCACTGCATGCTCTTGTAAAAAGTACCCTTCAGCTTTCTTGTAGGCCCCCTTTAGATATTGATGATTTTTATACTGTAGGTATTGATGAGACTGTGTGAATGATCTTAGGCCCACTGTAGGAGAGGAATCTGGTTCGAGACCATCTCAAGAGCCTGAACATACACAAGTCCATGGGACCTGATGAAATCCATGCACAGGTCCTGAAGGAGCTGGCAAATGAAGTTGCTAAGCCACTGTCCATCATATTTGAAAAATTGTGGCAGTCAGGTGAAGTTCTGAATGACTGGGAAAAGGGAAATATAACCCCCATTTTCAAGAAGGGGAAAATGGATGACCCAGGGAACTACAGACCAGTCAGTCTCACCTCTGTGATTGGCAAAATCTTGGAGCAGATTCTCCTGGAAGGCATGCTAAGGCACATGAAAAACAACAAGGTGCTTGGTGACAGCCAGCATGGCTTCACTAAGAGGAAATCCTGCCTGACCAATTTGGTGGCCTTCTATGATGGGGCTACAGAGCTGATGGACAGGGGTAGAGCAGTTGACGTCATCTACCTGGACTTGTGCAAAGCATTCAACACTGTCCCACATGACATCCTTGTCTCTAAATTGGAGAGACATCAATTTGATAGGTGGACCACTCGGTGGATAAAGAACTGGCTGGATGGCCGTACACAAAGAGTTGTGGTCAATGGCTCAATGTCCAGCTGGAGACCAGTAACGAGTGGTGTCCCTCAGGGATTGGTGTTGGGACCGGTCTTGTTCAACATCTTTGTTGGTGACATGGACAGTGGGATTGAGTGCGCCCTCAGCAAGTTTGCCAATGACACCAAGCTGTGTGGTTTGGTTGGTACGCTGGAGGGAAGGAATGCCATCCAGAGGGACCTTGACACGCTTGTGAGGTGGGCTGATGCCAACCTCATGAAGTTTAACCATGCCAAGTGCAAGGTCCTACACCTGGGTCGAAGCAATCCCAGGCACAGCTACAGGTTGGGCAGAGAAGAGATTCAGAGCAGCCCTGCGGAGAAGGACTTAGGGGTGTTGTTTGATGAGAAAATGAACATGAGCCGGCTTCAGTGTGCGCTCATAGCCCAGAAAGCCAACTTTATCCTGGGCTGCATCAAAAGGAGCGTGACCAGCAGGTTGAAGGAGGTGATCCTGCCCCTCTACTCTGCTCTCTTGAGACCTCACCTGGAGTATTGTGTGCAGTTCTGGCATCCTCAACATAAAAAGGACGTGGAACTGTTGGAACAAGTCCAGAGGAGGGCCACGAGGATGATCGGCGCCTGGAGCACCTCCTGTATAAAGATAGGCTGAGAAAGTTGGGGCTGTTCAGCCTGGAGAAGAGAAGGCTGCGTGGAGACCTCATAGCAGCCTTGCAGTATCTGAAGGGGGCCTATAAGGACGCTGGGGAGGGACTCTTCATTAGGGACTGTAGTGATAGGACAAGGGGTAACGGGTTAAAAGTTAAACAGGGGAAGTTTAGATTGGATATAAGGAAGTTCTTTACTGTGAGGGTGGTGAGGCACTGGAATAGGTTGCCCAGGGAAGTTGTGAATGCTCCATCCCTGGTGGTGTTCAAGGCCGGGTTGGACAGAGGTTTGGGTGACATGGTTTAGTGTGAGGTGTCCCTGCTCATGGCAGGGAGGTTGGAACTAGATGATCTTAAGGTCCTTTCCAACCCTAACTATTCCATGATTCTATGAGACAAATGAGCTGATGTTAGAGACATGTTTTGGTTATAGAGGTGGGCACATTTGTTCCTTGATGGAATGGAATGACATTACCAGCCTGTCTCAATTAGGACATATTGGGCAAATCTTAAGTTTTTCTTAATTAGTGACTCATTACCATCAGTGCTGTTAATGGAGGCCTAGGTGCAAAAGCAAAGAACAGAGCAGATCTGGGAACAAAACTTCTCCTCTTGTAGTTGAAGTTTATTAGATTTAGGATGGGAGTCACTTTGAAGGCACTGTGTCTACAATTGCGTTTTTCTCTGTGCTTCTTTTCCATTTAATTTGATCTTGGCAATTTTGAGTAATACACATAAAGTGTTAAGTTGCATTATGCTGTATAATGGAGATATTTTCCTTGAGATCTTGCTGACATAAACTTGTTTATGATGCTTATTCTAAACTGCAAGTAGTCTTTTGCAAGATGGTAGAAGAGGAACATATTCTTGGGCATACAGCGAATGCAATTTTCCTTTTCATTGAAAAGTGCATTTGGTCTCCCTTGGGAGTGTTTTGCTGACTTGTTCTTTCATTTACCTAAGAGACAGCACAGACAAGATCATGAATACGAAAAACATCACTGGTTAAGTCATTTCAGTCCTAGGAAAGAGTTGTTGAACATGACCTCAGCCTAGGAGGCATTTGCACCCTCCTCATTTAGTTCTGTTCTGGGGCTCATGTAATAATGGGGGCATGCTTCTCCTTGGGATAAGCGGCTGTTGGCATCATGCGTGTGTGCAAAGGGCAGCACGTTGTGTAAGACCTGTCCACATGTTTTTGGAACAGATTCTCAAACCCTTTATTTGTGTTTTCACTGCTAGGGAAATAGGCACTTTGGAAGAATTGAATGATACAGTCCTCACTCTTTAAAACTCATGGTTCTCCCCCATCTCTTCCACCTTAACTTTTAGAACCTTAAAATGTATTTTTAAAATCTCACTGCCTTGATATAGGTGAACAACTTTCAGTAGCCAATTATGAGAATCAGAAGTGGGAATAAAGGCTAGCACAGATTGTGAAGCAGATAATGCTTATTACCAGTAAACTCCAAGTAGGAGCTTGTGTTATTATTTTAATGTATTTTTTAACTTGCTCTTAAAGCATACAGTATGGATTTTTTTAAAAGATTTTCTTAAATTATTTTTTCCAGCTAAATACTATCTGTATGATAATTATTTTGACCTGCCAGGAGCTCTCTTGTGTGCAAGGGTTGTGGACAGCTTAGATCAGGTAAGAACTAAATTGTTTAAGTATTGCATTATCTTTCTCTTCCTCCACCATGCTTTTTGGATGCATTATTAAATGCATACAAATAGTGTATTGAACAACATTAAGGTCTCCAGTTTTCTTCTTGTTTAGAATTTTTCAGGTCGAACTTAGTGTGTTAAAAGTTGTCTCTGAAGATAATTGTGAGCTACATGGTCATGTTCAAAATAAATGTGCTTCCACTAGAGGGCACAAATAAGATAGAAATGCACTGTTTTCTCAAGTTTACCCTGTGATATGCAGAGTGTAGTTCTTAAAATCTCCTTTAATTAGACTTGATGATACTTGAATTAAATCTAATGTAAGTCTTCTGAATAACATGGTTTCCTACTTTGCAAGGTGTTAATGAGTTGAAAGCTTACTTCCATCCTTTTATAGACTTGTTTTTGTCTTAAATGGATTGATCTGTGTACACAGGTGTAAATACACCTCTAGAATAGTATCCAGGCTTTTTTCTCTGCCAAAGAATAACTTAAATTTTCAAGGAGGAGAGTACAATTGCTTGAACTTTTTTTCCCCATGCTTTTTAGATAGGTAGAATGTTCTAAATCCTACCTTTGAAGTTTGATGCTGATTGATTTGGTGGTGTTAAAGAAGGCTTTAATCTTTAACTTGTGTGCAGCTGGGGGTAGGAGAAGGTTCTTCTCGTACAGTAAGTATATCAGTGTAAAAAGAGTACCAAAGGCTGAAGGTACCAAAGCACTGCAGCACTAAACGTCGAATTTAGAGCTGAGATACAGGTATCAGCTGACTTGATGCTTTAGCCTCCACTCCAGCTGAGTATATTTCTGCCCAAGTGCAAGTGCTCCATGAAAAGTTAGCTAAAACTAGCTTATCAAGAAGCACTGAGGACAGGTGTGCCTTAAGACTCTTAAGTTTGTGCCCGATAATCTCCTTTTAAGCTGTTCAAGGCTTAGAACCCTGTCTCTGATGTAACACCTGCATTGCATTACTTTAATTTAGACTTGACACAAATCACCTACTCACTGAGAGAGGAAGCATGTGATAGCCTGTGTGTAGTAAGCTTTCACATTCAGTTGCTAGTTCACAAGCTGAAGCACTGACCCTGGATCAGTTCTGTCTTTAACCAGAGAGAATTAAACCCATGGTGTTTCTCCAGAAAGGCACCAGAAGTGGGTCATGCACCTTCTTTATCAGCTAGCAGTTCTTGAATATTTTAATAGATGGTGGCCCAGTTTCAGCAGGAGGGCTACAGTAAGGAAGGCTAGCATCAGTCAGATGAGAAAGATGTAAGGCAGGAGGTGGTAGACCTCTCCAGCTCTCATGGCTGTAAAATTCTGCATCCTAAATGTTAGAAACCATCACACTTTTTTCTTCCACATTTCTAAAAGGAAGCAGAGGCTTCTGTTTCCTGTTCTGGAAGCCTGTTTAGTAGGGATTGTTTTTTTTACCATTTTCAGACAACATTCTAGGATCAGGAAGTTTTCTACTGGAAACAGATGGAAGAACTGCTAGGTTTGGGTTCAGAGTGGGTTTAGACTTGAGCTAGGTGTTGGGTTGCTCTACACTTGTAAAGATGAATTTGCTTTTACTGTGTTCACAGCCAGAACTCCTATGTGTTTTCAGACAAAACAGAGGAGCTTTTCGGTGTTTTGGACCTTTTCATTGAGGAGCTACACAAAATACTGCTTTGTCTGATAGTTCAGCTATTGAAATCACATTTGATTATAGCACCAAAGCCATGGTGGACTGCATGAGCATGCAGTTTTCTTTCTGTTTTCTGGGCATCAGTCTGTATTCCTGAGTTTCTCATATACAATGGCTGTAGATTTTCAAGGAAATAGTTTGGCAGTTACTTCAGTCTTCTCTGAGGTCAAGTGGTTTGAAGGAATTATACCCACTTTTAAGTCATCTGTCCTCAAAACAGCACTCTGAGCAACTATTGGCTCATTGCACTGATTTTTCTTTTTTTCAAAGAAACAAACAGAAAAAAATCCCGTAAACCCCAAACTCAGAAGCAAACTAACCACATGTAATGTGAGGGGAGCAGACAGTTAAATCCACCAGTCTCAAGGTTAATGCTGGTGTAGGTTAGTGCCATCACCTCTATAGATAGGCTCCCCAGCATCTCCTTGGACACTGCTCTGAATAATAACTGAACAGCTAACTGAATTTTGACATATATGAGATCTTTTCTCTATATTAGTTCTTTCCTGTATTTCTGTGGCAGTTTGGTGTAGGAATGGATTAGAAAACAATTTGAAAGCCACAGCATTGTATCTTTCAAGCTCTTAACCTGTAGAGCCCGTGGATGATAAGCAGATTGCCATAGCGCTTGTCAGTCATGCACAAAAGGCCTTGTTTGTGTGACTTGCTGGTTGTGGAATTGAGGGTGAACTTTTACTCTGGAAGCCTACATGTCAGATTAGGCCTGAAATAGGAGCTTACTTCAGTGTATATACAGAATGCATGTCAATATTAAGGGTTTGAGATTTTTTTTTAGTTTCTAAATGTTTCCATCTTTAGAAAATGTTTTATGCTTACAAAAGGGTTTATTATTCAAGTATCAGTGCAGTGGTCAGGACACAGAGGGTGGCAATGAGGTGAAATCTGTTAACAATTGCCTTGAACTTTATTGTAATGTAGGTATGGAAAGCCTGTACAACACTACAAAGACACTTTCCACAGGGTACAAATTCAAATAAACTACTGCCTGATTTATTGCTGCCAGGTTACCTTGTAATTCTGAGCACTTCTTACAGGCTCTATAGCTAATCTCTGTAATATTGGCTGGCTGCGTGATTACATCTGTTTGATTCAGCATCCTAAAATCTGTGGACTTTGAGTGCTGTGGGGCTCAGCTGGTTCAGAAGCTTTTCCACTCCCTTGGTGAGATGCTTGATGGTGTGATTGAGGTCAGCCAGAACTCTTCTGTGCCTGGGCAGCTTTATAGGAATGGCGAGAGACTGCACAACCACAGATCACCTTCCCCTCCCCTTCTGTCGGAGCTGGGGTTTGGCAGTCTTCAGAGTGCAATGCAATGCAATGCAATGCAATGCTGCTCAGCCTAGCTTCTGCATGAATGTTTTAGTGTTTGGGGTGGAGTTACTGGCAGAAGGGCACTATTATAGCAAAGAGGGGTTGCCAGTTTTGAGGGTGGAAGGTGATCCAAATGCCAGGCTGTAGGTAATGTCAACCTGCTAATTAAGTACAGTACCTGCAGCTCTAGGTACTTTTTTTATCCCCAAATATTAGTGAGATGGCTCATTGAGCAAGTTGCTGTTCTGTTTAATGCCCCTGTTTGCTGTAGCATTTCAGAACTCATCCCAAATACAGATCCTTTCTCCTTCCCCACTCCTCATAACCCCATAACTCCCCATGACACATAAACAAGAGGTAACTTAGCTACGGTTGCCCAAAGTACTCCTAAATACTGAATCCTACTAAGCCTGTTTTACTTCACATACTTTTATTTATTAGTGGCATTCCTGTCACTGTCTCAGTAGGAAAGCTCAAAATAGCTGATACTTGATATAATGACTAGGTTCCTTTTCACACTTGCAGCATGATGGTCAGAAAAAATATGACTTTTGGAAGGACATGGTGGCTGCTGTCCAGCATAATTATAAAATATCAGCTTTTAAAGGTAAGTGGGTTCACTGAAAATATTACATGTGGTTGCCAGAGCAAATACATTTTCAAGTGCACTGTAGGCTACGCAGAGCTTTTAACTCTAAATCTTACAACTAGTTGTACAGTAGACACATGTTTATTCTGGAACAGAACATCTTTATCATTGCTATTTCTGTTTCATTTAACTGAAACCATTTTGCTGTCTTTAATAACACTTGTGCTAGTTCACTGAATTTAGAGGAAAAACAATTTCTTGCTGTGATTGATACAGTAATGTAGACATCCTCTAACTATATTTTGATTCTATTCCTTGTGTTCTTGTAATCATAAATAAAATCATAAGCTCATTGGGAAAAAGATGAAAGTACTAATACTTGATAATTTTCTTTAGCTCTCTAGTTTTTATTAGAATTCCTCATATATTATTGACACAATATTGAGGTGATTATTATTTTGTTATAAACTTCCTAAAAATCACAAAGGAATATATTTTATTCTTTTTTTATAAACAGCCTTCCTCCACCCAAAGCTAACTTTATAATACTGTTAATACAAATTAGAGTTAGAAAGCATCTTGGATACCCTTCAGCTAGAAATTACTTTCTAATAAGTTAAGTCTGTTCTTCGACAGACTTAACTTCGGAGTTTCTATTAGGCATATAAAATAGTAAGTTGATACTAATGGCTGACCATTGTATGTGTGCACACAGTTAATTGAAATTGTTTTGAATTACTGTGGGGTTTTTGGTAAAATGATTATATGCAGCTCGGTTGAGAATTCTGTATCATTTTGCTGACAGTATTTTCCGATTGAATTACCTCTCTTAATGCAGTATTCATTAGGCTTGGGTGCAGTTTCGACCTTCTTAAAACTTAACTTTTTTTTCACCAGAGCTGTACTACTTGCTATATTCCTGTCAAATGTAATTGGTAAAATTGTCTCAGAGAGGTTCCAAACAAAAAAAGAAGTTGATGTCAGGATGTATATTGTAAAAGACAGCATAATATGCCTAAAATGATCTGTTTGTTGTTGTTACTGTGTTTTCATTGGAATTTAGAAAGTGATTTTTAGTTAAGAATTCCTCTAAGAATTCATTCATCCATGAAATACATTTATCCTTTGTTTCCTACTGATATTATACCTATACTATATTTATTTATTTTATTTTTTTTAGCATTATTTTTTTTTCAATTCGTGAAAGCCTTTTGCTTTAGAAGATGTGGATCATGCAGCATTTGGCAAAAAGAATAATTTTTAAAAGTGCTCTTTGAAAACAAAAGTTAAAGTCTGACTCTTGAACTCAGAAATAATTCCTTGGTTTTATTTATATATATGTCTACTTGTGTGTACATTTGTATGTTTATCCATATACCTACCTATCAGGTACTTATTTGTATATGTAAGCATGGAATCTGCATACGAAATGTGTGATATGACTTAATCCTTTCTAGCTCCTTCAGAATTGGTACCTAATTTAATATACCTCATTTGCTGTTCTAAAAGTCATGAGACAACATAACGAAGCAGTGCGTATTTCACAACAGTGAAAATATAAGAATCATAGAATAGTTAGGGTTGGAAAGGACCTTAGAGATCAGCATGTTCCACCCCCCTTGGCATGGGCAGGGACATCACACACTAAACTATGTCACCCAAGCCTCTGTCCAACCCGGCCTTGAACACCACCAGGGTTGGAGCATTCACAGCTTCCTTGGGCAAACCATTCCAGTGCCTCACCGCCCTCACAGTAAAGAACTTCTTCCTTGTATCCAATCTAATCTTTCCTTGTTTAAGTTTTAAGCCATTACCCCTTGTCCTGTCACTACAGTTCCTAATGAAGAGTCCTTCCCCAGCATCCTTATAGGCCCCCTTCAGGTACTGGAAGGCTGCTATGAGGTCTCCACGCAGCCTTCTTTTCTCCACCCTGAACAGCCCCAACTTTCTCATCCTGTCTTCATACGGGAGGTGCTCCAGCTGCTGATCATCCTCGTGGGCCTCCTCTGGACTTGTTCCAACAGTTCCATGTCCTTTTTATGTTGAGGACACCAGAACTGCGCACAGTACTCCAGGTGAGGTCTCACGAGAGCAGAGTAGAAGGAGGAGTTTCACCTCCTTCGACCTGCTGGTCATGCTCCTTTTGATGCAGCCCAGGATATGGTTGGCTTTCTGGGCTACGAGCGCACACTGCTGGCTCATTTTCAGTTTCTCATCGACCAACACCCCCAAGTCTTGCTCTGCAGGGCTGCTCTGAATAACATAGTAACTGACAGGTATGAGTTATTTTTGATAAAGCCCTGTAAAATCAGAAGTGAAACAATGCTGACTGTATATACTACTTAAATATTTTAATATATGTTAGGGTCTATGCTGTGTCATGCATAACTTTGAAAGGCTTCACAGTGGTCTTATATTCCTTTTAATAACATGGTCCAGTAGATGAAGTACTCAGCAGGGAGTCAGAAGAGCCAGAGGTAATGTCTTCCTGTATCACTTACCTCTGATATTTGTCTTGTACATCTCTTTTTTCCTTCAGGGCCCTCTGTGAAATGAGAACAATGATACTAATTTTCTGTCCCAAGTTTATGCCAAAGAGTTGGGTTTTTTTTTCCAGTTACAAGCTTAACATAGCTTCCTGAGGAAGCTCCTAAACTTGGCTTCAGCCTTTCTTAGCTCAGAGCATGGCCTGGAAACCACAGCCACTTGACTTAACTCCATGCCCCCAATACCTTATGGAGGGTTTAACCCTTCAGAGGAAAGCAGTGCTTATTAAGTTAGTGAAGGTAAAATTTCAAAAGCAAACTTAAGAGGTTGGTTGAAGAAACACAAAGTTCCCAAGTTGAAACACCATCTTAGTAGTGCCATTGTCAGTGACGGAGCAGAACGACTGACCCTTTTATTTTTTGAAATCCATGAAGTGTTTGCAGTTCACTTTGGTTTGTTGTCAGTATGCCCTTGTTTCTTTATGTGCTCTGCTTTTTCACATGATTTTTTTGATCATAATCGTGTCTGGTGAATTTTGCTTTTCATTGTCTTAGTTATGGTAATCGCCTTAGGTAATTGCCCTATGATATTTTTTTTGGATGGCTCTTTCAGATAGGAATGATTGTTCTAACTCAGCTTAATGAAGGATATTAACCCACTCTTCTGCTTGTAATGAAATGAAGAACTGAGGCTTGTAGAGGGAAAGTAATAGAGTTCCAAAAGTCTTGCATTATTCAAACCTTTCTTTGTGAAGAATAACTGAAACAAAATAAAGAAAATCTATTAAAAAGTACTATCAGGAAAGTATGATGTCTGATTGCAATAAACACAGGTACTCATATTTGCAAAATGGTCATTTCTTGTCAAGTAATAGCTGCAAGAATGCCCTTGGCAATTATCCAAGTTGAGAATTAAATTGAGAATCCTTTTTTGCAAATTGTGAACTTATTACTGGAATATTATGTAGTTTTAAAGGAAACATCATGTGGTACTGTATTTTACACTATATAAATATGTGGACAGAGGTCCACAACATGTTACGGAAATAAAGTTTGATTTTCTCAGGAGTAATGGGGGCTTGAAGTACTGTATAATTATTTTCATGTGAAACATTTCAGATTTGGTGGGGTTTTGACAGAAAAATAGTTTTTGTAAGAGAAACTTGCCTAATATAATTTCCTAAAGCATAATTTTGTAAAAAATTCTTCTCTTAAAGGCTACTTTCTGTCTCTTACATTGCCTTTACATATGATTTCCCTGACACTTCTCAAAACTATAGCATCTTTGGTTGCATAGTGAAAGTGATGTATTTCTAATATTTTCAATCAGTTCATGAGATTATGTTTAATTTTGGAAGTAAATATATTGTGGCTAGTATGGCAGAGGACTTTATAAATTGCCAAAAAAAGACTTGATGGGACGTTTCCTCAGGATGCATATGAGAAATTTGTCACTGATCATCTTTTACAAAAAAAGGAAAATTATCAGAGAAAGAAAACGAAAGACTTAAAAAAAGCCAAAAGACAAAATGCAAGTTATTAAAAAAACAAGGTTTATATGATCGATCAGTGTTCTCAAGTGTCATGTGATACATAAGAAGTGTTACTTTGGGGAGGAAAACTTTGGATCTTTCTAAACTACTCTGTCCTATACCCAAAAATGTATGCATATACACCCAAACACGGAGGGTTTTGATCACAACTTTATGGCATTACCCTTTTGTGTTGGTAGAAGATAATGAATCTGGAGGTCTGTGATGTGTGTTATATCTTTTATATACAACCTTAAATACCACAAAAAAAAAGATGCTTTTGTGGCAAAAAAAAAAAAAAAAAAAAGCAATCTTTCATAAGTTCTGCAAACCATTAGAAATTCCTAATGTCAAGTAGTCCAGTAATGAGAAATCTTTATTTGCTTAATTGGGAAAACTGCAACAAAGGTAATTGCAAGTGTATGTGTTCCACTTCTTTACTGGGCTTTCCAGCTGAATGCAGAAGGGATTGAGTGCTCCGTGTGTTTGGATACCTTAAAGCTTAAAAAAATTCAGTAGTTCTTTGGAAGTGAGTTTTGTACTATTGCAGGCTGTTATATTTTCATTTTAATCTAATTTTCTAATTAATCTATTTTCATTTAATCTCTAATGCCCATGATATAGAAGAGATGTGGTTTCTGAAAGAGCTTTAGCTTTAGGTAGGTTGCTGATCTTCATGTGGAGAAAACATTAAAAACCAAACTTAAAAATCTTACAGATTTTCTCAAGGTCTCCTCTAAATTGAGAATCCAGAGCTAAAATCAAGGTGTAAATTGTGCCTGCGCCTCAGTTGTGTGTCATCTCTAGCTTTTCAGTGTTTAGAGTTGCTTTCTTAATGACTTAATGTCTCGATAATTATGAAAAGCTTTCAAAAAGACAGGCATGAGATACTAACCTGTAGACTTATTTGAAGTCCTATGTGCTCATTTAAGGAACACAAGCATTAAAGGACAAAACCTGATTTAAAGTGTATGGACACAGCAACATGTGCTATGTTTAAATACTGGAAAGTGCTGTTGAACTAATGCAAATGAATGCACAGGAAAACCTTTTTTAGTGCAAAAATGAGATAATTCTGAGGAGATCTGTAATTAATATTTGGCCTAAACCAGGAAGGTAGAAAAGTGGGGACAGTTCGGACTCAAGTATCCTGAGTTTTATTTTGTCTTGAAAGTAAAGTATCGCCGGAGGATTGCTACTTATAAATAGTGGTACTGCCCCCTGTATTATTTCAATACAACCATTTTGTGTGCAGATTTTATAATAGTGCCAGTTTGCTTTTCTAGGTTTACTTGGCTGCTAAATTAAGCAGTTCTCACATGTACTCTCTCCTTAAGCGTTTGTTATTTTACTAAAGTATAGCCTAAACCACAGGCTTCCTCATCCAACAGCACTCAATAAGGGGAGAAAAAACAGTTTTGCAAAGTTACTTTCCTGGTAGTTCTTTACAGTTTCCAAACCATTATATAGTTCTGATAATGATGGATCAACTTAAAGGTGTCATTTTTTTTGTGTTATCAAGTACTTAGGAAATTGCTGATTTCAAATATACACAACATAACAAGCCTCAGGTTTTGCTTTTGTGAAGAAATGATAATATGACAAAACCTGCCAATATAGGCCTACCTACTTTTAGTGCAAATGGTTATAAATTTCTGTTTTTTGAAAAATGAAGCTTAACAGTTTAAAAGTTCATAAAGTTTTGATAGATATAATACTTTCAAAGTGCATGAGTGGCAGCTGTCATTGGAAGAAATGTGTGATCAAACTATTATAGTTTCATAATTTATAAGCACTAATTTTACTGAGCTAGTTTACTTCGTACCATATACTTTTCGTAGTTCCATAATAGATTACTATGATGTCTAATCTTTGTAAGACGTGAGTATGAGTGTGTGTATGTATGGTAAATATGTCTACTGACTAATTACTGTTATCACCTCATAAATTTACCATCTAAGTAAAATATATTCCCCAGACAATTGTGTTTTAGATGAATGAACTGTTCAGGGAAAAGCAGTGGAAAGATTGTCTACAATTTTGGGGTGGCAAAGCAGTTCTGATTTTGTGTCTGTAGGCTTGTGAAGATACACTCTTAATGGCTGGATTTGATGGCAGTTTTTTTACAGTACCCTGAATATTGTAGTTTTGCAGAATGTTAGGAGCTTAAAAATATTGAACTAGTTTGTTGCTGCAGATTACAAAATGTGCATCAGCCAAAGCTAAGTGGATTACTAGGCTCCAAATCTGATTGCTTTTTCATATCATGAAAGTCTTAGATCTTCAGTAAGTGGTAATAATTTGTAAATCTACATTTCTCCAAGGTAGTTATTCCTTAGTAAGAAAAGTAGAACTAAATTAAAACTGTGACACAGTATGCACTGTATTAGAGTTGTTTTCTTGACTCCTGTTTGATAGGTTAAAGGCGAAGCTGACAGGTAACAGAATGTTCCTGATACTATCGAGCTGTTGTGATGACCGTGGTGTATCTGAGATTGTTTACTTTGAATAATACCTTAATTTAATTCAGGTATAGAGAAGTATGATCTAGAGTTCTGGAATTACTAGTTTATGTGTTATGAGAAGTGATAGAAATTTTGGTTTAATGTTATTAGAAAAAATGGCAAAAACGAGAGAAGCTGGTGCATTATATTAATTCATAAAATTTTAATGTTGCATTCAGTCAGACAATTGATCATTTTGAAACAAATTTTTCATGACAATTCTCTAAAACACACAATATTATTCTATTAGGTCTGAACCACTCTTCCACCTTCTCATTCCCTCCTCCATTTCTATTAAAAAATTGAAGTAGCATGACCTGCTGATGACAGATCAGCGGACAGTTAAAAGGGTCTGAAGGAGAGTGCGTGAGGAAAGTGTAAGTGGGATGTTGTTAGATATGAGCAAATAGGAAACCTGAGAAAGAAGAATGAACGTATTCAGAGGAATAGAGACCATTAGATTCTGAATTGGGCAGTTGGAGCCATACTTGATCGTTCTCCATGAGATCAATGACAGCACTGCCAGAAGCCTCGTCAAGGTATCCTTTCTTGTACTCATCATAGGTGTACATGAGTGGGGAACCATTTTTGTAGAGTGCAACCCAAACATTTGTTCCTTTTGCATGTACATGGTAGGAGAAATAGTACAGTCCAGGAATCCTGCAGGTGAAGATTCCTGTTCTGGGGTCATAGTGTTGCTGCCTGTTGTACAAGATCTTATCAAATTTTATGGGGACTGTTGCCCCAGGGTAGGCTTTTGAGAGGATGACACTGAAAGCAGACACTGGCATCCCTGTAAGAGCTTGGTTTACTCCTTTCGTGAAGGACATTCCTGGTATCTCCCTAGACTCTCCCGCTTTAACATAGCTTTCAGGCATCTGTGGGATTACAGCTTGGCCAGGGGGACCAGGAGGACCCGGGGGGCCTGGCAAGCCAGGCTCTCCAGTGTTGCCTTTAGGCCCAGGTGGTCCAGGTGGTCCCATAGGTCCGCTTAAACCTTTTGTAGAAATACCTGCTGGGCCTGGCAGTCCTGGTGCTCCTGGCTCGCCTTTTGCTCCAGGGGCTCCTGGCAGGCCAGGGGGGCCAATGGGACCTCTGATACCAGGTATTCCTGAAGGTCCCCTGGGACCTGGCTCACCGTTGATCCCTGGCACTCCCTTAACTCCTTGTGGACCCATTGGACCAGGCAAGCCAGGTAACCCAGCGTGGCCAGTGTCACCTTTTGGACCTGGGAAACCTGGGTGTCCCTTAGGACCAGCAAGACCCTGCTCACCTGGATATCCTGGTTTTCCCTCCAATCCTGGTAGACCCCGTTCACCCTTTGCCCCTGGGAATCCTGGGGCGCCTGCAGGACCCATGTCACCTTTGGGACCAGGAAGGCCGTTCGCACCAGGCAAGCCTTTGAGTCCTTGAGGGCCCATGTTCCCTGGTGGCCCAACAGGCCCTGGTTCTCCTGGCACACCGGCTGGGCCTTGGTCTCCTTTCGGGCCTGGAAGGCCAGGAGGACCTTCAGGCCCTCTGTGTCCCTTCATCCCTGGCAATCCTGGCTTTCCAAATCCTGGAAGGCCAGGGGATCCAGGCAAGCCTGCGGGTCCGGGGTGTCCCTTGGCTCCAGGGATGCCAGCTGCTCCTGGTGGTCCCATTGGTCCAGGTTTGCCAATACCAACTTCTCCAGGTTCTCCTGGGGGACCCTGGGGACCTGGGATTCCAGCTGCTCCAGGTGCACCAGGTAAACCTCTGTCACCTTTCATACCTGGCTGACCTGGAAGACCATTCTCGCCAGGTTTCCCTACCCCAGCAGGACCAGGGAGGCCCCGGGGTCCCTGTGGGCCTGGAAGACCCCTGTTACCCGGGCGTCCTGGAATGCCAAATCCATTCTCTCCCTTTTGTCCATTTATACCAGGGATACCTGGCTCTCCCTTCTCACCAGGGAGGCCCCTTGGCCCTTGAGCTCCTGGAGGTCCTTGTGGGCCTGGCTTGCCAGGAACAGACAGTCCTGAGGGGCCTGGAGTGCCAGGAGGTCCCTGTGGCCCTCTTGGTCCTGGGAGCCCAACAGGTCCAGCTTCCCCTTTCTCACCATTCAGTCCTCTTTCTCCTGGCTTTCCTGGCAGACCTGGCACACCAGGCTTCCCAACCGCAGAGAATCCAGGTGGTCCTGGGGGACCAGGGGGCCCTTGGGGACCGGGACTTCCAAACCCTGGCTTTCCTGCAGGACCTGGTTGTCCTCTTGGTCCAATAGGGCCTGGGGGACCAGGGGGTCCTTGTTCACCCCTTATCTGTACACCTGTGAGAAAGAGGAAACCAGGTCAGCCAGGGCAGCTATAATGATGTGCAGACTTGTAGAATGGTGGAGAAATATGTGAAGTGCTAACTTAAACCTCACAGAACTCAAGTTTCTAATACTGCTTGGTCACTGAGAATCTGACGTTAGAGAAAAGCTTCCCATGTAGGTTTAGCTGCTTTCGTGTTACATTTAAGTAGCGAGGTTTTTGTTGTCGTCATTCCCCACCCGCCCTTCCAGATGTGGGCCATGGCTGATTTTTTTTTTTTTTTTTGGTAACATATGAATCTTGTATTTTTAAATACTGTCTAAAATATTTTTATTTGTCATAAAAATTTCACACTGTGGCAAGGCCACAACTGATAATTTACTGCAGTCAGAATTCTGGCATTGTTTTGTTCTGTTAATAATACTTAATTTTCTTAGTTATCAAAACAGCAGGTGGAGTCACTTAACCAAATGTCACAAATAAAGGAATAAACAAGCTCACTGCTTAGTTTTCTGTACACTCTGGGGGAGCTTTTAGCCTCCTGTTGGAATTAGGATGCTTACTTGTGGGACGTTACAGACAAGATTAACATGGATATGGTTACTTCAGTAGTTTCCAGCAATTGACAGCGTTATAGAGTGAAATACCATGCCTATGATGAATGTTAATTTACAATGTAATTTTTAAATTAAGAACTGAGGGATACAGGAAGAGGATTCTGTCATTTATGGTGGCAACATATTCTATTTTTTTTTTTTTCTGAATAAACATCAGTCAAGCAACAACTGGATCAGCTAACATTTGCGTTTTAGTCTCTTACAAAAACAAGCATTTGTGTGTATGTGAATGTTTATGCAATGACTATTCTCTCTCTCAGATAATAAATTGCTTTTCCAATCTGTGGCTAGTCTTGATGAACTAAAAATGAGATGAAGAAGGAAGAAAACTGTTCTTATACATACTATATTTTAAAAAATAATGGAGATGTGTATATGAAATGCATTTGATTGTGGTTTGATATTGGATCTCTGAGGTTGCCTTCTTCCTAGATTGCCAGGGAAATTGTTCTTAGCTACCAAGTATAGACAACACATTTTCATTTTTGCTGATGCATAAAAGCCCACAAATGCATATTGCCTTATATTCACGCTTTTCTATCTCGTTCTCCTTAAGCCAATGAAAAGGAAGATAGTTGTTAAAATCCTACACAGAGAAAGAAAGCAAAAGTGATTTATTGACAAACAGAAAATGCAAACACATCTCCTCAGCTGCAAAGAGATTGTAGAATCTGTGAATACCAGTGACAAGTCTGGTGCAGTGTTTGATATCTTACTAATATTATTCAGTTTCTTAGTGCTGAACTCCCAGGTTCAAGCGGGTGCGGTAGCAAGTTGGTTTCCTGGTTATATAGGAGGTGACTTAATATGTGGCAAATTTTAAAGCTACGTCACATATGTCAGAATTAACATGTACCCTGTAGCAGAAGTGGCATATAAATGTTTTTTACACATTACAAGTTTTCTCTTTGCCATCATAAGGGAGTTGCCATCACAAAAAACAGTTTGCGCTGGAGGACTCAGAATTTATTTCATAGCTTCTGTCTATGGATGGAACTTCAAAAACTGTCTATTCGCATCAGAGAACTCAGGCAGGTCAGATCAAAGTTTCAGTACAAATACCTAAACAGGTTCCTGAGCTAATGCTATTTCAGTTGTAAAGCATTAGGGTAAAAATACAAATACGGGTTTATGTCAACTGCATCAGATCCAAAACATAGCATTTATGTGGGTACCTGTTGTTGGCAAATTTCCAGAATTTAGCTTCAAAGTGTTTCTCGTTCTTCCTTTTTACCATGATTTAGATGCAACTTTATGTCAGTCCTCGCTTCACAAAGTGGTGGGTGCTGCATTTGTTGTATAAGATGCTAAAACCTTTGTCAGTATTCATGTTAAAAGAGATTTTCTGTGAGGAGCTGTATTGTTTCAAAGCTATGCTGCTTTTAGGTTAAAATGTCTGGTAATTGTGCTGTCTGGAGACAATGGTAAGTCATCTGAGAAAGGACAGCTGAATGCATTAATGAAGTAGGATTTTTACCAGGAAAACTGAAGTAGTGGTTGGCTACTCTTCTATATTTTTTGGCATGTATTTTGATGCAAAATTGGTTTATGTTCTCTGGGTGCAGTCAAACCTTATTGATGTATTAAGTGTGAAGACTTTAACATAGCCTATAACAGCTTCTTTAAGCAGTGCTGAACAGTCAGATTTAATTCAGTGATTATTCTCAACTGGGACTTTTCAGAGAGCTACTGGTTTAAAAATTATATCCTGGTAATTTAAACAAAAAAAAATTATAAAAGTAAATGCATTCAGAAAGGAAAGTATATTCTGACTGGATAGCTATCAAGAACAAGAGTTTGTGGGTTTTTTTTAACTGTTAAAGCAATTTCACCAAATTAAATGAAGCTTAAATAGGTTTTGATTGCCAACAGAAATTGTATGATCTATTACATGTTGTCCTGAGTCACCAGTTTGGGCCTAGAATGAAATTTCAGTTCCAGGCTGCTTTTTGACAAAGCTGTACAAAACAAAAAGAGAATGTAATGGTAACTAAATCTCTAGAAGCCAGTGTTTGGTGGCCAGGTAAGAAAAGTAAGCTTGCCATATGCTATTTGCATGTAGAAGAACTCACTAGACCATAGTTAGATGAACTTGGTTCTGCAGTCTCCTATTTTATTCTTCTGTGATCATCTCAGACTTGAAATTGTGATCTCTTAACAGTCTGCCCTCTTTAAACTCTTCTAAAAATTCTCAATCGGATTTTCCAGATCAATAGTTTATATTCGAGACTGGAGAATAGCAGTGGTTTTCCAGTCCTCCATTTTAATGCTTATTCCCCAAATGAAAATTGTCAAGCAATTTTAAATTACTGGACTCCCACATCAGTAAAACTGTAGGCTGTGCCTGCTTTTGAGGTCTGCACTTTTCACATGTAGGTATAATACTCTCAGTTATAAATAATATCAATATGTAAATTATTCTGAATAAAGTCATGGAAAAACACCATGAAAAGTTAATGAGGGGAGAGAAAGGAAATGCAACTTTAAGAAAGTGGGAATTCCAGTTAGAAAATCCTTAGAGTAGCTGTTTATGTATGTGTACCTAAATTTGATCTGAGAGTCCTTATACTGAATGCAGTGGATGAAACTGAGTATTTTGGTACAGCCCAGAAGAACATTTTGGGGTTAAGTTTTGCAGCCATAATGCTTTCACTTTGTTCTTACAGCAGGGTGTTCTTAGAACATGTGTGCTGGAGCTGGTTGGGCTGAGACCAGGGCTGGGACTTTGGACCCAATGTGTGCTGCTCATGAGCATCTAGTCCTTAGGATCAAACTAGAGCTGTTCTGAATAAAAAACTAAATGAAGGTAGTGGGAATGCAGTGTCCTGAGTAGCAACTGTTCTGCTCTCCAGATCTGCTTCTGTTGTGCTACCCTATTTTCTAATGCAGATACAGCCTAAAATGTCCTTTTTCTGGTGAAAATAAGCTTATTTGCAAATGCTATTTTCCAGCTCCCTCATTCAGTTTCCTCATTTCTGCCCAGGTATGTTTATTACATCCAAAAGTAGGTGGGATGCAGCAAAAGTGAAAGCTATTCTGAATAGCCAGTTGATGTCTGAAAGAAAATAATGTTGTGTTTGGTTGCAAGAGTGGAATGTTTACAAGGAAGATTCAGTTCTCTTAATTTCAGCTATAATAATTATGAATTGAGACTCCTGATCATAATCTGGGGGACAATTCATGAAATAAAACCAGTACCTGGGAAGTCAGAAGTTTTGATTTCAAGTTTAAAAAATGTATTTTGGCCTAAGCATGGGAAAATTAAACAGAACTCAGTTTCAAACACTAAGTATAGCCACCCATTTAACTTACGAGGACAGAGAAGATACCCAGAAATAAGATGTCACAATGCATTGCAATTATATATTGCCTATATAATCTGCCATATGACTGATTAACGAAATGAACTTTTTATAATAAAGCTAGAAATGTTACATTACCATGAGGTTAGTCTGATAGTTAAAGTATAAGCTTAAATAAGTCATGAAAAAATTATAGAGGTTTATGACACATTTTTGTGACTATATATCAACTCATTTTGCCTTTCTAGACTTTAACAGGTCTTCATTTGAGATGGATATATATTTGTATATATATTTGCATTCAGACCAACGGTCTGTTTTGAGTAGAGACGACATGACAGGCCATGTGAAAGTTCTTTCTGAATACTGTAGATGACAGATGTACTGTTTAAATCTGTGTTGAATGAAGAAATTCGATAATCGTTGTACATAATTATGTACACAACCATGTTGTATTATTCCCACTACTGAGGATAAGATCTGTAGCTGTGATTTTTGCTTCTGCTCTATATGACTTTAATGTTTATTGTGTAAAAAAAAAAAAAGCAAAACAAAACCCAAAAAACCCTGACAAGTGTGCATCTTTATCATTAGGAGCCAACTTCCAGAGCAACTGCCAGTTCCTTTTGCAGTGAGAAATTATTTTAATAAACCTAAACTGTTAGTAAAAGTTGAATATGAAGACTGTAAACAATGAGCTTTTGTTCAACTGTTTTTTGATCCACTAGAAGTAATTGTGTTAGTTTATTATCAAAAAAACAGTAAACTTACCTTGACTTTTTACATTGAATGGTAGGAAATGTGGCCCCTTGATGCTGGATTGTTTCTGGTATCGCTCAGAAAAATATCCATCGCTACCTTGGACAACGTTCAGACAAAACAGCAGCAGTAAGGATATTTGTAGATGCATGTTCCCAACTGTTCTGTTAGAAAGGGGAGAAAAAGGTTGCTATAAAGAAAAGCTGTTCAGTTCTGTTCTGCATGAATAAAAAGTTTTTTTAAAGTATTGGTATTAAAAGTAATGTTATTTTGTGCTTACTTCCTCCTGCTTTCACTAGTGAAAAATCCTCTAAGAAAAAGGGAAACAGTATTGCTATCACTCTGAATGATAGAACTCTGGTATATATATCTTAGAGGCAATAGTCTCAGTCTTAGGAAAAGAATAATTTTAAATAGATGCCAGCCTATTAGAAACCACTGTTTTCAAAAACACTGATTACTTTCCTAGTTACTCAGGACTCCAAAAGTAAATTCAGGAGTTGCATAAATCAGAGTTATGAAATGAAGGAAAGTTTTTCAGTGGAAATACATAGACCTTCTACCATGACTTTATTGCCTTTGTCTAATACTATAGCAAATGAAGCATGAAGTTCTTGTTCTTTCAGCACCAGTAGCAAAAATCTCATATCACCTGCTTGAAAACTGGCTTTTATCTGCAGCCTTTCAAATAGCCCCAGTGGCACTAAGGATGCTGACACTGGCCCTTAAATATCAACCCTCTTCCTTCCCCAGGTAGACAACATGTATCCTGCAGAAGTTACCTTCAAAGCTAAATAGAATAAAATGAAATCATAACATACCAAAATGTTGTGGAGCTCTAATGGAGAGTGATAAAACAGTGAATCCTCTTCTATTGAAGAGTTCTTCTGCCACTGGTGAGTGAGCAGAAGTTTATGACTTCAAGTGTCACCCTTGAGCTTTTATACAATTTTTCCCCTATTTGGGTGACTGTTGGGCATAAGCTCCTCCCCAAAAATCAGTAAGCAGTAATTATCTGTGTGCATATGTGTTTTTTAGGGGTGGGGAAGCTATTTTGGGCAGTCATCCTAGGTCCTGTAACATTTTTTTTGTAGTTGTTTTTTTCCTTCTTCCCTTGGATTTATTGTTGAATTGTATTGCTCATAGCTTGTATCTTCTAAAATTCCACAGCCCCTCTGTTTTTAGAACTGTGAAAGGTAACACTGGAAAAAATCATGAACTTGTAAGTAAGGATGGTAATTCTAAGTGCTTCATTTGGATTTCTCTGTAAATGTTTTAAGGAAAGAAGTATACCTTTTGAATGTTGGTGAGCTGTTACTTTCAGGGGTAACCTCACTAAAGTTCATTGGGATATGAGTGGAGAACTTAAAATCAACTAAGATGTTAATAAGGGAGCTATGTGAGAACCTGAAGATTACTTTTAAGCAGTTATTTTAGGAGATTTTCATCTTCACATTATATTCCTAGACTTCTGTTTTGATGCTGGAGGAGCAGTGCTACATATATGATGTATTCTGCATATAATGTTTCTGTATTATGTATTCTTGAAATACAAGCTTACCCTACACAATGAAAACATCATCTCTAGTTATAACAAATGTGTTGAAAACCATACTGCTTAAATTTGCAGGTGTGATACAAGCTGATGTTTTGGGCTGAAGGAGCATTTTTGAGCTTTTCTGGAGGTTTGTTCAGTCAAATGCAGTTGTTGCTGTACTTTTCCTATTTAACAGTTTCAGTTTAAATTTGAACTACTGCTGTTTTAGTATTGGTGGATCAAGCTTGATCACAGCTTTTTTTTTTTTGCCTTGTTTTTTTTTTTTTGTCAGATTATAAACGGGTTTTAGCCATTAAAAAAGTTCATTAAACCATTCTTGCTTAATAGACTGTGTCCACACATTGTATTTTCTTTTTTGAATAAATAATGGAATCTTAAGAGTGTTTCAGCATCACTTTGATTAGTGTTCAGGACTAAATAGGCAGTAACTTTCAGTCCTTGAGTTGTTTGGGACTCTCAAACATAAGATCAAAGGGAAAAATAAGAGAGAAGAAACAAACCTTTCTCTTTTATGATGAAACTGTAGAACTAAATATAACTTTGCTTTTATCAAAAAATCACAGCAAAAATACCTACATGTAAATCATCTGTGCATTAAAAGTTCTTTGCCAGTTTCAGACTCCTCTGACATTTTTATGTGGTATTCAGTCTTGTAGGAATTAGGTTTTTTTGATGTATTTGAAGTTCTTTGTTTCCCTAGAACCAAATAATAGTGGAATGATGAATGATGTGTGTTGTTACTAAAGAAAGATGAGCGTGTGCTACAAGTTACTATCCTGATGAAGTGAGCAGGTATTTATTTTACAAGTTAATTTATACCAGTTGCGGAAGCTGTCTTGGAAGCCTTTTGGTGAAGTGCAGGCAATTATCTATGCAGAGGAATGTATATGCACCCATATCCTAATGCCAACTGTAGAAATACTGTAATTAGGCAAGAGTACTAGCATGTTATGTTATAGGAATACTAATAAATAACATGCATTACTGTGAGTTCTGACCAGAAGACAGGGCTGGTGGCCCTGAACTGCATGGCTGTCCTGTGGAATGACAGGTTAATGTGGACTGAATTTTACCTGCTTTGTGTCTTTGTTTAGTTCCACACTCTTCAACTTTTTAGCTTTTATGTATCATGGCAAATATCCTAGAACACAAGTTACTGTACTGAAAGAGACCAATGGACCATCAAGTCTGTTCTGTTTACAATTGTGCTAATACCTTTGCTTACTAGAGGGCTGTATTAATGTTGCAACTTTGACTGCTACAATAATTTATTTAATGTATTGTTGAACAGTTCTTCCTAGCCATGCTCTAAACAATGCTATGTTTCATTTTTGTTAATAAGCCCTTTCTGCTGCAGGGGTCTTCAGACTGAAACCTGCTTTCTCAATTAAGCATGCAGGCCCAATTTGGTCAGTGGTTTTCAGAGAATGTTTGCATGTCTGAGCTGGCATTTCTACTCTCCCTATGTGCATTCAGTTCTTTTTAATCTTTTGGAGAAGGAGGCTTCGTCCTCAGCTTGTTTGTGCAACTTGTCAAGGTGCTTCATTTAAAAATTAGTCTCTAAATTGAAAAGAGAATCCGGTCATCCACATTTGACAGAGGCAGCAAGTCTGTTGGCATAGAGTTTATTTCCTCCTTGAAGAAATGCAACTCCAGCCCCTTTTTTGGTTCACATAAATACAAAAATAGCTTTTGACTTTAAAACATTTAAGTATACAGCCCTCAGTGGGAAGGGTGGTTGTTGCTAATTTGATAGTATTTGGTTAAGAAAGTTAAGAACAGCAGGCAACAGGTTTATACATGCACAGTTTCATGCTAATTTCTAGCCTAACTCATAAATACACTCAAAGCAGGCGCACTTAGGTTACAAAAGCATCAATAATGTACACTGATATTTGCCCAGGAGCCTCACTTCCTGCCTTGCCTCCTCCTGGGCAGGAAGATGAATAATCTCTGTGTGTCTGCATAAATAGGGATGATTGTAGGGTCAAAAGGTATATACAGGCAAATCTGTTGTCCCTTTGTTTAACATAAGCTCCACCCCGTTGTGCTGTCTGCTCCTACTTCTTTGGTTTGAGGTTTTGTTTTTTGTGGGTGTGGGAAGTTGAGGTAGAATTGGTGTTGACTGCTTTTGTGTATTTTCCCTGTTGCTGTGGACATTTCCTATTGGCAGAGTGCTAACACACATTTAGCTCTAAGCATGCATATGAAAGGTGGGCTTTGGTATATACTTGCACATGCAAAAATACATGCAGTAGACACTTGTGTAAATCTATTTACAGTAACAGCACATGTTAAACAAGAAAGGTTATTTGCATACCTGTTTTCAAAGTATAAACATTCAGATATTTTTGGTTTATAGTTATGCATTTAGAAGGTTGTCTTTGATTACAAATGAAGGTGTCTTTGCTCCCTGCTGCTCTCCCTGTCCCACTACTGTAATAACATTTGATCTGTTTCACTACTCCAGAACTTACTTTTTAGCTATGTATTGGCTGCTTCTTCTCTTGTTAAGGGTAGCCATGGTAGGTGTTACGGCAAGGTAATAGCTTAAGTCTGATGCTTAACTGCAATAAAAAGACTCAAAATAGAGTTTTTCTGGACTATGTGAAGTAAGTACTGGAATCACAGAGTTTTGAATGTCATTTGCAGCTGTCTGCAGTTCTGTCATATTTGCCGACCGAATGTTCAGTTTGTTGGATGTTGTTAGAAAGCATGCACTCGCACATGCTTTCCAAACCCCCTGTTGCTTCAGTGTCTTACTACCGCAGTCAGTGAAAACACATGTATAAGTAATACTGAGGCGACACCATTTTTGGGGAAATGGGAATTGACTTTCTCCAAATTCTTCAAGTTACTCACAAAGTGACTTGAGTAAGTCCCACAGTAAGCAACTACTTACAAGGGAGAAATGTGGAACGTCTTAGTTAAGTATAAATTGTAATAAAACAAGCAACCACTCCTTGTCACACACCCCATCCCCATCCTTACCCTGAAAAAAAAAAACAAAACAAACAAGAAAGGAAAGAGGAGAAGCAAAAATCAGAGTAAGGTTGGGATAGGTCCTTGCAGTAGTTGGGAACTGGCTATATGTTTTCCTGATAATGAGGATTTTCAGTGTGAATATGCTCAGATTTATTGTTTTGACTTTGTGATCTTGATTTTTGTACCATCTAAGCACTTAGATGTGCTTAGTTGCATGTAACTGGGGGTTCTTTGAAAGCATTATGGATGATAACTTCCTCCTGCAAATGGTGGATGAGCCGACCAGGAGAGGAGCGCTGCTGGATCTCATCCTCACTAACAAGGAGGATCTGGTTGAAGCAGTAAGGGTTGAGGGCTGCCTTGGTTGCAGCGACCACGAGATGGTGGAGTTCAGGATCTTGTGTGGTAGGACCAGTAGAATAGCAAGTAGAATTGCAACCCTGGACTTTAGCAGGACAAACTTTGGCCTTTTCAAGCAATTGCTAGGGGAAATCCCATGGGCAAGGCTGCTTGAAGGTAAAGGGGCCCAAGATAGTTGGTTGGCATTCAAGGACTGCTTTTTCCGTGCTCAAGATCGGAGCATCCCGACACGTAGGAAGTCAAGGAAGAGGGCCAGGAGACCTGCGTGGCTAAATAGGGAATTGCTGGGTATGCTCAAGTGGAAGAGGAGAGTTTACAGGTCATGGAAGGAGGGGCTGGCCACTTGGGAGGAATATAAGGCTGCTGCTAGAGGATGTAGGAAGACAGCTAGGAGGACTAAGGCATCCTTAGAATTAAACCTGGCGAGAAGGGTCAAGGACAGCAAAAAGAGCTTTTTCAAATACATGGCGGACAAAACTAACACCAGAGGCAATGTAGGCCCACTGATGAACGGGATGGGTGCCCTGGTGACAGAAGATACAGAGATGGCAGAGTTACTGAATGCTTTCTTTGTCTCTGTCTACTCTGCTGCAGGCAGTCCTGAAGAGCCCTGTACCCCTGAGACCTTAGATGAAGTCAGGTCGACAGAGCGGTTTGCCTTAGTCGATGAGGAAAGGGTTAGAGATCAGTTGAGCAATCTGGACATCCATAAATCCATGGGTCCAGATGGGATGCACCCGCGGGTGCTGAGGGAACTGGCAGAAGTCATTGCTAGACCACTCTCCATCATCTTTACCAAGTCTTGGGAAACGGGAGAGGTGCCTGAGGACTGGAGGAAAGCAAATGTCACTCCAGTCTTCAAAAAGGGCAGGAAGGAGGACCTGGGTAACTATAGACCGGTCAGCCTCACCTCCATCCCTGGGAAAGTGATGGAACACCTTATCCTTGGTGCCATCTTAAGGCATATCAAGGATAAGAGGGTTATGAGGGGCAGTCAGCATGGCTTCACCAAGGGGAAACCATGCTTGACCAATCTCTTAGCCTTTTATGAGGAAATAACACGGTGGATGGATGATGGCAGAGCAGTGGATGTGGTCTACCTTGACTTCAGCAAAGCATTTGACACAGTCTCCCACAGCATCCTCACAGCTAAATTGAGGAAGTGTGGACTGGATGATCAGGTAGTGAGGTGGACTGCAAACTGGCTGAAGGAGAGAAGCCAGAGAGTTGTAGTCTATGGGGCTGAGTCTAGTTGGAGGCCTGTGACTAGTGGAGTGCCTCAAGGGTCAGTACTGGGACCGGTATTATTTAATATATTCATCAACGATTTAGATGAGGGAATTGAGTGTACTATCAGCAAGTTTGCTGATGACACTAAGCTGGGAGGAGTGGCTGACACGCCAGAAGGCTGTGCTGCCATCCAGCGAGACCTGGACAGGCTGGAGAGTTGGGCAGGGAATAATTTGATGAAATATAACAAGGGAAAGTGTAGAGTCCTGCATCTGGGCAGGAACAACCCCAGGTTCCAGTATAGGTTGGGAAACGACCTGTTAGAGAGCAGTGTAGGGGAGAGGGACCTGGGGGTCCTAGTGGACGACAGGATGACCATGAGCCAACACTGTGCCCTTGTGGCTAAGAAGGCCAATGGCATCCTGGGGTGTATTAGAAGGGCGGTGGTTAGTAGGTCGAGAGAGGTCCTCCTTCCCCTCTACTCTGCCCTGGTGAGACCCCATCTGGAATATTGTGTCCAGTTCTGGGCCCCTCAGTTCAAGAAGGACAGGGACCTGCTGGAGAGAGTGCAGCGCAGGGCAACCTAGATGATTAAGGGAGTGGAGCATCTCCATAATTTCCTCAATTATGAGGAAAGACTGAGGGAGCTGGGTCTCTATAGTTTGGAGAAGAGGAGACTGAGGGGTGACCTTATTAGTGTCTATAAATATATAAAGGGGGAGTGTCACGAGGATGGAGCCAGGCTCTACTCAGTGGCAAACAATGATAGGACAAGGGGTAATGGGTACAAACTGGAACACAAGAGGTTCCACTTAAACTTGAGAAGAAACTTCTTCTCAGTGAGGGTGACGGAACGCTGGAACAGGCTGCCCAGGGAGGTTGTGGAGTCTCCTTCCCTGGAAACATTCAAAACCCACCTGAACACATTCCTGTGTAACCTTATCTAGGTGTTCCTGCTCCGGCAGGGGGATTGGACTAGATGATCTTTCGAGGTCCCTTCCAATCTCTAGCATACTGTGATACTGTGATACTGTGATTAATTCACAGCTTTAACTTGGAATTTGCCTTATTTTTAATAATTTTATTTTACTCTTAATCCTGGCTGTTTTTTTTTTTTCTTTTTTTACAATTATTATTTATGTTAAACTACGGTACCTGAGGAACCTGGGAGATTAGCTTGTGGCACCATCTCTGGTCAAGAAATTCTCCAGTCTCCATTATTCTCAGAGAAAAGTGCTTGGTAATTTCTAAGAGGAGTTTGAAAGCCTAGAATGAAATTAAAGGAGTAATTTTGTTTCCTGTTTTTGCAATGCACTTTATGAAACTCTGGAAACTCCTAAATCATCTCAACTCCATGGTTTAAAACTGTTCTCTCTCCCTTTCCATCACACAATGGTGAAATGTTTGCACACTCCCATGACAGCAACCAGGTAAACCCTCAACAGGAGTGCAGAAGAAGTGTTCCACTGTACCTTAATGGGGAAAACTAATACAGAGGGTTTTTAGCTTCTTGCTGCTCACAGTCAAATGTACCTAAAGAAATAGGAACTGGGAAAATTTGTGAATTCAGTAGCTGTGTGAAATCTATGTGATTTGGTTTGACTTTTTTTTTTTGTTAGGTTAGTTTTGCTGTTGTTACTTTGTATTTATATGGAAGGTGTTTTCCCTCCTGCCACTTGGACTGCATGGGACTAGAAAACATCTTGGTGAGGAAAATATTTACCTTGCTAATTGCAAAATAAATAATTTACATTGGTTTTGAGTTTCAGAATGTGTGTTGTGCTTAGTAATTCATAGAGGCTTGTTGAGGTAACCTGCAGGGCTGTGCAGTTCTATCTGTATTCATATTTTGAGACACGATAAAAATTCTGTCTTTGAAACAAACGAAACAAAAGAATCTGTGTTACTACTACACACCTGTACTAGTCTTTTTATAGATTTAAAGCCCTTATTCTTTTAACAGTTATAATTGTGGTTGAATAAATGTTCTGCTTTCAAGTAGTAATGGAAAGATGGTCTGTATTTATTCTGGCACAGCAGAACTGACTGCTGACCAGTTTGTTCTGTTCAGCTCAGGTTGTTGATCACAAGAGCTCTAGTATAGCAGTGTATTTAAATAGATGGCACCCAGTTAAATATTTATACTTGTATTCTAACTGAGCTAACTTGAAGAGACACTGAATAATCATGCTGAAACCTCAGGAAAATATGTATCCTGCCTAGGATATAGGGAAAGCTTTGAGACTGACCTGAATTTCTGATTATACACTGATTATTCCTCAGTCAGGTAGTATAAGTGCTTTCTAACAACACTGTGTTGTTTGTGGCCTAATTCCATTATGCTTCTATAAGGATAAGATACTCTTCACCTGTCTTAGAGAATTTATGATACTAGAGTAAAAGAAAACCAAACAGAAGTACTGGTGTTAGGAGAGATGTTTTCCGGTGCCTTGGGTATGCTGCTGGGATGACCTTATTCCTCCCTCATTTTTATTCATCCCTCCCTTGTAAAAATGACAAATACTTTTCAAATGCATGCATTAATTTGCAACTCAGATATGTGGCTTTAAATGAAAACTGCTTAGTTTTCAAACTCTTGAAAACACAAAGCTGTTTTTATATATTGATATTAATCCCTTCTTCCACAAATGCTTTTCTGATTAAGTTGTGTAAATATTTGTACGTTTAAAGTTTTGGATTGTCACTAGATCTGTTTAAAAGTGTGAACATGCAGGTGATGGCAGGACTTTGCATCCTCTTCTTGATGGAGGGGAGGAGTAGAAATATCCAGTTAACTTTCTGCACAGTTTAGGACAAAAAAAAACACAAACAAAAAGGACCTGACCACTGAATAGCCTAAGCAAATATAAAAATTCGACTTTGGATTTTGACAAGGAGGTTCCACAGAACTGTTTCTAGAGTGGCTTAAACATACCCAGGTAAATAGTTTTCCAGTTCGTTCTAGCTGGAGATGCTAATTATCAGCTTTCTGCCTGATGTTGGCTGCACTCTGTTGTGTCAGTAGAATGGTTTATGAAGCTTCTCTGTAAGCCAAATTAACAAGAATTTGATTTGGACTAAAATGCAGTCAGGCTTTCCTGGGAATGATGGAAGGAGGGAGACTCGTTTTCCACAGGTCCAGATAATTTCACAGGATCTGTTAAATTATTTTTAAACACCTGAAATATATAATTGGTCTTTAAAGTTTACTGCAAGTGTTCTTTCTTTTTTAGTACGGTCCTGATGTTCTTGTTTGAAAACCTGATATAGAACAGTAAAAAGAGTATTCACATAAATGCATAACAATGCTAAATAGTAGTATTTTCCTGAGAAGAAGTAGGGATGAGTATCTTTATGCTTTCTTTAATTCATGCTCTATTTTTTTCTGATTTTTATTAGATTATTTGGTATCATTTTCTGCCTCTCTGCCTACTGAACTTGAGGTTCCTGTCAGACTCCCCTGGACCATAGTGAATAAAGTAGAAGCCATGTTAAAAGAAGGGTGGGAACCACTCCTACTTTCCCAAAGGTGAAAAAGTTCAAGCAGCTTCCTAATAATTCCCCCCCCCGTAATTAGGGGAATCTTCCAAATAGTTGGTGAAAAATAGGTGTAACAGCTACTTTTTCTAGCGTACCTACTGGAGCAGGTAGTCAGCCGGCTGAATCATCTCATTCATTGACCTTAGAGCCTGCTGTGGTTTGGACAATTGGCACAGTTGTTTTTAAACTGCAGTGTTTAAAAACAGGTGCAAAAGGTGTATGTGTTGGGGAAATACAGACTTTAAATAAAAGTTGTCTGAGTTCACTTTAAAAATAAGGGATTTGTTTGGCTTCTTTAAGTCTGGCATTTTAGATACTGCTGTTTTCATTTATTGAAACTTTAAAAGTTCTGTTGGTGGATATGTATATGGGCGGATATGCGTGTGGTGAGTGCATGGTTTACGAGGAGTGGCTGAGGGATCGGAACTTGTTTACCCTGGAGAAAAAGAGGATGAGGGGGGAGACCTTACCACTCACTGGACTATCACCCACTGCTAGCTGAAAGGAGGTTGCAGCCAGGTGGATGTTAGTCTCTTCTATGTAACAAGTAACAGAACAAGAGGAAACAGCTCCAAGTTGTACCAGGCAAGGTTTAGACTGAATATTACAAAAAACCTCTTCACCAAAAGGGTTGTCAAGTACTGGAACAGGCCGCCCAGGGAAGGGGTGGAGTCACCATCGCTGGAGGTATTTAAAAGACATGTAGACGTGCTTAGGGACATGGTTTAGTGGTGGACTTGATAGCACTAGGTTAATGGTTGAACTCAAATGTCTTTGCCAACCTGAATGATTCTGTGATTCTATATAAACTTGCTGTACTCTCTCCCTTATGCAAAATAAGTTTGAGTCCATGGAGCCTAATTGTTCCTGATGATTATTAATAGGACTGGGTCTAGTTTCACTTAGCTGTGACTAGGTTTTTACAAGCATTATGTTGTCATAAAGGAAAGTCATAATTACCTGCTTCTAATAAAGTGCTAATGAAATGGCTGCTTTTATTATTACAGAAAATGCATCAGGGCTGCAAGGCTTTATAGGTGACACTTAACTGTATAACCTGACACAAATCTACGGGCTTCAATGTCTCTTGCATTTCATAGGAGAAAAATGACATGAATGTGAAGGATGATTTTTTTTTTTAAAGTACTTTAACCAGTAGGCTCTCATATTCGAAGATTTGAAGATTGAAAGAAAGGTAGTTATATATAAATGCTTACATGTGTGTGTGTAGCAGGTAAATACTTCTCAAACTATTGATTAAAAAAAGTCATCCACATAATAGGGAAGGATAGGGACTCCTAAACTCATGACAGACAGCCTGACCAAACTGCCAGCTTTTTTTCAATTGTGATACTTCTGACCTTGCTGTTACTGTGGTAAATGGTGGAAAAATAAAACTAAAAATTGAACTCCTGCTGGAGGTGATGTTAGATGGCTTTCTGAACACATTGATGGTGAGGTGTAAGCAAGGATCTCCATAGAATTAATGCAGAAAAGCCTTATTTATTTCTGCTGCCTACAGAAGTAAAAGTGGGTAAGTTTGCAAGCAGAAATTGTTTTGAGTGTGTTACTCTTAAATTTAGGTGTGCAGGTTCCACTGAAGCCATTAAAACTTTCTGAACATTCACAATAAATTGACTGCACCTTTGACTTTGTAATTGTCACAGCTTAAGAGTGTAGCTGTGAAAAGGTAATGGCTGCTTGGATTGTGTGTGGTTAAATTGCTGTAATATGAATGTGTTTAAGTCTCAGCAGATTTACTAAAAATCAAAGAAGTTGAGGGGCAAGGAACTGAATCCACAAATGCCAGGTCCCATCTGATTCATTCACAAACAAGCCGTTTTCTTCTGTGTCATCTCTAACCCATAGCTGGATTTTGTTCTGAAACAATTTCTCTGGCTTTAGATTAGCTAGGAATGTAGATAAAATTTCTGGGACTCCTTTTTGCTCATGGTCCAGAAACAAGGAGGAAGCTGCTCTGCTGTCAGCAGCTGCTGCCAGTGACATATGCTACAGCAGAAGACTGATACCAGATTTCAAGGAAGATCTTCTGACATGCTGGAAATCTTTCACCAATCTGCAGTCACCAGGATAAAGAATTAGGACCCTGACATGGGAGTGAGAGAGTCATATAGGATAGGAAATGGGACATGGAAGGAAGGAGTCATTTATCTATGCCACATAGTCTAGATAGTGGTATGGAGTCTGAATTTCATGGTTAGCTCATGAAACATTTTTCTCGAGGAATTCTTGCAGAACCTGTGGGTTTCTTTAGTAACAGGTGAAGGAAGAGGAGGGAGGACACTGCAATGCCTGGTGCTCAGGTCATCTACTTTCTGATCAAACTTTCATGAAATGGGGAAGACCCCTGAGTAGTTCACCATACTACGTGAATGTAAGCCTGTGTAACAAATTCAAGAGAAATAAATGGTGTTTGGGCACAGCTGATTTGGAAATTAAACTGCCTCAACCTGGGCCTGAACCCAGCCTTTCTGGGTGTACGCAGACTGTTGGACCTTAGTGCTGAAAAGCTGAAGCAGTTTTACTCTACTTAGTAGTCTGGCTGCAACCTCTGTTGAGCTGCTACAAATCTCTGTGATTAGCTTGCAGTGTGCTCCAAGCTGTTGTGGGAATGAGCAATCTCCACCTACATTAATTTGATGTTGTGTATTGTGCATTTGCATCTTAGGCATACTCATGAGTGCACTCACTTTGCTATGTATCATACTGTTGTGACAGGTTTGAAACTCACTATAGTCTAAGTATCAAACTGCTATAAATTAATTTTATTTTATTCTCACTACTGATTGGATTTAGTAGCTCTTTACAGTGCTTGAAAATCAACTTTAGAAAACCTTTGGAAAAGAAAGTCTGTTGTCCAAATTGCATCAGTTCTGTTTCTGATTAGAGCTTTAAAGTTTTATTTTTTTTAAACATATTTTGACTGGCTGGGGAATATATCTGATCATTGCAGCAATAGCATTGAAATATAAGGGAGTGGGAGTTGAGCAAGATCTGTAGTGAATATCTACTCCAAGTAACTTGGAGTTCTTTATGGCTTCACTTCAGACAGAAATGAAGAGGGGTGTAACTTAAGTGGCTGTCTTCTCTAGCACATATTCCAAGCTATTCAAATAGTGCAGAGATTTGTCCTCCCACAAGCTGCAGATTCCAGTTTAGGGTAAGTGGGAAATAAACTTCAGTATTCAATTAAGATGCAGTGGAATCAGAAAGAATCCTTACGAACAGAAGATCCATTTGCAAATTCAGTAAAAGTTACAGAAATGAGATTTGGAAGCTGGTTTTTTGATTGAAAAACCTTTCATTTAGCAGCTTGGAATACTTTTATATAAAGCAGAGCATCTTCAAACAGTCTTCCTTTTCTTCAGGACCTTAACATAGCACTGTTTGTCCATTGAAATATTAGGTCACTGAGAATGCATGTTAGGTCATTCAGAGAGAGCTTATTGTTTCAGAAAATAGACCTCCTGAGTCTACAGACCTATGGTGGGATGTGTTTGCTTACTTACGCATTGGTAAGTAGAAGTAAAATTAACATTACTAGCATATTTTGCTCCTGGTTGCTTTTTATACGTGGCTAAATCCAGATCTTTTCTGGTATGTCCTGTGTACATAAATTGCATTAGGTTTCAGAGTTGGATTCCACATTGGGCTTCGCTGATGACTGCAGGATGTTAATATGAACTATGCTAAGTTTTTGGCAGACTCCTCCCTCTGAGGCCTTTATGTAGTACTCTGTCCCTGAGACTCTCATGTAATTTAGAACAGGTGTTTTGTTTGTCTACTGATAGTTTGCAGGTACTTTAAGGGAAAATATATTTAGGCTAGTCATGTAGGGAGTGTCAGCACTGCTGGGAAACTGAGATCTGGCAGGAGCATTCTGCTTGTACTGCTACCTTTAGTCTTGTGGCAAAGTGTAAAATCTTATTTCAGAAGTGTTCTGTTATGCAAAGTAATTTAAATGGCATTTAACAAGTGTAAAAACTTATGTGCTATCATCTGTGCTGATTCTTCTTCTTTTGGTTTTGAGAGCATAGAGGGACACAATGCAGCAGCAGCAGATTCTGATGTGGAATCACAGAAATCAGTAGAATCATACAAACACAAAACAGCCCAGCTTAAGAGGGACTTCAGAAGATCGTCTGGTCCAGCCTTTTGTGGGAAAGGGAGCCTAGGTGAGATTATGTAGCACCTTGTCCAATTCCATCTTGAAAAACTCCAGTGATGGTGACACTACCACGGGGAGGCTGTTCCAGTGAATAATTCTTCTCTTTGTAAACAATTATTTTGTTGATATGAATCTACAAAGGATTTTGTTGCTTTGTTTTGCTTTGTAGTTTTTAATTGGTTTTAGTAGGATATAATTAATATTAAAATAATACATTTTAAGAATACTTCCCCTTTCCTCCACTCAGCTGCTGATGTTTTTCTCAGCCTGACAGTTCCTGAAAGTTGCTTCCCAAAGTTTGCAAAAGGCAAGATAGGAAGCTGTAAGTGAGCAACAAAGGAAACACATTTGGTTTCAAGCTATCCTCTTTTCAACAACACATCAGAATGTGTTTTCATTCCCTTTAGAGCTGCAGGATTTCTTCTTCTGAAGACTCTATGGGCTGGTGCAAGTGGATGTAAATGGAGAAGAAAGTTATCTTTTAACTAGAAATGTGAACACATGTGAACGCTTGCACATTTCATACATAAAACATACAAGGAATATATTTTAGTAATGAAGTCTTGCTCTGTCTTTCAGTGGTTCTTTCTATGCATTCTTTCCATCTTCCAGCTTTGCTGTCTGCTTCTCTGTGTATTTGTTGCTTCCTTGCACTATTTGTTGTGTTCCATCTGAGGCATGTGTGGAATAATTTGTTGCTGCTCCTGATACCAGCTCTTGATGTTCATACATTATCAGGTAGGGGTTCCTTGGAGCCAAGCTGCATGAGTAGGATGTGAGTCCTTTTTTGAAAAATGACGTCCAGAGAATGAAATAATTTTTGAAGTGGCTAGAATAGAGGCTTTAGATAGGTAACAACAAACCGCTGCATTGTACACTGTATTCTGGCTGCAAATTGTCTGACCATATTGACATAGAATCACTGCTTTTAAATAGAGTAATTTGACTAGCACATAGTTTAGGTGATATTTTCCATGTCTTAAAAAACATTCTATCTGAAACTCAGTATTTAGTATTAGACCACTGAAGATGCTGGTCCATCTGTCCCTTAAAATATGTTCCTATAATGCAAGCTGAGACAAAAGCCAGCAATCCTGAAAATTCAGAAAGAGTCGCCACCTCCTCTAGGTGAAAGTTTTTTGATTTTCTAATTTTTTTTTTACAATTTGTCATTCTGTGTGAGAGCAGAATTTTGTGTCTGTCTCACTTTAAATAGTATCTTTCCCATTCAGCAAGTCATCTGAGTTTGAGTGCTAGCCCAGATGTACTGGACAAAAACTAAGTTTTAAAGTTCTCACTCATTTTGCTTGTATGCATGCAAAAAAAAGAAAAACCTGCTTCTTGGCACTTATCTCCCAGAAGCTGCTTGAGTGACTTGGGCTTATGATGAAATGTTTCTGCTGTGATGGCAGCCCAAGAGTGCTGCCTGCTTGATCAGGTCATCTTTGGAATTCAGGGCACTCTTGTTTATGTCCATGAACTTGACAGGAGCTTATTCCAGTAGGAACAAATACGGATATTTTTATGATATGCCACTTATTTCAGGTTTCTTCTTGCAGTTGTTCAGCCACTTGTTTTCTTCAATTTTATTTAAACTCAGTGAGACTGAAGAGCCTTCTTGCTATTGGAGAAATCATTACCAGGTTTCCCAGTAATTCTCTGGAGTTTTGGTATGTATCTCCAACTTACTCTCCCTTGAGCAAAGCATACTTTAAAATATTTTCAGTGATTGAAGCCAGAGCAGGTCATTACAATAATTCATTCTTTCATAATGCAAGCCAAAGAAGCTTGACCAGTAACTTCTGTTTCTGCCGAATCTTAAAGGGCATAACATCCTAGCCCTTATTTAGCTGGGGTAACTGTGGTTGCTTCACACACTGATCCTGAGTCTCAGGAGCATTCCTGATTTGTGCTAAATAGGGAAGCTTCTTTTTGATAATTTGTTTTTTTTTCTTTGCTTTTAAATGTGAATTCTATGTTAGAATATTTTAGTATGCAAGGAAAACTGATCTTTGTAAAACTATATGACCTTGTTTTGGGAGAATCTTAAACATCAGGAACTATCATAGATGGCTACTTTAGACATATAATCTGTCCTGTATCTCCAAAGCACCTTGATTTTTCTTAGGGTAGTATTTTGAGAACACTTTTCTCTCCCAAATACTGCTTTAAAAATTAGTTCAATGGTGCTGTTTTCATCTCTCTTTTTGTTTTGATCAGATTTTTATCCTGTCATCTTTCTGCTTGTTGGAGATGATATATACGTTGGTTTTATGATACACCACATATGTTGCTATTAATATATACATGTATATATCTGCGTAAACTGTATATAAGTATACAAATTGGATAAGAGATTTGCAAAAATAATCTTTACAAATATGCTTTTTTGTAAAAGACATTTGAGAAAGTTGGGGCTGTTCAGCCTGGGGAAGAGAAGGCTGTGTGGAAACCTCATAGCAGCCTTCCAATATCTGAAGGGGGCCTATAAGGATGTTGGGGATGGACTCTTCATTAGGAACTGTAGTGATAGAACAAGGGGTAATGGGTTAAAACTTAAACAGGGGAAGTTTAGGTTCGATATAAGAAAGAAGCTCTTTACTGTGAGGGTGGTGAGGCACTGGAATGGGTTGCCCAGGGAGGTTGTAAATGCTCAATCCCTGGCAGTGTTCAAGGCCAGGCTTCACGAAGCCTTGGGTGGTATGATTTAGTGTGAGGTGTGTCTGCCCATGGCAGGGGGGGTGGAACTAGATGGTCTTAAGGTCCTTTCCAACCCTAACTATTCTACGATTCTATAAGGAGGAAGGTCCTTACTGTGAGGGTGGTGAGGCACTGGAATGGGTTGCCCAGGGAAGTTGTGAATGCTCTGTCCCTGGTGGTGTTCAAGTCCAAGTTGGACAGAGCCTTGGGTGACATGGCTTAGTGTGAGGTGTCCCTGCCCATTGCAGGCAGGTTGGAACAAGATGATCTTAAGGTCCTTTCCAACCCTAACTATTCTGTCATTCTATGATTCTATATATTTGGAGATTAGGAGTTACCTACCACCACCTCATCTTCAGTACTTGTTTCCAACAACTA
This sequence comes from Pezoporus occidentalis, assembly GCF_034315485.1. Classification (NCBI taxonomy): domain Eukaryota; kingdom Metazoa; phylum Chordata; class Aves; order Psittaciformes; family Psittacidae; genus Pezoporus; species Pezoporus occidentalis. The sequence continues at coordinate 6,118,390 of NW_026915713.1, read as the reverse complement.
TTTTCAGGACATACATAAAAATCCTAAATTAATTTTTTATTGTAAAATATGCAGTAGTTTTGGAAAAGTGATGTAAAAAATTAATTCAGACAAAATTATGAAATTACAGAGAAAATATTCAACGACTTCCTGACTTTAAAATTCAATTTTCATACTAATTGACATTCAAGAGATAACTATCACTGTAGAAGAGGTAAAGCAAAACTTTGTAAAAAAACTGTTTATTATGTTTTCTGTGTAATTTCTATTTTAATATCTTCATCTCCAAATTCAAAAGCCAGAGGATTATTTTTTTCTTATCAAAGGAGGAATATTCCTTGAATTGTTCTTGAGACTTTACCTTAGCTGCATCAGAGTCTTTGCTTTTTCAAGTATCTTCTTTTTTCTTTTCTCTTTTCCAAAACAATTTTAAATAATGTAATAAGCTTTTGGAAATTAATTAATGCTTTTACGTGTAGAGCTCAATTAATTTGTTGTGCTTCAGAACAAGGCTGTTTCCAAAAGCAAAATTAGGAGTATTGTCAAAATTATTTCAGGCTCTACACACTAAAACTCATCTCTTCTGCAAATGATGGCTAGCAGAATGACAGATTGTACAGTTCACCAGAGGAAATGTCTAGGCTGACCCCCTGCATCTGTAAGTAGAGTCTGTGGAATCCTGACTTTGTCGATGTTGACAAAAGTCCTGCACTTGTCAAAGGTTTTCTATTGGGATAGTCTGCTAAATTAGTCTGAAGTGTATTTTTCAGCTGGAAAATGAGTTTAAACAGGAAAGGCTAAGGTAGAAGTAAGGCTGTGGCAGCAAATAGGAGTCAACAAAGGAATGCTGGCAGGGCTGACAGGTCCAAAGCCTACATGACCTACATGAAGTATTTCACAGTGCTTCTGTTGACAGATGCATGACTGAAATTGCATCTGGCAAGTCCTGCTGAGAGACACCAAAACAGCTCCTTTGGCCAGAAGAGTGGATATAAAACCCTTTCTGTGACTTGTACAGAAATAAATTTGGGACACCAGTTTATATTTGAGACTGTGGTATCAGGTTGTATTTTTCCTCTGGCTGTCATTAACTCTTCACGAGTGCTGCATTGCATCTTCCATTGCTTATGTCTAGTTGACCCTGTTAGATTTGTTGTACTTCCATTTGAGTTATGGCGAGGTTGCTTCTTCTCTAGCAGCTGCAGCTTTACAGGAGGATGCTCCTCAGCATATTTTGTGCCTCTGGCCAGCTACGGAAAGCAACTTCTGCTTTTTTTTATATTTGTCTTTTTGTTTTGGGGGTGATGGGGGCGTGTTTCTGAGACCATTGGACATGTCCATAAGGCTGGCACCAGACTTGCAATTCTGCAGAGGCTGACTGGATGTGAAACATGCCTCAGCTGGAAGCTGTTTGATTGACCTAGAGTGTTGCAGCACCTGAGCACTGATACATATATTAGTGAGGGGACATCCATGCTCATGCAGCTGCTTCCAGGCCATGACTGCGTTGTATGCAGCCAGGCCAGGGTGTAAGCAGAGTCAGGTTGCGCCTGCCTTTGTAGATGTTTCTGCTGTGCACAACAGATTGAGTAGAACTGCCAGTTCTGGTCACCTAAAAATAAGTTATCAAATTGCAGCAAAAAGAAATAGTAGTACCATTACAGAACATGAGAAGGGCGGCAAAAAAGCAGCTGGAAAGGGAAAAGAATTTTCTTTTACACCAGACTATTTCCATCAAAATGCCAGAGCATACAAAACTGGGAATTGGCAGGAGCGTCCTCCAAGCAGCAGTTCTCTGTAGGACACTTAGGGGAAAACGGTTTTGGAGCTGGGGAGGCTGGAAATCCTATTGTGATTGTATGAGCTTATGATTTTGAGCAGAACTTCTTCCTTCTGAACTGCAAAATATGGTAGTTGGCATGTGGCAAATGGAAAGGTTTATAACAAATATTCACAACCAGTAATGGAGTATGCTGTGAAGCAGTGGATTCAGGAAGAACAGCTTTGGTGTCTGTTACACTGTGTTCCTAGAACTTCACACGGTGATGATTGAGTGACTTTAAAGGAAGTAAAAGATAAATACTTCCACAGCCATTGGAAAAGCAGATATTTTCCTTTTAGCAGAGAACATCTGTTGTAGTTAAACTCATATATGAAATACTTTTTTTCTGAGAAATCAGACCTACTGCAGTTTTTTAAAAAAGATTAAAAAAGAAAAAAGCAACCAAACAAAAAAACCAAACTAAACTAAACAAAAAAAAATACAGCCCACAGCCTCATCCCTAAGAAGGTCTCTAGAGCTGTTGTCTTTCCTCATTTTAAATAGACGTACTTTGTGTTAGTATTCTGGAAATGTAGATATATCAAAAGCCCTGCTTTAAACACTAGACAATGTGAACAGCTAAATATTTGTGTAAGTGACATGAGGTAGCATTAGTCTTTGTCTCCTAAAAAGGCTAGTTCAGATAATAGTATAAGAGCCACCTTCTTTAGCTTAAAGGTTGACTCATGCTTTTAGTTACTGATTCAGCTGAAAAAGTTCTGCTTACAACACATGAACAGCCCCATGACGTGGTTGAGAAAACAATTATCTTTTTGGATAGTATGATCGTGCCTTTTTTCTCCTCCATAAAGGAGGTCAGAAGTCACAGAAGGCAGTTTAATTTATCTTTAAAAATATGTTTGATACTCTACTGATAGAAGCAATATTTTGGAGCTCATTTGCAGCAGAAGGAGCCTCGAAACATGGGCTAGAAGAAGTATCTACTATTACGTCAGCCAGTGCTATTATGAGAGACAAATCTGGGGACTCAAAAGTGAATTTGATGACAATTAAAAAATAAAAATTAAAAATCCATCAGTCCTGGTGGATTTTTTACTTTTTCTAGCTGTTGCTGTTAGACAAATAGGTATAGTTATACATCAAAAAATGTGGAGGAACAGAAAACTCTAGAAATTGGCTTGTTTGAGGACAACCACAGCTTTAATAATTGCAACATTGGCTACAGCTAGGTGTTTTATACTAGCCTGACTTAATTCAATGGAGTATGGATTTTCCAAAGTAGGTATTAATTAAAAAAAAAAAAAAGAAGTGTCCAAATTGTTTAATGCTGCTACAACTTAATACCTAGTTCAGTCTGTGAATTTCCAGTCCATCTACGCATACTTTTCCACCTTGTTGTGGCTTAGTTAAAGCTTCCAAAATAGCCTAAGGGAACCATGGAACATTGATTTACATTGCTACTAATGCAGCGTTAGCAATGAGCTGTTATACCTTGAAAGAGCAGCAAAAGCAGTTATATGCCAGGTATGACTGGTTTTGTGTGAACAAAAGTGACATGGTTGAAGAAGTGAGCTGTTGGAAAATGTCATTGTATTCCTCAGTAACTAAATTCCCTCTTTCCCCACAAATGGAAAGAAATCTCAACAATGTTTTAAAATCTGTGTTGTTCATAAAAGCACTTTTCATTCAAGAAAAATTTTTATTGGGAAAACTGTGTAGTATATTTTCCCCTTAAACCTTTTTTCTTCTAAATATTACTGTGAAAGGCTGGGAAGTTTATGGCTTCGTTTCATTATTTTATATGGTCTTCATTTTCTCTTACTAAAAGCAAATGAAATTTTATATATGTGTGTGTTGTGTATGTGTGTTTATAGTAAGAGAGAGAAAAGAAGGGCAACCTACAACCTGGAAAAGGTGACAGAAGGCTAAGAAACATTTTCCCATCACTAATTTAGTTATATATGGTAAACTAATAAATTTCTCTTTCCAAACTGGCTTTTTCACATGAAACACAACATGTTTACTTTGGCTGCAGGACCTTTAAGGAGACATGGTATGAGAGGCAAGCAGTGCCAAGTTAGTTGAAAGGTCTATTAAAATGTTTTAAACTGAGCAAGGAGGACCAGTGTTACTTATTTGAACTGAAAGTTTTAAAATATGGAACTACTTTCTGTGGTAGTAGAGAAAGCATATTTTTTCCTAGTAGAGAATGTAAGATACCAGTGGCAGATGGCTGTTGATTATTTGTAGACTTACAAGAAATCATTATCTTCTATTATAAGTAGTACTACTTGAACTTACCCTTTTCTATAGACCTGTTTTGTTTACTTAGTGGTTCATGAAAGAGTAAAATTCATATTAACACTGAGGATAGAGAAAATATTTAAATAATTAATGGTGGTTTGAGTTTAGCCTGGGAGGGTACTGGTTTTTATAAAGCTGGAATGCAGTTGTTTTTCTCTTGTTTGCCCAAGTACTGAAGCCGACAAATTACAGCAGGTCAACTGGTGTATGTAGGTATTAATTTGTAATGCTTAACATATACATTGGGGTTTTTTGCGTTGTATTTTGAGTTTCAACTTAAGTTTCCAAAAAGATGTGATGAAATACAAAAATACATTATTTCCACAAAACACATAAAAAAGCATGAAGCATGTGACATTGTCTAAAACTGAGTAGCACAGTTTGCCCTTTCATTTCTTCTTCCTTTGCAGATCTTTCTCATTTCCTATGTATAATAATATTTCTGTATGATATCACATAACCTCATATGTAATTATTGCATATGCTTAAGGATAAATGTTTGTATATGCTTAAGGATAAAATGGAAACAAGTTGTATCTCTTGTAATGTATTTAATACATATATAGCACTAAGCAACGGCTTTTTGCACAGCCTTATATCCAATTCCTTATTTCAGTAGGACAGAAGAACTACACAAAGGTATGTAGTGGACTGAGAACTCCATGGTTGAAAAGAACTTTTTTCTTAGCACATCCTAGCCATCCTATCAAAGCCATTTCAGCAGCCTCCAGTAGCCTTCATATATTTGTATCCAACAAAAATTATTTGTTATCTTCCCTTGCATTATAGTAAGAGAAATTAACAGAGAAGACCTGTTCATATACAGGTAACTGCAGATGACAAACATGGCAGGGTTTATCTTCCTGCCTCCAGGCCAGAAATATCTCTTAGAGGAAAAAGTGTAAAGAACAAAAGGAATACATACCTGAGTGTTCTTACATTTCTATTTAAAACTAAAAGTGTCTCTGAGTAATTCCCACAGATGTAACATTATGGTTATCTTTAATAGCTCAGCCTACCATTTCATATGTGGTTTATTTCAACAGTTTAAGTATTCAGTCTAGTGCAGAAAATATCGTCTGCATGGCACTGGAGAGACTGTATTTAGAAAATTTATCCCTTGACTATTGAGTCCCACGTTCTTGCCATTTTATTTCTCAGTAGTGCCTGTTTTTATAAGTAGTACTAGTTGGATTTAGATGTAAGGATGGCAAAAGGGGGATTCCCATCTTACACTGTAGTAGCATAACTTGTTTTACAAAAAAAAAAAAAATAGGAAAAAACAGAAGCCAAAGTAAGTAATATGTTCAGCATTTGTGGCATTTGCAAGGGACTTTCCATATTTTATAAGTGTTCCAGCTCTTTTTCTTTGTAATATAATACTGCTTCCTAATTTAATAACTTTCAAGATAATCTTTGGCCTAACAAATGATCAGCATAAACCTAAGAAAACTGTAACACTAAGAGACATTTTTGCAAAAGTTAACCTTAACATCTAAAATGCCAGGAGGAGAAGAGCTTTATTCCAAACTTGATATCTCTTCTCTTATTGTTAAACAATGACTTTAAATAATTTCACACATTACACATCTTTATCAAGTGCATGTTTTTATACCTCCAAATCCCCTACATTTCTGCAAGATATGTGCTTCTTTCTTACAGAGTAAAGTTCCCTCCCCAAAGTGCCATAACCTTTGGAGTGGTTTATATGTATTTCCAGGGGTAGGTACATAGAGGTTCACATTTTATGAGTAATATATGCTGTTGTGGTCTGTTAATTCAAAGTAGTTTGGAGACAGGATAAGCTGCCAGTACGTGGACAGAGTCCAAAGTATAATGCTGTTACCCCTCTATTTCAGTGCTATAATTCTGGGGCGTGCCATGTAATGAATTACCTTGTATCAAAGCAGCAACATGCAAGTATGTGCTTAGTAGCCTGTGGTAAATGTGAAATTATGGGAGTCATTAATTACAGTCTTTATGAGCTAAGACAGATTTTGACAGGTGAGCCCACCTAGTGGACTCCTGCCACCAAAAGGTCAACTCCTTTGTCCTGTGCTCCTTATCATTCCTTCATCTGTGCTTTCCTCATTCTCTTCTGCTATGTGTGGCAGTTGTCAGGTTCTCCTGAGACCTGCTTTAGCTGAGATAGTCAGAACTAATCAACTTTATTTGCTGGTTTAGTTTTCTCCAGTTTTAGAAAGTTAAAGAGCAGTACAGAGATGTTTCATCAGCATTGGATTGGAGGAGTGAGCAGAGAAGGAGCAGGTCCATAAACCACTTAGCATGTTTCATAGCCCATATTTTTAATTCAGGTCTTTGGCTGTGGCCATCAGCACCACAGATAGCTTACTCACTGTGAGTAAGCTGAGTGGTGGGCTTGTTTTGTGGTTTTTTTTTTAAACCTGCATCTTCCATGTAAAACACAGCCATTTGTTCCATTGCATGGTTGGAAGTAAACTGAAGTCCTGAAAATTAGCTATGTTGTATCTTTTATAACTTTAAAAGTTTGATTATACCAGCTCACTCTAGATGTTTTAAATCCTTTTGGATTACTTAATAGTTTGAGGGCATCTTGAATCAGATAGCTGGTCTTCCAGTGCAGGCATGCAGGAGTCCGGGATGTGGTCACCCTCCTGTCCATGCCCACAGGTTGGTCAATCAGCTGCAGGTGGACCACGCTGGTAGGCTCCACTAGAGTGTCAAGGTTGGACTCCTCTTGTGGCTGGCTTGTGCCACGGCAGGGGAGTAGGACAGACTGTGACCTGATCCTGTGCTACAGACTGCATCATAGGAGGAGAGAGTAAAAGTGGAGCATAAAAGTGACAAAAAAATGTCAGGTATTGGCAACAACTGGGAGGGGTAGGAGGAAGCATGTGACAGCAGGAAAGTGTGAGAGGAAAAGGAGACAGCAATGCAAAAGGAGTTGGGAGTGGAAAGCTGGAAAGGATTTCCTATTGTTCAAAAAGGATGAAATAGCAGCTTTGCGTACCCAGCAACAGGGGAAGGTCAACATCTGTGTATTCACTGAAACACAGACAACATGTTTAGATTTGTATTTAAAACAATGTTGGCTGCAGGTAATCCTACAAAGAAACTTCCAGAATGCAATGACATGCTTTGTCAAGGAAATATCCCTGCAGCCCAGTGTGCTGACTTAAAGTAGTCCTAAGCAGATGCTTGGGGAAAAGGAGGAGCAGGGTAGGCATCCTAAAAGATTAAAAGGTCAAAAGGCTGTTCAATTTGGGTTCAGTTTTATGGTTCTTGGGATTTCAGTCATGATTTTTGAATACTTGGAAATGTACACCTATCATGCCATCTCCTTTTGATTTCCTGATAAAAATTTAGTTTTCTGGTATGTTTTGATTTGTTAGAAAAAAATATTAAAGATAATTAGCTAATGTGCTAATAAAAATTTAATAGTTTTGTTTCAGTTACATACATTATTCTTAGGCAACCTTGAACCAATGGATTGTTGATTTCCTCTATTTCATCAAATAGGATATGATTTTTATGTTATGCTTATTTTGAGAACAGTGAGCTATTGATTACTGCTTTCTTCCAGTGTCTGATGCAAGAGCCCTGCCAATTCTGTGTGTTATATTTGCATAATCTGCAGAGTGGCCTAACAGAGGATTATCATGTTCCTTAATGCCACCCATTTGGATGGCTGTCCTAAAAATAACCAGTAAGGGAGAGAGTGCTTTTCAGAGTAATAGAAGGAGAAGAAAAGTCACTGGTAAGTTGATGAGGAAAAAAAACACAGAATCATTTAGATTCTCTGGACTGGTTTAGTAAGCAAGTAACCTTTTTCTGATCCCCCAAATAATTAACAAGCAAGTCCATCCTTAATCTAATTTAAATTTGCCAAAGAAAAATTTATCAAACCTTTAATAATCTTCGGGTGGAATTATTAAATACATCTATGCTTTGAATTTGACCTAGAAAATTACTTGATGCAAAAATAAATAGCACTAATCCTGTTTCTTGGAAAGCGTTAAAAATGAAAATTTAGCACATGTAATTATTGATGTGATTGGTAATAAATAATAAATAATACACTGTTCTGTGAGGAACTGCACATATGGCATTGGTATTTGATTTATAACTTAGCTGAGTTCACTGCAAAATGGTGACAGTATGAAAAAGGCTGGTGATCTGCAGTCTCCCACATGCTTGTAGAAAGTCACTGAGCTTGAAGAGAAGCTGAAAAGCAATTAGCAATTCTGACACTGGAGGAACGACAAGTAAAATTTTTTGCTGTCAGAGTTACTCAGACTTCTTATATTCTGTTTAAATTCAGGTTATCCCTGTTGCAACATTTGCTGCCACGTTAGGCAATCCAGAGCAGAGTATTTGTAGCAGCTACAGTTTTATTACTTTCAGTGAAGCAGCTGTGTTAGTTTGATCTTGCTAATTCCTTTATGCTGTAAGTGATCTGCAGATCTACTGGCAGCCTTCTAAAATATTGTTGATCTGGTAAACTCGTATTAATATGGTATTTGGTATGCTTGTATTGGTAAACTGTGCTGTGCCAGGGCTCTCCTTGTCCATGGCCCAAGGCAGCTGCTGTGCTTCCAGACAATACTCAGGCACCTTTCAGGAGTTAGGGACTTGGACTGTGATTGTTGTGCTCGCGGCCAGAGCAGCAGGCAATAATGCAATAAATGAAAATCTTAAGATGTGTGCACTCATACACTTTGGAGATCTTTTAGGCTACCAATGGAAGATACGCTGAATCTTTAAAAACTGCATTCAGTAACTGACTATTATGGGAAAATAAAGCTCAATCAGCAATGGCCGTGTTCAGGAGAAACAGTATTGTCTGAGTACATTTCTCTCTCACTCCATCTGATATTATTAAGTATATGCTCCTTTGATTTATACCACAAAGTAATTTAGGCCATTATTAAAATGCATACTTTTCTTTCTCCAAGCTACTTTTAAAAGGCAGAATTATCAATTTTCATGGCAAGTCTTGCTAAACTCTTTCACTAACCACAAAGCCTCAAGCCTGTAGTTTTGGGAAGTTTGCATGATGTATCATAGAAAAACTTCTGGCATATCCATTTTAAAATGAAGGAAGAGCATTCTCCTCTTTGTAACAGGCTGCTTAGGTCTTCCACACAAATAAATATAAAAAAATATATATAAATCAATCCATGTAAAAAATATATAAAAATTTGTAATGTTACATTTAAAAATCCATTTGGCTGCTTTATATGCGAAAATGTATTAAAAAGTAAGTGCTTTTAAATTTTTAATGCTATTGGAGGCAATACCAATTTAGGCATAAAGGAAGGCCGTTTCTTTAGGGTGCTCTCCAGCTTTCTCTTATTTTAATACTGCTCCTGTTGGTAAGGTGTTTGGGGGTAGGTCTCATGGTCAGTGCAGAGATCTTTGCAGGTGATGATTTCCTGCAGCATATCTCCATCTCACATGTGTCCCTAAGAACATGCTGACCAATTGGACAGACCTCGTTAAAGAGGTGGTGAGCCTTACAGAGCTTGTATTATCAATATAACTGCAAATGCTTGGAATAAAAGGCTATTAATGAGCTTTTCTGAAGCACAACTGTTAATATTCAGTCTTGAGCACTGAATCAGCACAACAAAGGTTAGGGACATGCCAAGCTTCAGAAGTGCTGATTACTTTCTAGAAGTGTCTTCAGTGTGCTTATTTTGTTACACAGAAATGGAAACACAAAAAGTATTGAACACATTGAGTAATATTGAGTAATTCCAGTGTCAGGAGCTACAGGACTAGACTGGTGAAGGGTGGGCTTTTATAGGAACAGATTTCAGATGAAATGTGGAGTTGGACAAGGTGGATCAGGAAAATAATAATTTGAGGAGGGTACTTGGATGTCAAGCTTCAGTGGGAGAGAATTTGACAGTAAAACCTTAAGGGAGGTGCAGACTTGACATTACAGAACATTTCTTCACTCAGAGGGTAATCAAACACTGGAATGGGTTTGCTAGAAAGTTGGTTGATGCTCCAAGCCTGTCAGTTTAAGAGGCATTTGAACAATGCCTTAATAACGTGCTTTAGCTTTTGGGCAGCTCTGAAGTGTTCAAGCAGTTGGACTAGATGATTAGTGTAAGTCCCTTCCAGATGAACTGTGCTGTGCTGTGCTATTGTCAGACTTGAAGACTGGAATTTTGGGAGGCAAAGCATTGGCAGTGTGGGATACAGAAGATTAGATTTGGGAGGAACTGGGAAAAAGGAAGTAAAGCTGGGAGCTTTAGGGAAGAGGAGTTTGGGAGGACAAGACTGGAGAGATGGGAGGTTCTACAGCAAAATGGACCCTGAGTCAAGATCAGCTTCAGTCGCCAGAGGCTGTTTCCCTCCCCCAGACATATGTGTGGTTTTGAGATATCTTTGCCCTGACCTTTTGCCTTTATGAAGCCTTATGCTTCAAATTTCATGGACCTATTTTCTTAAAACAAACACTGAACAGCTTGAAGATTCTGATTTTCCTTAAATTCCAAAGTTAACAAACATACCCAGCATTTGTATTCTGTCCTTGATTCTCTGCTTCTCCACTTCTACTGTATAGAAAGGCTGTGGAGCATAATTGAGAGATGTAGGTGTGACAGCTTTTATGCTTTCCTTTTAAAGACTCTTTTTGGGGCATGTTGACTTATTTGTGTCCTGCTGTGTAAATTCCCCTACCAGGCTAAGATGCATCTGAGAACCTTTTATAACAAAAGCTCTAGTAGAACTAGGTCAAATGCATTTATGTAAATGTGATGGAGATAAAACACAGTAAAGAAAGATAATAATTTAAATAATGTAATACTTAAAACTTAATAGTCTACAAGATCATTAGGTGTGAAGTACTCTTGGTAATATTGAGCAAACCATGAAGTTCTTTTGAGTTATCAACATGCATTATTTAATTTCAGATATGAAGTGGGTGGTCAGAGATAAGCCCATACTTGCACTTTACAATATGAGTAGAATAAGGCACAGAAAAAGTTGTATTGGTGGTTTCCTATGCTTTATTTGGACCCTTCTGTATTAATGTATAACACAATAAACCTCTAATACAATGATTTCTCACTTTATTGAGATGGGTACTTTGAAACTTACGCAGTTTAGTCTACCTGTGTCCGTAGAGTGGAGCTGTAATAGTTAGCATGGTGAGGGTCATCTGGAATCATAGAATAGTTTGGGTTGGAAGGGACCTTAAAGACCATCTAGTTCCAACCCCCTGCCATGGGCAGGGACATCTGCATTGAATTCAATTTTTGTCCCTTCAAAAGCCAGTTTTCAAGTCTTCAAGTTTTATGTAAAATAAGGCCACTACTACAATTGGTTGCTGAGGCACCTAAACTTCAAAGAAGGATTATGGGGTAAAATGTATTCATTAAACATTACTCAGTAGATAGTTAAAAATACCTGAAACATTTCACCCCCTTTGGCCTAAAAACAGCCAAATCAGTTTATAAGAAATCTTGGGAGGTAGAAAGAAAATAAAAAATGAGACAGTTTTCAATGCAGCCTCAGTTTTATAGCTGTGATAAGCTGCTTCCTCCAAAAAGATGGACATTTTTGTTCCCATATTTTTACACATTTTCATGTAGATACATTTCCGATGTATTTCAACAGTGACAGCAGATATTATAACAGATAAAAGAAAATTAAATCTTTTTTCAATCTAATTTTTCAACACTTCTGTGCAGTTTTTAAGCTCAAGCACTTTTGCCTACTGCTAATTTAAGTATTACAAGGCTTTAATACTGTACAAGGTTGCTTTAAAATATTTTAAACAGTCTTCTGAACACAAAGGAAATGTTAATTGTCACTAATTTGTTAAATTATCAAGCTTGTAAAAATCTAATGTATGATTAATCTGGGAGACAAGTAGGTTTTCTTTCAATTGGCTTAATGAGTAGGACAAAACCCCCATTCAAAATGAATCCCCCTGGAAATGTGATTGAATTGCAGCAGAAATAGTTTTCTGCTTATGTACATTGCATAAAGGAATATTAAAAGCATTTGAAGGCTCAGCTAAGTCATTCTGCTGTGCAAGCACTGAATTTAACATGAGTGGAATTCTTGGTGCTATTTTAATATTTTGTATAGCTTCCCAAGACTTCAATGGAATGTCTTTTTCCGACTTGCAGTAGTGTTACTCAATATTTCAATGCTTGCTAGTATAATCATAAAATAGAAGCAAAAATTAGTATATATTATGAAGCATCTTTTTTATATAACAATCATTTTGCTTCTTAGAAAACACAATTTTTTATTTTTTTTCTTTAAAAGCACTGTGGTTGTGGGAGGGTTGTAATTGCTATGTATTTTAATCATTGGTCTAATTCCTTTTCAGTGTCCAGCTATAGGAATTTGTGTTTGTCCTACCTTTTAGTAGAATAAAAGCTGTCCCTCGATAGAGGGAGTGTCTGCTTGCCAGCTGTCACCGAAAATCCCTGCTTTCTTAACTCAGAGGTGCTCCTCTTGCAGCAGGCATGGTTCACAGAAGTGCTCAGCAGACATTTCAAGAGAGTTAGAAAGAAGCAGCCCTCTCATTCAAAAACTTTTTTTGGTGGCTTTTGGACTTTTTAGCTTATTGAAAAGCTGAGCTGAATCATACGCTGGCTACTGACTGACGGCTCTGCCTTCTGATTTGGTTCCAGGAGAGAATAATCTTTTGTTTCCCAGCAGAAAATAGTTCTGTATGAGAGGCGGAAGGGAATTGGGGATTCTTACTCATTTAACCCTCATGTTCTTATTTATCTGTGTTAAAGAGGAGTGTGAAATTTATTTGATATATCCTTCTAATGGGATGAGGCTTTTTTGGAGAGTAGAAAACAAATTCCTTTATGTTCTGTAACCAATAAAAATTGCTTCTTAGGAGAGAAAGTTACAGCATTTTCCCATGTTTGTTACTCTATTCATATTCTTGTAGCAAAACTCAGATTTCAGAAAGAGGAGACAATTCTCCTAGATCTTAAAAATGCCTTCCTGTCTTTTATCCATTTTTCCACTTCTGTGAAAGTATGGGTCAGATACAATATCTGTGCCTTTTTTTCCGTATTAAGGAATGATAGGTAAGTCCAAAGTATTAGTGTTTCTGGAATCCAAGAGAATAATCTCAAATCAACATCTTTTCTTTGTTTCAATTGCCACTTCTGAATCTATTAATTCAAGTGTTGGATTTAGATTATTTGAAAATTCCATATTTTAAACACTGGTTTCATGCCTACGATAGTCCTGTACCAAACTGTTAAAAATTATTACACTGTGCTTTATTGAATCCGTATTTTATCTCTTGTTTTCTTGCTTTTATCTTGCTCATGTAAGATATGATTTATGCTGATATTTACATTCAGCATAAACAGTTCTTTGTTATCCAAGGAAGAAAACCTTGCTTTTGGAGTACATTCAGTCATTGTCATCGCCCCTGGAAACAAAAAATATTAAAAAATTAAGTATAAATCGTGAATATTATAATGCATTCATCTAGGGTGTGAATTATATCCTTTGGTTGTGGCAGATTTGTCTTTTTTACAGTCACTGTTTCAATTTTAATGTATCTCTGGTGTGACACTTGTAACTACATCTTAAGAGTGCTTCTTAAACACTGTTGAAGTTACATTATTGTGCTGTTTCAAAATGCAATGTCAGAAAAATTGTATACTTCCATTAACATATAGGCAATTCTAATTGTCATGTTCCCTGCATCTACGTTTCAGAGATATTTCAAACCATTTTTCAAAATTTAGTGCAAAATCATTTACAATTCAGATATCAAAATTATAACTGGCTCTATGACCTTGAATTTTATCTGCAATGATAGGAGAAATATTTTTTACTTCTGATTCTTTTCTGCATGTAGCCAAAATCTTGTGAGGCTAATTTGTCTACAACTCTTAATCCTCCTACGTGAAATGTATCCTTTGAGAGATGCTTATCTACGTCCATTTAATATGAGTCAGTCCACCTTGAGGATGAGCAAGTTTCTGATATAACATAACTTCATTCAAATTTCAAGTCAGTTATGGCTCTAAACCTGGAATGAAAATCATTTGTCTGAAAATTTTTTAGCTTAGTGCCATAGAGAAGACTAAGTGGGAATGCCAGTGTTAGGGCATTGCTGCATTGGGGGCAGTGATCCCATTCATTTCGATGGCATTTTTGTCAATGACTTCAGGAGGGACAGTCTCTTACTGAACTTCAGAGCTTCTCTACATGTAGAGGCACAAAGCTGTCACCAGGCACATGTCTTTCCAGGTGATTATTCATTTTTTTGTGCTGTACCTTTTATCGTCCTTTAGGGGCTGAAGGTTTGACATGCAGAAGGCCAAAACAGAAAAGCATAGTACAAATGAATGGTATTTCTGTTTGTAAGTTCTGTTCTGAATAAGTTTAGAAGCAAGAAAAAATGTCAGGGAAAGGAGCACCCAGAATTAGTGAATATATGTGCCACAGAATCTCCCTGCTTCAGGGTACAGGGGATTCTTGTAGAATGGGGGTAACGAAATAGCTGCATCTTAATAGATTTGGGTACAAAGTATATGCAAGCATGTAAAAAGCATGTAGAAATAGGGTAGTGAGCCTGACATATTAAGATTTAAAAATGAAACTGCATTTTTATAAAGTGCAAGGAATATGACATTGTTTTTCAGGTACTTCAGTCTCAGACATTTACTTCATATAATGGATGCATGACTTGATTTTTGTGATAGAATTTATAATGAAAGTGACATTTCCTGTCTGATCTTTATTGAGCTAGCTCTTTACGTGTATTTGAACTTCCTTAAAGCATCAGCTTAATTTCACACTTTAGGACTGTAGTATCTATAGTCTAGAGTGGTAAGTGCTGCAGGAGTGTTGAGAAAGACAGGACTTGGCAGCAGGTCAGCTGTTGGTCTCCATAAAGTGTTTTCTATATATCAGTCTTTGACAGGTCTGATTTAAAAATATTTTTGGTTTTTTTAGTTAAATGCACTTGTACTTGACCTTTCACCCATCACTGCTGTTGTAGTAAACATATCTGTGATGCTAAACCATCATTCCTTTGCAGTAGATCATGGCTTTTTCACCTTTCCCTTTGTATTTTCCTAGTCCCACTTTCCCATGTCTGTCTCTTTAGAAATCTTCACTCTACTTCTCTTCAAGATATGTAGTTTCTTGGGAGACTCTTTTGTTCCTCTCCAGAGTACCAAGGTAGTTAAGAACTGAGAAGCTCATTGCTCTCAGCTGTTGCTGCTTCTTCACTGGGGGAAGGAATTGCAGACGAGATCCTCTTTGTGCTAAGGAGACTTGGAACAGGGTGTACTGAGTTTCTAGGCAGGAGTAATGAAATATGTAATACTACTGGCATGGCAGCGCTATGTAGGAATAGAAAATACATAGGAAAGATGGAATCTTTGGAGAGTTATACTGCGTCTATAATGCAAATTTCAGAAGTGTGCATTTTAGATTGTTGCTAAAATGTAAAACCAGAGCACTTTAACACCGGACTCAGCTGGTGCCATGACATAAGTTTCAAGGACCCATATTATAAAAAGTAAGAGTTTCTTACTATGATTTTTAGGTGGTGGTGGTTATTATTGTTGATATTATTATTTATTATTATTTTGAAAACAAGTTTTTCTTGTTCTTTGCGTTTCTGGCAGTGGCCAAATCCTGAAACTCTCTATAAATCATATTTTCTCAAAAGGTAAAGAAATTTATCATGATGCAGCTGTCCGGTGTGGAAAATCCCAACTGACTGTTAGAAATTTAGCAGTCACTCAATTCAGGAGTGGAAATGCCAACCCAGCCTAGCTGTAGATACAGTGCTTTATCTATAGATTCATTCTTTTCGTGCCTTTTTCACAGTAAAGGAAATCCTTGAAGGACAAGTATTTTTAATCCTATTTACAAATCTTGTTCTGAACGTAAACCAGACGTGGGTTCTTGTCTTAAATTACTTTGTATTGCATAAAATAAACCCAGGACATTGTAATACTAGAAAAGACTACCAAAATCACATAATTAATACAATCTGACTTCATGGCAGTAAATCTTGCATACAGAGCATACAGCTATATGACTCTTTAATAGGCTTTTATTTATCCTAAATCAAATATTGTTATGAACGCTGCATTTGCGTATCTTTTCTCAATTCATACACTGACATTTGACATTTAATCACTCATTTTCTTTGCTGTTTTAATCTGAATGTGTCATTAAACCTTTTGATCAATGTGAAATCAGAGTCGTAAAACAAACACATACATATGCAAACACACACAGAAATTTACTTCCGTTCTAATTGAACATTGTTTCTTTATTCCGAATACTTAGTTACTAGCTCTGTTATAATGAATTTAATAGCTGTTAGTTGTGTTTCCATTAGAGCCATAGAGTGATCAGACTCTGCTCCTTATAGGAGAATTCTAGGTATTGTCCAAGTCATGTTAGTCTGATTTAGACAATGAGCTTTGCCTTTAAAGTGATTTTTTTATTTGATTTGTGGACACACTGATATATACTTTTTTAAGTCTTCAAACTTGATTTCTGTAATTCAAGAATCATAAATTTCAACATGTATGTGGTGGGTTGACCCTGGCTGATTCCAGGTGCCCAGCGAAGCTTCTCTATCACTCCCTTCCTTGGCTGGACAGGGAAGAGAAGATATTATGAAAGGCTCATGGGTTGAGGTAAGGACAAGGAGAGATCACTCACCAATTACTGTCATAGGCAAAACAGACTGAACTTTGGGAGAATAGTTTAATTTATTAACAATCAAATTGGAGAAGAGTAATAAGAAATAAAAATTAAAGTTGAATTTGCCAGTGGCACAGGAGTACAGGGAATGGGGGCTGTGGTCAGTTCATCACATGTCTCTGCTGCGCCTTCCTTCTCGTGGGGAGGACTCCTCACACTCTTCCCCTGCTCCAGGATGGTGTCCATCCCACAGGAGACATTCCTCCATGAACTTCTTCAGTGTGAGTCCTTACCACAGGCTCTGGTTCTTCATGAGCTGCTCCAGCATTGGTCCCTAATGCAGTTAATACCATGTTTACTATTCCAGTCTTTTTTTCCCTTCACACTGGCAGTGCTTCTCAGGTTTTTTTCAGACTTCTGGTATTCATTCCTATTTTAGGGGTGAAATCAAAAATTAAAATAGTAAACAGAATGAATGCCAAGATTAATCCAGGAAGAGCACTACTGGAGTAATCAATTTTCAGCCCAGAGGTTCCCCTTTCAGCACAATTCATTGGCATTTCCTCTGCAAGTTACTTTAGTCAGCACCTTCATAGCCTTTTTCTAATCCTGCTTTTTTCCAGTTTACCTAGTAATCTCCATTGTGACACCTTACCAAATGTTCTACTGGAGTTCTGATAAAATCTGATCTCCCTGTACAGTTCTTTTGTCTGGAAAATCAGATGTCCTATCAAAGGCAAAAATCAGGCTACTCTGACATGACCTACCTTTATTAAAGCTAGTTACAGTTTATTCTGTTGTCCATTTACCTTCACGCCATTAATTATTCTTTCCTTCAAATTTTATACTAATATTAACGTAGAGCCTTAGGTGCAAAAGGTTTTAAGAGTTTTGAGTCACTTTTTATTCTTTGGGGTTATGATTTGAACATGTTTTGTAGCTCAAACTAACATCTTCATTAAAAATCCTTTCTATTTGATCTGGTATTATATGGCCATTTTTCAGAGTTCTGAGGTGACGGTAGGCTTGTGAGTAGAATCAAGTACATTAAGCTCTTTAAGCTTTGCTTGTGCCTTGACTGTGATTATGGGTACATACTTACCACATTGTCTTAACTGAAGACTTCAATTTATTTAGGGGATCATGTATGAATTTATACCACGATATTTCTGCTTCTTCCCCAGAGCTACTTTTCCCCTTCTCTCCAATAGATAAATGAGTTGTTGATATTTCCTCAAGCATATTTTTTTCAAGGAGTAATTAATTTTGCCATTTTGACAGTTTTCTTTTCCCAGTCATTGTAGGCTCTCTGTTTTATCAAATATCATTATTTGTCCATTTGGATCTGGAGACAGTATATACAAGTATTTCCCTTTCCTTGAGATGCAAGTTTGAGTTAATATACGAAGATTTGATATAAAGAAACTCAGGTCTTTCATCAATATGTTGGTCTTTTTAGCATTTTTTTTTTGTCTGAGAGGAGTAATATTTACAGATAAATTTGAAGGAGCTCTTGAAAAGGTACTTTATGTTTTCTGTCCTGAGTAATTTATTTTAAAGGTAAAATTAATAGCTATGCATGTTTAATAGTAAAATTAGCTCATGTTGTTTGTGCACTCTTAAGAGAGTTTCTGGTCAATCACAGCTTGTTTTCAGTGACTATATTATTGCTTAAGTAGAAACTTTTACAAAGAACTTTGAATTAAGACATAAACCCACAATTTTAAGTCATTAGAAGGTAGTAGACTAGCCTGTAGACACATTCCGCTCAGTGGATGTGGCTCTCCCTTAACTGTGTGGGGCATTTTGCTGTCTTGATTTAGAAGTGCTTTGTAAGGCAACTATCTTGAGTCATTTGCTTTACAAGAAAGGAGAAATACAACTGATAAATGCCATTTTGGACTGCAGCTTCTTGGTTTTGCCTCCATTTGTTTCCGTGAGCTAACTGGACCACGATCCTAGCAAGCTAGTTCAATAAACAAGTTCAATAAACAGTTCAATAAACAGTTACAACTATCACAACTGAATATTTCCTTAAGAAGTCAGAACACCTCACCATCAATGACACCTGGCTACGTTTTTTTTTTCCTTCTGTATTAAGTGGAGAGAAAGAGGATTAATTAGCTTGTTTATTCAAATGTTTAGTCAATGAGGTTTTGGAAATATGCTAATGAAGTACAGAGGACAATATTCTCCTTTGCAAATGTGAAAGGAGGCTATTATATGCCCCTCTGGGAATACTCTGCACTATTTGCTGTATGCAGAAATGCTTTGCATGACAACCAGAGGTCACTGGGATAGCCTTTTTCAAAATCTCCATATTGCCAGTTTCTTAACCCAGGATATGGAATGAAGCAGAAACACCTGTTGTTACCTGCTGTAGTATCCTGATGTTTAGGATTGGGATCAGCTAGTCACCATGGTTTTTTTTCATTCAGCTTAGTCTAATCCAAATTGAAATATAGATAATTAATTGCAGAACTTGCAATAAAGAGCATAGTTTCAAAGTTTTATGAGAAAGTGAATGTAAGTAAAAGGAGCAAACCCACATAACTTTGCTTTGCATAAATATTACTTTAAAGGTTTCTTTGGTCTCCGTGCACTCTAATACTGGCTGTATTCAAGCTAAGACATCTCATTTTCCCTAAATTATTTTTATTTGCATAAGACAGTGAATATTTGGAGCAAGACCCTTTTATCTGCATAGTTAACACTCATCTTTCATGAAAGAGTGGAGGAAGAGGATGAAAAAGGAGAAAATTTATAATCAGACAGTCTTATGCCTTTTTCCCCTGCTCCAGTGTGGGGTCCTTCCCACAGGAGGCAGTCCTCCATAAACTTCTCCAATGTGAGTCCTTCCCACAGGCTGCAGTTCTTCATTTAGTATTCATTAATCCAGTTCATTCTTGCCTAATCATTGTTTCCTATTTTAGAGATGCTCATGTTTAATTGGCCCAGCTGAACAAATCTCACCCAGCCACACTGGGTTTCATGTCACTGAACACTGGACATCGACAGTTAGGCATCTGTTGTCTGGATTCCTTTTTTAAGCAAAGGAAAGAAACAGGCATTTGTAGTGTGTGACTCACATGATCTATTTTAGACATCTGTGTACACTGGCATGGGAGGAGCAGCCTGCTAGAGACACCCATTTGTCTCCACTGACCATGAAAGAAGCCTTGCCATCCTGTACAGATTTAAGGATTGTCAGCCGTACGTGGGGTGATTCCCATCCTTAAGGGCTGTTCTTGTACTAGGCTAGGTTTTTAAATAAAGAAGTGCCTCATGAAGAAGTCTTCTGCTTGTCTTGCACATCTGGGAAATTTCCATGTGACAGAGAGAAACTTCTCATTCTCTATCTTTGCTCACCCAATTGCATTATAGCTGTAAGTTACGTAGCTGGGGATGTATGTTCATCTCAAGAGGGAGAACTCTTGTGTAGGACAAGTCCCAGAAGTGACCTACCAGTGCTGGCATAAACTGTTTTGGGAGCTTCTGACTCTTCTTCATGACAATGTGATGAAAGCAATGAAAATCTGCTTTGGAAAACATGGGAGGCAGACAGGAGTTCCCATGATCTCTTCTAGTTTCAGGACATTGCCAGTGTTCCGCTTGCACCTGCAAATTTTCCTGCAGCAAAGGGAAACATATTAGGGTAATCAATATGGAAATGCAAACAAAGCAAAGCTTTCACAGAAACAGTCTTTGCAGTGAGAGAAACCATTGTAGATATTCTAACCAGTGTAATTGTGGACAGTTGTAAAAGGGCACATTTAGAAACATTCCTAGTGTTACAGTATGAACATCTTCAAACACTTTGAGTTGAACCTGAATGCATGTGCTCTTAGGTTCAGTGATGAACTGAAGCTGGGTCCCTTCCATGGGTGCAGTCCTTCAGGAGCAGACTGCTCCACTGTGGGCCCCTTCCATGGGGTGCAGTGAAGGAAAAGTGAATATTGTTTAGTTCCTGAGAGGAGTAACAACAAGGAGACATTCTTATTGCAATTTAAAAAAAAAAAAAAAAAGAAATAAAGAAGTGTATTTTAATAAGGTAATACTGGAGGTGCTGGTTTTATTCATTTTTTAGTTCTAGATTTCCTAGTAGGAAAAAAAAAAAAGACAATAAAGAAATTAAGATAATGAGGAATTAGTACCCCTCTGTGGTTCAGACAATAGTCCAAATTTTTGCTGGTGTAGATTTCATTAATTAAAAAAACAGTAATATTCTCAATATCTTTGCTGTTCTTCTATATTATAAAGCACACTAGGGCTTTGGTTTTGAAAGCTAAAATATAGCAAGCTGTTAATGGAATTTTGTCGTTGTGTTCCCAAGAGATTTAAATGAAGTCTTGAGGGTAACCACAATCCCTGGTGAGAATCCTCTTTCCTATTAAAGCTGACCTGGACAGGTCTTGCTTTCATGCCACATTTAAATTGTCCAGAGAAAAGAATCTCTGTGGGAGACATCACACATTTATCTTGCCTCTCTGCCTTTGACCAGCCTAGCAGAGCCATTGCAACTTAGTCATTAGCAGGGGAGAGAAGGAAACCAATACTTCCCAATTCTGAAAAATAAAACCATTCAAGAAAAAAATACTTACTGGATCCCACAAACTAATAACGAAAGGTCTGTTTGATTGCTAATAACTTTCCTGACCTCATGAACTGGAAAATATTTTCTGTTCTCCTTGGGTAAGTCTTGTTAGTGAATTCTTTCAGGATTTCTTGGGATGGATGAATTAACTTCAAAGGTAACTTGGTTAGGTTTTTAGGACATTATTTATGTGTTCACTACACTTCATTGCTAATTACGTAGCCTGAGCAGAATCATTTAGCTGCCACTAGAGCATTAGCCATGAGCCTTCTGTGGTAGTCCCTCTGCAGAATTAGCACCTGTGTTAAACTCTTGTTCTAAATCACTACCTGGACCTGCCTCAGTCTCTGCATTAAGTGAGAAAAACTGGTTTTGAAAAATTAGACAATATATACAACTCCTCACCAAAACAAAAAAAAAAAAAAGGAAATGTTACTTACATTTACACAGTTTGAACTTACTGAAACTGCCTTATAAGTCCAAAGCAGAGATTTGCTGAATATAAACTTGCTTGATAAATAAAATGTATAAATTCTTTGAAATTTGATAAAGAGTGTTGTGATTATACTACTTTTTAGCAAGATTAAAACCAAGAGAAAGAATACTGATGGGATACAAGATCTAACTCTGTATGGGGTATGCAGTGATAGCTACTTTGTAACTGCTATCAAACTTTAGGAAAAACAGATCAACTTCTCTTCTAAAAGGACAAAAACAAAAAACCGACCCAAAACAGAAGACTTAGAAAAGGATGGGAGAGGCAAAGGAACCAGAAGTTACATGTGCAGTTTAAGTAGGCCAGAAAAAAATTCTAAACCATTTTCCATTAAAAGCAGGTAAGTGTCTGCTAAATATTGATGCTAGTGGTATCTGATTTTCTGACAAAACTAAAACCAAAAATGATACATGATCACATGCCACTTTTTGAGACTTGTAAGTGTCGAAGAAATCTGTCAGGAAGCCATGTTAACTGCTTTAACACAGAGTTATCACCCTGGTAACTTGCATCAATCTTAGAAGGTAACTTGAACTGTCTTGCTGGTAGATTTTAAAACAGCGTGAAATATGTCCAATCACTGGGCATATGGCATGCATCCACCTTCCAGCATGAAAGCCAGTATGTGGCATTAATATGTATTTCAAAAGGAAACTAACTTCCAAATGACTGGAGGATATCAGCACAGCTGCCTGCACAGACAGCAAAACAAACCCAAGGGGAGAACACCACTGCTGAAATCCTTTAAGTCTCCTGTGCCTTTGCACCAGCTATTTGCCGTATAGAGCCCTGAGCAAAACCAGACAGGAAAGATATTAGACCTGTTGCACTGCCAAATATTTTGTGGTCTCTGGGAGTTTGAGAGTTGAACTATGAGACCTGTGTGGTATGTGAGAGGGCTGGAAAGGATTGTTTCAAGTAGGGAAGCAGTGACAGTGCTGCTGGATCTCAGTAGCCTGCATAGGTGCCAGACAGCCTCCGTCCTGGAGTTTAAAAAAGGGCAAGTGAAGTGATCCAGCAGCGAGTAAGTTTATTCAGTAAGGTCAGGTAAAAAGTACAGACTCCCTAATTACAGTGACCTCCCTACTTACCACAAAGAGAGAAAAATGCTCTGTGGAGTTTACGAAATCAAAGATTTATTTCTTTCATTCAAATATACCTGCCAGTCTTTAAAAACTCTTCTTCCATAGGCCTGGTATACCAGTTTGGTGATGGAGTCGTACTGCTGGCTAACTGTAGTCACAGTATCATTTGTCGGAGAAAAAAGATGCATTAGAACAAGCTGCATTGCAAGACTGTCCCATCCAGAGGTGGCTGTCATGATGTGAATGAGGTTTGCTAACAGCACTGGCCTGGAGCCCTCTCACCATGAGCTACCACTGAATCAGATTCATGGGAAAACAGAAGGGCTTCAGTTGAACATGGTAAATACTCATGATTCAAAGAAAAAGAGAAGCCAAGTGGCTTCTCACAGAAACTTTAAACTGACATAACTGCATTGAACCACTGGAAATGCATGAGCTTAGTACTTCAGATGAAAAGTTACGTCCAGAATGACGGCTGCCATACCGTTTGTGGGAGCTGAAACACTCTGGTCACTTCCCAGTTATGGCTTTTATAATCCTCTTTTAGAAGAGGTGTGACTCACAACTGAGTCTGTGAGTTTGTGCTGTGAACAACAAGTGTGAGTCTAGCTGTAAAAATCTGTCTGTACCAAAATAATATATATTAGGCAAAGACAGCAAGGCAGTTAGCTTTTTATCCCATAGTCAGTTAAACTTGGTGTGTAAAAAAAAAACCTGCAGCCATCCAAACGAAACACATCCTCACTTTTTCTGCTGTTTCATGGCTCCTTGTTATGTATTTCATCACAAGCTCAGGGGCTTTGCTTCACTAGCATACCTTCAGCCATTCCAGGTTGTGTGACTAAATTCAGATACTTGAGAAATAATGAAACGCTGTTAGTAGCCAGGAGAGACTCAATAAAAACATTTACTCTTCTGTGAAGCTTGCTCCCTCTGGCGTTTTAACACAGCCAGTGCTTGGTGGCATTTGAATCCAGGCTTATAATTTAATTACATCACAGTAATGAGGAAATCTTTTCCTTGCAAGATCTCTAAAACTATTTTAAAAATTTACGGTATCTTACTGTAAAAGAAGATTTTGTTCAGCCAGTGTTTTCACAGAGACACACTAAGGTTTAATTGCAAAATATAAGTACAAATATGAATGTAAATACAAAAAGCAATACACATACCTTCCTATATTCCTCTGAATGGCATCTTATAAATAATCCTTCCATTTCATTACATTATTTCATCGTATTCCCAGGTTTTATGCTTAACAGAATTAAAATTGTTGGTCTCATTTTGTAATCTTCGTGTAAAATCATAGCTTGTTATTAGGTTTTTAGGTTTTGTCTGTAAGGTAAAGCTATTTGTATCTTTTAAGCTAAAACAGCATGGCATGTAAGTAAACTTCCAATTTAAATTGTTGCCAGAATATTTCTAGAAAAACTTTTGGGGGAACATAAATTATCCTTGAAACTGAACTGGAATTATATTTAAGAATACAAAATTGTGGAAAGAAGGCAACTCTTTTATTTGCATCTGACATGATGTATTTTAAGGATTCAATCTTATTCCCAGTGAAATTGATGCTACAACTGTCTTTTACTCTTTGAAAGATCAGGACCAGGTCATCATGAACAGGTAGTGTGGATAGCAATGGAGGTGACAGTAAATACTTGAAAAGGCAGGAAGTTGACTGCTGCCTGGGAAAGGCAGATTAAAAATATTTTATAGCTATCCAAAGTACTTGTATCAATTTTAGTAGTTTAATACATACTTCAGTTGCTCTTACACTGAGATCAGAATGGTGTCATTACTAAACATGTTATTGGTGAGTAACGAAGCTGAAATTTCTCTTACACTTGAACAAACAATTTCTGTAAAAACAAACTCCTTCAATTTCTCAGTATAAGACAGTTCTCACCTCCTACACAAATTTGATATTCTATGTTATGTCATTATTTGGGGAAAAAAATAATTCTTTACCTTAACATGACAGAAAACTTTGAATAAGCCAGCTTTCTGTTTTTTTATTTGGAGTGATGTAGTTGTGTTACATTAGAATTTAGATAGGTGCTTACAACTCAAAGTCAACTGACCAACATATGACACATATTGTATAGGCAAACTTTGTATGTAGCAGTTGAAGTTTCTTGCATGCCTAAGATTCTGAGTCACTCAGACAAGCTTCTTACTGCACTGTGGGGAGATACTGTCACTTGCTTGGTTTAGTTCTCTGCACTTAATAAGCCAGAGTGCTTTTCCCAGTCGTGCACTCCTGCAATCATCTCTATATCCATTTTGTTTGGCTCACATAAAGGACATTCTAAAGAAGCTGGAAAGGAAGAGTTTAAACTTCCCAGATGAGCACTTAAAAGGTGTTTTTAGATTGGCATGTTACATGGGGCATGTTCCTGGGCTTGCAAATGGCATAAAAAGTTACTGCCTGTCAGGTGAGATGGAGTGACTGATCGTATACATGCACGTTAATGCTGTCCCCACGGTGAAATAAAACATTTGCCTAAACAAGGGAGAAAAGAAAGCAGGTGTGTAGGTACAGCTTCTCAGCTGCCAGATGGCAGTTGCTTAGATTTGCTTGTTTGATCACTTGCAGTCATCTGCAACACAGGCATGAAAATGAGAGCAGGAGTAGGAACAAAATCAGCTTGTCTTTTGAGTGTATAAAATTTCAGTTACTGATGCTCAGATTCATGTTTAGGGGAACAAAATCCTTGAAGACTGTTATCCCACTGAAGTCAGTGTGAATTTTGTCATTGGAATATGAGCAAATCCTTAAGAGGCATGCTTTTATTAATCTATAAAATCTCTCAATAGTACACAGTCAGCTATTGTCATGTACCAACAGCTACATACATCTCAAAGTGTATAAACCTTGGAAGAAGCAGATAGAAGTTGTTTAGACAGCTTATGGCATGGCACGTTTTGTTTCTATGTAGCACTCCCACTCTTTGGTCAAAAAAATTTATTTAAGAACACGACCAGGAAAGACTTTCATTAACACAGTAATTGTGGTGAGTAAATAATGAAAGAGCATGAGGTTAAATAAAAGTTCCAAGAAAAATTATATTATAACCTTTCTATATTTTTCCATTCATAACAGCATGTGATGCTGTCCTCATGCTAACATTTCTGTAGGTGAATGATTCTAGATTCTAGTCTATAAATGCAGACACATTACTGATTTCATGGACAGCAACCACTCATATTATAATCACACACTGGGAATTCATCTTTGGCATCCAAATAGCTACCACATCAAGGCACCTCAGAGTTGACTAATTTTCCCAGTCATGTTGCAGCTTACCTAAATATTGACTGTTGTTCCAGTCCTGCCTGTACCGGATCTGTCCACAAGCGACTATTGCATGGATTTTGATTGTTTCACTTATGAAAACATTCTTCTAGACTGTCAGATATTTTTCCACTTGACTATTTTATAATTGCTGTCTTACACATTCCTCTGTTTTAATTTCTAGTGTAGTTTTTGTTGTACACTTAGTCTTTCTAGGCAGCAGTAAAACTGTATTACCACAGTTTGAATTTCTGCAAAAGGCAGGTTTAAGTTATAACAGCTGGATGCAGACATTGTGTTCCGTCCTCACTTTGACACCTTATATTTGATAATGTTAATATAGAAAACATACTACTGGCAAAACCACCAGCATCTTTGATTTATTAAAGACCTTATTTCTTGTATGCTGTGAGTGAAGGGAATAAACACTTAGCAGCATTAAATTGGATTCCCTTTTACCAGGATACTGACATAAACTGTAGGCCAAAAGTTCTGAATTTTCAGAGTAAACCAGCATCATCTTTTAATATCATAGACTTTGGCTGCCTAACCATGGGAAGAGTATGAAGGTAAAAAAGATAAATTCAGAGTCAATTTAATATATTTTTTAATACTTTTTATGGGCAAAATCCTGACAGATCTGCATGTATATTATTATCAGACACAGTTACATCTTTGATACTCAAATGGTTTCTGGCACCTGACAATTTCCCTTTAAAAATGAAAAAGAAAGCCTTATTTCTCCTTCTGTTTCTTTCTTGCTTATCTTGAGTCCTTATACAACAGGAAAATTCCTTTTAAAAAGCAATTGTGATGTAGCTACTATGAGTGATATAATTTAAAATTGGTCCTGATAGGAGCATTTTAATGAGAGAGCTCTTTTTTTTGTGTCCTATATCACTATAAGCAGATTAAGACCAGCATCAATTATTGGTGCATTTTCTATATTCAATTAGTATCTTCTAGTGGAAAGGAGGTAATAAAAGAAAGCCTATCTAACACATGAGATTAACACAAGACTCTGACAGTGATGTTCAGGTGTCAGTCCAAAAATTAAGTGAATGAGGATTAAATGTTAAGTTTCATTTTTGGCAAAATGAATTCTGCATTGCATGAGCTGCATGCAAACTTGACTCCTTGCAGGTGTGTTTTCTTGGGACTTAATAAGCTTTCCTGCAGTCTGGAAAACAAAAGAGCTGTTTGTGTGGTTTCTTCCTGAATATTCAGGGAAGAGTTTTGTTGCTCAGTGGAAGCTGCTTCTATAAACATTTACAATGTATAAATACAAATTGTTTATACAGTGTTTCCTTTCATAAATATTCCGTCCTGTTTGGCTAAGCGCCATCTAAGTGGTATTTGAATGACAGGACTTTCTTCCTTGCAGCCTTGTGAGGGTTCTTGCCTTGTTTTTTCTCATCAAAGTGTTTAATTGAAGGTATAGTGCAAGGAGAAGAGAATTGGAGCAGAACTATTGGCGGAGGAGTGGAGATTCAGGGAAACCCTCCTGCTCCACAGCCCACCCACCCAGGAGAATAGCGGGAGGATGCCCAGGAGTGCCCCCTGCTGTAATATGCAGTGTAGGTTCCCAGCCACCCACTGCCAGGGACCTGAGAGATTGAGCCCTGTAAAGTTTTCATTAACAGACACAGCTGCAGACATTCATACAAAGATGACCTCATAAAGGCAACAGTTCTCAATTGATAGAGCCTATAGATGACCTAAAACGTCAAAGTGGTCTGTCTAAATACATGCAGTCTATCCAGAGTACAATCCACTTGCTGCAAGAGGTCTCTTTCAAAGTGAGAGCACACTTAGACGTGTATCCAAATGTATCTTCAAAAAAGTTTGGACTTCGCTGTCCTAATTATAAATAAATATAGCTACCTTAACATGTAAGTTTCTTCAAGACTGCTATCAAATTGAATTTCCCATGCTAGCATCTCTGTAATTCTGGCAGAAAAACAGAAAATTGAGATACTTCTTGCAAGAAAATGGCAATGGAACTAGCTGTAAGGATGCACAATCTCACTTGAACAGTTAATTTCTAATTAGAGTGAGAAAAAAAGGAGAGAGCAAGCATATCAGGTATCCTTTGATATTTACATGTTATGTAAGAGGGCCTGTGTTCACATCATTCTTTTTCTGCCAGATTTAGATTGCAGTTTTAGACTGAGATTTCCAAAGCATGAGCTTGAAATACAGAGCCAGAGACTAATTCCAGGTTTGATGCTTAAGATACCCATATGCAGTAGGTATTGTAAAGTTTGAGTCCCTGTTGCCATATGAAGTGGAGAGGGTCAGATAAGTGAGATTAAAGCACAAAAACAAAACCAAGTCAGCACCAGGATTCAGCAGACTGGAACCGTGTTCCAGCAAGGCAGAAACAGTACTTCTCCCTGCCTTGCAAAATGGACGTGTACGCAGAAAGCAAGTACCAGTCAATGTGCATTTGTGTTTCTGCCTTATTTATTTTTCTGTATTTTAAGGGCTTCTGTTTAATACTGATGCAGGTGAGGGGAAAATCTGGAATCCTAGAGAAATTTGTGAGAAATTATAAAAATAATTATTTCTTGCACAATTCTTCTTACAGAAACACTTCTTCCTCATGCTCACTCCTGGAACTAATCTGGGCTAGCCACTGTTCATTTGGGATCTATTTTATATGAAGTGACATGTACAAATTTACTTTTTGCCTTGTTTGGATAATGTTAAAACTAACGAAGAATAAAACCAGGAGAGAAAAAAATGCAGAGTCACAAATAGAACACCTGGAAGATTTTTCTTTGTGACTTTTAAATAGATATCCCTAGGCTCTAAACTTCAAAATTCTTGTAGACAGACTGGCCAGCAAGGACTTTTCCAACAGTCTTTAGGTATAGTTTTAAATAATTTCTTTTTTTCCATTCTCTGTAAGAGAGTGATGAACTCAACACACGTTTTGCACAAAATAATTTTAGATTTTCAATTTTTATAGCATTCTTAATAGAGACTGTACATCTTGTTAAATTTCTAGAAAGCAGGTTTCTTTTTTGTCTTTGTTCTCAAGCTGGTAGCACTGCAATGGAATAAATAGATTTTTGAGCTCAAAAGTTCCTCTCAGCCTTTCCATGGCAAGTTAGCAGGTACAAACGGGAGAGGGATGGTCTGCAATGAAAGGAGCATGATCTCAGCCGTTTGTGTCTCCCTCTTTTGTTTTGATGAACTTATCAAACCTCTAGTTTGTATATTGTTCAAATTGTTCAAAACCTGTGTCATTAATAGCAAAAAGTCAACAGCTGTGCTGCTAGTCTTTGCTGAATTCATTCATTTTACTGTCTACAAGGAAATGTTTCTGATATGATCATAGGCATCATTATCCATAGGTGAGCTTGATGAATATAGACACCAGCATCACTTACTCAATGGGTGTAAATATACATCTTGTAATATGTAATCACAGTACTTTAAGGAACTATAGAAGGTATCTTGCATCTAGTCCACCCTATGTAAGGGATGTATTAGTTTTTAATTTTCTAGCTTCTTTTTAAGGACCTACACTTATATGATCATGCAACCTCTTAGGCAGCTTTTCTGGTGTGTCAGTATCCTTAAAATTAGAAACTTTCTTAGCATCTTTAATCTAGGCTTGCAGGAGTATAAGCTTACTGCTTCTTGACTGATTGACCTTAGTCTCAGGGAACAGAATATTCTTTATTTCTTTCTTTTCCCCAAACAGGAACTTTCTGCATGTTTGAAGATTGATACTATTTCTCTCTTAGATTTATGTTTAAGCTGTCCAATCACTCAGTCTTTACCATTAAGCTCTGATGGTTACTGTTTGCAGATAATTGTCATTTGAGGTCATTTTTGTAAAACTGCTCATTTTAATTCTGTTCTGTCTTAAAAATTTGATCTGTAAATTGTAGGGGATTTCCCAAGGGCCTTCTGCTTTGGTGGAGGCAAATAGAGGAAAGAAAAATAAGTATCAGGGGAACAAAAAACATGAACATCCAGGAAATAACAGGGATTTGCCCTCCCCATGACACCCATGGTTCTTGATAACAGAGAAGCAGTGGTGTTTAAGGATGATGGTGCAGCTCCCAAGGATGCCTTCAGGGCTGGGACCCCGCAGGGTTCCCGGGGACTGGGATACTCTGTTCGCTAGATGGCACCACCCGCACATTGAACTGGAGAAATACGGCCTGAAAGGAGAAGTTTCCACTCAGGGAAGCTGCTGTCTCTTTCCGGTCCCAAATGGCTGAACTATTTAGACGGCAAACAAATATGCGTACATGTAGGGTTTGTTTCCTCCAGCTGTGCTGGCTTCTTTGAGATGAATGAATGCCTTTATACTACGCCTCACCGCAGTGTCTAAGCGTAACCCAGCTCTTCTCATCATTTAACCTCTTTGGGTCTTATCCTAATGGCCCTTCTTGTTACATCTTCCTGTTAATATTTAATACATGGGAACTGGAAATACACTTCTGCAGTGTCGTCCATGAAATGGTTTATGAAGCTTTTAGTTTGTTTATTTGCAACCTGTAGCCTGGATGTCATTATAAAATACTTATGGGCTGTGTTTTATTTCTTCATTGTGCATTTCATTTCCACACCAAACCACAGCATGTTTCATGCAAGCCAGTGGGCTCAAGTAAACCTCATCAGAGGTATAAATAAAAAGGTACTCTAATATTTCACTTCTTGTCTAACTAGGTGCCCACATTTCTTTTAGACTATAGTAGCATCCTGAGCAGATCCCATTTCTCACCTTCTTAGCTGTATTCAGTTGAACAAAACAATTTCATCCTTCTGTCCTAAATTGTTTTGCAGTTTTTTATGATGTGTTTACCAGGGCTGTATTTTAAAGGTGTGTGACTTGACCCCAGGTAGAGTTTAACAGGCATTTGCAAGTATGCAAAGTTTGTTGGGAAAAGAAGGTGTTCAGTATGAATACTTACAATGTATATAGAAGAATAATCTCAAATATACTTCTGTGGCAAAAAACAAGTTTGTGTGATGAATGAATGTATAAAGAAGGGTAGCTTCAGCAATCTGAGTATAGGTGAAGAGGGAGATTTCCAGAATATTTATCATAATTTCCCACTCATAGGTTGTCTCCCTATAAATACTAACACCATGGCAATACTTCCGTAACAAATAATCCATGCAAATCTTTAATGGGAGAAAAAAATGTGGATTTTGTTGCTTTGAGTAATCACTGTATCACCTTTTTGTCTTTCACTTCCAAGTGTAGGTTAATGTGTTGCATGAATCCAGTAGGACAACATTCTTGACCATGGAACAAAACAGATTTTTCTACCTGCAGAATATTCACTTTGCAGTAGGGATTCACATGGCAGTAGGGATTCACATTGCAGTAGGGATTATGAAGTTTTGGACAATCATGCTGTTTGAATATGTTTGTCCAACAAATAGTAGTTAGCTCTGCATGGGTTCAGTGCTCAGCCCATGAGTTACAAGAGTGTCATCTGAAATTAATTGATCTTATACAGTTTGATAAGTCTGGTCTCTTACACTGCAGAATACCATGGTAACATAAAGGAAGTGAATTATTTTGAGAAAGAAATTATTTCCTCTGAAATGTAGCAACAGATGCTTTTCTACCTCCAAAGCACATCCTTCCTGCTTCGTAGTGTACTGTGGAAACATTGCTGTGTTGATGTAAATATTAGCATAAAACCAGACAGAAAAGAAAAAACAAATTCTGTTTCCAGGTTTTGTGTATACAAAACTATGGAAGGTCATCCAAACTACCCACATGTTAGACACCTTTCTAACAGATACCATGTGTTAGCAGCCCTCATGAAGTCAGGCTGCAAACTTTGCCACATACCATGTGCTTCTCATTACTTTTTAATTTGTGTTATTACCCTTCACTAGAGGAAGGGATCTGCAAGCATGGGATGAGAGGACAAGGATTGCAGGGTTGGGCTAACTCTGGCAGTGGGAGTATCAGCAAGGTAGAAGTGTTCTGGGCTGGTCTCAGCCATCTGGGAATACTGATAAGAACAGATAAGATACGAAGATAGCCTGGTTTTCACTGTCCGTGGACCTCAACAAGAAGCAAGATTAATTCTACTTGCAAAAAAAAAACCCAACAAAAAGGCATCTGGCTGTGGCATTGCACTTTTAGGAGCTTTGACCATTCTGAATCGAGGATGCTGTTGATGTGATACGAGATAAGGCAGGACTGGGAAGCAAGAGGGCTAAGATTAGGGGTAGACTAAATGGGGCTGTTTTCTCAAATAGGAGGGAAAGAAGGGTGTCAGCAAATGGTTGGTTTTAAGGTTGCTTGATAGGCTTTCGGTAAAAGGTAGTTAATGAAGTTATGTTTTCTTGAAGAGATACAGCCTCAACTTGAAGCTGACTTTGGTTAGGACCATCCCTGAAACCGGCAGCCTTGAGGTTCTGGGCTGGCCATCATAGGTCTTCAGTCCACTGTAGAACGCAGAGAGCAGGGTGGGGGTGATATTCAGCTAAGAGGTGGCAGAGCAGCAACAGCCTGCAATTTTGACATTGTGACTTCTATTTAAATATAGCTAAAAATCCTGTGCTGTCCCTGACAGCCTTTGGCATGGGAATCTCACCTAAGAAATGCGAGGATGAGAGGGAGCGTATTGGTTCCTGCCTCATTCTATCAGACCAGGAGAAAGAACAGCTGATCTTGGCTTCCTTAGAATATTTTCTCATCATTCAGCCTCCTTTTAGCTTGAAACCTGTCTTTAGTTACCAAAGCATTTTAAATTTTGGAGTAAGCTTCTCGTAGGCCAAAGGAGTAGAAAATGAGTAGAAAAGGAAGTGACCCATGAAGTATTTGCAGAGGTGATGTTTTGTGTGTGTTCTGCTGAAGTGTTTCGTTCAGTATATTAAATATTTATGTAGCCCTGCAGTCACTATTACTAAAAGTAATCACGTTTTCCCTAGCCCACCATGGATCCTTACCTTTTGGTCATACCCTTGAAATTAATCAAGGTGAACAGAGAGTTGTCATCACTGGAAAATAGTTTATTATTTTAGCAAATATGATCTATTTCTGCCTGACCAGACCTGGATGTTGCTAAAAATATTGAGAAGGTTAATGTTACATGAGCTGTAAATATTTTCTTTAACAGATGCACCAGCAAAAGAGACAAATGTCAGATCAGTTGATCCTGTATTTCCATTGATAATGTCATTTGTTCAAAACTGAAGTGCCACATGCAAAGCATTTACTTTGCAATCATAAAAATCCTTACTTTTCTGAGAACACAGGAGGAAAAGTTTTCTCTTTAATTTGATTTGACATACATGTTCCCTATCAATGGGTATGCACTGTTAATAGAATACAACTTAATACTGGTCTATTCTGTATTTCTTTTCGTATTTCCTAGCTTCTGTCTTGTCTGTTTTCTGACATTTTTTCCCTTTCTTTTCCTGTTCTATTTGTACATAGAAGAGTAGCTTGAAAGATGCCCTGTATGAAAGCCATCATACATGTGGGCACACAAGCTAATTCTTAGCTACAACAACCAGAGAGGTTCATCTACTGCCAAGTTCAGCCCCATGATGGGCAGCAACTCATGGAGATGTCATTCTGAATTCCTGGTCTCTACTGGCCAACATGCTCATACTCCTTTTTTTTTTAACCTTTTCTCCTCCTAGAAATACTGCTTCTCTGTTTTTTTGTTTTTCATGTGAGAACAAGAGATTTGGTAGCATAATATTAACATCTCCTTTGTCTCCAGACTCTGTATCCTCTTTTCATGTCTGCTTCTAGTTAACTAAGAGGTATAAATAGCTAGTATTCTTTCTGCCTGAACTGGATCAGGATCCTTAACACTTTGGTCTGTTAAGAAACTGTACAGTAAGGAACTGAGACAATTGCAGACAACATAAAAATACAGAATATTTGACAACTGTGACGTTTCTTTTTAGCTCTTATGACATTTGCCTCTTCCTAACCTCCTATCTTACTGGACTCTCATCCTTTTATTCTGTTTTTAAACATCTTTATCTCCTAGGGGAAGGAAAGGGATGATTTATCTCTTCCTGCTGCTCCCTGTTACTGATAAGCACCTGAACCCAGGCCCCCAGAATGCAACCATATGTTGCGCAGTCATCCTTGCTTCATGCTTCACTCTACTTTCTTATCTTGTTTTATGTTAACATTTCCTTCCCTCTGTCTCTCGTTTTGCTTCTCCTGCTCCTACTAGAATATACACTTGAGCTTAAATGAAAGGAAATGAAAGACAACTTGTCTAATGTAGTTTTAACTATCACCCCCTACTTGCTTTCATTAGATGAAATGGCAATCATTTTGAAAAATCTTCTGTAATGAAGGTATTTTTCTTGTGTTTCTGTTGAACACTCATGTTGTTGGGTATGTTTGTTTAGACAAGAGAACAAGACACTGGTTGAAGAAATGTCTCTGTTCACTCTAAAAACCCAAAGTGCTGCAGGACTACAGTGAAAAGCAGTATACAATGAATACAGTTGTCTGCATCACTATGGATAGTAACATTTTATTTCAGCTCTACTCTTTATCAGATAATAACTACAACTTACCCATAAGTTCTTAGTCGCATCAGAGCTGCAGAGAATCTGGCTATGGGTATTGATAGCTAAACTATCAAATTGCCTTTGAATTTAAAGGAGAGAAAAGTCACATTCCCAAATACTACTTTCATTGTAAGGGATGGTTAGTTGTTAAAGCCACTAAATACAAGCTACAAATTGGCAGCTTAAAGTTTGTTTTTCTTGGCTGAATTACTTCATCTAGGACTTTTTTAGCCTCATACCTCTCTTCTTAGCTAAATCGTATAAATAGTGGATAAATTCTTTTTAATTCAATCAGGTAGGTACTCCTTAGAAGCAGTGACAATACTGAAAAATACACTGTGTTCCTGTGTTTTAATTCTGTTCTGAAACCTTGCCAGAAACAATGCCTCTTTATAATCCAAATAACAGTTAAGGGATGAAAACTGCAGTGTCCTGGCAGTGTGGATTTACAGACATCGAGTCCAAACAAGTCCAGAGCCAGTAGTGTGTAAACTGATCCTGCCAAGAAGTGGTGTAATAAAGAGTGCAAGAGAAAAACACAATTATTTTTTTCCCCAAATAGACGTATTATATTAGAACATCAAACTGCATACTTCAATAAAGTAATTCTGTGACTGTAGTAGAGGAGTTGGATTAAAGACTGGCTTATTGTCTGTGCTGATGGACTTCTGCCAGTCTCGGCAAGCGTTTTATAGCCTCTTTCTGAGTTTGGTCTGGGGATTCTTCATTTCCAGCTGTACAGAATTCCCATCATACTAGCTATCAGAGCTGAATTACAAGCAATTCAACTGTAAGGCAAGACGATGCAAAGGACATCTTGATCAAATTACAGTGTCAGATGAGACAAGAAAAAACAACCCCCAAACTGGGCACTGAGGGAACCTCTGCTAATATACATAGAGGAAACTATATTGCTTTGAAGGTACAACAGGACATAGATCTGATAAGAGGCTCTGGCAAGGCTTTTATATGTGGCAGTTCTAGGCAACTCATTT
The DNA here is from genome assembly GCF_034315485.1 of Pezoporus occidentalis. Taxonomy (NCBI): domain Eukaryota; kingdom Metazoa; phylum Chordata; class Aves; order Psittaciformes; family Psittacidae; genus Pezoporus; species Pezoporus occidentalis. Next base: position 6,082,652 of record NW_026915713.1, on the reverse strand, counting down.
TAATTGCTTGTATTTCTATCTTCCGCTTAAAAAGTGAGTATATGTTTCTGAAAGGACACTTAATGGACTGTAAAACAATTATTATTTTTGAAAGTGTATTTGGAAGAGGATTATTAATCACTACAGAGGCCAGTTGCTAATTTGCTATTCCAGGCTGTATTTCAGAGATTTCAGATAAGTTACAAGTTGTTTAGTAGCAAGAATGGATACTGAAAAAACTGTATTTGCTCCATGGCAACATACATGTAATATGCTACAAAGTTGTGCATAAAATGCACATTTTCTTTCCTGCTCCAGATCACTGGATTAAGTTTCCTCATACAACCGCAAGGGGTAGATACGTTGATTGTTATGTTAATTGTCATGGTCTTCTTGTTTCTCTTTTTTTTTTTTTTTTTAAATGAAATACTTTCTTATATTTGAGAAAGTGTTCACACTGCCAAAGAGCCAGAGGTTACTAATGTAGGCTTTGGCATACATGCAGACAACTGAAAAGCAATAGAGGCATTCAAGGTGAAAGTTGCGACATTTGTTTTGTTATTGTCGTTTTGCTTTCACTGATTTGGGGGTACACAGTAATACATCTCAGTGTCCATATAGCTGCATGTTAAGTGATATTCTTAAAAAAGATTAAAATGTAGAGATTATATTTTAGGCTGTGTACAGATGAGGAACTGTCAGTTGTAGTGGTAACCACAAGTCCACCATTTTAATAATAGTGAATTTCTGGTCCAACAAAGGTTCTCTAAAGCATGATTATAGTTCCACTTTATAGTTCCTCTGTTGGCTCTGGTAGAATGAGTTCTTTTCTGATTTCTTACTGACTCTTTGCTTGATAGTTTTCTTATTACTTTAACGGTTTTCCTCCTTTAGGAAAACCAAGTGTAGCATATGTCATAGTGGTAATATATACCCTTGGAAAAAGTGCTTCATTTCTCACTGTCAGGTCGTTCCATTTGATTGTGAGGGCTTTACATATTGTTATTTCTCCATCACATGTTAAAACTTCCACAACTCTTTTTGCCAACAAGGTGCCTGTGGCTTTGCTGACCTTGTCAGAACTGGCTCTTGGCCTGGGATAACAAGCAAGGTTTTCAGCTTTTATTTATTTGGCTTTCAATAAAATCTTGCAAGCTTTGATGATTAAACTCCTTTACAGGTATGAGTACGTATTCAACAAAACTGTCTTCACGAGATGCAATAGTATGTTAGGAATTAAGTTAAACTCTATTCTCCTGGGCCATGTTGGCCTAATTGCAGTAGAGTATGCTTTAATTAGGGTTTTTCTAAGGTGCCTCTGCCTGATACGGCAAACAGCCCAGAGACAAACTTCAGATCCCAGTGTCAGGAACTGATTGTCTGCAATTAACAGCTGGGCTTAAGGGTCTGGGTAGAAAACTACAAGAAGACTCTCACTTCATATGTTGAATCCACCTTTTCCAATGCAGATATAACTCAAAAGGCCAAATATAGATTTATCACACAGCAGATACTGTACAGAGTATGAACAAAAAAAGACAGTGTGAAGTAAAGTCAAAATCTTTAAATTAGTTGCACATCAAAGAATGGTCAGTGGAGGGTGAGAGGCATTTGATAAGGAAAGAAAAGCAAAGTGTCCAACAGTCAAGTTCCTATCTAAAATGGGTCTTTTCTACCCTGTATGTATAAATTAACTTTGCCATCTTTCTTTTAATTGTTTGAACCTTTGCGAGCTAATGCCAAGTCTGCTTTGTTTGTGTCCCCTTCGTTCTCATATAATAATGTGCATTTTCCAAAACATCAAATTAAAATTGTCATAGCATAGCATATGGAATATTATTGCTAATGATAATGCTGGGGAAAAAAAATGCAGCTTCTGCTCCTAAAAACTACATTAGCAACCCCAAATAATATTCGTTATTCATGCCCCAGGAAAAGGAGGGGGGGGTCAGGGGGAAGAGGGAACACTACAAGTACCATTCCTTTGTAAATCAGCTTATTTTAATAAAAGAACTCATTGGTCTTGGCTAGCTCTCAAGGCAAATGTCATGGCATCCCATAATGCTGGCAGCATTATTCCCCTGATATAGGCTATTACGCAGCCTGACCTAAATACTATGAAGAGCTGGAATAGTGACCTGGTTATGAGTTGGGAAATTTTGTTTGAGAGACTGTCCTCAGATACAGTAGTCCGCTCTCTAGCTTTTGTGAAGACATCTGTCAAGTCACAGTACAGAATAAGATAGCTTTGCCTTCTGTCTAGTTGCAGTGATAACAGCCAGTTCAGAACTGCTTTTGGGAGACTTCTTTTTCCCTGTCATCTGTAGGTGTTTGAGTGTGTAATTTATGAAATAGTGTTAAGTTTAGCATCCAGCATTTTTCAGTCTTCCTTTGATAGTAGTGTTTCAAACATACATGTTCTCTTTCATTAAATAGCTAAAGTTCAAGTGGTTTAAATGTTATTTTTTCAAACTAGAGAACAACATTACTCACATACCAGAAGGCTAAGTAATGTCTGGGATTTATTAAATCATTCAGCAAAGTTGACCACAGACAGTTGCATATAGAACAAATGCTGGAAGAAAAATAATCTTCTATGATGATCTTCATTATAGTATAACACACACCGAGAGCCAAATACTTGGTATCGTTTCTGTCTCTACAATTATCACATTTCTTTTTAGACCTTTAACTAGCTTGACATTTTTGGTTATATTAGGTTCGAGCACAGAGAAAATATGTAGTCTTAGATCGTAGGAATGATGAAAAAGGTAAGTAATGTTAATTTGACATCTTGGTTAATCAGCTATGGGTTGTATAATAAGGTAAACATTTACTGGTGACTTTAATGAATAGGTAACTTTTACTGCCAAGTTAGCGTTATTGCACACTTCTTAAAATCTTACATTCCAAATGTATTTGCAAAATTCTATTGCTGATACATTCAGCAAAAAGCATTATTGAAGCTGGAATTGGAATTGAGGGGAGGGTGTTGCATCTATTCCCAGTATTCCACATATGAGTCTTTGCAAGTTTTATCATGTTTCATAGTGCTAGTTATGAAAAATGCAAAAATATTTAAATGTGTGTTACTGATCAGACAGTGCTAACCTGCAGTGCCAGAAATAACTGAACAGATGTTATTAGGAATTATAGGTCCTTCCAATTTTCTAAACATTAAACTGTCTTTAAAATCACAAATTGAGTATCCACAAATTGAGCAACTGCAATAGGAAGTAATTATTTGCTTTTTAAAGCTACTACCTGTAACTTATATTTATTTACTTTTATGAGCAAAAGAACATCAAACAAAATAGCTATGCAAATTCCATAATAAAAAAAGTCATAATAAAAAAAGTCATACAAATTCATTTCTGCTGCTGCGTATCCTCTTGATTTGATTGGATTTTTGGTTTAGATTGAGTTACAGCCCAGGAAAAATTTTTAACTTTGCTTCTTGGCCTTCTTAAAATTGTGTTTCTTGCACTTAAAAGGATTTTTGTTGTGTGGATTAAGCGGTTTGCAAGCAGGGTTGGATAATGCATTATTATGTTTTCATTTTTTAGAAGACTGTGGTACATATTTCCCAGAAGTGAAAAATCATCCAGACAAATATTTACAAAGATGTCCCGAGACTGTAAAGAAGTGGCTGAAACAACTGAAGAGTGCTGGGAAGATTCTGCTATTAATTACTAGTTCTCACAGTGACTATTGCAGGCTTCTGTGTGAACATATTCTTGGGTAAGTGCAATGTCCGTTTCAAATTACATCTGCCAGATAGCAGATAAGCCTGAGCTATAGGAAAGTTAATTTGAGTTTCTTTATGCATTGTAAATTATTTGGATCTGAGGTTTCTGGTAGGCCTCTCTCTAGTAGAGTATTACAGGGCGCTTGAGGCAAAGTAGTCTATCTGTGAGCCTGTGAGCTGTATCTGATTCCCAGCACACTAATATCCTTCGTCTTTTCTGAGCATCATGATGGGACTGAAGATGACAGGGAATATCTTTCAGCCAACAGCCATTATATCATCTAAATCCCAATTTTATCATCAGTTTTTGCTAGACTGTCTTACTCATGTCACTTGCTTCTCCAGTAGTGAGTGCAAGTAGTAGTAATATTTCATTTCCTTTCAGTAAATCTGCATGTAAAAGCTTACAAATGCTTCTTCCCAGTGGGGTTTTCCAAGAGATGGCTGTGCATGAGAAATGTGCATTTATAAACCACAGCAGAAAAGATAAAACAGGTAGTTCATTGCACTTGGCAGTTGGTTGAGGTTGTAGTTCATCACAACAGATATTTTTAGCTGTATTGTTAAGAACATGACTGTTCAAGTCAAATTCAGTGAAATTCAGCAGAGCTATCTCTTACACCCCTAGAAATGAATTAATCAGTGATGCAAATAGCAAGATGGATGATATGGTAAGACTGTTTAATAAATGAATCAAAGAAACAAAGTAGTGCAATGCAAGCCAGCCTTGGCTATCTGGATGGGCAAGGGAGCAGCAGAGTGAATACAGCAACACAATAAGAAAACTGCAGGTAAGGTAAAAAACACAGCTACCTTCCAAAACCAGTCCTGCCAGTTTCACTTCTCTTATATATTCTCTGGGCTAAATGCTAAAAAGAGCACCAGCTGTGCCAGCTCTCACTGCCTTGCATGAACAATTATAGTTGCTCATTTAGGGGAAATCTACCTCCTCACAAAAATCAATTATGAGTAAGATGCCTTTGATTGAATTTTTTTGTTTAGATCTGTCTAGTTGTTTTCTGAATTAAAATTTGGTATGAAACTAAATTCTTGGCCACATATAATGTTTTCAGGTTTTGTTTCCTTGGTGAATAACATTTCAGGTGTTTAGGGCAGCTGTTGAGATCCCACTGGAAGACAGTAAACAAGGTAGCAAAGGGTCAGTTCCCTCTCAAAAGATAGATGTCTGCTAGAAGGATACTGGATCACTCTTTTTCCACATAAGTGTAGGATGTCTTACAGTGTTGATTACAGTCATTTTCCAGTGGCTCATGCGACATGGCTTCCAATGTATCTTCTGGAGAACGGAGTACTCCAGGGTCCATCAGACATTACTGAGGTCTTCTTTTCCTGAAAATAATTTTAACCTTTTAATTCCTTTTATTTGTTTCATGCTTCTTATATCAGACAATAAGACTACACATCTGTGTGGCTTTTTGTAGTACTGGCATATATTCTAGATTCACAACTATTATGTCTGCCCTTTAATTAGATTGGGCTAACTGCATTTTATTCTTTATGTCAACCCTTATGAATTGTGTCTGTGTAGTCCTTTAATTATTTGTTTCCCTAATCAATATGACACTGAGAAGTTCAGATATTAAATCGAGAAAAACCTAGGAATAAAGATGAAAAGCAGAGATGTGTGTGAGTTATTAGCTTGTTACTCCTACTATCCTTACCATGTAGCTGTTAACATTCTTGCACTTTATTCAGGAAGTTCCTTTTCGGTTAAGAAATTATTATCTACGTAAAATCAGCGCTGAGAAATTCTTGCTGAAGTGTATCATTTACTGTTTCAAGAGCAAACTATCCCAGTTGTGTTCATTTGACCAATTTGTCTTTAACAAGTAAGGAGAGATGTCTAAGAGAAAATCTCCTCTGGAAATAAAGTGAGAACCATTTCCCAGGCAGAGCACACATATATTACTGGGATCGGTGAAGAAGGTATGTAAACCTACAGAAGCAAGCGGCAGTTCATTCACACAAGCAGCAATATCGTGGTGTGACTTTTCAAGTTTACCTGCCATGAGAATGCATGTCCAGTTAACTGAGTGGTTTAGTGTTGGCAGGGCACACCTAAGGACGAGTCAATCATCACATAGTCACTGAAGCTGAGTGAGTGTCATTTCACCTTTTCACTTCCTAAAAGCAAATAATTTTTTGATTTCCTCTGTGGTTAGTGGGAAGAAGACACTGGGCATTATCCTTGGCAATTCATTCTGTACCATAAAATTACATTGAAATAAGTGGGAAGAATTGCCTTCTAAGAATGTGGATGTTTCTTCATTGAGTCTGCCTGTGGTGTAGATCAGTAGCTGTGAATTCAGCATGCAATTTTTGGATGGCTAAAGTTATTTGAGATACATCCTACCCTTTGTCTTAGCTGTTTACTGTAATCACAGGCCACTGTACCAAGCACAAGCAGTAAGTGGAACTGATTTTATCAAGTATAATGTTACGTAGTAACGTAATACAAGGTACGGGCTCTCATAAAATCAGTAGCTTCGTAGAAGAGATTTTTTCCTCATTAGAGGAAGGAAATTTTAAGAGAGTCTATTTTAAGGCTGGAATGTAATTTAGAGCACAAAATAAAAGCTAGAAGATAAACACATAGGGAGAGCATACAGTCTTTTAGTTAAGATATCTCATTCTCATGGGAGATTGTGAATTCTTTGAAAATGACACAGTTAGCTACTTTACTTCCAGTAAACTGCCTCTACTGTTGATAGCATTTTAGTGCCTGTGCCCACCCTGGACTTGCCATCAGTGACTTCTTTGTTCCATGCAAGAATATACATCAGCACTATGGGTTCTCAGCCAGCTGTCTTCTCACCTTTTAACAGCCTCAGGAAAAGAAGTCTAGTAGTGACACTGAAAAAAAAATCAGGAAAATCGTGACAGAAAAAAGAGCCTTAAAGAAGTGCTTTGCCATTTCGTTAAATCTTATGGTGTACTTAGTGACATCCTAGCTAGTTCACGAGTTTAACTAATTCAGTTTCTTTTACTTTCTAGAAACAATTTTGAAGAGTATTTTGACATTATGATCACAAATGCTTTGAAACCTGGTTTCTTCTCTCACACCCCAAACCAAAGACCTTTCCGAACTCTTGGTAAGTTGCAGTTGTGACTCCCTTCTCATCTGCTTACCTCTATCAAAAAAAAAAAAAAAAAAAAGAATATATAAAAAGAGAGGATGAAAAAGAAAAGAGAAATAAAAGCAAGAGGACTGGAAAACAGGAACACATATTTTGGAAATCTACCTTTGAGGGGGAAAGTGGATCTACACAAGACTCTTACAGAGATATTAGTAAAAAATTCTCTTACAACTGAGAAATTAAGAATTAGAGTGATGAGGACAATGAAAAGGCAGAGGTACAGCAGGGATTAAAAATGGCATTGGGGCTTAGGTGTTGCATGATTAATGAAAGAGTAAGAATCCTTTACTGTGCTGACAAGGTCATACAGAGAAAATAAATCATAGAATCAACTAGGCTGGAAAAGACCGACCTTAAAGATCATCAACTCAAAAAAAAAAAATAGCAGAAATATTTCAAGAATTTAAAGGAAATTCAGAAAATGATACAAATAAAATGGCAAGGGTGAAGGAAATGGTTTATGGAATCTGGTCTTAAATGTGTGTACTTTGGCTAAATAATGACATAGTAGGTGAAAAGGAAGTGCCCCTGTACTCAATTTAATTAAAACATTCTGAAACATTTGGCAGTATTGTCCACTAGGTAATTAAGGTTGTGACAAAAAACATTTATAAGAGCAGTATTCATTGAACTACAAATAACAATAGTAACATGGCTGAAGACAGTTTTTCCATAGTTTGGTAAATACATTTATGAGCAATTGTTACCTGAAAATCAATCCTATATCCAGAATAGTGTAAGACAGCATATATTGAACGTATTTTAGCATTTTATGACAGGAAATCAGCTGCTACAGCCCAAAAGAAATTTTGCCTGTGAAACTTCTACAGTAAAACTAAAGTGAGCAGTGGAAGTTTATATTGAAACTGTATTTTAATTTTTCACATATTTATATAGGAAAATAAGTAAGAAATATCCTAAATATGCTTTTTAAAGGATTAGTTCAAATAGGAAACTGCCAAGTTGACAATCTGAGAAAAAATAAACCCAGAAGGGAAATTGAAAGTATTTATATGAAGGTGGAGAGGAAGGAGCAAAACCATAAGGGGTGAAAAAAGGCTCAGTTCTTCAGGTCTTTTATTTAGTTTCATATAATGCAAATTGAAAATAAAATAGAATTCACTTTAGATGTTTTTTAAACAATCTGATTAGCCTGACTTCCTAAGGAAATCCTGCTGTGTCCCTCTGTCAGTAATCCAGCCAGCAACTTTTGAACCTGTTGGCCAGTTTCAGTAAATTTAGTAGACAGCCAAAAACCTCCAAGATATTTTGTCAAGGGTTTTTTTTTGTGCAAACAAAGGCAGAATAAAGAAAGAAGACTTGAAATTACTGCCTGCATTGAGAAATATTGTGTAGCATTAACTTAATCGCCTTATTAGATTCTAAGTACCAAGTTTGATGAAGTTGTTTCTTTCTCATGCATTCAGACACGAACAGCATTTCCTGGAGTCCTCTTACTGACTGGTTTTCATTTACTTTATATTTTGGCATTGCAAAGAGGCTCATGTGAGGGTTTGTCACTCATTACATGAATAATTTATTAATACAGGGTAGAATGGAGGTGTAGAGACCTCATCTATCTAAACAAGTATGGGACACAAACATAACTAAAGTAATCATCAGATAAATAATTTGCTGGACTTTATATGTGTATATATATATTTGTATTCGATCGGCAGTTTCTTCTTAAATACCAACCAGAACTTTCAAAGCAAAGACTTACACATCCAGGACAGGTTTTTAGAGACATGTTTTGAAGTAGTGAAGAGCTTGCATAACAGTATGTGAAGTTTAAATCAAAATAGGAGCAATTCTATGAAATTGAAAATGTCCAGAATAATAATGTGTTTTCATAATGTATCTTTTGCTAACAGCAGCCATACAGCTTCAGAGGAGGCACTGATAGTTTACCCAGTCACTGCATATACCAAACAACATAGTTCATTTCTGAAATAGCATACAGTGGAGCTTCCAATACATGGCAAGGGGTGGGTGGGGAGTTGGAGGGGAAGGGAGGGAATGGAGTGGCAGTTTTCCAGTTTCCAGAATTTTCTTAAGGCTTTCTTTTATGTCAGAATCACTGAAAAGTCAAAATTTCAATTTCTAGTTTCTATCTTCAATTTGCCTCTATATATTTCAGGCTGAAGAAAAGATTAGTTAGCCACTGTACTTCAGACCCTCTTTCCTCTGCAGCACTGGACAAAATACATCAGGGACACAAAATTTCCTAGGTTTTGGTTTGAAATAGGAAAAAATATGGAAGTAGACATCAAAGGAAATATTTTCTCAAAGCACAAAGAATAAACTTTGTTAGTGTAATTTAGGGGAAAAAAGCTCTAGAAAGTGAAACAAAGCTTGTTCCATGAAGCAATTTGTTTCAGAAAATGAAGTGAAATAACTGTTTGTCATTCCTATCCATTTCTCCATGGCTGAGTTTCAGCCATGTTCTTCCATCAGTGGGTCTGAGTTACAATAAATTCCTAATAAAACTGTATTCCCTTCTATTCCAAAGGAATTGTTAAGGCACAAAATATGGTCTGTTTTTTTTTAATTTCAAACACCCCAAATGTTGCACTGTGTCCTGGAGCTAAATGGTGTTAATATATAACAGGATTTTTCCTGCAAATTTACTAAGGGAAGGGTTTTGAAGTTGTGTAAAGAGAAGGATATATTCTTTTCAGTGAGTAATTTCAAAACAGAGACTGTGTTCAGTAAACATTTGATGATGGATGAGAAACAGGACAAGATGACAAAGAAGGCATTGTCTAGAAATGTAATATCAGATAACTGCTCTGGAGAAATGCTTTTTCAGTAGACAAGTAATTTTAGAACTAATCCCTTTAGAAACCATGGAAAATTATTTTAATTGTGCAATTAAAAATGCATCACTGCTTCATTAGAGTTTCAAGACATGCATCGTTTAAAGCAACCAAAACAGTTTGAAATCTTAAAAAACTTGTGTGACTGCTTTTTATTGAACTGGGGCGCTGAAAAACGCAATCATTAATTCTTTCATCTGCATCATTGTCTTTCAAATTACCATTTCATTAAATGGAAGAACAGTTTAAAATCTTTACAGATTTTAGAACAGCCACATTTATTTTCACCTGGCAAAAGTTTTATACATAAATTTTTGTACATAAATAGCTTATGTAGCAAAGTGCATAGTTTATGAGAACAGTGCTATATGAGAAAAAAAACAACTTTCAGCCATAATACAAATTCCCCATAATTTATTTGTTATTCACAAGGTTACATTTTCTTCTACACAAGGAAATTCTTTATGTGTTTCTTGAAAGTATTAATAATATCTTGAGCTATTGGATCTAAGGATCAGCTCGAAAATGCTTGTGTAAATCCTACGTTGAGAACATAGGATTTTCTTTGCTTTCAACAACTACATCCATATAAAATAATATATAAATTCCATGACGGACGTGAAGGAATACAAATGGCAAATACAGTTGTGACTCATCTGATAATCTGCAGTACACCAAGATTTCTGTAACATTTGACAGCAGACCTTTCCCATTATCACATCACTCGTTAATGTATGTCAGATTACTAGCCTGACTGCCAGTGCTGATCTTTGTCAAATATATTTTTTAGAATGGTGAACTAAAGTAGAAATGCTAAAGATAACTCTAAATACCCTGAAATCCTTCTGTAAGTCTGTATGCACATGGGAATTCTCACTTGGTCCTAAATAAGACTTCTATATCTTTTCTTTCTAGCTCAGAAACAGTTACTGTCTTTTTTGAACATTTGTCTTGGGTTGTTGTTTGGTTTTTTTTTATAAACTGAAAATGTGTTGCTGATTATTCAGTCTCTTAATGTACAATGCATATTTTAAAATGTATGTGTATCTTCATATATACGTGTACATATATATACAGGCCAAAAGCAATCCTATGTATGGAGTGCAGTCGATGCCATATTTCTGTGAGAGTGTGCCATTACCCAGTGCCCAGAGAAACTAACCTGCTGTCCTTTTCCTGAAGAGTTTCAGGTTTTCAGAGTCCACTTTCAGTTGCACTTCCAGGCTGTCTGCCTTACTCTTGCACTTGAAATTCTCTCCAATTTATGGTGCCTTTGCTACATGATGTAGCCCTCAATTTAGGAAGCTCAGTCCTCCCATTTTTTCTCAATTGTCTAGGAACAGAAACTGTCACTTTAACAACTCACTGCAGAAGCTTTTTTCCTCTTTCAGGCATTCTTCTCTAGCCTTCTAAAAATACAGAACAACGCTATAAGCCAATTAGAAAATAAAATAATGGGACAAGATGTAAAATTACATACTTCCAGAGTGCAGACTGTCTTTGATTATTAGGGCCTGCAAGACTTCAGAAGAAGGATGTGATCCCATGTCTGCTATTTAAGTTTTCCTCTGCTGTCTTCTGCAACATCTGGGCTTGACTGTTGCCAGAGATGGGATGCAGAACTGGGTGGAGACTCAGGGCTGTTCCTATATAACTATTTTTATACATTTATATTCTGAGGCTTTTTAGGCCTGAGGAGTGGGATCAGGAAGGGAGTGCCTTCATTTTCCTGGAAGTTAAACGTGTGAGCCATAAAACTTCTTTTTAAGTCATTCCTTTTATTTGAGACTTCTTTCTTTACTGCCAGAAGAATACCAAAATACTACCCAGTAAATTTTATAAGACCTTTAGTAAAACTGTAGAATATCTATTAAAAATGTGGAAGTGTTGAAACAGATATTGCACCATTAGAAGGGAATATACCATTTATATAGTTTTGCATTAACTCAATTGAGTTAAATTGAGTTAAATACCATCTCTAGAAAATTGTGATTAAATCTTCAACAAAAACACGCTGAACTGAATCCTCAATATAGCTCAGTTGCTATAATTGCTTTGTAATTGGTATCAGATATTCATATCTGATAAGGAGCGTGACCAGCAGGTCGAAGGAGGTGATCCTGCCCCTCTACTCTGCTCTCGTGAGACCTCACTTGGAGTATTGTGTGCAGTTCTGGTGTCCTCAACATAAAAAGGACATGGAACTGTTGGAACAAGTCCAGAGGAGGGCCACGAGAATGATCAGGGGACTGGAGCGCCTCCCGTATGAAGATGGGCTGAGAAAGCTGGAGCTGTTCAGCCTGGAGAAGAGAAGGCTGCGTGGAGACCTCATAGCAGCCTTCCAGTATCTGAAGGGGGCCTATAAGGGTGCTGGGGAGGGACTCTTCATTAGGGACTGTAGTGACAGGACAAGGGGTAACGGGTTAAAACTTAAACAGGGGAAGTTTAGATTGGATATAAGGAAGAAGTTCTTTACTCTGAGGGTGGTGAGGCACTGGAATGGGTGTGCCAGAGAGGTTGTGAATGTTCCATCCCTGGTGGTGTTCAAGGCCAGGTTGGACAGAGATTTGGGTGACATGGTTTAGTGTGAGGTGTCCCTGCCCATGACAGGGGTGTTGGAACTTGATGATCTTAAGGTCTTTTCCAACCCTAACTATTCTATGATTCTATATTTAAGTATAGATTTAAATCTTAAAACAGTTTTAGATTTAGCCTGTAGCTCTTCATAGCACAGTTGTTGGTGTTTTCATATAGGGACTTGTTATTTGGTGGAGAGCTCACTCTCCCCATAGGAACCTGGTCTTTTGCTGCACCAGTGAATCCTTACACAAATGTATTAGTGTGGTCCTCAGTCTGCAGAGACTGTCATATTTTCCGCAGATTAGATCTGTGCTGAACTCCTCCAGCCACAGGTCATTGCTGGGATTAAACAGGACTTTCTTCTTCCAGTGTTTCACATGGATCCCTGGTGCATCCAGAGGAGACAGGGGAAAGGAAAATCTCCTGACCTAAATGCAGAGGGGCATAAGAGCACATGTGTGAGCCAAAGATGACTTAGAAGGGTTTGGGGGAGCCAGGTGATGGGAAAGGAGACCATAGGAGGAAGCAGACTAAAAGCAGAGCAGCGCATATAAAAGCACAGAAGAGAGGGATTTCACTCTGACAGGGTTTTCTGAATCTCAAAAGGGTTGCCTCAAGGACGACTTCTGAAATGAGTCTAATGTGTCAGAGACCTTAAACTGATTTACCCATGTGCTGCTCGGATTGGCGCTCCCAGCTTGCTCACGATCTGCAGCAAGGAATGGAGTTGCTGCTCTCCCAGAGCCTCTCTGGGCTCAGGAAGCCTATAAGGAGCCTCTTCTCCCACTTCTCAGAAGTCATGAGCAGAAAAACACCACCATCCACAAATGACACCAGTGTAACCTACTCCCCAAGTGACTCAGGTTGTCCCTTTATTTAATGCAGCTGTGTTTATTGCCATTTTTCTGGAGATAGTGCCTCTTCATATCAGCCTGTCTGGAAATATTCTGCAATGCCGGTCAAAGTAATAATGTGTATTTGCTGAGAGCTTGTGACACAGTGGCATGTAAAGGTTTCACTGGCTGCAGACTGCATTATTGAAGAGGAATAAAGTCTATAATAGATTCCCATATGTCTCCTGAAATGACTGCTTTTACATTGTTATAACATCCCACAATGCCATATAGTCTGTGAAAGCAGTGCAGTTCTTTTCAATGAACTCTTGTTTAGCAATTCTTCATAGCATATTGGCACTGTTCAAGAAGAAGAAGCACTTATAACTAATAATCACATTTTGTACTCTAGTTTTCAAAACTATATCTTTTTGTACCTCATGAGATCATGATGTTAAGATGAAAGTCTCCGAACTGTTTAAAATCAGAAACAGGTTCTGTACATAGGTGGCAATAGGAGGTCCGCTGATTTAAGGTATAAAGTATCGGGTCTATAGCCAAGCCACCAGTGAGAAATAGTTCCCTACTTTTATCTCAACCAGAGATTTTCATTTTATCCATCATTTCTGGATAAAGAGGAGTTTCTTTTTAAGCAACTAATTGTTATGGATGATGAAATAGAAAGACCTTCATATGCAGTAATAGAACCTGAGTATTTTCTATTTCTTACTATGAAAACCCGTAAGGATTATGCAAGTGCCTTTTAAAGATGATTCCTGCAGCTGACACCCTCTTTGGCAGCATGGTCAATGCCTGATTCCATTTTCTGAAAAGCAGTCTAGGGTAGGCCAGTAGGGCTGACAGTAGGACACAGATATAAAGAAATTTAATCTCGTGTAGCAGGGTTTGTTTTCATAAGGAAAAATCATCCCCCAAAGAAGCTCAGAGAGTGTTTCAAAAAATCTACAGTGTCAGGCTTCTTGGCTGACTGTTTCACCTCCCATCCTTTGTTTAAATGATCGTAGTCTAAAAGTATTCCACTTCATGGACCACCTTCACACAGATACCAGCCACTCAACAGATTTTTTTCTGACAGTGTAAACATCTGTCTCAGGAACTTATGGCTTCCCAATATTATTTATGTGCTATAGACAAACATTTTAAAAATCAGCGTGTGTTACATTGGAATCAAATAGATTTACCAATTCTTTTAAAGTTTTCTAGATAGTACCTTTATGTAGTTTGAAACCAACAATTTGGGAATTATTTTCTATTGCGTCATCAGCATTTGTAATTAAATCATGGGATAGGTAAGATGGGAGACTGTAGTTAAGGACTTCTTTTCTAACAGTTAAATTTTATTTCATGTTTGCTAAACATAGTTTTAGTTTGTAATAACAGTCTGGATTTTGTTTTTTACATCTTCAGTAAGTTGGTTTATGTGAAAACATTTAAAACAGATGCAATAGCAATGTAAAGTCGGGCCAGGGCATATCCATATCCTTTTGCAGAGCAGACACAATACATTTTTAACAGATGATAGAAAAATGTTAGCATAAAACTTTTTTCTTTTCTGATAGTTTTCAAAGTAGTTGCCTACCATATTGGATGGTCATTGCCTCATAAAAACAAGCGGTTTAAACATTTTTGTTCTGTTGCAGAGGAAATGAATTAGAAATTGAGGAAGTACATTTTATTGCTAGTTGATAGTGTATCATTTATAACCCTTTTGTAACATGACACAAGAGGCCACTCTGCAGTTTGCACTGATGGTACATACACTGCCATAGCTAAACTGGTATAATTTCTGAAAATAGCCACCCTGTAGTAGTTAGACTGTGTGGTAGCCAAAGAACAACTTTCCATCACAGTACATCCTTCTTGGCAGGGAAGGCACTGCTTTCCCCTAGGAAGAGGAATGGAGCAGTTTTGGTTTGTTCTGGGTTTATTTGAATGGGCTTTACTGGTATTTGCTTCAGAAGTGCTGTGAAGCCAGCTTGTCATTGTGTTGTTTATACACATTCTTGTCAGTGATGGGTTTCAGGCATTTTACAGCACATCAGAAGCTAGAGGTTGAGTGGGCAACCTCCATTTCTGTTTCTATTGGGAGGGCGCAGTGCTGGCCCGACCACAGCAATTCACTGTAAACCTGAAGCACAGGCCAAGTGCTGGATTTCAACTGATGGCCCCTCCTAACTGGCATGGGAGGTACCCGGTTATCAGTCAAGCCATCCGCTGGAAATTGGGTTGGGTGCTGCCTTTTGAGCTCCTTTGTCTTATGCCTCCAGCATATTAGCCAGAGGAGCTACCAGGACACAAGTTAATTCTTTAACATTTAGTCTGTTTTCCTAAACATGAAGGCATATGCAATCATGTGCCATGTGTAAGTAGGAATTTCTGCCCATCCCCTACTGAAAACCTCGATCGGTAAGGCAACTTCAGCCACATTTGAGTGTGGCCTAGTATTCTCAGAGATATTAGAGCCTCAACAGGCTGGAGAGGAAAAAATGAATCTGTCACTGCCAACTCAGAGAAAGGCTGCAGTGTAATCTTACCTCTGATTAGATATTGGAATATTCATCCAGGAAAGTCTGGCCACAAATGACCCAGCTACTGGAAGAGCATCCATGAGACTTTGCACCCTGTCTGATCTTCAGTGAATCCAATTGCAAGACACAATTTCATAGGAAAACAGGCCTCATCATTTCCACTGTTGTTCATAAACAGCTCCTTGCTTATTAAAAAAAAAAAAAAAAAAGAGAGAGAGGAAAAAAAAAATAGTCTTTGAACTCTGGCACCCTCTTTGTTTCTGAGTATCAAGATGAATGCTGAACTGGAGATCTATTCTCCAATGCACATCCTTCTTTAAAAAGAAAATTAGTGTGTCAAGCCAACTTCTTTATATGTTTGCATAGTGTTCAAAGTACCTCAGAGGATAAAAGGAATAAGAAGTTATTCATCCAAAAATCAAAACAGTGAAAAACTGCAATGTGCTTCTGCATAAAGACAGCAGGGGTTGCTTCAGCTGATTACCTTTGATATTAAATACCATGTTTGGCGTAAAGCTGATAAGAATATTACAGAAAGCTAGTTCAAATAAAGCTAAAGCTGCTGCTTTCAAAAGCATGATATCAACAATATCTCTTTTGTTAAAACTGGAAAACATGTTTAGCATAATTGCCAAGTTCTCCAAAACCAGAATTATTTGTGCATGGAAAGTGGATTTTCATTTTCAAAAGGAGTTACAGCAACTAACTAACTGTGAAATCCTAGTTATTGATTATATCACATTATTTTCAAGGCCTGGATAAAACACAAACCCCAATTCTGTAAGGTATTGTGCAAGCACATGATAAGGGTCAGTCTCTATCTTCAAGGAGCCCACAGGCAGACCAGATAAACAAGTGGCAGAAAAACAGAAGCATTGGCTTTTCTGTTAAAGCCAAGGGACCAAGAGATTTAATGACCTGCCCATAATCATTTCTTTGGCAAATCTATATATTTAGCTAAGATTTCTAATGTCCTAATCCAGAAGCAGTGAAGAACTGTAAATTAAGCTTACATAAAGACTTCATGGGAGTCTTGACTGTGGAAATCCTATTAGCCCTTTCCAAAGATTTATCAAAATGGGGAAATAAAGATAACATAATCGCAATTAATTCCACTGGATTTACTTTTTATGGTTCACTGATATATCCTTTATATGTTCAAGGAATTGGACCTATGAACTCGATGCGTTCTATACTGAAATTTTTCAAATTATTCTGTAATTATTCAATTGTTTTTTCAAGTCATTGAAAGAGATAAGCTAGAGCTGCTGTTTGTTTTGGAAGACAGTTCCATACCAATGATTTCTTAAATCAGGTCATGCTTATGTTTAATTTTAATGGAAGAAACTTCCTTCATAGAGAAGCATGTCAAATGCCTTCTTAATACGGTGAATTATCCCAAGTTTTCCAAGCTTGCGCACTTGGAAGTTTATCAGCTAACCTGTTTCTGTGAAAAAGGTTGCAAAATCTCTAAGTCATGGTGATGTTTTAAATATGCTTCCCAATGAGGTGACATCAGGATTTAAAAGTAACAGTTGTTTTAACAACATTCAGTAACTAAATTGCAAAGTGAATTACATATAGTAGCTATATATAATTGCATTTAAACACATTGGGAGGCCATTAAAAATCAAGATGTATACGAAGTCCTCAGTCATAGTTTTGTGATCTCCTTCTGGTGTTACTATTTTATTTTCTTTTATTTCAGGATATTAGCAGAGAATGGAACTGGAATGCAGTCTGATATAGATTGTGCCTGCAGTACCAGAGAGATAAGGCACTACACCTCCCACACTTAGGAAGCCAGATTCATCAAAAAAAAGCAGCTTGTTTTTACAGCAGAATGAGCTGCTAAGGGCCTGTCAACCCAGTCGTCTCTCTGTAGTAAGTCCCCACAGAATGTGAATTGCCATGTCCTAGTCTGTGTTTTCAAAACCAAAGCCAAAATGCCTAAATTGCCACTTTGTATTCCAGACAAAACTGTTCAGCAAACAGACTAGTCTGACTTAAGGGAATTCTCCTCCAACACATGAAAAGATTATTAAGAAGAGATGATTTTTTCCTCCATAGTCTCTGAGAAAGGGGAGCCAAACTTTATGCAAGATTTAGAAGCAAAGCAGTCAGCATTCAACATAGATCACATTTATAGTGTGATAACAGTGTGTGATGCTGAAAAAGACTTGGGATTTACAGAAGATTTTGCACTGAAAGTGAAGACCCAATTCTGTGAGGAAGACAAAAGCAAATACACGTCTTCCATGCATGATGAAGACTTGCAACACTAACTCTCGTTGCAGCATTAGCAGCACCCACTCTGAAAGACTACCTACAGTTCTCATGTTTATTCCTCCACTGAAATGCTGAAAGGACTGGAAGGGTTGGCTAAGCAATTGTGTCTGAGGGACATGTGAGCTAAATTTAATTTATTGAAGCGATCATTAAGAGGTACCCTTAATGATCAAGGAGTTTGTGGCTCTTCTACATTGGATATGTGGGAGCTCAGACTAGTATAATACATGAAGAATGTCCAGCAATTATTTATACAGGTAACTCAATATCCAGAATTCTAGACTAAAAGGTTTGGTTGTTTTGGTTTTTTTTTAATTTTATATGTTATATGAAACATTTCTTTCCACCTTCATTCTATTTCCCAGCACACATAAGAGTGTCTGCCCATGACTGGGAGGGAAGAGCTGAATTGGAAATACAAACTTAAAGGAACACAAGGAAAACAAAGCCATGTGCAAGTCAGCAGCTATTTTGGCATTAAGAAAATGCATATTTCCTTTTGATCTGTTCTGTGCATTTTTAATACAAGAAGCTTAAACAGATACATTTTATTTTGTTCATGGAATAATAAAGGTCCCACTGGAAAGTTTATTAACTCATGCAGATCATTACCAGACTCTACTGCTGTTTATGAAGTAGAATGTTACACCCTTTGCAGCTTAGTTCAAAACCTGGCTACTCTTCTTGCCAGACCTGTATCAGAGAAATGGATAGTTTTCAGGAGCTAATTTGTTTGCATTGAGTTGCAAGCCTCTCCCTTAAGCAAAAATTGACTAACTACATTGTAAGGGTGATGTCATATGTCAAAAATCACAGAGGTCTATTTTGAAACAAGTGCCACAGAAACCATAGTGTATAGAAACTGCTCTGGCTATCTGTCATTTGGTATTCCTCGGCTGACTCCTATTGCAGGCAATGAGGAGATGGCCAACATGGTTAAGTGGAGGGCAGGTGCCCAAATTGCAGTGCCTGTGCTGTACAGAATACATTGGCCCCACTGACTCAAGTGCTGCTGTGCTTCCTATTGTAGAGCCTTTACATTATGTTTCTGCATCTCAGTCCCGGCCATGGTGCACTTATTGTCTAATCATAGGTCTCCAGTGCTAATCAAAAACCCCAAGGAACCCAAACACAGGTCTTGCAGAACTGGCATAGGTCCTATGGAAGACCCATGCTTTCCCAGATTGGAGTAAGGTGCTGGATGACCTTAGGACATCTCAAATGTTCCTACAGAACAGTATTTTAGCAACTAAATGGAACCAGGCTACTTGCAGAGTAGAAAGATGTGATCTATGCAAGTCTGCTCCTATGGTCTGGCTGCCTGTGGGGTGGGTCAAAACAAGTTCATAAACTCTACTGCTCCACTAAGATTCAGTGCAAACCTGTGAAAAGTAACTTCACATTATAGTTCTTAAACAACCGTCAAAGTCCACAAAGAATTTCTGGAAGAAAGAAGGATTGCCTATGTCATGGGGGGGACTTACCAGTATGATTTTGCAAGTAAAAAACATTCTTTGGCATAGATCACATGCATGTAAGCAATACATGACAGAAGTTGGGGGGGGGAGGGGGGTATTCATCTCTGTTCTCTGTTCAGCTGTTTTCTTCTGTAGGATTCAAAAATAAGTAGATGATCAGACAGAGAACTTCATGAAGAGTTACCTTGTGATTTGATTTGTAATTTGGAAATTGGGTTTGAGGCAGCTTATAGTAGAGCAAAAGTAAAGTATGGTACATTCCTGGCAGAATGAGAGCTGGCAACCACTGCAGAAAGCTTCCCTTCAGAATAGTTTCCATGAATCTGTATGTGCTGGTTTTCATTAAGGAGCTTTAGAGTTCTCTTGTGTGTTCTTTCAAAATGTCAAGTTTTTATTAAGGTTGGTCTGTAGGATTGCTTTTCGCAGAAAGCACATGTTGATTTTTGTACTGCGGGCATCAGATTTGCTATTGGAAGCAAGCAGTAAAAAAAGATGGGTAGGAAGCACTAGAAATGACCTGAGAACACGAGGAGGAATCATGACCAAAGCCTGGGCTGAGATCTGGTTCACCTTGATATGACAGTGCATCCCTGCCTCAGTTTACCAATTTTTAAATACCTGCTTCGGGGCAGCTCTGCCTCTCCCAGCCAATACAGGGAAATAAAAGTTCAGAGAGCACAAAACCAGACATTTCTTGGATGGCAAGTGATCGTGGGACACTGCATTGCTTAGATGAGTAGCAAGTCCTCTGCAGCTGATGTTCAGAAGGAATTATTTCTTGCAAGCTGAAAGTTCAAGAAAAGTAAAAGTGATGTATCATCATCTTCATTACTCTCTTTGTTCTTCAGTGTGTCTTTACTATTCACCTAGGTCTCCAGATGTCTTAAACTTCAATATGTATGTTGCATGTTTTTCTAGGTAGAGTTAGCAACCCCAGGACTTTATTCTTTCCATTAGTAAACATATTCATTCTAACCTGATTCTTATCTGCTGTGACAACCACTTTATGTAGTATTACTGTCCACAAATCCCAGCTGTCTATGTGATACCACCAGACTAAGGCTGAGCCTTCCAAGATGATTTTTTTTTTTCTGGAATAATAGTATCAGGAGATTTTATCTGTGAAATTCTTGCATATGGAGATCTGGCACAATGCTCTGGTTCTGAGAAACAAGGTAAAGTGCATTTCATACAGACACTAAGTGGTTTTGCAAACCACAAGAAATGCACAGATAAGGAACTGGAAAAGTATTACAGAAGTGTCACAGGGATCATTTCTTAAAAAAAACTCATTACTGCAAATCTTTCATGTCAGTCTTACCATCAAAGAGTAACTAAACATACTTTTCCAGAAAGGAATAGTTTCCATTTTTCCGTGCTGTCTCCAGTTACATTGTTCTGAGATTTACAGTGACTGTTTCACACATAAAAGCTTTTCCTCTTTGTTAGAACATTTATTTTCTAATGTTTTTAGTTTTGTTTATTAAATATGAAGTTCCACGATATCTCAATAGACCCAATATGAACAGGGTTTCTTTTTTTCATTCTGATGTTCCCTGACATGCCTGACCCCATAGCAGACATTAAAAAGCATCTGTTCTAACCCTGTCATGTTCTTTGTCCCTCCTTTGAATTCATCCGTAACTGTGGCCCACAGGGCCATGAAATTGTCCCCAGACCTCAAGACTGAACTTGCCATCAGCTCTTTGTCTTCTGTCACAGGCATGTGCCTTGTCCTTCCCTTCTGTTCCCTCTCCGCCACAGGTTGTTTCAACAAGGAGGTTGGTGAGCACACCCCACATCAACAGGAGCTGCAGAGGGACAGAAGAGGCACAAATCAGTGGAAAGATGAAAACATTTCTTAGTTCTTCTGGCTCTCAGGAGTTTTCTTGTCTCTCATCTCCACATTCAAGGCCTGAGCAACATCACAGTGCAGTTATCTGTTCTTTTATCCAATCTACATAAATGCAGTTCTGTGTCTCTCATCTTCATGCCACTTTTCACCCTTAAACCACTTAAATGACTACTGTTAACCACCAAAATAATTCATGAACCTTAATATGCTTACACTGATAGGAGGACTTGAGATATATGGGAGCTTTAGCACTTCTCTTTCTATACAAAACGCCTGAAGTCAGATAGGAAATCAGTGGCAGAACTGGCAACTCCCCATCCCAAAAGCCACGCTAATCCAGACCAAACCATGGGTGCAGCATCTTCCCCCCATGCAGCTGACCACAATCCCCCAAGCTGGCTGTACTAGGAGGCTTTTTCCCTGCTGCATCCCCAAGGAGGAGCACCCTTCTAAGGACATCCTTGTCATCCTCTACATCTCTTGGCAAGGCACGCAGTCAAGGATCTGGCTGCAGCGTAGCCATGCTGCTCCACAGCTGGCCCCAACTCCACCACACCCATGGTCTGGGGAGGTTTCCTAGTTTATGTTCTCCTCTTTCTCCTGTTTAGCTGTAACTTGTAGTGCCACCTAATTGCTCACCAGCCCAACTGCTATTTCTTAAGCACTTCCTATTAAAGGCTTTCTGTGATGGACTTAATGTGCACAAGAGTACACTGCACCACCCAAATTTTTTAAGGGTTTGGTTTATGTCATAGAAGGGATAGTAATAATACAAAATTCAGAGAATAATACAAAATGTTGGAGAATATAATAAAAGCATCCAAGATTCTTCCTCGTTGCAGTAAAATTGCAAAATCCCCATTGGTCTCATTGGTGATACATGAACAGAAATATGTCTCCATGGGGAGAATCTCTGAAGCTAAAATCAGTGTTAGGTCCTGACCTGTCTTTCAGTGCTCCTTGAACATTATCTTAAGCAAAGGGAAACAATATAAAGCAGAGAACATATCAGGGGGAAAAAAAAGTCTTATTTGCTCCTGAATTGAGACCACCCACTGTGATAGTTTCGATATTTTATTCTTTTCCGGTATGTTTGATTTTCTGTCATCTCTGATTTTAAAGCGTAAGTGGCAGTTTCAATATTTTCTAATAGAAAATGGTCCTTAACTATTTAACGTCATCATATTCTAATTAAAAAAAATATTTTTATTACTTTTTATTATTTAATTGTTAAGTATTATTAATAACCTATAAAAATACTCGCAATTTAGTACATATATGAAGGAGTGCCAGGGAAGGTGGAATCTTGAATCATAAGTTTGTCTTTAAAGGTTCACATAAAACTACCCCTTCAGAGGCAGCCAGTATTTGGAGAGCTGGAACTTCAGACACAATTAATCAATAAAATTGAACTAGGGATTTGAGGTTGTGTGATTAGTCAGGAAAAAAAGAATGGAGCTTTCTCATAACTCGTCTGTATAAATAGTTTTCATGTAAAAATTCATGAAAATGTCTATTACGTATTCGAGGGTAGATATGTATGGGAGATAGCAAAAAAATCACTACTCCCTTTGAGAAGCCTTAACCTTTTATTTCAGCACACATGCTGAGGGAATAATTTGTTCCTTAACGCTTCCCTGCAGTTGTCCAGTCAGACAGGAGGCTGGCAAGCACTGGTGCACATGTCAGGCAGATGGATCTCACAGCTGTTTCCAGGGCACAGAAGTAACTCAGGGACGATGAAACACACAGTAATATCTGGAAACCACCCAGCAAAAGTGGTCAGTCTATACACAGGAATTTTGGGTGCTTCCCTACAGAATGGTGCCTAGGGGGTATGAAGTTTTACCTCCAGCAAGCTTGTAAGTACTTGCTTTCTTCATGGAGAGCATGCCCACATAGAAACTCTACAGGTTATGTCATCCTGTCTCATTACCTTTACAACAGGAGGAAACCACCAGAAGGATTTTACTTGCCTCAGTTCTAAAATGATGAGCTTTTCTGTCCCTAGTCCCCTTCTGGGAAAGAGAGTTTGTGTTTCTCAAGGAAGCTTGAAATGCCATCTAGAATTAGACTGTGCTTGCAAGCCAAGCTGGAATATAACCCAGCTTTTCCATCGATGCCCTCAGGGCCTGAAATGACATTATTTTAAATTGCAGAGTGGTGTATGATAGTTGTGGATCATAAAACGTACTTGTTTTACAATAGCCCCTGAGGCGGTAACCAGGGCTTCAGTGATCTAAATGCATAGGCCTTATCTGTGCTAAGTGCCTGTATGGGTGAGAGCCCACAAGAGCTGCCCATAGGTGGGAAGAGGGAGCACGTACAGGCACAAGCAGTGACAGAGTCACCACGTTTTTATTCTGATGCACAGTTCAAAGGAACAAAAAAAATAGAAGCAACTCTAATAGCTTGTCTAACTACATTTGTGTGGAAACAAGTAAAAAGCTGGCAAGAGAGAGATCTGAAGGCAGAAGGGGCTACTGGGGAGCTGTACGTACACTGCAGTTAAATCTAGCACATCTTCAGCTGGCATGGCCTCCGGGCATTAGAGTTGCTTTCATACCGCAGTCTCTGAGGTGTCCTTGGGTGAGTTACTTGTGGGTCCTCACCTGACTAGTAACCAACACCATAATGCACCCAACCAGAGAAGCAGCGCAGGGTGGTGTCTTCAGGGTGGTGAGCTGATGACAGTTAACCTGGATGAATAACCAGAAACTGGGTGAATAAGTGGCTAAATAACTGTTAAAGGGTAAATTCACCCTCATTTCTTAGCTTCTCTCTTAACCTCAGGCTTCCCAAAAAAGAGCCCTGTCCCATGAGCTGGGGCTTAACAGTATAAATGCCAGCCAGGTTAGGGATAGAGATCCAGGTACAGACCCTGAGCTGAGGATTCAGTGTGGACACAGACTCAGCACTGCATGTGTTCAGGTTTCCATGTCAGTGGGTATAATCCATAAATGGATAGCAAAGTAGACAGCAGTAAGCATGTGCAGAGTCTTTCACGAGGAGCAACTCCGTGCCAAAGTAAATTATCATCAGTTATCATTTAAATGGGAATGAGCTTCACTATTATTTTTTGCATATTCATTCAGAACGAAAACAGATGTTCCTCAGCCCATGTTATAAACCTGCAAAGCAAATTTAAAGGCAGTCAAGAAGATTCTCACAAGAAAAGAGATAGTGAGTCTTGGTAGTGAATCGGTTTATCTGCAAAATCCTATCTGCTAATGGTGATGTGAGTACATTTCTGAATCAGAAAACATTTCCCAAGCTGTCAGACACAGCACATGCAAACTGCCATTCCAGCAATATTAACACTGTCCCAGCACAAGGCAAGTTTTTCTTGTTTTTTAAAAGGAACAGTAACTTCCCCTTAGGAAAACTGCTCTGGATTGCTGTTGAGGTTTGGGTGAGTGTTTTAACAGAATGATTTTCTAGATTTAATTATTTTAATTTTACTTGCTTGTTACCTTTACATTTCATGTTGTGGCACGTTTGCAGGCTGCAGCCAGGAATTTGGGTTGGAGTGATATATGAGACTTCAGAAGGAAGCAAATTGCTGTATCTAAATCATCTGAGAAATTCTTTTGGGTTATCCAGTCTGTTTGAAATTGTCAGGATGTCTCCTTTTCCTCCCAGCTTGTAAGACCTGAAGCATTAGCATCCCCGCCTATGTATGTGTTGCTTCCTGCTAAAGGAGTATTTATAGCATTTCTGACCTTTGAATGAACTTTTACAAATCAATAACAGCAAAGTGAAGGAAGGTCAGCAGCAGTTTTCCTCTTGTCTGAGTTTAGCCAATGTTAGGCTTGGAATATCTAAATTATGTTAGGAACTATCATAATCACATTTATGCAGCATTTTTGCAGGAAATTTGCAGATTTCTTCAGCACTGTCACATGGCTGCTATCTGATAGATACAATACAAAGCCAGAGCCAGTGGTGCCATTAATGGATTTTTAAGTTGTTGCATATCAATTTTTACATGGCAGAACTGCTACAAGAGGCCTTAAGAGCCAGTGCTGAAGAATAATTTTCTTACTATATTTTGCCAGTGAGAAAGTGTAACTGGATTAGAAACTGTTCTCATTAATGACTTACTGCAACTGAAACAGCATTCATTTCCTCCAACTTCAGGTTATAGAGATAAAACTGACAAGTCACCCCTAGATCTGTGAGCACAGCCATATGAGACGATTCGAGGCAAGGTTTGCCAGTGCAGTCATTATCCCTATGACCCTACAACTCAAATATTATAAAGAACCTTTCCTGATTCCTCAGATTTCTGAAGCTCCTTCCAAAATCAAGTTGTTCCCATAATGAATTAGACATCTCAGTGTTGTTTGGTGCTTCCAAGCATAGGGAAGGAAACAAGGCTTTGAAATTTCCCTGCCTATAAAGCATTTCCTAACTTAATTAAATCCTTTCCTTCTCGAGAGCTGGCACCTCTAGAAAGTGTTGTTTGTGGTCTCTTCTGCCTACAGAAGGTTCCTGGTCAATTAGTTCAGATTGTAACTGTAAATTAGAAGCCTAAATTCCAGATGCATCGAGTTGAGATGAAGGGTGGCAGTAATAGATCTCACAGAGTGACAGATCTTCTACCGTGTAATTAGAGCGATTTTTTTTCCATCAGGATGGCCCCGCATGCCTTTCCATAGAAGTAGCAAAATAGGGTCTTGCTCTTGGCTGGAGCCTTCTGCTGTTGCTGTAATACTTAAGGCTCCTATTTGTAAATGCAGTGGTTTGATTCTGAAAATCCCTCTCATAATAGCTCCATTTTTCTCTAGTGTTTTCCTGATTGAATGGAGAGACAATGATAGCTATACAAACCTTCACAAGAAACTTTTGATAGCAGCTCAAATGAGTTGTTTTCATGTGTTTCTGCGTCCATATCGCTTGAAGATTGTGTCTACTTGTTCAGCCAGCCTTAAAAATATGTCTGAAAATACAAGGAAAATAAATCTGCTGAAGTTTGACAAATTCTGTTTCATCAAAAGTTGTTTGGTCAAAATTATTTGAAAAGTCAGGAAGTTGGGATTTCTGAATTTAAGATTTTTTTTAATGGATGTTATCATACTTATTATTATCATTAACTTTCTGAAGCAGAACAAAGGAAAAGACATTTCCACACAAGTTCTACATGAATTGTTAGTATCAACTTTGAATTTCCTTGGTTTTTTCCTGATTTATAAAATGCTGTTAACAGAGTCGTATTGTGTGAGAATAAATCCTGTGTTTATTCAAATTCTTAGATTCGTAATACTAAAGAATTATTTATTGTGTCTCTCCACATACCTATTTCCCACATTTCACTTCTTCCTTCTTTCAAGAACCAATGTACTGCATCATGTACATCTTCAGTGCTCTTTAAACATAAAGCTCTCTTTTCATTTCACTGTTCTCCAGAATTTGCATTCCAGCTTTCAGCAGTCTCTAACCAAATGAAAATTGTTTTGTCTTAGTCTTCTTCCTAACAGATTTAAAGTACTTTGAAAAATTCTATAAAGCAGGAGAAAATCTGAAGTCCTGATGTTACACCTAAGTCAGATCAAAGTACTGTATTGACTTCTACCCCTCTGTTTCTAGCATAAAAAATAGGACATTTGGTTGAGACTGAATAACAAAATCACCCTTTCGTTTAACAATTTCAGTAGACAGAAGACATTATTATTAATATTTATGACGAAATTGTAGTTTATCAGTTCACTAAGTCTAGTATTTTGGCTTCAGCAAAAAGCTAAAAAGAGTTCATTGGGCAGTAGCACATGGATCTGAATGAACAATAAGGTTACATGGACACCAAGACAGATCCAGCTGCTTTGGGACCAGCTAGACAAAAAGTCTGTTGCACAGCTAGGGGATGTCCAGGGAGTTTTCGGATTCTGCTGATTTTTCCAATTCACAGATACCAGTGCGGATATGTGCCAGTGTGGACGGCACAATCAGCAGCAATATTGTCCCCTTATTATTTCTTCAAAACTGGATGATAACTGGAATTGCTCATTGATTGTGCTGATCTAAGGCTGGCAAATACCCATACCTCAGTCTGTTTTGTTGCATTTATGCCAGTGTTTGAAAGTGGTAGGTCATTTGTGTGTGGGGAAAGGTACATGCTGTCTCTTACAGACTGACTTATCTCATGCTTTCGCATTACGTCTGTAGCGTCTTCTCCATCAGTCTGGTCCATGGGGTTTCCTGCCTTTACTGCTGCTGTGTTTCAGAGGCAAAGCCTATGACTGATTCCTCAGCTTTCCTGTATCCCTTGCAGAAAAGCCTTGGCTGCTTCTTTTCTCACAAATGTCTGCCTACTGCCAGCTACCTAACACGTTGACTGAACCATCAGTCAAGAGCCGTACAGTGGAGCTAATATAATGTCAAAGTAGACTGTGATCTCCAAGCTGTGTGCAGCAGCTTCTCACATGTGTCACTAACACAGAAGTATGGACTGCTTTCACTAAGAGTGAGCGGTTTTGTTTGGCGATTTCAGAGAATGACGAGGAGCAGGAGGCTCTGCTATCACTGGACAACCCCGGCTGGTATTCCCAAGGTAATGCTATCCAGCTTTATGAACTACTGAAGAAGATGACTGGCAAGTTGGATCCCAAGGTACATTATAAGTGAGAGTAAAACTTCCTGAAAATACCAATTTTCATTCTGGTTACACTTAACTCTTGTTTAACAGACTGCAGTCCAGAACTGGAAGTAGCATATTAGTCTTCTTATCATTAGAATATGTAAAATTCCTAGATGTTTTATCCTGTGTGCATGGTCATGCATTTCAGCAGCTTTGGGGTGAATCAGACTGTAAACAGGAAAAAAACAATCTCCCTGTGGAAATAAATAAATTAAAAGGTGACATCAGTGAAAACTGGGATCATGTTATTTAAACTACAGGTCTGGATGAGTGAAAATGCCCACTGAAATGTGGGACCACATTTTCCCTAGTGGGTAAACCCTAGTGGGCACAGAAGAGTTGTCATTCACCAACAAATGCTCTATGTTTTCCCTTGTTTCCAGAGTTGTTCTTGTGGACTGTATTTTCTTGGTAGTTTTTTCCACTGCTTCTTGGCAGGCTATTTTTGTCAGCCAAAAAACTCAGTGGTGTCCCCTGTGCCAGTCCCAGCCGGGCATCCCTGTCCAATGCCCCTGGAGGGTGAGAGAGAGGAGAGCATGAGGGCCAGCCTTTTCCTTATAGATTTGAAGATAAAGCCCCAAGCTGTGACATTAAGATCTGTGTGTGTCATTACCAACTGTAAACACAGAGGAATTTTTATTATGTTGTTTTGAAGCTGTTTTTCTTTCTCTGTAAAATACAGTTTGCTTGTGTTTTCCTCAGATACAACGGACTTTTAATTTGCTGCTTCCCTTGTAGGTTGTTTATTTTGGTGACAGCATGCACTCAGATATTTTCCCAGCTCGTCACTATAGCAACTGGGAAACTGTCTTCATCTTAGAGGAGCTTCTAGGGGACAAAGTTGCAGTGCCTGAAGAGGGTGAATCTGAGCCCTTGGAGAAGAAAGGAAAATATGAGGTAAGGGTTCCTTGCAGATGTTTCCTGGAACAGAATAAAGAAAGTTGCAAAAAAGCCTTATGCCACCTGTGCTGAGAATGAACCTGCTTATCTTATCAGGGTGCTGGCAGAATCAGCATCCCTCACAGACATCCTCCTGGCAGCACCAGGAGGATGCCACTCTGTCCCAGCTCAGCGTTGCATGGGTGACACAGGGCCTCTACCCAGAACTAAATCACCAACCTCAGGAAAAGAGCTGTATGTGCTTTCCCCTACCAAAACCCCCATAGTTTCTCCTTTTCAGTTACAAGAACCTGTTCTCTGTCCTACAAGGAGAAATTTCATGGCGCTTGTCACAGATCCAGCGCCTGAACTCTGCTGAGTTCAAGGTGTTTCCCTGCATGTTGTAGCCAACTGTAAACACAAAGGAATTTTTATTAGGTTGTTTTAAAGCTTTCTTTCTCTATCTGTGAGATAGAGTTTTCTTGTGATTTCTGTATATACAAAGATTTTGTAATTTGATGCTTCCCTTGTAGGCTGTTTATTTTGGTGGCAGCTGCGCTCAGGTAAGAGGGACTGTTTCAAAGTCTGGTCCAATACAGACTACTCATAGGTACCTCAGATAGACAATGTGATTTTCAGGTTGATCACAGCTGGGAAGCAGGGCCTTAGCACTACAGATGCTCTTTAATCCTCCCACAGAAGGTGGAAGGTTACTATGGTTTATCATTCTCTTCACTGTCGAAGGACAGAATAGATAAGAACAGCATTCAGATGGCCAACACGGCAGCACTGTACATCCAGTGTGTCCTGTGTAGGAAATAGAGTGCAGCTTTACTCTCCCTTTGGAGTGTTTCTTCTTTTCTTATGTTCCTAAATAAATAGGCCACTTTCTTCTAATTGCAGAGAGATACACGTATGCCTTTTGCACTTTGCTTTGAAAAGCACTTAACCTTTTTGGTTTTAATTAATAATTACTCTTTGTGATTAAAAAGTTACCTTACTGATAGGAAGGTTTTTGGGGGGTGCTTTTATTCTAGAAATGGGTTTAATCCAACTAAGAAGCATTTTTAAAGCCCCTGTTTTTTATAGAGAAAATGGTATCTTCAGTGGTACTAAAACAATATAGATGTGACATCTATTTCTCTACTTGTTTTTTAACAGATGCATCTACATGTTCCTTACTATGCTGATTTCTAAACTAAGCTCAGACAAGGACACTTTAGTCACAGCAATGCGAAAATATAATAATGCTTAGGTTATTTCCTGGGTTGTTAATACAAAAATGAAGACAAAGTCAAGTCTCTGATCGAGAAAAACGTGTTTCTCAGTAAATGGGGGTTGGTGGGAAAGGAAGAGGAGGAGTAGTGCTACATAGGTTAATATAATTTGATTTAATTAATGCTATAAAAGTAACTCATTCTTCTCCATAAATTTGTTCATTCTCTGGCTGGACACTGCTGCATTGTTACATAAGAGCTTATATCTCTGTAAGGTTTGGGGGTTTTTATTCAATCATTGTTTCTTAAGCATGTTCAATATATGCTTTCGAAGCACACATTTTTAAACAGCCAGACGGAAAATGTTTCTTTTCCTAGAAGTACAAAGAAAGAGTTATTGAGTGATGTGTTTCTAAGCCCTTCACGACGATTTGATTTTCTGTTGTTGCAGTACCTCTGGCTGACTGCTCACAAGATCCATCTTTTCTATCACTGCAGTTATCAAGCAGGAAATTGAGACTTTTAGACAGGTGCTTGACATTTTACTACTGATGTAGAATTCCTGATAAGAGATTGCAGTATCTTGAGGGGACAGTGCAGCTGCCACACACAACCCCTGTTCAATTTACATCCGCTACCACTGACAGCGAGCAAGCAAGGGAGAAATGAATTGTGTTGATTAAAGGAACCTGAACCAGAGGGGCCGTGGCAGGTCAGTGGTGTTATTTCATTACCACACTGCTCACTGGAGTCTGAACAGGTCACATCCATATCTCTGCAGTTGATTGGACACCACTAACTTAACAGGACTAGTTCAAAGGGACTCCCTTTACAAGCCTATGAAAGTTTTATTTTCATTTCCCCCATCAACTTCTCCCATTAACCCTTTGGTTAAGAAGGGAAAAAAGCCAATTCAAAGGATTGTACAATGTCAGGTGTTTTTGGAAAACTGGGCACTAACAGATTAGATTTAGTCTTGTTCATCAGCCTGGTCATTTGCTGGCAATAAAAAAATACACCACTATTGCAGATTGTCTATGCCATGCTGTGTGTGCAGAGAGGGACTGAAAATTTAATACAATATGCAGTCCTCCTTTCTATCAATCTTTACAAAATATTATTAAAGAAATAAAGTATTACTGCTAATTTGCAATTGCATATTTCTGAAATAATTTACAAAAACCTGTTTTCAGTTGTTTAACTGGTATTTCATCACTAATGAAGAGACGGGAAGTAAACAACTTCCTCACACACAAACTAGGAGGCTAGTGATTTCCATTTTCATTGCAGTTTTTGTCTTTTCCTTTCAATTAATTGCATGATATTGACCAGATACACATAACTCTGAAATTATGGTAACTACTGAAGTTCTTTCAAGGAGATGAATCATAACCAAATGAGCAAGAGAATAGCAAACTAAAAACTATTTGTGTAATTACTCATAAGTGTATTGCAGCATGCAGGGGGGAAAAATATCAAGCACTGTTTTGAAACAAGATTCCCCCCAGATCTGGGGGTTGGTTTGCTTGGCTGCAGTCTTTGTTTTTGCCTTCTGTTCTTTAAATGTGTGATCAATTCCATCAATGAAAACTCGAAGAAAAGCTGGAATTTGTCCTAGGATTTCAAGGGAAACAGTTACAGAGGAGCTAGTCAGGAAAAAAAACCTGGGGCTATAGGAATGAATGGGTCAGGAATCAAAGAATTTATTGGCAGATACAGATATTTTTTCAGTTAGAAGTAAAACTAATTTTTATGGTACTGCCTAGTGATTAGTTCGTTGGAGGGGTCAGGGCCCATAAACCCCCAAAATTTCAGACACTCCCTTGCCATGACCATAGACAAGGCTAATTACTCTGTGCCTTTTGGCTCTGTCTCTTTATTCCCATTTATCTGTAACGCAAATCTGATAGTACTTTCAGGAACAGACTGAAATGTTTTGTATTTGCCTATGACTTGTGGGTGGCAGGTTCTGGGCAAAAGTTAAGACTGGTGGCAGGCTTGCCCATTTGCACACGCAGCATGGATATATTATTCAGGGACATCTGAATGTTGTGACCAGCACAGTTGTGCTAGCAGAAACACCTCAAATACTTGCTGTTATACCAGCGAAACCATATTTTGAGCATTGATTTTTATTTTTTTTTTTTCTGGCACTTAGAGTCAATAATGGTTTAACTAGCTTGACACAAAGCATACAGCCATCAGTACCATCTGTCATACTGAATGCAGTGAAGTAATCCTAGTGCTCTGCACTTGGTACAAAGATGATGGCATAGGTGGCATGTCTCTCTAAATAATGCCTTTAAAAAATACCAACAGCTTGATTTTCCACTCCAGTCTCCTTTACATCCTTCTTTCTTTCACCTCTCTACCAAATGTAGAAAAACGTCAGAGCTCAGCTCCCTGCCTGTTTGTATTTTAGAAAGGTCATTTGTAAGCTGACAAACCAGTGTTACCCAAGGGTCCTATTAACAGATTCTGTTTGCTCTGTTAACAGGCCTTATTTGTCCGCAGTTCATAAAGCAAAGGTGATAGTAAGGATTCCAGGTGGTTCAACTTAGTGGAAAGCCCTGGGACTTGGGGAACCCTCATACCATCCTTTTGTTTCTCTAAAGTCTAGATGTAGTCTTTGAAGCTTTGTACCCTCAGCTGACACAGTCAACATCTGACCTGCTACTGTCTCACCAGTATGCCTGAAACCAAACCACATGCTTGGGTATTTTGCGTAAGAAAGAGGGATTGCTCAGCACTTCCCAGGATCTACTGTCATGCTGCAAGTGCAGCCCCATGTCTGGGGACTACAGGGGTGTCTGATGCACCTTCCAGAGCTTGAATGTGTGCTTCTGGGCTTGTAAGGACCAGCAATGTTAACAGGGGACTTTTGCTTCATTTCACAGATGTATAGATTCATGGTACGTGGTCACTGCAGGCTATATAGGCTGCAGATGAGATACAGACTTGTTCTAGGCATCACTTAGGAATGGAAGGAGGGCAATGTCCAATACTTCCTAAGGATGTAGGCAAAGTTTTGACAGCTCTTTCCAGATTTGAGATCAAGGTTTAGCCTACCAAACCATCCCAGTCATGTGGAGATAAGCCAGCAGCAAAATGGCAAGGGTTCTCTACCAGGTCACTCGACAGCTCTCATACCTAGCTGGGCTTGGTTTTACTAAGGACTTGGGCTATAAATACAAAATGTAACTCACTCCTTGGTAATAGGGGAGAAATTCCCACTCTGAGATTCAGCTCTTAAAAAATGAATTGATTTCCTCAGATTGCAGTGTTAATTGCCTGTTGTATTAGTCATACATTTTAAAAAGCAGAAGGCTCAGATTTTTTTTCTTTTGTCAGTAAACAAGGCCCTGTCTTTTGTGCAAATGCTGTGGGCCAGTACTGGAGTTGTTGTTTTGATTCATCAGCTCTAGTAGCCTTACAAGTTTTCTGCTTGTGCGATCCAGCTGGCAAACAGATTTCAATTCAGCATAGCACTTACATTTTACTATAACTGACTTAGCATCCTAGGATTTGCATGGAAAGATAACATTTGAGGGGGAGGGAAAGATGTGTGAAGCAAAAAAACTCCAACTAAAACCACAAAAGAGCCCAGCTCTTAAGTTAACTGCTTGTTTTGAAACAAAAGGGTTTTTTTTTCCAACCTATTTATATCAGAAGACAGAAACCACTATTTATACTTGCCCAAATCAACGCTTCCTCCTCACCCCCAGCTATGCTCAGAGAAAAAACTGTTAACTCAGAATCACAAAAAGAATGGCTCTGTGTTTACTGATGTGATCTGTTCAGCTGGATCAACACCTTTCGTGCAGTCAGAAGCCACAGACCTCTGTCATAAACACAAATTATTCCAGCAGATTCTCAAAACTATTAAGAAAAGGGTTAAATCATATCGTATCACAGACTTGCTTGGGTTGGAAGGGACCTTAAAGCTCATCCAGTTCCAACCCCCTGCCATGGGCAGGGACACCTTCCACTAGACCAGGTTGCTCCAAGCTCTGTCCAACCTGGCCTTGAACACTGCCAGGGATGGGGCAGTCACAGCTTCTCTGAGCAACCTGTGCCCAGCGCCCCACACCCTCACAGTGAAAACACCACCCTTACAGTGAAAAATTTCTCCCTAATATATAATCTAAATCTCCCCTCTTTCAGTTTAAAGCCATTCCCCCTTGTCCTGTCACTACTGGCTCTTACAAAAACCCCTCTCCAGGTTTCTTGTGAGTCCCCTTTAGGTACTGGAAGCTGCTTTAAGGTCTCCCCTGAGCCTTCTCTCCTCTAGGCTGAATAAGCCCCATTTTTCATGAATCTGGAGGCACATGCTAGGGTATTTGTTATTTTATGCTGTGTTCATCTGAAAAATTACTTTGCACACAAATTACTTGAACAGATTTTCTATAGTATTTTGTTTTGTTTTCCATTTTTTCATCTTTCTGTAGAGGCCTCCTGGAGCTTTTTCTGGCAATATATAGCAGGTTTCAAGATGAACTGCTAAAAATATCAGCTTTCCCAATGCTGCTTTAATGCTTTCTTTGAAACATAATGAGTCTACATGTTGTTGTCTGAAAATATACATGAAAAAAAATCAATTATTCACAATTTGCTGGGCAACTGGATGGCTCCCCATGGATCCTGCAGCTTTGTTCTCACTCATTCCTCAACTCAGAAACAGATAACGCAACACAGGTGGCATGATGTGTTCTTCACAGTTACCGCATACAGCGCCAGGAGACTCCTTTCTCCTGGGAGGAGGTCTAGGATGGGTGCTGCAGCTACCTAGCTTTTCCAGCAGAGAAAGGCAGCAGGCTGTTCACACTATCAAAAACAGAAAAATGGGGAAAAGAGATTATTTTAAGAGAAAAATATTTAAAGCCAGCTTCTTATGTGCTAGGGAATTCATAAATTGTGTAAAATGGAGCTTGGGGATTTATGGGAGGAATTGATTGTTATTGTTAAAAGACTGTTATTGTTTGAATTATAACATCTTAAATTCACATTGCTCCTGAGATACAATACCATTTTTCTAGTAAATTTGAGAAATTCTGGAGTTCCTTAAACTAATGCTTGTGGTTGGATAGAGAAAGGATTTTATTTTTTTTTAAATTACATTTTTTTTATTTTTCTTTCAGGGGGATCAGCTGAAAGCTCCTTACTCTGTATCTAAACAGTGGGGCTCTTTCTTCATGGACAGATTGCCAGGCCTGGAAAATGCAGAGGAAACCTTAGTTCGCACATGGTCCTGTAAATGTATTAGCGCTTACAGCACTATTGCAATCCCTAGTCTTGAAGCAATAGCAGGTAAGGAAGATGGCAGTTTTTTTCCTGATGAATGTGTAGTATTCATAGTAATTTTGTAGTACTGTAAATCTATCTTTGAGATTACATGTATCCAAAATACACTCAAAACTACTCTGTTCATTTCACACAACAGTTAATGCCAGTGGCTATTCATTACTTTGATGGTGGTTCTTTTAATAATTGTCTGATAGACCACTTACTGTTTGTCTCTGCAAACACTAGATGTTTAATTTATCCTAGGTTAGAAATAGGATGCAGCATTTAGATTAGTTCCTAAACTAGGTAAGGACTTCCCCACAGTATTTTGCTGTTTCTGCTTTCAATGGTGAGTTACATTAGGAAACAAACACATGCAAAGTTACCTGGGGTTTTTACACGTCCATATATGTTTCTCTCTGGTGTTGCTTGTTATCCTTCTTCAGTCAGCTCGCTTATCCCATTACAGTTGAAAGGGAGATGAACAAACACAAGAATGTAATGAAGCTAAGAATGCCTAGGACCATGCTTTTCTCTCTCTCTCTCTCTTTTAATGTGTGTATTGCTTTTGGAACTGCGTCATTATGGATGGAGCTGGAGCCTAAAACATATTCCTTATTCAGAAGAAAAGGCAATCACAAGCAGTGTCTTGTTCTCCAAGAATTCACCTGAGAATCCAGCTCAGGCTTTCTACCTTCCTACCATCAAAGCTGCATCAAAGGTTCATTTATGGCTGATCTTCTGATCTCCACTAATTTTCAGCCCTGGAGGGGCCATACATTATTTTGGATGGTTCCTAGCAATAGCTGTAGCAGTAATGCTGCAATAACTTCACAACTGCAGTACATATCGTTGGATTATAAAGTGGTGGTGAAGACCCTGTATCTATATGTCCGCAATCATTTTGCCTTGTTGAACTTTATCAGTAGGTCATATCTAAAGGAATAAATTAATTAGGTGCTTAGCTGTATGAAGAACACAGTAAGCATTTAATTTACCAACCCTTCTGTTCAGCATCTGTTGCCTACTTCATGCATAACTCCAAAGAATAAAAAGTTGTTCCGAGAGAGGATTTCAGAGTTGCCCAGCAGTTATTTCTACACCACAACACATGACAGACCCATCCTTTGCAACCGTATTACACACCTGTATGTATACCATGAGGATATCTCAAAGCAGAAAACTCATATTATGCCACAATTTGTTTATGCTTCAGGTATTTGCCATGTTGCAGTCTGTATTTCAGCCTAACGGTACAAAGCCCAAATATACCAGGGTCATTTGCCAAGGGAGAGGTAACTTCTGTAAAATTCCCTTCCAATACCTTTCCCAGAGTCATTCTATAGCTTGCTTTGGAAGCATGGGCCTAGAGGAAACACATGGGTCAGCCACACTGAAACTGCCTCCCAGCCAGCTCCCAGCAACCATAGCTCAGTTTGCAGAGTTAGCAAAGGCTCTAGACCACAAAACATACCA
Source organism: Pezoporus occidentalis (assembly GCF_034315485.1). NCBI lineage: Eukaryota > Metazoa > Chordata > Aves > Psittaciformes > Psittacidae > Pezoporus > Pezoporus occidentalis. The sequence continues at coordinate 6,045,872 of NW_026915713.1, read as the reverse complement.
CCAAGTTTCTAGCTACAGATGAAGGGGTGAGAACTAGAAAGACCTATCTGTGTAAATCAGTGAGCCAGATAGCTGCCTGTCATCAGCACTGGAGCACCTGCAAAGTCTGCTCACCCATTAGAAAGGACACTGTGTGTGCTTCCTCGCTGCGTCAGACTGGTGCTGGGGCAGGGGCCGGTGTCTGCAAAAGCTATCCCTCAGAGCTAAAGTACCGGGGAGAAAACATTTTTAACTTGCAGCTGTGTGCTTGAAAGCAGATTCAAAGATGAAGGTGAGAAAACATCTCTGGCTTCTTACAGAGTGGTATTTCTTGTTTGTTTCTACTGAAGAGCAGGTGTTCATTATTATGGATGTTGAGGAATGCCTGAATCCTCTGGAATACCTTGTCTGACTCCTGTCGCAGCAAGCTGTGAGAGCCCCTGCTTTGCCAAGCCCTGAAGTTTTTGGCTGCAGTTGTAAGTCATAGTTCAACTGCAGCTATTTGGGAATAACTAGCTAAAAGAGATTCAAATGGGTTATGTGAGTTTGATGCGCTCCAGCTTTTCCTTTTCTATTTATCTACTTTAATTACCAGCAGAGGACTTGCCACTGCCAAGCTGCAAAAACACAGGCCTTTCCTCAAGATCCCCCAAGCCCAGACGTGCAGCCAGGCTGCCTGCATGCTGACCCTATGAGCCCAGCTCCCAGCTGCTATAGCCCTGGCAGCCCTGGCCCAACCTGACCCAGCCAAATGAGCTGATGCCTCCCCAGAGGTGTGCTGCAGCCTCCTGTGAGTTATGGGCTCACCAGGGCTTCTCTATCAGCAATGTCTCACCAGGCTTTTGTACATCTATGTGAGTGATGGGAAGTGCCACATACAATTCAATATCCCAGCAGTTTACACTCTGCAGAAATATTTGGTGAAAGGCAGACAATTACTGCTGTGCTAACTTTAAAACTGGTTCATGTTGTTTGGATGCAACATATATCTGTGCATAAAGAACAGCTTGTTTTACTTCTCAAGAGACATTTTTCATTGAAAAAAACTACTCCAAAAGCTATTCAATGTTATTCAATACTAGCAGTGTTTTACAAAAATAACTCACTGTCATCAAAGTTCATAGGAGAATTCTTTTGAGAGAGTTATTAGAAATTCATTTTCAGTAATAAAACCCTTCATGCCTGTTTCCATTTTTTTAAATAGAGGAAATATGTCAAAAAAATAAACTGGAGATCTGGGTTGAGAAGTTGCAATAGAAACATCTTAGACGGTTCTCTTCTTTCACCAAGATGTTGTAAACTTGGTGCAGATGCCTCTGATAGCTCACCAGAAGAATTTATACATGTAACTAATCTGATGCAAAGAGCCTTGTAGGAAAAGGGTTTCACAGGGAATGCTGCTGTTGCAGTTTTGGCCATTCAGAGTATAAAAGAACAGAGCATATACACAATATGTATATGTAATTAGGAAAAGACAATTTTGTGAAAAATAATCTAATCCATTCTGGATTAGCTTTCTGTGCTCATGAATGTAGTCATTCTTCTATCTTCTGTCGTCATCTTTACTTAAAAATTCAATATCTGACTCAAAAGGTGTTTGCGTTCAAAGATGCATCAGAAATTGTGAACTTTAATCTCACCTCTGGCAAGGAAAGTATTAGTGGGATTGCAGATTATTGTGTCATAATCATCTAAACTCCCCTGACAGTCCCTGAACGGGAATCGGCATTCTCCTTGTGCATGAAAAAGGACGTTTTGTTTATTGTTAGAATTGCCCAAAGGACAGAAAGGATCCTCTATAATACCTTCTGTGTACCTTCCTTAGTTCAGAGTGGAAATCAGATAAAGGTCAATCAGATGATGTCATTTAAGACATTATCACCTTGACATTAAGGTGACACTAGAAAGGTTTAACTGAAGAGTAACATTATGGATATATCTTTGTAATTGTAGGAGAAGATGAGTTAAGCTGAAAGTTTCCTAAATATTTTGCAAGTCTTCTATGAGCTAATTCTCCTTACCCACTTTCAGTAAGCAGGGAAGTTTTTCCAAGTATTAGAAAACTGATGAGTTCATGATTATATTGACAATACATGGTTACTGAAGTAGTAGAAGCCAATGCCCCTACTCCTGTGTATTCTGCATGCCTTGATCACACATCCATTCCTTGACATTTCTGCTGTTGAATCTCGCCTCATTTACAGCTCGCTTACAGATTTTGACCATTTTCAAGCACAGTGAAAATTCCAAAACAGGATCCATTACCATGGGAATGTTACGTTCAAGCTCACATATGGAAATCAAATATGTGGGGGTCTGTCTGAAAAATGACATTTTGCATAAATCAGTTTCTAATACATCCTCCTCCACTTCAAAGACTTTGGTATGAGCTGTCCATGAGAGAGGTTATCTACCATTCCTGAATAATCTGAACTTTACTTTCTTTTGCACTGTAGCCATCTGATCAAATTTCCAGATACCTATGTAAATGATTATATGTCCTGCATCACATAGGAATTCCAACAATAATTACAAAAGATCTCCCTGATTTACAAAGTAGATCAAATCTACATAATCTCTTATTTACTAAGCAAATTTTTGTAGGAAAAAGTTGGTAAAATAAACGATAGCTGGTGCTATCATTGCAGATGGGTATTGGTTAAACAATTCTTTAATTCCAAAATTGATACATATATTTCAAGCTAATGATTTTCATTTAAATCTCATTATGGCTGGTATTTTTATAAAAGTACCACTTCAAAAAATTCCATGATGGTTAACTGGAATTTCAGAGCTTATGGGGGAATTTTAATAAGTTAGGATTTTTTTCTTCATTGCAAAGAAAAGCTTAAGTGGAGTCTAAATCCTAATAAGGAGAATAGCAAAAAAAAAAACCTCTTTTAAATTTCATGATTGTTACTTAACCTGATCTCCTGAACTTGTCTCATAACCTCTGAATTGTGAGGTTTGTCATAGGGTTAAAAATTACTGCAAGCAAGTATAGGGGATTGAGCAAAGTTGCAAGTCTCTTGAGTTTCAGAGAAGAATTAGTTCAATGGTAAATGTGCTGTGGAGACAGAGCTTATTCCATCTTGGTGATTTGATAACCAAGCTTGTGTCATGCATGAGGGTAATGCAGTCTTCTCAATCTCGCATGCTGTATGAAATCTTATCATGCTTTGCCCATACAGGTGCATTAGTTTTTCTTCACACCTTATTATTATTTCAGTTAGTTAGTACAAGAGAAAAATCTCCATTATAATTCACCAAAGCTGTCTCTTTAAAGACACTTAAGCGATTTGTACGCTGACACTTTCTGCAGGAGTTTGAGTCGTCAGACTGCTTGCTGTATAAATATAATGATAAAATTGCCAGTGAACCATGGCAAAGAAGTTCATGTTTCTGCGTAGAGTTGCAAAGTAATCTGCACAGTGGAAAGCCCAAGGAAGCTGTGGCTGGGGCACCAGCGCTGGCAACTCATGGGCTGCAGATAGCTGGGTTGCCCATCACAGATCAACTACAAATGGCAAACTTCAGGCTCTTTCTTAAACATGTATTTTAAAGGTGAATGCCCTTGAATCAACTATTACTATGATTCATGGATTTCACTAATCATGTAGGTGCATATTACTTCTATATCCTGAAGATATAGATAATTATAGTTGAAGATTAAAATCACCCATATTTTAATACATTAGTAGTATATTTTTCATTGACATTACATCATTTAAAGTCAAATCCTGCTCCTGTTAAATTAGGGTTTCCTGTAACAAGAGTGATAACTCTGTGTTCTTAATAATTCAAATAATACAATAATAGCATAGAATTTCCTTAAATGTATAAAACTATCTGTATTATACATTACTTGTTAATTAGCAGTAACCTGTTCTATTTAATACCTTGTCTTAAAACCATGCTTTTACTTAGCAGCTACAATGTAAAAAGGTATCTATGCGATATCATCTAAAGACTAAGTTTATCAAAATGCTCTGAAGATTTAAACTGCTTTGGGGCTTAGCTGCTGTGAATAGTAGTTGCTATTAAAAGTCCAAAGAGGTCATTTTTATAATGAAACTTTTTATGCAAGAAATACGTTTTTTCCATTTGGTGAAAATCGGTATACATATACAGCAACAACATTTCTGTAGTTTTCTGGTTCTGAGTCTTTGATGCGAGTGAAAAAAACAGGTAGCAAAGATAAGTTACTAGAGAGAAGATACATGTTCTGAACGTATTTACAGCATCTTTCTCTAAGTTGAAAAGTAAGTTGAAAAGCAAGTTGAAAAGCATCAGATAATGTAAATCCTAGATCTTTGATCCAGGACACTAGTTTCAGTGTTCTTCATTTAACAGAAAGAAAAACGTACTCAACAGAACAGACAAATAGAATGCATTTCTTTTTTTCAGCTGCAAAATATAACTGAAACCAACAGTCAGCTGCATTTCAACCATAACAAATTATTATTCAGTAAATAAGAACTAGCTTATAAAAACTCTTCATGACCCAAAGGGTCTGAGACCCCAGCTTTTCCAAAGGACTTGACTCCTTGGTAGTAATTTTCAACACAGAAAGGACAGCTTTCAGTGTACTACAGTTTGATCAGCCTTTCTGTCCTCCTCCAGAAAGGTGTACTGACTTGTGCCCCTAAAGGCTGTGTCAAATGATGCAGAACCCGAAAGATTACTTCCTAGCCAATAACTGACAGAAATGTTCCTGCCATCGTTACTCTGCTCTGTGAGATGTCAAAGTACAGCTGCGTCTAAAAGATTAAAGGGAGAACTCATGAGCAACTCATTAAGAAAGGGTTTTAAAGTTATCCTTCAACTCAGGCAGCATAATTTCATTTGCAGGCTGTAATTATAGCTATAATTGGGGTTTGACTAGATCGCTGACTTATGAGGTGGGTTTACATCACTTCTTTAAAAACACTGGCTGGTAATACGAAGTGTTGGTAATTTTTAAGTGTGAAAAATGTGGAAATAGGTAAGTCACCAAGTATTAGAAATATTGGAAATATTTCTTTGACCAGGCTGGAATTTTACACAACCTGCAACCTCACATGTACAACAAAAAGTTGCTGGCAGCATTTATGTACTCTGGATTGGTGCCTAATATATTCCCTCTGGATTTAGATAGTAAAACACACCAAGAAACGCAATAGAGGCTTAATGTGTCTCTGTGTGTGGCTTTTTACCTTAAGGTAACCAATGTTTGTAAACCATCCGAAGGGAAAAGAATAGGGAAAAGGAAAGAAAGCATTTGTTTTACAAGAGAGGGAAACATGACAACATTAACCCAAGTTTGAAGAGTAAGATCTTGGTGAGTTTACCTCAAAATGAAAGTAAAGGGGTGTATCATCACTGCATTTATCTTAATATAGCCCCTGCACAGTCTCAAATGCAACTTATTTCTTTTTCTTAATCAATCAGAAATACCTGGCATCTCAAACAATCGCTTTTCAGGCTAACTTCTTCAATTTACCTCAGAAGACCTTCCCACAGCTCTTAGATCCAGGATGAGTCATTCCAACAGAAATTAATTAACAGATTCCTAAAAGACTAACACCTGCTACTAGGATCTTGGCATTCTCCTAGGATTTCTTTTAGATTATGTCTTCATCTAAATATTTAAAAATATTATGGTCCAGTTTTTTCTTTTGATCAGTTCCAGATCAAGCAGAGAACCACACAGTGCTATCTTCTCCAGGGATCACAAAAAAAATAACCATTTAAACTAAAACGAAAATGAGAGAAATTTCTCTCACGTACAGATAATGTTTTCTTTCACAAACACAAAACAGCAAAGGAATTTCTAAGATTTTCCTTTGCTGCAGACTCTGTCAGGCTCAGATGCAAGTATAGTGCATGCCTTGTGCACAGCTGTTCTGTTCAAGCCAGAGTCAGCAGTCCTTTCCGCATAGGGTAGACCCAAAGTAACGCTAATTGTTACTCCCAAGATAATTGGGTGAAACTGCACACTACAGGCAATTGCAACAATGGCATGGTCTTTCCATCCCCCAGGCACTCATCCCTCTGCAAAACTCTTACAGTGAAGCTGCCACTCCACATCTCCCCACCGTTTGCCACTTCAGTTTTCTCCAATGTCATAATCTTCCATGTTACATACATCAGAATAGTAACCAGTGATAAACCCCAGTGGCAGTGAAGATCTTCCTCAGCCAACATCATGCTACAAATGTCTACTGGCAGATCCACAGGCAGGATCTCCAACCAATACACCTGTGTTGGCAAAAGCTCCCATGGAAGTGCAGTTAAAGCAGCAAACCTGCATTTTCACTGAGGCTAGTTTTAGTCTTTATTCCTTTATTCCAGGATGCCCAGGAATTTAACTGGAAGAAAAAAAAAGAAAAATGCCTTCCCTCTAAAGAGCTTAGTTAATTGGCTTTATTCCTAGATACCCAGAAATAAACTGCACTGGCTCATATCACAAATTACATGCAAACTCAGGAGTTTTAGCAGCTTCCTTCTATAAGGCATACCTGTGCTGAACAGTCCCCCCTTTCCCATACAACACTGCACAGATACCCTTCCTCCTCCTCCTCTCTAACCTTTGAGTTGCAGAGTGTGTAGACAGCAGTAGACTTTCATGTAATTGATAGAAGGAACACTTTCCTTTTGTTCAGTATTTCAGGAGCTTTGTTTTAGTACAGCAAACATCTGACCTTCTGTTTAGGATAATCAGCCGTAGAAGTTTTGCTAAAAATAACTGCTATCAGATAAATTTACTTGTGACCTTGGGTATTTTTCCTTTTTACCGCTAGTCTGCTCGCTCACACTCTGAGCTCTTATTTCTTTGACTGTTACGAAGTAGAAATGGGTCAGGAGATAAACACATTGAGTATTCAGACAAACCCAACACCCATTATCATTTACTTGCAGTAAATGGTCAACAGTGCAGCCAGACTGGTGAGCTCCCCTGCAGCAGCTGTGCTTACAATCACTGTTAAGAAATTATTATTAGAAATTGTTACCATTAAGAAATTCGTATTTTCCTTCTTCTTCATTAGCAACCTTGAAATACAAGGAAACATGTATGATAAAGATACTAAGCGAATGTAAATTACTGGAATTCCTTTAAAAGGGGAATTGATGCTGACTGACAGTGCCTCTGCAGTCACGCCACCTGGATGCTGAGCTGTAAGATGGAGCTCTGTCTGCTTTCTGAGATTTGCCACAATTAAGCAGTTTAAAGATTTTTCAAGTTAAAACTTGGGTTTCACTAATGAGGTTTTAGTTTTCTTCCCTGTGCCTTTTCCTTGGTGATAAATGGGAGGATATATCTGAATTCACTTAAGAACATAATCCTGCTGTTTACTGGAAGGTCTCTGCAGGGCCTGGCTCCAGCCCTGCTGACTGCAGATTTCAGTGAGGGGAGGGGAGTTCTGCTTTCTGTAGGGCTTCTCACTCGTCATAGGGATGCTGCTGTGGTGTCATGCTTAAAAAATGTTGGCTTTGCTTTTGTTGGTCAATATTGCAAAATGTTTCCTGACATTTCTGCTGTGCATTTTGGGAGAAATCTGTTTCAGTCTTGGACTGTGCTTTTACTTGAAAAAAATGCCTTTCATCTAAAAAGCTGGGTTAAGATTTTATTTGCTTAATGTATTGGTTTGTTCAGGGAAATCTCAAAAAAAAAAAGAGAAAAGATTAGAAGTGAGCATTGAGTTTATCAAGCAGGCCTGTGTCTGGATTAGATTATAATTGTCTTCCATTCAGTTACTCAAATATTTTCCTGATCACTCATCGAGAATATTACATTTTCCCTTCTTCTTGTGGTTTCCTTTTCCTTCCTTCTGGCTGGAACTCTGATTTTACTTCTGATAAAACCTTGTGGCTTTCATTTACTTGGCTTATGCTAACTGAACAGCACACAGAAACCGAGATGTTGTCAACTCAATAACTGTGAAATAAACCCATCCGTAACACCTAAACAGATGTGTGGATATGGTTATACATAAGCATCAGAGCACAATGTTTTAACTAATGTCACTTAATACCTAGGTCTGGATAACTGGAACACAGCAGCTGGAACACAGTTACTGACAGTGGTTGCTGTTTAAATATCATCATTGCCATTTTATTTACACTAAGGCTGCTGGAGTCCTTTAGGCAAGGTAGGGCAGGGCAGGACTCCTGCTTCTGAGCTCAGGCTACACTATATAACCCAGGAGGGTTGAGCAAGCTCTTGGGAAATGCTAATAATCCTGAATGGTCACTGCAAAAGAAAAGAAGTGGTTTTCATCACTCACTTGCACTCAGGCTCTGGAGTGGGAGCAAAGAGAGGAATGGGACTGAAACTCAGGGTGATACATCTAATACTTGACATTTCTGTAGATCTAGAAAGGGACCTAGACCTTGAGACCCTCCATGTCCTACTTCTCAAAGTCTACAGCTCTAAAAGTATAGAGCCTATGTGTCTTGGGAACAAAATAAGAATTGCCTACATGACAGAAAAATTCTGGAATTGTGCTGAAGCAATTGGGTAGAGCCAGCTAGTTAATTCTACCAGCCTCAAGCTGTTTAGTTTGTTCAGGGTTGTTGTTTTGGGTTTGGGGTTGGTTGTTTTTTTTTAGGATAGTGGCAATATTGGATGAGTTTTGTGCTGAATTTATCATCAGTGTAGGTTAGGACCAATTAGAGCCTCGCTATCAAATTATCTCTCAGAGAGGACTGGATATCTGCCCACTACCTACTTTAGGACTTTTCTATCAGGGTTAGCTGGGATGCAGGTGCCAAGATGCAGAGGTCTACCATGACAGCAGCAGTTCTGAGCATGCACAGTAGCAGAACCTGAAGAAATTTACTGGCAAAACCACAGGGAAACAAACAACTTGGAAATAAGCAACATTTGTTTGTTGGTTGTTTTTTTTTTCCTGAGACTGCTTTTATTATCAAGTACTGTATCTTATTTTTTGCATGCGTTTGCATCAAGCTGTGGCCTGTGCGAGCATGTCAGTTTAGTGAAAATGGAACTGCTTATTTCTTCATGTCTGCAGTGATACTATGGATTAAGACCAGATATTAAATTAATTGCTGCTATGTCCAGAAGGCAGACTGCAGACCTGTATCACTGTTTTTTGTTGATGAGACAGTATTGTTGCACCCAGTGACACCACTGCTGTTTACATCAAAAGAAGATGGATTGAACATTGCTGTACATTTCAAATGATACTTTTGCAATCCAGGGTGACTGCATTTTGTTTTAAGTTGAAAAGTTTTCAAAAAACTTAGTTTAAATGAGCAGTCTTCATCTATGACAGTTTCTGGATTTTCTGTTGTTTTTTTTTTAATATATAGATTTTACATTCCCCCAGTAAAAACCAAATAAATATTAATTTTATCCCTCTATTCTTCACATTATTCATAGCATCATAGAATCACAGAATGCTTAGAGGTGAAAGGGACCTTAAAGATCATCTAGTTCCAACCCCCAACCACTAGACCAGGTTGCTCAAAGCCCCATCCAACCTGGCCTTGCACACCGTCAGGGATGGGGCAGGCACAACTTCTCTAGGCAACCTGTGCCAGTGCCTCACCACCCTTATAGTGCAGAATTTTTTCCTAATACCTAATCTAAATCTCACCTCCTTCAATTTAAACCCATTACCCCTTGTCTTATCCTTCTCCAGATTTCTTGTAGACCCGCTTTAGGTATCGTAAGACTGCTATAAGGTGTCCCCCCACTGTGTTTTTATTTATAGTCGTTAACTAAGATTCCAGGTATCTCTTTCTGATCAGTCCAGATTTTATCAGAAATCAAGCAATAATATAAAACATTGCATGTTCTGGGCAGAGCAGATGCAACAGATGCAGCAAATAAAATCACTGCTGAAAAGAAAATGGAAATACGTGAAGATTTTTCCTATGTGAGACATAAAATCTGCTTCATAGGTGAAGAATAGTGTCAGGTTCATGCTTCATGCAATTTTCAGGGATGCCTTGGGCAACATTTTTAAACATAAGTACCTTCTGGTCATCTTCCAAAGTCAGCTTGCTCAGACAAAAGCAATATTTAAATGGATAGATTGGGGTTTGAATATGTAAAAAGGTAATTATTCTCTTTTGGAGTCTTATGCATTGTCTATTGTCACTATGCACTGTGTTTGGTGTTTAAACTGATTGTGTAAAGCTAATTTCACAGGAAATATCAACAAAATGACCATTTTGATCCAAATGGTTCTTCTTTTCAGCATAAGCAACTCTGCAGCAAGTCTGCCCCATTTGTGCTTCTCTTTGGTTAAACTACTCTTGGGAGACTCCAGACTGCTAGACTAAAAAGCTAGTGAAAGGTTTTATATAAAAATAACTGTATGGCATGTGTTTTTATAGCTCATAAAGATACTCAGAAATACTTGCTTTCTTTTTCATTATTATTTGTTATTTTGGAAACCTTTGTTTTAAACAGAGCTGTCATAAATAGACTCAGCAGCCAGTAAATCCACTGGGCCTTCACAGACTAGAAAAACATCTGCCTGTTGTGCTGTGCTGGACTCCAACAATGAGAAAATGTACTCTGACAAGCTGAAGTAACCCACTTAATAAAGCGTAATTTACTTCCAATCAAGTCTCCTCCCAGTCGTACTTCATTCCAGCCTCTATGTGATTTTTCAGCTGGATCTAAATACTAATTTGCTTGCTTTAGTTAGGTTTAATATGGCTTTAAAGCTGCAGACCTGGATGCTGTCCTGGTGCCTGCCTGTGAATCACTTGTGAGACAGACCTGAACTTCCTGTTGTTTGTGCCAAAACTGCTTAAGATCGTGTTTTCTGTTTCACAACTGCTGCTGAATTAAAAAAAAAAAATAAAAAAAAAAAAAGAATTGTAGCACACTGAGAGGCTGTTATCACCCCAAACATACTCCAAAGTAAAAAGATAACAGTTGTCATTAATAAATTACTGTTCAGATGAGCTAAGTAATCGTTTTTATCTTTTGCTTCTAAACAGACAAGCTGGAGAGGAGCTAACCATTTTTTTGGCTTTTTGTTTGGTTTAGGGTTTTTTTCATTTATTCTAAGGGTGATTGTTTTGTGAATGAAGTCTCATTTGTGTGGGGCTTTAATTTGGTTTCTTGAACTTTGAATACGAGGTGAGCATGGGAAGTATCAGTTTTCTGGCTGTGAAGGTGGGTGGGTCACTGCTGGCAGCAAAGTTTTTTTAAAAAGGTACAGAAAAGAAAGCTTTGACTGTTCAGAACTATTTTAATGCATTCAGTGTTCTTTACAAACTGGAAGTGATGAGTACACCAGGTTACAAGTGCAGATTTCTAAGAATTAATACAAAATAATGTTGTTAACACTGGACTGCAGGAAGGTCTAAGAGCGGGTGCCTTTGGGGAATTTTGCTATAATAACCAAAACCAAACCCAACCGAAAAAACCAAACAGACTTTTTTGTTTTAAACACAGCCCTCTTATGAGTAGATCGCTGATTTCTAGAGAAAGGTGACAAATTGAAGTATGAATGTAAAAGTGTTCTAGTGGGAAAAGGCCATCTAGGCTCAATGAAGATTTTTGTTTACTTTTCCAGCATTAGTTAAATCATTTTCTATGACTAGCATTATTTCAGCAATCAGGGAACTGAATATCCTTTGCTGCAGTTGAGTAAACTCTTAAAGTCCATCCTTTGGACAGCTGAACACATCCGGTAAATATGTAATCACACAATCTGATTGAATTCTAAAGCTAGTGAGCAAACAGCTCAAGGTCTTAAGAAGTGCTGCTATTCACTACAGGCTTATTTTTTATGTGATATGGGTTGTGTTGCTAATCAGATGTGGTATGTTTCTGTCTTTCAGATTTACCACTGGATTATAGATTTACACGATTTTCCTCAAATAGGTCAGCAACTGCTGGATACTACCCAAGGCCTCCAAGAGTGATGCTGCCAAGTGAGGAGTCAGTGACTATGAAATAGGTTGCCAGCTTTTTCCTTAAATAACCCTGTGGCCCTTACTTAGACTACTGTCAAATGCTAATTGGTGAAAATGCTGTGTGATGCTTCATAAAATAGAATGATGGATTAAAGCAGACTCCTGTGTAGACCTTTGTTTCACTTGTTTCTCTAGTCCATCCGGAACAGGTGAGCAATGCATTCTTGTCCAAATCTTCCAATCACCTTTTGCAAAGTGCTATTGGCTTTTTGTATGCACTGCCCAAAGCCTTCAAGAAATGTAATAATAATAACTCATCCCAAGTTACATTCTACAACTTCAAGGACATTTTTGCTACCATCCCTATGCAGATGTGTTGGGGGAGGGGGGCATCATTCCATCCCAGCACACCCAGTTAGTTGCCAGAACCTGTAATAAATGCTTGGAGCACTGTAGAGATATCCCAGCCACTCCAGCCAATGAGCCGGCTTCATTTGGAGCTCTGCTCAGATGCCTCTGCACAAATGCCCGTAGCATGGGGAACAAACAAGAGGAATTAGAGATGTGTGCACGTCTATGGGGGTATGATATAATAGGCATCACAGAAACATGGTGGGATGGCTCCTGTGACTGGAGTGCTGGAATGGAAGGTTACAGGCTTTTTAGAAAAGACAGGCCTGGCAGGCAGGGAGGGGGAGTTGCCCTTTATGTTAGGGATAGGCTGCAGGGTATGGAACTCTGTCTGGGGACAGGTGAGCAGTCCACAGAGAGTTTGTGGGTCAGGGTTAAAGGGAATATAGCTATGGGAGACATTACTGTGGGGATCTGTTACAGACCGCCTGATCAAGGAGAACCTCCGGATGAAGCACTCCATAGACAGATAGGAAAAGCCTCATGCTCACAGGCCCTTGTTCTCACGGGTGACTTCAACCACCCTGACATCTGTTGGAAGGACGGTACGGCCCAGCACAAGCAATCCAGGAGGTTCCTCTACTGTGTGGAAGACAACTTCCTTCTGCAAGTAATAGGGGAGCCGACAAGGAGAGGTGCCATGCTTGACCTCGTGCTCACCAACAGGGAAGGGCTTGTTGGACGTGTGACACTCCAGGGCAGCCTTGGATGCAGCGATCATGAGATGCTCGAATTTGAGATCCTCAGGACAGTGAGAAGAGCGTGCAGCAAGCTCACTGCCCTGGACTTCAAAAGAGCAGACTTTGGCCTCTTCAGGAACCTGCTTCGGAAGGTTCCATGGGATACAGCCCTAGAGGGCAGAGTGGCCCAAGACTGTTGGTTGATATTCAAGGATCACCTGCTACAAGCTCAGGAGTGTCGCATCCCAACTAGAAGGAAGTGCAGCAGGAGGGCCAGGAGACCTCCTTGGATGGATAAGGAGCTGCTGAGGAAAATTCAATTAAAAAAAAAAAAAGGCTTATAATAAGTGGAAGCAAGGACAGGTGGCATGGGAAGAGTACAGGGATGTCGTCTGGGAAGCTAGGGACCAGGTTAGGAAAGCTAAGGCTCAGTTAGAATTAAACTTAGATAGAGGTATTAAAGGTAACAGGAAGGGATTCTACAGGTACATAGCAAAAATAAAACAGACTAGGGAGAATGCAGGCCCCCTCAGGAAGCTCTCAGGAGAGCTGGCTACACAGGATTTGGAGAAGGCTGAGGTTCTGAATGACTTCTTTGCCTCGGTCTTCACTGGCAAAGGCTCTGACCACACCACCCAAGTCTTGGAAGGCAGGTGCAGGGACTGTGAGAATGAAGACCTTGCGCCCACTGTAGGAGAGGATCTGGTTCGAGACCATCTTAAAAATCTGAACGTGCACAAGTCCATGGGTCCTGATGAAATCCATCCGTGGGTCCTGAAGGAGCTGGAGAATGGAGTTGCTAAGCCGCTGGCCATCTTATTTGAGAAATCATGGCAGTCAGGTGAAGTTCCTGATGACTGGAAAAAGGGAAATATAACCCCCATTTTCAAGAAGGGGAAAATGGATGACCCGGGGAATTACAGAGCAGTCAGTCTCACCTCTGTGCCTGGCAAAATCTTGGAGCAGATTCTCCTGGAAGGCATGCTAAGGCACATGAAAATCAACAAGGTGCTTGGTGACAGCCAGCATGGCTTCACTAAGGGGAAATCCTGCCTGACCAATTTGGTGGCCTTCTATGATGGGGCTACAGAACTGATGGACAGGGGTAGAGCAGTTGATGTCATCTACCTGGACTTGTGCAAAGCATTCAACACTGTCCCACACGGCATCCTTGTCTCTACATTGGAGCGACATCAATTTGATGGATGGACCACTCGGTGGATAAAGAACTGGCTGGATGCCCGCACACAGAGTTGTGGTAAATGGTTCAATGTCCGGCTGGAGACCAGTAACGAGTGGCGTCCCTCAGGGATCGGTGTTGGGACCGGTCTTGTTCAACATCTTCATCGCTGACATGGACAGTGGGATTGAGTGCGCCTTCAGCAAGTTTGCCGATGACACCAAGCTGTGCGGTTTGGTTGATACACTGGAGGGAAGGAATGCCATCCAGAGGGACCTGGACACGCTTGTGAGGTGGGCTGATGCCAACCTCATGAAGTTTAACCATGCCAAGTGCAAGGTCCTACACCTGGGTCGGAGCAATCCCAGGCACAGCTACAGGTTGGGCAGAAAAGAGATTCAGAGCAGGCCTGCAGAGAAGGACTTGGGGGTGTTGGTTGATGAGAAAATGAACATGGGCCGGCTTCAGTGCGCGCTTGCAGCCCAGAAAGCCAACCGTATTCTGGGCTGCATCAAAAGGAGCGTGACCAGCAGGTCGAAGGAGGTGATCCTGCCCCTCTACTCTGCTCTCTTGAGACCTCACCTGGACTATTGTGTGCAGTTCTGGTGTCCTCAACATAAAAAGGACATGGAACTGTTGGAACAAGTCCAGAGAAGGGCCACGAGGATGATCAGGGGACTGGAGCACCTCCTGTATGAAGATAGGATGAGAAAGTTGGGGCTGTTCAGCCTGGAGAAGAGAAGGCTGCGTGGAGACCTCATAGCAGCCTTCCAGTATCTGAAGGGGGCCTATAGGAATGCTGGGGAGGGACTTTTCATTAGAGACTGTAGTGACAGCACAAGGGGTAACTGGTTAAAACTTAAGCAGGGGAAGTTTAGGTAGGATATAAAGAGGAAATTCTTTACTGTAAGGGTGGTGAGGCACTGGAATGGGTTGCCCAGGGAGGTTGTGAATGCTCCATCCCTGGCAGTGTTCAAGGCCAGGTTGGACGAGGCCTTGGGTGATATAATTTAGTGTAAGGTAAGGTGTCCTTGCCCATGGCAGGGGGGTTGGAACTAGATAAGGTCCTTTCCAACCCTAACTATTCTATGATTCTAAAGTAATACTACCACAAGCCCAGAAAAGACATGAACCAGATGCTCGACCATATTTCATTGAGTTACCTTGGACAGCCCAGGTTATCACCATAGATCAGTGTTTTACAGGTTCTGAGGAATTTATTCTCCAACTGTAACTATTCTTGGAGATAAAGAAAGACTGAGGCCCACATAGGAAGATGCATTCATACCCAGAAAGAGACTTGAATGTGATTTAGGCAACTAAATGCAGACTGATAGTCCTGAAAGCCTTTGTCAAAGTGCATAACCACTATTCAACAGTAAGGTTCCCTACATGCCTTTTCCTCCTTTAGTCTTCAGTACCTCGAGTACCTTCAGAGCTCTTCTGCAGAAAGAGAGAAACCTCAAGTGGAGTGGATTCAAACCCTTATTCTCCACCTCCCTGGGAAACCCTTCCAAGAGCAGGAAGGATATAGCACCCAGTTATATAGAGCCATCTTTGCTAAGTACAGCCTCGGCCCAGAAGAAAAGCAAGACTGAAAGCGTAAGCTGGATATGTGCTTTCTTACCAGCTAATTTAAGTAAAAAGGAATCCTGTTCTCTGTGGGTTCAGTTCCAAAGACTTGTTCTCCAGCGCTTTGGACAGGGAGCCTTTGGTAACTTATACAGGGTAGCAGATGCAAAACCATATCAAAGATACTTGTTTAGTCAGCAGTTTTGGCACACTAGGGTGGCAGACTTTGGGATAAATTTCCCTCAAAGTTTAAAGAACAACAAACAGAAAATGTATTTTCTTGTTTTCAAGAGAATTTTCTTTCTTAGGCCTAGAAAATTATTAGAATGGATTTAACTTGTGTTAGCACTCAATTTATGTCACCGCAGCTCACTCTATATTTTTGCAGGCTCACCAGTTAAAATATCTGATGTGAGAATCAGACACAGACACCATTCCATCTCATTTCAGAGATACAAGCTTTTGTGTCCGTGTCTTTCTTCCTACCTTTACATAGGATGTTATTTTTACATTCTTGTAGTCCAGTATACTTACAAGTAATGTGCAACATTTCCACTTTAACATTAAGCATCATTTTTTGAAAGGGAAACATAAAAGAGGAAAAAAATTGAAAAAAACTTTCCTTAAAAGGAAAAGGTGAGTGAGGAAGAGAAGTGGAAGAGCCATTCCCCTCCACAAAAAGTATAGGCTGAAAATATTTGACTTAAGAAGGTAACAATAACTAATACTTGAGTCTATTGTGGAATTTTCTAATTATCATTGATGTTTTGGGCAGCAGATCTGGGTCATGACAAAGACATGATTTGTATTAAGCAGAGAGATACCCAGAATAAAATCTCAGATCCCTGATTACAGCATCATTTGAAATTCTAACCTGAGTCAAGTAATCCTCTACAAATAATATTATGTACCCTCACACTTTTCTTGTGTTGAATTTGGAACTGATTTCTTTAGGTTGGAGATTTTTTCCTTGGGGTTTTTCTCAAGAAAATTAATTAAAATTGAATCAATAAAAGTGAAAATCATCTAAATAGTTCTTGGCTTCTTGGTGGAGAAGCAGTATTTTCTTTAATGTAAAGGTGACTGATTCTAAGGACAACCTGAACACAAAGCTCACCAGAAGAAAGATATATTCAGACTTGCTCAAATGGGAGGTGATAGTACCCATTTCTGACAAAGGCTGTCATAGGCCAGTTGCATTTGCTGCAGGAAGAACCACACAGTAGCAGAGAAAGAAGTGGCTAACAGAAGGCTAGTATAAGCATGACTTATGTGCCACCACAGCCTGTGGTTGCAGGAAGACTAAGGAAGAGTAATTGAAGCATTTGTGCAGAAAACAGAGCTCAGGTGAAATCATGACTGAACAACTCTTGCTAACAACTCCTCTTATTCAAGAATCTCTGAAAATTATACAGGTCTTTCTTACTACAAAGCAGAGGTTGGCAGTGGACAAATCTTAGGAGGGCAGTCAGTGCTGTGGAATGGGAGAGCTGTTGGAACTGGAAGTGTTGTGAAGACCAGGGAGAAGAAATGCACATGGCAGACAATTGGTGGAGAGCTTGCCATATTTAACATGACACTGTAAGGACACCATCGTTCCTTCTTCCTTTGTTTTTTTAACCCCTGGAAATCTCTGAAATTTCTTGGATTCTGTTGTAAGAGGTCATTGACAGAAAGATCACTGAAGTGCGTGCAAAACTGTCTTGAGTATCAGCAGGGAGACAAAGTTAAGATTCATTAAAATCACTGTGTCTGGCTACATAGCCCTGACAGCCACAGTTTTTCTTAAAAGCAGAAATGAATACTGAGTCTCTTTTGGTATCTGTTTTGGTATAAAGCACATGTGTCTGAATTTTGACATAAAGAGATATATTTATGAAAAAAAAATATATATATACATGTTCTCTGAATTTGCTTTATAGCTGAGCAGCAAAAAGAAAAAAGGTAGACAAGGTCATCACAAAGCAGTGCAAGGAAAGGTTCATGCTATAGCCCTGAACAAAGCAAAACTTGACCCACCCATAATGAGATACCTAAATCAACCAAAACCTGGTATAAATTAATGCCTTTAGTAAATGAATACCTTTAATACCTATAGGGAAGACAGCTTTGAGGCAAAGCAGAGTTCATGGCAAGTGTTCCCTGGATAGGGCTTGTTCCTGGAAACTAAAGGCCTCTTAATACCCAGTGAGTGAAAGATAAATAAACAATTGCAGATCGCTTATCCATGGTAGATGTGGGGCACTGCTGGACTCAGGCCTTTGGGGCTGGTGTTTCCGTGGGCTGCTAGGGCTCTCCAGCTCATCTGAGTCCCAGATGTGTGATACTGCAGCAGCGCTGGAGTGGTTCCTAAGGGAATTCCCCGGAAAATCTGACTGATGATGGGTACCAGGAAGCAGCATCCCCAAAACTGGTTTAAATCTGGGTAAGTAGCAAACAGCTGTTGTCCAGCCCGGCATGACAGCTACTGGGGGAAAAAAAAAGCCATGCAAAACAGGGCTGCAGTATCACAAAAAGGTGAGTTCATACACAGATGTGACAGACACAGCTTTTGGGATGAGGAAAGTCTTCAGTGCTCCAGGCAAAGTGGCTGGACCAGACCTCCAGTGTCCTCGGGCTTAAGACACTGTGTAGCCACTGATCTCACCTGTCCCCTGCCATGACCCATAGTGCTCCAAATGTTACCTGCATTCAAGTAAATAACCTTTAGCCCTGCCCACGCTGCCTGGCATGATGTTTTATAGTAGCAGTTGGCTATAACAACTGACGACAGCATGACTGTTTCATTATGACAACGGAAAACCATGCCTGCCATGTCCTCCTAGGTCGCACTCTGCCAGCAGCTGTATAGGCTGTAAGGTTTTTAACAACCTTTTTGGCAGATACTTTAGAAATTGAAGAACTGTAACATACCTCACTGGCAAATTGGACATTACTTACCAGCTTCTGTATTGTAACATTGGATGCAGAAAATCACCTACCGCACACAATACACAACACTGATCTTTCTTTGAGGGAAAATAAACTCTGTCCCAGCTCCAAGTCAGAGTCTAGCACACTCTAGATCGGATCTGGCTATAGCCAGGTTGCAAACCATGTAATCATCAGTAAAAGCTGTCTTATCATGAGATTGCTCTAATTCAAAACTCTTCACTTGTGTTTTCCTGATAAAGTCACTTTCCTGTAGAAACCTCAACTTTTTTTCTTTACAGGAGCCCTAAGCCAACCTGGGAGAGGAGTGGGGTATGGCAAACACCCATTGCCCTAGCAAAATGAATGGTTTCCAACCTGAGCCTGTGCTGCTTCTCTTTCCTATAGATATATAGCTGTATTTTCTAGCTATGCAGACCAATATACAATTTGTAATCATCTTTCTTACCATCAGTAGAGATGTGGTTTTACATTACTCAAAGTGGCCTTGTTTTAAGTGTTTACTCATGACTCGTCCAATCACTTGGCAAACAAATATTGTAGCTTCACCTTTAACTCTTTCCTCCCGGGGCCAGATATGCATCAAATTATACCAAGGCAAATGATAGCAGAGTGTAAAAATGTATAAATTAGCAGAGATGCCAACAGTGAGAAGGCAGTGTCTGAGTTTCCATGTCAATCTTCTTTTGCTAACGCAGGAAACAAAAATGCACAAAAGGTAAAACACGCTTCTGTACACAAGATTGATGTTTTACAGTACAGCTTCTCAGAAAGCTGGGTTTAGAAGTAGAGTCACTTCTGCGCAAAGAGCTAGAAGCATCACACACTAGAGCAAGGGACCTAACAGGAAGATGTTGCTTCTGACTCCCCTGGCAAGGGGGCATGGCATGGGGCTCCTCAGCATCAGAGAAGGAGCAAAGCACGTCTTCTGCTACATTTCAGCAACTGAGTTTTAAAACACAAAAAGCCTCTTTCTGTACACATGCTCGGAGGCAGATAGTATTTCAGCTGAAGCATAGCATCACATTTAGGAGGGAAAGCATGCAGCTAAGAGGCAGGAACCTTTGCAGAGCACCAGCTACAGTGGTATAATGGCTGTAATGGTGTAGCCACAGACATCTATTGCTAACAACTGCCCATGAACCACCCCTTCCAGCAGGCATGTAGCTGATCCAGAGTCCCCCAAGGGAAAGGCGCAATCCCACTATAAATCCAGTTGCCTATAATTTTGTTTCCTGCAATTCTGAGTAAGTGGAACATCAAACCCCCTTGGTGAGTCACAGAAGAGAAAAAAAAATAATGTAAAAAAAATAGAGGTTTTCTTCTGAATGGTTTCAGTGCAAGAAACAAATCCTGCTTTTCCATAAGCATTATAAATAGAAATGCTTAACTTGAAAACAGAGCCTGGATCAGGGCCAAAATGAGATGGAATCCAGGAAGTTAAACAGACTCAGAGATTTCCAGCTCAAAAAGCATGCTAGCATCTTTAAATAGCAAACCGGGCATTCCTACCTACAAGTCAGTGGACTACTCACTGTGGCCAGCATGATAATCATTTTCTTGAATAGAGGACAAAGGTGTAAGGGAAATCTTTTCAGGATGAGGTGGGTACCCGCAGCAGTCCTCCCTCTGGCAAGATGGCAAGACCGCAGAGGTTTTGCAGCTGACCAGATGTCACAGTTCACAGAAGGGCAAACATCTGAAGTGCCGCATCTAACTTCTGCCTGTCTGCAGCTAAACTGATTTAATCAGAACCGTGCTAGACATCCCCTGTGCCTCCCACTCACGCTGCCAGAGCGCACACGTAGTTCTCTCACACATGGCCGTAACGACTTCTAAATACTTGCACAGGGGTGAGAAACCAGTGCAGCCACTTCAAAACCATGTTATGGCTTCCAGCCGCTTTTGCAAATTAGAGGGTGCAGGGCACAAAACGGCAGCAGCACAAATGGAATAGGAGTCTGCACAGCACCCACCATCATCACCCGAGAAAGGGAAAGGTAAGTGCTAAAGGAGGAGCAGGCCAGTTGGGCAACCTGACTAGGAGATAAACCTAAACCCAGTTGATGTCTACAGTAATGTAAAAGCAATAAAACTGGTTCTGCTGTTGAAAGGCACAGACCAGCTGATGCACATCATTTTTGATTGTGTCTGGGTATTTTTGGCATTTCGCAGTAAGTACCTATGTACCTACTTTATGGCTGCTGTCTTCCTGACAAGCCTGAGGACCATGAATCTGTCTCCACTCACCAGTCTTTTACCTTGATGCAGCCACTTCCCATTCGCTAAGAAATCTGCAGGAATTTTTTCTCATCTGGCTTTCTGTCTGCTGGCCTCGGGCTAAACCAGGCTGAACACATGGAGAGAGCAAGAGAGAGGGGAAGAAAGGAAATGTAAAGCAGAGAAAGATGTTCCATTTACACACACAGAAGAGCTGTTTAGGAAACACATCTAGTGCTTTCCTTCCAGCTACCCTACTACCATGGAACTTCAGCTGCCACAAAGTAGAAAAGTAACACTGCATGCACAGGAAAGAGAAAAGCATTTTCAGTCTGTAGATGTAGCACCAGACAAAGCAGGGAAGAAGCATTAGCATATCCTTCCAGTCTTATAAATGCACCTGGCACCTGAGAGACCCATTGGAAACAATCTAGATTTTCCTGTGAGAGAAATTGCTTCATGCCACACTAAATGTCCCAGCCAGAAAGGTGTCCTGATGACCTTAGTCAAGAAGAGAAGAGAAGGCTGCATGGAGACCTCATAGCAGCCTTCCAGTATCTGAAGGGGGCCTATAAGGATGCTGGGGAGGGATTCTTCATTAGGGATTGTAGTGACAGGACAAGGGGTAACGGGTTAAAACTTAAACAGGGGAAGTTTAGATTGCATATAAAGAGGAAATTCTTTCCTGTTAGGGTGGTGAGGCACTGGAAGGGGTTGCTGAGGGAGGTTGTGAATGCTCCATCCCTGGCAGTGTTCAAGGCCAGGTTGGACAAAGCCTTAGGTGAGATGATTTAGTGTGAGGTGTTCCTGCCCATGGCAGGGGGGTAGAAACTAGATGATCTTAGGGTCCTTTCCAAACCCTAACTATTCCATGATTCTATGATTTCAAGACTTCCAATTCTTCCAGACTCTCAGGGCTGATTTCAGGCCATTCCTTTTCATTACCTAGATTTGGAGCTGTAACTATTTCTGCCCATTGTCTGCACAGTCAGCCAGAGCCTCAAATCCCCAAGCAGTAAATAGTATGCATCATGCAACACTCTCATAAACTTGGAGGATGTAGTAGGACCAAGAACAAAGTTAGGACACTGTCTGGTCCACACCCTGGTTGGAAAAGAGAAGATAGCCAACGTTTCATTGTATGAGGCTGTAATTGGGATAAGTTTTGAAAATCAGAGCTGCCTTCATGTGGCACTAACAAAGTCCAGCAGGAAGAGGTGGGCAGAGCAGCCCCAATAAAGGAGGGCAGGGTGAGCATTACGCAGGTATCCACATTTGCAATTCTGGAGCTTGGCTACAAGAAGAGACTGGTGTAATGTTTTTGTCCTACAGATTTCAGCTCCCAGCGTTAAGATCAGAAATCATCACAGCTGGACACAAAAGATAAAGGGAACACAAGGGTTATGACCATAAGAAAATCAATTGTTTTTGGAGAATTAGTGAAAGAATCTGGAGAATTTTGTATTTTTTTCTCTCTTCATTTGAAGAGTTTTGACAATGACAAAAGTCAAAGTGCCTGTTACATGGAAATTAGAGACCAAAGAGATCACACAGAGAATAGGACTTCAGTGATAAGGAGGTATTTAAAAATAAAACAAACCAAACCAACAAAACAAAACCCCAAAAAACAAACAAAAAAAACCACAGAGGCAAAATAAAAGGAAAAAAGTGGTGTTGCATAGCCTGGTCAAGAAGAAAGAAAAGAATGGCCACAGCTATGTATGTGGAACAGGCTGAATGACAAACAGGTTCTCTCTTTAGGCTAACATCTTCAGTGAAAAAGAAAGAAAAAGAGGTCATCCCCCTCATTTTCACCACTAAGTGAGAACCAAAGGCTTTAAAATGTATGAAGCATCAGCAGACCCTTGGTGTCTCCTCCAGAAAGGATGAGCCCTGCATGACTGGTTTCATGCAGCCCCGCTGCCCTCCTTTCTCACTGCCTGAGCACAGCAACAAGGGCTTGCTCCCTCCTCATGTCTTCATGACACAGCTCAGCAATGCAGCAGGAAAATAAAGTGTATTTCCTTCCCAGCAAGCCAGATAACCGCGGGGCCTTCTTGGAAGTTTTCACTTCTCAGACATGATTTACTATAAGGGAAAGAAAAGGATAGATGTTATCAAGACCTTGTAACCAGGAGCTGGCTGCTCACCATGTCTCCAATGTGGAGGACATTTCCAAGATGTGGACTGTATACTTTGGTGTCCAAGACAGACACTTCAATGTGTGTGACCTAAAAAAAACTGTCATTGCTGGAGAAGAGCAACATTTCCCACACACATCTGGCTCAGCCACACAGACACCAGACATTTCATGTTCCTGGTAATGTTGCTTGCCAGAAAGGCCAAGGCAAATTAAAGAGCATGTGACTTATGAGTAGAATGGTCAAACTGAACAGTTTTCTAACAATTTCCATGGATCACAGTCTGCACAACTGGGCAAAAGAACAACTTAGCTCCAAAAGGTAAACTTAGCTCCTCTTCTAAATCCATTCTGGAGCAATGCCACTTGAAAGGTCAGTTTGCTGCATGTGTCAGTGTTGCATGATGTAAGTTAAGGAATAAAAAAGAAGATGGGAACAAACAAACTAGGGTTTTGATACTTGGGAGCAGAGAAGGAGTGACAGACTTCAGGGACGACAGCAGCCCAAGGGACTGGGAATTGTAAAATGGTATGTTATTGAGTCATTTAAACCAGCTTTATGGCTGGTGGCAAGAATAGGTATGTAACATGATTCATCACATCCTAAAGAAGACATCTAAAACAGGTCAGATCTGACAGAATTCTGCCCTAAAATTATTTGGTTTTCTCTGCAGTTACAAAGAAAGTCTAACATGCCTAGATCAGAGGTATTTGCTGGTCAAGTATAGAACAAAAGTGCATGACACATTGAGAGGTTAGATGGATCCCACCCAGAATTTCTGCTCCAGACTGACATTGTTTTATTGTTTAATTGTTTTCCTCTTGCTGTCATCAGCAACAAATTCACTGGAATGCAACAAGGCATGCAGCCGACCATCAAGAGAAGCTTAACCTTAGAAAGGGAGGTTATACCCATGGTTAAAGAGGTAAAGGGCAGAGGAAGATCAAAGAGAAGCCATAATCTTGCCTGTGCAAGTAGCATTTTGAACATAATCATACAAAACAGGACTGGAAAGGACCTTGACAGGTCACCTGGTCCACCCCTTGCTCTAAGGCAAGATCCATCAGACTTTCTAGACCTGAACTGCTCTTGTCAGATATATGTCCAACTTGTACTTACAAAGCCTCCAGGGACAGAGAGGCCATTCACTCCTGCTTCATGTACCCTTACAGATACTTCTTTTTTCCTACTTAGCTTGAATTTCTCTTACGCAACTTACATGCTGTTCTCAGAAAATGAGGATATGAGATTATTATCTTCTTTTCAGCATCTTTTACGTAGCTGAAGGCTGTTATCTGTTGTGATTTAAGCCCAGCTGTTAACTCAGCAACTCACGCTTGCTCACCCCTCCCCTTCCATCCCTCCCTGGGTGGGATGGGGAGGAGAATTGAAAGAATATAAACCCCATGGGTTGAGATAAAAACAGTTTAATAACTGAAGTTATTGGATATAAATAACTACTACTAACAATAATACTAATGATAAGGGAAATAAGAAGGGGAGAGAATATAAAACTAAAAGGGGAAAGTTGAAAAACCAATAAACACAAGTGATGCACAATACGATTGCTCACCACCCACCAACTGATACTCAGCCAGACCTGAGCAGCAATCTGGGCCTTCTGGGTGACTCCCCTCAGTTTATATACTGGGTATGATGTGCTGTGGTACAGAATACCCCTTTGGCTAGTTTGGGTCAGGTGTCCTGTCTCTGCTTCCTCCCAGCTTCTTGTGCCACTCCTCACTGGCAGAGCATGAGACTGAAAAGTCCTTGACGGGGGTAAGCACTACTGAGCAACAACTAAAACATCAGTGTGTTATCAGCATTGTTGTCAGACTAAAACCGAAACACAGCACTGCACCAGCAGCTACGAAGGAGAAAAAAAATTACTGTTACAGCTGAAACCAGGACATATCACATCTTCCCCCAACCTTCTCACCCTTAGGCTAATTTTCTCAGTCATTCTGTATTCATGACAACTGCTAAAACTGGGGTCATTTTCGTTTCAAAATTATTAGTTGCAAAGCTGAAATTAATCTAGAATGGGCACGTAACAGAATCATAGAATGATCTGGGTTGGAAAGGACCTTAAGATCATCAAGTTCCAACCCCCTGTCATGCACAGGGACACCACACACTAAACCATGTCACCCAAGGCTCTGTCCAACTTGGCCTTGAGCACTGCCTAGGATGGAGCATTCACAGCTTCTTTGGGCAACCTGTGCCTCACCACCCTCACAGTAAAGAACTTCTTCCTTACATCTAACCTGAATGTCTCCTGTTTAAGTTTACACCCATCACCCCTTGTCCTATCACTACAGTCCCTAATGAAAAGTCCCACTCCAGCATCCTTGTAGGCCCCCTTCAGATATTGAAAGGCTGCTATGAGGTCTCCACGCAGCTGATCTTGCCTCTCAGGCACCTCTGAATCATCTGATACTTTTTAATCTATTTATTTAGCCTGACAAGCACCCTGTGAGTTATTGGGAATTAAAATGAGCCCCATTTCACACATGAGGACATAAGGCAGAGAGGATCTGTGGCTCTCCACTCTGTGTATGTATCTGTCTCCATCACACGCCAAGCACTTGGATGTGCATGAAGCAAGGTCCAAGCACATCCAAGCTCATTCTCTATGAGGCAGAACCCCAAGTGAACAGGCAGGATCAGTGTCCTTTGCACAGCTACTCAGTCATGACAAGGCAGCATAGAGCAGTTTCTCTGCAATACAGATACATACAACCACAGACTATGGTCAGGATTTCAAAAGCCATTCAGGTATTATGCTGTTCCGTAGGATTATAAGGGTTAATTCCATTTAACTCAGAGTCGGTTACTTAATACATTTAAATACCTAACGACGCAGACAGAGGACTAGGACTTAGACACCTTCCTGCTCATCACTGTAGGAATCCTGATGATTTTAGAAATTTCAGTCAAATCATCCTGTTAGTCACATCTGGTCTGATGGGGGGAGTCTGTAGCTCTCCCCATGCTCATTCGTGTCACAACGTTAGTATTTTACAACTCTACTATCAATGCACTATAGCATAGCACCATTCACATAGGTGCTTAGAAACATACCTTCTAATGATCTATCTAGTGTTTGCATGACTGAAACTGAAGCACTTAGAGCTTTTAGACATGTCATTACTGGTAAAAGAGTAATGCTTCATTCCAGGCTCTGGCATTGCTTTCAGAGTTTGCAGCAACAGCTTGTGGATCCCTGCTCATTATCCTGCGACTGTCAATAGGTAGCACTGGGAAATACTACAGGAGTGAAGGGAAATGTATAGTTTCTAGTTTCATCTAGTTTCCCCGAGTTTATTAATCTTAATAGAGTGGCAGAAAATCACAGTGGAAACCGCAAAGAGCCTGTTTAAAACCATTCTCAAGAAACACAGCTTTTACATTTTAAAGCCAGGGAACTGATGGATCCAATAACATCAGTACACACATTACTAAAATTAAGAGTAAGCTTTGTGAAATGTAAACTTTAGGTAGTTGGACACCATCCTGCCCTATCATATATAAATATTTTTATTTTCATTTCAGTAGTCTGAAGAAGATAAAACATGCTCAGCTTTTGGAACCTGACAAATATTTGGAATTCTTCATGTGCTTTTTTTGTTTGTTTGTTTCTCTCTGTTTGTTAGAAAGACTGTGAAGGCAAAGAGAACTGCTAAAAAAAAGATAATTTAATTCATCCTCTTTTATATTCTTTTCATAAGTATCTTCGACCGAGTGACTGCAAAAGTGTCAGGCTGGCTGGCTTGAATGACCATGGTGTTTCAGGTTTTTGTTTTACATGGGAAACACCTATGTAAGTAGTCACACCGTATATAAAAGAGCAGATTGACAAATTGGCCTTCTTGTTTCCTTGCTGGCTTGAGGGAACTTTTGGCTGGGAGGTCCTACTACTCTTCTGCATTGTGGGGACAGACCTAGAGATGGATATTGCATAGGAATGAGTCACCCTGGATGATTTAACCTCCATAGCCCCTTTGCCCGAGCCGCGGTACCGATGCCAGGAGTTCTAGGCGCAGAAAATCAAATTGCCAACACTCCGGTTCCCGGGGCCAACACATTCCCCTCAGAAAAACGAGTTCTCTCGCTAAAAGAGAGAATCTGGGTATTTCCGTGAAGGACGAGCGGGGAAGAGCGGGCGGGGAAGGGAAAGCTGTGCGCACGCCACCGATAAGTAAATAAGCGAGCACACACAAAACTGAAGGAGCGCCCTGGGCAGGGCCGGGTGGCTGCGCAGCCCGTGTGCCGGGGCCGTGCGGGCTTCCTCGCCGCTTCGCTCCGCGCGGTCCCCTCAGCAAGGGAGCGGGACCGCAGCGCTACCCCTCTCAGCGGCCGCCATGGCGTGAGGGGCCGGGGGAAAAGTAGGAGGACGAGGAGAGGTAAAGAAGGAGGGCGGAGGGCGGGGAGGCGGGAGGTGGAGCGGGAGGGGGGAGTCATTTTCTTCCTGAGTTGAAAAACGCTTCCCCCCCGGCTCCGTCCCCTGGGGCTGCGGAGGAGAAACGTTCTGGCTGCCGAGAGGCCGGTCCGCGCCGCGCCAGGGGCCGCCGGCGGTGAGTGCCCGCGCGGTGCGGGGCAGCGCTCCGCTCCACTCCACTCCCGTCCCCTCCCCTCCTTCCCGAGCCTCCCCTCTGCCGGGCGGCTGGGCCCCGGGAGCACCCGTCCGCCCGCGCGGGGCTGGGGGGCGCCGGTTACCGGCGGGTTTGGGAAGGGGGAAGTAGGAGCCAGCGATCCCTCACCCGGTGCATCCCCATCCCGAGACAGCGGCCGGCGGAGGCGTTAGTGGGCAACGGGTGTCGGGGCCCGGGTCGACCCGGTGCGGGAGCGGGGTGGGGAGGGCGCGGGGTGGTGGCCGGGGGTGTCCCAGGCACGGGGTTTTCCGGGCCGTCCCCGGCGGGGCGGGTACGGGTTGCTGTTCGGTCACCGCCGGTCGGATACCCGCAACGTTGCGGAGGTGCTGGGCATCTCGCAGGGTGGGCCCCGTGTCCGAGGTGGGTGCGTGCGAGAGACGTGGCTTCTTCTGCTCAAAACTTTACCTCTGGGCGCCGGGGGTAACAGCGTTCTGCTCTTCCGTAGCACCGTTACCGCAAGAGCCGCCGAGCCTTTTGCTACTGAGTTAAGCCTCCCAAACATGCGTGTGTGAAAGGTAAGTGGTAGCATCCTTGCCTTAAACCTAGGCGAGCTGAGAGACGGAGAAAGAGCGCTTTGCCCCATGCAACTTCCTGCTGCTTTTTTTTCTTGTTGCTAAAGTCCCGGGACCACAGCTCTTAACTCCCGAAGCTCGGTCCCCCCAGCCCCAGGGCGGCAACCTGCAGTTCCTTTAGCTGGTATTGCATGAAAGCGATGCATCAGCACTCCGTGTATCTCATGCCAACTCCTAAAATTCGGTTTGGTATGAATGAAAGTAACCATTCTCTCTGCTTTTTTGTCATTCCCTCTTAAAACATTATAAAGCCATGGTATTTCCCTACATTTTCAAGCTGGAGTGGCTTCTTCTTTTGGACATAAACAAATAAGAAATGAATACAATTGTGAATGAAATACAGGAAATATTGCTCTACTAGCTGGAGATTTTTGGTCACTCTAAGAAGATCAATTGCAATTTAAATATCACTAAAGTTTTAATATAGTCTAAACAAAGTCTCAGCTAAATATTGCCACATTATGTTTATCATGCCAACAGTTATAACTCGGCGTTTCAAAACAAAATGAACAATTCAGCTGAAGGGCAGCAGTGGGAATCAGTAATTCAGATGCTGTTTATTACTCTGAAAGGCTCTTGCTGGGTAGCCTTGAGCAAGTCACTCCACCTCTCCATGGCTCTGTTTCCTTACTCATAAAACAGATAAATGTGCTTGCTTGCTTCACTGGGGTGTTGAGAAGTTTAATTAATTAATTTGTTTCATAACTACTTGGTGATCCTTGGGTGCATTTTTCCACAGAAGCGCTAAGTACTAGTTCAACTAGGAGTTCCTTTACTGTGGGTCATTGCTTATGTGTGTTTCTTCAGTGATCTAAATTAACCAAGTTTTTAGTGAAATCAACAAAGTAGCAGTTCTGGACTGGGGATTTCTTGACTCTCTGTAAACTTCACTAGGATGCAAAACCAAAATATATGAAACACAGAATAATTTACTGGCACAGAACTACTGGTACTTTAAGCAAATGTCACTTTCTTTTCTTGCTATTCACAATAAGAGCTTGCTTTTGTTTTGTTTGAAGCATTGTGCTACTTTGCATAATTCTGAATTGCCTTGAAAAAGAAACAACTGAGTGCTGTTATATAATACAAGAACAAGAGATGAGATTAGTTTATAAACATATCTGTATCTTGGCCTATGGAGACTGACCTTAGAAGCACTTGATGCTGGTTTTCCACTGCATATTCATATGCAATCTCTTCTAAAACCTGTTCTTTAGCCATAGAGAGTATGGATTGCAAAGGAAGAAATACATGAACTGAACAAATTGGTTGCCTTTGGTAAAAGTTGATAGATTTTGGTTGCCTAAGAGAGCTCAGGTTTTATTACAATGTATATTAGCTATTCTGACTAGATATTAAATAACTGCACCACTGTAGAAAGGAAAACATGTTTAATTACTTGGCTAAATGTTGAGTATGATTTTCTTAGTTTGCATACAGTTATCAGTAAAATGGAGCAGGTGAAAGCTAGTTTAAAGGTACTTTCTAAAGGTTCATACCTTTAGAAACTCTGTCCTCATGAGGTCTGTGTACCGTTTTTTTTCCTCAACTACAGAGACAGCAAGCACATAAGCTTTTTCCAAAACTGAATTCAAGTGAAGTCTTGATAAAGATCAGTGATAGCAGAAAGTCATTCCAGTACCAGGAAGCTGTTGGGTTGAGAATTAACATAGTGAGTCTGTATGCTGGTGGAGAAATGGTCACATCCATCAGTACACAGCAGTCTGAGCAGTGAGAACTAGGATTAAATGAGGCTGTAAATAAATCTGTAAAACTGAAGTGTCCCTTTTCTCAGAAGCGATTGCATTAAGCTAAAAAACTGAGTCACATTCTTAGGCTTGTATGTGGAAACCTGCACATCTGTCACCCACAACATACTCTAGCAATGAACAGAAAGAAATTTAGTTACTGGTGCTATTGTTCCTGGACATTTTGCAAGAACTAAAGCGTGTTTTGCCCTGTTTTTTTGTTGTTTGTTTTTTTTTTTCCCCTAAAGGGATTAAAAAAATAGAGAAACAACTTTCCGTAACCATTGTTTCCTGGTTGAGATTTGGTAATCCAAGTGCCTGGTGAGTGAAAGAGAATGTGTCTCTTGCTTAGCAAGTGGTATTTAATTGGTAAATATGATACCTCAGCAGTGAGTTTGTCCTGGCTGTTTACACCTTCTTTACTGTCTCCATTCAGCAGAGGTAGATAAAAGAGCTTAGTTGCAGTAATGTTGGTTGCTAAAGCTGTTAAACTGTGGTGCTAGTTTGTGTCCAAGATTGTAGCCACATATTTATCATAGACTCAATATTTGGCAGAAATCACTTCCTTTGAGCTACTTTTCTGTTTAGATGGGTAAGCTTTGTACCGATGTCTGTTAGTCCAGCTGGGATATGGTGAGGTGTGACAGAGCTGCGTTAGTAGAAACCCCAAACCCTTGTGCACTGCACTTTGCCTGAGCTCAGTTATCTACTCGGGAAGGGAGCAGAGCAGAGAAGGGGATTAAAGGCTGCAAGGAAAATGGAAATCCAGTTGATGTCACCTGGGATCTTTCTCATGAATGCTTTGACAGTAGAAGTTTGGCAAGAGTGAGGGTTGGTAACGAAGAGCTGACGGAGGGGTCTGGTCATTTTGGGAATCACGTGAAGGAGGGAGCGCTGGAAACAGTTTCTCACATCAGGTGTTGATGTAACGCCTTCATCTGCTCTGGGCCATGGTCAGGTGTGAAAGCCCAGGCACAAAGAGGCCATTATGTACGTGGTCTGAAATTACCTTTGTTTGGCCTTTCTTTCTGTTTTTCGCTTTTCTTAGACTCACGGAGTATACAGTAGGATTCAGCAATAGTGTTCTTTTGGGCAGCAAATGGGTTGTAAGGACCCTGGTCAGGCAAGTATTGTATCTCATACCAGATAATCATAGTTTTAACAGAAGAGTTCTTTCACCATGGTTGTCCTGGTTTATGTTCTTGTTTAGTTGGTTGGCTTTAATTTTATTTTTATTAGAAATAATAAAACTAAAGAATATTTTGTATGAAATTCATATGCCCTCTTAAGTCTTCTAATCAGATGGCTGCCCAGGGTTGTTAAAGTGTTTTCAAAAGTTGTTTGAAAGTATTTGGGTGGCTGTTGCATCATTTTAAAGCCTTTTAATCAGATCCTTGGAGCCGTGGTGCATCACACTTTCTGCCAAAACAATCTGTCAGGTTTCAGTGCTGCTGCCAGAGCCATGCCTGCACAACTCCAGGTCAAAAATGAGATTATACGATTATAAATTTCAGCATTAACCTGCAATTTAATGGCTTTGTTGATGCCTACTCACACAAATTGCTCACACCAGCTGTGGGTAGCTAAATTTTGCGGGAGTAATGTAGCCTTTTAACTCCTTCTGCAGTTGAGGATTCTGTCCATGAAAATCTAATTGTCACTTTTTGTTAAGAACAGCATTGAGAACAGTAGCCAAAGTATCTACAGACTAGTACATTTTACCGTGTTTCCAAGTTTGTACCTTGAAAAAAATCAGCTGCATCTGGGTAATGTATATTGTATCTATGGTGAGAGAAAGGAACTGTATGCTATATCTAGATATACATAGAAACTGCAGATAATGAGATTAACAGATGAAAGCAGCAAACGTAACAGAATTATACCAATAATAATGAACACTATATTGATCTGCAGAGAGATATAACTGTTTGTCTGGGTACAATGTAAGCCTACAAACAGAGGCATTTATCCTGTAGCAGACAATCAGACTGAGAGAATACATAGGCTGAGTTAAAGACAGTTTAATAGGTAAAGCAAAAGCTGCACACGCAAGCAAAACAAAGCAAGGAATTCATTCAGTACTTCCCATGGGCTCGCAGGTGCTCAGCCACCTCCAGGAGAGCAGGGCTCCATCATATGTAGTGGTTACTTGGGAAGACAAATGCCAGAACTTCGTATGTCACCCATTCCTTCTTTTTCCTCTGGCTTTATATGCTGAGCATGACACCATATGGTATGGGATATCCCTTTGGTCAGTTGAGGTCAGCTGTCCTGGCTGTGTCCCCTTCCAGCTCCTTGTGCACCCCCAACCTATTCACTGGTGGGTGGGGTGAGAGGCAGAAAAGGCCTTGACTGTGCCTAAGCACTGCTCAACAGTAACAAAAACATCCCTGTGTTATCAACACTGTTTCCAGCACAAATCCAAAACACCACCCGCTATTAGCTACTATGGAGAAAATTAACTCTACCCCTGCCAAAACCTAGCACAAGAATAAATAGTTAACAAAAAAAAAAAAATCAATATAGATGTGTATGCAAGACCAAGTCATAAACAGGATATGGAAACACGTTAAGTGTTCAAATGAGTTTTGATCCCATAGAAACTGAAGGATGTGATGTGTTCTAGAATTCCTGCCTATTAATATGACATCCCGTAGAAATGCTTTGCAGATAAAAAATATTTGATATCTTCAGCTACTGAAGTCTATAGAGAAATACATATATAGAGAGTAAGAACTGGTTTGGTAAAATTCCAGTGGAAACACTTCATTTGTTTCCAGCAACTTGGAAGCAGTTGAATGAAGGACATTAAAACAGTAAGATTAAAACTGTTAATTATACATAGTTGAGGACAGCAACAAGCCAGGGAACTTAAAACATTTACAAGTATTTGGAAGAGTAAGGGTCAAGGCTAACAAAGAAGTGCTAGTTGGAAAATAGAAATTAAAGTCAGAAATGGAAACACTAGTCTTGGTATCATATTTTCTGATGCTGCCATTGGCCTCCTAAAAAGTGAGAGAAGCTACATGGCATGAAGCACTTCAGGCTGGGTTAGGCAGAAGGAGGAATTCTGTTTTGACAGCACTGAAGTTTGCTTTCCACATTTGCACAAATGATTCATTATTTCCTGTCCTGTACTTGCACCTGCTGGGCATTGCCATTAACCTCTAAAGGTTTTCCAGCTCTTCCTGTGCACTGTGGTTGTACCACTTGATCCACACAGAGACCATGCTCTTTGACTACCTCAGATAACCTCTTCCCCTGCTCACTTCCTCCTGTGAGGCGCAGTTGCACTTCTGCTTTGTAGGCAAAGGAAGCCCTAAGCATGGCTTCTGATACCTCACATGAAAGGGTTGACAGCCTTACAGACCCTCTGCATGGATCTATGGGCACGGGCAGATGCATTACTTCTTAACAGTTGCCAAATGAATAGCGTTTTGCTACCCAGATTATTACAGGTGATTTTGTTCTGTATTTCTGCAGTATCTGTTATTGTCATAGTCCTAGGCCCTAAAGGGGTCCAGTTTAGTAGATGGATGAGTAGTTTGGTTTACTTCTGGGACATTACTGGGGTGGATAAAACTAGTGAACATATCCTTTTGGCCTATATGAAAATTCTCACTTCAGCTCAAAATAAAATGCTGATGCTCTAAGGAAAATCTTTCTGTGGTAGCTTATAGTTTTATGCCTTTGATGGTAAAAGTGACTGAGCTTTCATTCACTGAATGCAGATGCCTTAACAGGCATGTCTGTACTGGTTGGGGATGATTGCCTTCTGGATTCTGGATATCAAAATGACTTTCTCACTCATTCCATACAGTGAAGTACATAATAAAAGATCCCAGTAAGGATTAGTAGTAGCAATGTTTATGGAACCAAAAAAATCATTGACAAAGCATTTATACAGTAGGATAAATTATAAAATGGAAGAAAATTCCAAATTCCCAAGGGCATGTACACAATTTAAATCTTGTTTTTGATTGAGGCAGAGAGAAAGTTAAGCATTAAGTAAGTGCATGTGTATGTCCTGATAATTTATATATACAGTGGTAAACTTTTGAATGAAAGGAATAAACAGATGAAACTTGCATTTCAGACACCTTACACATCTTACTGTAAACTTACAAAATACTTGGTATTTGTTGTCCTGTCTGTACAGTTGTGGAGATTGTACCACTGTTCGTTCTCCCAGAATGATGGCCTGACACAGCTGTGTACTGCTCCAAATAGATCATTGAATTTTGTGTGTAGATCAAAGGACAGATAAACAAGTTTATGGCTTGGCTGCTGACATGATGTCATATGCTGATAATTCCTATAGGAACTGCTTGTTTCTGGTTGCCTTGATGATTCTCATAGCACATTATTGAGACATGTAAGTTGATACAAAGTTTCTTTCAAAGTATTTCAGGTCACTTCAGAACAAGGGCAATGCTAACACCTGGGTACCTGAGCTGTACTTTATTGTAGTTTTGATTCTGAATTATATTTGGGATTTCAGTATTTAAGCTTTTAAATACCTTTGACATAATGTAATTGTGATGTAGCATATTTCTCATATTGAAAAAAACAGAGGAAGCAATGAAGTAATGTTGCCTGGTGGTTAATGTCGTAATAGGTATTTTTCAAGTTATGAGCAGTGATTTTTACACCTTTCCAGCATTTTTATTGGAGAGACAGATGGTCATTGATTTTATCTCACTGACCAAAAGGCAGGTGGAGGAAGGACTCCCAACTGTTCTTTTCTTGGGGTATAGGAGTTTTGTGCACTGGTGTCTAGCCCTGCAGCTTTGAGAGGGACTCAGCAGTACTGTTTGCTGATGTGGGAACTATACAGCTTGGGAGTTAGGTCAGTAGATTTATTGTGATTGTTACAGTACAAAGATAAGTTTATAGTTTCCTTGGTCCCACTTCATCTGACACCTCATTTTGCTGTATCAGATCTGTTTCTGTGAGTCAGTAGGAACCAAATGGCAATATACATGGGAATTAGTCTCTATTGACCCTTTCACCTCTCAGTTTTTGTAGACTTACCCCACATTTTTTAGTACTTAAATGTCATTGGATTCAGTTAGAGGCCTCAGTTACTCTCCCATTTTTAAATATGTTTTCAATATATTTAGATCAGCGGTGAAATTGTTGGACAAAATAGCTCTTCAGTTGTTGTGTCATGATTTTAAAACACTACAATTTCCAACTGATTAATTTAGCTTTATAGATGCTGCTCCTCGTGTCAGCAATAAAGTCAATTGCAACGTGTGTGACAAGTTTTGCTAATTATTTGAGGTATTTGGACAAAGTGCCAAAAGAAAGTTCCTACAGAAGTTTGCTTTTCTCTGCTGTGATCTAACCTAGCACTCCTCGTGGCAAGCAGGTATGTTTTGGCAGCTGTCAGTATTGGTACAAAAAATTGCAAGCTCATCTCCATTTAATGGGACAAGATACCACACACCTCTCATTCCAGCATTACCTGTTAGTTTCACAGTAATGGTGTGGTGGCATCTGTTGCTGGAGGTTGATTATTTCGTGTTAAAATATCTATGACTTTCCTATGTGTTTTAACATTGGGCGTTAAAATTGCTTGGTTTATTTCAAATTGCTTGTTTTATTATCAATTGCTTTTAGTGCTAGTGTTTTTGAATGGCCAAACAAGGTGATCTTAGAATATAATTTGTGACAAAGTATAGTGACAAAATTGTTCATCATTAAATTGAGCATTACAGTTACAAAAAACTGAGTGGGAAAGGTTTGCTTTTGCTTTTAATAGTTTATCAAGAAGTGATGCAAAAAAATATGAAAGTTAAGCCCTTGCTGATTCAGAAGTCATTGTCTAAGGTAAAAGTTTGCAGGCTGAACCTGGAGACTTGCTTTTTGTCAGTATGGTGGAACAGATTTTTGTCAAATATTTGAACACAACACTTACTTGTGGAGGTAATTCAGGTAGCAATAAGGAGAACTGTAAACTTTGTGGAAAACAGGAGCCACCCAAAAGTTATTAAATACGTGGAGATTAGTTAAATGGTAACTTTGAGTTTTAAACTATTATTTATCTATGTATTCTATTATTACAAGCATAGAGGTTGGATACTTTAGCTGAGTGTCCGGGCTTCTCCCACCTTCTCTGGAGGCAGCCAGGTAGTTTTGGGGGTGGGAGGAGGCAGAAGAAAGCCAGCATCTCCACAGCAGAGATGCCAGGAGTTTGCCTGCAGGGTCTCCTGAGTAGTCATACATCCTGGGACCTCGTGGGCAGTTCTCTCCACATACTTGTGGCTGGTGCCTCCACAGAGGTTTGGATGGAAAGGAAAGTGGACTCTTTTGTAGCTGCCTCCTCCCATTCACAACAACCTGAGCTCTGCAAAGTTACGGGGCAGGGTTTGCTGGCCCTACTGAATCGCAGGTTGTTGTGAATAAATAAGAATGACTTTGTAGACCTGCTTTTGGCACTGCCTGTTGACTTCCTTCCAGATCTTGACGCTGAATATGCTGCCTACTATAGGTCAGTTTTCCAGTTATGTTGCTGTTAGTCTAAACAGTGTGGTATGGTAGTTCCTTAGCGTGGTTAGATGCTTAGGTTAGCTAGTTGCTTACATCCAAGGTAAAAAAAAAAAAAGGTTTACCGTCTCTGTTAAATGCACACATACACGAAGGGAGAAAATGAGGGGGGGTATTGAATTCTTAAAGTATGGACTAGGGTTTTAGACAACACTGGAGGTGTCTGGTGATGGTGAAACGCTGGGAAATGTGTGTCCAGATTGACAAAGAAGGAGTTCTGGGAAACCTTCCTGTATATATCCTGAACTCTGGTCAGAAAGACCCTAATTTAGGGATCTGTTAAAACCATCCCTAAACTTATATATGTGTTTTTATTCTTCATTAATGTGCAGGAATATTTACAGAAATCAAGGGAAAGAATGCATTAAGTCCTTACTGCTAGCTGGGATTTTTTCTGATTGTGGAAGCCCAGAAACTTTTTTCAGTGTATAGTCATCACAGAAAAAAAAGTTACAGACATTTTTTGCCTTTTTTCAGGTCTTGGGGTTTATTTAGGCTCTTTTCTCTGCCCCCCATTCTGAAGGATCATAGAGACTTAAAAAAAAATTATGGTGTTTTGAGTTTTTTAATTATGAAAAAACAGTTTTTTTTCAACAGCTTAAAAAATGGCATTGAGTTGCAAACATAATGTACTGGTTTGACTGGGTTTTACCTCCTTTCTTTCAAAATATGTTGTTGCATGGGCTCCTTATGAATAAATGAGAATACAAGTAGACTTGAGTATGTTTGGATAAATTTCAGTGCATGCTTCTTTGTATGTGTGTATGTGGTGAGAGACTATGTAGATATTGTGAAAGCATTACCAAATAAACCACCTTTTGATCTGCGTAATGAGTCTGGTAACGATTCGTTTACATCCAAAAAAGGGCAAAACTTACTTGCAAAATGCATTAAAATGCTATGAAAATGTCATCTTCCATCACGCTCTGTTAAAGCAATTATGCTACTTACTGTGATCTATAAATATAAGCAGTTACAGGGTGCAATATTATTTTTACTCTAGACAGGAATGCCCAGGAAAAGGTGTACTTTTTGGCCAAAGATGCTTGCTCCCAGATTCATTTTAGGAGCTGAACATAAGCACCTGGAGGGTCTGTGTAGCCAGTAGCCATGGAGGGATCTAGTCTGTCAAGCTTGTCTCGTTCTCTATGGACATGTTAATGACATTGTTTAATCAGGATGTGGGTCTCTAAATAAGGTTTTAACAGCCTAAGTTTTGGTTGGAAAATGTTGGCATCTATAGGTAGGGAGCTGTGGGGAGAAATAAAATGTTGCTTTGTACTTCAGCTTCTTAAGAGTTTTATGACTGAATCCCATGAAACAGGTTTTCCATGGAAAAAAACATTTTACGTTTCTTTTTAGGTTTTCTTTCCTTCTGTCTATTTCTCCTTTTAATAATTGAAAACTACTGTTCATTATTTACATAAAACTGTGTCTCTTGAATCTGGTTTCTGTAACCTTTCCCCTCAGAAGAATTCTAGGAATTTGCTGGCTTTCCTCAGGGGGATCGTGGCCATGTTTTATCTGAGACTTCAGGCTAGATAATTGGTAATTTTTATGAAGTAACTTACTATGTTTAAATAGTTGCATTTAACCTCTGCATAAATTTGCCATTTGAGCATGTTTTGAGAAGTCATGTATGTAGGAGAATATGCGCTTTCATTCACCATTCTGCCTTCTTGGTAGCTGGCAGTAAATCACCACATGCAAAATGGAGAGCCCCTTAGAAAAAGAGTGGTAACGATGATGATGATAATAATAATTCAAAACCCAAAAATGCTCTGAAGACAAGGTATTTCAGCTATTTTTGTAAGTCTCTGCCACTTTCTCTTTTTTTTTCTGATTAAAAAAAGGGGGGGGGGTGAACCAACCCCCCCCCAAAAAAAAAAAAAACCACCCAACCAAAACTGAGGACGTGTCAGAACCAGAGGCCTCAAGCACAGTATAAAATGACCCCGGCACAAACCTCCAGCATTCCTCATCCTTCCCTCTCCAGCTGCTAACATCAGCCAAGGCAGCACGCAGGCTTGGCTGCTGCCAGCACAAGCTCCTTGGCTCTCCCCCTTTCTTCTCCCCTCCCGCCCTTCTGTGCTTGCCAATACAGTCATCACTGCTTCATATTAGGCACCATTGCAATTATTTGAAATACAAGAGCTGTCAGTGTGTTCCTTTGCCTCCTATCAGCTACTAGAGGGAAGGATTTGGGAGGGGGAGGGGCTTTCTTCAAGGTGTACGGGTTTTTCTTTAGGATGAATTGCTCAGTAGGTATTTTGTCTGAAGTATTCATATAGAAGCTACTTGAAAGACACCTGGGACAATACATGGGTTAAGTCTAGATGGAATTGTCTTTCTTAGAGAGCGTGCTGAATTACAGTGTCTCACCGATTCATTTTCTAACGTTCTCTTTCATGTCCATCTGCCATAGGATATTTCAAAGATGGTTTGGCTGCCATTGAGACTTGGAGATCTGATGCCACAATGAGGACTCACACACGGGGAGCCCCAAGTGTGTTTTTCATACATGTGGTTTGCTTCGCCTTTGCCTACAGCACCAGGGAGGACTCGAACGCAATGGTTCCTTTTGTCAATGCCAACTATGACAGCTACCCCATGCTCTACTTCTCCAAAGGGGACATGGAGACTCTGCGTCTCCAGGCCACCACCACACACAGGCACATTGCAGCTCGTCTGATTGAAGCAGTACAAACAATGCTGTCAAATCCCCTGGAGTACCTTCCTCCGTGGGACCCGAAGGAGTTCAGTGCTCGGTGGAATGAGATTTATGGCAACAACCTCGGGGCCCTGGCGATGTTCTGCATACTCTACCCTGAAAACATCGAGGCCCTTAACATGGCCAAGGATTACATGGAGAGGATGGCGGCTCAGCCTAGTTGGTAGATTTTTGTCTTTTTTTTTCTAAGTTGTTCTTACCATATAAACTGCTTGCAGTTGGAGGAGTGAGTGGATGAGTGAATTGCTTATATTATTTCAGTTGTTTTGACATTCACTTTAACAGTGACTAACTTGCTGAATGCATTTACCCTCATCTGGACCAGCAGTGACACACAGCTTTTCACCTTCACTGGACTTACCCTTTAGCAAATTAATGCTGAAAGAAGCATCATGACCCTTTATGTACCTCCCTAATTGCTGTAAGGTGTAAAAAAAGCACTAACACCCCCCCCCCCCCCAAACAGAACAACAAAAATCCAAACCCACTCCAAATCAGAAGGTAGGGTATCACGTCTAATTTGTAGCAAGAAATGCTACAAGTGTTAGTATTTAATATCTTTTTCTTCTTTTTTTTTTTTTTTTTTCCCAAACTTGTACATATCTTCTTAGAAAGAATTCAGGGAAGGGGGACCTGGAACTATGAAAAACAGGTGTAGGTAAAAATGACATTTGAGTTTCTGCAGCCTGCTGTAACATATGTCTGAGCTACAGTGCAAACTTGCAGCTGTGCTTGGCTGAACAGTTCTTGGGCTTCTCCTTGAGACATACTAGGACATGGTAAAGATGGTTGTCCATCTGATTACTGGAGCTGCCTTATCAACTTACATTTTCATAACCACCTTCTATATTAACTTAACCTAGATGTGAGTTATCATCCACAAGTTATTCTGTCCTCACTGCGCCACACTCTTTCTATGGGGACAGAAGCTAATGTTCTCACTGTAGGAATTAGTCTAGCAATTGGAACCCCAGGGTCTCTCTCCTTTTACTCATCTTCCTTTTTCAGACCCACCAGCAATTTATCTCCTTTCTTTTTCCTCAGGCAGACACATTTCTTCTACCCCCCT
Source organism: Pezoporus occidentalis (assembly GCF_034315485.1). NCBI lineage: Eukaryota > Metazoa > Chordata > Aves > Psittaciformes > Psittacidae > Pezoporus > Pezoporus occidentalis. The sequence continues at coordinate 6,005,545 of NW_026915713.1, read as the reverse complement.
GCAGCACTTGCCACTCACTGGGCCTTGCAGACAGGCCCAGGGTTGCTGCCACTGTGAGGAGGTCAGAGAATGGAAACATGCCTTTTGCCCAGGGCAGTGAGGTGGAGCTGCAATGGGCATTGCTCCCCTCTGTTGTAGCTGCTGTTCTACAGCTCTGTGGTGGCAGCAGCTCAGCAGGAATCTGAGTCATGTTTCAAGCCAGCACAAGAAGAAGCATTAGCTGTTCAAACAGTATTCATTACTCAAATTACTATTCCTTACCTTCTTTGGGTTAAGACCAACTAGTAGCGTCCTATAAATGGCATCCATCCGTGGGCTGTTGTTGGAATTATGCTGGATTTGAGCCAGCATAACTTGGGATCCATATCCTCCTGGTGGGCATGATTTAAAAGATATTACAGTGTTGGGGTTCCCCTATACTAAGTATTAGAATATGAATGTCACGGAAATACAGGAACTAGAACAAAAGAAGTGGTGGGAGAGAGAAAGGACACATTGGGCTTAAGTTGCTCGCATGTCACAGAAAAGAGGACACATGGGAGTTGTGAAGAAAAGTATTGGCACAACAGGATGGTGGTAATTTCCAAAATCTTCCACTGGAGCACAGAAGTACAAAGCTTCAGTCTTACTTTCCTCCAGAGGAATTCTGTGTTTCTCCTGGCACGCTGGCAGAGGGTTAGAGTGCTAGAGGTAAATCCAAGGATGTGTAACCATCTCCAGCAGAACCTACAGACTGCTCCAAAGTCAACACCTTCCTTCCTAGTTTCATTGTTCACACTTTTTCTTAACTTTCTGTGGGTGGTATAAACACATAGTTACATGGCCATCTGTTTTAATGGAATAAGAAAGAGGAGCAAGTGTTATTTTGAGTAGTGGAACTTATTTGTTTCTTTTGTGGTTTCTGATGTCTCACTTACTGTCTCAGTAACCTCATTTCAGTTCCTTGTGTCCTATGTTTCCTGCCCTGGAATAATTGTGGTCTCTCTGTCCCTTGCCATAATGCTCTCCTTCATCCCAGCTGAGCAGATACCAATCAGAACTGAGCCAATATCCTGTTTCCACTTGGCTTTAATGATACTTACCTGCCCAAAATCCTGTTTTTTCTCAAGTATCCTGTGTTACCTTGGTAAAAGAGAAGCCATGCTTTTCCCACCTTTCCCTTCCCCATGTCATTCAGCAAACAATCAAGGATTAATCAAGGTTCTGTGCTTTGCTAAAGAAGTGGGTGCAATGTACTTAATAGGGAATATACAGAAGGAGGAAATCAGAAACATAGGCAATAAGGCTGGGGTAAGCTGGCCTTTGCAAACCTCCAGTTGGCCAGCTTTTCAAATGCTGTGACAGAAACATGAATCTGGTTTCCATTTTATTTTTCCCAGAGAACTCATGGCTGAATAATGTCAACATCTAGTTTTCACTATAGCACCATCAGTGATGGCAGTAATATAGATACCTCTCCCTTGTCCAACAGTGGTTTTCAGGAAACTATATGAATGCAATATCTCTGTGGTATGTACTGCTCTGCCTGGCTCTGCTCTAATAGGTCAGCAGGTTCAGAAGCTGAAGGAGGGGCCCACAGATCATGTAAATCTGTTTTTCCTAAGAAACTCAGCTCTCAAGTACCAGAAAACATGTTACTGCACACACTTCTCCACTTAGGGTAAGACTAGGAGAACAAAAGTTGACATGGCAAGTAGGGGAGTTGTGGCTCTTACGGCATCTAAACCACCGTGTAAGACTGTACATAAACTGTTTTGGCAGTGTCACAGTAATGGAATTTTAAAAACCCCATGTTGTCCAGTCAATTTAGGCATGTTTAGTTTTCCTCAGACTTTTGGGAAAACTATCATTCTGGGTCATACATTACAAATGTTATCTTTATTAAATAATTTGAGCTCACATGTGTTCTGATCAGGAGGGTGGAAAGAACTAGCAGTTTTGATGTTGCCCAAGTTTGGAGCCTTGAATGTTAGGGCACTCTTCTGCCAGAACTTATGTCATCAGTAAAGACGGCTTGTCCAAAGAGGTATTAATAAGATAAGTAAATCAGAGGAACTTTTCTCTCTCTAGACTTCCTCTATAATGTAGGTGCCTAGACTGCCATGTAAAATGCCAAAAAAAGTTTTTGTCACTGACAAAAGTTGGAAAGATTAATCTGGTGCTCATATAGGTTCCTCGTCAGCAGCTTGGTTCTTTCAACAGTATGATCTGGATTTCTTTTACTTCTGCTGACATGGCATTGCCCCTAAAATAGCTCTAGAATTAAAAGAAAATAAAAATTCAGTTGAATGAGTTTCTTCTAATTTTTTGTGGCAACATTAAAGAAATTTTAAGCCTTACCAAAAATAAAAGTGGATTTTGGTTGTGTGTGCGGTAGCTGGATAAAATAAATACAGTTTAAAGTGTCATTGATTATTTGTCCCAGAATGCCAAAAGATTAAGAAAACTGACATTTTAAATTTCATCTTTACATTAGCAAGAATCCTCAGTAGTCTAAATATGGTTCAATGTCTCAAGATACAATTATGAGAAAGTCTACTGGTAATTGATACATGCATGGAAGAGGCATGTAATTAAGCACTTTTGTCTTTTCTCATCTCTTACACTAGTCATTTTATATCACATAACAAAATACATCCTCCATTGCGTTCCCATTTATGTACGCTAACAGAGCTTGAGCCGTTTGTCATAACAACGGATGTTGATAGGCATGCTGCTCATAACAGAGCATCCGTAATTGCTACATCCTGGAATAGGTTTACATTTTAAAATAAACAAAAGGGCAATGGCTAATAGCTAACTATAACAATCACCCAAATAATATGGGAACAGGCAATGTTTTAGAGACTAGCAAGAGCGAGGAGATATAGTGCATTAGTGTTTCAGTAAAAATAGATGGACTTTAATGGTTTTACCTGTAAAAATTAAAAGCTGGTGTTAAATAACTCACTTGGTTTTCCTGGGGTTTGATACCTAGATGCTGTCTAAAGTCAAAGAGAGTTTGTCCTTATATTTGAGGTGTGTGATCTTATTTTACGGAGGACAGAGGATATAGATGCGTTCTCTGGCATTTTATCTCTGGCCCCTAGAGCACTCGCCGCCAGAAGTGCATTTTGGCTGAGGGGATCTGTACTCGTGATTCTTTCCATGTGCTGCCTTGGCCTGCTCCCGCACTGAGTGGAATGATGTAATTGGAGTTGCACATTGTGCAGAAATAAAAGTCCAGTCAGATTCTGTGTTTTGGACAAAGCAGTGAAAAACTCTCATCTTTGCTAAGCCCGCCTTATAAACAAATACCATGTAGGTTCACAAATTCTGCACCCTTCTTACAGTAGCAGGAAAGATGTCCCCATGTGCCATTGACAAACAAGAAGTTTCTGGGTTTTTTTGTTTGGCATTTTTTTCCCACACAGTTGACGCACTGTTTTTAAAGACAAGTATGTTACCAATGTACAGTAAGGTGTGGGATTTGACAGTAAACCCGGCTTGGTGGGTTTCATAGGGGAGATAATTACTGTCAAGCACGTGCAAACATTCCAAGGGAATAGCAGCAAGTAAGGAGAAGCTAAGGGAAAGCTTCAGCGTAACAAATCTGTGACCTTTCTGCTATTTCATCTTAAACAGCAATCCTTCAGCCTTCTGTTAGTCCCTGTTTATTAAAAGTATTGAAGCATGCTGTAGGACTGTTGCTGTTAGTATCCAGGTGGTGCTTGGTGTTGAACAATATGGATTACAAAGTAAAAATACCTAAATATAAATAATTAAATGTGTAGATAGATGCATAACTAAAATAAACTCATGTGTGCTGAGTTGAGATAAGGCAAGTCTCTGCTAACACCACAGATTTAGTGCATCTGTTTGACTCCAAATAATCCACCCAACAGTCATCTTTAAAGAAAACTTAGGAGGGTTTTATAAGACTGAGGCATAGACATTAGCATAAAAGAAGCTTGATACGATGGGATAGCCTCCTACAGGGAGGAAGAAAAAGAAAAGGAAGGGTAGGAAGGTGAAGTTGGTATCTGGAATATATATTATGTTAGTAAGTGAAATATCAAACCCTCATGCTGGGTTTATCTTTTTCATATGTAGCATTTAAAAATAGGAGTTGTGCATAACTGTGAAATTAAATGTCCAGCTGGATTTTGAAGAGCTTCCTTTATACCTTCTTTTGTAATTGATAGGACCTCTAGGAGATAAATAGACGCTGAAGTTCTGTGATAGCTACAGGGAGCTCACTTTGTGGCATGAATCAGATAAAAACTTGCTACAAGAGCTAATCTGTTGAAATAATAGCTAAACTTCTATGTCTGCTTAATATGGCACTGAGAATTACTGAAACAGGCTCAGTTCTTGTTTACTAATGTGTCAACACTGAAGGATCATAATTAATAATAAGAGCGAGCCGAGCCCAGTATGAAAAGGCCTCTCTTGTGATCAAGGCTGAAAATGAGAGAAGAGGATCTGAAAGAAGCTTCAGAAGCAGCAAAATGATGATTATAGACCTATGGGGAAACAGTGAAAAAGAGGCTAGAAAGCAGATGAAAGTTTCCAAAGGAGTAAAGTTCCACTTGCCTTTTCAGCACCTAGGCAGTACAACCCTACTTTTATAGGAAGCTCTTAAAACTTCTGAAAAACATTGAGACAACATTTTATGTCGCCTTTTTTTTTTCCCTGTATTGATATGAATGTAGCCTTTTCCAATTAACCACTCCTTTGGCTGTTTCCCTGTGAACTGAGCTGCAATGAACCTGAGCATGTCAGAGTGGCTGCTGCTGAAACACAGCTGGTAAAGAGATATGACAAATTTGTTTTACAAGATAAGTTTGTTTTTTTCTTGTTTAGACACCAGAAATATAAATCATCAGTTTTTCAAAGATGCTTCTTATTCTTAATGTTTTTGTTGTTGCAAACGACTGAACACTTAGGTTATGCAGAAATGGGGTTTCTGTTTTGGCAGCCAGCTAGAGAAATGTGGAAAAGGTGGACATTGAGAGGTTGCTTTGGATGAAACAGATTTTTTCAAGGATTTTTTTTTTTTTCTTTCCAAAACAAAAATTGGAAGCTTCTGTTCCATTAGTGAAGAAAATACTCTATTTGAGCACAAGAAAATATTTTGTTTTCGAAGCTTTGTTAAGAAACATACTGAAAATTTAGTCAAGTTTATAAAATAAATGTTGGTGGTCTCATTTCCATTAGTTATACTCCCTCTTGGTATGTATATTCCCTATGGACACAGAAGAATATTTCTCTCCTTTGCCTCACTGGAGGTTTAAAGCTGTATCTCCTTCCCCCAGAAGTGGGTCAGAACAATGGGAAGGGTCTGTGGAGTGTCAAAGCCTTGCCATTGGGAAGACTGTACAATTACACAATTGATTTCAGGATCAAGAGGTCAGTTGGCCCCATTACATGACATATTTTTATCCACAATTGACATTTAATGTGCATTAATCTCTACCATGCTGTTAGCTGTCTAAGATAATTGCATCAAAATATACTAGAGGGCTGTCCTTCAACTAATTTTCACCTGTCTTTAGAAAATACTCATTTCCTTTGCATCCACCTAGTAAGAGTGAGAGGTTCAGTACTGAGGAGGGAATACTGACATGCTTCCCTCAATCATTAGCTTAATCTGCCCTCAAACTGCAGGAGCTATTCTGCAGTAAGTAATTTATCATTTGAGTGTTTGGAGTATTAAACTTCAGGGTGTGGATTACTCGTGTAATATATGTGTCAGGATGTGCTTAATGCTTCATTTTGCATGCAGTGATGCCCTATTACTTACTAACCTTGAGGCTAGAAATCAGATCTCACAGTGCCTGGAGGGTATTCTGTTTCTCAAATTAGAAAGTGTTATTTTCCTATTTGCTTCAACTTGATTTTATATTCTGGATACAAAATGAAATAAAGGCAATTCTAAACATCCCACAAGTCATGATCATGGAACTCGATTAAGCATGAGAGTTTGATTTAAATCCTGCCTTGAACTCGGCAGAGAGTATTTTTTCCCTCTTGGCTTATATTTCTTAGAGAAATGCTAATATTTCTTTCTTCAGTAAGGAAGTAGTAGTAGACAGAAATGAGGGAAAAATACAGACAACTGTTTCTGCTGAGAGAGGAGACATTAATGTTGTCAAGAAATTGAGAGGTTGTGGTAATTCTACTACAGTATTTCTTGTTGTTTTTTTTGTTGTTGTTGATACTGATTTTGACTTCCCATCCAAAATCAGTATATGTATATAGAGTACAGAGTCATATTTAGTGGAAGTGCTATGTACAGTCCTAGCCTTGAACATGTATTGCATGCCTGATGATTCTTGACATCATGAATTGATGACTAAAAGAACTGTCTTAACTCCCTCTTCAGTTTCATTGCTCATTGCAGAATGTGACAAATCTAAAACAAATAGCCATGTTGCAACATGCAAAAATTCTCAGCACATGTAGGAAAACCATACTACTTATACATAATACCAAACTTATCCATAATGTCCTTATTTGTCCAGTTTCTTCATGGAGAATTTATATCAGACTCTTAATATTTAAAATAAAATAACAAAAATATTTTGTATGATGCAGATGAAGAGAACTTGAAAGAATACCCATGCATCTATATGTCCTGTGCCATTCACAGAATTTGTCCAGACTGCAGTTCTTTGTGCAGAATGATGCATATGAAGGATGTTTATGGTGTTTAATCATTAGGCAAGAAACCAGTTCATCACTTTTGCTCTTTTACAAACCTTCTCAAGTTTCCAGATAAGGACCTCTATGAATACAGATATAGATATAGAAGTACAAAAAACAAATACTTTGGGTTTGTTTTTTGGTTTTGGGGTGGTTTTTTTTTTGTTGTACTCTGTAGGGATGCGTTTATGGTTTAGCTGTTACTTTAAAATATGTTTTGGAACTTTTGGAACAGTTGTCTGCTAAAAGTGCTTATGTTGCAACTAAGTAGTTGCTCTATACTAAAAAATCCATTATAGATGTTTTTATTTACTTTGGATTCTTTTTTGGTAACGTCTGATACCTTTAAAAGACCAAAGAGGCTAATGCAGCATTGAGGTAAAGGTTACTTGCTGTCATTAGACACAGTTAATTGCTAAGCTGAGGTTCAAACTGTCTGATGTTAAGTTTTACTCCTGAGAATCTTAGAAAATAGCTGTTTTCTGCCTGTTTTCCAATGCAAAGTATTGGCATGTTTTTACCTATCTTAATTCGTAAATACAGACAACTCTTCTTCAGTATTTAAGAGCAGAGTAGTTAATAGGTTGTCCTGAAAACTCTTTTTTTCATATAATATGTTCAGTGCTAGCCTATGGTATCATGGTTTCCCACAGTTTATCAGCCAGGCTGTTTATCAAATCTGACACTAAAAATACTTTTGAAAAATGAGAGCGTAATTTAGATAACAAAAAGCATTTAATGCTTGCCACTTGACCATTCTTCTTGTGAATCATTTTCCACACTGTTTGGTGTACATTGCTTGTTTCCGTTGAAATTCGCTTAATGGAGGTGCCCTGATTTGTATCAGCTGAAGAGTTACTACTTCAAGAGAGTTGCATTTTAAGAACAGATGTTGACTGTGGTTTTGTATGTTTAGAAACGAGGGTCTTTAAATTGTCATCTTTAATTTTCTCTATTCCTTGTCTGCATCTCCTCTGTTAAACTCTATACAAGACTTACTATACAAATATCTTTTATACTATAGAATTTGACTCAATATTGCATTTGAAACAGAACATGAAGTTAGCTTACATCTTCAAAATGAAAGTTACAATAAATCAGTTCCACTGTCAAATCTCATTTAAGATGAAAGAACGTAAAGATCATTAAATAGCTTTAAGCACATTCTAATTTGCAATTTTTAGTCTGTTACAAGGAGACTGAACTTTGAATTAAATGTTTTAAATCCTGTCAGTTTTTTTCTTCAGACCTGATGTATAGCTTAGCCTCATTTTGTAACTGTTCCAGACAGAGGCCTTTAAAGTGATGCTTCCTGTACCCATTTGAACTCTAATTTCTGAATGTACAATAGTTTAGTGAAAAGTAAAACTAAAAATATTTCAGAAATTAGGATTCAGGATACAGCTGGTTTAAGGTATGTTCATGTGTCAGAGGATTTTTGATAGCAATCACGGTGCCACGCTGTTGCATATCATCGGCATAGAATGCAACTTTATGTTTACATACAAGACTACCAACATTTTAAGAACTTTTTCAGTGATAAGGAAAGATGAAAATGCAGAAATAGAGACACAGAGGATTAATTGAGATTGACAGATAACCAGTTAACTCAGATTTTCAATTTTTGTGCCTCAGCGACACAGTATAAATAAATCCGGAGAATTAGAGAGTTGCCTGATCAGTTCAGCTACGTTTTCTTCCAGTTTACCTGGAAACACAAAAAGAATGAGCAGCTAGGAAAAGCATGTAAATGTTTTGGGTTACGGGTCTGTAATTTTTTGCAAAAGAATTAAGTGAAAACATAAGTAAGATATTTTCCTATATGTGGCTGGAAGTCTTCACTGGCAAGTTTAGAGTTTGGACCAGAAAAATGAACGACAAAGAGATGTTCCTGACATTGACCACGGGGAATGGATGAGGAGATGATGAGCAATAAGTTTCTAGAACTGTTTTTCCAGATGCTTTGACAGTCACTTGTTACCACACTTACAGCTGTCTTGTATTGTTCACAGCCATCTTCTGTCAATGCCTGTCTGCTAACCAAGAAAAAAAATTGGACAAACAAAAAACTGTAGTCCAATAAAACCCCTGGTTCAAGTCCTGCTGATCAATGCTGAATGCATTCAAGTAGTTAATTAAAAATCTGTGAGGTGAATGTTTCATTTTGAAAAAAACTGAATGCATAACTTCACTCAGCAGAAAATGGGATTGTAGCTGCGAGAAGGTGAACATTTAAAGTGTTGGAAATTCAGCTAATCAAATAGCCTACAGAGACTTTCCTTACATACAGGTGTGAATGTGCCAAGTTAATTTGAGGTTTTCCAGTGATGTTAGAAATACTGAACTAAAAGTTAAAGGTCATTTTTCTCACTCGTATATGTTGTGTTTCACCATAGTTGCAGTGCCCTGGGCTGATGGTAATAATTTTTAAGTCATTCATTCATGCATTTTGAATGCAAATAAATGTTCCTAGAGCAGAATGAGGATTTTATTATTTTTTTTTTAAACCTTGCTCTTTTGGTCATCTGGTCACGTTACTGCTTACATAAATTAAGACGAAATCATATTTATAGAGTCACAGAATAGTTAAAGCAGGGAAGGTGCATGTCTTCAGGAGCACAACACAATTTCCACTGATTGCACTCTCTCATCTCAACAATTTAAAATTCATTTCTGTAATAAAACATATATTGCAAGGAAAGTGAAAGAAGGGAATAGCTAGGAAAACAACTGATCATTGTTCAGTCTATCAGAGATTTTTTTCGCAATGTATTCCCTCACATTTCCCTTTCTGTAGAACCATGGGCTTGAAGTACTGTAAGTACTGCAAAACTAAAGTCTTTGATACACAATAAATGCTTGATTTAAGAGAAATATTTGTTCTACACTACCTCTACCTCCATTATGAATTTTCTTGGTACAAATTTACGATTTTGCAAAGTTCAGTGTAATCATTGGATACAAATGGGTAGTTCCTATAAAATAATTTTGAGTAGTAGCATCATTTTACCTCTGTTTTATGTTAAATACTAAAAAGGAAAAAGAAAATTGTATCAGAGACTTGCTAAGTAGCTTGCTACTGTGTTAAAATTCAGCATTAATTGCCTAACTTCAGAGACATTAAGTCATACACAACTCACAGTACAGTCACAGAGAAAAAGAAGTAGGTGAAACTCAATTAATTGGTATCTTTCTTTATTGACAGGCTAGTGAAGGATGCCCCGTGGGATGAAGTCCCTCTTGCTCATTCCTTAGTTGGTTTTGCCACTGCGTATGACTTCTTATACAGCTATCTCAGCAGGACTCAACAGGAGAGATTTCTTGAGGTAATTGCCAATGCCTCGGGATATATGTACGAAACATCATACAGACGTGGATGGGGCTTCCAGTACCTCCACAACCACCAGCCTACCAACTGTGTGGCCCTGCTGGCAGGAAGCCTTGTTCTGATGAATCAAGGTATGTGCTAAACCATAGGAACATTTTTCTGAAGTGTATCAACTCAATCAGCTATTTATGCAGCAGAGTTCAGGAACTGATAGAAACACTTCTGAGACTACAGCAGTAACGGGTTTGTTCTTTTGCTGCTTAGAAAAATTTAGTTTACTGACTAGAAAAAAACATCTGTGAGCAGATGTACAAGGTCTATTATATGTGGATATATACCCATGTATATAAATCCATTTTCTAAGTGATTCTGAATTCTTGCCCCATTGTTTGTAAGAATTAAAAATCCCCTTGTGCATAGTCTGTCTAGCCCAGATTTACAGACAGGGTCTTCCAGGTAGATTATCAGTCAAGAGTTATGCACTTGGTCTCCTTACACAATATATTGAGAAAGTCAGCAGTTAGGAACACCCCATGCTCTGAGCTGGGAGCTAGACAACAGGATAACCTGGAATTTCATCCAAAACTTCTGTCCTGTCTCCCTGAGAGAGCTGTAAAGGTGTAACTTCATCCATCCAAAGGCCACAGCTAGGGACCTCAGAACAGTATCCTGTTCTGTGGAGATGGGCAGGGCTTTGCCTTTGTTCCTCTGAACTATGGCACTGCACCCCCCAGCCTTCTTTCAGGAGGTGTCTGCCAGATTCTTTGCTTCAGGAGCTTAAACTTATACTTCCCAATTCCCAGGTGAATAACCTTTCCAGTCACTCTTGGCTGCTCTGCCTGGAGCTATTCCTCTGCCCAGAGCTATTCCTCTGCCCCTGTTGAAGTGATACTCTGTGTAAACAAGAATTCGAGTCAAAGTCACAGAGTCAGAGGGAGAGAGCAGATAAGAAGTCCTGACTTGAAACCCCAGTGGTACTTTAGCTGAGAGAGAGAAGTCATGAAGGCAGCTTCTGCTTTTATGAGAACATGTCAGTACTTTGTCAAGTGATTATTTAATATGTGCTAGAAGTATTTTGAAAACATGATGCCCAATAGAATTATTTACTTGCTGCAAGTCAAGGAAAATCTAGTTTCTGGGTGCTGATGGCATTGCCAAGCTATTCAGCCCTGCCAAGCAAGGCACATCTGCACATGGTTGGATCTTTTGGATATCCAAAGAAGTGTGACAAAAAACTGCAGCACCTACTATTTAGGGGAACATCTTTTGTTAAGTGTTTGTCAAAACAAGCTCATTCCCCGATGTGCATATGTTGAAAAGCAGCAAGAGTGTATGTGTAAGTTACTCCCTTTCCTCCTGTCTTGCCTTCCACAAATTGAAGACTCAGACCATATTTATTCAGTGGGTTTTGCTAAATTCCTCATAATTCCATCCTTCCCCAAGCCTCCATCAGTGCAGAAAGCTGGCAGTTTGCAAGATGACTCTGCTTTTCATTAGTGTGTAGACCATAAGTATGCTTTGTGCCAAACAATGATAACATCACAAATAAAGTCAGACAGTATTTCTTTCACCAAAGGTAGGTGGTTTTTTTTTAATGGGGGGTAGGAGGCAAAGGCAAATAGAGCAACACTTGAACAATTTGGAAATAGTGGTGATAGTTCAAATGAAAATAAATCAGAACAGATTGCATATTTCTAAATGAAAAATCAGTTCTTTTCAGTATAGAGCACCTTTATTTAAGAAAAGACATTTAAGCCTAATATTAAAAAAAAAAAAATTTTTAAATTTTTCTTTCCAAGATGAAAGACTTTTTCTGAAGGAGAAAAAAAAGTAGGGAGAAGGGGGTGAACATAGTATTCTTCCTGTATCAGATGCATAGCAAATGCAAATAGTGTATCCTAGTGTAAAAACTTCCTCCCAAAAGGTTTAAATTCCAACTAATAATTTTAAACACAATTGAGCTATTGAAGCATGCAGAGGCTAAATATCCAGCTTAAAAATATGTAAAAAACATTGTAATGGGAATGAAAAATGAAACTTATTAAAATTCTAGACACAAACACACAGTCTTTGTAATGATATTAAACACTCAGGTATTCAAAAAAGAAACTTGAGTAAGGCCTAACTTGATACGGATGCTGCTAATTTTAAGTGAGATTTGTTCTGGTTTGTTGTACAGCCTGACAGAGTGTTGAGTCTCTTACTTTTTTCATTCTAACATATTATTGCTCTTTTAATATACTACAAGCATAGGGTTAAATCATAGACGTACACTAAATAAACAGAACATATATGAGTTGGTAAATGCATATATTACAATGCTGAACCATGGAAAATACCATTCTTGCTAGTGTAGTAATCAGAAGCTAGTTGTTGTGGCTGTTATGTCAGAAGGGAAAACAAGAGTGGAAGCATTTGGGGTTTTATTTGGACAGACCCCTGTGCTGCCAACTCCATCAGAGTAATGAAGCAGTGTCAAGATAGCTGTGAATAAAGTAAGTGGAAGTAAGTAGCATCACCTGCCCCTGTTGCTCAGGGCTGCCCCATCTCAGTTGATTCTTCAGTAGAAATACCACATTAGATTCAGGTTGTCTGTTTAGCTTAGACTTCACAATTTTTTTGTCTCTGTTAACTGAGCAGGATTTGGCAGCCTTGACTAGTAGGATGTCTGAATCTCTCATCAGTCTGCTGAGCATAAAGGCAGTCTTAAGCAGCAGCTTTGAATGTAGCTCATACTCCCTTATCCTGGCACGTGCACTTCATTCAGCAGGCACCACTTTACCACGTAATAGGGTGTAATGTATGCCAGCTGAGCTCTGCTATATGGTGGAAATAAGTCTGGTTAAGTCTGTGCTCAGACACTCTGAGCACTCAGACACTAAGTTGCCATATAGAAGTACAAGGCAATTGATCTCTGGTTAGTCCTAACCTCTCTTGCCAGTGAAATCAGAAAGAAAAGAAGAGAAGGCACGTAGCTTTTCCTCTGCTGGGATCCACATACTGACTTCTGCAATGCGCGAATGCAGTGGTGAAGCTCTCATGCTTGTGCTTATTCCTTGGTGAATGCAGACAAGCCTTGGGAAAGTCTTGTCACAACCTCTTCCCAGCTCCTGATATGTGTAGGGCAGACCAAAATAGTAAGATCTCTGAGAGATTTTTCTTGAAAATAAAATAACTGTTTAGGGCTTGTGTATGTGGAGGCTGAAAGTTAACCTAGTTGGAAAAATAGTTTTATTCTGGGAATGAGGAATCTGCATTTGGAATTAACGATGCAAAATTTTTAACGATGCAAAATAACTTCTATTTGGATAACCCTTTAGGTTGTCCGACAAACTGTAAATGTAAGTAGAACGGAGCATGTCTTAAAACAGAGCAAATTAGCAGAATATCAGTTAACTGCAGCTCAGATGTGAACTGCTTTGTATTTTTAAAGTTTGAGGATCTCCTTACCACACTGGAGATCATAACAGTGAAAAATGACTGATCAGAATATTTGCATTATTGGAGCCCTCTAGTGGGGACCTTACGTTGTTTTTATACAGCTTTAATTTTAAATACAATAAATAGTCTTAGCATGGCTCTTCCCTTTTTGCATGTCTTGAATGCATTAAGGAAATTTTCCTTTTAAGATTGAAAGCATAATCCCACATGATTAGCAAAAGGTGTTCGATAATTTTTCCCTGCTCTTGTAATCTTGCTTTGCTGTGTTTAAGTACAGTGTTTTTACACCCTAGAACTACAGGGACACTAGGCTGTATTATATAGGGTTTTAGATTGCAGATTACTCGCTGTAACGGATCCTACTGTGGGAGTACAGATGACATAATCTGTGATCTGTAATGTTTTAATTAGATTTGCCAACATCTTTCTCTTTCAGGCTACCTTCAGGAAGCTTACTTGTGGACCAAGCAAGTGTTGGCCATCATGGAGAAATCAGTAGTCCTGCTGCAGGAGGTCACAGATGGCTCCCTTTATGAAGGGGTGGCTTATGGCAGCTACACAACTAGATCGCTGTTTCAGTACATGTTTCTTGTCCAGAGGCACTTTGATATCAATCACTTCAGCCACCCCTGGCTCAAGCAGCACTTTGCATTTATGTACAGGACTGTCCTGCCAGGTAGGTCCACTGAGTGAATGAAGATGACTTGTAATCCTTGAAGCAGCTGTAAAGTTCATACTTTGAAAAAGGCTATTTGGAAAATAAGTTTGTACTCGGATTTTTTTTAAATAACCTTTTCCTTGGATTTTACTTTCATAATTCATCAAAACAGCAACATCCTTGTTTATCACGGCTTATTAATGATCATTGTTTATTAAACTCCAGCTTTTAAAACCAGTGAAAAGATGGAAATATCATTTGGGAGAAAAAGCAGTCCTTCACAGTTTGATTTCTGGTTTTTGAAGTTTGAAACAGACCTATTTCTTGGGGCTTCTGTTTGGAAAATAATGTTCTTCAAGATTCATATTGATTTTTTCGTTTGTCAAAAATCATCACCCTAAAAGATTAGGTGAAAGGAATAGCAAACGATGAAGCCACAAGTAAAAGTATCAATAAAGTGTAGGAAAGTTTTACATGATCACCAGTTTTCCACAAAACAGTAAAACAGATTTTTATAGCTTATTTATTATAATATTTTTCTGCTGGAAAATGTCATTGAATCAAATTATAGGTTTCTCTGTGCAGTCCAGGGGTACATGAACCATTTTTTTTTGTCAATGTAAGAGTTAAACAAAAATATATAACATCAATAATAGGTGAATCTTGCAGACATTTTAATATTTCTGTTCTCTTGTTGGATCTCTCTACTGCAGTGAGTTTTAGCATCTCTGATTTGAAGTCTTAGTTGTGACTGAAAAATGGAGATGTGCAAATACAAAACCAGTTTCAGGCAGCCTTGCAAGTTTTTTTATGATGGTTTTCTGTTGCTTATTTGCAGGACAATTCATTAGGAACTTGTACTGTTCCTGGTTAAAAAGACTGTGATATCTTTATTTTGGCTATAAGAGCCTCAGATCTAGCCATGTATGTAAGGGGGGTTGAGCGCAGCTTTAGCATGCTAGTACAGGGACATAAGGAATTGTGCTGACTCCGTGTGAAACTTCAGCCATTTACTGGCGATTGGTTCCTAAGAGCAAAGTGAACTCATACTAGTTGGTTTAGGGTGAAGCTGATTTATTTTACCTTGGGGACACCTCTTTTTTCTTGGTTTGGAAAGTTTGGATTGACATAGGAAAAGAGAAAGCTATGAACCTTTGCCAGATTTGAGAGAGGAGAGGAAGTGGATGGGACAGTGCTGCTTACATTTTCTGCAATACTTTGACTGACTGTAGTTCAAAGTTAAAGAAGAAAGGTGAGTATTCAAGTTAGCTACAGCAGAAGGAAACAGCTCCTGTGTAACCTGTTTACGGCTCATTTACAAGTAGGTCTATAAACATCTGAAAAGGCTGCTTCTGTTTGTGTCTGTTTGTACTGCTTGGCTTCACCATCATGCTGTACAAACACATCTTTGTACATTTATTTGTTCTTTTTTACATTCCTGTTCACTTTTTCCCAAGGGTTTCAGAGAACTGTGGCCATCGCGGATTCCAACTATAACTGGTTCTATGGGCCAGAGAGCCAGCTGGTGTTCCTTGACAAATTCGTCATGCGCAACGGCAGTGGGAACTGGTTGGCAGAACAGATCAGAAGGAACCGAGTGGTGGAGGGCCCAGGGACAGCATCCAAAGGGCAGAGGT
Organism: Pezoporus occidentalis; assembly: GCF_034315485.1. Lineage (NCBI taxonomy): Eukaryota > Metazoa > Chordata > Aves > Psittaciformes > Psittacidae > Pezoporus > Pezoporus occidentalis. The sequence goes on along the minus strand of NW_026915713.1, from coordinate 5,989,794 downwards.
GGTGCACTCTCCACACTGAATTTCTCTGGTATGAAAGGGAATGAGTGGGCTCAAAAGGAACCTGACAGCTGTTTGGTGATAATTCGTTATCTTTAGATTTGTACTGTAGAAGCTGAGATTGAGTTGGGCATGTGTGTTCCAGTCATTTGGCTCAAAAGAACTGCTTCACTTAGCATAGATGTACAGTATACATTGCTACAAGGAACACCTTGGTCTTGTCTTACATTTGCTTTTGCATTTTCTTTCTGTTGTCTATTGCTTTTATAAAATACAAGCAGTTCCAAAAGGACTGAAAACTTGTTTGCATGTATTTGGTTTGTTTGGTCTATTCTTGTTATTTTTAATCCCATTGTATTCTGTCACAATTAATTAGGTGAATATTTAAAGCATAGTTTTCTTCTGAAAGCCATAAGTAGTAATATAAACTTTCTTTTAAAAGCTAAAGTAATGTAAGCAGTAAGGCTACTATTAGTTGTTCTTGCACACTACTTCATATGTTAGGCTCAGAAAAAAATATAATAGAGACTAGATCTATATTTTCCATCTAATTTACAGCTCTGCTTACTTGTATGTCAATCTTCTAAAGGTAAGAAATGAAAAAGACCCAAGAGGCTCTAGATATGCATATAAACTCCCTCAGTCTGTGAAGACAGGTGCATTTCCAAGGAGTCAGTGTAGCTCCATTTCTCTCTCTCAGAAGAAAAATATTACTGAATAGATAGTGATTGGCATTTATGATATGCATATAACAATGCATATTTATTAGGCTCCAAGCACCCTTAATATTGTTATTTGCAAAATACAGAATCTCTTCTCTACAAACCCATTTTAACATTCTTTTCTCCTGCCTCTCCATGGAAATCTGGGGAGTTTATACTTACAAAATACTTTTTGTTGTCAAAGGGAAAGAAATTTTCTAAGAGCACATGAATATATGAAAAGAAAAAAAGCAAAAAGAAAATAAAATATCTGAATATTCCAACAGTTGCCTTTCCTTGTGCTGCAGTGTTGCTCTTGTGGTGGGCATGTCCATTTGAATTAGATTCTCGGGAAAGAAGTCTAGTTTGGGGGGAATCTCCATCAAGGAGCACTAGATACAGATCAGGCCCTCGTACTGGTTGGAATTACCCAAAGCCTTATGCAGGACATGAGCTGTGACTGTCTAGGTCCTGACAGAGGCTCCTGGTTAGCTGTAGAGTGGATGTAGAGATGAACCATCTAACAGAAATATTAGTGAGCTTAATGATGGTTTTGTTTATTTTGGTTGCTTAAAAACAATGCCAGAAGGTTAGGCTTTGTTTTCCATGGTTGTTTTGAGCTTTTGATTATTAACTCCTGTAGATAAAATAAAACAAAAATAAAACAAGGCCATGTAACCTTTTCTAGAATTAAAACTTCATTTTAAACCAAATGTCTTGTATCTTGCAATTTACACAAGAAAGCCATGCAAGTTTTTCTTCAGCTTAGTTGGAGAAGGAAATTAACATACACTAAGTGATATAAATCATAATAATTTATCCTTTAAAATGACTGTTCATCAGTTTTTAGTTTATTGCTAATTCTGTTTGGAGACTACACGCTTCTATAATCATCAACTTGGGGAAACAGGTAATCTGCTTCTCTTGGCTAAATACTCAAAAAATAGGTGCAAATGTTGATGTCTAGAGCAAAATAAACAGTGTCTACAGCACATTTTTAAAGATTTGTATTGCAGTCAGTAGCTTTATGATGTAAGACAAAATGTAGCTAGTTTAAAATTAGTGGTACTCTTATTTTCGGAGTGCAGGAGGATTGCTTGCTTTAGATGTGGAGCAGATGCTTTCAGCTATTGTTCTGTAGAAAGCACAACACAAATTTGCATAGGGATTACTATGATAAATACCATTACAACTATATGATTAGTTCACTCAGGAAGCACATGTGCGGCCTTTATACTGTTAGCTTGCTCCTTGATGTAAATATCAAATCAGTTTTTTAATTTAGTACAGGTGCTGATAATGAAACTAGTCAAGTGATTTTTAAACCCATTTTCCTTGTCTTTTGGGCAGGTACGATGCAAGTTTGCGCTCTATACCTCCACCAGACTACGGGGTTCCTAAGCTGCATTATTTTGAGGACTGGGGAGTAGTAACCTATGGAAGTGCTTTGCCAGCTGAAATCAACAGGCCTTTCCTTTCCTTCAAGTCAGGAAAGCTGGGAGGACGTGCAATATATGATATTGTTCATAAGAACAAGTACAAAGAGTGGATCAGGGGGTGGAGGAACTTCAATGCCGGCCATGAACACCCGGACCAGAACTCCTTTACTTTTGCTCCCAATGGTGTACCTTTCATAACAGAAGCCCTGTATGGGCCAAAATATACTTTTTTTAATAATGTATTGATGTTTTCTCCTGCCGTGTCCAAGAGCTGCTTCTCCCCATGGGAAGGGCAGATTACAGAAGACTGTTCCTCAAAGTGGCTTAAATATAAACATGACTTGGCTGGTGACTGTCAGGGACGAGTGGTTGCCGCCATGGAAAGAAGCGGAGTGGTGTTTATCAGGGGAGAAGGAGTGGGTGCATACAATCCTAAACTGAAGCTGAGAAAATTGCAAAGAAACCTCATACTTCTCCATCCCCAGCTTCTTTTGCTAGTGGACCAAATCCATCTAGAAGATGACAGTCCCCTGGAGGCAGCAACCAGTTTCTTCCACAATGTGGATGTGCCTTTTGAAGAAACAGTTGTTGACGATGTCCATGGGGCTTTTATTAGGCAACGTGATGGCATATATAAGATGTACTGGATGGATGACACTGGCCACAGCGAGAAGGCTACCATTGCCTCAAGGATGTATCCTCGAGGCTACCCTTACAATGGGACAAACTATGTGAATGTAACAACCCTCTTGCGGCATCCCATCACAAGAGCCATTTACCTTTTCATTGGGCCCTCTGTTGATGTGCAGAGTTTCACCGTCCGTGGAGATTCCCCACAGCTGGATGTTTTTGTAACCACCAGTGAGCATGCCTACGCGATGTACCTGTGGCCTGTTGAGGATGGGTCCCGCTCTGCCTTTGCACAGGTTATTGCAGACAGACAGAAAATTGTCTTTGACCGAGCCTCTGCCATTAGGAGCTCTGCAGTGCCAGAAGTGAAGGACTACATAGGGATTGTGGAGAGGAACCTGCAGCATTTTAAGCCTGTTTTCCAGCAGCTTGAGAAGCAGATTTTGTCTCGTGTACGCAACACAGCTAGCTTTAGGAAGACTGCTGAGCGCCTGCTGAGGTTTTCAGATAAGAGACAGACAGAGGAGGCCATTGACAGGATATTTGCAATCTCACAGAAGCAGCAGCATGGCAGAGCAAAGAAAAACAGAAAGGTAGCCAAAGGCTACAAATTTGTTGATGCCGTTCCTGACATTTTTGCACAAATTGAGGTAAATGAAAGAAAAGTGCGACAAAAGGCACAGACTCAAGCACAAAAAGAGTTGCCTATAGATGAAGATGAGGAAATGAAAGATCTTCTGGATTTTGCAGATATTACTTATGTGAAGCACAAAACTGGGGTGTCAATCAAAGGCCGATCAGGGCTAGCACAGATGGTGACAACTGCTCGAAGTAGTGCCCCATCAATATCAGCTTCTTATACCCGTCTCTTTCTAATCCTCAATATTGCAATTTTTTTTGTCATGTTAGCAATGCAGCTCACATATTTTCAGAAGGCCAAGAGACTGCATGGCCAAAGATGTCTGTATGCAATACTTTTAGTAGACAGCTGTATATTATTGTGGCTGTATTCTTCCTGTTCTCAGTCACAATGTTAGCAGAAGACCTCTACTAGTCGACCAGTTTATGGTCATATATGTCTATGCAAAAGCATTAACCCTAATAGGGCCAAAGTTTATCTTCTTATTTCTGAAACATTCAAAAAACAGCTGCGGGAAGGTTGGTTTCAGATCAGAAGGGATGGAAGAATAGGACAAGCAAAGAATATCTCAGAAGCCTAAGTACTTATTAAGTACTCCTGTGTTTTGAGTCAGCATTTGCAACTGAGGGGATGTTATGCTTTTTTCATCAGAGTTCAGTAATGTAAAGATGTAATTAATTTTTTTTATGAGGAGAGCCCTCTTACTAGATTTGTTTCTAAGGGCTTTTTTATACAGAACTGGGTTTGCATTTAGTGAGTTTCCATTTCAGGCTGCTATGGATGTCTCTGGCCGTTCTCTTAAGAAAAGGACATTCAAACACAAGTATACAAGGCAGATCTTAGCAGTAGACTTAATTTCTCACTGCCAAACCAAAGAATGCTTCAATATGGGACACTCCTGTATAATTATTGCAGACTCTTACATCATGTCATCTCTTCCATGCTTTACTGTCTGGGATGGTGGGAAAAGACAGTCGTGTCAGTACTTGCCAGGTGAAAGGCACAACAGTAGTAGGCAGTAGCAGAAGGCAAGTATATGGCTAACGCAAAGTATAAAGGAACAAAATTCTCAGGAAAAAAAAACAAAAACCTTTTCTCTTTCAGTCAGTTGTAGACTGTAGAATGATAAATGCTGTAGGGTCTGTTCTCAACTTTACAAAGCAGCATTTCACAAAAGGTTTCTGTAGTTTGAATAACATCTTAGTAGGGAAAAAAATGTCCTAGATCACTGCCCTTCAATATGCAATTGTAAAAATACAAACAAAAACCAAAGCAATCCTGTGGTAACCTCAGCAATTGCAGTATGGAAAAAGAGGTATTCAGGAAGCATTTAATGTCTTTTTGCTGTTCACATGACTAAAACCAGAGGACAGTTAAAATTGTGTGAACAGCCTGTTCTCTATAAAGCACCAGCAAGGGTTCTGCAAACTCTTACTGGCCCCGGGTAAATTATTTGGGCATTAGTGGTAAATAGAATCATGTGGTTTATAACAAAAATAAGTTTGACATCTCCACATATATCCCCTTCTGTTCATTAAACTGATTTAAAAAAACCACATAAGTATTTGAGAGAATGGAAGCTGTATGGAATTGGGGTATATCTGTATGTCTTTACAGAAACACAATTCTTCCAGTACATTTGCTAAATAAAAACATTATAATTGTCTCTGTGGTTCTTTGATTAAAATATTTTCCAGCTAGTGATCCAGTTCTGAGCACTGTATGTGCATACATAAGCCCTACTCCAGGTTCCAATGCCTGGATTTATCTAATGAAATTTGGTACGTTTAGTTTGAGCAAAGATTTAGAACCCTGGTTAATATCTGATCTATGCAGTCAGTGGAGAAAGAGAGCCTTCAGATAGCTATTTGGTCCACCTAAGACCTCGAATCATCTTTTTCCCTAATTGCAAAAGGCATGTAGGGTGGTTAATCACCAATTTCAAATCACCCACTTAACTGCTTAAGGTGAAGGGAGCTGAGCCTGGCAAGGGTCACCCAGTATAGCTCTTAATGTTTGTAGTCTTGCCTGCTGAAAGTATGACTAGATTGTGACAGGCCGTGTATCACTGGGAATCTCCTTTTTTCTGCCTTTGCACTGTGATGACATGAAGACAGGCAGAAATAGCAGTGGGGTTATGTTCAGTTTCAAAGACACTATTGGTTAGTTTTTCAATGTTAGGTAATACTAATTTTGAAATAGGTGATATTATTGCCAATCGAAAACCAAGATGCAAGTACTATTGCAGTCTTGTATGGCCAGGCACATCCTTTCACTGTCAGCCAGTGCCATAAAATTGCCCCAGGATAATTCAAAGAGTTATTATGCATGATAAGCAAATTACCTATGCTTGTGTATCCATGTCCTCTTTGAGGACAAAGGAAAATAAAGAGCTGTGGTAGCTTTTAGCCTTTATCAGGCTAATGTCAACAGTGGAGTTAATACAAATACTTCACTTTATTTCACATCTGTGCACATTTACACTATGTCAATTTGCTATTGCTTTGAGCAATCAGCTGTAGAAAACCAGCCTATACTCTAGAAAGCTTTTGAGAAATACCTGCATTTCTTTGTCTGCTTCATAATGTGGCATTGAATTCTAGTACGGGATTTGTGTAGTTATCAAATGAAACTGCAGAATTATAGAGATGAGAAAGCAAGGTGTGGTTATGCACATTAGATCTCATTTACACTAAACTTCCCTGCACTATTTTAGCAATGCAAAAGGAAAAAGGTGGCTGCAAGAGCTGCCCATACTCACAGCCAGGTCTTAAAGCAGCTTTTAAAGCAGACCAGCATTCAGATGAATAATGTACACGTGGTGATGGGGTGAAGGGAAATGAAATGTTTGAACCAGTCTGTTCTCCTGAAAAGGAGACCAGACCCATTTCAGCATGAAGTGGGATCCCAAGGGTTTTCCAACCTGTGCTTGCACCCCATACTTTTCTGTTATAGATTTATGAGTTTCTTATATATGACTGTCATTACTGGCCATTCTGAATTGCACTTAGATAGATGTAACTTCAATTCAGATAGGGCAACTAAAGTTTGCTTCAACTAGCTATGAAGCCGTAATTGTGCTGAGTATATTTCATATACAGTATTAATCTTGTGTACTTTCTGACTTACTCTTTTCCAGGCCAGAGCCCTTAAAAAGTCCCTCTCCAATGGCTGTGCTTTGTTTCTGTTCTTTGCTGCCATTCTTCATGTCTCTCTCATTTCAAATTAGAAGTAAATGGAAGGACAGATGGTTCTATCTGATCAGCAACCAGCAACCCAGGCTGCTGGGTAGAAGTCTCTGTGTCACAAGGAACAGTTCAAGCCCTCAGGTGGCAGTATACACTGAAAAATCTTGAGCTGCCCTTCTTTTACTAGAAAGTGCGGTGAGGAAGAGCAGGTAAAAAGGGTCAGCTCAGATAGCCATACTGGCTGGTGGGAGGGCTGGAGAAAGTTGGTGTTCCTCAATGCCTGCTGACGCAAGAGAGGATGCTGTCCATGCCTTTGTGTCCTTTGACTGAAATACAGGAGAGAGGCAGGCTCAGTGAGCCTTATGTCCATAGCAGAGGCACATAGCACTAGTTTCATCTTTCTTAGGTATACTCAACAACTTTTGAAATGTGTCTGTATGGTACTCAGTAGTGAAGTTAACTTTCATTCCCTATTTTAAATGGAGTTACAACACTGAACTGTTTCTGGCACATGCCTCTGCTACCATTCTTATTCTCCTTCTTTTTGGTTTCTAAAAATGTTAATATTCTGCATCTCCAGCTGCAGGAAAAGGTGGCTATCCTATAACTGGGTGTATGTTGATTGGTTCCTGTAGTCACCTGAGACACCACTGACTTCATTCAATTTCTATTCAATAGCTGATGTTCAGTCATGCATGCTTCATTTCAGGGCTGCAGTCTAAATTAGTCTAACGTTAGTTCAGTGTATTCTGAGGAAACTGAATGGAAACTCAGCCCACAGGTAGCTGTATATAAGTTTGAGGGTGAAATCTGGTTCTTAGATTTTTCAATGATTTTTTTTGAGTCCAGATAAAAATTAGCTATGTACGTTATATACATCATTGTAGCTAAGGAAGCAAAGGGAATGGAGCACATATTACCTCATTTTTTAAAACTTGTAAGATCAAAGCTCATTCTGAAGGATTATATTTCTGAAACACATCAGATTCTTCTCTTGGCCTATGTACTTTCCCCTGATGAAAAGTTTTTCTTCGTCTTTGAAAGCATATAGTGATTGGAAAATAGTTGTATTTCTGCACTGGGGCATTTTCACCAATTGGAGATGGGGGAAAGGGACATACTACCATGAACTGCAGAACTAGTTAATCAGTTAAAGTTTAAAAAGAGGAAGGATTAATTGAATGAGAAGTACAGAGCATAGTTTGTAGCATATGATCAGGCAGCATGAGGACACACACACAAAAGGTGTGGAACAGAATGAAATCCCAGCTATTCAGCAATTCCAAGACAGCAAGATATGATGGCATAACCTGAAGAAAGCAAGAACACGTAGAATGGAAAACATTTATAATAAAAGTATAGACATATTTGGGGCTTAACGTGCAAAAGTAATTTGCAAAGTAATTTTATAGCATTTCATTTTCCATAGTTAGTGAGAAAGAGTGAGCTTTGTTTTCTTAGAACTGACTAGTTGTTTACCCAGGGTGATTTACCTGATTTCAAATGAGTTAACTCTATAATCTGCCTCACTAAGGCTCCTTAATTTCATCATAAAACCAGACAACTTCTACCTTTCTAATCCTATGAAAATATCATATATTTTCTTACAAATTCAGCAAATATTTTTCACTTAATTCACAACCAACACTTTAAGAATCACACAGACTTATTTATGGCATGCATAGATTGAAGATTACTCTAGATTGACCAGTAAAGCCCTCACACTGCTGGTTGCTGTAGGACACTCAGGCTGAGTTACAGGACCCTCCCTGTTCAGGAATGAGACCTGTAGTGGACCTGTAGTGTTAAAAGAGCAGCAGTAAATTATAGCAAGAGAAAAAACAGTGCAGTTGGCTTGTGTGACTCTGCACAACAGCTCACCCATCAGAGCCTCCTTCAGAGCTACAGTTGGTTTTGCAGACCTGATTCCTTCCTCCCATTAAAACCTGCTTTCAGCCAAAACTGCAAATAAATGTAATGCCTTAAAATAGCAGTATAATGTACACAAATGTGTGTAAGCTGTACATGCACATTCACAGTGCTATTTCTTGGGCTGCTGCTCTGCTAAGTGTTAGTGCTACTAATGATTTATGTGGTGCCACTGAGCTGTGTGACACTTCACAAACATGTGAAAAGACTGGTTCAACCATAAAGTCAGAACAACTCCCTTGGTTTCACAAACTGAGGGAATGGGCCCCCAGGGGAGGTCAGTCCACCTGGAAGGTAGGTGCAGATATGCTTGCGGACAGCACACCCACTGGTTAAGTACTGATTTCAGCTGGAATGAGACAAAAGGCATTACAAGAATTTTCCTAGAATAAAACGACTTTTCTGTATGTCTTTCTGAACTGGACACAGAGAAATGCAGCTTACAGCTCTTTCACTTGAGCAAGCAAATGCAGTTGTTATAAAAAGAAAACCAGTGCTGAGGTGCTCTTTTCTATTGCATCCACAGATGAGTAAGATTTTAAATTAATAGTGTGAAGAGGAAGTTGAGCTTAATAAGAATAATTGCAGGAATTTGGGACAGGATGGGCCTTGGTCAGAGCTGCTAGAAAGAGAATGATTTGTAGAAAAACAAAACCTGCCTTTTGCTATCCCAAACAAATAGCGATGCCTCCCAGCAAAAAAAAATAAATAACCAATTGTAAGGACTTACTAACATGACTAAACCAAGATCTACTCAACAGGTAGATCTCAACAGCAAAGCCCCCAAGCATGCATGCACACAGACACACAGGCTGCATTTAAGACTAGTATTCTGCATTTGATACAACCACAGAACTAGTTAGACAACAACTTTTTCCACATAGAAAATGCTTAAGAATCACTGAGCTGCAGGTGAAAGGATAGAAATGAAAACATTAAGGACAAACTCGATTAAATATTAAACAAGTCAATTTGGTTTCAGCTGATTCTTTCATTTTAATAAAGTATATTTCAAAATGAAAAGATGTTTCAAATAACAAAAATAGTCATTCTGTTCTAAAAATGTTCATGTTTTTCATTCTGACATTGTTTTCATCTCCCTTGGAAGGCAGGACATTTATTGCAAATCAAGGCAAAACCAACCATTAAATTGGAATTCTCTGTTCTTTAACAAAACCTGTTTTTCTGCACACTTTCCAGTTAATGCTTTACAGCTGTTGCAGCGAGACAAGTGTTAATTTAGATGGCAAGAAAGAGCTGCCCTGGGGCAGTAGGGCTCTGAGGTGAACAGTGTCGAAAGCAGCTAGGTGTAGGGCTCCGCACCCCCTGCCTTTCCAGTTCCTACTGCACAGGGCATCCTCCATCCCCTGCGTCCAGAGGCTGCCCAAAGGCTAGGCTCACCGCAGCCATCGCTAGGCCTCACTCAGCTCCTAGCACAGCTACTCCCCCACTTACCAACCAGGGTGGTCTCTTTTACCTCTCCCACCTCTTCCTGTGAGTGTTTACTGGAAGTATGTTTGCTCCGAGTGGAGGTTTAATCCTTTTCCACACAGAGCTCCCCTCCCTTTTTCCAGGAAGCTTGATCTTGAAATCATATTTTATTACAGATAAATAAAACACTGCTAGAATGAGGCTCAGAAAGAGAAGTAGCAGGGTTTCTTGGCTGTACTCTTTCCCCTGTGTGGTCGTTATCTGCTCCAGATAGGGAGCTGCTACTGGTCATTAGGTTCCCTTGTTAAACCAGTGGTTCTCAGAGGCAGCCTATGTTCCTATCTCCGTGATGAGGTGCCTTTGCAGTGATTTCACCTTGCTTCTGTTATTTCTGCCATCCCCCCACCTGCTAAAACTTTTTCAGACATGGTGAATTCTGGTTTCAAGGTATGCTACCCATTGCCTCTAGCTGCCTCCAGGTAAAAATCAAGGCAACAATGTTTGCCAATAATACAAACTTATCCTGGATATTTAAAAACAAGCCTCTGCTTTAAAGAGCTGCAGATATACTTTCTTTGACTGACTGACCAGAAAGCAAAACGGCAGGTGAAATGCAGTGTAGAGTAAGTGGTGTTCAAAGTGAAACCAAATTCTGCCTTCAGACATGTATTAATAGACCCAGAGCTGACTGAGATTACCTCCCAGGACTGAGATTATTTTATTTTAATTCACAGCTCACTAAAATATCAACTCAGTGCTTCACGGATGATCAAAAAGCAAAATTCTAGAAATTAATTTGGGCTGCTCAGGCTGCGTGGAGGCCTCATAGCAGCCTTCCAATATCTGAAGGGGGCCCTATAATGATGCCAGAGAGACTCTTCATCATGGACTGTAGTGACAGGAGAAGGGGGAATAGGTTTAAGTTTTGACAGGGGAAGTTCAGGTTAGATACAAGGAAGAAGTTCTTTACTGTTAGGGTGGTGAGGCACTGGAATGGGCTGCCCAAGGAAGTGGTAAATGCTCCATCCCTGGTGGTGTTCAAGGCCAGGCTGGACAGAGCTTTGAGTGACATGGTTTAGTGTGAGGTGTCCCTGCGCATGGCAGGGGGGTTGGGACGAGATGATTTTAAGGTCCTTTCCAACCCTAACTGTTCTATGATTCTATGAAAATGAAGTCATCTCAGCATGTCGTTGTAGCAAACTGTGATTCAGCTCCACCTTCCATGCAGTGCAAATCTGGTATATTCCCCATTTTTCCTCATGTGAAATAGAATGGTTCAGGGTGACAACAGAGATTGAAAAGAAAAGAAGTATACAAAGGTATACATCAAGAAATTAATGACTAAATACATTACGGACTTCTTAGCCTGGAAAAAAGGGGGCTATGATAAAGGTGTACAAGATCAAGAGTTGATGGAGACACCAGCATCAGATCCACTGTTTTGTCTCTTCCCTTCCAGAACTAGGGGGCATCAAATGGGGTGGTGTCAGGTTTGAATGAAGGCTAAGCACGCTTGCTATACGATGGTTTGAGTGTTACAAGTCTGCATGGGTTGAAACTGAAACCAGACAAATTTACAGAAGAAATACATCAGTGGGTGTTAGATGCAAAGGAAATCCCTGAAATGCAGATTCACGGGGTGTGTGTTCCTGATCTTGCTTCCCCTGTCCCTGTGCTCCTCCTCAGTGATCTGCTGTAACCTAGAGGTGACCAGACTAACTGATCTAATCCAGTCTGATTTAGTCTTGCTGGTTTTCCTTCCTTTTTGGGTTATGTCTTTAAATATGGTTTATTATACAATTCTGCTGCATAATAACAAAGCAAAGTCTCCTCCAGACCAAGCCAAGCATTTCAGTTAGTGGCATTTTTCCTCTGCAGCAGCAGCTCAGTGCTGAGCACAGCAGCCACCCACAAAACACTGCCTGCTCTGGCCCCTCCATGCCATCTACTCGGCTGCCCAAAGAGCTGCAAAGAGCCTTTGGAAGGTTTAAATTACCCAAAAGTCCACTGAAAGGAGTTTAGTTTCTCACATAGTTTTGACAAGCCATCGAGTTTCCACTATGCTTGGTTCCTGCAGCCCCGGTTACAGCATGGAATGATACAGGCAGCATCACATCTTGTTATCTTGTCTGAAGGAGCCAGTACCAAAATCAGGATGGCCCAGCTGAAGGGAATATTTCTCTGAGCCTGAGATGAGGATCTAGCTCTGTGCCATGATAATGCTCAGGAAGAATCAGTGCAGTATAAGTTACAGCATACGGTTACAGGATACGGTTGGCTTTCTGGGCTGTGAGCACACACTGAAGCCAGCTCATGTTCATTTTCTCACTGACCAACACCCCCAAGTCCTTCTCCACAGGGCTGCTCTGAATCTCTTCTCTGCCCAACCTGTAGCTGTGCCTGGGATTGCTCCGACCCAGGTGTAGGACCTTGCACTTGTCTTGGTTAAACTTCATGAGGTTGGCATCAGCCCACCTCACAAGTGTGTCAAGGTCCTTCTGGATGGCATTCCTTCCCTCCAGCGTATCAACCGAACCACACAGCTTGGTGTCATCGGCAAACTTGCGGAGGGTGCACTAAATCCCACTGCCCATGTCAGCGACGAAGATCTTAAACAAGACCGGTCCCAACACCGATCCCTGAGGGACACCACTCGTTACTGGTCTCCAGCTGGACATTGAGCCATTGACCACAACTCTTTGTGTGCAGCCATCCAGCCAGTTCTTTACCCACTGAGTGGTCCACCTATGGAATTGATATCAAATTGATGTCAAATTGATGCACCCAGTCAGGCCAGAGAGCTCCTGGTTTATGCAAGAGGCAGGTGACTTTGACTCTAAAATCCCAGATAAGTGGCAAAGAAGATGACAGTGACCACCAACTCCCAGTCCAGCTGCACATCTGGGTGTCACTAAGCATGTGGTGACAGCAAACTACCGCACTGTCTACATCATCTCAGAGAACTTCAGCTACATGGCTGCGAGCAAGTAACAAAGCTTCAACTTCCTTAATTCTGAGTGCCAGTTCACCTCCTCTAGACTTAGACATGGCAAACCTAAGCTAGGAGCTCCTCCAGTGCATGATTGAAAGCTATTGACTCTGAGAGCAAATATTTCTCTGGCAGCCCAGTCCTTCAAGCCCAGGAATCCCTTCCAGATATTTGTTGTACATTATGCAAGCCTTCCACTTCATGCCATCTGCTTAGTTTCTGATGATTCTGGGTGGGATTTTATTTCTGGGCCACAAAGCTGTCACTACCTGCTATGGAGGAGGGAGCCCAAAGTCAGATTCCTGTCAAATGGCACTCTGGTAGCTGTAGCTTCAGTGGAAACTACTTGCTGTGTGCACTGACTAATTTGCTCTAACTACTTTAAAAATATTAACTGCTTAGCTTGAGAAATTAACATGATTATAGTTGACTTTCCTTCCATAAGAGAACAAGACATACTCTACCGCTAATAATAAGGCAGGATAAAAAAACTGTGCACAGTTCTGGGTGGTTTTCTTACATTTTATTCACACTGAATCTGTTGCCTCACTGAAAATCTTCACTAAAAAATGATAAGGTTTAATCCATTGCTAGTTACAATGCATAGTGTGGATGAATACAAAGTATTTTTACAGCAACAAAGACAAATCTTTGCTGTTTTGATGTTGATTACTCGGGGGGGCGTGTTCCACTGTGGTCTCCGCTTAGAATCATAGAGTCATAGAATGGTTAGGGTTGGAAAGGACCTGTAGCTGTACCTGGGATTGCCCCAATCCGGGTGTAGGACCTCGCACTTCAGTTTGTTGAACTTCATGACCCTGACAGTGTGCAGTGAGCCTTTTCTGTTTCCTCTAAGAGCTGCTTCATGACATTGCACCACAGCATCAGCACTGCCAACAGAAAGTGACAACTCTGCAAGCTTCTCTAAACTGGGGTTGGCTTCAGGACGGCTTTATCTTTCCGTTTTCTGACTGACATTTCACTCTCCTCAGAATAAGGGAAGGCAGAACATGGACACCTTACACAGGGTACTGGATTTCTGCATCCGCCACCAGACAGTTCTGAGTTACAGCATTGTGTCCCTGATGACAGCTGCTATCGAGTACATCTTCTTGGCTGTGGTGTTCAAGTGCCCCTGCAATTCTGGGAACATGCTGTATGGCTCTGTCTTCCTCATAGTGCCTGCCTTCATCCTCTTCCTGCTCGGCTACATGATGAACCCCAGGATGTGGCACCTGCTGACTGGCATCTGCACTCCAGAGAAGAGCTGCAGCTGCAGACCCTGGGGAACCTGTGCTGGCTGCTTCTGCGTGCTGCTACAGGTAACAGCCAGAGCTGTGGTGGCCCCCCTCACCTGGCTCGCAGTGGCCCTGCTCAGAGCCAGGTTCTATGAGTGCATGGCCAGTGGAAGCAGCCTGATAAAGAACCTCATGTGTAAAGATAAAGGATCAGAGTGCCACGAGATGCTGGTCAAAATACCCTGTGATGAGAAGTTATCGGAGAAGATATCAAGTGAATTCCTCAGCCTTCAGGCACAGTCCCAGGTAAAGCCTTGCCGCTCTGCTCTTTATTCTACGGGCTTCAACCCTGGCCTCTCAATGTGTGGTGTACACAGTCCCCCCCTCTCACACTGTATAATTATTAAAGGTACACAATTCGCAAAAATTCATTCTCAACAAAACACTATCAGAAAAGTAATGTGTGTATTTGTGCTATTTATTTGGTTTGGATATTTGCATGGCAGTTGTTTGGCACTGCAGTTTACAAAACCTCTTTCAAAGCTGGTCAGGCAACCAGTCTAGACACCAGAACTTTGCACAGCAAGTTTTCTTCTCATTTAACTTAGGCATGGTGCCAGTTCTTCTCTTTTTCCACTTCTCTAAATACCTCGAACTTCTGTAAGCATTCGTTAGCCGTGGGGAAGCTGAAGTCACAAATAGAGGAAGCTGATGTCTCCATGAACCAGACAACCGGCAAGTGAAACAAATGACAGCTTGACTACAAATTTCAATGCTTGAACATATTAATAATTTTCTGGAATGCTTAAAACAGGTATTTATCCTGTTAAAGTGTTCTTGTGCTGAAGGCAAGCTGCATGATCAAAAAATTAGCACTTTTGGGTGGAATTATTTGTTTGAAGTGAAATGAAAACCCCAAATTTTGGCAGCACTCCAGTCTAATTTCTAGGTTTGTTTGGTCATTATCTAGTAGAAAAATCAGGTTTTCTCATGAAAACATTAAGGCTAGTTCCTGGAATTAAGTTTGTAAGAGATTCTAAGTATTTGGGGTTTTATAAGTTCCTGTTTAGTACAAAAGATTATTAAAACAATAAAATTTTTTGCATTAAAAAAACAACAATAAAAGTGTTTAAATCACCATATTTAGCATGCTTCTCCTCCAAGAAAAAGGTGGGGAAAGGGCAAACTATATGACTGAATTCAGAAAGGAGCAAAATCAAGGAAGACTGACTGTAACTGGTGCTACAGTGAAATCTAAAAGAAACCAGTCAAAAAAACCCAGAAAAGATGTGACATCACTTTTATTAGTGACCAATATTTTTAATATCTGATCTACTTCCAATAAAATTAAGAACAAACAAGAGCACAACTCATTTTTCTTTAGCACTTAATGTCTTTCACTTGAAAAAAAAAGCCTGAGGTGAAAGTGGATGCTATGCCTGGAACTTCCAACTAAGTACCACTGGGTACTGGAGGGACCAGCATCTTCTAGGACACCCGCTTTAGTGGAGCTTCTGAGACTTACCTAGGGATGTTGAAATCATGCATGAAACAAGAATGAATTCCCATATTTGATAGTCAAATCCATGTCCTGCATACAAGCACACAGGACACAAGGCTATTTTTTACAGGCTTAGATAGGAGGGAGAGCAGTTACTTTCCAAGATCACATCAAACACAGCCAGCAGGTGTAGTTCACAGCACCAGAGGTGAACACCAGAGGTGATTCTACACCCTCTATACTGTAAATCTGACTACAACGCAGAAACTGCTGGTCAGTATCTTGCCTTTAAGGTTAAGAAACCTGGATATAAATGAGGAAAGAACTTCACCACCTCTTTTTTTGGTATTCATCCTCAATCCAACAACCACCTCAGCAGTGCACAACCTTTTGAAAGCCTAGCTGAACTGTGTGCATGGGATCCCCTCTTTCCTCAGCAAGCAGGCTGTTACAGGCACTCCAGGGTGGTTTTGCTGACAGTTTTCATGTCTGCTTCAATGTTAAGTTCTATACTCCTACACATGACTGTGCAAAACCACCAATAACTCATCTATCTGTTTTCCCAGCTGATAGGATGGTTCCTGATTACCGCCATCATGGCTTCAGCACTGATTGCGAAGTGTATCCGCCGCTGCTGCTCCCCATTTAGCTATCTTCAGCTCAAATTCTGGAAAGCCTACTCAAAAAAAGAATGCGAGCTCTTTGAGGCCAAGGCTAAAGAGCATGCAAGCAAGCTGTCAGAAAGAAATGTGAATTGCTTTTTTGAAGCCACTAACCCAGCACCGTTTCAGACCCCCAGCAATGAAGACTGGCGGAAGATTTCATTTTTGTATACTTTTAATTCACAAGAGCAGCATTACAGCATGCTACACAAGTATATTAACACAAACAGAGGCAGCAACGTCAGACTTGGGAAAGAAGATCAGAATCCCACTGGTTTAGGATTTGTGAATGAAACAATTGCAAGTCAATCAGGGTTTTAATGAAAAAAACCCTTTGCAATACTGGCAATCTTTCAACCCTACTGATATGAGTCTTATTCTATGCTCTTATTGAAATCTATGCAAATTGTATGTAAAAGCTAATCGTTGTAACCCTCAGCAGATTTGTTTAAAAACACACATTACTACTTTTGCTTAAGTACATCTAAATAAATACATCTGTCATGATGGGAGCTTTCATATGTTGTTGTTCATTAAGAACTGCATGTGCAAATTAATCATCATCCACAAAGATGTCAGCATGTACTATGTCAAATTATTACCTAACATCTTGGGGGCATTTGGCAGCTGGACTGACAATACCAAGCCTTTGTACTTGGCAGTATCAAAAAGACAAAATGGAATGGAAGTTTTGATGAGAAATTCATCTTAGTTTATTAGCTCTCGCTTGGAGACCTCATAGCAGCCTTCCAGTATCTGAAGGGGGCCTACAAGGATGGCTGGGGAGGGACTCTTCATTAGGGACTGTAGTGACAGCACAAGGGTTTATGGGTTAAAACTTAAACAGGGGAAGTTTAGGTTGGATATAAGGAGGAAATTCTTTCCTGTTAGGGTGGTGAGGCACTGGAATGGGTTGCCCAGGGAGGTTGTGAATGCTCCATCCCTGGCAGTATTCAAAACCAGGTTGGACAAGGCCTTGGGTGATACGGTTTAGTGTGAGATGTCCCTGCCCACGGCAGGGGGGTTGGAACTAGGTGATCTTAAGGTCCTTTCCAACCCTAACGATTCTATGATTCTATGATTTTCCAAAGAAGGAGGAAAGAAGGGAAGAGCCTATTTTTACTAGCTGAATGTAACTTGCTTGGAAACTTGATTCTTATTATAAACTGAAAATATAACACACAAAAGGAAAACAAGATCTAATTTTCTATGTAAAAAACAGTTTTTTGTCACAGTCAGTTACTTGCTCAGTGCTCTTTCCCTTCTAAGAAACCTGATGATAATAACAAGTATCCAACTTGTTACTTGTGCCTCCAGAAAGCATAGTTCAGATAAAAATGTTCCATTTTACCTCTCCTATTGAACAGTTCATCTGTTCATTGACATCTAAGGAAAGGTAAATCTACTGCAGAATGTCATAAATGAGAAAGAAACAATGTCCCAGTCCCACTGCAGTGTCAAAATGTTCCTTGTTGCAGCAGGGCCAAGGGTTTAACTCTTCATCTCATCTCCTGATGAGAAACTGCAGTGAAAACACCCTCAGAATTCACGTTAATCCCCTCAGCTGCATCTGGGTGGGGAGTTGCCACTTCCTAATCACAGTAGCAACTGCCAGGGTCTCGTTAACAAAGTTGCCTTGGCATTCCGGGGGAGACACAGAGCCAGCCTTTCTAATTGAAATCAGTAAGGAAAATCTACAAATTGTATTCCATATATATCTTGAAGTTCGATGGCAATGTTGGCAGTCTATTTTTCACAGATAAAGTGACTTTTGGGAGAAGGAAAATACTACGTATAAGGATAGAAGCAGGTATTTATATATTGGTTTTGTATGCAGTCACGTTGGCATTTTTATTTTTTTCTCACCTTCACATAACACTCATATCTTCTGTACATAATTACATTTGTAATGAAAGAAACTGTAGAGATAAGCTTAGCACATTTGTGAGTGCTCTGTTAGATACCTTCAAAAGAAGGAACACTTCTGTGAATATGCTACCAAGCACGACAAGCAAAAACTGTCTGCATAGGGTAGCTACTGTCAGCAACTAATGGTAAGGCAGTGTGGATCACTGTTCTGTCCATTGTTTACGACCATTTTTCTAACTGACATTTACTTACTCCATCTTTAGAACAGAATGGATGAGGTAATCCAGTGCAGGAAGAAAATACAAAAAAAGCTAACGGCAAAACATGTGTGCATTGAGCATGTCTGCCCAGCACAGATAACAATAAAAAGAGAAGAACAGTTGGTTGGTAGGATGTTGCTGGAGGAAAGAAAAATGGCCATTGCCTTGCAAAGGATCTTTTTGTGGTCAGCCAAAGTCACAACATGTCCAACTCAGCCAGCTGGCCATAACCACCAGTCAGGGAAATCAGGCAGGTCCTTAAGACTTTCCACCCCTGATTAAAAGGAAAAAAAGTTAGCGAAATTTTCTTTTTCCTGGTTGTAATATGTTGCCACAGGTTGTAACTCCTCTTTTGCACCAGGAAATAGCATGTTGGGCTGAGCCCAAGGCTGGGTAATGAATAGCTTGGGTTTTGTTCTGTACAAAATTGTTCTCTTAAAGTTCCATTACACTAAATCACCACTGTACAACACTATTAAGATGAAGGAAGAAACATTATCATGAAGATCATACAGATCTAGTGGAAATGAACCCCACTGTCCCCAAGATAAGAAGTGTTCCTCACTTAGCAGGATTAACAGATAGACTGAGGGAAAAAAAAGGAGATGAGGGTACAAATCACACCAATAAAATCAGAGTTCCCTCTGGGCTTCACTGAACTGTGCTGAGGGTTTGTATTTCAGTTTAAAACAAGTGCTTCAGTGAGAAGCTGAGCTGGCCTTGAGGGTAGGGTACTGTGCTAGGACTTGGGGTTTTGTCCAACCCTCACTCATATTATTTTGCATTACACAGGACAACATTAAACCTTCCCTATAACTCAGGTCTCTGCAAGGCTCCCATTTCTCTGCTTCCCAGTCATGCTGTGGTAAGAAGTCCACTTCGAAGGGGAAGATGTAAGAACAGACACAACAATCAGCAAACCACTTGTGTGGCAATCTCTGAATTTTTATTTGAGTTTCCTTAGGTGAGTACAGATCCACAGTGACAACACATTAAATATGCCATGCTTCGTTCAGTTTGGTCATAAGACCAGTGCTCTTGAAGAGCAGGCTGACATGAAAAAGACCATAGCTCGAAGCAACACAAGCACTGCTGCAGTTGTCTGAGTGCTGCAGCCTGATGGACATGCACGCACGGGGCTGAACAGCCATGCTGGCAAAAGTGCACTTGGGGTCTGAAAGAGCTGTAATGGACCAAACAGGCTCCTGCATCAGTGAAGCCACATCCCTCTCTGGTTTCAAAGCAGGACATCCGGTCTGGAGGACAATGAATATCAAACCATTACTCATCAAAACAGGCATCTGGCAGCGAGACACTAAATCCAGGAATCACAGAAGATTAATTCATTATTCCTAACCACAAATAGCCAGGGAAATAAAGCACCACCTAGCAACCATGCTTTGAAACATTACCAAAAAACAGAAAGGGAAAAGGTGGTCATGGTTAGCTGAAAACAGTTGGTGTCCAAATGAATATTTTGCATCCAGCGTGCACTAAATACCGAGATAAAACTTCCACTCAGCCCAAGAGCATGGTTACATGAGAAGGAGGGGCAGGCCATCTTGATCTTTTATACTGGTGTCTGTGCCATGATAATTAACATTGCCCTGCCCCTGCTCTGCCCCTCCTGTTTGCTGCCCAGCTCTCTTCACCTTTCAAATGTATGACTGGAGCACCTGGCTCAGTGAAGCCATTTTTACCCTGCATGTCTTCTTCAGAAACAAAAGGTGCAAAATATCGCTCAGCATGGGCTTCTCCCAGTATTTCTTTCACTTATTTCTTTTGTGCTTTCTGTCTTCATCCTTCCTTAAAAATGTAATTCCTATTTCTGTCACAGCATCACCCTTCAGCCTGTCCTGGAGGAAGGTAACTTCTGCTGCTAAGTGAACCTGGAAAGAATCAAGTCTGATCAGTTAAGCAAAGAAATGCCCCGTTTCCCCCACTCCTCCAGAATAACAAGCTTTTTCTTTCTCTCTTATCACAAGGGGACCCCCTTTTCAGGATTCATGAGAAGCAGATTTCTAGATTGTTTTAAAATAACTTTCCCAACAAAGTTAGTAAAAAACAAGTTTATGTACACTGAAATTTGTATAATACATTACCTTTCATTCCAGTGCTTTTACTTTCTTCTAAGAACCTGTATTGTATGATGAACTTGACGATTTTGTGATCACAAAATTTCCTGGTCACGTACTAATAATACTTTTGTTAATTAGTCTTATATCAGGCACTATAATTCCTGGAATGATGTACATATATCATGTTTGTACAGATTTTGCTTTCCTGAAACAGAAGGTGTCTGACAAATTAGATATTGACAGAAACACAAAGCAGCCCAGGAATTAGATGTAGATATTTAATCTGAGAGAGAGGTTAAACACTAACAAATTTCCTTCATTTACCTGAGCAAGTGGCTTTGCTTTCCCGTGCCTCTGCATATTAACAAAGAATGGAGAAAACAGATGGGCGCTTCCTTACCATTTCCAAGGCACCTCGAATCACCCCACAGAGGAGGTTACAGTAGCAAAGTGACGCTCGTTCTGCTGGCAACTCCTCCACAAAATCCACTAGTGGGTTTTTGTCCAGGATTAAGGAGAATTCATTTCCTGCTGTGTTACTGCAGCTCACACTAGGAGTGACCCCAAGGTACATCTTGAAAGCAACCTGCAAAAGGATGAAACTCTGCTGTTTGAATCTGTTGTGCGCAAGCCCCAGGTGAAATTTTAGATGCAGCAACATGTAGACCAGTTCTACCCTAGGAAAATAGGGGAAGGGCCAGACAGGCTGGAAATCAGAGTTGTCCCTTCTATGAACAGCTTGAGCCAGAGATGCAAATCTGGAGCTGTGTGAAGTACAGCAGAAGGCTGCCTATTCCATCTCTGATGTTCCTACGTTTACAACCCCACACAAAGTGGTTTTACTTTTATCACTTGTCTTTCAGCCATGTCGCACTCTGCTGGGACCATTAGCACCTATATTAGGTCATTCACTGCATTGCCAGCAACTTTGATAATCACAGCTCAAAGAACTCCTGCAACTGGTATGTGTTTTTACTGTGATCTCCATCCGCAGTCATGAAGAAAAACAACAACCCACCAAGAATAAGACTGCCAAGACTGCAAACTTACTTGATTATACAGAGCATTACTTGCTTTCCTTCTACTACTGACAAATGTTATCATAAATGTGCAACATCTGCTCTGGTAGCGGAGGGGTCTCCTGTGAGTGCATTTCTCCAGACAGTGACATCACCGCATTATCTAGACAGCGTGTATGTGGGCAGGCTAGCAGCAGGCTGCTCCTCTGGAGAGCTCTCCCCTGCTACATACTACAGACTGCTTCAACCAAAGATAAAAGCGTCTTGAGTTTTACCTCTCCAGTGAGTATCAAACATGGATGCTTTCCAAACAATCCTGAAGTTCTTTATGAACCAGAAAACCGCTATAGGTTACAGTTTTATGGCACTGCTGACAATGGGAGGTGAACGTGTGTTTTCTCTTGTTGCTTTCAGATGTCCCTGCAGCAATGAAAACTTCAGGTATGGTTTGGTATTTCTTTTCTCTCCAGCTTTTGTTTTGCTAGTTATTGGATATTTCTTGAACAGCAAGACCTGGAAACTTTTTACAGGCTGCTGGGCAAATCCCAGAAAAATATTCCCCAGAGGGAATATCTGCCATTTCTTTTACATCTTTGGACAAATCACTTTAAATGCACTGGTAGCCCCTGTGATGTGGCTTTCTGTGGCTTTGCTCAATGGGACTTTTTATGAATGTGCCATGAGTGGCTTGAAGAATCCTGCCTACTTACATGCAGTTTGCCAGAGCAAATCCACAGAGTGCTTTGAAGAGCTACACAAGATTGCCTGTGACAAAAGCTCCA
The DNA here is from genome assembly GCF_034315485.1 of Pezoporus occidentalis. Classification (NCBI taxonomy): domain Eukaryota; kingdom Metazoa; phylum Chordata; class Aves; order Psittaciformes; family Psittacidae; genus Pezoporus; species Pezoporus occidentalis. The sequence continues at coordinate 5,967,441 of NW_026915713.1, read as the reverse complement.
TGCCCTTTTCAGAGAGTGATGAACTGAAACGAACTCTTCAAGCACAGTCCCAGGTAAGAAAAATAAATAGAGTGTTATGCAGCTTATACAGTCACTGTGATTTATCTGTGGAAGATCCTGATGTCAGATGCTAACATTTATGGTTTCACATAAACAAAGTTTTGGCATGATGCAGCCTTGCAAAATACAATCAATATATCTTTTAGTTCAGTTTGAGCTCTGCTACACTTCCTAGGGGTCTCCACTGATGGCAGGATCAATAAGACCAGATACCTTAAGGTTTTCTTCCTGAACAAAAATTGCTCTAAAGAGAAAAAACTGCTGGATTGTTTAGGAGGCTGAATTAACAGATGTCAGACCATTAAAGGGGTTTGTCCTACTAAAAAATCCATACCACATTCTCCTATTTTATATCATCCTGATTACAACAATGAAATCTTAGGTCACTACCAGTAGAAAAATACTAGAAAATAAGACATGCGACAGATTTATGGCTGCTTACATAATATGTTTCCATTTGTATTGCTCATGTTCATGATTCCAGATGAGAGAATGTTTTTGTCCTGCTTGGAGGAAGGGAGAAGCACTAAAATAAAATATGCAGAATATACAAAGCTGAGATTGTATTACATTTCACTACATTTGTGCCATAGAGTTCTGATCACTGCCTTGTAACGTAAATAAATTCAGAGGCAAAAAATAAAAACTAAGGGAATAAAAAAAAAAAAAAGGCTACAGAAAATGATGGAAAGATTATTGTCAGCAGGAAGGAAAAACTGTAGAGCCAGCAACTTTTTGTCAGACAATTGTATCCACCTGGAACTATTTCCTCCCTGAGAGCTGGTTTTGTTTTTAAGTCCTCATGCAAATAGGACTGGAATGCAGCCAAAGCCTGAGCTGCAGACAAAACAATTTATTTGAGAGGTTTGGAAGGAAATAACGAATAGTTACGACTTTAAGTTGTATGTATAGGAAATAGTTAAAGACCAGTGACTCAGTTTATAGCAAGAGAATATACGAGTTCATTCTCCAAGCTGCAAGAAAATAAAAAGCTGCTAAAAAGAACAGTTTCTCAAATACCCACTGAAATCACCAGTCAGTACAAAGGGCTGGAAAAAGAAAAGAAAGTGAAGCTATTCTTCCATACCAGTCCCTAAGAATAACAGTTTGCCAAGATTCTCTGTTTCTCAGAGAAAACTTGCTATATTCCCTCAGCTAAATATGTATTTTTACTGGCAGCTATTCTTTTAACATCAGTGCAAGAGTTCACATGGGAAAGGTTGCAGCTTTCCATGTGATCACTATTAAAGCATGGGAAATCAGTTCCAGTCCATAAAGGTCTCCAAAACCTAGAAGATTTTTTTTCCACACTGGAGTTACACACTGGAATTTGTTCTACTGTTTGAAAACTAGGGTTTGTTTTTTTGCAGATGTTATTGCAGTGCAGTAGGTGGGTAAAACTATTGGCTAGGCCAGTGTCGCTAGGAATGAAAAAACTGCATTCAAACCTTGCTCTCTTTAGAAAAGAACATCCCACAGTATCAATTTCAGGGATATTTTCCCATCCCCAGACCTTGCTCTAATCCTGGAATTAGCTCTTTCTTTTAAGATGTTCTTAACAGAATTTCGTCAAACTGAAGTTGCTATCAAAAAAACCCAAAGTTCTCTGAAAATACAGCAACTATTTCTAACTCAGCCTAGATGAACTGTGCTGTACAACAGTGCCAACACAAACCTGCCAATGCATATGCTGTTTCTTCTTTCTCATGCCTTCTCTTCCCAGCATTCTCACAGGACTGGACAAGAAGGTAATTTTAAACCAGTTTTGGCATAAAAATTATTTTCTGCTACAAAGGGCTGATTCATCAAAGTCAAAAAAAGTTCACAAGAATAGCATAGATTTCAGTGAATCTCCTTGTACCAGAAATGGGGAACACTTTTTAAATTTAAGCCCATCTTTTTTATTGCTACTTGCTAATTATTTTTGATTGGGGGGGAGGGGGGAGTGTATTTTTTATAAATTCAAAATATTTTAATTTAACATTAAAAAGAAGCCTGAAAACAACACATCTGAAAATACTCACAGTTTAAGAGACTAACTGACCTGGAACAAAAGTTAATTACCCTTTTTGGTATTGTAATTCATCACAATTCAGAATTGTGTCAATCCTAATTCTTGCTGAGTAATTTCATTTAAGACTTTCAGGAGACAGAAAAACATTTACCATTTAGTGATTGTGATATTTTCTTTTCTTTATGAACTTTTTCCTTTGTGTGACAGAATTCAGTGAGCAATTCCGATATGCTACATACCAGGTGGTTATGGTCTTGCAGTAAACTTTCACCGATATCCTCTCTAAATTACTCAGACACTTCTTTGCTGTTTTCTGTATAGTTCTATTCAGCCATAACATTATTTGATTGATCATTTAGACTTGCCTTAGATTTTTCTTCATACGGTCTTATAGTTGAGGTCTGATTGGAGATCATCAGTCCCTGAACCTGCCACTGCCAGTGTTAATGGCACCCCATTAACACTAATGCCAAGTACTGAATGTAAACTGGGATGAGATGCCCGCAGCGGGGTCCCAAGAGGAGCAGCAAGCCCTCTGTACAAAGTGTGGTCACTTTGTCAGACACTCTTGATCTAAGGAGCATTTTCACTTGGTCCTTTTTAACCTGAACCTCATTTTGTTTGTCTTCCCAGATTTTAGGCTGGTGTGTGATAGTTACCACAGCTCTTCTCTCCCTGCTAGCCACGTGCTGTGTCAGCTGCCAGTCAAAAGTCAGCCACCTCCAGCTGATGTTCTGGAAGGTGTACGAGGGGAAGGAGAAGGAGCAACTGGAGCAGATTTTCCAGCTTTATGCCACCAAGCTAAGCGAGAGAAACCTGAAGTGCTTTTTTGAGAACAAGGAACCAGAAGCGATTCCCCTGCCATCTTTTCAGGCATGGGAAGATGCTTCCCAGCTCTACTCTTTCAGCAGTAGCAAACAGCATTACAGCACAATTCACAGGCTAGTTGAAGAAGGCCAGAAAGAAATCAATGAAGAAGGAGAGACAGTTCTGGACTTTGTAGACAGAAGGGAAATACCATAGAACAAATATGTTTTCAGGTTTTTTGTATCTTGCTAATATAGCATACTTCTAGGTGGTTTCATCTCTGCATTTTTTTGCAATGGCCTGTTTCTTCTTCATCATGTTCTCCTCCAGTTACAAACTTGCTCAAAAGGATGCAATGAAATTATTTCCCAATGCCAATGAAAACTCCTTCATGCAGTCCTCCATAGCACTGAGGGTTCATACTCTACTGATGTTGCTGGCTACACATCAACAGCTGACAGCAAAAAGAGATGGGCAATGACTTCTGCAAGAAGGTTTTAACAATTTCCTATGTGAAAGGCACTATAGTAAGCTTGTCCTATGTAAATCAAGAAAACTACTATGAAGTAACACCATTTAAAAGATGTGAATATAATAATGGAAAATGTGTGTGGCTTTCTGACAGCCCACAGAAACTAAAGATCTTGCTTCTGAGTCATTTGCAGGCCATTTGCAGGTACAGCATTTTCTTGAGGCACCAGCAGTCACTAAGGGCATCTCAGTGTCTTTGGACTCCTGCTGCACCCAGTTGACCACGGATGGTCACAGTGATCACCCCTACTCCTCTAGTCCCTGATACATCTCCCTGGGACATGGGGCAGTGACCTCCACTGACAGGGAGGTGCCAGGTAATTTTTTAGACAAATCTTACAGCAGAAGTGTATATATGATACCAAGGACTTGAAATTACCAAATGATTTGGCATTTTTGTGTGTTTCTTAAAAAAATAACATCCCATTTTGAAACATGATCAGTTGTTATTAGTGCTTTGTTACAATAATGAAAATACATCACTGATACTTTGCACCATAGAGTACCTGGTATTATCTTCTCCCAGTGAAAATTTCTCTTTGCATGGGCATAAAGCTTTTGGTGGGTTTGTCTGGGTTTCCGGCACTGGGTGCCTGAAGAACTCTGTAATACTGTTTGTACTGGACCTGCAGACAGTGTATGACAGAGGGTCTGGAAGGAAATTCCACATTTTAAGACAAGAAAATATTTTTGCAGCAGGCTGATTTTCATTTCACTGAGTATCTCAGGAAACCTAATGTCTGCAGTAAGAGGGACCAGCAGCAATGCAGGCTGTGATGAATGCACAATCAGTGCTTCTGACAAATGTGTTTCACCCCAAAGTCCTATGCTTTACCTCACCCATTTGGAATTCACCACGTGGCTCTCACACAGGGTATCCAGGGTGTCCGCACAGGCTTTTATGCAGTATTTAACTATCAGTCTCCTTGAGTTTGCAAAGAACCATATTTTTGCTCTGCTCAAATCAGTCCTTATCAATAAACTGGGGTACTCTGCCTAGCTGTTCTCATACTCACTGGTCTTCTTCAGCAGAGATATGTAAAAACAAATCCAAGAGCTAATTCCACTGTGTGTTTAAAATCCTCTCTGTGTGTTTTGAAGAACTTGTAGTCTTTAAGCAAATGTTTTAAAGCTTTTTACCCCAGCTGACCTACTTTGCAGCAGACTTGGAACATGTTATGTGCCTAAACGTACCTGTGCTGAAAGCACAGGCACAACATTGCCAACATGAAAGTCACAACAGCAAGCACATCTGACACCATCTCTGGCTCACACACTTTTTTTCTCCCCGGGCTCCTCTCCTGGTATAACAAGTATTTCCAAGGTACACATTCCTTCCCATTTGTCTTCTCTTTCTCTATGAGAGATGCCCCAACATCTACTGCCCAGCTTCGTATCACCTCCTCCCTACATGCAAGGGGAGAGGAAACACCACCAAACAGGATGTCCCCACTGCCCAGGCCAAAATTCCCTTGCCAAAGCTGTCTTTCCACCTCCTTCCTCACTGGTACCACAAAAAACCAAAGCAAGAAGAGGTGCAAAGGAGAGGGCACTAATTAGGTTAAAGAGCTAATAAAGGAATATGGGAAACAAGTGGGCTGATGTAAGGTATACTGTGGTATAGCTGGGACAGAGATACAAAAGCATAGATGGCAAAGGGAAAGGTGGGAGGACAGAAGGATCCTACTTGGGCATCCTCTTTTTCTTCAGGAGAAAGCTCAAAGCTCTGCACCCAAGTAGCCAGGACCACCTGAAACAGGAGTGTTTCCTAGTCTGGCCTTCTTTACTGTGGAGGGGCAAAATCAAGGTTCATTCTCCTCTCCTCACCTCTACCCTGCTTCATGTTCACAGGTAACACATGTTGAAAATGCCTCCATGTCCAAGAGCAGCTGCTAATGCAGTACTGCAATGTGTGCCTGGTAGAAGCCTAAGTCTCTCATGAAGCTTGTTCCCAGGGCTGTGTTATTCTGAGTTGTATTATCAAAATGCCTGTGACTTAAAGCAATTGACGTGTGGATACTTCTATAAAAAGAGCCAAAAAAAAAAAAAAAAAGCCAATTTGATGCTGTGTTTTCAACTGGAATCTCGTTTTGGCAAATTCAACCTTGTCCTTCAAGCAGCTATCACAAAAGCTGTTTTGTATCAACACTGTCCCTGAATTAGAGCTCAGCAGCTACCATGGCACCTTGGAAAGAGGTAAAGCTTATTGTCAACACTATCCAAAACAAACTGGGAGGAAAAAAAACCAAACAGCAGAATCAACATTTTCTCTTGGAAAATTTAGGTTTGCATTAACTCTGATGTCCACCAAAATATGAGTGCACAAATACAGACTATTAAAAATTTAAACTATCATATTACATAATAACAACATTAATGAAGGACCAGAATTAATCTGTTTAGAAAGGGAAAGGCAGACGAATAACATTTTTGCTAGCATACTTTTCATTCTTAGTACTTTTCCACAGTCAGAGTTTGGGAAGAGCAAAATGCTTTAAAGGTCTTTCCATCTGTTGCTGATTCCCTGTACTCACAAACTTTTCTTTACTCTTTACAGTGCAGAATTTTATTTTTCAGTTTACTGTCTATAACTTAGCACAGCAACCTGTTGTATGCATTTCCCTCTCGCTGCTGAGATCTGAAAAGCAACATTTACCAGCTTTGTAAATTCTACCAGACTCTGCCACACTTTCAAACTAGCCATATGTCAATATATAGAGACCTTGTGTGCCAGGGTCTCCCATGAGAAGGTGAATCACATCTCTTGGCCCAATAACTCTGGCCTTGGGGGTGACATGGTTAGATTACCCCAGCCCTGTTGGTCCCCAAGGGCCTCTCAACAAGCAGCTGCAGAGCCATATGCTTGCTGTGTTTTACGGGGTACTGAGCTTCCAAAGAGCTTCCATCTCCTCAGCCACTGCTTTTCATCAAGGGATATATCCTTAGGCACAGCACTGGATGAACACAGTTATGGAACTGTGAGCCAGCACTAGTTCACTGTGGACCAGAGGGTATGGCCCAGCTGCTCCCACCTGTAGCACGCAGACACCTCCTAGGACATGATGATGTTACTGTCTAGGATTAGATCTAAAACCGGAATCTGGGGTGTTTTTATATCTCTTTCAATCAGATAAATGATGTTAAGGTCTTACAAGAAAATTTTTGTAGGATTATAGAGAAAAATTATCATCTTATTTCAAAAGTAATCCTCAGCTATACTCAGATGCAAATTCTGAATCCAGTCCTGGACATCATTTATTCATCTGAGCTTTGTTCTTGTCCTGGTTTCAGCTGGGATGGAGTTAATTTTCTTTCTAGCAGTGCTGTGTTCTGGCTTCAGTCTGAGAACAGTGCTGATAACACACCGATGTTTTAGTTGTTGCTAAGCAGCACTTACCCTGATCAAGGACTTTTCAGTCTCATGCTCTGCCAGAGAGGAGGGGCACAAGAAGCTGTGAGGGAGCAGAGACAGGACTTCTGACCTGAAATAGTCAAAGGGATATTCCATACGACAGAACGTCATGCCCAGTGTATAAACTGTGGGGACTTAGCTGGAAAGGACCAATCATTGCTCAGGGACAAGCTGGGCTTCAATCAGTGGCTGGTGAGCAGCTGTATTGTGAATCACTTGTGGCTTTTTTTCAGGGGGCAGGGTTTATTCCTTCCTCTCTCTCTCTTCCCCCCCCCCCCCCCCCTTATTATCATCATATCATCATCATCATCACTAACATTATTAGCATTATTATGTTATTTTTGTTTCAATTATTAAACTATTCTTATCTCAGTGATGGGGGTTTACCTTTTCTCTTATTCTCCTCCCCATCCTACTGGGGAGGGGGTGGAAAGAGTGAGTAAGCAGCTTCGTGGTACCCACTTGGCAGCTGGGGTTAAACCGCAATAGTTCATAATACCATTCCTCAGTTGCTTTCCATTTTCTTACCCCAATTTGCCAGTAAGCAGAAAGCCTACTTTTACATGGCATGGTATATCTTTTTTATTCAATCCCAGTTGTAACTACACAAAGTCACAGCACCAACACAAGAATTTAGTGAGTGCCATGGAAAATCAGTGCAGAGGAACTCACTTTGGCTCATTATCAAAACTTGTTGGCCCTTCTTCATTCCAGCAAAAGGCAGCAGTAAATCCCAGGCCTTGCAGTCTGAACGACTGGTTGAAGTTTTAAGCCCTCAGCCACTACCTTAGGTGTACCTTTCTTCTTGTTTTTATTTCTTAATATGGCAAGCTGGCTTTGTACTCCTTATTCTTTTTTCCTTTTTTTCATCTTTCTATTTCCACAGGGAACACTGACAGCCTGATCATACAGACTTCTCTTTTTCTTTCCATAGGACCGCAGGATAACTGCTATGTTTACAGGACATTTGGCTCTAATTAATTTAACTGATTAACTGCTTTAATTACTTTGACTTTGAACTGGTTTTACTCTACACACTCACCCTCAAACAGATTTCTACCTCAGAAGAGTTAGTGCAGTTAAGTATTTAAGCACTTTCTTCTGGCTGAGAGTGCTACTGTTGAAGAGTTGAAGAGATCAGGTATATTGCCCTGCAATTCTGAATCAGTAACATTAACAGCATATTTGCAGTTACTTCCTGGTTATTTTACATACGATTTGTTGGTATATGCCTCAGATAAATGTGCTTGAAGACTATAGAAAAATGTTTTGTCAAAGAAAAGTGAAAATGCTTCCCATACCACATTTTGTCTTAGAAAGGATATACCATTACAGAACTCCTCTTTTAGTTTGCTAAAAATAGTCTTTTCAAGAGACTGTGTGTGCTTTAAAGTTTGTTCCAATCTTTCCAAGTAATTTTATTTCTCTCAGTTAGTGTCTTTTGAAGTACAACCTGCAGAGAAACAGACTATTTTTCCTTACTTTGATGGTTAATTTCTTGCTGTATTTTGGTTTTGAATAACCTGTATTTAAGAATGATGGTTCAACTGTACTAATGCATTTGTAAATAAGGGAACCATGAGGCATAAAACCCCGAAAAACAGATATCTGGAATATATGTGAAAATCCAGAGAAAATAAAGTAAAAATATCACCTAAAGAACATAAAAGTGAAAAAAAAAAAGTGATTTCGCAGCCTGGCATCATTTTTTAATGAGACAGTATATTTTAATACAGTGATTGAAATGCTGCTTGTCTTGTGGTTTTTATTCAGATGCCCTCACTATCTCAAATGGATCCTATACCCTGTCTCAGCTTCTCCAGAGGAAGAGCTTTGTTATACATCATTGCGACCTAAGAGTCTAAAATACACTTTACTTCAGGAAGAACTATAGTTTCCACTCTTTTATGAGCTAATGGGATCTGTCTAGTTTTTAGTAATTAAAGTCACCTTTTTCTGATTTAAACTTGCAGATAGTGGTGTGCGTGTGTGCTGTGCACATGTGCACTTTGTAGCCCTACCAGCAACAAATGCAAAGAGGTCCTTTCTCTAGTCCTGTGACAGCCATCAGTTTCTCTATGACAAGCATTTCTGGAATCATAATGTACCTTCTGTCCCTCCATTTCATTCAGATGTAATGTAGGTATTTCTGACATGATTAACATGAGCAGGACCACACACCACCTGATAACAACCACATATACTTTGATCTGAGATATTCCTCTATAACCAGCATACACTGAGGACTTACTTCACTGTATAGAAAGCCTGCTGCTTCCCAGTTCTGCAGTCAGTGGTTAAATGTAATGCTTACATTTAGCTGATGCTGCCGATAATTCTCAAGCAGTGAAAGCCAGGCACATTTTTGTCTCCTAAAATAAGCCAATGGAAATTAATCTCAGATCAATTAACTGATGTGCTTCACTCCTTTTGTGTCCCTGCCCATGGCAGAAGGGTTGGAGCTAGATGATCTTTGAGGTCCTTTCCAACCCTACTTATTCTATGATTCTGTGAAACACTTTTATAAAGTGTAGTTAATTTTTGCCATTGGGAAAGGCCAGGTATATCTTCACTGGCAACACTTCATTACTAAAAATCACAAAGGATAAAGGAGATCATTGACAAGGACCTAAGCAGGCATTAGTCTAAGCCAACTCAATATCTATGAACTACCACATCTTTACAGTGACTCAGCAGTCTAAAGGGACTGGACATACTATGTATTTCAATTTGAGCTTCCCCAAGAAATCTGACTTGCCCATGGGGCAAAACCACATCTTTAGAAAGCCCTGTATTGCCACTAAATTTCCTCCTAGATATTTCCTGTCTGACAGCAGTGTGAACAATTACTCAGTAAGAGAGTAATTTCCATCAACAAAGGTGAAAGTACCCACTCTGATTTTATCTTTTTTATTTTATTTTTGTGGGTACTCAGGAAAATGTTCCTCTCACTTTCCTTTCTTACAGTTCCTCTCTGCTACCACTGAGTCTTCCTTTTGCAAAAACTCCTGCTGCTTACTCTTACTATTATCATTTTAAGGTTAAAAAACAACTAAGTAATTATGGAGATGCTGAGGAGATTCAGATGGCAGGAGTACGAGTAGGAAAATTTAAGATCTGTATGAGATGGTAAATGCTTTTGCTCCTAGAAATTAAAAAGAAGTGAGGGAACAAAGGATTCAAAGTGTTAAAACTCCATCATTTTTTGTTGTTTGCTGCATTCTCTGGCAAGGGTAGAAGAAATCAGCTTAAGCTACAGCAAACCAGAAGAAACTTTTCAATTCCTCTAATGGCAAAACATCTCATGGGGTACTAATAATAGAAGAATTTTAATTTCAGTTTATGTGATAAACACATAAATGTATTGGCTTTCGCAAATGTGGATATATGTGGATATAACTGTATGAGCTTGCAAAGCTCGCTAAATACATAAGATTGGACAACAAGCTGAAAATGGCCAGAACTCTTGAGCAAAATGGAGTCACACAGCAAAAGAATTTGTAAAGGTAAAAGAAAAGGGGGGGGGGGGAGCTTGATATGAGGAAAGCTAGTGCCTGGAAAATACAGGGTTAAAGTACTTTTAGCTTAACTTCGGTTGAAGATAAAGAACAATGTGTTGTAAGTCTGTGGTAACAGAATTTAGTGGCCCCACTAAACAGGAGTGATTACTTCACAACATCCTTCTACTTATCAGTTCGTTTAGAGACAGTGCCTCCCAAACATCTGCTAGTTTTGGATACTCCTTGTCTGCCCATCCTCTTTTGCTTGCAATAAATTTTGCACGAAGGTCACACTGTTCTGAATCTTTGCCAGCTATACGAAGAATTACAGATACGGCTGGTTTCAGCTAGTTTTGTGATTACTGGGGCATCCAACTGTGCCAAAGGTGAAAAGTACACCGTGAGGAAGACTGCTTACTTCATCTTGAAGACCCCTGCCTGCATGAGGAAGACTGCTTACTTCATCCTCAAGACCCCTGCCCACAGTCACCGCAAAGCAGTGCGCAGACACCAAGAGGAGACTTATGATAATAAGTTCCTGGAGCTAGTTATAATATTCCCCACCTATATGTGGGAATTATGAATATGTATACGGCTAACGCAATAGTGAAAGTATATAAACCTGTAACAAATGCTAACCAGTGCACCTCTGGCTATGGTCACACACCCAGCGCTGTTGCTTTTGCTTTATTCACTCTGTCCCTCAATAAAACCTTGTTATCTTGTTTAGAGGAGTGAGCTCGTATTTCACAGCTTAGCCACTGACTTAAGGTCAGTTTAGGTCAGGGCTTGGCAGCTTGTCACAGGTGGTATCCCATTTTATGTTCTCTGCCCTCAACTCAGATACAAAAGGCAATAATCATGTGAACCAATTCTGTGGTTCTAACAACTCTTTGTGGTAAACTTACCACTGTGGGTTTATCAAGACAATAAAAAAATTCTTATCTCACTAAAAATTACCTTTTTTTTGCATTTTGTTGATTTCCCCCCAGCCTGATGTAGCACTATGCTACATAGGTAGAAACTGATGCCTCCTCTCAAAGCCAGCCTCTGTAAGCTACTAGTTGATGCAAAGTCGTAGATAAGGAAAAGGCTGTATTTCACCCACTGGAAGCATGGGTGTGACTGTGCAGAGGAGTGGTTTTTTTGATTAAACAATCATGATATAACAGAAAATGTAAGCAAGTGTTCTGGAACAAACTGACAGAGGAGGAGGGAAAGGCTAAGACCATCGAAGCTGATGAATCCCTAGAGAATGTAAATGTTACTTACCTGTGCAATCATGTCTGCAGTTTCAGAGTAACTGCGGCACTTTTTCACAGCTGAACGAGCTAAAAAATCATCAATCAGCCTTACACCAATGCCATATCCCCTAAGAAGAAAACAAAGGAAGTTAACATTCAAAATGGGCAGCTTCTTTCCACCTACTATATCCCTAATCTGTTTCTTGTGCTTTCTCAGCAAAACAGCTGAGAAATGCATGGCTTTGAAAGCAACAGATTTTGCTGGCCTAGATTCTTCTTTCTGCCATATTTTGCAGCATAGTGGGATTGCTGTTCCTGCAGTCATTTAAGGAATCATACCCCTTTAAGCATGATACTCCTGGTGATGATGATATGAAAATTGCTTATATACACATCTTCTATATATACATTTATATTTACATATGTGAATAAATATTATATGTTAGGCATATGAATGTAATATAGAAATAGTAAACAAATAATATGCCTGATTAATACTGCTTTGTCACTAAAAAGAGGATAGAATAACACAGCACAAGATTTTCTCCATTCCCATGTGATCCCCAGAGTTCATCTCACACTGTCAAGGAGAAGAAAACAATTGCCCCCTCATGACACAGCATTCACCTCCAGGCTGAGGAGTTCAGCCCCTAAAGGGCAGGGGGGCCTAAGACTGTTGGTTGATACTCAAGGATCACCTTACTACAAGCTCAGGAGTGTTGCATCCCAACTAGAAGGAAGTGCAGCAGGAGGGCCAGGAGACCTCCTTGGATGGATAAGGAGCTCCTGAGGAAACGTAGAGGGAAAAAAAGAGGATAATAAAAGGTGGAAGCAAGAACAGGCAGCCTGGGAAGAATACAGGGATGTTGTCGGGGAAGATAGGGACCAGGTTAGGAAAGCTAAGGCCCAGTTAGAATTAAACTTGGCTAGGGATGTGAAAGATAACAGGAAGAGATTCTATAGGTACGCTGCGAATAAAAGACAGACTAGGGACAACGTGGGCCCTCGCAGGAAGCTATCAGGAGAATTGGCTACCCTGGATTTGGAGAAGGCTGAGGTTCTGACTGACTTCTTTGCCTCAGTCTTCACTGGCAAAGGCTCTGACCACACCACCCAAGATTTGGAAGGCAGATGTGAGGACTGTGAGAATGAAGACCCTAGGCCCACTGTAGGAGAGGATCTGGTTTGAGACCATCTTAAGAACCTGAATGTGCACAAGTCCTTGGGACCTAATGAAATCCATCCGCAGGTCCCAAAGGAGCTAGCAAATGAAGTTGCTAAGCCACTGTCCATCATATTTGAAAGATCACAGCAGTCAGGTGAAGTTCCTGACAATCGGAAAAAGGGAATTATAACCCCCATTTTCAAGAAGGAAAAAATGGATGACCCAGGAAACTACAGACCAGTCAGTCTCACCTCTGTGCTTGGCAAAATCTTGGAGTAGATTCTCCTGGAAGGCATGCTAAGGCACATGAAAAACAACAAGGTGCTTGGTGACAGCCAGCATGGCTTCACTAAGGGGAAATCCTGCCTGACCAATCTGATGGGCTTCTATGATGGGGCTACAGAACTGATGGACAGGGGTAGAGCAGTTGATGTCATCTACCTGTACTTGTCCAAAGCGTTCGACACTGTCCCACACGACATCCTTGTCTCTAATTTGGAGTGACATCAATTTGATGGATGGACCACTCGTTGGATAAAGAACTGGCTGGATGGCCACACACAAAGAGTTGTGGTCAATGGCTCAGTGTCCGGCTGGAGACCAGTAACGAGTGGTGCCCCTTAGGGATCGGTGTTGGGACCGGTCTTGTTCAACATCGTTGTTGGTGACATGGACAGTGGGATTGAGTGCTCCCTCAGCAAGTTTGACGATGACACCAAGCTGTGTGGTTCGGCTGATACACTGGAGGGAAGGAATGCCATCCAGAGGGACCTTGACACGCTTGTGAGGTGGGCTGATGCCAACCTCATGAGGTTTAACCATGCCAAGTGCAAGGTCCTACACCTGGGTCAGAGCAATCCCAGGCACAGCTACAGGTTGGGCAGAGAAGAGATTCAGAGCAGCCTGCAGAGAAGGACTTGGGGGTGTCGGTCAGTGAGAAAATGAACATGTATAGTGAAACATACTCTTTTCACTACGGATTATATATGTACATACATACATACAGAGAAAGAGTTAAGAATGCTGTCTAACAATCTCGGTCAGGATGTCAGGTTCCTTATAAACATAAGATCTTCATTTTCCGAAACAGGGTATCCATGAAAATATCAGTTCCTCATTGACCACTTGTGCTATCTCGCTCATTGTTGTATGGTCGTTTAAAGGTAAGTGGCTTGTCTGCCCCTAACCCACGGAGGAGAGAGCAGAGCCACCCCACAGGGGTCAATTCAGGGCACCCACGTCAGATTCCTAAATCACACCCTTGGGAAGGCACATGACTACAAAAGGAGGCTGCGTATTGACTAAATCACCTAAGTCAAATTCCCACAACCTAGAGTTGTGATACTTCTTCACAAAACCATGGTGTAGCTGGATGAGGGGAAGCCACAGGAAGGCCACATCAACAGTGAACATCGAAATGCAATGCATGTCAACTAGAAAAGACCTGTGAGAAACAAAAAGTTTGTCTAGTTTGACATAACATTGTAATAACATGAGTACAAAGAAATAGAAGAGGAGGGGTAACATGGAAATTGAACTTGCATACATGGACATAAGAGATGAAATTTACAAGTTTATATTATTAATAAGCATAACAAAAGATCAACAAGGAACAAATGTAAGCTACCAAAACAAACCTGACACTTTTTTCCTAAGAATTCAAAAGCTAATTGTTGATCTTAATTCACAAATTAGCATTATTTCTATTGACGGAATATTGAACCTTATCCCTTTGATCTCTGTAATCCTAGACAGAGTGCTGGAACTCATAAGATAACAGACATAAAGCTGAAATGTAACATACAGGTGGACAAATAGCATTATCAAGAAGGCTGACAATTTAAAGCAGCACTTACATTCTGTCTAAAAAGGTGTTGACATCTTCATCCTTTTCATAGTCCTTGCACAGCTGGGCTACCAAAGCCCCATACGTGAGTACAAAAAGTTCTCTACTCTGCCAGAAATGATGGAAATCAAAAATGAAGAAAACTATAATCCAACTTTTCCACACTTGTGAGCTGCTACTGTATTAAAAGCAAGCAAAAATAATATTTACAGTAATAAAGAAACTTTTGTCCATAGATATATAATCACTGAAATCCACAGTCCATGTGTGACAGAACCTGAACTGATCATCACTTGAGTCTCTCTGTACAGGGATTTTGTTTGTCAGAAGTATCGTTTCTTGGGATACTTTCATCAGGTGCATTCTTGCATCCTATAGCCACACATATGTATGCTGGCTTGATAAATGCTGTCAAACACCATCCAAGATTAATGACAACCATTTAGTTGCAGGAAAGACAATAGAGGCAATGAGCTCGACAGCAGGCTTCTACAATAGGAAAAACACTACATACACCGAAATTCCAGTTCCTTCACAGAGGTATGGTTGACATGATTCAGATTAACAGCTGCTTTCCCCAGTAAATAAAAAGTAGATTAAAAAAAAATGGCTCAGAATAATGACAAGATATTATAATTCAGCACAAGTGTAAAGAATAATGACAAGCAGAATAGAACCAGTCCCACTGACATTTCCCTTTCTTTATCAGTCTTTAAATGTAAGTTGGATTGCTGTCAATACTAGCTCTCCAAATGCCTGGACAATCTGACTGTGACACTACTTCTTAGTACAGATGTGGTTTGTATGGCTCCCCAGCATGAGCAGGATGAAAGGGATGGGTGAGGATTACAGCCACCTGCCCAAGGAGCATGGAACACAACTGAAAAGGTCAAAGTCATATCTCTGCACAGATGCTGTCATAAGCACTCATCTGGGTTCTTTAGCTGTGCTCCAATCTGGAGGAAAGTTTTCTTCTCTCCCTGCCCCACGAGATCACCTCCATGGCACTGCAGAATTGACTGTATTGAGCAGGAGTACATGCTGGACCTTAGGCGAGAGACTAGGTTGACTCTCACTAAACTTCTTAGACAGGCATTAATTAAAGGAAGTACTGCAGGCGTGTGTGGCATGTGGGCACACTATAGGTACTTTTTATAGCCTGTAGAAAAAATAATAGTGAATACCAATAAAACATTAGAACGAATCACACAAGGAAAGGAAGCACAGCTTGTTCAAAAGATCTCTTCCTGCTCCCTTTGCATCAAAAGCTTGGAGTTTAATCAATGCTCCCATTTAAAGAAGTCACTGTTTAAAATCTTAAGTAGTATGGAACCATTTCCTAAACTCACCTTGCTGATAACTCCTGTTTACATTAATATTGCAAACTTTGCGAAATTCTCATTAACAAGTTTTTAATGCAGTAAATGGATGTTGTACAGGTTCTGCATTGCTGTAATCTCAGCAAAAAGTCTATGTTGTAATATGACAACAATCTGAGAGTAACTTGAGCATACTTCATCAACATAATTGTATTTTTCAGCCACTCTTGCAATCTGTTGGGAGTATTTTTTATGGCAAAAACTTGCATATTTCAACTTTAATTATATTATATTCTTCTATTTCTTTTTCAGTGGAGACCTCTGTCCCCTTTTCAGAAATTGACACAACATTGTCTTAAAGACTCCTGGAATTCCCCCACTTCCCCAGCTCCTATCAAAAATTCATCATTCACCATACAAAGACTCCTAAGACTCTAGGTTCCTGAAAAAAGATTTGTGTGGAATCCAAACACAGAACAGAGGTATCCTTCTCTTTACATTTCATTTAATGACTATCTAACCACAGAGGCACATAAGCTTACCTGGCATTTCTATCTTTGATGATAAATCTCTCTATGTACTTAACACCTCTGCTCCTGAACAGTTTCCAATCTCAGAAACTTTGTGCCCACCTTTCCTAAGCCTGCTCAGAATCTCAGCACTAGACATAAAGTAAAATATTAGTTTGTTATCACTTTTCTAGAATTGCCTATGTTCTCTCTTCTTTACCAGCAACTTCCTCTGTCTCCAGTTTATTATACATATGTATACAGAGATATATGGGTGTCACAACTATGCCTGTGGGCAGGCTTTTTTTATGCCACTGCTTAAGAGCTGGCAGCTTGCTGGCAGCTTAAAGGGGGTCACACTGTAGCCATAAGTGTCACCAGCACCTCTGCTCTCATACTGGCAGACTCATCCCCATCCTTTCAGTACTTTCAGGCTAATCAGAAATACGACTGTATAAAATGTATCAATACAATAATAGCTTGTTCTTAGTCCACGCACAATTTTAATCACACATTACAAAAATGTCTTACTATTTTGTGGTTCTCCTGCTTTCTTCCTGGTGGACGAGACATGTTGCTTGTGTTAACGCCTGATGTATTTGATTGTCAGTTTATGTATTCTCTTCCTCAAGCGGCACAGTTTTCTCACTATCACTGTATTTCCTCTTTTCCTTTGCTAATTTTTTCTCCTTTCTTCTCCTCTGCCTTTTGCATGAAATATGTTTGCTGCAATCTGTAATGCTGCTGATGCTCCTCCTATTCTCTACGTGTACTGAGCCTTTTGGGAGGAATTTGACCAGCAACAGATCTGCCCCTGTACACGACATAAATAACCGCTACATCCATAATAATGATTTGTAATCAAATATACAGCAAACAGCCTTTGTAAACTGGGCAGCCACAAGAGATTAACAGATCTTAACGTTTTTAGGGACAGCAAATTCAATCTGCTGTTTGTGTCAGGATTTGGTGTTTGGAGAGTTAACAAAAGCTCCCTCTCTGAAGAATCACAGAACCTTAGATTCATTTAGGTTGGAAAAGACCTTTACGATCATCAAGTCCAAACACTTCTAAGTCCAAATCTACCACTAAACCATGTCCCTAAAGATACTGCCACACAATGTTATTAAAAATTTATCATTTTCAACTTAAAGGAGCTATAGTCTTCTGACAGCTCTGACTGCTTTAGTCTGGTAAGTTAATGCCTGTCCAGGCAGAGCAGTGTGGGTTACAGGGCATCGCTACCACCATGCATCTGCAAAGCTGCCAGGACAGATCTAGAGCACCCAGACCCCCAAAAGAATAAACTGTGCACCTGCTACAGCTGCCAGTTTGTGCAAGTGGCACATTCATCAATGATGTTTCTAGGAGATTTTATATCATTCTTAAGTTATTATAACCCCTATTTGTAAACACCCCTGCTATAAGCATCCAGGAAGGTTCGATTAACTTTTTCTGCTTTCCCCTAAGATAAATTTCGTCTGCTCTCTTAGTTTAGATATGCAATAAATTCAGACTATGGTCATTAGTGAATTAAGAATTAATCAGGTAGCTGTCTTTCCTGTCAGAGTTTATCTCCACATACATTACTTCTTAGTCCTCTCAGGAAAGGCAGTTAAAAATACATGGCCTCATCTGAATGCAATGCTGTTACTAATTTCAATTAATAGATTTGGTGTTGAGTGAAATTACAGGTATTTACTACTCCAGATACATAAAAAACAACAGCTGTGATTCATTTGGGATAAGAAGGATCAATTTACTTAAAAACCAAGTAAAGTTATGATAGACTTCAACAACAACAACAAAAGAATAGGACAGAAAAAGGATTTTTAGCTTTTTCTGTGGAAAAGGTAGTCATCCTAAAAGCTTTCATTTTACACAGAACAAGCTGGTGGTGGCAACTTTACAACCAGTAAGCCACTTCAGTTTTCTTTTAGGTGTTCTTCTAGCCCTATAATATCCAACTCAATTTTATACGTGAAAGTGTTGTAGTTACTTCCCATATCTAAATTTAAATAAATTATAAAAGCCAGGCATTACAATTCTCTAGATAGATACTTGCATTTCTAAATTGAGTCTGAGATGGGTTTGGTTTCTCAGATTGTCTTCAACTGGCAACAAGCACCAAAGATGTATCTCTTTGTAAGAGACATCCCGTATTTCATAAGAAAGTGTACTGCATTCCATTTAGAAAAACAGCTCTAAAAGACCATTATTAGCATAATTTAACTGCAACAAAACCATCAGAGCACTTAAGGCTTCCCGTAAATGAGCACCGTTTTATTTATCCCATTCTGAATATAAGGATGAATTACTTCAGCCTGCATTATTAATATTACAATCATGAAGGAACACTGTGGACCATACAGTGTAAAGCACAGTAAAAACACATCAGCACTGTTTGGAAAATACGTATGTGCACACATGTGTATATGTGAATTCACAGATATGACACATTAGGTAGAATGCATTACATTTTTGTGCATGATTGAGAAAACAATCATTTTGCGCATGATTGAGAAAACGAAGCTGAAACAGTGTGTCCAAATAAATTGGAGATTCAATGGCTCCAGTGAAGGAAACAAGTCAATGGCGGACTGCATCCACATTTCCAGGCACAGAACAAAGCCACCTTCTTAATTTTAACTGTCATCTCACCTGCAGCCCTGTGAAAAGAGTAGAGGCTGGCACATACCTGGCACCTGTTTTAAACCTTGACATAGACATCTCAGAAATAACCCAAGGCAATTTGTATAGTGAGGAAGTTAGCATCCCCCTGCACCTCCCTTTTGGTCATGTTTGTCAGGTGAGGATTTTAACCTTCAGCTCCAAAAAGGCTAATCTGGCACACTGCATTGAGCATTAGACTGCAAGAGTTGTCTTCATTCCTGTTAAAACTGAAAAAGAAGACCTACAGCAAAACAATGAAACCCCAAGCCTCAACATCTCTCCCGAAATTCAAAAGCATGAAAAAGTGTTCAGCATCACTCTGTCTCTTATAGTGGACTGGTTATTATGGGAAAGCTGAAACCTGTAGAGCTAAGCACATGGTATGCTTAGCAGCCCAGAATCTAAGGATTCTTCCAAACATTAATATCCCAGAGTGTAATATAAAGGTCAATAATGCATTAGGTGGCAAATGCCTAAAAAAATGCCTTGAGGCAAAACAAGAATACACTTGCCACAAAACATGGGTGTCCAAATTAGCACAATACAGGATCAGGCTTTTGTTTGCTCCCCATCTACAGCTCAGCAGATCTTGTGTTAAATATTTCACTCACAGAACATTAAATTTTTTCAAATTGCAAGAAGGTAGGTGATGGGGATTTGAATCTACATGAAAAAACATCATTTGAACATAGGTTTCTCACATCACAAATAAGTGCTTTTACTCAAAGCCCTGTAAGGCTGCTGCTTTAGCCATTTCAGAATAAACCACTGCTATTGCTGCCACCTTGCCTGCAGTGCCCTGCCTGGGAAGCATTTCAGCTTGACCTGCTGAAACTTCCTCGGTTAGGTTAGGCATCTCAGGAACTCTTTACAAGAGAGTGGTTTTGGATTTGGGCATCTACTCTCTGGTGAAATTCACTACAGGCACTTCAAATCTCATTGAAATTCATCTTATAGCACAGCTGAATTCTGAAGCAAAGATGTAAGTTAAAAAAAAAAAAATCAGTAACAGGTTTTTATTCTTCCTTTATCATAAAGCTTATTGATTATTTTATCATCAGCGCTTGTCCTGCTTAAGGAGACAGGAACTTCTCCCTTAACCAGGCCAAGGAGACCATAAAAATGACTGGAAAGCTGAAGCTAACCTGTGACCTGGCAGAATGCAGGACACGGGCAGTGCTCCCCTATGTTCCCACAGGAAACCTGTACCATGCTAAGACACAGAGTCAAGCTTGACTTCCATGCAAAATATAACTCAAAATGCAGCTAGAGGAGGCATACAGTGTCAGCCTTCTGAGTGCTAACTCCATGATGAAAAGACTTGTGCAGAACCAGAGAGACCAAAGTTCAGTGTCCTCCTCCAAACTTTATGGGAACCAACCTTCAGACGGAAAACAGAAGAACACTTCCCTGTTTCTCTGTAACTTCTCCTGGTTATTAGATAACAAAGTCCTTACCTTCTTCTGAGCCAATAAATATCAAAATAAAAAAAAAAAAACAAACAAAAAAAAAGGGGTAACTAAGTGCAACTAGTAGAACTATGTCAGAAAGGCTGGAGAATACAGAGCTTCATGACTCCACATTACTAATAACAACAGAGCTCCTGGAAGAAAGAGATGAGCGAACATGTTTTGATTAGATCAGGTGCAGAAGGGAACTGAAACCAATCTCTTCTTTCTGTCATGGCTGCTTTATTTCAAGAAAAAACAGGTAAGAGATTAAAACCTGTTTGCCTGTGCATGGGAGTGTATAGGCAAGTGTAATATGCCTTCCAATAGCCATGTTTTAAAAGAAAATGACAAGCCATTCTCAGTTCTTCCCCCCAAAAAATCACTTATTCTCGTAAGTGAGGTTCATTGCAGGGAGTTCAAGCTGACACTGTCCTGCAAAATGACAAGCGAAACTATAGCCAAGTTTTGCCCATGTGTCTTATCTGCCTCAGACAACAGGTATAAGCATTTCTTTGCCTCAGAGATGTTCCCTCAGGCAGTGGTATTTTGGATTGCATTCACTCCTAACTCTCTCTGGGCAATGGATACAGGGCTTAAATGTCTACCTCAGGACTCTGGGTTCCTCTGAAAAGGCAAGTACTTCCAGGTCTGATGCACCGCCCAAGCTTTTAACTGGATCCAACCCTGTAATTTTTTCCATAATAGGATGACCCAGCAGGATTATTTACGGAATAGCATGAAAGCAAATGCCAAAGTGAAAATGCAGCAGTACGAAGTTGCTGTATTGATTGTATAAATTGCCTCATTCAACAGCTTCAGGCTGACTATGAATATTTCAGTGTTGTACATCTCTCCAGTTTCACATCTAATGTGTTTCTTGAGTAAACAAGTGATGCTTGGAAAAGCCTTCCTCCCTTATAAACCAAATAAGACATGGGTTCCCAAAGAAAGCTCAGCAGCAATCAGAGATTTTAAAATGAACTGAGGTATAATGGAAGACTCTTAAAAAAAACACCCTCAAAATAATTCTGTAATGGGTTTATTACACTGAATTTAAAGCTTGATGGGTTTATTACATTGAATTTAAAGGAGGTGGGTTTTTTTTTAAATATAATGCCACCAGTAAATGGAAAAAAAAAACAAAAGAAGTTACTGAAAATCCTGTGAAACTGAAAGAAAATGAAGCTTCCAAATGGCAGTGTTCATACAGCACCGGGATTTTGTTGTTTTACTACTCTGCCCAAACGATCAACAACAGGTTCCAGAAAAGCTGTGGCAAAGTGCTGCTGAATGTTTCAGCATGTTTCTCTATCACTTTTAATGTTGTCCAATGGTGTCACATAGTTTTGAAAGCTAATTACTAGCAAGGACCTCTTTCACAGATTGTGATTGGGGTAACAAGCAGGTGCCCACCCTAACAGCTCACTGGAGGAACATGCTATCCATGTGTGTGCCTATCAGCCGTGACAGCATCTCTGCCATACAAATAGACTTCTCAGAACTTTAACACAACTTTTCGCATATTCAGATCAGCCGAGGATATGCAATGTGCAGAACTACTGGACAGTGTGACTGTAAGACAAAGGGCAACCTGGAGAAACTTAACAGGAACAAAACATTTTTAACAAACCTCCATTTCAGGCTTGTTTTGTGAGAGATGATGAGAGCACAGATTATACATCCCAATATTCAGAAACCATTTCTGGAAATGTTTAACTGAAAAATTTCTATCTACCTCTGTCCACAGAACGGGCCTGACAATACTTAAAGAAAATCTTAAACCTTGTAGTCAAAAGCATACTATATAACCACCAGCTATTATCATGGGCGTGTCTGAAGCTGGTTTTACACTGCATGAACAGCAGATTACACACTGTCAAGAAAAAAAAAACAACCCAAAACTTCCCGAAGACAACATTCAACCCTGTCAGGAAAAGAGACAAGCTAGCTGCCTGCCACCTACAGGTGGAACACTAAAATCCTCATGGTCTATCAACTACCTACAGCTCAGGCTCCAGGGTTTGGAAAACAAATTGCCCCAGAACTGACATAAACCAGCACTGGGATTCCAAACTTCGTGAAACTGATGGGATATTTTCTGGTTTTATTTTAAATGTTTTGGGTTTTATAATCAGTCCACTTAACAAGGCTTTGTTTGGTTGTTTTCTTTATGAAGAATACCTGAAAGATCTCTTTTGGGTTTCTTCCCCCTAGTCCCATGCCATGCTTCTGCTAATAACCACTGATTAACAGCTTGCCAATTAACCCTGAGAAGATAGCTATCAGTTTGGCAGCACTGCATGTCATCCAAAAAGTAGGGAGAATTTATTTAGGTTCAGACAATTAGCAAGGGGCTGGCAGTGCTACCAACTGCCTAAAAGCTGTGTTCCACAATGGCTGAGATAAATAATTTAATCAATTAAAACACCTGATTTGATAACTGTAAGTATATTTAAAGCTAGCAAACAAGCTTGAACAGAAAACTTGTGGGAGGAGAGAGAGAGAATTTTCTGGGAAGTTTCTGAGTGGTGTGTTTGGGTTTTTTTAAGCTGCTGGAGTTTGTTCAGTTCTATTCTGCCATTAACTAGACCTATAAATTTAGACTTGGCTTAGGGTAAGATATAAAATGACTTTCCTTCCAAAATGGTTAATTTTTCTAAAAGGCAAAGAGGTTGTTATTGCTAATGCTATAATTGCAATAGTAACAATTGGTGGGCAGCAGCTTTTCTCTTTTTTTACATTCAGCTGTCCCTGTCATGTTGGGCAGAACCTTATCTATGGGCTGGCTTTCCTTGGAGTTCCTGCACTTATTCTTCTGATTGTTGGCTATGCGCTGAATAACCAGACTTGGAGGCTGGTTACAGGCAAAAGGTCTCTTGAGGGACAGACTAGACCAAACCAATCACTGCAATGCAAACTGGTCTGCTTTGTCTTATGCAGCATCACTGGGAGAGCACTGGTTGCTCCAGTAACCTGGCTGGCAGTCACCCTGATAAATGGTTCTTATTATGTGTGTGCTGTGAGTGAGTATGTCCCTGTGCATTATTATGAAGCTAATCCTAATATTACTGCCAGTGAACGTAGAAGGATACTGGCTGCATTTCCATGCAGTCAGTTAGTTTCTCCAGAGCTGACCCGGGCAAGAGATGAAGTTATTCTCCTACTCCGATACCAGTCACAGGTGAGTAATTCATGTTGCTTCTGTTGTTTGGATCTCTCATGATGAGAACTAGAGTTAATCCAGCAGACAAAGTGTTAGAATAAAACAGGATCAGTATCCTCTGGAGTGCCAAATCTGTGTTTCAAAGCCTGCTTTGTTCCTGTAAGTGGAACTGAACTTTAGGTGTCTAAATTACTATGTTTGTTTGTCCTGGTTGTTATCTGCTACTGGAGAATTTTTTATTTTTTTTTTTTTTTTGCATAGTATCTTGAAAAGTATGATTAAGTAAGACAAATACAAGTTCAAAAGCCAGGGAGGGTATGAAGTTTTTTATTCAAGGGTAAGAAACACATGATTAAGGTGCCTGCAAGAGCTCCACATAAACCAAACTTACCAGGCTTCTGTGTTGTTAACCTTATTCAGAAAAAACAAGTAAAGATCATCTTATGGATTTTCTGCTTCTCAGAATTTACCACTGAGTATTTTCAGCTGTAACAGATTCCTTCTTCTTCTTTGTAAGGTGGCTGGCTGGCTTCTGATTGCTGTGGTAGTCATCACTGTCTTCCTGTCTTACTGCCTGGCAAGCTGCTTCTCCCCACTCAGCTTTCTACATTTCAGATACTGGAGCAGCTATGTCCACAATGAGCAGGAGCTCTTTGATGAAGCAACAGACCAGCACTCCAGGCTCTATGCCATGAAGCATGTAAGGAAGTTCTTTGGCTTTGCCCCAGGGAGTGAAAATGTAAAGGAAATCCGTATCCCATCTCTCAAGGAGTGGCAAGCCATTTCTGGACTAGCTTTTCTGAAACGAGTGGATGCAGAGCACTATGACTACAGTCTCCTCCACGACTGGGCACTCAAGGGGTCTGCAAATGGGAAGTACTTGAAGACTGATGAAGACCCTGTGATCAGAACACAGGTCTGAGGGCCACACCCCCATGAACACCTTGCATATAAGCAGGACATCAGCCAGATCTGATCTGAAACTTTCCAACGCCTTATTGCATTGCTATGTACAGTATGTGATCAAGTACATCTTGTTAATTTAGTCCTTTAGCACACACTTACAAATACCTTTCCTGATGGTGCCTAACTCCTGTGGGTCTGATAGTTTGTCTAGATTAGGGTGGGCTGTTTAAAGCTGCAGCTCCCTGCCTTCTAATATTTGCGCTAAAAGGATGTGTATGTACTAGGTGAGAAAGTCATTCCTAAATGCTTCTTCTTTCCTACCATTAAAAAAATACATATATTTAAAAATTAATAGCTAGGCCCTGATTGAATCCTAGGAGTCAGTCCATTCTGTACAGAACAAAAGCAGATATTCAGCGTTGTCTTAGTGCCCCCTAGCAGAAATGCCTTATTTTTTCTCTTCTGCATTTTTCTTGTATTGTGTGAATATACTGAGCTAACCAGAAGCAAAGCTTGTGCCTACAGCAGCACAGAAGCAGGGGAAGCTTCTGCAATGAAGACTAAGCCTAGATACAGTGTTAAGCGAACTCCCAGTTCTGGTCAGGAGATAAAATGCCCACTAAGAAGCGCAGGATGAAGGAGTGTGACATATATCAGCTGTATGAACGCTTACATGTGGAAACTACAAGTTCAAATGTATTTCAGCTGAAAGCAGTAATAAGGTCAGCCTCCTAATCCTTCTAGATAGACTTGAAAACCTCTTTGGTACTTGTATACTTGCCTACTATACTAATAGCAAATCTGGATGGGATACAAATCTCACTCTCTGTGCAAGGTTTGCTTTGCCTGTGAAAAACTTGCAATGTAGTCACGCTACTGTGATTAAAACCTACTGAATTTAGCGAGAAGGTTTCATGATGTTCTGTTAATTCAGTATGGTATGATGTCATATTACTGCCTCTCATCTTCTTTCTAACTCCCTGCGCAGCTGTTTTGAACTCTAAAGGTGGAGGGGGGAAGGTGGAATCCATACACGGAGTTTTTCCTAGTGCTTCCTGTGTTGCCTTGCCATGTGCACGTGTGTGCTACAAAGCCATATGCTAGACTGTATGATGCTATCTGCTGTTAATAAATGACTCAAGTACTCAAGTGCAAAAATAGAATTATTTACTACATCTTAGTAAAAAATGAAGAAGCCAAAGTATGTTAAATTGTAGATCTTGGTAAATGTGTTTAGTCATGAAGAATTAAACTTCTAAACAAAAACAAACACTAGCAATTGCAAATGATGTATGTACTGAATAATGAGAATGATGCATATTTTACATCACTAAAATTGTTACAAATTCCCACATATGTATTTCACGTGAATCCTGAACTTTCATGTATGTGGTGGGTTGATCCTTGCAGCAGAGCAGTTTATATGAACTCCATAGGAAGCAAAGTACCTTGTTTAATAGACACAATCTCTAAGTTTTAAAATCCTTTGTGATTTTTTTATTCAAAACGGAAGACTGTGTATCTGGAAGACATGCAACTGATTTGTGTATCTGAACATTTGGCAAAAAAAAAAACTATGCTGATGTCCAGATGCAAATGACAAATGACTGTCTTTATACGGGTTTGGGTTCTTTCCACTTCTTCCCTTATTTTCCAGGTGCAACATACCTGGATTGTTTTAAATTAAAATTACCCCTATAAAATGGTGCAATATTTTGCAGCTAAGAGTGAGCTGTCAAATTGTTTTAACTACTTTCTAAACAAACTAACTTTCAAATTCAACTTCATATTTTCCAATTTTGTCCCAATTACTATTTTCCCTGTGGCTTTTGTTGCTTTGTTTTTTTTGTTGTTTTTTTTTGTGTGTGTTCATTTGATTTCACTTAAAATGCTGACTGGAAGTACTGGCTGTTACCTATCATTTTGAAATCAACCTGCCAGCATACAAATAGCCTATCACCCTGTTAGCATATATTAATCTACTAAATAAAGCTGAGTATTGTAGGTGATTTGTTATTTCCCTTCACTCCCCTGCTCCCTGAAACATGCCATGGATTGAAAGTGATGGCACTGCTTTCAAAGGAATTTGTGATTACAGAAAAATCAATGAGTTGGTACTAAACAGTCTAACTGTGCCTGCTAAAACCTGAGTCATCTTACCCAAAATCAATTCAGAATTGCGGTCTGCTCACTTGAAGTGAAAATGATTCTCTTTATGTCCATGGTAAAAGTTTTCTGGAAACTCTGGCCTTGCAAAATGCACCTGAGGGAAAAGTGCTGGCCATATGCCCAGGGAACTGATGTACCTTAGAATTACTCTGCGTACCAAGCACCCATCAGCATCTGCTGTTGCTTAATCCTCACAACAGTCTTAAATTCATCCTTGTGGGTAATCTTCAAGTATGGGGGCTCCCACTATTGCTAGCCTTGATGACTTGGGTTCTGCTCAACCACCAACGCTGCTTATGCAGCAGAGACTTCAGAAATCACTGGGAACATTTCCTGGGAATATTTCCTGATTAAAAGCAGGTGCTTTTAACTCCAAGCTGTACCCTCAACTGTTTTTTTTCCCAGCTATGTTGACTTCAAATTTCAGGCTAAAACCACGTTCAGCTGCCTCCATGGCACGCTTATGCTATTTCTAGCGCAACGCTTTTGAATCCCCTTCAGGCTGCTAACCCCTATTAATTTTCTGTGAAACAATGGCAAAGAGCGAAGACCTGCCCGCCAGCAACGCACTTTTACAGCAGCGCTGAAGCCTGTCTCTTCAGGCGGGAGCCCGCCCATCTCACCTACTGGAACCCCCGCTATTTCCACCAGGCGGCGGAAGCCCAGGGCACCCGTGGCGCAGGCGATGGAGGCAGGATGTTTGGGACACGCCACGTGCAAGCGGGTGAACACACCGAGCCCGCTCTGCCCACAGCTGAACCCAAGCAGCACGTACTGGAATCCGCTGACCAGAGAGAGGTCAACCTAAAAGCGGTAAAGACAACTGCCTAGACCCTCACAACAACCCTTTTCCTTTCACCTCACGCAAACAGAACTCAACACCTCCTTCCTTCCCTTCAGCCCAAAGCCATCCACCACCGATCGAGCGGGACGGCGCGGCCAGACATGTCCAGCCGATGGCGGAGAGAAGTGCGCATGCGCGGCACCGGGGGCCGGGTGTCGTTTCGCGGTGCGGACGGCCTATGGCCGGCGGCGGCAGGCGACGATGACCGACTACAGCGAGGAGCAGCGTAACGAGTTGGAGGCTTTGGAGTCCATCTATCCGGACTCGTTCACGGGTGAGCTGCGGCGGGGCCCGCGCCACGCGGAGCCCGCATGAGGGAGAAGTGGGAGGCCCCGCCGGGCGACAGCCGCTCCGTGCCTGCCTGGGCTACCCCCCTTGGGTGTCCACCGGCTTTTAGCTGCACGGATCGAGTGGTTTGCGTTTTGGTTTTGCTTGCTTTCCGCTTCCTGTGCCGGTCCGAGCGGCTGCTGTGTGCGGCGCCCGAGGTGTGGCAGCCCGGCATTGGCACCCGTTCCGGTGTGCCGGCGCTGCTGCGGCTGGGGGAAGGATGCTCTTCGGACAAGCCTTTCAAAAGATGCGGCCCTAAGTGGGATTTGGGCTTGTGTGTCGGCCAGTTTCCCTCTCTGGTAGCAGCTTCTCACAGCCGTGACGCACCCGGTGTTTTGGGGTGCTTGGGGATGGTTTTTTCTTTTAAGTGCATTGCCAGTATCTGGCTTGTTCTGTTGCACATCTATGGTAGGACAAAGTCGAGCTCTAATTCCTAGGTGCAGTATGTTTTATTGCTAAAACTTCAAGCTGATGGATATGTTTGGTCATTAGGTTTTCAGAGCTTCCTAGTCACTGTCACACAATTAGGAGTATCCACCATGCAAACTAATTCAAAGTGATTTAGGGTGCTCAACATGCAAGAATCTTAACAGTGACAAAATCTGTGTGTTTTTTGTTTCCTTCCTGTACTGTATCCACTGTGCATGAAGTCCCACAGTGTCTTGGTTAGCAATAACTTCATCACACAGATATTTGTCTGTTGCTTTAATCTGAAAATCTTTTAGGTTCTTCAGTTTTATCTCAAAGGTACATGATTTGATCTTTGGTAGCTGGGGATGCTGCATCACTGATACCGATGTGGAAATAATATACTTTCATGTAGCCTCTGATGCTTACTCTATGTTACTATTTGTTCACATAATATTCTTATGTCTAAAAGAAGAGGGAGAAAAAATGTGGGACTAGTAGCAGTATATTAGCAATTAGGCAAAACTCAGTTAATACTGAGAGAGCATGTATACTTGAGTGGACGTATGTTGTAACAGTGATACAGAGCAGTCCTTATTTGAGGATGTGATCGGCAACCCACCATTGTGCAGTGAGGTTTCTGGTCTGAAACTTTAGATCGCAAGACTTGCACTTTGAGTGCCTCTATAGAGCTGCTTGTTATCTGTCTTCTGGCTGCCTCATTCATGCAATTTCATATAGTATATTCTTGAAAGGAAGCATTATGTATTCACTCTTTGTTTTAAATATAGAAGTAGGTGCAGGCATACTGTCAAAATAGTCCAGGGTTAAGAGTGCAGTGGATCCTCATCACACATATTATTAGCGCAGTAAAGCAAACTGGCTTGGGAGCTTTCTGCAGACATTGAGTGCACTAACATAAGTCGTTTGATGGTAAGTGATTTGCACTTCTTGGAAAATTAAACTTCCAAAAGAGAACTTTCCAAAACAGGAACTTTCCGGTATCATTATATGGTGTCACTCAAAGAGCTCTCCAAACTCACACCATGTGAAAGATAACTGTTAATTAGAAAGTATTTATTAATAGAGTAAAAAGGCTGTTAACACTTTATCAGGAGCTTCCTTGCTTCATTAGTCCTTGAGAAATTCAAGTTTAATGATGTGAAGAAGTAGTTGTCTGATTCAAGCAATCTCTGTCTTTTTTTTTTTCTTCAAACAGTATTGTCAGAAAATCCAACAACTTTCACGATCACTGTGACATCTGAAGCAGGAGAAAATGGTGAAAGTAAGTTGACCATGTCTTAAATGTCTATAGGAGGGTTTCTGTGTAAGCCTAGTTCTATTGCCAACAATAGGTATACCTCTGCAAGCACTGAGAAAATGTAGTTCAAGGATTCCAGCAGTCTGTGTTTAGTTTACAGGAAGGTTGTGCTCTCTCACTAGGGCTGCTTTCTGACATGCTGAATCTCAAATGTTTTGTAAAGCTTCGTAAAGTGTGGGTTGTCATCATCCGCATAGCAGCTTACAGTCATGTTGTGAGGTGATTGTTGGGGTTTTTTCTTAGCAACTGTATGTATATCAGCTACATTGAATAGTTGAGTCTGTGTCCTGTGAATATGAAGCCCTTAAGGAAGACCCAAAGGTCCCAAGTCCTGGTGTATTTGTTGGGTGTCAGTGGTTGTGTGGGCTCGTTGTAAGCAAGCCTTGCTTCAAGTAAGTTTGCAAGGTGCTGGTCTGTATCAGAAGGAAGAAACTGGTGTCATCTCCTTCAGTTTTAAAGGAGCAGGTTGTGCTCAGAGCAGGTGTCTGTGTTGAAGGGACTGCTGGCTCTCAGAATTGTGAGTCTGAAAGTAAAGGAAGAATACTCCATGATAGTCTGTCAGGATGCATGAAAGGACTTGGTTCTGTTTTGCCTTGTTTCCATGTTATCCTGGCTCTGGGAGTCTTCAGATTGAATGTGTTCTATTTAGGCAGTTCTCTGCTTGATAACTTATGCTGGACGTTGTCCTTGTCATACAGTTCATGTGGAGCCCTGGTTCTCAACACAGAGGTTGATAGTCCAGTCAGGCACACAGAATTTAAAGAATTAATATGTTGAGATTCTCTCTAGATCTCTCATTAGGACTCTTCCTTGTTTTCTCCAGCTTTAAGTGGAATATGAGGGGAGAAAGAAGATTACTGCTCTAGTACTTACCATACCACTGAAGGTTTTCCAGTCTTCAGAAAGACTTTTCAGACATTAATAGCCTGCAATAGCTTTATAAGGGTAAACTTTGTCTTAATTTCTCAGAACTCTTGCATTATGTTTGAATCTGTTCATGTAGCTTTAACATATCTGTAAGAGGATTGTTCCTTTAAGACAGGGGTATTTTATGTTTAAAAACATTTAAGCTGCTAATGCAGTAGCAAAATACACAAAGTTATATAGAGTTATCACCTTAAGAATGTGTTTTTTTTATTTTGTAGCTGTCCAAACAACCCTTAAATTTACCTATAGAGAGAAATACCCTGATGAAACTCCGCTTTATGAAATAGTCTCACAGGAGAATCTTGACGATAATGATGTCACGGACATAATAAAACTACTACAGCAACAGGTAAGGAAAATGGAATATCTCAATTCAGCTTGGCATCATTGAAAACTTTGGCCTGAATTTCTCTACAAATTAGTTGTTTCCTGAGGTATGTGCTGTCGATTTGAAACCTGTTCCTTCCTGTAGGGACTAACTTTGAGGTTTGAGTTTGGTAAATGACATTATTGAGGTAAATTATTTTAACAGGGTAATATATAGGGCTAATTCAGTGTCTACAGGTGTGATAATGAAATGAAAATTCTCTAAGGTTTTCCCTCTTCGGCAGTTCTAGCTTAAGGTGAATTTGTTTAATTGTGTATATATATATTTGTATTAACAAGCCACTGTAATTTTACTTGGAAAGATTAAAAAATGCTGAATTGGCTCTTGATTCTTTTCAATAACATAATTACTTGGGGGAACTCTTCAGCCTTTGGGATCAGTGAGAGTACATTGTGAAGGAATGAGAAGGAAACACTTACTTGGTTTCAGTAATCCTTGACAAGTCATCCCTGCATTAAAATTTCCATAGTATGTTCAGTAAGCATTCTTTCTTTACGGTTTAATTCTTATGACCTTCCTTCCATCAAGTGATGGTTTTGGTTTTGTTTGTTTTTTTTTCATGGATAACCGTCCTGCTTCAAAGGGTCATGTAATGGGATTAAGGAATTGCCATTGCAGGAGAGGAGAAGTTCTGAGTGACTGTTGTCTCTTGTGATTTTTGATAATCAAATCTTGAAGCCATATTCTTACTATGGGCTTTGCCTTATTAATGGAAAGGTGTTCCAGATGTCTGTAATAAGTTTTCAACATATTATAGACAGGTGTTGTTCATTGGTGTTTTACTTCACACCCATTTCAGGGGTAACTTTAACTGGAGTAACTGACCAATTGATTTGAGTTTTACAGCAGGCTTTGAAGGCTGGTGCTGAGTGTCTCAGCTATGTTATCTGCATTTGCACATCATACTGCTTCCTAAACATGCGTTCAACTGCTGAAGGTTTGAGGTTCTCCTATTTGAAGTTGCCTTCTTTGTGTTGTAGGTAGAAGAAAATTTAGGAATGGTAATGATCTTCACTCTAGTCTCAGCAGTACAGGAGAAATTAAATGAAATAGTGGATCAAATAAAAACACGAAGAGAAGAGGAAAAGAAACAGAAAGAAAGAGAAGCAGAAGAAGAAGAGAAAGTATGTAAAATAATGTTTTCAACTAAAAATTTCCTGCTTTTTTTGAATGTGCGTTTTGATGCAGGAGCAGTTTTCAGTTGCAGTGGGAGAGGAACATCAATCAAAGTTGATATAGTTAAAACTTAAGGACTGGAAGATTCTTTAGTCCACTTAAGTTATTCCTTCTCCCCCATTTTCTAAAGCAGTCTTTTTGGAGATGTACTGAATGTCCACAATTCCTTCTAGCATTGCTCTGTAAGGCAGGGGCAGGGATTTTTTGCAAATGAAATCAAAGTTGCTGTTGCCAGTTTTTTGAAGAGGCACAAGGGGATGTGGAGCAATAAAAGCGGAATATGGCACGCTGCACACAGGCAGCAGGGTATGAGGAAGTCTCTCTTTCTTAGTAGACTGAGTGGGCAAGGTGGAAGTGGGACCCGTTTGTCTTCCTTACACATGTCCTTTCTACCAGCCACTGTGGAATAATTTTTCCATTCATGGAATGTGCTGTAGTAAGACCAGCTACTGAGTCTTCACTTTCTTCCTCAGAAATAGGTAGAGGGTGGTGGGACTTGGAAAGTTCAGTATTTCTGAAAATGACAGAAAAATAGCTGGAAAAAAAAAATAGTCCTTTCTGTCTCAGCAACACAGAAGGGGTAATGTATTTTAATGGAAAATATTTCGGTGTAAATTGCAGTGAAGAGCTGGTAAGAAATGCTGCTTATGGGTAATCTGTATTAGTGGTATGTTGCTACCTGTGGCACTGTAGGTCCGAAAGTAGTACTTGTTTTTTTTCTGTGAGAATTTCTACCTCAGTACAGCTCTCTGAAGGGAGAGTTCTATGACAAAAACCAACAAGAATGTGTTCTTTGTGTATTCTCAGGGTTAGGATTAATTTCTCAGAATACTTCACAGCAAGCAGTGCTTCTGGAGTGTTGTAATTTAAATAATTAAGAGAATGCTCATCTTCATTCACAGCTTTGCAAATTATGTTTGCAGCCTTGTTTTCTGTTTGGTTTATTTTTCAGCAACGTTTTCATGGCACTCCTGTTACCATTGAGAATTTCCTAAACTGGAAAGCAAAGTTTGATGCAGAACTCCTAGAAATAAAAAGGAAAAAAATGAAAGAAGAGGAACAAGCAGGCAAAAATAAATTAAGCGGTATGATTTTAACTCTTCCTGAAAGTGAACTGTCCAGGTCAGACAGAGCCTTGGGTGACATGGTTTAGTGGGAGGTGTCCCTGCCCATGGCAGGTGCGTTGGAACTAGATGGTCTTAAGGTCCTTTCCAACCCTAACTATTCTATGATTCTATGAACTTTTTGTACTGTTACTGGACTAGAGTGACAAGCCTAGAAGTAACTTTTACATAGAAAGATGGTGGTAGTAAATAAACTCTTAATGTAATATTTTATTCTTGTCCCAGATGTCACATGAAGCCTTTCTGAGAGCTGGGTTTGGGCAAAATAAAAAGTTAATATATTCAGAATTTCTGCTGGACTCATTACTGTTCCCAAAGTGTGTTTAAGCTGCTTTGGTTCTGTTCCAAACAGAACATACCACTTAGAGCTGCTACTGACAAACGTTGTTCTGGCAGAAATATCTGGGTTTTTTTAAGCAACAGGAAGAATCTGCATCAGTTCAGTGACTTGGCCTTTATTGCACTGAATTGTACAGTGACTGCAGAACTGCAGGTGAATCTAATAGTTAGGGATGCTGTTGCTGGACTGAAGCAACACAGAGGCTTGCTGCTGCATGTGATAAGCTTACGATGGCTCTGATATTTGGAGAATACTATAGTAGTGGTTTCAGGCTTTGTGTTTTGGCTATCACAGTTTGTCCAGCAGAAAGCAAACTCTCTAGCTAGTGGGGAAAATGTGGAGGAAATTATTAGGTAAGAATTAAATCTTGGGCATCCTCCTCCACACTCTCCACAGCTTAGCTTTGGACTAGTTCTCCTGTGATGTTGCATTTACTTTTTAACCTGATGTCCTCATGCTCTGTCACTGTTATCTTTTCTCCTCCCTTCTGAAAACTGAATCTTCTGGCTAATTTTGATTGAAATTTGACAGATGGAATTTATTGGTGGCAAGTTTAATGAAAATCTGTACAGGGCAGGGGACATGCTGGATTCCCCTTTGAAGGGAACATGTTTGGGAATCTGCAGAGATGAGATAGTAGAAATTGGGGTTCTTCCAGTTTTCTTGGTCCTAAAAATATTGTTAGTGTGCTGTGCCTGTTTTCCTCTGTACAAGCCTAGTTTATTGAAACTCCCCTTTACAAAACTAAAACAAGGCTTATTCTTAGATGCCAAGAGCATAACCCCAGTAGAAGTTAAAGATGTCTTAAAAGTTTTACGATGAACACTAGGCAGTCTGGTTAGCAGAAGACTGTATAAGCAACGCAAATATAGATGGAAGATGAGTGGTTTATGTAGAAAAAGTCCTGAGCTTTTCTTTCCCTACATCTAATTGGAAATGCTTTGCCTTGTGTGATGTTTCCTTCACACAGATGTGTGTGTAGGAGCTGGTGTCTTGTTTGTAGATCCAAGTTGTTTGTTGAATGGGGAGGATGTATGGACAAAGATGGAGGCAGCGAATTTCCTTTCCAGTTCCCACAGGGTCTTCCTTGTGGAATCAAGATGAGGACTAAAGCAGTGAGGACTAAAGCAGTAAGGACTGAGTAGAGGCTGTAGGGCAGTACTCTCTCCAATCCCAATTATTAAAGCCTTAGTAACATTAGAGTGACTAAGAAACTGACCCATTTCACATGTAGGAGGAGAAGCTTTTTGGCATGAAAGAATCCTGGATGAATAGTCAAAATATCAGAATGGGGAATTTACAGAAATGAGCAGCTTAAAAAAAAAGAAGAGATATATTGGTTAAGTTGAAAAGCCTAAAATATATGTGCTAACTATTGTTGCCTTAGTTGATAGTTATTTCAGAATTTAACTTGCTTATATAGTATTTTGTCTTTTATTTCTAGGTAAACAGCTGTTTGAAATGGATCACAACCTTGACACTTCTGACATCCAGTTTTTGGAGGAAGGTAAATTTCTGTTTGTTTCCACAACTGAAAGGGGCTTAAAAGAGGTCAAAATTCCTAAGCAAAATCTTTATTTCTGACTTAACATCTTACTTCAGTATCACTTTTACTTTGAAGCAGCTTCCTAAGAAGTAGTTTTGCAGATTGAACAGACATGATTTTAACTTCTTTCAAAAACAAACAAACCATTTTCGAGATCCTAAAATGTATTCATTTGTGGTTTTGAGCTTTAGTTGATCTTATTTCTGTTGCTTCTATTCAAGTGCTTAGACTGGAAGCAAAATCAAAATTAAGCAAAACAAAATAAAATAAACCACAACCAAACTGTGCTTTTTCTCTTTTTCCTAGTAGCCAGTCTTCTTACCCTAATTCTTAAGCACAGATCTTAAAGTTCTGTCTCCTTCTCTCTGAACCTTCACACCAGTAGTAAACATCTTGCTGGTCAGTTTGCTTCTGTGCAACCCAGTTCTTCTTCATGCAGATTTGTCTATTATCTTACTGTGAATATCTGCTCTGGTGCCAGCTGAAAATTTGTAAGCCTGTGCCAAAAGATGTTAAACTTGGAAAATCTGTTGGAGATAAATAAATCTACTTGCAGTCATGTATTTGTTTAATTTTCTGTACTGAATCTTAGTTATCTTAGTTTAAAAGCCTGATTTTTTAATTTTTTTACTTAAGAGAATTCTTTAATGTAGCTGCATTATCTAATGCAGAAGAGAGTCAAGAATTTTCTGTGCAAGTAGCTTCTTTTTTATTAAAATGTTGTTTATGAACATCAGACATCAGTGAGTATAAAGTTGAAATGGCAGTAATGGGGGAGTCAAGTTTCTTTTAGTCAGAAAGCATAACTTAACCTTGTCTTCCTTCAAAACGCGTAAAGTGAAGAAGGGTTGTTGATGGAACATTTGGCTGTCACAGAGAGGAACAGACTTTTATTTGGGCTCTTTGTCCAAACGTCTTGAGGTTAATGTGTTAACTTTCAATCCTGTTGCTATCTGTGCTTAAAGCTCCTGTCCTTATTGCTGTTTGCATTTTATCATAAATGCAACAATTTACTAACTGCAATTTAATATTATGGTACCATGTAATAAGTAATACTAATTTTCACGTCTTAAATAGGATAATGTCATTATCTTTTAGATGGAAACGGTTATAAAGGCTCTTTCAAATCCAGTGGAAAAAAATAGATACTTACCCAGTGGCCAGAAGATGTCGCTGCTGATGCACATAAATAAAACAGTGGTAGTTCCCAATTTTTATCCTTAGGTTAGCATCATCTCTTTCAGAAGGAAATGTGAAAGCATGCAAAGCTTCACCTTGCTTTTAAAATTTAAATCTGAAAGCAAATGTATGTATGTAGGCATATAAATGGTGTGCACAGTTTGGTTTTTTTATAAACCCTATGTGTTCTTGTGGCTGATAGTTGCACATGTTCCAGCTGTGAGGTCCTGAGCTCCTACTTTGACAATACCTGGGAGAAAGGACCTCTGCTTCTGGGAATTGTAATTGTTAATTTCATTCTTCCAGTGCATTCTGAGGTCCTGTGTGACATTTCTCTTGTCTGGGTTTTGGTATGGGGAAAAAAGCTGTGCTTTAGCTGTAAAGAGATAAAATGTGCTGTTTCCTTTTCTATATCCATTTGATATATAAAAGCCCAAGTAAGTTAATAGTTACTGACATTGCAGTCTGAGTGTGAAAAAACTGTTGTGTATTTTGTTGTTGAGGTGCTGTTTTCCTACTTGCATTAAAATAAATTATTTTTCTGTTCTTTGCAGCTGGAAACAGCGTGGAGGTTGATGAATCTTTATTCCAAGAAATGGATGATCTAGAGTTGGAGGATGAAGAGGATGACCCTGACTACAACCCTGTTAATTTAGATAGTGATTAGACTTTTCTGAACTGGCTCTGTCATCAGTATGGACATACGTAAGGAGAGAGGGGCAGGCAGGAAAACCACAGCATCTGTGGATTTAGTAATGTGGATCGGTTTTCTTTTTGTTTACTTTTTTTCAAAGAAAAAAATATTTTAAACCCAGAAGAATGGTCTTCTGATGACTCTCATCATAAATAAATTTATAGTAATATTTCAAATGAGAACTTTGAGGGACATTGACCTTTCTGAAAATGCTATTCTATTTTCCTGTATCTTTTCCTTCCCACTTCTGTACTTATCGTTTGAAGAGATTTGACAACAAGCAAGATAGAAAGATGTTATAGCAAGCACTAAACACACGTGCATCTGAAGGCTGAGCAGCTGTTCTGCTGTCTTCCACCCTGGGATATACATGGACAGCTTTGATGAATAAAAAGGGATTGCATACTATGCAGTTATTTTTTATTTTTCTTTTTTTTTTTCTTCTGTGAAATTTTATAGAACTTACTTAAGTTCTGGTGCCCTCACCTATTGGCTGTAGCTAGGCAGCAGTAGTCACCGTTTAATAAGACATAGCCTTTAAAGTTTAATGGAAACTATTTCCATACTACTAAAGTAAAATCTTTTGCCATAGTTGAGAGTAACAGTTTCAAAATGTTTAAGTTTAAAATGCTAACTTTAAGTCTGTAGGGGGGGAAAAAACGGAATGAGATTAAGTCCTCTTATTGGGATTTTTGAACTTGTGCATCAGTGAACTTCATGGTGGGGCGAAATGCCTTAGGAAAGTTGATTTGCTTTTGGTAACAGACTGTGCTAAAATACCCTTTAGTGGAGTGCAGATTATGGTACCAGGATTTATGGGGTGCTTATAGATTTGAATGTAATGGATGTTTTAAAAGCATCTTGTTGTGCTAATCTTTACAGGTTGCCAATGTACAGTGAGGGTACTAAACAATTCAGCAATGTTAACCACCCTACTGAGTTGCTTATGGAGCTACTAGCTTGGTGTTAGACTCCTCCTCCCATCCCACGTCCAAAAAAACCCCCCAAACACTGCGAGAATTGTGTGTTTAAATGCTGTGTTTGAGGCTGCATCAGGTAGAAGGATTACAGCATGGATGAGGGTTTCAGAAGACAGCTTTCCATACAGAGAAGGACCACGCACCTCAATGATTAAACACTGTGCGCTGAATTTAAAATACTGTTTGTAGACTGCCTTAACTATGCCAGCTTCAACCATTGAAGAGGGTTGCACTAAAGTATCACAGTGCTTAGGGGAATAATAAATTTATGAACTTTAATATTTGGGAATTCCATATTCAAAACAAGGAATATTATTCTGGAAATAATGGTGTATAAGATCCTCTGCTCAGATAGCTGGAGAACACCCGTTTCGGATGATCTTCAACATGTTTCAGTAGTCTTTTCTCTTTGTATTCTAGTAGAGAGAAATAAATGTTAAAGTACCCTGTAAATACTTTTATAAATTAACCATGTGCCTTTGTCCCTACTGTCCTCTATTTTATCTTTTTATTTTTGGCTATGAAGAACTCTAGACGAGCATCTAGATTTCAGT
This sequence comes from Pezoporus occidentalis, assembly GCF_034315485.1. Taxonomy (NCBI): domain Eukaryota; kingdom Metazoa; phylum Chordata; class Aves; order Psittaciformes; family Psittacidae; genus Pezoporus; species Pezoporus occidentalis. The sequence continues at coordinate 5,928,864 of NW_026915713.1, read as the reverse complement.
GATAATGAATGTTTCAAAGCAATAAGCAGGATCTGTGTTCCAGCAGAGTTACCAAATATATTAAAATGTGAGCTAATGTGGTATTAAATCTGACTTTTCCAAAGATACAGTTGGTTTGAAAGCTTCATAGTGACTACATCCAGCTTCCTGTGTAATTGCTAGAATGCTTTAAAATGCTCTTCAGCACTGAAATTAATTTACTTCTGGTATGTCTCAATTCAGTTGCATAAAAAACATTCAGCTCCCAAGGCTGCTTTCCATTTATCAGCTATGTATGTTTAAAACTGGCATTTTTTTATAAAAAGGGTAAACTGATTCTCTTTATATCTGGACTGAATCCAAGAATGCTGTGTAATCTGTGCAAAATGTGATAATCTGAGAATATTTTTTGAGTGGGTCACGGACAAGAATCATCTATTTATGAAAGAAATTTTCTTGTTAATGGTATTTCTAGATTAATGAGATTTTTCTAGTCTGTTTTCACACTAACATATTTATTGAGTTTCATGCAGAGGATGTATAGCTTAAAACTTAAAATTACGTCAAAACAAGTTAAAATCTGAAACTGTGTTTTCACTGTTACATCTTGTATTTCAAAGCAGAGGAAATAACGGTTGAAGTGACAAAAAAAGATAAAAATGGGTAAACTCCATTCCTCCAAGTCTTTGGAACAAGTTTCAATGACTGAATCTGAGCTTCAGATTTGTTTAGCTTTGTTAGCAATTAACATCTGTGAAATAAAAGTGAATTTGACTGAGAGTAAGCTTGGCTGTATTTGCGTGTTTTCGTTTGCTGTAGTGGACTGAGGGTTTTTGGTGGAAGAAGTTTAGGAGAAATATGTAAAGTTTACTCATGCACTTTGGATTAAAGTCAAATTCGTATTAATAAAATTACATTGATAATCTTTGATTGAATTTTAGTAATTCAAAATCATGCTGCTGACAATTTTGCTTCTATCTTGCTTTTAACTCCCTGAGTCCAAAGCATACGCTAGGGAGACTGTTTTGAGTTGTGACACTGCACTATGAGCAGAGCTTAGTTTTTGATCATGCTGAACTTTTGAATAGTCTGTGCCTAAACTCTACTAAATCCAGAGGATGGTGCCCATCATGTCAAGATGCTGTAGGAATACAATGTCAGGCATGCTGCAAAGCCTAGGATTTTACATCCAAATTAAGATTGCATTATGATCTGCTTTAAAGCAAAGAAAACCTAAAGGTTATGTGCCTGATTTTGCTTTTTCCTTCCCTTCAGGTCTCTGGTCCCCTTGTGGGAAGTTCAAACTCAGAGGCGAGGGGTTGCACTGGTTATATAAGCCACATACGACAGGGGGGAAGGAGGGAATGGGGGATTGTAGCTTATTTCCTTGGTATGGGAGATGCATAGTTCCAAAAGGAAAGATGATCTGGCTGTATCGTTGAAGGACATGGAAACATTCTTACAGGCTAATCATATGAGGTCACCTTTGCCTAATACAAGCAGCTAACTGTGCAGTGCATGAAGTAATTCTGTCAAGGAAAAAAGCAAATAAAATGTATCAGAAGGCTAAAATAGGTGGATTGACAATAAGAGCTGGTCCCTTAGGATCAGTGAAAGAAGCAAACAAGTTATGTTAACTGGAATGATACTTTACCCAATAAAAAATAAAAATGGGAAAGCCAAGGTTAGATGTCTTTTGTGAAATCAAAATGATTGTTTGAAACGTTTTTAAGTTAGGCATCATATCCTGCTGTGGCTGGTTGTAGGACACTGATTCAATACCAATCAAAAGTATTCAGTCTCACCATGGTTTGATCATGTAGACAACATAGCAGGAAACAGGGATAAGGGTTTAAAACTCACCTTCGCCTTTCAGGAAAGTGCATTCAGTCCCTTTCAGAGCTGGAGAGTGCAGTGAAATCCACTGTCATATAGCCCAAGAGAATAATTAGCATGTGTTAAGACTTTCTGTGAGAAAAACCTAGGGTCACCAGAATACACATTTTTCACTGGAACCTTCAACTAAGAACATATATAAAGCAATATGAATTAAACACTAGAATTACTAGAATATGACTAGCATACTAGAAGTAGATGGATGACTTCAACAATGTTCACATTATAGTCCTTGTAAGTTAATATCATGGTATATATAAAAAAAGTATTTTGATAAATCACATATAAATTAAATTGAATATAAATAGAAAAAAAAAAGTGAAATATTTTGTCCCTCAAATTTGAATTTACACAGCTGTGACACTGTTCCAAAGGAGAAATGAACACATTTTCAGAATCATGGTAGAACAGTTAAGGCTTCTGGCAAACCCAAGTTTATTATCACAATAATCACCGGAAGCTTTTCTCAGAGTTAATCCACATAAAGAATAAACTGCATCAGCACTCGCTATATAGCAGAATCAGAAGGCTTTTCATTCATCAGTTTGTGCTCTGCCTTGTGTAGGGCTGCAGACACTCTTGCACTGTTTTCAGAAAATACAGCTTGCAGCTGAACACGAGCAGCTAGGAGCCCCAGCAACGACAAGTCTGTGATTTACTTCTGATTAGAAGTGTATTGCTCCTTCTCTTGGCCTGCCTGCTAGGAAGTCGATCAAAGTCCATCTTGGAATTTCATTACCACAGTCAGTGTCTTCACCCCTCAGTTAATCAAATATTCAGGATCTTGGGAATAGATCCAAACAGCATCCTGTTGTTTCTCTGACAAAGATTATGAAAAGTTCAGCTTTTGTGAACCCGGTCTGGCAAGAGGCAACAGTTAATTTAGTTAGCATCAAGTCTAAATGCAATCTTGCTCAGGGCAAACTTTTGGTAGCAATGGAAGTGAAGTTCTGGGTCTCTTTCAGGTTATTTATATGTTTCATTACCCTACTGCTTTCTTTCCACTGGTGCCCAGCTAATGTTTGAAAGCTACCCCACTACCCTGCACCAGCTGCAATGCCCTAAAAGGACTATTGCTTGTTATACCATGATTACCTTGGGTGTTTGGACCTTTACATGGCATTCCTGGGGTCAAGCTGAAAGAATAGAGACTCCATGAACTGACCTTTATAAATGTGTAATTAGGCCTGTGTTGCTCTGACACTCCCAAAGCACTTGTTAAGCAAATAAAACACAACAACCCACCAACCAACCAAAAAACATAAAACAAAAAGGAAAAAAAACAAACACAATAAAATTTATTAGGATTTTGGCATAAAGTCATGCTTACACAAAGAACCAAGTATCTCAAGTGGTTGGTTTCTGTCCAGTAGGTGCCAGGAATTGCCATCACAACAGCCCTTGTAATGGCATCTTCAGCTGGATCAAACAAGATTTTCACTCTCCTGCTCACTTACAGTCTACCTGCTCTGCAGTGATTACACAGGAATCAAACAGCATGCACAAGCCAGTACAAAGAGATTATTTCAAATTTGGCACATTACGGCATTTCATTGAAACACCGGCTAAGTCCCAGTGGCAGGCTGTGAAGTGCTGAAATGAAGAGCTGGTGCTGAGCTACAATTCCTGCTTCTTAAGGCTTAAATATCTGGGCACAGTGTCAGATTAGTAAAGAGCACGCTTGGTCTGGAATTAGCAGAGCCTTAGCCAGGTACAGACTCAGCCCCAATCACAGGGGAGGTGAAGGAACAGTACAGAGAAGACTGAAGTCTATCTGCAAGACGTTAAATGATCACATGGCTGCCAAACTTGACATGGCCTAAGAACATATGCACATAGAGCAGGGCTAATATGGCAGCTAATGGTCTCCCAATTCCCAGAAACTATATTCCTAGTCTCAGCTCCTCTAGTGTTCTGAATATTTAATTCTTTCACAGGTTAAAGGCCACTTTTACATATCTACTGAAATTAATCCACTTTCATATTTTAATTTTTTCTTTCATGCATGTTTCAGAAAAATTCCTGATTTATGGGCTGTAATACCTTTATATGTTCATGTGTTTCATACTTTCAAAAACTACTGGTTCTTATTGCCAAAGTATATTAAACATGGCAGAAGCAGGTCAATGGTAAGACTCCTACACCTACACCTAGATGTTAACATGCAAGAGTCTAAATGAAAAGGTAAGTATCTAAGCTCTAGTTACAGTAAACAGATGCTATGGCATGATTCAGTTGCTTACACAAAGGCATCCTGTGCTATCTGCAACAGACTCAACCATCCTTCCCAGCCTCCAGCTGCCCTGCTGGTGAGGGATGATGCTTACAATCTGCCAGAGCAGCATGTCTTAGATATAGCAGGGTGCCTCAAATGCCCAAGATACTTGTTTCAGCAGATAGCTGCAGTCTCTTAAATGGCATTAACCCTGCACAATGAAGACTCTACTTGACAATCAGTTCACACATCCTTTTGAGATGTCTCTGAGACCTAGGGGGATGTACATTATAAAACATAAACAAAACCAGAAATTAAAAAAGGATACTATACCCCACTATACCTCAGTGGATTGCCTTGTGCAGCCCCTACAGCACATGTACCCCACATTTTGGACACCACTACCTTAGACCTCACAGCCAATGCGAACACTGATCCACCCCATAAGCACACATTCATGTTTACATGTGACATATGTATGCAGAGGAACCAGCTAACTAACTGAAAAGAAGTTCAGTAGCAAACTAATCCTTTGTGGAACATATTGTATTGTGAAATCTCTAAACTGTCTCTGTACTTGCAAATAGCTGCAGGAAAATTTGCTGAGGCATAATAGATATTTGTTGATCAAATTTGGTTAAGAAATAGAGCACTGGCCACAGAGGCAGCATAAATATATTTACAGAGGTAAACCATGACCTAGTACTCCAATAAAGTAGTTCCACGGTATCTACCCACTGCTTACTGGCAGTTACCTGTGGTGCATAGTCTGCTATGGAATGGTAGGTGTTGCTTGGTAATTTAAGCAACAAAGAAAATACCAAATTTTCTTTTAAGACAAGCACTATTATACTTCAGAGTTACAGAGTCATCAAGAGGGCAGAGCTTTGACTGCAGATCAAAACAACAGGTCTACTCCAGTGCTGTGCTTCTCCAGAGACCCCAGGCATTTATGGAGACATAGTTTAAGTCTAAAATCATGGAGATAGGGTCACAGTCCAGAAGTTTCATGTTTTGCATCCAGCAAATTGCAGAAATAGGTAATAAAGGCATCCTTTAAGGAATCTTCTCTGATGTTAAGACCTGAGAAGCATGGCAGCGGGCCTAAAAAAAGGTGGAAAGAGAATAGTTTAATGAACAGAAATACCGCTTTAAAGAACATTTTCCAAATTAATAGTTTTGTAAGCTTAACTAATATAAGAGGTTATATTTCATCATAATTAAATGGGAGCTTTCAAGACAAAATTCCAAAGAACTGGTATTTTTAAATATAAATCAAATCTTTGAAAAGAGGAAAACACCAAAAACCAAACACCACCACCCCCACCCCCAAATCCCATACAATACTCTTCTTTTTACTGTTTTCTGAATTTTAAAGCTTTTGCCAATAGAAGGAAGAGAGGATGGTTGTGTTTAACTGATATTCCTTACATGTTCAGGACCAGAAAACACTTAATACCTCATTTTAATATACAGGCATTAAAGACAGTTGAGTAGGTAACACAGTCATCAGTTACTTCACAGTTTAAACAGACGTCCATCCTGAAGCTAGTGCTAGAATATGATGAATAGTGCTGAGAAGACACCACAGAACTGGAACATGGGTCCTCAGTATCAATTTGTTAGTGTAAGAAAGAGAAAGCTTAAGAAACAAAAATTATATCTCACATTCATCTGAAGACTTCCAAAGTCTTAAAAAGCTATGATGCCTAAAGTGAAACATGTGGGTAAGATTTATTAAAATGCCAACAGCTCAAACATATAAGTTGCTCAGATCTGTGTTCTGAATATATAAATATCTAAGTACTTTCAGAAAGTAGAATGCACTAGTTATAGTGTCCAAGCTGAGGAGACGTGGGATGGTTAAGCTTCAGTTTCTGTGAGCCTCACTCTTCAACTATCAAAGGCTGACAGACACCCCATAGCTTTACAAAGTCACAGTAAAAACCCCTGAACGTAATTCTGGACTATGAGTACTCTGGAAATACCTTCTATGTTCACAATAAGTTATTCAGAAGAAAACCCTGTAACAAAAATGAAAGAAAAACCTAATTTACATCTGCAAACATCTGCAAGCCACATAAAAGACTTTGAAGTTGTCAGTTACATCAAAGTGGCATGCATTTACATGAAAAACAATTTTTGGTTTTGATAGCCTGTGATTACTCAATTCACAAATAAGTAGAAAGTGGCAAAGAGCAAGGAAAGTGAAGAGATAAAAAAATACCACCATGAAACCATATATGCATATTAAAGAAGAGATGTAGATTCTTTCTCATTTTCTTAGATAGAAACCATTTTCTGAAATACTTACAGCCTTCTCTTCCAAGGCAAGTACACCATCTACAGCCACTATCTGATATTGTTTTTCTTTTAAGCTACCCAGGTATTTCCGAAGTAGTTTGAGACTAGTACCATCACTGTTTTGTTCTAGCAGTTTCTGCATTTCTTGGGAAGGACATCCCGGATCAAACAGTAGCAAACATAAGGTTTTATTCTTCTTCTCTTCTATTCCAACAACAGTACGACTATGACCTAATTTCAAAATATCAAGACTCAGTATTTTGAAAACACATACATCCCATTTTCTTCTTCATAGCATACTACTTATTTTCAGATCAAAAAAGACATTACTTGAAATTTAATAAGATCATTATAAGTAAACAGCAGATGTCAAAAAAGTTGAGATCCCAATTACATCCAGCTCTTTCATCCTATAAAAATACAAGCACTAATGTTGTTCTTACTAAGTAAAATTTAAAAAAAAGGAAATAAAGTCATGCCTTCAATTAAATGATGAAGGAAAATAAAATGTTGCTCTGATTTGCAGCACATATAAAAAAAGATACAGAATAGGAAGAAACCAGTGTATTGTGATACTGACCTTCATGTTGCAAGTAGATGGGTGGCTTGGAAGTACACACTACCTTTGCACCACTTCCATTATCTGCAGAATAGTAATGCAAAACCCATTCAAATAAACGAGGGTGTGTACCTGTAGGGCCTGTTGGTTTGTGAAAGTCAATGATTTGACACCTACAGAGCATTTAGAAGGAAAGCAACAATAAGATTTCAAGTAGGTTGTTTGTTAAAACCATTTCTCGCCTCTCAATTCCTTCTGCACCAAGAAAGTTTTCTAAACACAGCAATTCCAGCCATCAAGTGGCTGTTAACACTTTTCCCCTTTTTTCTTTTTAAATACAGAAGCAGGGGACACACAAAGTGATGCAATATATACTGTTCAAACCTGGAATATTTATTTCATAACAAAAAAATATTGTGATACACATACGCTACAGAATCCAATTAACAGTTTTCAAAATTATATTCATGAATAGCTGAAATTCAGATTCTTCTAGAGAAATAAAGTTTTTAAACATGTTTGATTTTATGCATGTGGTGTAATTCTTCACCAAGTTTCAAAGATCTAAGTAGTTATTCAGTTTATGTACCCGCATAAGCAGTTACACAGCTTTACGTTGTGCAAAATCAGATCTGTTTATAGGTTGCTTAAATTTAAAGCCATAAAGTTGGCTTTGTAATCCCACAGTTGGCAATTCTGACCTTACTTACTTTATCCTTAGACTGGTTAACAGTGAATAAATTTCACATGCTCCTATCCATGCTTTTGAGCCATGTAATCTGTTGTTGAAGTGAGATGCCCCATGAGGATCAAAGCCTTCTCTCCAGGCATCTTCAATCATGGACTGAATCTTCGGTATACAAGGAATTGCTGTAGTATCTGGAACAGAAAAGGTTTTGAATGGTGGTTACAGTTACTGAAATAGTCTATTAAAAACGTTCAGCTTCTTTTATAAGAGGCAGTTGCTGTTACAAAAATGCACCTAAACAAACCTAAAGCTAAAACTTCAACCACATCATGCCTTGCCAGTATTCACCCCTCTGAATCTTTCCACAGGAAGCTACAGTTGTATAACAAGCATTTAATAGGTATCATTGACCTAGTATGCCTTGCTGTGTAAATGAAATGGCAAAACATTAATCAGTAGGTTGTCATCCAGAGCACATGAAAGGAGTAGGCAGCATTTTGTTTAATACCTCTCAAGCAGTCATTATACAAGCTGTTTTGCAACAGTGAGGAAAGGAGCATTTGGAAATTCCTGTAACCACAACCCCAGCCTCTGTCGCCCAAAGATGAGTGGAAGTGATCTACTCTTGCTGAAAGCCATACACGCCTCACATCTTTGTTTTCATTCTGATAGTACTTGCACAATGCTTCAATGATTCCTAAAAGAAGATGAAATACAAAGTTTATCTGTAAAATGAACTACAAAGTTTGCCATGAAAACGTTTTTCCCCAGCTTGGAACAGCTACAGGTTAAGACAATTTCAAAATTTCTAAGTGATCTTACATTATATCTAGAACTCAAATCTCAAAACCTGTGGACATTACACCTATTTCATTTTGATGGTCTTTATTTTGATGAATTCATGCACTATAAAGCTTTCAAAATTCAAGTTACTTTTTCACTGCTCTTACACAATGAGTATTTTAAATTAAACAGCTTGGACTACATTATAAGCTGTGATACACATAGGGACTATTACAGTGAAATAGGAAAAATATCATCACCAATAGAGCATTCCTATGCTGCTGCCACCTCCAATGCAAGCTCCTCTTAAAACCATGGAAATACTCACGCATACTACGTAATTCTTATACTTCCCACAAACTTGGAGAAACTTTCTTGAAGAAACTAAGGCATGAAAAAAATGGTAGAGAATTTGAGAATTACTGCAAATATCGTTTTTAAAATCCACTTGCAGGATATTCCAAATCCTCTTGTGTTACGTGAAAGAACACACCTGGGAATGCTCTCTCCAATTTGTAAATGTAAATTCTCAAAAGCCCTTTATTGCCATGCTACTGTGAAGACAATTGTTTCACAGCCACAGGTTATTTTCTGAATTCCTCTCTGAAGTCTAAATCACTGCCAAGAATGAAAGCTTTAAATCTATTATTTCCACTCAATACATTTTATAGAGGAAATTTTATTTTACCTGTCAAGAACCAGATGGGTATTTTGTAAGCTAGAACAACTAGCAATACGCTAAAAGACATCTGAACTGTGGTCTTGGTTAAGTAAAGACAAGCAAGCCTTTTGAAAGGGACCAAGAAATCCATTGGCTCTGTATATTTGTACCAATTATAAAACATTTCAAGGAAGATGTATCAAGTAGATACCTACTCCTCCCAGCACTCTCCTGGACTTTGTAATCAAACACTGTGTTTACCTGGGACCCACCAACATGTTATTACAATTAAATGAAATAAGACAAAAAGCAACTGTAAATTTTAACCGCTACATTAAGTCAGGGACCAGTGAGTAGCAAGTAGAAAACAAGCACACACTCAAGGACAACCAACTTGCAATAAGACATTTGCATCTTTTGGTACTTTTTGTATTTGCGCTCTTAACCAAACAACATAGTTCCAAGGTTCCACAGGAAAAAGAAGATGAAAAAAGTCTTCACATTAGAATAAAAATTAGAAATACACTAAGCTTCAACTTCCTTATTAGTTTAGGACTAAGATAGTATAGATTGATCTAGAAAATCAGGATTAGAACTAGGATACAACTAATATTAAACATTCAATTATATGCTTTCTTTAAGGCAAGTTTGACCACTACAACCAAGGTCTAAAAAGTACAGTCTTAATTGTACAATTCCAGCATTTTTACCTGAGGTTTTTGTTTTCCCATCATCTATACCAAAAGCCAAACTTTCCATCATGTCAGCTTTCCTCTTGTGATAATCAAAAGGTTGCATTCTTCCTCTATCAACTTCTCTTTCCATATTCTTTAGGAATTGCTGCTTGTAGCCTCCAGAATTATCTAACCCGTACTGTCTCTGTTAGGGACAGAATGTGCATGACTTAAATCACATTTTTTTAAATGAGCCTTTACTGATTTTGAAAAGCTGCGTGAACAATCAGTAACTTTGAAAAGCAGTGAACAGTGAGACACAGAAACTTCAGATTTATGTTTTAGAGCTTGCCAGGCTTTGGTCCTGAACAGGAATGTGGGAATAGGAAAGCCACACCTAGAGGAACATCCCTCTGCTCCATTGGCACAGAGGCAGTGAATGGCCAGGAGGTAGCGAGACTGGGGAATGAGCTATAAAGGCTGTCAGGTGGGATAGAGGAAAGCAAGACCTAGCAGGGAATGGTCACTGGAGCAGGTGATGGTATCCAGAAGAGCATGCTGAGGGCTTTCAAGCGCTCTGCCAGGCAACATGCTCCAGGCTGCCCTGCAAGGCAGAGTACAGTATGAGGCAGCAGGCCTGCTGAGGCCCTCAGTGGGAGCAGTACAGCATGCCCTATGCGCATCCAACCCCATCCCAAGCCATCATCACTCAAAGCAGTAAACTCAAGTAGCTCAAGGCAAGCATCAGCATTGCTGAGAAGCTTATATCTGCCTGTAGCCAGACCTGCGTCACTACTTCAACAGCCTGTCTCACTGCACAGGTCTGACCTGGCATGACAATTCCTGGTCATTACAGCTCCAACATAGGCACATCAGCTTCTAATGGCACAACTGTTCACCAGTTTACCATTTAAAAACATGACTGTACCTGCAGCTTTTTAAATTCTTCCCTCTCTTGCTTCTCTTCTTCTGATTTCTGCCATTTATCTTCTTCAGTTTGGAGCTGCTGAGCCAGTTCTAGATCTCTCATGTTTCCACCTAGCCAGGAATAACATTCCAAAGAGAGAGGACCTGACTGGGAGGTTAACAACACTTTGGTAGATTTTCTTTAATTTTTTTTTTAAGATTCTTTTCTAAGCGGACATACATAAACACAACTGGGCATTAAATTTAAGAGATGTATCCCACATTAATCTGAGCTATTAGCAACAAGCATTAAACAGGACTGACTGCATTCAGTTTACCAAGACTAAGAATCTTGACTTGGATGCAGTTCATGCAGTTACAGGAGCAATTACTTGGCAAGTAATGCCTGTACCTCTACTAATAAAAAAGCAGCTTTTGTTTGCTATGTTTCACTTCACTGTTAGCAAGAAGTCCCAGCTTCTTGAATACACCTTTCTTAGCTTCTAGGATCACTACCAGCACTCCTGTAACAAAACCAAATTTAGGATCAGAGAACCAGATAGGGAATCTGCAGCATTTTATCAGCCATGCTAATAAATAATTTTGATTCCTTTCCTTATTGCTATACCTAACGAATCAGCACAATCATTTAGAGAAAAAATTGGAAAAATATATGAAGTTTTCATAAGCTACAGATTTGCAGCTCATCCCACTGGAATGTGCCACATTCCGTTTATGTAAAACTATGTGTATGTAAAACTTCTATAGAATTAGAAGAAAATATAATATGGCCGTCTTAAACATTCTTCACTCTTGAGTTTTAGTTTTTGGCTAACATACAGTGACTTTATTTAACAACCATGCACAGACAAGTGTTTCTTTTAGCACGTATAAGTAGGTAGAAACTTGGGCAAGTGAACTGCTATCAACTATGTTAACTTCATCATATATGTGTCAGTTTCTTTTTACGTAAGGTAATATTTAGTTTAACTTTTGTCCCACATTCTATACTATATCATGCAAATATTTGTAAATGCTTTCAAGTATTAACAAGACTGCATCCTTTCACATACCTTCCAAAAAGCTGTTTTCCTCGAAGTGTAAATCCACATGTTCTTCAAGAATCTGAATGTTTGTACAGGTAAGACTACACATTGGGCATTCGTAAAGCTGTTCACCATTTCCTGCATTTCAAGAAGAAATACAGTTTCTTGATTAATGCAATTCCTAGGGTAGGTTTTCTTTTTTGTTTTTTTTGTGTCTTTTTTTTGTTTTTGAGAATCATCCCCTAATTGATACAGTCTAAGATAAATAAGTTTCTTAAATAGTTACCAACTTTGGACAGTTAGAATAAGATTCTAGCTATGCTTAGAATAAGATACAGTATTCAAATAAATAATGATTTTCTTTACTCCAACTTCATTCACCAAAATATCCTTGTGGTCTCCAAACCAGTGTTTAGCACTTCATAACACATGAGTGCTGGAGCTTTCCTAAGTCCCTACCTCAAACCAAAAGCTACCTTTCCCTAACACGTCCTGCAACTGCTCTATGGGATCTACGGGAAAATTTTTCACAATGAGACCAGCCATCAGAATAATCTCCACAGAAAAGTAGTGAATTGACCAACACTTAACACTTTTAAGATTCAGCTAGACAAGGTGCTAGGACACCTACTCTAGGTCATGTTTTGCCAAGAAAGGCTGGACCAGATGATCCTTGATGTCCCTTCCAAACTGGTATTCTATGATCCTGTCTAGAATGAGACTTCAAGGGACAAGTCAAACTTTTGTGAGCAAAGTTATATGCCAAATAGGTAACAACCACCTCCCTATCACATGAAAGCATTACAAGTTACTTTCGTTGATACAGACAGCATATTTTGGGAACGCAGAACACTACAGGTTCGTCAGCATTACAGCTCTAGAGCAGATTTTTCGAGCGACGCCTGCATTGCCTTCACGCACTATCACGTTCTAAGAGACTTCTCCCGACCGCCTTCAGTCGAGGCCCCTAATCCGCACCCGCAACACTCTCTGGATTCTCCAGCCACATCCTCCAGGGCGACAACGTGGCCGAAGGAACACTCAGGCAGCTCCCCAACACGGCGGGATCACCCGGGCGGTGAGGCCCTGGCACAACCCCAACCTCCGCGGCAATCAGGCGCCATCCCCAAACCGCCGCCGCTCACCTGGGCCCAGGTCCCCCAGCACGTGCCCGTGCCGAGCCCAGAGGTGCGCCTCCAGCTCCCGTCCCGCTGCCTCCCCGCAGAAGGGGCATTCGGGCAGCCCCTCGGGGGACGGCGGGCGGCGGGCTGCCGGCGACCCCAGCTCCGCCGTGTCGGTGTGGCGGCGGCGCTCCTCGCAGCGCGGCGGGCCGCCGGTGGCGCAGCAGAGACGGAGGTCGAGGTTTGCTGGCCAGGGGTGGCGGCAGCGATTCCCCGCCGCCTCCTCAGGAGACAGCGCCCGCCCGCACAAACCACACAGCAACATCACATCCCCTACACCTAGCCGCACTGCGTCACGTCCTTTCTGCCTAGGGGCGGGGGCCTGCTCGCGGAGCATACCGGGAACGGATGGGTCCGCCCTCCCGGCCTGTGCGGAGCGCGGCGGGTGGCGCACGCCATCTTGAATTGCGAACGGGTGCCGGCGCTGAGCTGAGCAGGGTTTGCTCGCTTGAAGCAGGCGGGCGTCTCTGCTTCCATGGGTAAGAGCCTTGAGAGCCGGTGGGAAGGGGTAGGGGGCTGTATTTCTTCCGAGGCTGGGTGCGGTGCCTCTAGCTGTAAGCTCTTCAGCGCAGGCCGGTCTCTCGCAGGCAGCAGCGGGGCGTTGTCGAGCGCGGCAGCTCAGTCCCAGTCAGATGGGGCAGTCGGTGGTGGGACGGGGTCTTTCCACTCTGTTCGCCGCTCTCTCAGGTACAGAGCTGCCAAGCCACAGCTTTCCGGCCCTGCTGCTGGCGGGGTTTCACCCCCTCTTCGCAGGATGTGGATGAAGTTCTTCGCCAGTCCCTTTTCGTGGCTGGGGTGGGTGTCCGGCGAGGGGCTTGCGGTCTGACTTGGCTGGTGCCATGCAGGCAAGTGCCTGGCCTCCCTCGGCGCTGCAAGTCTGGGAAGGGACGCTGGTACAGTGCAGCGCGGCATTTAGGGAACCTTGTGTAGGCAGGGAGGAAAGAAATGCTAGTAGGATAAGACTTAAGTCTAGGCACAAGTGGACGAGATGCAGGATGTGGTGGGTGGAGGGATTTAGTGTTAAAACGAGCGTAATTTGCAGAGAAGTGTGAACTTTCTTGTATCTAGATGCAGAAGGCGTGAAGCTTGAATGCATCAGGGGCTGCTAGTCTTCTTGTCCTTGTGATGTCTATACCGAAATCCTTGTGGGGAGAATGAAGCTATAAAATCATCAGCTTTTCTTATTGAATACAGCTCTGAAGAAAGCTTCTTTCCGGTTGAGCTTTTATAACTCTTTATAGAGGTGGAGACCTAAACTGGGTGACTTTGAGTGCACACATACCTTGTTTGTTTCATTGCTTGGCCTCACAGTTCTACTTCCACAGCTAAACTGGTAAAATGCGAGTGATTAAGGAAGTGATGATGTTCTGGGACTAGTTAAGCCAGTACTGTTATTGGGAAAATGATCTTAAATAGTACCTTAAAAGTTACATGACAACTAGGAGAAAATTGCTTTAGACAGTGGCACACTTACCGTCGTGGACCAGAGATGGCAGTAGTTTACTAAGCTTCTTGCGAAGCAAATGGGTTTGGGTGAAACAGGCTGCTGAGTCCTCAGAGCGTCTTGTTGATATCAGAGTACATCTGTGGATTCCTTTTCTCTCGCAGCTTACGTTTATTGCTCAGCAGTCCGCGGTACTGCTGATACATTAAAAAAGGGAAGGAAAAAAAAAAGGTCCCAGCATGGAAGTTTGTAGAGAATTGTGTACATTTCAGGAGCTGTAGTTCAGATGCTTTCTTCTTGTGGAAGAATTCCAGACAAGAGTTCCTGTAGAGTTTTAAATCATATTTTTGACAGTTATTTCTCAGATGAAGGTTACAGTCTTAGCTTTAAAAGCTAGCACCATGCTATTAACAGCCTTTTTCAGTCAGTTTGATCTTTTCTGTGACAGAATCATATTTTATCACTTTTATCTTTTCCCAACTGATACGCCTGAAATGACAGCTTCTAATCCTCTAATCTATCAAAAGAGCTGTTAATTAGAATGAATCAATCATCCCATTAGTTTAAAATGGGAAAGAATATGCTTATCTGGTGCTACTGGCCCTTAATTTGCTCTTCTGCGCACAGTTTAGAAGGAAATTAAGCACAACTTTTACGTCCTCTGTTATGTTTGCAAGATAAGCATAAAAAAAAAAGAAACAATGCAGTAGTATATTAAATGAAGCAGTAATTACTGCAGGTTTTCTTCTTTGATTTGTCCTTATCTTCTAATACATTTAAGGTCTCCTTTAGGAGAGGAAGAAGCAAATTACTTGTGACAATAAAAAATTAACATAATTTTGCTTTTAGTTTCTCAGTTTGCTTATAAAACCCATAATTTCTTTTTGCAGGGGATTATGCCCTTTAATGGAAAATCTGATCTGTGAGATGAACTGAAGTTTAATCTGCAGTTTAGAAATGCCTGTCTAGGCAAAGCTTTTTCTCTTGATTTCTACCTTAAGAGGTTTTATTGATGAACTGGGTATTGCAAGCAGCTACAGGAATATATAGCTGCTGCTGTAGGTACTTTGGTATTAAAAGAGATACCATGTTTGCCTTGCAAGGTTTTGGAGTAATTTTTACATTTGTTTGTTGGTGTTTTTTTTAATAGACAACATGGCGAGCCCGGGTAAAGATAATTTCAGAATGAAAAGCTACAAGAATAACGCACTTAATCCCCAAGAAATGCGAAGACGAAGAGAGGAGGAGGGAATCCAGCTTCGGAAACAGAAAAGGGAAGAGCAAGTGAGTATCTTGGTGAGCTGTTAAGTGCTTATGAAGCTGGATGCAGACACATGAAAGGATTTGAGCAGAATCCCGAGCACCAGATTGACTGTCTGTTTCCTGTGCAGTCTTGAGGAGCACCAGGCAATCTCTCAGAAAAGTCAACAGGAGCACTTAAGTCACTAGGGCACACAGAGGAGAGAGCTGTGTCTTAAATTTAATCCTTAGTCTTGGTTTATACATGTAAGACTGGTCTGAAAGGATACCTTTTTTTTCCACTAAGGAGCAAAAACCTTACATTCTCTTCCAGAGTTTGGGCCAAAGTTGTATTGTTAGAAGGTTGAGAATTATTTTCATCTTTGAAGCCATAATTCAAATGCTCAGGAGCTTTTCCACGGTAACTTAGTAAGTTGGCTGGCAGTTAGTGATCTCTGGACATATATCCCTGGATATATATAATTTGCAGTTCTCCTTATTGAATTTTTAGTGATTGGAATACATGGGGCACTGTGTAATTCAGTGGTTAGTGTTAGTTCTTTTACCCCAAATGTTTAGTAGTTTCTTGCCAGGAAATTAAGGAATGTAGTTTTTCTCTTTGGTCTGAAGTGACTGAATTTGTCTCCCGCAACCTAGGGAGTGTCGCAAGCACTGATCTACAGTCTTCTCTGAGGTGGGAATGCATACCCTTCTCCTGGGAAAGTGGTGTTACTGCATGGAAAAGAACTTAAATTAGATAGGCCAGAGAGGTAAGAGTAAGAAGTCATATGATACTGGAACATTTACCTGTGAATGGGTAACTGCAGTGAGTAACAGCTGAAGGTTTTGGTTATAGTAAATGCTCCCTAGGTAAATTATGAAAATAATGGGTGTTTTCTCTCCCATGCTAAGTGTCGTAACAATGAGAATGGTGTTATGTTCTCCTTGATCTTACGTTGGACTGGTGCTTTTTGACTCTTCCTGAGCTGGGGACAGCATATTTATGCAGCGAGATGAGACTGTTTTTGCTCCAGAAGAAATTATAACTGGTAGATAGACCATTATCCTAAACAATAACAGTTTATACATGTTAGTCGAGAGCTGCTGTCTCATTATTGAGTGCTAGAAAGAATGACTGGAATGCTAGAAAGAATGGCTGGTCTTCCTGAAGAGGAGTGTTTTTTTCTTCTGCCTTTGTGGGCTTAAATGGAATTAAACCTTGGTTACGTCCAGGATTCTGCAGTTGTTTTGTGCCCAGGATTGTGATCAGTCCAAAAGTGTGTTGAAGAAGGGAGAGAATGCCTTGATTTGAAATATGGGTAGATGTAAACTGGAGTTGCTTCTGCAGTTTTGGGTATGTACAACAGTAGAAATCTAGGTGTCTGTAGACACCCACAAGACAAAACCTTCAGGATTTAGTAGGAGGTTTCTTTATTGTGCTTACAGTGAAATCTTGGTAATGGGACTGAGATTCTAACATTTATTTTTAAAGATATCAGTGTTAATATTCTTGGAATTGTTAATTACAGTAGTTGTAAATGTAGTACTGTAAAAATTTAGGTTTGGTGTCTAGAAGAAAACAGGCTAGTGTGAATATTTTGCTTGTATGCCAGAAAGTGAAGAGGCATTCATAAAACATAGCTGATTAAATACTAAAGTGCAGGTATGTATTTTGAGCATAGGCAGTCCAAGCAGCCAATGGATTTTTGGCTGCATGCACTGTAATTTTTGGACATAGGGAACGTTTAATGTAACATAATTTAAAAATTCACCTTGAAGCTACGCTGCTTTTTTCTCCAACTATATTAAAATACTGGTTTTGTTTTAATCTTTCTGCAATTGTACCTGAAATATAGGCACTGTTTAATTGCCATTCAGAGAAAGCACATAGATCTTAGACCTTCTGTTGCAGGGAGGAATGCAGTGTGCTGAAATACAAATGTTGGCTCTGTGTTGATGATTTTAACTTATAAACTAAAAACAGAGAAAGTAAGTTGTAGGATACTGTCTCCTGCTTAAAAATAAATGCTAATTATGAGGGATAAAAGACTAAAAGCACAAATATCTGTATCTTTTTCTTACATGTGGAATAAATATATGGATCTTTGCTAATTAAAAAGAATCTCAATTTTTAAGTGTCTCTCGTGCTGTTTATCAAGATACAGATATAGTAGTGTTTTTCTCTTTTATGCTCTTTAAACTTTCATGTAGAATTCCATTTGCATGGATGAGTGGGAAGGTGAGTAAATGAAATACTTTGACTAGTATTGGTAAAAGCATTTCTTCAGGTGTATGTCATTAAAACTTACCATAGAGTGGGTACTGATGACTCCCAAAATTTCTTCTTTGTTTAGTTGTTTAAACGCAGAAATGTTTCTCTACCGGGAAATGAAGAATCTATGGTAGAAAGTCCAATTCAGGATCCTGATGTCAGCTCCACTGTACCTATTCCAGAGGTAATACTTTAGAGTGTGTTTAGAATGTTGTCTGTTAATGTGCATAGTACTAGATGTAAGAAATCCTCCTTTCATTTTTAGGAAGAAGTTATTACAGTAGACATGGTGCAGATGATTTTCTCAGATGATCCTGATCAGCAACTCACAGCAACTCAGAAATTCAGAAAATTGCTATCTAAAGGTACATAAACATCCCTGTTATTTTTGTTGTTGTTGTTGTGCCTTTTGTGTTACTTTAGTCATAGGCAGTTAACCTTTTGTTTTACTTTAAAATAGAGCTTGCTGAAGCTTCTAGTTCTGTTTGTGGAGAAACTATGCCAAATCTGTTCCAACCTAATGGCTGAATACAGAAAGCTTCATTATTCTAATGTTAAGTCTTTCAGGCAAAGTAACAAAAGCAAGGATATTTTGATTGAAGCGTCCAGGACAGTAACTAACTACACATTAACATTACTTGCAGTACTTGTTGCAGTGATTCAATTCCTGATTCTCATTCTGTAATTGAGGGGAGAATTATATAGTGCCAGAGAACAGTTGCTGCTTGTTTTTGTTGAGACTGTAAGACATGCAGTCTGAAATTAATGCTAGTATTTGTATAGCATGATGGGTAAAGGTATGTGTGGTCATTTAAAATAGTATCTAAACATAATTGCTCTTCCTCTGACCTGAGGTGCTGATTGAAGGAACAGTGTTTTGTAATGCGTTACTAGTGTGCCAATGGATAATAGTACATGTTAGTATTACTATACATAATAGGGTGTTTATGGAGATGATACTGCAGTCTTCTGAAGTCAAGAGTTTAGCACCTTCATTTGAGATTAAAATGATTGAATGATAAAAATGATGATAAAAACTGAGAATTATGTTTTGTGTCATACTGAAAAAGTAATTAATTTCTGTTTTGTTTGGTTTGTTATTTTTGTTGTTTTGTTTTTTGTTTGGTTTTATTCCTTAGAGCCTAATCCACCTATAGATGAAGTTATACAAAAACCAGGAGTAGTACAGAGATTTGTGAAATTTCTAGAGAGGAACGAGAATTACACTCTGCAAGTGAGTTTGGTTCGTACTCACTGGGGGTTTGGAATGGGATGTGTTTTTTTAATAACCATGTTTTATTATTTTTAACCACTGAAGCTATAAATTTTTTTAGTTGTTTGAAATGTCAGCTATTGTCACTGAAACTGTGATTGAACTCGTGTCAATTTCAGAGTAGTCTTTAGGGTTATGTATTCACCTGCTCAAATACTTGGGTTTTGAAAGCAGAATGTGTTTGGGAGGGTTTCCACAGTGGTATGTTAAGATCATCGACACTGATGTGTAAGCAGAATCTGTTTTGTTTGTGTTGAGTCTATTGTAGTACTTTTCAGTGAAAATTTTAGAAAAGAAGGAAAAAAAAATACAGGGAACAGAAAGGCTTGACAAAACCCTTTTAGAAAACCCTTGAAGAATAGCTAATTAAAATACAAGTAACTAGTTCTGTCTACTTGTGGAACTTAGGCCCTGTGTACATTCATGCTAGAAGAATTAAATTTAATATAGAGTAAATAGAAGGGATTTGTACTAGTTAATAGAGATTTGTAATCTTCCTTACAGTTCGTGCTGCAAGCCAAAACCTAGTTAACTTCGCTACTGATAGTTCTTATTAAGCAGAGATTTTGTCAATGCCAATTATTCTATTGTATAGAAAGTACAATAATAGTAATAATTGCATTTCAGTAGAGAAGAAAGCTGGAAGATTGACCTCTGCAACTCTTGCATCAAACTGTTTTTCATTAATTTAAGTTTTACTGCCCAGTGGTTTAACATGGTCTTCTTTGTGCTAAACAGTTTGAAGCAGCTTGGGCTTTGACAAACATAGCCTCTGGAACTTTTCTACACACCAAAGTTGTGATTGAAACTGGAGCTGTTCCAATTTTTATTAAGTTGCTTAGTTCAGAACATGAAGATGTACAGGAGCAGGTAACTGTTTTATAACTACTTAAAATTAATTTATAAACTCGGGGGGATGTTCTTAGAGAGGCCTTGAGCCCTGTTTGCCTACTAGCCCATCCATCTGGCATCAAGAATTAAAAAACTTACCTTTGGTGTTTCTTTGAACCTGTGTTTTATCTCATGTTGTTGAGTAATTTAAAGAAAACATTTAACTTCTCTTGTGTTTTGGTTTGGTTTTGGTGAGGAGGGGTTGTTATTTTTGAGAGACTGTAATTTACTGTCTTTTATTCAGCATGCTTCAAAGTTTGTATGGTAGAAGTTTGTGGTGTGACTTTTTTTATTCCTTTTATGTTGTTTGAAACTTTTGAGTTTTATTCCATCTATTACACATAGTAACACATGTAACTGTTGAAAAGAGTATGTACTTTTTATGTAAAAAAAAACAACAACAAAAAACAACAACAACAAAAAAAACAGCAAAAAAACAACCCATGTGAATCAACATATTTTCATAACAGAAGACTTGAACAGATGACTTCGGAATAGGTAATTGACTTTGTGCAAGTTCACAGAAAATGAGATATAAAAATCAGTAGTCTTCTGAAATGCTATATTTGGAATGATACCTTTTTCTTAAATTCTATAATATTTGCTGTAAAATATCTAGATATGATCTATATAAATCTGTTTAAATTCACTTGAGTGCTTGCTTTTTAAGGCAGTGTGGGCTCTTGGTAACATTGCTGGTGATAATGCAGAATGCAGAGACTTTGTTTTGAACTGTGGAATACTACCACCCCTCTTGGAGTAAGTATTGAAAATTAGTACTGTAATATGAAATTAATAAAATAATAAATTAATATCAACATAGATAACTGTAAACTTCAATTTAAAATTTATTTAAGAGAATATAAACCTTTTGCTAAATTGAGAATGTTTCTCATTTATTATATTACTACGAATCTGATGATTTTGTGTTACCTGAGCTTCATGCTTATCTTTAGTTAGATAGTCCATGACTGCAAACTTTCCAATATTTGCAAAAAGAGAGAAGTGTTATTTCACTGTTACAGCAATTTCTGTATTGTGCAGAACTCTGTGTTGCCAGAAATCTGGATATGTGGGGTGGGACAGATGATTTAATTCACATGTGCATTTGTGTGATTCTAACTGGCTGGGCAGTAGACTGGTTTCTCCACTTTTGTCCAGTAGCTCCAAGATCCAGTGTTGCTATTGTCCATTTGCTTGGTTGGGGTGACCTGACAGAGCAGCTGTTACATGAACCGTGTTCCACCAGAAAATTTCTCTTTGCTAGGAATATCATTCCAGCATTTACTATACACTTTCAATAGGAGGTAAATGTACTTTATCAGAGAAAATGCCTTAGAAATTTGTAAAATAGCTTAAAATATAGAGGAGACCGTGATTACCGTCCTCGAGGATTTTGAGGATTAACAGCTTTAGATATTTTGGTATGTATCTCAAAGTGAACGTCATTTTTCAGGTGCTGAATCTTTTACATTCTGTTCAGCAGCAATAGTAAAGGTTGGGGTGTTGGGTTTTTGTGGGTTTTTTTTTTTTGTTTGTGTGCATTTGGTTTTGGTCGTTTTTGTTTGTTTTTTTTTTTTAAGATCTCTTAATTTTTTATGAAACTATTTTTCTTATTATTAATGCACTCTCTGAATGAAAACATTGAAATTAATTCAGGGGAGGGTTCCATCTTCTAGTCCCTTCTGAAAACCCTCAGAAAAGATTAATTGAATGATTTTTCATATGAGCAGTAATTTATATACATATACCTGATTTGGTAATGAGTTGTCCACGCAAAATAATCTATTTAGATTCACTTGATTCTAAAAAAAAAAAATGTTTTGCAGCATGCAAGCTATGAAGAGAAATAAATTGAAATTGGGACACAGTATTAGGATTTCTTTTCCAAATTTGAGGTACTGTTAGTAATAATAGACAAAAACACCTTTTCAATAAGAAATGATTATTTCTATTATTATTGTCTCTTTAACAGACTGTTAACAAATTCAAATCGTCTTACAACAACCAGAAATGCAGTCTGGGCTCTCTCAAATCTCTGTAGAGGAAAGAACCCACCTCCAGACTTTAGTAAGGTATAATAAAATAATTCATTTTTACAAATCAGAAAGCCGAAGATGACCTATGCTTGTAACATGTTGTAACACACTCTTTGAATCTGGAGACAGACTCAAGTTAGCTTTTTAATGTAACACAGTGTTCTCCAAGTATGTGGTTATAAAGACAGGAAGACTTTAGAGGCTAGTAGGAGTATTAGCTTCTCATTTTCATTTTAATTAATTTCTCGTAAGGTTAATGGCATTAAAAAGATTTAAAGAACTTAACACTGAATGTTCTGGTAGAAGAGACTGAGCTTAAATGATTTTTAAAGAGAATTCGGAGAGAATTTGCATGTCTTGACACCTCTTGAAGTAGTAATTACTGTCATTGCTACTTAATTCTTTGAGAAATACTAGCAAAAATGGTGAATTTCTGATGTCAATTCATCAATCACCTCACAGTTGCTTTAAGTTGTATCTTTCAGCAGTGTTTTGTTCTGGTAGTAAAAAAAGAAAAAGGCAAGACTTTTTGCTGCTTAAATGCTTAAAGCATCAGTGGAAAAGGATGCCCTGTAGGCAGCTACTAATAAGAACAGCTCCTTTGCTTTTTGCCCTTTCCAGTAGCACCAGGACTGCTAAAGGAGGCTGAATTGCATAACTGATGTAAGGTAAAGAATTAAGCTCTAACAAAGAATATGAAATTCCCAAGCTATACAGATGAAACCTGTCAGGTTCCAGATGGTGTTAAGATGTTCTAGTTCATTTGGCTCTTGTCTGTGTGGAACCTGTAGGAGATTAAGGCCAGAGACTACAGTTATAGTGAGAACCCAAGTCAGCTGTTGTTTCTTTGATTTAGTTCAGTGAATGCTAAGTTGTCTGTGAATGACTCTTCAGTTTCTTTGTGGTAAAGCAATTGTAAATTGGTTATTACAAATAACATCCAGCACTCCTACAACATTTTTTGATATTAATGTTATTACTTTGAAATTGTGTTCACTGAGTGAGTCAAAAAAGCATCAGTAATTCCTGATCATCTAGTTACCTGTAAAAGCAGGTGTTTTTTTTTGATGAACAATTATATACCTAATGTAGTATATCTAAATAAATAGGCTGTAAATCAGAATTTATCCAGTTTGCCTGTTTGAATTGGATATCTAGTTTAATTGGGAAGTGTTCCACTTAGGTCCTGATTTATTAATAAGCTCATGTGCTTTGGCAGGAAAGTTTTTCACCTTTATGCCTTTGCAGAATGTTCTCTGAAACTTGAAAAATACAAACCACTTAATTTTATGCAACATTTTTCTTTAATCTAGGTTGCTCCTTGCTTGAATGTTTTATCAAGACTGTTGTTTAGCAGTGACCCAGACGTTTTGGCAGATGCTTGCTGGGCCCTCTCTTACCTTTCAGATGGTCCCAATGATAAAATTCAAGCTGTTATTGATTCTGGAGTGTGTCGAAGATTGGTAGAGTTGCTTATGTAAGTCTTTACCAAATAAATGTCTTTACAGTACTGTTAGTATTAGATTCAGATTGCACTGTCTTTTCTCACCTTAAGTCTGAATTTTTATGTGGAGCGATGAATATGTATTTATCTGAAACCTTTTAAGTTGCTTAATAGGTTACTTGGCTCCTGGCTTTTTTTTCCTGAGATTGACAGTGAAAAAAGTTTTCTCCAATGTATTCATTTATATTGCTTAAAATTTAATGTAGGATTTCATTTACATAGAGGAATAGAAAGGTGAAGACTGAAGACGCAGTTTGACTTGTAAATTAATTTCTCATCTCATCTATTAACTTTTTAAATTTCGCTGTTGTATTTTATTTTCTTACCTTTCTAGGAGATGTAGTTGCAATACAGACAGTTCTTGGCCTTGGGAAGTCCAGAAGCAGGCTTATGCCACTTTTAAACTGTTCCTGTGTATTTGGTTTATGGTTCATTATTTTCCTACAAAGGGAGACTAAATCCCTGTGTTCACGTGAGGACTGCAGAATGTGTCAGGGATAGCAGTTCTCAGCACTGACAGCTCAGCACAGCTCCCTGTGGAAAGCTCGCTAGTATACCTGCCCGGATACAGTGAGGTTGCTTTCTGTAGAATTTTTAGAACAGGTTTCCCTTTCCCACACCTCAGATGGTTGAATATGGGCTTCATGTACTGGCTTACTGACTTAGAATAAAAATTATTGACTTGGAATAAAAGAGGGGGGTTCACTTAAAAAGGGGAGCTGCTAAGTTTTAGTGTTGCCCTAGTAACACCCCTTCTGTTGCCTTGGCTATTGAATAGTGCAGGTTCCAGTTTTGTACTGAATAATACTTGAGCTGGGTGAAATGAATTTGCTGGACAGATAGATTGCTTTAAGTTGTGCTGTTCCATAGAGATGCCCTTTGCTTGGGCAATTCAGCTGTGGGCTTGCAGTTGTCAAATTTGGCTAAGCAGGGGGGTGAGAGAAGTAATACAGTGTTTTTTATAACTAAAAATTTAGCACCTGAAGTGAACCTTGTTCACTGAAAATGAAAGACTATAACACTTAGTAATACCAAGCAATTTAATATTTCTCTCCAGGCATAATGATTACAAGGTGGTATCCCCTGCATTAAGAGCAGTTGGAAATATTGTTACTGGGGATGATATCCAAACACAGGTAAGACTACTTGATTTAAGAAAAAATAATTGGCAGGACAGAATTTTGTAAAAATAGTGACACAATATGTGTCCAGTACAGGTATCTGCATACATCAGTTAAAGGGGCTCTGTATAATTCTGTGTTGTTGACAGTATGGGCTGCTATTTTAAACATTAAGTTACTGCAAGAATGAACATTGTTTTACAGTATTAAATGTAGAGGATTGCTTCATTCCCGTATGGTAATTTAAGTGTTGCTTCTCCTTTCCCCCCTCCCCCCCTTTCTTTTTCCTAACCCTAAGTCTTCAAATGCTTACAAGTGAAAACTTTGACTTCAGCAGTTGTACTTATTTGTCCATAAATTGATGTGTGGTAGTTTTACTGATGCCATTTGTTCTAAAGATTTATATTTTAATTTTAGGCAATGGAATTGAGTTTGAAAAAATGCAGGAAATACTAAGTCAGTTTCTGCTTTAAAGAAAATGGTGTCTAAAAGGCTAAGAGATGTAGTCTAAAGGGAAAATAAGGAAATCAGTTAATTACATTATTTGTTGTGAGGAGAGTGTTGTGGCTTAAGCCCAGCTGAAAACTAAGTACGGTGAAGCTGTTTGTTCATGCCCTTTCATCCCCACTCCCCCAGGTGAAATGGGGACGAGAATTGGAAGAAGGTAAAACACATGGGTTGAGATAAGAACAGTTTAATAATTGAAATGAAGTAAAATGTAATAGTAATAGAAATAGTTATAGTAATAATAATAGGGAACAAAAAAGATGGGAGAAGTAAAAATTCAGAAAACACAATTGATGTGCAGTACAATTGCTCACTGCATGCTGACTGATACCCAGCCCAACCTGAGCAGCAAACAGCCCTTCCCAACCAGTTCCCCCCCATTTTATATACTGGGCATGACGTGCTGTGGTATTGAATACCCCTTTGGCTACTTTGGGTCTCTACTTCCTCCTGGCTTCTTGTGCCCCTCATCACTGCCAGAACATGAGAAACTAAAAAGTCCCTGATTTAGAATAAGCACTACTTGGCAACAACTTAAACATCGATGTGTTATCAGCATTATTCTCAGACTAAAACCAAAACACAGCACTGCACCAGCTACTGGGAGGAAAATTAACTATCCCAGCCAAAACCAGGACAGAGAGGATTTTGCTGAGGAATTTAACAGAAAACATCTGCTCTGCAAAAAGCCAAATTAATACATAACTATACAAATTAGATTTATACTCTCAGTTATTCATATTCTTAACCTTAGGGAGCCTTATTTAGACTTGCTGTTGTCAGTCTTCTGGTCTGAACTTACGTGAGGGCAGATTCTTTCAAATTGCTGGCTTGTCTGTTCATACACTACAGCATGAAACACTTCTATTTTGAAGGATGTTATCTATGATACTTTGTATAATATAGATGAGTTGCAAATTATTCTTTTGAAAGTGTTTTTCTCACATATGTATATTGCATAAGCCTATGTGTGTATATATACGTATATTCTACAGCCTAATTTTAAATTCTCAAATTTTTTTAGGTGATTCTGAACTGCTCTGCATTACCCTGTCTCTTGCACTTGCTTAGTAGTCCCAAGGAATCTATTCGAAAAGAAGCATGCTGGACTGTTTCTAATATTACTGCAGGAAACAGAGCTCAGATTCAGGTAAAGCCTGTATATTTATTATTTGGGTTTGTTTTCATTTTACTAGTCCACTTGGTTCTCCTTCATAAGTAGATACTACATCTCCTTCATTAGTAGATACTACATCGATTCTGCATTATTTATTTTATTAACTGTATTAATTTACCTAATGTAAATGTTTTCCTCTAAATTTTTCCTCTGAATTTCCTATAAATCTCCTCTAATTTTTTTATCATTTTGAGTAAAATGATTAAAGCATCATATTACTTTATGATACTTTTAAAGTATCATGAAGTAATGCTTTAAAAATAGCTGTCGTGATTTGTACTAGAGGAGCTGATTAATTTCTCTCAAAGGTATATGGTTGATGCTTATAAATGAAATGAAAGGATACTTATGTCTGAGATCAATAGTTGTTATTTTTCCCTGTGGGAAAATTCTCTTTAATTTTATTTTGCATTGTAATATGTATGTTAAAGTAATAAGTATTTTTTCTTTAAAAAAAGTTGAAACAAAACATTTTCCACAAAGTCCAGGGGAAAGTGGACAGTTCTACCAATTTGGTAATGTTGAACATGCTTGGATAAAAAACTTGCATGATATGGTTGATTTGCATCCTTGTGGAAACTACTAAATCCTGACTATTGCTCCAGGTGTCTAGAGCTACCTGAGAAAAAGATTCTGGTCAATAAAAATGAGAATTCTGAATCAGAGTACATGCTTCAGTATGACTTTTTTTTTTGTTTTTTCTTCTCCATACTTCACTCAGAGATGAAAATGTTACTACTACTTGATGTTTCCAATTGTAGATATAATGCTCCTGTGGATTCCACAAACCTGAATAAAATGGGCAAAGTGAAGTTTTGTTCTGAGGCTTGATCTCCAGTTCAGAAACTCAGCTTTAGTGCTGATGTCATGGAACTTTGTAAATGTGCCTGTTCAATAAGCAGTATTCTGTCCACCAGAGACAAATCAAAGATACTCAGATGGCTGCTGCAGTGCAATGTTGGAATAGTTCTGAATTTCAGTTTGATGTTTCTAGTTTGTGTGGTGATTTCTAAGAAAACATTGTTTGATACCAACAGACATTGTTGACTCTTGTAATGAAGTGTATTAGTGTTCTTTGTGTATACTAAATCTTCAATAATAAATATTACCATTTAATCACTTAGGCTGTTATAGATGCAAATATTTTTCCAATATTGATTGAAATTCTTCAAAAAGCTGAATTTCGCACTAGAAAAGAAGCAGCATGGGCCATAACTAATGCCACGTCAGGAGGAACCCATGAACAGATTAGGTAAGTTATTACTATTGTCTCTGCCTGAGTATCTTCTCTAAGGCATTTTTATTTCTGGATTTGAATCTTCTCAAACAGCAACAAAATCCTAACCACAACTATAATTCCTTGAAATGGTCTGTACAGGGACTAAAAATGTAGAAATTTAAAAAAAAAATAGGGAAATATATGCAGTAGACTTAATAATAAATTGACTGATACTACTTTGTTTCAGTAGTCTTACACATAAAGCTTTCACAGGGTTATCTTCCAGAGTTGAGAACACACACAACTGGAACAGTTAATGAACAGTGTCAGTGTTGAAAAGTGAGAACTCTGTGAGAATTGTTTAGAAAACTTTTGCAATGGGATTGTATCTTTGTGGAGAGACTTCAGGAATCTTAGTGGTTTCTTCATATATTTTAAACTTGCTTATCAGTACTATTTTAAAGCAGGCATCTAAACTTTTTCAAAATGGAATTTGATTAAAATTTTACTGTCAGTAGCTGTGTATGTGCTTCAGAGACTGGACTTCTTGAATTACTAATATAAAATACTTTCTAATTTCCCTGAATACTGTCAGAAAAGTGATCAGGTTTGAATCAGCAGTCAATAAACGGATTTATAAATGGCAGTGGAAGCCAGAACTGAAAGCGATATCATAGCATATGGGAAATCTGTTGCTATAAATGCATGCTTATTTGTTTTAAATGTAAACAGTTCTGGGTTTTTTTTTTAACCGTTAATGGTTATCAGAGGTGAGGAAAGTTTGCTGGTGGGTTGTTTTTTTTTTTTTTGCTATTACTTTGTACATATAATGTAACATCTTAAAATTTAGCATATTTTAAATAAATTTTAATGTGTTTGTAACATGGTAAAAGTAAATTCTTGTTACAAAATACAGATATATTGTCTGTGTCACAAAGTTTTAGTCTTTTTTTGTGTCCTGAAGGTACTACTGTCTAACTTCAGGATGATTTAAAACCACTAAATAAACTGCATTTAAGCAACCTTTTGATGCAGGTGAACATTACTGTCTTCATTTTTCTTACTAGAAACAAAGACACAGATTCTGAGTTCCAAAAGTTCATACACAATTTTGCGCAAAGTAGAAAAAGGAATAGAATACTCAGAGTCCAAATATTCTTTTTTTTTTTTTAATACTTAATTATGTCCTCTTTATAACAGGCAGTGCTAATATCTTAGTGAGCTGACAGTGTGGACTATACTAGCACAGAGCAGCCTCCAGTGTTCTTATCAAGTAAACACATAACAGACATATTTCTGCCACTACCAAATTTTGGATGTCTGCGAAAGAACTTCCTACCAAAATGAACTTTTTCTCTTACGTTCAGTTAGACCCATCTGAAGATCATAAGTGAAAAGGAGTTGAAAAGACTCCAAATTCCACATCCAGTTAGGAATATGCACATTACATTTTCTCATCAGGATAAATTAGAATATTCATTAAAATTCAGACTAAGCTTATTTTTTGTGTGTTGTTACATGTTCTAGAATTTTTTTTGCTTCAGTCACTTTTTTAAAGCAAAATTAAGGACCAGTAATGATAGAATGGCATGTCAGTATATGTGTGCTGGATTATCAGTCCTCCTTTTTCCTCCCACACCCCTCTGTTTTTCTGCTGTTATAAAGGTATTTGGTAGCACTAGGTTGTACCAAGCCTCTGTGTGACCTCCTGACTGTGATGGATTCAAAAATAGTACAGGTGGCTTTAAATGGACTTGAAAATATTCTGCGCCTTGGAGAACAAGAGTCTAAGCAAAATGGAATGGGCGTTAATCCTTATTGTGCCCTTATAGAGGAAGCATATGGTAAGAAATTACTTCTTATAATCCATGTATCTGAACTTCATTATTTCAGGCTGTAAAAAACAAAACCATTATGAACTGTTTTGAAATTTGTAGGTAAGCTTAATATAAGAATTACTTTGAGGGTGATACGATTTAGCATAAGGTGTCCCTGCCCATGTCAGGGGGGTTGGAACTAGATGATCTTAAGGTCCTTTCCAACCCTAATTATTCTATAAGTGGACATTAAAGTATCATAAGTAATCTAACTTGGTGGGAAAGTGGTTAAATGCAGAAAACCTGTGAATGTTTATCTGTGGTCATTTTATGAAATGTACCTCAAGAGACACAGTAGGCATGGCGTATTTCTTTGTAGGTATTGGAACTGCTGCCTTCTCCTCCTCCTTAGTTTACCTGATACTCTTTTAGTGTAGTTTTAAAATTAGCTTGGACAGCAGAAATAGAAAACTAGAAATACATGGGTTCAGAAGTGAATTCAATACTATTGAATTAATTTAACTTTGAATTCATCATTCATTTTAAGCAACTAGATTTTGAAAATGTTTTGTTTTAAATTCAGGACTTGATAAAATTGAATTTCTCCAGAGGCATGAAAACCAAGAGATCTACCAAAAGGCTTTTGAACTCATAGAACATTACTTTGGTGTTGAAGAAGAGGACTCCAGTATTGCACCTCAGGTGGATGAAAGTCAGCAGCAGTTTCTGTTTCAACAGCAGGAGGCTCCAATGGAGGGGTTTCAGCTGTAAACTACTGAAGGCAAGCATAAAATGTAAATACTTGTAGGGTTTTGGGTTGGGTGTTTGGTTTTGGGTTTTTTTCTTCCTCAGAGGTCTTTTCTTTATGGCCAAAGTTAGAGGAAAAGTTGAGTATGTTTTGCAGAAATAGATGAAGAAAGAGCTCATGCACTTTTATATATTGTGTTAGATACAACTGTTCTTTGTTTTGTATTTGTGTTTTTCATTATTTCTTAATGTACAGAAAAAAACTGTGAGTAATAATGTCTAAAAGAATTAAATGTGATTTAAGAAGAACTGTTAAGCTAAGACTTTGTAGAATTTTAGGTAGTGGTTCTGAAATTTTCATGTAGTCTCAAACTGCATATCAGCAATACAGTTACTAATGGTTGCATTTTTAGCAGTAGGCTTGACTTGCCCAGTCTCTATCAAATCTACCTCTTGTACTGAAGCAAAAACATTGCTTCAGAACTAAGGCATGAATTAAAGATGAGCTTGCAAGAAGCTGAATTGGAATGTGAAAAATATTTATTTAAATTGTGGAACTTTTATGAATTACTTACTTTACCACACACTGTTGGAATTTATTTATAAAAAAGTATTTAAAGACATAATAGATATATAATGCTAATTACCTAATATAATATTGAGTATATGAAAAAGCTTTTTCTGAATTATGTGGAATGAGAACTATTTCAGAAGTTCTCCAATTGGAATCAGCAGAGAGCTTGCTGGTCATTTGGTGTTGACTCTGTAATTAAAGCTGCTAAATGGCATTAAAAGTCAGCCACAAGTACAGTACTTTGCAGTGGAAGCAGTTGCTGTAGTTACCACAAGAATGCCGCGATTATGAGTGACAAGAGATGCTGATTTGCACAAATCACCAAGCAGATGGCTTACAGGTGTCTCCTGTCAAAGTGTGGTAGCACCACTTAGTTCGAGAAACATTGCAATGTTTGCCTTTCTAGTACAGTAGGTTCTTGAAAGTTTAGACAGTAGGTGTTGTCTTTTTGACCAAATACACTACCACCATTTGAATTGTTCTTTAAGTTGACTAATTTGGTTTTCTTTTGGTAAGACAATAGAAATACTGCAGTGAAGAATGAATAGTGAATTACTGTTTTTCAGTTGAAGGAAAAGTTTGTTGTACTGTAAATATCATTTAAGTATGTGGACACCAAAACTAACTAGAAGTTAATGTCATCTAAATATTTAGGCTCTATAATATACAGTATTTGCTGTTAAACACTAAAAGAAATAGAATTCTGGTATTTACCTTAACAATTTTGAATAACAGAAAAATGTGTACTCTGCTTTGACTTGCATATAAGTAGTATTTCTGGTGTATTAGTAGTATATCTTATTTGGAGAAATCAGTACTTTGGGTTAACTCTGAAGTATGATTATTTTTATTACCTGTATTAATATCAATCGCCTGGGTTAAGTGAAATCCTTGACATACAACAGCATTTCATGCTTCATGAAAAGCTGCAGTTTCAACTTAAATTACTTACCCCATGGCACTGTGCTTATCACTAAACGATGTTATATTGCACTGAAAAATACAGGTTAAAGGCGGCATCATTTGCAGTACCATTTTATAGTTATAATTTTTTTACCATGCAAGTTAAGATTCTAAGATGTTTCACTTTGATGTTACAGCAATATATACTATATTGTAATTGAATGTGCGACTTGAAGTGGATTTTCTAAGATTAATGGTCAGTTTTGACTAAGATATAACTGGGAGGGAAGAAACCTCTTCAGTCTTTTTAGTGAAAGATTAGAAGTGTATATAGAAGTGCTGTTACTTTATGAACTCTGAATAATGAGATATTTTAGCAAATGACACTTTAAACCTAGATTTGTACAGCATACAACATTTTTGAATAGTGTGATAATCTTGAGTACAGCTGCCAAATTTTCATATAATGCTAGATGATTGTATTTATGCCCTTTTTACTCTCATAGTTTTAGGTTTTCATATACTGAGCTTCCTTCTTTCCTGTGTGCCCCCCCCCCATCTGTTCAAAGTACAGGGTAACAATAATGGAAATCTACCAGGATGACTAGTAAATGCTGAATTTCAATGTTCTTCTAATGTAAGAAAAATATTCAGGTAACAGGGTATTTTGTTGTTTCTAACGACCTTGTTTTGATAACATAACCAGCTGTGCCTGCTTTTTATTTGGAGAACCCTGTAAAAACTGCATTTATAAGCCTCTCTAATTTAAACCAAATCTGAACTATAAAAATCTTTACATAAAGACTTGAAAATGAAGAAAAGAGGGGACATTTAAAGTATTACATTTGTTTTGAAATAATGTCTTCAGTTGCGTGGATATATTATTCTATATGTGTGAACAGTTAGTGACTGCACTTTACGCATTTAGATAAACTGTATTTCATGCCTCTGATACATTTTAAGTGTAATGGTTTAAAAGGGAACTAAAAATGATGAATTTGGCTAATAGAAATCATTATTTAAGCTCAACATGATTTACCCTAAAATTGTTAATGAAAGCTCTTTAAAGGTTAAATGTACAGGATGGCCTCTCCTGTATTATCACCGGGGTTACATCCCACTTTGTTAAAAAGCACATACATAAACAATGAAAAAAACAGAGATAATGACTTAAGGCCAACTCTGGTGTAGTCATTTGCAGGCAGGGGTGCGAATAGGATGATGAAACCAGGGTACAGAAAAAAGAAAACACAACTGTGAGAGGAAAATCTTTTAAGTTTGACTCTAGATACGGACTCTGAAGTGCCCCATCAGTTGCAAAGTCTTTAAAAATACAGGGGTTTGGGGTTTTGGCTTTAATTAAAAGGGTACCATTTGTTCTGCTTAAATGTGAATATTAACTAGCTAATCTATGCAACTAGGCAGAGCATGAGATTATATTTTTTAGTTCCCTACTCTTGACACACTGAATCATACCTAATTTTTTCATTGTTGCACTTTTGTCTGAGGACTGGTTCATACAGCTTTTTAATTTCCTAGTATTTGCTTTAAACACTGTTGCTAGCAGCAATCAGAAAATAGTAATAATGTTGACACAGAAATAAGCTAGCTGTAGAACACATTTTCAACTGGAAAATATTTATTGTTGGGTCTGTCTTTTTAAAAATAGAAAAGATGCACTATTGCCTATCCTCTACAGGTAATGCTCAGTTTAAATTTTCTAAATTGTACAACTGAGGATTTTTGTAATAGATCTGCCAGTTGATACCTGAAGTTTAACTGTGTGACCTCAGGAGTTCACTGAAATCTGGAATGAGAAATTTCATTTAGTTACGGCACAATATGTTCATGTAATGTGTGGGAACTAAATTTGCCTATATGAACTTCAGGTAGTAATAGTGCATCTTTAAATCCAGGCCAAAGGCCCATTACTGTAACAGAACACATGAATAGTATGCAATATTATGGAATGTTAAATCTCAAAATACCATACAGAAACCAATAAAACCTATTTTACAGATGTTTGTTGTATTTATTTAGTGGTTGAATAAGTGTGGCTGCTTAAACTAGAAAATGCATCTGCCTTTTTGAATACCGCACTGAGGCAAATGAATTCAAAGTGGCTGATTTGTGCATTTTAAAACTCTGCACTATCACTAGACAAAGTTTTTGGGGTTTAAATATGTTTTGCAAATATTTAACCAAACATACCTGTCATTCTTAAGAAACTACGTCTTCTCCTTTAAAAGCAAATTTCAATCATATGCAAAACACTTTAAGATTAATTATATGCAACAAGGACATTGAGTGTCTCTAAGAGACCCTCCAGTTCTTTTTGTGATCTTGTAAGTACTTTTTTTGGCTCCTGGATGTACAATGCTACAACTGTCTGGTTACTGGGGATATTCGCTTATCACTCTCAGCAACCATTAATTTTGCTCCCACAAGGACATTCAGCATTGTGTGTGAAGTTACTTGGTCTTTGCCTCCGCTGCTAGCGCAGCCTCCTTCCGCCACTTGGCCTTCTTTGCCAAGTTCCAGCTTGTTAAGGACTCGTGACGTGCAGCAGCCTGCAGAAGTAGAACATCCACTTCAGAGTAGCGCAGTAGGAATAATGGTGCACCCTAGAGACCCCTCTCAAGAACAGCCAGCAGCCACTTACATGTTAGGGGCAGTGGAATGGTGAATTAGCTACAATGAGGACAGGTGTAAGCTGTTGCTGTTTATTTAGGTTGTCTGCTTTCCACAGAATTCCATCATGGTAATTAGCTAGTGCTGTACTCACCTTCTTAGCTGAGGCAATCACTGCAAAACAGGCAACGATGGAGAGTCCAATCATGATGTAACAAGCTTTAACTCGAGCTTTGTTTCTTGCCTTATCTAACATCTCTGGCCTGCAATTAAAATTACTGAATCATTACAGAACTGAAGTATCTCTTCTTCAAAGCATTGCAGACTTAACAACACAATGGAAAAGTAATAGTTTCTAAAAGATGCATCTCCAGCTTGCTGTGATGGGTTATGGACCACCCAACGACTTGGCATTTTCTGACCCTAACCCATTTCCAGTGGAAAATCAACATCTAATGGATTTGAAATTCTTTCTTTCTTAAGCTGGGGAGAAAAAAAAAGGAAACAACCCAAAACAGAACTCCTGCAATAAATATTTGTATTCAAATATTTGGGGTAAATTTACCACAAATCATTCCTTTAGCTCTGTTTAAACATAGTGGAAGTAAAATGGGGTTTATCTGTTTTAAACAGCTGGAGACATATATGTGGTGTCAATCAGATGTGGTAAAAGCAAGTTCCTTTTATTCAAAATTAACTTTAGTAATTAATGTCACATCTGTTTAGATAGTGTCCCATATAATATTGGTTAGGAACTTCACATATGTGCGTAGGTGGTTAAAACAGAGCTTGATCTGCTACAAATGAAGAGTTTTTAGTTCTTTAGAAAAACAGCAGCTTTATGCAAAGTGGGCAGCTGGTGTCAGCCTCCTCTCTGTTACAGGATCACGTAACCAAACAAGAACAATCTACATGATTACTTTTGCTGGTCATCTAAGGTAAAAGTAATGAAAACCCCTGACCTGCATCTGGCAGGAGTTGCTGCAAAAGTACAATCCAGTGAGCCACCCTGGGACAGGCTCCCCTTTCTACCCTCCATCATTCCGGGCAGGCTGCATGCTGCTGTGAACTGGTGGTACAGGAAATGCCCACATCACTAAAATGGTCTCAAAATTTTCAGCAAGTCTTCAAACATTGTACTTGGGAGTACAGTTTTTTAGATGTTCATTCCTCTCCTACAGGGAGACCTAGTACCTAAAAGGGGGCCTACAGTAAATCTGGGGAGGGACTTTTTACAAGGTCATGTAGTAACAGAACAAGGGGGAATGGCTTTAAACTGACAGATTAGATATTAGGAAGAAATTCTTTACTGTGACGGTGCTGAGGCATTGGCACAGGTTGCCCAAAGTAGTTGTGGGTGCCCCATCCCTAGTACTGTTCAAGGCCAGGCTGGACACAGCTATGAGCAACCTGGTCCAGGGGGAGGTGTCCCTGCCCATGGCGGGGGGGGGACACACGACACTAGATGGATCTCTAATGTCCCTTCCAACCCCAACCATTCTATGATTCTAATACTTGCTGTGCACTTACTTTCCTTTTGTAAGTCACATGAGAATGGTTTATATATAAATACAAAGGGTCATAAGATAAAGAATATACATAATATATAGATAGGCAAAAGGATATATAGACATAATTGATTTCCTATTGTGAGCAAGATCTTGTAATAATCTCTTTCCCCAAAAATACCTTTAGCTTTACTTCAAAGAGGATGGGTGGTGGGATGGGGCAGAGCTGAGGTTTCTGCAGTAGAAGTTCTGCACGCAGATTTGTACCAAGGCTGAGGGCTGCCATCGCTGCTCTCCAAGGCTTAATGCCACAGAAGAGGGCAAGCCTGACGAGCAGCTGGGCCACACTACCCCCTTCTCTGCCAACACACACAACGCAAGCATGTGTTGCACCTCCTGTGTTTCTTCCAGGTGACTGACAAGGCCTGGAGTAACTGCTTTTGTTTTCTGCAATGGTAAAAATCATCTTTAAAGCAAACTGCACATCAGACCAGCACATCAAATCATTAATCCACTAATCCATTTGTAGTAACAAAAGCAAAGCCATAAATGTTATTAGGGTGGCTTATTAACCTAATTATATTTCACAACACACTAATTGAAACTCTTCTGAAGCAGATTTTCACTTTCTCCCTGCTTTCTGCCTCTGCTTTAAGTAACACAGACCTGATTATGTTCTTTCCTAATTGCACATTAGGGCCTCTGCTACTTAATCCTTAATGAAGACTCTGGGTAAACCCAGCTGCAGTCAGTAACAGCTTTTTCTTAAAAACAGATCAAAACATCTCACAAAACCAAACCAGAACCACCTTGAATAGCAGACTTGACCCTTAGTACAGCAGCTATATTGTGTTTGCAGGTAAGAATAGCTTGCAGTTATGTCTTTTTTAATTGTTAAAGCAGCGACACAGTTCAGCTTTAATGTCTCACAACTCCTAATAAGTCACTAGTTATGATCTTACAGCTCCAAAAAAGACTTTGCTCACCCAGAAAGCACAAAGTGGTGACACTCACTTTGTTCAGCCAGCTACCACACAGAAATTTGTGTATGTGTGTGTGGACTGGCAAATGTATGTCTCATTATAAACACCTCCCGAAGACCTGAACAGCTTTACGAGCTTCTGAGACCTGTCTGAACCTTTCTCTAGGGGACAGTGGTGAAACTAACACAGTGCAAGAAAGGCTGGACCATTTGGAAAGCCACTGTCTAGCCCAGCAACCACCAGTAAAACCATCAGGAGAAGGCAGAGGGGGTACCTTGCTGCCTGACACAGGTCTGCATGCTGCTTATAGAATCATAGAATGGTTTGGGTTGGAAAGGACCTTAAAATCACCTAGTTCCAACCTCCCTGCCATGGGCAGGGATGCCTCAACCTAGACCATGTTGCTCATGGCCCTGCCTTACCTGGCCTTGAGCACTTCCAGGGATGGAGCATTTACCACTTCTTTGGGCAACCCATTCCAGTGCCTCACCACCCTCACAGTAAAGAACTTCTTCCTTATATCTAACCTAAATCTCCTCTGCTTAACTTTAATCCCATTCCCCCTTGTCCTATTGCTGCAGTCCCTGATGAAGAGAACACACCACCCAAGACAGGGACCATGGTCATCCTGCGATGATAAAAAGTTGTGCCTTGTAGAGAGACCTCCAAGATGTTTTCCAACATCTTAAGAAAAAGGCAGCAGTTGGCATTGGAGTGGGTTTGTGTGTTCGGTGACTGACTCTCCTCGGGGATGCTAACTTCCAGTGAATCAGAGAGCCACACAATCAATGTGATTTGGGTCTGAAGGGACCTTCAAAGATCATCTAGTCCAGCAGGTCAGCAAGAATGGGAGGCTAAGGCTACATTAAGTACTTGGTTTTCCTTGGTGGGGTATGTTTCTCTCATAACTCCCTTCTCTATTTTTCCTCAAATTCTATAATAAATCATAATTTATTGGATGTAAATTATACAGTGACAGTCATCTCCCTTAGACTGGGAGCTATATCTGTTTACCAATAACATCCTTCTCCAACTGCGTGTTAGGAATAAGCAAAACAAACAAGCCAGTACGTAAGTGTAACCAAGGCTATCTACTGAGATGGATCCAGCTTTTAACCCCAGGCTCTGGGGACTCCAGTAAGGAACATTTTTTCATCTTAACCTCTAACCAGGACAGGAAACTCTTCTGCCCTCTCATTTGTTTCCAAGTTTTCAGTGTTGAAAATCTGACTGGTTCCAGCTCTGTGGAAACGCTCGGTATGAGGATCACGCCACCACTTTCCCTTCAGCTCCATGTTCCCCTTGGACAAGGGCAGCGCACTTACGGGATCCTCTGAGGAATATCTTCTTCTGTCTTGAAACGCCCAGTCCAGACGAGGATTTTTTTGTCAAACTTCGAAGGCTTGTAACTTGCAACCACCCTGTGAGCTTGCTCGGCTTCAAGAATGAGAAAAAAAAGCACTCCGTCACACTTTGCGCTAGGACTGAATGATGGGTGGTAGGAAGGGTGGAAGCGAAAACCCTGCCCGTACCGCTCTCTGCAAGAGGAGCTCACGGAATAAACTTCGAGGTGTCCGCCCCGCAGATATCACCACGCTGTCCCTCGAATAGCCCCTCACGCAGTGGCAGCAACTCCCCGCGGCCCGCTGGTACCCAAGCTCGCAGGGAAAGCCCGCGACCCCCCGAGCCGGGGCAGCCCCGGCCCCAGCCCCGCTCCCGCCCGGTCCCCACCAACCCTCCCCGACAGCCCCGAGCCGCTGCCGGCGCCGCGGAGCCGTGTCCGTGTGCCCGTCCCGCTCCCGCCGGCGTCCCTACCGCGGGTGGTGCCCGGGATCCGGGCGGGCTCCCCGGCGGCGGCTCCCCGCGGCGCGGGCAGGCGGAGCGGCGAAGCGGACAGGAGCCGCCATGGGTGGAGGCGCGCCGGCAGCATGGCGAGGAGCGGCGGGACCCTCCGATGCGGTGGGACCCGTCCCGCTCCTGGTCTCGGTCCTGGCCCCTGTCCTGGTCCTGGTCCTGGTCCTGGTCCTGGTCCCGCCCCTCGGACCCCTCCAGCCACGCCCGGAGGCTAGGCGGGACGAGGCGGAGCAGCCGCCGGCAAGGAGGGGTCTGGCCCTCCTTGGAGGCCATCGTGCTCACCTAAGGCACTGCTGGGCTGCAGCTTTGGCATTGGCACCTCAGCGGTCCAGGCAAAGCTCGGTTAAAGGAACCACCGCGGTGCTTCAGAGGCATGATTTAGACTCAGGCAGGCTCTATGCAACCAACACAGACCTGCCCATATCAATGCTTCTGTTGTTTTAACACTGATTCTCATCGCATGTTTTTCTGTTTATTTCAATTACATGCAATTCTGTTTGCTTAAGTTCAACAGGGACAAGTGTAAGGTCTTACACCTGGGAAAACAGGATCCAAAAGTGCAGCACAGACTGGGATCTGCCTGGCTGTGGAGCAGCTCTGTGTAGAGGGACCTGTGGATCCTGGTGGACGATAAGCTCAGTGTGAGTGAAGTGTCCAGCCACAGCAAAGAAAGCCAACAGGATGCTGGGTTACTACAGTAAGGGTATCACCAGCCGAGATAAAGATGTCATTGTCTCACTCTACTCAGCACTTGTCAGGCCATGCCTGAAATCCTGTGTTCAGTTTTTGTTCCTGCTATACAAAAAAAAAAAGAAGTGGACAGGCTGGAGAGGGTCCAGAGAAGTGTCACAAAGATGATCAGAGGACTGGGAAACTTGCGATGTGAGGAAAAGCTGAGAGAACTGTTTCTGTTCTGCCTTGAGAAAAGGCAGCTCAGAGAAGACCTCACCACCATGCTCCAGTATTTAAAAGGTGGCTACAAAGATGGGGACTCCTGTTTTACAAGGAGTCACATGGAAAAACGTGAGGAGTAATGGGTACAAGTTACACTGGGGCACATTCCAACTGGGCACAAGAGGAAAATTTCTGACAATGAGAACAATCAGCTATTAGAATAATCATCTACCCAGGGAAGTGGTGGACACCCTAGTGTTGGACACTTTCAAGATTCAGCTGGACAGGGTGCTGGGACATCTAGTCTAGGTCATACTTTGCCTAGAAAGGTTGGACCAGATGGTCCCTTCCAAACTGATATTCTCTGATTCACTGAAAGAGTTTTGGTTTTGTTTTTTTCCCTTTCACATTCTGGACGTAATAAACCTTTATTAATAAATAAATAAATCCATCCATCCATCAGAAAAGGCATCACATATTTAGTAAGCAACAGCCGATGTCAGCATACCAGTGATGGTGTAACTCAGTATCTTAACAGAATTGGGTCTGATGCACTGAACAGTGGAAGATTTTACATCTTGCAACCAAGCCAGAAGGCCTGCGGATGAACAGAGGAAGTCCTACTCCCCAGGGATGAATCACTGCCCAGCAGCAGCTAAAGTCCGGTGCTCAGTGTGACGGCACAAATGAGGAGTCTTAAACCATTTGTAGCCAGACCCTCCAGTTTTCTATTTTAGGAGCAGAGCCAGAGGTAAGCAGCTTTCTCTGAGAGCAAACTGTTGAGAAAAGGAAATAAAAAAATTGTCACCAAAGTGAGTTCTAGTGTCCTTGATTTTTTAAAAAATTATTTTTTTTTTTTTTTGTAATTAAAATGCCATTTGGACAACATCTCATTCTGGAAAAAGCCTTTGTTTTCAGTCCCTTGTTGATGTTAATGCTCACTCCCCCCCCCCCCCAAGCAGCTCTGTCCTGTTTCAGACCACTGTCAGGGAGATGAAGACATATCAATAGAAATGACCTAGAGTGTGATACTGGTGTTAGAGTCTGGCTGTAGCCCCCTTGCCTTCTTCCTACTCAAAGAGAGCAGCGTGGTGTCAAGCAGTGCTTCTTGCCCTGGATGCACAGCTGGGAGGGATAGGAAGAGTCAGCACATCAGGGCTAGGCTGCTGAGCATCATACATCATAAGCAACACCCCAAACACTACTGTTGGTTGCTAGTCATGCTGGTAACCCACACACTTTAGAGTCATTGTAGTTCAGACTGCTGTCAGCAGAGCTACTAAAAGGAAGCCTGCAGCTCACATAAATAGCTCCCAGCACTCACCGAAAAACTGCTATAAAGATTATAGGCAGCTTAAAGGCATAGGCACAGCTGCTAGAGCTACTGAAATCTTGAGGGAGTTATCTCCTGGAGGAAAGGACTTGGAAAAAACTTGTTAGCCTTTCATAGTCTTCATTCTCCCTGACGATACTGCACACTGTGTAATAGTGGCTTCAGAATGCATCATTTGGCATTATTAGCAATGAATTACACAAAACCCAAGGTTAAATAGTGGTTAGAGTTAGAGAAGCCTCCTGCTAACCTCAACAAATGGCTTTTTCTCACTTCACTTCTCCATGAACAGCACTGTAGCTGGGGACTTTTGCCTTCCCTTATTGTTCTTGGAGATGGAAAGCATGCAGGTGGGCACACATGGATGCTAGTACTTTGAGAAATGGTGCTGGGACCTTTCTAACATAAGCAAGCAGAGCATGCTCTGAGCCAGAAAGAACCTGCAGTCTGACCCACGAGTCAGGGAAGGCCATTCCAAAGCTTTGTTATGACTCTGGAAGGTGATTCCTGTTCTGTGCTCTGAGGATGGAAATCTCTTTCAGGCCCATTCAGTGTCCCCATGCCTGGTAACAGGAATAGATTGCTGGAATACTTACTGTTGGGGGAAGTGTAATGCTTGCAAACGCTCCCTTTAGTATCATGAACCCTGATTTCAGCTTTTTCATATTATCTGTATAGGGTAGCAAAAGCCCCTTATATTCTACCTACACTTGCTTCTTGCAGACAAGGCATTTGAAAACACATGTAATACAGCTTGGTAGAGCACATCTCTATTTTCTGCCAAGTCTAACTAGCATATCTGTTGCATCCTGAGCTCTAGCATGACTGTGCTTTACAGTGAAGACCTGAGTAGCTCGAGAGGCAGACACCACATGTAGGACTCCTTCAAAATTCAGACATATGTGATGTCTTTCCTTAAAGATACCTTTGTAGAGATTTCACATTGTTATCACCACATCCTGTTCCTCAAGACACTTTCCTTGTTGTCCTGTAAAGGAAACGTCCTATTTAACCCAACACACCTATCTAAGGTGCAGTCTGAGATCTGCAGTGGAAACACTGCACAGCTGCTGTGTTGCTGCTGTTCAAGGGAAAACCAAAGTTCATGGGAAAAAGTAAGGAAATTAAGTAAACAAACTCAATTTTAAAAAACAA
Source organism: Pezoporus occidentalis (assembly GCF_034315485.1). Taxonomy (NCBI): domain Eukaryota; kingdom Metazoa; phylum Chordata; class Aves; order Psittaciformes; family Psittacidae; genus Pezoporus; species Pezoporus occidentalis. The sequence continues at coordinate 5,886,887 of NW_026915713.1, read as the reverse complement.
TATGGCTTTAATAATCCCCTTTCAATATATCTTCAATACATGCTATGTTCAACCCTTTTGAAAACAATAAATACATGCAAAATGTTCAAGCCAAATGAACTTTCCTAACCAGCTGAGTGCTGACAGTCATTGCGCAGGGAAAGCTGTGCGTCTTTCTTCTAGGGAGAGACTTGCTGCATTGGCAGCCAAATTGCAGGAATTTTAACCTTATTGTGCACACCGTCACATTCAGAACAGTATTTGCAACAACTGATGTATGAGCAGCATTCATCATAGAAATAAATGTGCATAAACCTCCATTCTTCCAATCATCTACAGAACTTACGTAATTACTCAAGTGTGTAAGTTGCACACTAGCCATTCGAATGACTTTAAAAATGGCTTCACAGATACATAGTGTATATATATATAATCTACACATCACAGTGATTTAATTGCCTGTGTCCATTGTTGAAATGTGATTCATAGCTATTTAAAAAAAAAAAAAAGAGTAGAAAAAACATAAAGGTTACAATATATAAATAGAAATGATAGAAAAATAGATATGCTGTACATAACAATAATACAATATGCCTGTATAACACCAAACCTACTGAACTTTATTATGGCCTGCACAACATCCAGTTATTCCAAATCTAAACAGAAGCATGGACGAAACTCAAGGGATTTAGTATTATTTCCCAGGAACATGGCACAGAGGTTAATATAGCAAAGTTTCTATGGTCTGGCTTTATAAACATGGAAAAATATTTTTCACGGTCCTGGATTGGCAACATAGCTCCACTGTTTAGGGTTTGAAAAAGCTCTAAATTCCTTTTGTCCTGTCAGAAAAGTTCCTTCTCTTCGGAACGTTCCTTTCTGTTCCTCTCATACAGAAGGCACAGCGTAGCTGCACTGATGGAGCTACAGAGCAGAGACTCATCCAGCACAGCTCATGTCAGTTCATTCTTGTGCTATTTCTGCTTACTGGAATGGTGCATTGTCGTTTTCTTGTTGAAAATCAGATTTTTAAAATACGTATGAAAAAGTTGTAATTCCAAGGATGTGCTCATGCTGATCCTTGTCATTACATTATTTATGCTAGTGAAAGGAGACAAGTAGTGTTTATAAATTTTGACATCACATACTGACATTAGATCCTCAGCTCAGGGGACAAACATAGTGGGTTGTCTCTCCTCATGATCAGAGGAGGTGCATGAGGTGAATCAATGTATTTCTTTGAGTATGAGGAAAAAAGTAGATGAACATACGGGTAACTACAGAACTCCAGAGAAGTTCTTAGATTTTTAGATAGGCCAGTCTCTGGTTGGTTATCATCCTGGTAAATACAAGGAACTTTGAGAGTTACTGCAGCACTCATCTGGAATAAGATGTGCAAGTATGGGGAGAAAAAAAAAGGATTCACTGATACCAGGTGAAAAGAGTTACTTTGGGATATTCAGGAAAATGGAAAGCCTATCTTAAAGGTGGAGACTAAAGGACTGGGCTTGTTTACTCTAGCAAACAAAGGCTGGAAGAGGGTTCTGTTTGATCTGTAAGACAGAGTGAGGTGAGAAGAGCTCTTTAAACAATTGGGCATCAGAGATTCCAAAAAATTGGGGTAAATCCATATCATCCCACCTACATGCCTGTGAGAAATCATAATTTCCTGATGCTTCTGCCCCACTCAGGGAAGTGAGATTGCAAAAGAGGTTCCTGCAGGTCTACGTGAGCAGCCAGGGTAAAAAAAGGGAGCTGCTGAAGGGGACTGCACCTCATGATGCCCAAAAGGCAAGGCAAGCCACAAGGCTGGACTGTGTGAGCCAGGAAAACCTTTCAAACCTGGTAATGGATAACTGCTTAAGTACCAGGGGAGGAGGCATTTTGTGTGGCCTGCTTTCCTTGGGTATGGCAAAAGGAAAGAGACCTGAAAGAGAAATGGCTCCCTAAAATGGCTTTTCATCTTCAAGTACTATAACGCTGACCCGTCATATGCTGGAGAGTCTTTTCCTGGCCATAGTCCTTACAGTATTTTTAGGAAGAGCCTTCCCTTTTATTAGTGTCTGCCCAGGCACTTGGAAATGGCCATTTCCATTCACAGAATTTTGCTGAGATTTACATGAGTCTGAGACAGTACCTCGGGAGCTGGAAGACTTTGAATCCAAAGAAATCTGACTAACAGCAACACTGCTTGCACTCTTGGAGGAATATGTGTAAATCATTTTGAGAAAGGCAGATTTTGTGTTTGTTTCTTGCTTGTAAATGATGATATAGCACTTTGGAAGAAAAGTGCAGCAGAGAATTCCATAATTGGATATTAAAACAACGATGATTTCCACTGCTGGCAGGTATTTGCCAAATGTAGTTGCATAGACAGGGATAAAGACAATCCATGCTATAAAGTAAATTAGCATGCCAAAGGTGATAAATTTAGCTTCATTGTAGTTCTCTGGCAACTTCCTACCTTTAAAGGCAAATATGAAGCAAATGAAGGCTAGGGCAGCGATGTAGCCCAACATAATCCCAAAAGCCAAAACAGAGCCCTCATTGCACTCCAGAATTATTGCTCTTGAGATTGAGAAATTCTGCTTTACAAAAGGTGTCCTAAATATCAGCCAGAAGGTGCAAATGACAACTTGAATTCCAGTGCAGGTGACCACAATGGGAACAGGTTTATACATACATTTCAGGAAATTCTGCAGCTTGGGATCAAAGCTGAAGGCTAGTAAAATTTTTAGTGACTTGATTAAAATGCATGAAATGCAGAGTGTAAAACTTATGCCAAAGAAGGCTTGCCTAGTTTTACACTTGAATTCTGTGGGTTCATCTATGAAGAAGGTGGTGCTTAAAAAAATTAAGAAGTGGCTGAAGAGAATAATGTAGCAGACAGTTAGACCTCCAGATGCTTTTACAACTGGCGTGTTCAAGTTCTTAGTGAATATTACACTAATTGACAAAACCAACACAACCCCAAAAGCAGAGAGGAGGAGGAGGAAAATAGCAAACCAGTCAGTCCATGCGAGGAAATGGATTGTCTTGCTGTAGCATGTACTGCTGTTGACAGGAGCCCAGTAGGTTTTGTTGTCACATTGGTAGCAGTAATCCATATCTGAAAGCAGAAAGAAGGAAAATAACTTAGAAACCCAATGTAAATAAACCCCACAGTGAAATCTCGAGGCTTGAGATACATTAGATACAGGAGCAATGTGGGAAGGGATGCTAAGGGGAATACACAGGGCTGATTGCTTCCGACTGCTGGTGTCGCTGTCCAGGCGGAGGAGCTGCAGGACTGCAGTGTCAGGGGTGGCAGTGGTGGCAGCAGCAGGAGCAATGGATGAATACCTGCCAGCTGGGAGCAGGGGCTGCCTGTAGCCAGGGGCAAGAAGGGGACAGGGAGAATGACCAGGGTCCTGAAACTGCCTTGGAAATCGCTGACAGGCAATGAGTGACCTGGCCAGAGATCAGGAGAAGCAAACTTTAACTAACACCTGAATAATGACTTGAGAGTAAATCAGTTCTCTTGCAAAAATATGAACGATGCTTCTTTCATTTACCTATTTTGACAAGAAAAAACCCTGCTTTCTCTTTAAAGGCAGCTTTTGAAATAAAACAGCAAGAACAAACACTGCTTTAGATTATGCTTTGACATGTTAGGTTTGCTTTAAAATTCCTATCCCCTGATATGGAGAAATTTCACAATTGTTTGAATTAAAAATTAATTTCCTTCTGCTCTCAGGGTATTAAAGTACATCGCACCACAATTTTCTTAATTCCATCTCTCTCTTCCATATTTCATTTTCCTCTTATTTTTTTTTTTTCTCAAACCTATAAATGAGCTAGTGGTAAAATACACATCAGTTTTGATAATACAAAATATTACTGTACAGTTATATCAAACTTTGCAGTACTCCCTGGTAAGACAAAAGAACCCTAACAGGTAAGCAAAATGCATCACCCTTGAACTTTCTAGACTTATGGAATGGTTTGGGTTGGAAGGGACCTTAAAGATCATCCAGTTCCACCCCCCCACCATGGGCAGGGACACCTTCCAATAGACCAGGTTGCTTCAAGCCCTGTCCAACACAGCCTTGAACACTGCGAGGGATGAGGCGCCCACAACTTAATGTCTCACCATCACCATAAATAAATTCTTCCTTATTTAGCTGGGTGTACTGCAGAAAGATGGAAACGAGTCTTTCTCTCTGATGAATCAGCCAGGCTTTCCATCCTAACAAAGGATAACGCTAGTCAGCTGGACAATCTAATTGGTTATAGTTTGGTCTTCTAAAAAGCATTTAAACAGAGTTTTATAGGCTGAACACTCACATTTGGGAAATTGAGCATAAACAAATATTTTAATCCTACTCCAAAATTATACCCAAGGTTGCCAAGGCACATTATACCCAAACAAAACCATTGTATTGATGTCTAAATAAGCCTTTATTTGGATCACCATTCCTTACCTGTTTGATTGCTGTAATGGTTTTCTGGGCAGTAAACACACTCATAGCAGCATGTGTGTGGACTTCCTGTAACCTTTTTCATCTGCCCTGGTGTGCAGTGCTGGGAGCATGTTGATTGAACCTTCTGCAGTGTGCAGAGAACAGCAACAAATCAGCTCAGGCTTAACTAACTACTAAGAAACATTAAAATAAACCTCCAGGAATTCTGCAATTTGCACTCTGTATTTGTATCTAACATATTGTGAGAGAATACAAAAATGATGCTGGAGAAAGGCATTGTAGGTTCCATGTTTCTTGCATTTTTTCTGCACAGTCAGCAAGTGACAGGATGGGGCATTACCTACCTAGCAATTTTACTTTTTGGCAGTGAATGTCAATCAGTGGAATTGTCTGTACCTTTAAAATCCAGATCAAGGTGTCTCATCCAGCTTTGAACCTAGAACTTAGTTCTCCTGGGGATCAGCTCTAAAGAAATCCCATCTGATGAGGGATTTGAGTGCACTGCTTCCTAAGTGAAATCCTGAAACCCTGCTCAGCTGCTCTGAGCCATGTGAGATATCTGGGCTCAGGAGAAACACCTGTGTGTGTGCTCTGCACCGCAGATCTAATGTTCCTGAACCTCAGCAGCTCAACCCTGAGTCATGAAGCACCACTCCAGGATGTGTGATCAGGGCCTTCTCTCAGGTCTCAGTTCAAGTCCTCCTTCCAAAGACCATTTTTGTAAAATGGAGCAACAGTCCTGAGGGACACGGGAATAGAATCCTTAGGACAGGCATAAGTTCTCCTCTTGGGAAACCTCCTACAAACATTCTGGAGAAATAACTTGGTCTCAAATCACTGAGCCTGCTTACAGGAAAACATGCTTCTCAGTGTGCATGAAAGTGCATGAAAGGTCAAATATACCCTTGAGAGGACTCTTTGGTCTAAAAGGAGAACATGAAATCACAAGAGAGATTTCTAGCTGACACATACTTCAGTTGTAAATACTGGGGGGAGAAGAAAACATATGAAACAAATTTCACATGTCAAACTTCACATCAGAAGTTACCTTTAAATCCAGAAATGCCTTTTTTTTCTCTTCATCATCAAAGATAAAGTCGCCTTTCCCTGGGTCATATTCTGCCATAGTGGTGATTTTCATGTGGCCATCAATTTCTTTCCAAAGAAATACATCATAACTGGTGCTCATGTCTCCGTTGGAGTCAAACTTGATTTCTTTATCATCATAAATGACTGTAACATTTTTCAGTTCTTCAAGGAGCTGAACATAAGCGTAAGGAATGATAACATACGTCAGTATCATGTCAGTGGGATAAACTTAGTAGTTTAACACCTTTATGAGAATGTCAGGTTGAAAAGAAATGTTGATTCTTAGCAGTAAAAGAAATCTTAAAAATAAACCCAATTTTTTAAAACTGTTTAATTTGGTCTTAGACATGGAATTACATTATTTAGACAATCCTGTTGTCTAAGAATCTATCAATTAAAACGAATCATCATTTCTTAACGCTATGCGGTGTGTACAAATATTCATGTTAGCATTTTTTTCCAGCCTTAGAAATTTTGGTGTGATAATGGGAAAGAAAAGATTTTTGTTCGCTTGCAAGTACTAATGGTCTTTTGGAACTCCTCTTCTTGTAAGGAACAATTGTGAGCAATGATCCTGTTGTTACTTTACTGTCACCACAATTGGTACGGGTAACATTTGCTCTCCCAGCGTGTCTGGGAATACCTAACATTGTTTTCAGCTGTGACTCTGACTGATGTTGTGTATTGCAAGGTGAGACTTGGAACTGTTCAATAAACAGTATGTGCCAGCTTGCTCAGATGAAGTGGTCAATGACACAATAGGAATAAACAGCAAGGGAATATTTGATAGATTATAGGAAATATCAAAAACCAATTCCATTCAATAGGGGTACATTTCTGTCTCCCTCATCACAAACTGACAGATCAAAAGGACAGATTAGGGCCCATAACTCACTCCCAGTTCATAGGGAGATCACAGAAGGGCTTTCATTAGCTACTGTGGTTCTGAACTGAAGCAAAGACTTTGTCCTTTTGCAGGTCTAGTGATTTTTGGCAACAAAGATTAATTAACCAGAAAAAAAACCAAGGTTCTGGTGAAAGAATGAATTTAAACTGCTCTGAAAAGGAGGCTCTTAGATAGATCCATTTGTGATATCTGTATCATTTAACGAACATATATGTACAGACACATCTGGTGTATATAACACACCATTTGTTCATGTATAACATCTCTTTTTTTTTTTAATTCATGTACTCTCACTGCATCTGTACCAATTTTTGAAGAACCACAGTGTACTTCTAACCAATATTGCATTTGAGCTGGATGTGGCATAGTTGTGTGGGACTGAATAGGATTTTTTTTTTATGCATATACTCAGGCTAGTCATTTAGTTTTTCTCTTCTCCACTTTTCCACTTTCTACAACAATATGGGAACAACAGAGTTTTTGCAATACATCTTGAGCTTCAGACAGAAGGGGCTAATTAATTAGCAACATTTTAATATAACTGATGGTTATTCTTGCAAAGTCTGTAGCACCAATGAATTTCATTTTTCTGTATGTGGAGATGTGCGATATGGATTAGTTGCATCTTAAACTCTATGCATATATATCCATTTACTAGATGATTTCATTTTAACATAGAGAAAATGTATTATGAAGCCAGCACAGAGAGAATAACTACCTCAGTGTTCTTCATGAGTTCTTAGCCTTTTAAGAGGAATTTTAATTTGGGTGATTTGGGATTTAGCTCAGCAATGGTGTACATGCAGCTCTGTAAAGCTGCATCCCCTGCAGAGCAGTCTTGAATTTGTCCCATTTTCATTTACAAATTCATGTAATAGTCTGACTTTTTTTAATTTTGTAATTATTATTTCAAATCCCCTGTTTTGGTCTGACCTGCCCTGACCTAGGATAAGAGGTCAGAGCAAGTCAGTGTTTCAGTGGTTGTTTGACTTTTAAATTAACTTTTGTTTAATCCTCTGAGTAAAAGTGTGTAAAAGTGAATACTTGTGAGCAGGTTCTTGGGTAAAAGGTCAGGCCAGGTTTACTTGTCTGATTTTCCTCTTCTTTTCCCACCCAATAGAGTTTGATAACAAGTACCTCACCTATCTTAAAGATTTTGTCTAATTTTCTTACCAGTCACTTCAGTATAAATTAAGATCAGACAGAGAAATAGTCTGTTGCATTTTCACTTAGAAGTAAAGACTCATTATGGAGTAAATAGCCTGAATTCAAGAGAGAGGGGAGTAGACAGAGGGGCAGAGAGAGATGGGGAGAGGATTGAGAGTGGGGAAAATTGAAATTCTTTGGTGAATGCTCCTATCCTGCAATATCCCCATCTCCTGAGAGCACTCATTGCTGTGTATTGCAGTGGTTTGTGGACCAAACATCTGCTGAGATACTGCATGCAGTGCAGCCAGTTTAGCTTTCTGGACCAGGGCTGGTTTCAATTTTGTTTTCCACAGAGCACTTAATTGACAAAAATGGCTCTTGGATAAAGTGCTGCTTTGTTTTGGTTGGAATTTTCCAAGTTTTTGGACAAAAATACACACAAAGGATTTGATTTTCTGTCACTTCATCCACTCCTCTCTTGGAAAAAAAGGAAGCTGAGGGAAAAAATAGACAGGTGAATACATGTGTGTTGTAAATCACAAGGGAGCCATTGGGCATTATCTGAATCCTGGGCAGGAGCTTGCCAGGATCCAAAATCTTGTCCTTCCTTTTCCAGTGGATGTGTGGCACGGGGTTCCCTTCTGCCTGGCACTGGAACATGGCTGTGTGCCCCTTGGTAGACTGTCATGGGCTCTGGCTCTAGCTTGAAGGTGACATCATAAATCACAAGGACCGACCACTAGTAGCTGAATACCTGACAGGTCAACTGTAAATTGACTATACATTTTCTTCTCTCTCACATGAGTAGCTAGCAAGACATTCCAGCAAGGATCCTACAGACTGGAACCTTCATCCAAGCTGTGTGCTCTTTGAAGGTGGCAGGGAAAATGTTAGGGTAGCTAGTGAAGCCCAGCAGGTAAAGATCCCTTATAATGCTTGTGGAGTCATGCATTTACAGCCACTGCTGTGGTGCCTATGAAGGAGGAGATGGTGAGCACGCAGTTACTCATTATCAGTTAGCTATCTGTATGTGAAATGCATTAATCGTTCTCTATCTACAGCAGAACACAGCCATGGCTTAGCACCAGGAGCCTCTGCAGCTACATGGGCCAAAAGGGAGACAAATCTGGAATCTAGTTCTTGTCTCTGCAGCAGTTAGATACTGCTGCTCTAGCATATAGTCTTTGATTTCAGTTAGTGAAGGAAAGCAGAAACAAGAATAAAAAGTGATGTAGTAAGAGGACCAAGCTAGTAAATCCGCGAATGTGGGAGCAAAAATGAGATGAAAGTTATGCAAAGAGAAAGAGACCAGAAAGAATTAACATCATACCTCCCAGGGAGTGAAGGCAGAGGGATCCTTGCAGTTTCTGTTTTTGCATAGCCCTTTAATGGCGTAAGCAATGGTATAGACTGCAAGTACAGTACTATGGATAAATCCTGGTTCAATGTTAGCATTCAAAAAATCATCTTTCCAGATCTGATGTTTATTCTCAACATTTTGCAGTAGATCATCCTGGGACTGGCTTGAAATGCATGCTTGAAAATCAGAATATTCCAGGTGCGCACAGACTGACAAAAGCATAATATATTCACGTAAAAACTTGTTGTTGTCAGTGGGCATTTCATGAAGGTTTCTTAGAAAGTCTTGAAAAGCAGAGATGTCTCTGCTTTTAAATCCAAATCCCACAATGGTTCCCAGCTGTCTGATATTGGGAATTGTACTGATTTTGACTGCAGATGACCAGTTATCACTTGCAATCCAGATTTTATTTACGTTCCTCTCAATTGCCTTCTTAAATAGTTTGAGCACGTGGAACTGTCTCATAAAGACAACAATAACATTTACTCTGGTTTCCTTGACAATCTTGTCAACTGCATGATCAACTTTGGTGTGAAAGGTATTGTCAGAGAGGTAGGCAGGCAGCATTTCTTTAAAAGCTATGCAAACATTGTTTGCCATGGCCTGGACTCCAAAGCTCTCCACAGCGAACCGCCCATTGTCATCATCAGTGGCTATTACTCCAATCCAATTCCACCCCGACTCACAGATCAAGTGGGCCATTGCTCTTGTCTGATGAAAATCACTGGGGATAGTCCTGAAGAAAGAAGGAAACCGGATTTTGTCACTGAGGATTTCAGCTGATGATGCAGGACTGACCTAGGAAGAGTGAACAATTCAGTTATGGAGGTGGTCTCCTTCAATGGACAGCACAAGATCTGAGGCTGCCACAATTCCTCTTTCATCCAGCCTGACCTAGGCTCCCTACTCCTGTGAGCGAGCATCAGTAAGGTGCATCCAAATGGGACAGGTTCCCTCCCCCTGCTCTTAGGATGCAGACTCATGTCCACTACCACTTCCACTATTTTTATTCTCATCCACATAATTCAGTGAAGGCAGAAAATAACACTTTTCAAAATGGGTATGACAATTATGCTGGTATAATGATTTTGTTCTACTCTGTTCAGATGCCATCAAGCTGCTATTCAAAACAATATTTAAAACACTGGAAGCATTAACTATTATTTGAGCACTTACACATGCACACACACATATATATATATGTTTTGTCTCCAAGATTTAATTATAATATTTTAAAAGGATCATTAAGTCTGTTAGAATCTCCCAGAAAAACAAACAGTAACCAATACTGCAGAATACTAGAACATTTTTAGATAAACAGTTTGCTGCCTTTTTTCTTGTGAATGTAGCTAGAAAAATGTAAATGGAACATTGTTATTTAAATCTTTCTAGGTTTAATCCTTTTCTATTTGTTTGCAGGAGGTTTTTTTTCTTACACTTTCCTACATTGCTTGACAGTTCTTTAAATATATGCTTTCCAAAATGACAGTCACCCATCTGGAGGGATGTACTAAATCTCACTGGTGTCAGAAGATTACAGATGACATTGGTGAGAAACCTCTGTGGGTCACCTTTTTCATTTCTGCATTCCCAAGCAGATTTGTTTCATCACTTGCCTCTATATGATGTTCAAGTGTGGCATTTTAGTTTTCATACTTACAGCTCCTGTGGTGGAGCTGAAGGTCATAATTACTTCCTACCTCTGCAGAGGAAAAGATTCAGTTAGAAGTTATGTATGGTTAAGGTTTCATGTCTTTTCCATGTGTTTGGTTACCATGTACTTTGCAGTGAGGTAATTTATCTCAAATTGCCCAGGCTAACTTGGAACAGAGGATGGTGTGGAAGTCCATCTCTTTTTCCCCTGTTCATTCTGGCCTGGACTGCAACTGGTTTACAGTAGTGAAAGTAGAAATGTAAGCACCAGCCTGAGTGCAAGTGTGGGGCCACTAGTCCTAGAGAGGTCAGAAATAGGGAAGGATGGTTTGTGAAGAACTAGTGCGGATTTGGAGGGTTGTGTTCTTTGTCTTCTACAACTGTTTGAAGAGTAACAGGAGTAAAACTGTTTAAGAACAATATTCCTCACTTCCCTGCCCACAGTTATGACAGACTCCAATGTCTAATTTGTCTCAGGCAGGAGAGAATTTCCAACTTATTGGCCCACCCCACACTTGAGACTGGGTATTGTCATATTCACCACCAGTCAGTCTAGACATGGTGGGTGTAACTTTGCTGCCTGAGCAAAATCCTTGAGTGTCACCCAAGGCACACTGGAGTCATTCACACATTGTCATTCAGGACTGACTAATGGCACTGCCAGGCTAGTATGAGCCCAGGATCATCCTGAAATAGTACTTGGAGGCATGCGCCTTGGGCATATAAAATATCCCTTACTGCCTCTGCTTTGTCAAGTGAACCAAGCCCTTCATTTGGAGCTGAATCCCACCCCTCCTGATGTCCTTAGCCAAATCCTGCTCTATAGCAGGTGTGGTTTTTGCAATCCCTGTAATCAGAGCCAAACCTTTATTCTAAACGTGGTAAATGTGGCCCTCTGATCAAACCAAAATAAATGCCTCAAACCTACCTGTGGGATTAGTTGCAAAGCCAACAGCCTTGAAACTGCCATCGACACCTCTGAGTAGGTGGCTCCAGTGACAGCCTTAATTCTTGGGATGTAGTTTGAGTAGTTACACTTGAACTCCACAACATCCTCAGAAGAATTGAATTTAGACAGAAACCTCAGAGCAGATGCCATGGCTTTTGTAACTTCTGCACATGTGTCATAGATTTCATAGCCCAGAGTAACTCCAGGCAGCAGCGTTGAGTTGTTGATAATTTCTATAGCATGTATCATTGCAAGTGTCTGAAGAAAAATTTGAATTTCAAAGCTGTCAGGAAACACAGAAATTTCATTTTAGAAAAACATTGCTGGGAACAAGGCTGAAGCAAAGTCCATTTTGAATATATTCCTTAGAATTTGACAACTACTGAAAAGAAGTGATAGAATGTTTTGTGTGATTTGCATGGGTTTTAGTGTAACAAAGATTAGAAACTGCATATTTTTGCCTCGCCTAAATGGGAGATTAAGGAAAATAAACACAAAACTTAAAATATACCTGACCAAAAGTGGTTTTTGGGGAAAAAAACAAAACAAACCAAACAATAACAACCAATAACCAGGTACTAAAAATAAAATTTCATGTTACATGAAAATTTGCAAGTGATATATTCAGGAAGAATCTGTCAAAGTCAGTGAAGATATTGCAATTTACTTCCTCTACCCAGTAATTTTATATAAAAATTTACTTTTTTATTTAAATAAAAGCATGAAATAAAGAAAAGACCAAATATGTCAGAAGAGAAGAAAATATTTCAGAGATTGAGGTCTTCTACTGCTTGCACTGATTTTCCCAAAATCCTCTCAAACCCGATGAAGTTAGTACAGCTATTCCCCTTATCTCCAGTAGATACTATGAGATGCTTAATCAGAATTGTGCTAGCACAGAGTGTCAGCAGTATGAGCTACCCTCCTCTCAGGCAAGCTTCTCTGAAGTTTACAAATCTTGCCAACTAAATTTAATTTCAGATGGACCCAAGGCACTTTATGACTCCATAGAAGAATAATGGAATACTGACAACATTTTGAACTTCATCACCATTTTGAAATAAATCCACATGGATACCTGCATGTCTGGCTGATTATTAGATTCAGATGTGGGATTAAGTTGCATGCAAAATTCAAAGAAAATTTGAGGATTTGCACCTGTATCAAAATTAAAGAAAATGCATTTTTGGAATTCCTCGGTTTAGGAAAGCTTTGTTTTACACTTAAAGTGAAATTTTCCCACCATGCTTCCTTTGCATTGTTTCCAGAAAAATTTGTTTCAAGCACAGTAGGATTTGGAGCCCATGAAATAAATATTCTGATGTACAGTCTGAACCTGAATGCAGATGTGACATGTTGTGTTTTACATAGTCTAACGTAATGCCACGATTATAATATTAAGTGTAATAATTACAGTAATTATAACAGTAATTACGATCTAGCCAGCAAGGTACCATCATAGGTTACAGCTGAGCTGCCCTGTGAAGTGAGGGGATTACTTTAGTGTGTGTTTAGGTAAGCTTGAGCACTCTTGTCTGTGTTCAAATCATGTAGGTACAACTTCATAACAAATAATGAACAACTGCACAGTAGAGTACTTTAGATATGATTCAGAAACCTCCAGGGCTATTTGTTTTTTTATATGAAGATTGAAACAGGATCCAGTGCTTATTTCCTTCCTGAGGCATCCACAATATTTTTCATTGCAACTTTGCCACACTTTGTTATCGTGTATTATTTAACACTATTTATGTGATGTCCAAGGTCGTCTTACAGACTGAGAAGTGCAAGAGAACCAGATTTTTCTGATCTTAATGTAAGGGGTACATGCCTAATATCAGCGATCTCTTCTTTGTTATACATGTAATTTCAAGTATTACTCACCCAGCGCAATTCTGAATGACTGGCTTGGTGGGATGTTCTTCTGGATGCATCATTTCACTATGAACTGCAAACAAGCCTCCAATAACAATGTCCCCCGGAGAACTGGCTCCCACAAAGTCATCAGTATTCCGGCAAGAGAAAGCGGTATCAGTGCCGATCACAAAGAAGGGGATCAAAAATCTAACAAACGCCATGTTTCTGTTTCACTTGCTCTCTATCAGCTTCAAGTCTATTAAGTTAACTGCAGGGCCAACAAGGGCTCCTATGTCACCTATAAAAAAAAAGAAAAAAAACAGCAAAGGAAAAAGGCTGCGCTTGAAAGTTAGCCACACCTCTTGAGGTGCTTGTATTTGCTTCACTGGCTGAGGTTATTTTGCTGAAGGTACTGAAGCAATGCTGTCACATAGAATGTGAGGTTGCAGGAAATGCTGGACATAAAATCTTTTCTGCTGTGTTCAGAGTTTATTATACCTAAAACACATGGCAAATATTTCGGTATAAATTTGGGTTTGTCTTGAATTCCTTCCAACTGAGTGTAGGTGTGAAGAAGCAATCATGTACTGATTGACCAACTGGAACTGATATTGCTGTAACTGTATTTTAAAGTCTGGTCCAAAGAATACTGAGAAAAGATCCCCCTGCCACACAGTGCTATAGAACAGACTCTGGTCAAAAAAAAACCCTGCAACCCCAAACTATCAAAAGACTGCTTTTTTTTTCTCAAAAAAGCCCTTACCATTTTCTTGTAAGCTTCAGAATTTTTGTATAAAAATGGTTTGTATAAGCTGATATTCATGTTTCTGATGCATACAGAGCTCCTAGGGACTTCAGTGGACTTTGGATCAGGTTCTGTATTTACAGGCTAGGCCAAGTCTGTTAGTTTGGTAAACACAGAACAGTGGGAAAACATAATATTAGCCCTAGTTTTTTTGACTCTCTTCCCCCTTTGACATGTGTAGCAGCTCCTTGGCTGTAGGAGAACCAAGATGCAGCTGTTCTTGATGCCACCATTCCTCTCAAATATGCAGGAATCAGATGCTGTACCAAAAGGGGACTAGGGGAAAAGAGAAACAGAGGCTGGACTCTCAGCTTTCATAAGCTCCAACATATACACCAAAATGAACCTTTGTAGGACAGAAACATGATGATGCTACTGAAAAATCCCAATTCATGTAAAAGACACAGATCTGACAATAATCCCTTTCTGTTCTTGACATTGGCTTATTTCTCTGTTTTCCTATAATGGTTTCTTCAGATTTTGTGTCTTTTGATAGTAAGCCAAAACACTCTCCAAACAGTGGGGTCAGTTGTAGCATTTATTGTCTATGATTATATTATAAAAAATATTATAAAAAGTATTAAATAAAGTATTAAAAGTAAAAGTATTAAATAAAGTATAAAAAAAGCTGGAGCTTACCCTGGAATAAAAATTTGTTTCCTGGCAAGCAAAAGAGAGAAATGGGATGTCTGTTACATATTCTTTCTAATGAGCATAATACATTCCATATAAATTATTGGAATTATTGTATTTTGCTTTTTTTTCTTTTCTTTCTCACAAGTCTCTTTGTGGTTAGAGTTTCCATTTACAACATTTCTTGCAAATGCAAATGTAACAGATGTATTACTTGCAAATGCAAATGCTAATTCCTAGTGAAGTTACTATTCAGCCTCTTCTTTCTTACAACAGATCGTGTTTCTTTCATCTGCCTTCTTTTTCCGTGTGGCATTTTCACTCCTGGGTCAGGGCATATATTAAACAGCTGCCTGCACTCTCTTTAAGGTACCTGATCCCATGCACAGAATAAATACCAATTTATTCTGTTTCTGCAGTGACTTGCAAAAATTCCAGTTATTCCAAAGGTTTTCCTTTTGACTTATAACAGCATATCTGCTGTCAGATTCTGGCCCCGAGCTGTGAGACATTCACTTGCCAATATTAATGTACTCACTCCTTACCACCTATGTAATGCACCGTAAAGCCTAGCTCCACATACCCTGGGTGTTTCCTTTACCCTGACTCTGCCTATAACTTTATATATAAAACTTGTGTATAGTTAGATGTAGTTAAAGCGTAAGACTGGAGCTTAAGCAAGCCACAAAAAATATTCAACTGTGTGCCTTTAATATGTAACTTGTAACACTAAGTATTGTATTAAGTATTGCATTAAGGACCTGATGGAAATGCAGTACTGATAAGCTGAAACTTCAAATTTGTTTTAATTTATTATTAGAAACAGAAAAGAAACTTTACTCTGGCCAGTCTCTGAAAAGCTATTAATTTCTATAGAAGAGGATTTTACCTACAAAACCCCAAATCCTTACTTGGTCACTTTGCAAAGTGGAAGTTGACTAAATAAACATCACATTTAATTGGTGCATAATTTAATGTTATTTATAGAAACACCACAAAATGAGGTGTGCTTCACATTCAACTGCATAGTTTATGTCACAATGTAGAGTATTTTCACAGGGAAGGGTTTTTATTGCTGTTGTTTGTTTTCAAGACCTATATCTCATGATTGCTGATAGTGATAAGAAGTACTTAGACGCCTTACTGAGATAGCTCAGCATAAGCTAGTACTGGAGAATTAACTGGAAGTGTTTGAGAATATCCTTTTTCACTGACATTTAAATACCAGCAGATACAAGTGTGTGGTAAATTCTTTGCTTAAAATTTAGTGATGTATTATTATAACATTGCTAGACTTTCACAGCTGTCTGCAGAGGAGTTTTTCCTGGCAGACAGAATCAAGAATCACATTCAGGGGAATTCTAGGAAACAGCCATTAACAGACTGTGCAAAGGCAGAAAACAGGACCTACCAAACCTGGCACTATTCTGAGAGCTAAAATGAATTCCAAGAGGCCTTGGAGGATCTCGTGGGAGACAAAGATACTCTGTTATTATCTCTGTATGCTCCAAAGTTACCTGCTGCTGTGCCAATATGGCTATTTCTTCCACATAGGCTTCAGTTTCCTTTTGAGAAGTACAAGAATAGGTGGGTTCTGAAAGACAGCCTTGTCAAGCTAAACCTGTAGGTGACTTCTTGTAAATTTTTTGCTACAGTGTCATACCTATTGAAAGGATCCACAATCCAAAATGTGCAAGAGAAGCCAGGGGAACTTGAGTATGCAATCAGCGGTGTGTACTCTGAGAGTAGTGGATACCAGTGAATGGACCACCGGCCTCTCCCAGGCTTACATCCTCTAGACCTGGACAGTTAATTGCTTTTGTGCAGAAGGAAGTTTTGCAACTGTCAGCAAAGAAAGACTGTACTGTGCAGGAAACGAACATGAAGATTTTGGCTGAATGTCTTTGTTTTAGCAGTTGTTTTTCATGGAGAAGTTAAGGGCTTAGATTCCAAGAGGAACACCTTTTCTCTGAAGCCCATCCAGTCAGATCACTTTCTATCTTATACCAACCAGCATACAGCAATCCTGTTTCCAAACCAACATACAGCAAAGAGAAGAATTAAGGAGAGAAAAAGGAAATTTGGATATTCTCACCATTATTCAAAAGAGTGGGATAACTCCTTCTCACTCAGACAGGACCCATCCTGACACTAGGGAGATTGTCCTATTTGGAGAACCCAGCAGAATTCAAATAAAAGCTGTCATTTACAGGGAAGCTGATCCTTGTGTAAGTTTAGAGTGACTACCCCTTCTCTGATTGCTCCTGATGAAGACATGAGTCCAAAGAAAGGAAGATGAGCCAGAATTTTGAACTAAGTGGTTTGCTTCAAATTCTACCACTGATTTCTTGTGCCTGATATGCATATGACTTTCCAGCCCTAGTCAGGTGCTTGCAGCCAGGTTTCTGAAGGGCTCAACTTTTCAAATTAAGTAGTTTCAAAATGCCTTGAAACTCCAGACTTAACCTTCCTCTGGTTCATGCCATATCTGTGAAATAGAACAATAATGCCTTTCCATTCAGATCATAAATTCTTTAGAATAACTATTGTCCTTCATTTATGATAGTCCCCCAGATTCTATAGAGTATTTTGATACAAGTAATAAATAACATAAGAACCTGGCAAGAGAAAACAAGTTAAACTAATCCAAGTCCAAATGAAAATCAGTCCTGCAATAAGGGAACATACCTTGCATGAAGTGTCTATTCAAAAAAGTATTACTTTTTGCATAACTGTAATTGAGCCTGGCAATACTGTAAGTGCTGTGGTTGCAGAAGCTCAGTAGAAATGCCTGTGTCTGCTGCCATGTTGCTTCAACTCCAGAACCAATATGGTATCCTATTGCTTTGGCCAGCATTTTGGCCAGAACACTTTAAAACCCAGAAATACCAAGGAAAATGTGTGGAACTAAAAAACCCTTTGGTTGCAATTGGAAGCAACCATTGCTGCCATCAGGGAAGCCATTACAAATGAGTACACTGACACCTACCAGGCCAGGAAGAAAGAATTGTCCCTTGTGAAATCATTTGAATTACCATGTAATCAGTTTATGGAGCCATTTTCTTTCAGTATGATAGACTACATCTATACTAATAAAGACTATACTAAATAGTACTGAGGTCAAATCATCAAGAAGAGTAAATATTGGTTAGGACTGCCGTCTTTCTAGACCAACAAAACCACTGTATTTAACCTAACAATTCTGACTTAGTTTCTTATAAAGAATTTTAAACAATGGAGTAAAAAGAAAGGCAACAAAAAAAGTGATGTGTATTTCATTACTTAATTTTAATTATCTTTAAAAAAAAATATTCATTTCCTGGGACTCTATGTAGCTTATTATTGAATATTAAAATTAAAGAATGGGCTGGAAAATATCCATTATTTTGATTTGTGGTCTGTTATAAAAAAACTTAAAAATTAAAATCACATCAATGGTGAAATGGATTTTGGATGGAAACCAAGCAGTCACATTTATTCCTGAGAAATTAACTCCTCAGTTTTCAAGTTCACTGGGTTTGTTCTCTAGAGGGTGTCAGCTGAGCTGCATGACAGGGAAGACGACCCCTGTTTTTCTTTGTCAGGTCACAATACTATAATGTGCTGCTGATGTACTCTGAAAGCTGCGTTTTCCCTGATGCAAATAGCCTTGCTGGAGTACTTCTGGTGGAAAACTAAGGTGCTGGAACACCAGCCTAGAGGACAGTTGTGACAGTGCTTTCAGCCTCCTTCCTGGGCCGTCCTGGTTTAACGCTTAAATACATTTAAAATTGACTCTAATTTGGACTCTAGGACATCAGGTCTAAAATTTTTTTTTTTTTTTTTTTTTAGAATTGATTCAAGGTTGTCATTGTCACCCTTATTCTGGAATTTTTTATTTATTTTGGTTTTCTATTTAGATCTTAAAAGGTCTCAGCTCACCTTACAAGGTTTAACTGATTGTGTTATAAAAGTAAACATACATCGCAAAGAGAGTACAGGCAGAACAGGTGACACTCATAAAAATTCCTTTCAGATAAGGAAAAGAACCCCAAACAGCAAATCTGCAGGAGTCACTACGGACACTGACTTTAATCTTCAGAGTTAAAGACTGAAAAAAAATAGGTTCACAAACTAAACCTGTTGGGAATATTCCTTGCTAAAAATGTTCACTTTTATAACCCTGCAGAATAACATATCACTTTACACACTTCCTACAGAATACTGTACACTGTTGGTTAAGGAGAGCTCCCATACATAGAAATACTGCATTACTAACTAATAAGAAAATAGGAAATGAGACTTTTCTTTAAATCATTTCTGCTGTCTGACAAGAATTTGTCTTTGAAGACATTCCACAAGAAATGGATGAGATCATTAATCTGCAGTTACTTCCCCGAGCATTCTCCTTATCCACATCTTCTAGAAATACAGTATGAAAGAGTTAACAGTACATAAAACCATGACTGATCTTAAGTTTGGTATTAAATGTCTTTGCCTTTAAAAAATAAAAAACTATCCTTACCTTCATTAGTTGGAAGAAGAAACAAGTTATGCTAGCAGCTATCCAAAAGATAGTGAGAATTTACAAGAATGAACCAAGGACAGAAAGAAAAAAACATTAGCTACGTGGATTTTCATGTTTTTATTTTATATTTCTCCAGACTAGATTTTCAGGCATTCGATTTCCTGCAGTTTTCAGGTACTTCCATTGTGACCTGTGTTGATGAAATGATTATTGCCACACTGCAAGACAGAAATCTCATGATTTCATAGAAAGGCAAGGAGTCTTTATTTGAAAAAGAAAAAAGACAGTTAGCATTTTCCTAGAGGTATATCTTATTTAAGTATCTATTTTAAAAAGGTTACTTGCTTTCCCAGTGTTTTCTGTTAGAGGGACCTACCTTAAAATATGAAAGGATAAGCAGAAAGCCGTGTACTACAAGTTGCTCTAAAGTTTCCCTTCCAGAGGGGCAGAGATTAAAAAGGACTTCAGGAGTTTGAGGTTAGTGCATGTATTGTTCTCCCACCTATTTTTTTATTTAAACCAGTACTGTTTCCTTCTTTTCACACAGCAACTTGTTTACATAGATTTCCATCACTCACTGGGTAAGTTCTGTTTTCCTTTTATTCCTAATGATAAGAAAAATGTGAGGCACCTCAGAAAACCAAAATATAAACTTAAAAAATGCTTCTTGATTTTCATCTACCTCAAACACTTTAAAATGCAGATACCACTTTCTCTAAAAAAACAATAAATATTCTTGTTTACGTGGATGCAGAATTCTTTAACATACATTTGTCTAAGAAGTTATATGTGAGCAGCAGCTTTTCAGACTCATAGAATGGTTTGGGTTGAAACACACCTTTAAAGATTATGTAGTCTCCTCCCCTGCCATGGCAATGTAACTTCTGCATTGTGTTATTAAGATATAAGTGTTAGTAGAAGAGCAAAAGAAAAGAAATGCAAATAGCTCATCTGCAAGAAATACTAGTTTTGTATATGTATCCAAGTAGCAAGCAAAACCAAACAGCTAGAACAAGGAAGACAATTACAGTATTATTTTGTTATGAGTATGACTATTATATTATAGTACTACTGACACACAATTCAGTGTATGTACGTCAAACAGTTTCTTACCCCATACATCATCTGGCCTTGCACAGATCGTACCTTCTGATCACAGACTTATGTTCCATGCTCGGTAGTGGGCTGATTTACAACATAAAGAGCAATAGACAACGAGATGCCAAGTTTGAATGCCTGTAAAAGACTACCTTCTTGTATTTGAATATTCCCAGACTACAATGGCACCATTATTATTTCTCATGCACAAATTAAACCAAACCCAAATCAACAACAAACAATTCAACTGTAATTGGAAGTGAATATTCTTAAGAGTAATTATTATACATTCTTTATTTTGATACCTAAGTGCCTAGACCCCTGTTAAATGAGGGGCAAAGCACATCCCCTTCCCTACCAGCACTGTCAAGTGCTTTAAGAATTAAATGGACTTGTTAATGACAGAAATCTTTTAACTTCAAAAAAACAGTGCAGTCTCTAAAGGGAAGTAGAATGAAGAGGTGTATGAGTATGTGAACTTGATTTAGTTTTTTTCCTAGCTGCCCAACATGATACTAGATATGACTGAGCCAGACAATGTTGTATCGCCTACCCTGCTGCTATCAACAACAGTAAAACTCCTCTATAATAGGATAAGAAAAAGCAACACTCACCGTGGGCCTGTGCAGCTCTGGACAGCTATCTACACTAAGAAGAATGAAATTCTCTGCAGCAGTTTTGCTTAGAAAATCTCAAATGTTGGTCCTTGGAGGTTATCCATAGTTATGCTTCTCTTGGCTTGGAGTCACCCTTCATTTTGTGGTACAATAACCACATAGTAATCAGAAAATACAAATTGAAGAGGCATTCCAAATTTAGGTAGGGGATCTATTCAAACAAATATTCAATTAAAAAATAATTTTATTCTGTGAGATAAGTAAAGAGGATAGAAGGAAAACATTTTTGGTTCGTGTTCACTAATTGGAAAGTTATGTTTTAGAGGATTTAACACAGATACACCACCACTGGCAATCTCTCTCCTAAACCCTTTTGCACGTAAGTACACAGCTTCATCGATGCTTACAGTACAGATAATATCCTTGTTTGAAGACTAATTTAGGCACAGAATTTTTAAAAGTACTTCGAACTGCCTTTCCAAATCTACTATAATAAGGGTTTGAGGAAGTTGCTGCTGTTTCAGTAGACATTAAAGTGCCTGTTGTGACCTATATAAAATATCAGAGAAAAAAATCCTTCTTAAATGAATATCTTAGGGTCAGAATTATTTCATCCCATTGATCCAACAGAAAATGTTTTGAAGAAACACAGTCCCCAGAGTTTCTTATAATTAATTTCATTCCCATTAGAGCTTTCCTGTTCTTACCAGGTCTAGCCCTTATTTGGTCTGTTTTATTTATGTTATTTCCCATTTGTAAACCGTGCATGTCCAAGTGCCTTGTTTTTAATGAAGTGTAGCAGTAACATTTGATTGGAATTTAGATAAACAAGCAGATAAATCCATATCTGTTTTCTGCAGGTTTATATGCATTTATATTAAAAATTAAAAATGTAGCTAAAGACAAAAGGCAGATCTTCGCTACTGCATCTTATCATTTTTCATCCTAAAATAGAAAGTATTGTGGGATTGACGAAGTTCTTTGTGGGATTCCCCTGACTGCTGAAATAAAGGTATTATGAGCGAATCTTTTGTGAAGTCCATGTAAAGAATAATAGGAAGGTTGCATGGAAAAGTCAGAAAAAACCTATACCTATAAAAAAGTAAGTACTTCTTTGTCCTGCACAAGATAATTGTAATGGCCCTTTTCATAAATATCAGCATATACTATGAATTGTAATACTTCCGTAGTTTGTTACTGTAAGCATCTATAGGCACTTGTACTATAGGCACTTACACACTAGGCACTGCACATAATAAGAAACAGTTCTTCCCCCAAAAGATTTACAGGCTAACCAAACCCAAGGAACCATTTAACTTTATTTTACAGAGAGAGCATGTGACTTTTCCAAGGGCAAATCAGACATGCTAAAAGGAAGCAGTAAGACCTGTCTCTTCTAGTAGCTTTTATTGAGTACCACTGTAATAACCCATCCATTACTTCAGTATGCCATTAACTCAAGCTCACATTTGTTCAGATTGCAGCGGGATGTACTGCTAAATCCTACACAAATGTTCTGTTCGCTTAATCTGTTGATAAGAGACACAGCAAAGACCTTTCTGATGTTTTCAAAACAGTTAGCAGGTTGAACAGGTGGTGCTGAAGGAGTTCTGGGTGAAGGAAGGGACTAGCTGAGGCTGGCTGGGACTGAGGAGACACTCAGCCTCCTTTAGCTTGGTGTGTTGAACAGAGTAGGAAGTGAGCAAGCTTGCTTATTTAAGGTCAGTGATTTGGAAAGCACACTGCCCACCATGAACTTGACAGTTACTGGGCAGATCTACTACCTCAATATCAAGAAACCCTTCTCAACGCAGATCCCCTGTGGCATGTGAGGCTTTACACTGTGCCCTCTCCAAGGAACGGCTGGGTTTCTGTCCACTATGCCAGCGATCCCAAGGATCTTGCCTTTTGCCAGTATTCGTGCTCAAAAGTTCTGAAAACAGCATAGAATCTTAGAATGGTTAGGGTTGGAAGGGAAATGACCACTCTGTATGTGAAAATAAGAGATCTTTCTCAGTAAGCAGCATCACTCCACAGACACAGACATCAATCAGAATTCATTTTCCTCCTGAGCAGATTCCAGAATCTGTTACTGGCAAGAATATGTGATTTTACTTAGGGCACAATAACACTATGATTGTGTACATGTGGGAAACTGAACTTCTATCTATTATTTACTTAGCAAATAAAAACCTCATCAAGAGCCCATTGAAGTCATTGGGAAGAATACTATTGCCCCTAGATCAGGCATTGAATTGCTTTGACATTGTGATTAAGTATAATACATATAAAACATTATTTAAAAAATATTGTCCAAATATGTAATGTAGAAAAATGTCATAATTTTTTCTTCCGTCCCAGAATTTAAAAATAATTCACTATAATATATCAGCTTCTCGCAAGCACCATTTTGTCAGTGATAATCAGGGGCAGGTGGCTGCAAACACATGGTTCCTAACCTTAGAAAAACTTGCTGGAATTATTATAACTCAGAGACTAGTGAGTGCATGAATGTCTCTCCATCCAGGAAACAGATTCCAAGCCTCATTTCTGCATCTCAATACAGACCATATGCTACAAATAAGAATACGCAAAAGGGCAAGCAGTGGTCTTGTTTCCAGCTTGAGGGCCTGAGTAACTTCCAAGTGAGGACACTGCCTGGCCCTGAGGCCTTCTGTGGTTAATCAATATTGAGGGGAAAAAAAAACTAAAATCTGGAGTGAAAACCAGAATTATCCAAAGCAACAGAACACCAGAATCAGATACACCCCATCACAGTACTTGGCAGCTTCCTAAGACAGCACGATTCTACTCATGCATAGCAGGAAGGACATTGGTGATATTCCATAAAAGATGGAAAGTCAAGCCTGAGACTGGGCAAAAAAATATATATTAAAAAAAAAATAAAAAAAAAAAGAAGAGATTAGTAATACATTACAGAACTGTAAAGTCGTACAATAACTGGAAGATCATTTGTACAAAGAAGCCTGCATAAATCTGCAAAGTACCTTTTGCCAGATGCACATTACCCATGACAACTATTCATAAGTCTGTGGTTCCACAAGCAGCTAAGCAGATCTTATTGCTGCAAAAGTAAGGAAATCCTGCTCCTCCTCCAATCTTACATACCTTCTCCCTCCTGTATCCTTCCCCATCCTCCTTCCCTTTCCCTCAGTCCCAGATGTACAGTCCCACCTGTATCCTGGCTCCCATCACCCTCCCTGGCTGATTTAACTTATTGGAATGTCAGGAAGCTTCTCACTAGCTTTTTTTCTGGTCTTGTTTTCTGTTATTTCAGTGAATGAAACTGTCAAAGAAGTGTCTGACAAGTGCTGAAGCTGGCACAAGGTTAGCAGCAGGAGTGTGTGGCCAGGAATAGCATGGACAGAGAGACACGGAAGGTGAAAACAGCCTGTTTTCAGCATTGGTGAGCATTGGTGAATGCAGCACTTTGTGAGGTATACCCAGCTGGTGGCAGAGCCTTTAGGACTCAGCTTTACATAAAGAGAATAGTCCCTTGACTTTAGTGGTTTGCTGCTGTTAACACCTATTTAGCAGTTATTTGCAGATTGGCTAGGTATACAAGAACAAGTGTTGCTGATAGAGGTGCTTGGAGTATCTGCAGAAACTCTCAAAACCACTTCTTCAAGAGTGAACATATTCCCTAACTTCAGCTCTATTCTTGGGTCATTCACAAGGAAACTGGAGATGTTTGTGTAGCTGCCCAGTGAAAAACTCGCCTGGCCTCCTTACTTGTCTTTTCCTGGATCCTGCCCACCAAAGCGCAGTGCAAATACACGAGTAAAGTGGCTGTTCTGTCTGCAAGATTGCAGGAGCATGTACGTATATGAATGCAAACATTTTCTCCTAATTTAGCAAAGGAAAAAAAAATACATACTGAAAAACAGCATTTTAAGATCGAGATAAGTAACCTCAGATAACTGTCTAATGTCAGCTCAAGAGAGAGGTAAGCATGGGAAATTTTTACTTCCATGTAGCTACATGAGGTCAGGCTATGAAGTCCCCACCTGCACTTTACCCTGTCTACCAACAAAATGTGGAGTCTCCCTGTAGAGGGTAAAGATGTGAACTGTGAAGGGGTTGGTGTCACACAAATGTATAATGATAGTTTATTTATTTTGAAGTTTCCTCTTTGGGAAACCCAAAACAATGGGTTTTCTTTTAAAAAGCATATGAATGGATGTTGGAGAGGGACTCTTTATCAGGGTCTCTAGCAACAGGACAAGGGGTAATGGGTTTAAACTTAGCCAGGGGCAGTTCAGGTTAGATATAAGGAAGAAGTTCTTTACTGTGAAGGTGGTGAGGCACTTAAATGGGTTGCCCAAAGATGCTGTGAATGCTCCATCCCTGTCAGTGTTCAAGGCCAGGCTGGATGGAGCTTTGAGCAACCTGGTCTAGTGGAAGGTGTCTCTGCCCATGGCAGGGGGGTTGGGACTAGATAATCTTAAGGTCCTTTCCAATCCAAACCATTCTGTGATTCTAAAAACAAGAAATAAGTAAAATATCCAAATGTAATGGGACAGACAGACATGTCTGGCCTTATCAGCTGGAGACCGAGCAGGAAATACATTATTAAACATCACCATCTACTGGATGACAGCATTTTTTCCTTACAAAGGGAACCCTAAACTTCTATGCTGAATTAAGTAGTCTCACAAGCCTCTGCTTTCACAAGTCTGACACTGCTTGTAGAGTTATTGGCAGGCAAAGGTTTGTGGACCTTTTCAGTGACAAGTTGGGAAAAGATTTTCAGCATTAGGAAAACAAACTCAAGAAGTTCATGGTGATATAATGCAGGCTGTGAAATTGTTAATAAGCCACAATGGGAACTTAAAAGCTAGAAGGTAGAGGTAGTCAGGCACAGGGGCAATGACATCCTTTGAGTAATCAGTTTGTTTTCTTGTGGTATGATTGTGTAGACACACACACACGTGCACAGCACGGAGCTGCACGGCTGTCCCCTCGGGTAGCTCATGCTGACTGCAGTTCCACAGTTTTGAACATTATCCACTCATTCTCTTGGCTGCACATAGAAAGTTCAGCCTTATTTGTGTGATTTCACAGCATCAGGAGCAGCAGTGAGGCTCACAGAGCTTGCTGAGGGCAAAAGGCATCAGTGCAGGTTACAATCCTCCACTATAGCTTCTGGGCTGGCACAGCTGAGCAGTGAAGGATGCTCCTCTTCCCCACTGAGAGAAGTCCTTGGCCTCACAGTTAAGGACGGCTCTTTACTTATCTGATACTTCGCCCCCCTTTATCCGACTTTGTATCTCCCCACCTCATTTTTCTTCAAGTTTTAGAGAAGCCACATCACTGTGTGGAAGAAATGGATGGTACGAGTATCCTCTTCTGTAGCAGAAGAAAGATCTAATGGAGAAGTGGTAAAACTTTGAAGGCCCTCTTCTTTCTTTCCCTTTGCTTTCTCATTCGCTTTGGTTTCATTTGGTTGTATTCACACAAGCAGTGACTCAAGCCACCAGAACTAAACAAGTTCTTGAGAGAAATTATTTAGAAGTTGCTGAGGTATAAGCACCTTGGGAAGGGCTCAGAAAAAAAAAGCTGCAATAAACACGGAAAGGCAAAGAATTTTTCTGGATAGCAAATGATGTTCTAAAGCCATCATTACAATTAATTTATCGAAAGGTTTGATTGGATAACTATTGGAAACAATAAATCTGATATTATGGAGGATGCTTCAGTGCTTAGACCCTTTAATTCTTAGATAGATATTTCTCTAAAGAAATTTTTGTGATTAAAGAACTTATTCCTGGTTATATCATTTCAACAGGTGTTGTCAGTGACAGGGCAAAATGCAGAGAGGCTTTTAGATTAGTGCAACAGTTTTTTTTTTTGTTGAGAAAAAATTATCTTAAAAACTAAAAAAAAAAAAATCTTATTGGAATTGTTGTGGAATTGTTGGTATTTAAAACTGTTCCTTGTAATGAGTCACAGGAAACCAGAAATGGAGCATCAAGAGAGCTAATCATGCTACGTCAAGGAAGAGAGAATGACAAACACTGATGATAGTGAGAAATTTCTTTATTATTTCCTTGTGGAATACTGGTATGTACCATACTGTTACATACATACTGTCCAAATATTCCAAATTTACTGTCAGCATATTTGGAAATAAATAGGTGTTAAAGTCTATCAAATAGTCCTGATATCAACACCACATCAGAGCAAGGATATGAGGTGAAACAGTTTCTAACACTTATGCAAACACCATGAAGTTACACAGGAAGAGATCAATAACAGATTGTATTTCTATTGCTGCATTTACCTCACAAAGCTTTTCCAGTACAACACACAGAACCCCTCAAGTAGGTTATTGTTACTGGCAATTCACACTGATACAAATAATGTTGAAAACATTTTGTTTCAATGTGCTGTGTTGGCACATTGGAACACTGCAGCAAGATAAAATGGTGCAATACCTGAGTGCTGATATAAAAGATACTTCACATGCAAGTTACTGAAAAATTATTCTACTGTGCTACAGAGCACATGCGCATGAGCATTCACTCCAGGCTGCATAACAGAATCTGTTGAATTTTGGTGGGATTGAACCATTACAAAATTCACTTTAAACTAAGGAAGACTTCCTAGGCTCTCAGTACAGACAAGAAAGAGAAACAGATTTGTGAGAGGATGATTTGTATCGGTGGGTAATGTGCCTGGTATGAATCATCCCTGGGAGACACCTTTTCTTCTGCACTGACTATAAAGGGAGACTTGGAGTGACTGGATCAGACTCAGAAAACTAACTCTGAGACAAAGTTAGACAAGAGGGATCCCACGCTTCAAGGACATATCATAAAATCACAGAACAATTTGGGCTGGAAGGGACCTTTAAAGGTCACCTAGTTCAACCTTCCTGTAATGACCAAGGACATCTTCAACTAGATCTGGTTGTTCAGAGCCACATCTAATCTGACCTTGAATGTTTCCAGGAATGGGGCACCCACCACCCTCTCTGGGCCATGATTTCAGTTAAATATATATATATATATACACCCACATATACAATTTTTGAATACAATGACAAGAAATAGATACATATGGATATATAATTTAACAGTTCTACTTCATAATTCAGTTTTTGCTCAGTAATGAGCAATATTGATAGCATTATGATTCTCAGTGGACACACCACAAAATGGTAATAACTATTCCTAGGCCCTAGCAATGCTGTCATGCCTGTGGTACTTCTGGCTCCAGCTACCCCAGCACTGCATCAGTTCCCTCCCTTTTGTCTCCCAAAGGCTAAGATCATACATCTTGGGTGCACAGCCCACTCCAGCAGCAGGGAGCTTAAACGTGCGGTAGGATTGTCACCTGCCATAGCTTTTGGTGGCCATCCTTTGCTACAGCAAAGAGCAGGAACACACAGAGTTGCTGCTCAGAGGGGGTTCGTAGATCTCAAAAAAGGACTGAGTGAAGGAGAGGTGTTGTGCAGGGACAGTCAGTCTTTGAATCCCAGGAATGGGAGAGAGAAGGAGGTCCCAGTACCATCTGGATCACTTTGTTCTGCAGACTCTAGCAAACAATAAAGTCACCAACAGCTCAAATGTGGAGTTAATGATGATAAAAAGAAAATTATATCCCAGGCCATCATGAACCACCCTGAGCTTCCCCAGCCTCTTCTCCAAACAGTTCAGCACTGCACTGTTCGACTCTAGTGTCAGGAAATGTTGGTACAGCTTTTCCCAGCCCTGTGTCTAAGGCACTGCTTAGCAGAAACCAGCCTTCTGACTGATACAGGATGACAGCCGTGTTCCCAGCTTCCAGGGAAATTGCCTCTTCTCAGCTATGACAAATTTTTGAGACACAGATGAGAATCAGAGCTAGCCTTTGGGAAAGGCTTTTCTTTCTTATAACATTGCTAACTCAAATATACATATTTTTTTGGCAAAATATGAAATACCTTGCTATAAAATTACTGCTTTGACTCCTAAACCAACTACAGAACATCTACCTGTAATCAACTGAAGTACAGGGTTATTCTTCCCATCTGCTTCATTATTTGTTAGATGTTGCTGAGCTGATTCGCACACAGTGCAGGGGAAAAACAGTCCCTGCTGCAGGAGGGTTGGTCCAAGAGCCTATTCTTCTAATTACCTTGAAGCTATAGATGGACTATTGGCTTAAAACTTGAGTTAGATCCTGAAGATTTGTTTCTAGCATGGAATCCATTTTGAGAAATTGGGGTTTGCAGCTCAGATAGCTGTGCTCAGGACTCAGAGCACTTTTCTAGCTATGATACTAGCCTTCGAAGAGAGTACAGGGGTAAGAATGCTAAGTGATAATGAAAACATATGTTTTGTTTATATGAAATATGACCTTTCCATCAGGATGAATGCTTCTGAGATTACATCAAACAACAGAAAACCAGGAATTAACTCCCTGAGGTAAAAAGAGTAGTACACAGTGTGTTAATTATTTTGTAAGAGACCTTTTCAGTTGCCTCAAATCAACACCTTCAATAGGCAGGTGCGACAACTTGTCACATTTAAGGTCCAGTAAGCAGAAGGTGGACTAGTGATGACTTGCTTATGGTGGAATAGGTGCTTCAGAATGCATTAGCGAGGCAAAGACTCGAGGGAAATCAGGCAAATGAACAAAAATAATAGCAAAGATGCCACTAAAGGCAGAGTTGAATCTGGCCCAACAGACTGGTAAATGGGCCTGTAAATAGAAGCAATATGGCACAAAGAGAACAGTTGGAACTGGATGGAAGCAAGAATGGTCTGAAAGAAGGTAATGAGGGGTGAAATAATTATGGTAGAAGATGAAAACCAAAGCTAGGGCAATTGGTTTAGTTCCAAGAGTGAAAAGGTGTCACGATTTTTAAGTTGTACTCGTTTGGTTTTGGAAATGAAATGACAGCCAGAAAGGATACATGCTAACAGTCCTCAAATACTGGCAAAGTGACAAAAATAGAACAGGGGTAATCATGTTCTTATACAGATAGAAAAAAGAAGCAGTGGACACAAGCTGAAGGGAGATTGTTTAATAGAAATTTTTCATTGACAGATGATCTGGGCATGATGTGATCCTCCACCACTGGACATCCTTAAGAACAAGTGAGAGAAATTATTTTTGGATCATATAGGTATAATGATACCTGTCTGTAATCCCAGGGTGAAAACTAGCTGGTCCCTGGACTGGACTCCTCGTTCAGTTAATCCATGTGTTGATGGTAGTTAGAATTCATTAGAATCACTGTGGATATTCTGATGTCATAGCAAAGGAAAATCCTGGTCTTAAGAAATAACTACGTTTAGGTCCCTACAACCAAAAAGACGTAGGATTTTGCCCATGAAAGTTCAACACAAGGATTAGTAGCTGGGAAATTTTATTATATTGTAGAAATATTGATCCTTGTGGGCCAAATTCTGAAGCACTCAGGTCAGCCAAGTCACAGAGAAGTCAGAGGGTCAAATGTGATTTTACCTCGAAACAAAGCCATTGAAACCAGAAGATGAAGTGTCTCAATGAATTAGGCTAATAACTGATTATGCTAAGGACTTGGTGCAATCCAAAGCACAAATACAGGCTGAGCAGAGACTGGACTGAAAGCAGCCCTGAGGAGAAAGATCTGGGGGTGCCAGCTGATGGGAAGCTCAATATGAGCCGGCAGTGTGCTCTTGAAGCCCAGAAAACCGACTGTATCCTGGGCTGCATCAAAACGAGCGTGACCAGCAGGTGATCCTGCCCCCCTACTCTGGTGAGACCCCCCTGGAGTACTGCATTCACCTCTGTGGCCCCCAACACAAGAGGGTGAGTCCATTGGGAGGCCATGAAGATGATCAGAGGATGGAGAAAGCCTGAGAGAGTTGAGTGTGTTCAGCCTGGAGAAGAGAAGGCTCAGGGGAGACCTTAGAGCAGCTTCCAGTGCCTAAAGGGAACCTACAGGAAATCTGGAGAGGGACTTCTGACAGGAGCGCGGAGGGGCAGGGTAAGATGTAATGGCTTTAAACTGAAAGAGGGTAGATCTAAATTAGATACTAGAAAAATATTCTCTATAGTGAGAAATACTCTTCTCTAGTGATGAGACACTGGAACAGGTTACCCAGAGAAGCTGCGGCTGCCCCATCCTTGGAAGTGCCTGCTAATCAGCACCCCTTGCTCTCACCGGGAGTGCATGAGGGGAGGCCCTGCAGGAGCCCTCTGCTCTGAAGAGATGCGGGGACCCCCTGCGGCCGCCCCTTGTCTTTGTCGCGACGGGGCGGCGGGCCAAGAGCTGCACCTTCACACAAGCGGGAGCCACCGCTGGCAGGAGTTAATCATTAAGTTCCCAGCAGAGCCACTCCAGGCAGGCTCCCCTGAACCTCCTGGGCTTCCAGCCATGCCCTGTCCCCTCCCGGCCAGGTGCGACTAGCCCAACTGAGCACCACGGCGGGCGGGGAGACAGGAGGCAGGGACAGGCAGGAACACGCAGAACTCCCCCGCCGCCTCCCGTCAGCGACAGAATCCCGGGAGAAGCCCCCTCCGCGGACAGGGGGGAGCAGCCGTGAGGAGGGAGTGGCGCCCGCGGGCCGCCCCTGCCCGCTCAGGAGCAGCCCCCTGCTCCCTAAGGCCGCCGTCGCCCCGTCCCGCCGCCCATGGGGCTGAGGAGGCGGCGGTGAGGAGCATGGCCAAGGGACCCGAGCAAGAGGACGCCTTCTTGCACCTCCCTGCCGCGCAAGCCGGGCCCTCCGCCGCGCAGGAGGACTGCTACTCGGACTTGCTGCCCTACGCCGAGGAGGGGCTGTGTGCCGCGGAGGGCCCCGAGAGAGGGCTCCCGGAGCTTGCGCTGCCCGCCGGTATCAAGGCAGGTACGAGGTGCGGCGCCGGCAGCCCGCTTGTGGCAGCCGCAGGGCAGGGCGGGTGCGGGCAGCCCGGGCGAGGAGCGGCGGGCGGGCCACCGAACCGTCGGTGCTGCTCGGGGTCCTGCCTCGGGCGGCCCGGCCCGACCCGTCTCCTCCGGCAGTGGCGGGCAGGGAGGCCGGTTAAACGGACGCCTACAGGGCCGCAGCCGCGTCGGGAGGAGGCGGCGTGCTGCTGGACAGTAACGATGCTCTTGGGTTTCTCTTCTTGCTCATCCGCCGGCGCTCAGAAACGCTCTTTAACACCGAAGCCCTGTCCTCGGAAGAAGAGGATGCAGGCACTCGCGACGGCGTACTGAAAGCTGCGGACCAGAGCCCGTCTGCGAAGAGGAGCGTCGCGCAGATCATGAAGGACAAGAAGAAGCAGACGCAGCTCACCCTGCAATGGTAGGAGTGCTAAGGCGAGCCGCTGCCGCCCTGCCCCGGGGGGACCTTCCTGTAAAGCCGAGGCTGCAAGGAGTGCTACACCTCACAAATCCTTTAGGAATAATTGTAATCTGTGGGTTTGTGGGGTGATGTTTGGTTAGTGGTGGTTTTTTTTCGGATAAGCCTCGTCTACGAATAAGGACATCCACCCCTAAATTTCTAGCAGAGGTTTATCAGTTAACTGAAACCTCCAACAGATTCTCACAGTGTGTGGCTATTGATGAAACATATCGAACAAAATGTAGAAATGAAGCATTACTGAAGAATTACTTTTGTGAATGAATGTTTTAATTATCCTTTAAGGCTATGGCTGTTAGATTTCCACTGCCTTATAATGTATATTTTTACATCAGAATCTACCCTGCATGGAACTTCTAACTTCATTTTATCTGGGAAAAAAAAAAAACACAAATAGCAGGTAAAATTCTGCAGACATTAACTGATAAATGTTTCTATTAAAGCACATTTGAAATTAGGAAGGAGTGGTGTTGAATTAAATGGAATTTAGTTACCAAATACAGACTGTAAATCGAGATTTCTTTTTCACTTCTAACTGAAAAATGAGAGCAACCCAAGTTACTCAGTTTCGTAGTCTAGTTTACGTCTGATTTAGAGCATAAATTGTAAGGATTTGGGTCTGATAAGTCAGTGCAAAACTATTCTGTGAGCAGCATTTACTACACAGTATTTTCTTACAGATTTGTGTAATTTGAGAAAGAAATGAACTGCACATCATCCCAGGAGTAGCAATTAATGTAAACTGATAAAGAAACAGGACAACAGTGAAATACCCAGCTGTTACCAAAAGTTCAGTTCAAGTGAAGACAGACATTTTTTACTTCAGTTTTTAAAGTTTTGCTATAACGACCATCAGTAGGCACTTGTATTCTGTAAACTGATTTGGAAGCTACATAAAAAAGGCACCCCTTTCAGAAAAAGCCAGTTCTTTGCTTTTCAGTATGGTTTGGTCAAGAAATGGATTCAGGTCCAGCGTGGACATTAAAAAGCAAAGGTAGGAAAAGAAGACATGATAGCACAGATATTAAAAATACAGTGGGGCAGAAGATGTAAGTCCAAGCCCCTGCTCTATTCAAAGGACAGACTTGAACCTTTCATAGTCTACTTAGTGCTCTTATTTTCAGAGAAAGGCTGGCTCTTGGGTGATGATAATTTCTATAAAACAAAAAGCTCAAACATTGAAAAAGACTCATTAAGAAAAGGGGCCTGGCCCCAGGTTTCCCATATTCTGCAACTAGCATAAGCATCAAGAGTGAAGTTAGTCTGTGGTATCTGCCTTATTCAGGAGAAACTTATTTGGGTGTTTTCATGGAATTTTTCAGTAAAATTAAAAAAGAAGAGGGCAGTACCAAAATCAAGAAGGAAAATGAGATCAGGAGACGTGGAATGTTGCTTCTTACTCTGGCAGTTTCTTTCTCTGTACAGGTTGGAAGAAAACTACATCGTCTGTGAAGGAGTTTGTTTACCAAGATGCATCCTATATGCACATTATTTAGACTTCTGCAGAAAAGAGAAGCTGGAACCTGCTTGCGCTGCAACTTTTGGGAAGGTAAAGAGTAAATGCCTTCATAATTTACTGTATTAATACTTTGATGGAATCGCAATTTAGTACACCTGTGTTGAAGTTCCTCGCAAATTCACATTTTCTACACACACGGAATCAGACTACATTGTTTCATATGACAGGATTTTGTGACATCAGATTTAGGAAACTGAGATTCCCTTTCATTTATTGCTACTTCATACAAACAAAAACATTCTGTCAGAGAGATTTTTCTTTTCCTTTTTGATGATGATGTTAACAGGTTCTTTCCACAAAAACAGATCTGACATGGAGGACACTTTTAATTATACTAAAGGCAGTGTAAAGTGAGATGTGACACAATAAGCAATACAAGAAGAGGAATAAAAATTAATAACACAGAGAGCTCCTGAGTGAAAAACTGTTGATTCATCCTCTTTTCTGCCCTTCTCTACAATTAATCCTAAAATCATTTAATGAAAGGGAGATGTGAACTCTCCAAATTAAATTCTCAGTAGTTAGTGAAACAGGAAACCAAAAATGCTCAAGGATCATCTTTTTTTAAACAGTACTGATCTAGTCATTGTTCATACATAGCAAAATGCATTAATTTAATTAAATAATAATAATGGGGTTTAAATCCAGTTCATAAAATGTTCACTTAGCAGTTTTTTTCTCTTAAGTTGGATATACTGAGAAAGTGTCTAATTTTCATTACAGTTTCAGTATAAATGAGGAATTCAATAGCTTTCCATATAAACATTGTTACGACAGTGATCTGTCTGTTAGATACATCTTCTACCTCTATTACTGAATTACTTTTTCACTTAATAAACATTTGCCTTAAACATCATTCTTCACAGGAAGAGTAGGATGTTTTTAGGGCGCTAATCTCAACTTCAGGACTACAGTGACAGAATGTTTTGCTTGATTTGGATTGAATCATATAACATGAATTCTTTATGTGCAGCATAGAGCTAAAGGAAAACTTCATAGGGTTTTAGTGAGCATGAATAAGTTTAAGACTGTTCAACAGTTTGATAGTCAATGACACAGGAGTACCTGTGAGACAAATATTTGCCTGCTTTAACATTCAGATCACACTTTCCAAATAAAAAATAAATTTATTTTTAGTTGTTTGACTGTAAACAGAATGGCTAGAGGGCAGACCTTTCCCTGGTTTTGTTTAGGTCTCTGAAGCAAAAGGTACGGTTGCACTTTAGGGACCTGAAGGAAGCAGGATCCTGGTGAAGAAAACCAGATTTTAAACTGTAGCAGTGAAAGCGGAAGGGAAGAACAGCTGGGAAGGGTAGGAAGAAGTTTATGGGTGGGGAGACCGGAGTTACATAGCAAGAGGGACAAAGGATGAAAGCATAAAAGCATGGAATGATAGAACCATAGAATCAGCTAGGTTGGAAAAGACCTTCAAGATCATCCAACCATAACCCCAGAACTGCCAAGGCCACCACTACACCGTATCACTGAGGACCTCATCTACATGTTTTTTGAACACTTCCAGAGATGGTGATTCCACCACTGCCCTGGGCAGCCTGTTCCAATGCCTGACCACCCTCTCTGTGGAGATTTTTTT
Source organism: Pezoporus occidentalis (assembly GCF_034315485.1). Classification (NCBI taxonomy): domain Eukaryota; kingdom Metazoa; phylum Chordata; class Aves; order Psittaciformes; family Psittacidae; genus Pezoporus; species Pezoporus occidentalis. The sequence goes on along the minus strand of NW_026915713.1, from coordinate 5,851,372 downwards.
TCTAATATCCAATCTAAACCTCCCCTGGCTCAGCATAAGGCTGTTGCCTCTTGTCCTATTGCTTGTTACTCATGAGAAAAGACTGACCCTCACCTCACTACAACCTCCTTTCAGGTAGTTGCTGAGAGAGATAAGGTCCCCCTGAGCCTTTTCCAGACTAAACAACCCCAGTTCCCTCAGACTAAACAACCCCAGTTCCTCATCAGACTGATTCTCCAGACCTTTCTACAGCTTTGTTACCCTTTTCTGGATCCACTCCAGCACCTCACTGTCTTTCTTGTAGTGAGGGGCCCAGAAATGAACATATTATTTGAGGTGCAGCTTCAGCAGTTCCAAGTACAGGGGAATGATCACTGCCCTGGCCCTGCTGGCCACACTATTTCTGATACAGGCCAGGATGCCGCTGGCCTTCTTGGCCACTTGGATGCAAGCTGGCTCATATTCAGCTGTCAGTCCGCACCCCAAAGGCTTTTTCTGCCGAGCAGCTTTCCAGCCACTCTTCCCCAAGCCTGTAGTGTTGCATGCTTAATTGTTTCTGTTGTGAAGTGTCACAAATATTTATTCATGGACTACATTACACCATATACTAACACTCCTTCTATGAACAGATTGCTAAGAAAGCATACCGGTGTTGGAAATTAACCCAGCTTTTTTCTCTTTAGACCATTCGCCAGAAATTCCCTCTCCTTACCACAAGGCGGCTTGGAACAAGGGGCCATTCAAAGTAAGGCTCATTTCATCTGTGTATCCACTAACACAATTCATTCTATGAATGACATGTGTTTCCATGTCTCCACTATATATAATTAGTATAACATATCCTGACGGGCATGGGGGTTTTATTCAGATGACAAGCTGCAAATGATAACGTTCAATAATGAAACTGGTAAGAGAGTTTGAGTTTTGAAAACATTACTTTAGGCATAGTTTCTAAAATTAAACTAATTAAGCTTCTAAACCTTGTCATTATATTCATAGAACCATGCATTTATTGCAAATAACTGTGGTTTTCTTTGCCTTTTGCAAACCTAACAACTTTCTTTGTCTTCCTTACATAACTATATGGATTAATTTAAAGACACTAGGAAAAAAACATTGCCTTAAATTGAGAAGAAGGAATACATTTGGTCTATGTTGTGGGTAATTCATAAAAACGCTGAAAAGTACATACCTATAGTGTGGTCATTTCATAAATAATGTATATAGTTAATTTGTATATCTGATCTGTGGAATATTAGGCTGTAGGAATAGATCAGATAATTATATATCACCTGTGGAGATATTTGTATTAGTTCTGACATTATGCTTTTGGTCATAGTAAACCAGTGGTGAACAGTGGTAGCAACATATTCGCTTACATCTAACGTCCATTCTATGTCCTGATATCAAGACTGCTGGGGAAGGACTGATGAATTGTCCCCAGTCTGATTTTGTTTTTTAACAGGGGAATGCTACTTATAAGGAAATGAAAAAACTGCCTAGTGTGTGCCTAGTGTGTTGGCTTAGGAATGTAGAAAAGTCAAAATAATGCTCTAGGATGTTGCTAGAGTCAAGCTATGAGTTAGGCAATTCTAAGAAAACTTCTGTCCCTGTCTGGGGAGTGACAAATGCAACAGTTCTCTGTAGTGCCTGAAACCAAGTCTGGCTCTGAGATTTCCTGAGTGTTGTGCTTTAAACTGTTATTTCAGTGTTTATTAATATCCAGTTAAAAAAAGATATTTAAACCTAAATAATGTGCTGATACTATTCAACATAAAATAGGGCTAGTTAAATAATTTTGTTCTTTTAAAGTAACCTCCAGAAACATAATGGCTTTCAATTCCAAATAATATTTAGACCAGATCCTTATCTGTGTATTTCTATTTATTTCAGAATAGATACTCCAAAAATAAATTATTTCTATGAGGAGCAAATTAAGATAGATATTGTGTCCAGCTTTCAGTGTAAACACAGAAATTGAATATTTATTATTAATGCGAATATTTTAGGAGATGCATACCTTTAAATATGTGAGTAACCCTAGGGTTTTTCTCATGCTTCAAATTAAAAATATTCTTATATACTTGCTGAATAGGGTTCATGAAACCATCCTTGACTTATAGAAGAAAGCATGGAGGGATGATGGTTTACTGAAACAAAACTAAACCCCAGAGTTAGCATTTTGCTAATGAATAGGATAGAGAACCAGAATTACTGGCAGAAGAGACTCAAACATTCTGTTTGGGAAAACTGTTTGGAATGACTTAGCCTTGAAAGACAAAGTTATTATTGTCTCTCAGTAATTTATAAGCAAAACTCAAATTGAATGGAGACTGTAAATGAAAATAAATACAAGGCTGTGGTTTTCCCCAGTGCTTTGCAATATACAGCAAATGTCTGAAGGACTCATTGTTTACTTTTATAATTTTGGGAGGTTGATTCATGTTGTTAAGCTTTGTTTTCTTCCTGCCTTAGAAACATAAGAAATAGCCAGTCGATTCCAATGTAGTTTTGCTAAAGAATGCACTGGAGATGTCATTTGTGAATTTTAAGGTTTGTTGCAGTATAAATGAAGGTGGGGAAGAATTTCAATTTCCAATTTTTACAAAGGCATTCTATTTCCTGGGTATGTCTCAAGTATTTATTTTAAATAACCATTAATTAAAATTCAAAGGGAATAAAGTCTGCATAGAGTATTTTTGCTTTTTTAACTGAGGACAGTTTCTGTCACAGTCTTACAAATTCATAATCCATTGATTTTTTTTCAAGAGAGAGTACATGGTCTGCATTGTATAGAGAAAAACTGGAACTGAAGTTAATTTCTCTTTGGAAAATGAGCTATTGATGCTGAATAGAGAGGCTTGGGGGAAAGTCACTGTTAGAAAGATTATTTGTAGAAGAAAAGAGGGATTTCATGTATTGTCACCTGTGATGAAGTTTAGCTATTTTTATGGGCATAAACTCATGTAGATTTAATCTTGCAGATGGACATCTGCTGCTGGTGTTGTGTTTAAGATTTTAGGATATCTGGCACAATCTGTTCAGGAATATTTGGCAACCTGCTAATTCCTCAGTGCATTGGTTAAGTCTTACACAGGCTTATAACCCAACATATTTGAAGAACCACTTTCAAGTTATAATGAATGAGATAATATAAGGGGGAAAGTATTCCAAATGCTCATCATAGTTTTGTTCTGACATATCTAATGAATTGATAACCAGGATCCGGTCAGGATCCAAACTTCCAAGCATATCATGTGTCTGAATAATTTAAAACATTGTAAGTCAATTTCTATTAAGGAAAGGAATATATTTAAAATCGAGTTTTTGGCATAGAAATCTAGCTACAAAATTAATTGTGTTGAAACGTGTGTCACTATATTCCCCTTTTCTCTAAGACATTTAACATTATGAGCGTGGAAATGCCTCAGGCCCAACAGTTCTTCAGCAAATCCCATATCTCTATTGACCTTGGTGGTATTATGTGCCATATTTTCATACGGATTAACTGTTCTTGAACAATTTCCTTAAAGGGATGAGGCATTGGCAGGTTTTGTTAGAACATCTGGCATTTGTTTTTCCTTTTTTTTTTTTTTTATCATCTGAGTTTTCCTCGGAGACTTTTCCTCTTCAATTCTCATTTTCACTAGGATACATTTACATTGTTCTTGCTGTGTAAAAAAAGGACCTCATAAAAGGCACAAGTAACAATATCTCCAGTTCAGAGACTGAATAGATCAGCAAGCAGTCATAGAGAAGTGGCAGTATAAATAGTGGTCTCTGATTATCCATTTATCTATCTCTGATGCTGTGAACCATACTCACCTCAGAATCACAGACTCACTGAGGAGCAAATTCATTTCTGCTTTCACCAGGTAGCAGTTAGTAACATAAGTCTGATTTCAGAAGTATTTAAATTAAATTAATAAGCAAGTTAAGGGACTATTCATCAGTTTCAGAAAATGACTAGTTATCCTCTGCTTTTATGTCAACATGAGCTCTAAATGTTGTAAGCTGTTTCTGTGTGGAACAAAGCAGGGTTACTGAGACTGGTAAGAGACACTTCTTACTAGCAATTAACTCCTATTTTTTAAGCGTGGTAGTGTAGTGACATTGTTTTGTTTCTGTTGTTATTTCAATATAATGTTAGTATGAGCAGTAATAGTAATATCATCACTGACAGTGATGATTTCACACAGCATTGCCTAGGTGCTCTGATCATAGTCCAGGGCTCTACTGCACCAGAATCTGCAAAAGCATGAAAGGAAAAAGGCGATTCCTCTCCAACAGAATCACTATTCTTTATATATATCAAGGAATGAAATGCCTTACTGGGCACTGCATGCACACACAGTAATGTATTGAAAGAGCCTGGCTGTTCTCAGAAATCAAAGAAAATCAGTTCCTTTTTCATCATCTTCAAGGTGACAGAAATAGGTTTTCTCCCACACCAAAACAAGGCCAAGCTCTTTCAGACATTCTTATGAGCATGGATTGGGTTTGAGAAAGACATTCTGCTCTTAGGTGTGGGATACAGGTTCTGTTTTAAGGTGTGAGACACACAAATGTTAGTTCCTCCTCTGATTCCAAGCACCATTTGTCATCTCCAGTTCTGGGCAAAAGAGAGACTTAAAAAGGGGTCTTAGAAGTTCGAGTGTAGACTCTCTGTGTTTACATCCAACAACATATTTGTATGAAAGTGTCAGGACCAAAACACTCATTTAAACATTTGGCCAAGAAGGTACAATGCACTGGATGCAATTTTTAAATTTTCATTCATTGCATGTTCATGCTAATCACTCCAGATTGGTGATTGTAGGGGAAGGTTTCCATATTCCTGCTAAGTGGAAGAAGATCCAGCATGATAAATACTGCAAGCTGCTCTCTTAGATTAGTGTTTCATAACCAACAGTTGTCTGTGCAGTAGGTTCTGAATACACCTTTTTGCATAGGCAATATTGGACATACAGTGGTCACTGCTAGAATTCAGTTATAGCCTTCATGGTACATGGGTTACCTGGAGCAGCTATTTGGGAAATGTACGTACTGCTCTCAGCCCATACACACAGGAGACTCTTTGAGCTCAAGTTACAATTTAATTTTTTGTAGACTTTGATCAGTGATGAATCTTAGCTTTTACCCATCATGTCTGAAAACTATTATCTTATTTATTAGGAGTGATTTAGTGGGTTAATAAAACTGATATGGCAGCTGTCCCTGTGATAACAAGTTATTGCAAGTCCCTGAACAGCTTAAGCCTATCATTTCCTTATCAGCTGTCATTTGTGTGAGTGTATGCTAAAATCAGGGCTACTAGTTGCGTAGGAACATATGTTACAACAAACCACTGCAATTAAAAGAGGAAAGCAGTTCAGCTTGTTTTTCAAAAGGTTTGTTACAAAAATTGAGAGTAAGTTGCTTGTGATGACTTTTCTTTTATTCATTATATAATAGCAATATAAATAGTAAAATACTTATATACTGTACATACACATAGAAATATGCATATAAAGACACAGAAAGAAGTTACATGAAGTAGGTTAAGGATGTTATCAGTGTGTCTGGGATGGGTATACTCAACTCTCAACAGGGAGCCCAAAACAAGCCATTCAGCTAACAACTTTGGCTTCTAAGAGAATAAAAATCTTCACAACTTACTATTCCATAAAGTATGCCTGAAAGAGCTTGAAAAGTACAGATTATACTTCTTTTTTAATTGCTTCTGCGTGATGACTAGAAAGCTGTATTTTTTAGTAGTAAAAATTCAACTACACAAAGAGCTGAAGGAAATTGGAATGGTAACTACTATGTCTTGATACACACAGAATAGGCACTGAAAATACCTATTCTCCATAACAAAATGTCACAACAGTAAATTCTGATATGTTGGAGGAGGAGCAAGTGTATTGTCTACCACTGGAAACCTGAAAATCCAAATCATACAACAGTTCATGTTTCTAGCCCAAATATGTTAATATTGAATTAGATATTGAATAATCTAGATACTGAATCCTAACTTTCTAAAGAAGTAATGTTTTTCCTTGTCTCTGCCCACTCCAACTTTAGCAGAAGGGAATTCCAAGTTTGTAGTGAAAGGATGGAGTTTTAGCTTTAGAATTTTAAAAAAGGCATGTGGTCAAAACAAAGACATTTAGGGTGTTGAAATGAGATACAGGCAACTGCTTGCTTACATGACCAACAACAAATGTGCAGATAACATTGTTAAGAAGTAGTCACAGCTCTGTTTTTTTTTCATCCTGTTCAGTGCACCAGCTTTGCAATGCCAAGATGAAGTAAATGTTGTCATTTGCTAGAATCCATACACGTATATTTTCAATACCTCTTGTGTCACATGTAAAATTGCTTAATTTTCATAAAATAACTAAAAATATTGATGCCTGTAGCATTTATGTTAGAACTCTGACAAATATTAGGAATTTCCAGATCTGGGTATTTGGCCCAAGTCTATCTGTTTAATACTCTAAACCAAAAGTAGCGGTTGAAAACTTTCAGGACTTTAGCTCACAACATAGATGACACAGTACTATATGAGAACCAGAGGACAGCAGTCTAGCAGTAGGGCATTTAATGAAAGGTCCCACTGGCATTCTAAACCATGTTGAGGTGTCACTTTGCTTTGATCAGTCAGCTCTGACTTTAATGGGTAAAAAGGGAACTGTTATGAGCACATGATCCTATGTCTTAGCTTCTGGCTATTAATGGGTATTTAAAAGTGGTCACTTCACCACATCACCATCCCTCAGAAGAATAGAGTTATAGGCAAAAAAAAAATAACAGTAAAGATGCAGGGGAGAAGCTATTTGCCTTCCTGTGGGTCACCAAGTGCCACTGCAATCTAGTGGTATTATGTTGGCTCATCAGTTTCAGGCAAAGAGTAAATGCTATGCTATTTAACAGCAGCCACTTTCTGTTCAGACTTCTTGGCTGTAAAATCCTGAATACATAACACAGTCTGTCCAGAAATAGAATGACTATTTCAGCTGAGGTTTTCATAGCTACCTCGGATAAGCAAATATGTATCACACAAATGAACATTTTCTGAAGCATCTTTTATATCTAACGGTTTTAGTCAGCTTTGCAAATATAAGCATTTGAGGGGTTTGTTCTTATCTGTGACTGTCCCATACAAAAATGGCTGTCTCAAACAGTAAAATTATAATTTCTTTTAATGGGTATCACCGCAAACAGCAGAGATGAGCAGAAAACTTTTGTTTATGTGCTCTAGGACTATTTGTTGGGGGGTTTGTGTCGTAAGAGTAAATGTCTTCAAGCTTTTGAGAAATTTCCGTGGAATTAGTGCAGTGCAACGTACTTGAACTACAAGTTTACTTTGGAGCAGTTCAGCTAAACCAGCTGCCATGGTGTTTTCAAGCTAACTTCAGTAAAACCCAAATGAACCTGAGTATACTGTCCATAACATTCTTAGACAAATTTGGTTTAACACAATCAGTTTCTAAATCTGTTGAGTGGAATTTTTAAGACAGGGCCTATCACCTTTGATAGATGAACTCAAGCAAACTTTGCCATGACTGGTAAAGAAAGAGCTGCCCCCAGCTTGCTCTCCTGCCCTTCTCCTGAAGGTCAATTCTTTTGTAGCAAAATCACTGGAAAGCAGTAAGTATCTACTGCATAGCTGTTTTCCTTAGCACCAACCCACCCTTTTTAGTGTCTTTGGTTAAGGTGTTGAGCTCAGCACTGCAGAGCCTGAGCAATATACGTTTCCTTCTTTCATCTGTATTTGGGAGCAGTGATCTCCAGGAGGGCAGCAAGGAAGACAAATGTGGATGAAAACTGCTTAAGTGGCTGAATAATTCAATCAGCCTGCAAGCTGAAAGAAGAATGAATGAATGAATGACAAGTTAGCATTTTAATTCATAGGAGGCTATACACTAATTTATAGGGTACACTGGTGAGTTTCAACTGGGAAGTGCTCTGTGGCACTGTCTTAAGCGTAACAGTGGTAAGCCTGAGAAAATAAACCTGTAAATCAAACCCAGCACTTTTTCAAAAAATAAAATGAGGGAGAAAGCACATTAGGGAAAAAGAGATGCAACATGTTTCTGGGAGATTTGCTGTTCCAGCTACATTCTTGTAAGAGAGAAAGTGTTTTAAATTTAAAGAAGAACCTGTCCCTGAATTTTGGCTCAAATCATGACAATACTGTTTTCTATGAGATCAGATTTTGTTTCATGTCAGTGAAAGGAATTGATAGACACTGTTAAGAAAAGCTTTCAGAAAGCATTGAAAATCAATTTGACAATTTGCTTTACTTGATATATCACTCATAAACACTCCTTTTTTTTCCCCCACAGGTATCACTATTATGGAATTGGCATTAAAGAAAGCAGTGCATACTACCACTCTGTGTATTCTGGTAAAGGCTTAACCAGGTATGGTAACATAAGACTGAAACTTAGTCAGTGAAGGTCTAAGTTTAACCTTCCCTTAGGAAGGTATAGGTAGGACACTAATTTTTATTGATACCAGAACTAGTATTGCTGCATATCTCAGTGTCTTGTATTTCTATATGTAAGTAGCAGCTTGCTCCCTGAAGACAATGATTTTAACAGGTTGATCTAGACCTTTTTGTAGTGACTTCCAGTATGGCCCCTCCTTAGTCTGTGTAGATCTGTACCAACTTAACCAATCCTTAGCAAAGGATTTGTTCAATTTTGTGTGAGGCATCAAAACACCATTTCCAGAACACTTGTATCATATTGTTTGCTTTTGTGTCACCCTCTGAGTTCTTTCCCCGGGACACCTTCCCATTATGAAATGTCTGGAGAATGGTGTGAAGCTGACACCTGTGGGGCAGGAGGGAGGGGTCACTGTAGATTAATATTTACAGGTCCTTTGACTGGCTAATATCAGTTTAAACCTAACCCAGGAAGCTCTAATTATATTTGTTTAAGGGACAGCTAGCAGGATCAATACGTTACGATAGCTGCCTGTTAGTTTGCCAAAGATTAATAGTTCGTAAAACAAATGTCTCTGTTCACATATGGCTTGAACGACGGCTTTCATTGTCTACAGCGGTATATCTGTATTAAGTGGGGACTCTGAGAAAGTAAAGGGATAAATGAGTTTATGATTACATATAGAAAATTCAGCTGGTGGCATATTTAGGTTATATCCAAAGAGAGTTTTTCCAAGCAATGTGACAAGTGTAAAAATTGATTGCAAATGATGCTTAAAATGAGGGATCTCTTCACTGCAGAATTTAAGGTGTAATAGACTGGAATATGCCATTTCCTTGTCCAGTGTTTATCCAGAGCTGTGGAGGTGTTTTTGGTACACAGTGAAATGAGGTTCTTTAATAATACAGAATTATCTTGAACAACTTGCTCATTTAATTGACTTAAAAGACAGTTATTTTCATTTAAGGGAATATAATCACTCTTAGTCATCAGTTTTGTGTCAGCCAGTGCCCTTTTCGTGTAAAGCTCTGTCTTTGCAGAATCTAGCAACAATGAACACAAAGAAATTGGAGGTACTGCAAAATTCCCCACAGCTGCATTTCCAACAGTATATGCTCACATAAAGGTGGCACAGATACTCTCTAAGATTTTCAAGAGTACTCACTAGATTCACCAGTTAGGAAACTTGTCTTTATGTGGGAACTGTGCTGTCATGTATAAGTTGAATTTTCCAGGTCCAGCACTGAAATTGCCTCCCTAGCTGATTTAGAACAGAAGCTCAAATGCTCATTTTGCAGTCTGGTTGGATTTTTATGTGTGAAGAGAATGATGCAGTAGCCTGAAGTTAAGAACAAGCTTCTGGGTAAGGGAAGAGTCAGGCAGTAGAGAGATTCAAAATTGAGAGTGAATCTCCCAGTTGCTGGCTGATGTACATAAGGATCCATCATAAAATCTCTCCCTTGATGTCTGTTCTGGTAGGTTAGCTATACATATAGTTCCTGGATTAAGCCTGGGGGAGAATTAGGCAGTTAAAATATAAGGGTGATAATGGTATCAGGTCACACCATGTCCGTGCACAAATATAGGCATATGGAGGCCTTTACCATAAGGCTTACATGTTAGACGGCAGCTTGTGAAAAGATTAGAAGGGGCAATGGGGCTCACTTTAGATGCCTAAATATAGGCCTCTACTGCTATTTCAAACTAAATTGGTATTTGTGCATGAAGATTTAGGTAATAGAGCTGAGTACAATAGTCCTTAAGTGCAGGGTTGCAGATGCCCGAATCCTTAAATTCCCCTCTAATTTTGACCTCCCAGTTCATTTAAATATCAAGTCTTGCACTGTGAAAGGAGCATGCCTAACATGCTAACACCAAAAATCATTAGCATCCACAGAACTGTGTGAAGGGCAGTGTTAGCTAGCAATTAAGGCTCTGAAGGAACAATGTCAGCAGGTGCTGCCTCATGTTTTTGGTGTATGTTCTGTGTACATTTTGCTGCACATGTGGAAATCCACACTCCGTGACAAATAAATCAGCTGTGAAGGTAATAAGCTCCACATTGTAACACACTGAGTGATGCCTTCTTTCATACTTACCTACCAACAACCAAGGGAATTCTGTAGGTAACATGTGCTAGATCATCACATGATGGGAGCTGTCAGGCACCTGTGGCTGGCCTGGGTGGGACAACTGCTCAGCCTCTGATTTTCTGTCCTGCCAGCAGAGCATCTCAACAACATGAAATCACAATATTGCTGCTAATAATTATAAGACTTCATGTTGCCTGTAGTATCTTATCAGTTGGCAGCTAGCAGAACAGAAAATAACAATAATCAAACAACATTTATCGTTATACTGATCCATTAGAATCTCTGTAATTACACATTGTCTGGTTTAGTAATTATGATTTTAAAAGTGTGCTTTCTAATTTCTGCACTGAAAAGTTGCCTGATAGTCCAATGACTTCACTGGGAATCTCTCAATTGGACCCTTAATAAGACATACACTATACTGCAATACATTTTTGCCAGTTTATGAATCTTTCATCTCAGAAATGCATTTCACCTGCATCCAAATAATGCTGTGGTGAAAAAGAACAGAAAATCACTATAATTTCTTCATTTTCATAAGAAAAGTAAATAATAGATTTTTTTTTTTCTATTTCTAATTTACTCAGCTGTGTCAAAGAATTTTTTGTATTTCCTGGTAAAGACCTTAAGGACTCACACCTATGCTGCCCTTTTGCTATTTATGAAGTTGTAAAGATCCAAAGAAAAAACTGAAACTGTGTTTTATACTTTACCGTTAAGTCAGTGATCTGAATCATCATGTTTTAGAAGTAGGTGTCCTGACATCCTCAGGCATTTGCATATCAATAGAAGTTAAAAAAAACCCAAACCAAAAACAAAACCCCCCATGATTTTTATTGTAACTACATTTGGAGGAATGTAATCTTTTTTCTAATAGATCTATTACATATGTATTTATATCTGCAAACTCTAAAAATGTGCCTCTTATGAAAAAATCACCAATTGTGTTTATTTTCAAAGGTTCTCTGGAAGCAAGTTAAAGAACGAGGTAAGTGTTGTAGTATGTTTCCTTTTACTTCTGTTATAATTGAAATATTATATGATCTCTGGTTTTCATTTCTTTGAAAATTACAACAATATTTTCATTGAAGATTAGACTGAATAACGTCTCTTTTTCATGAGCTGAGCATTTGCTTCTCTGAATATTCAAAGAAAAATAAGAATTTTCTTAAAATTAACCCCGCTTTCTGGGGTTCTGTTTCTGATCCAGTTCCCCATAATCACAGAGGCTCATAATAGACCCTCTTAAGCAAAGGATCAAGCTCTACATTAACTTTTTTGCATCTGTAACTTTGGCTTTTTCAGAATCTCATTTATCTGATTGGAAGCCAAAAGATGGGTTTTTTAATAAACAGAATTGTATACCTCTTGGTCAGGATTGTCTGTTTCTAATTTTTGTTTTTTATGACATTTTCTTGTGATATGTATTTTCACCACTTTAACTTGCTAGATGGAGCAAGCAACACTTTTAAGCACCTCTGATCAGCCTTATAGCCTTTCACTCTACTTGTTCTCATTTGAGTATCTTTGTAGAAAAAAAAATCATAGAGACTTGTAAATGGCATATCTCCAATTTCTATCAGATATGTGCCTTCTGATGAACTCTAGAACTGTGTTTGTTTTTTTTGTTCTGGTTTTGTTTGTTGGGGTTTTTTTGTGGGTTTTTTCTTCTTTCTTTTCCCCCACAAGTAACCTACATTTTTGCTACTGTATGCTATGATATAGTCACTGTCATTCTGGTTGTATTCATACTAGAGAATTATGGATTATTGTACATTAAGGGTTAAGAATTGCTCCCAGGGTTTTGCTTTGACACTGAGTTCAACTGTCATGGCATAGCCTGCATGTATTAATATTAAACTCCTGAACATACAAAACAACATAAGCACATCTCATCCACATTGCCGCAGAGAAAAGTCCCTAGCATGCAGGTATTTTTGAGGCATTACTAGGAATTGTTTGATGGACTGCTAATTGGCACGGGCCAAAAGAATGCCAGGGTCCATTCTGCATAACACTGTTCCAGCATTGCCTGGGAATGTTTCCTTGCACCATTTAGTTTACTAGACTAAATATACCCTCTATGATCAATTGATACACAGAAAGTCGTCTTTTTCATTTCCAGATAAGCAACTTCTCACTGATAGCAGAAATTCTTATTTCTGAAAATGTAGCTTTGCTCTATTGATTTTCGTCCCATTTATTGCCATTATCTCAAAGCCATCCAGATCTTTCCACATGACCTCTTGGTCTTCCTCTTTATTGATGATTTCATTAGCTCATATCAGTCAATTTAATCTATGAAATGTTCAATGTGATCAGCTCCAAGTCTGATATTTGAAAATCTTCAATCCCTTTTCAACCAAGTAGTTTCCCTGTCAACACAACTTGTTAGCATTTCAGTTGGAGTCAGTTTCTTAAACATTTTACATTCCTGTTCTAATCCCCATTCTCACCAGCATAACTAATGATTTCCCCTGGTGACACCGTGTCCAGTAGATTAGATCTGCTGCATTTTCCCCATTCACGTAATCTGCTATCTTATCAAAAAAAGATAGTGTTATGCCATGGGATATCCCCAGCATATTCAAGGATTCATGAGCACTAGTACAGCATTCATTCTTTCAGAGTTTTGAGATGGGAAATGTTTGGCTCCCTTGGCATAAATTAATGCACATTCACTTCCATCTCTGATGTGGCATTCCCCATCCGGTTGGGAATTAACCGTCCCATAATCCTATTCAATACATTTGCTCTCCCAAAGTTCAGTACATTTGCTCTCCCAAAGTTCAATACATTTGTCCTCCCAGAAAAGGAATCACAGAGAATTTGTCAGAAATAAGCAAGAAAGAGCACATCAGTATGAGTTTTTGATAGCTCTGTGTTGTCTGGAATTATTGAGGCAGGTCTTAAATGAAAAAAAACAAAAACATCTTTCATGGTCAAAACTTTTTTAACAATCTCAGTGTACTGAAGATTAGGCAGCGTACTTTCACATAAAAGTGAACAGGTTATATATCCTTATTCATTTGCTTGAAAGTTGCCATGGTTTAAACGCAGTCAGCCACATGACAAAAGTACATGCAATTAGGTATTCTAGAAAGATTTACAATGATTGCATAAGGAGTAATTCTCAATAGGAACATAAAGACATTGAAAAGATGTTAAAGCACTGATTGTCTAAATATACTGAGTAAATGGCATTTGAATGAACACTTATTGAGTGCCAGGGACACTGTTTACTTCTGGCATGTTTTATCACATTTTCTAGTATTCTCTCTGTAGGGGGAGATATCAGCAAATTCTTTTATCTAAACCAGTTAGTGCACCATTAGAGTCTGCATGGTTAATTAGGCAGATAATATTACTGTCATTATCTTAATGTTAAATGGTCATTAGAAACAGATGGTATTAAATTGAAAGGGCAAGTGGCAGTGGGTTAAAATATTAAGCCTAGAACTGGGGCACAGTCATTACCATTAGCAAGGTAAAATCATTGCAGATTACCCTCTCTTAAACCTCCCACCAGCATCACTGCCTTCTTTTAAATTAACTAATCCCTCTTAATCAGAACTTTTAATATATTTCATAGGTAATTACATAATAAAATCATTAAGATTACTCCTGTTATTAAAAAAGAAAAAACAAACCTCCTGGTACTGATAGGCAGCTGTAACACCACAGAAGTATTGACAGGAAGATGTACTATTGTTTCTACATTTCTTCAATTTCTTTGACTTAGAGTTTTATACATATTTGAATAGTAGATAGGGCAGTCAAAGTGTGTTTACACAGTGTATACTTTCATTCCTTGCTGTCTGTTTTGGCAGACATTTCACCCTATAAAAATAGGGAGATACATATATAGTAAATAAGTCAGTTAGTTATAGTTTTCTGAATGCAGTAGTTGAGAGAATTTCCCTTGAAACTGGCCTCTAATTCACAAATCAACGTTTATAGGGAAATACTCCCCTTTGCACACTTTTATACTATGTGTTATACTATATACCTATTATTTCCACTTCAGTGAAATCTGACTGTATGCAAATGGGTAGGAAAAGGCCGCTTCAAGTGCCATTCAAATGTCTTTGGCATGGTTATGTATCCATCCATTAGTACAAAGGGAATCTGCACAGGTGTAATGGATTTACTGCAGGTATATACAGAAGGCCTCTTAAGGCTCTGCACACTGCCTTGATATATGCACTGGGTGGGCTAAAATGGAACCAAAGGTTTCAGCCAAATAGTCTTCTCTGGCTTTGAATGCCATTCTATGAGAATAAGTACAATTCCATCAGTAAGGACAGAATCATAATACAGAATTTATTGCTTCTCTTGAGAATGAGGGTTTCATCTTACTTATACCATTTGAGTGCTTACTGAGCATAATATGGTGTTGTCGTGGTTTAAATTCAGCCACGCAGTCTCTCTCTCACTCCCCCCCTTCCTCCCCCCTGCTCCCAGAGGGATGGGGAGGAGAATCAAAAGAATGTAACTCCCATGGGTTGAGATATGAACAGTCCAGTAACTAAGGTATAACACAAATCACTGCTGCTACCACCAATAATAATAATGATAAGGGAAATAACAACGGAAGAGAATACAACTGCTCACCACCCGCCAACCAATACCCAGCCTGACCGAGTAGTTACCCTTCCGGGTAACTGCCCCCAGTTTATATAGTGGGCATGACGTGCTGTGGTATGGAATACCTCTTTGGTCAGTTTGGGTCAGGTGTCCTGTCTCTGCTTCCTCCCGGCTTCCCCTCCTCCCTGGCAGTGCATGAGGCTCAAAAAGTCCTTGGTCAGACTAAACATTACTAAGCAGCAACTAAAAACATCGGTGTTATCAGTGCTGTTCCCAGGCTGAAAGTCAAAAACCCAGAGATGCACCAGCTACTAAGAAGGTGAAAAATGACTGCTACTTCTGAACCCAGGACAGGTGTGCATTATAAATATAAGCATGGTAATTCTGTATCACTACAGAATGTTATTGCTCAGCTTTACTGTGAAGTAGACTGAATCAGATTCTGTGCAAGTATTAGGTTAGGAGTCTAAATAAGGGTTGATTTGCCATATGTTGCTTAACAGTCAGTATCCACATATACAAGGCAGCTTGTTGTTTTGCCCTTCAGTCCCATCTCTTCAAAGGTTAGCACCTAATAGTTATTCAAGGTATTTTTTCAATCTGTCACTAGTACAAGATGTGTCTACAGTATTTCAGGTGTCACAAGCTAAAGCAGCTTAAGAGGCTTAAGAACTCTTAAGAACTGAAGGAAACTCAGCAGAATTTAGCATAATTCAGGAGGAATTTAACTTGTAACAAGGTCAACATTGACTGTGTCTCAGCAATAATTGGAGAACACTAAATGTCCAAGAATACCATTCTTACTGATATATGAAACTGGAGCTTCATGTCAAGTCTGCAACAATCACAAAGAGATTAATATTAAATATTTAGGTTGTAAGTGTCTGTAGACCCTACATACCATCACATCCATAACACTATAACATCAGACTTCATGATCAACTAAAATAATGGTTGCCATAGTAAACCAGCAGAAGTCACTATTGCCATGCTATCGGAACAAGAAGAGAGCAGGGAAGAACAATAATATCTCCACTACTCTAGATCCTTCTACTAGCAAGATACATATTAAATAAAACTTAGGGTTTTATATCTCCATGAGGGTATGAGGGTCTTCATGAGGGTATGACAGTCCACACTGTAGAGGAGAGAATTTTTTACTTCAGTTTTTAAACATAGATCAACCCAAAGGTCATAGAATTACATGAAGTAATGTGGTTTAAAGGCTGCATTACTCTGAAAACTGCATTTGGTAGAGTTTAGATCTGGCACATATCTATTTACCTTCCTGAGCTGGAACTCAAATCCAGATATGAATCAGTATTTTGAAGGATTATCTGAACATAAATATTCAGGAATGTTGAGAGACTTGTGAGATAATATGCAATTTAGCATGGATTTCTGGTTTCAGTTGAATCTGTATTGGTTATTTCAATGCTCCTATTTTTTCCCTTTCATTTCAGGGTGGTTTTACTCGTAAATATTCTCTGAGTTCCAAAACTGGGACTCTCCTCCCAGAGTTTCCAAGTGCTCAACACCTTTTGCTTCAAGGGTGCATTTCTAAAGACAAGGTAAAATGTGAGCTACTTCTCTTCTGACTTACTTACAGATCAAAAATTACCACAGAATGTTTCTCCATATCTTAGCCTTTGAGGTATTGACATGAAAGAGCCAGAAATGTCCATAATCAAACAGAGGTGACTGATTTATAGAGGGGGCAAACCTTTACCAACACCGATTAACTGGCTTTCCACTGGAAAGGTGGTTGAATTATTTACCTATTAACTGACCTGGTATTTTACACACTGATGGTATGTAAGAATGGGAGAGCAAAACAAACAAATAACTGAGAGTTGTATTCGTTCTAAATGTCTTTGGTTTTAAGGCAAATTTTGTTCTGACTAGATCAGAACAAATTCACAACAAATAATTAGATGAACTTTGCTCTTTTTGATTAATTGCTTGAAAAGAAACTGAAAATCTGAACATATATTATTTTTTTTAATTAGTAAAATTTTGTTCCCTAAATCAGTACTTAGTATTGCTCATCCTAAAAGTAACTGTTCAGTTAGAAGTATTGCTGACATATGTTTTAGGTCTTTGACTCCTTGCCTATGTGCTACGTTTGTGTTATTTCTGGTCACATTACAGGCGGCTACATCCCTGAATTGTGCTGGAAACCTTTTGATACACATTAAGAACTCTCCAGTTTAGCCTCCAGTACAGGTCATGATGTTGGCTATCATCTTGAGAAATGTTGCTTTAAAGCTTTTTGGTTTATGATCCCTTCCTCTAAAGTTTAATCTTTGAAAGTCATGAAGCCAAGGATTCCTATTGTGAGGACTGAACAAAAGGAGCCATCTGTAGGACAGAGATCTTAGCTAGAAATCTTACAGTTCCTAAAGAAAACACAAGAATTGTGTGCATCAACTGCTGTTATAGTCTCCCATCAGTGAACTGGCATTTCTCATATATACAGCATTCTTGTAACATTTAAATCTGAAGAACATTTGAGATTCCATGCAGACCCAACACAGCAGTGTAAGCAAAATTGAATTTTACCACTCCAACAATAAAGAAAAAGATGCAACTCATTTTATCTTCATTTTGGGTTGAAGCATTTAATTGCTCTGACGTTTGAACCAGACGATGAGGGGCTCAGCATAGCTTTGCAGATGGCTGTGGACAGACTCATGGAGTTATGAGAAGACTATGGGAAGAGAGATGAATTCCTGTGTGGCTGCTGCTCTCTCTTTCCTTGCTGCTTTTTCCTCATTCCTTGTTGTCTTGTGTCCTGTTTTATTTTCTTACCATCTTTCACTTCCTTCACCTTGTCTGGCCAAGGGTTGCTGAACCTAAGATATTTAGGTACTCTGTTGAAGAAATCCTGTTCATGAAGTTTGATTCCTGCATTAAACTCCTCAGAATCTGCAGGCAACTGAAATCTCTGGGGAATTAATAAATGTAGGAGCCATCACTAAAATAGATTGATAATTTCTTCATTTTAAGTTTCTGAAAAAAGCTTACCCAAACCTTTAACTTCCATCAACCCCTTCAAAAAAAAAAACAACAAAACTCTAAAATGTTCTTGAGTCTCGCACTTTGCCTGTGTTTTTCAAAGATATGTAATTACAGAAGCAGATCTGAAAGTCAGCAAGGTCTGTTTTCAAAGAAATCTGTATGCTAAACCTATTGAAATAAGGTGGTACTAGGCGCATTTGAAACCTGATATTGGTTTGCCAGAGAAGTTCACAAGCTGTGACAAACTTCCTGTGACTCTGTACCGTAATAATGGTTTTGCTAGCATTTTTCTTTCCTTAAGATACTTTATAAAATTTCTTGGTTTATAATCTGATACAGATTTTAAAATTTACTATGTTTTACAAAGTCTTGTAATACCTCTGAAGAGTTATTAAAGTGAGGGAACACTCCACTCAGATAAATTAGCCTGATGAGATGAAAGGGAGTTCTGCTTTTTAAAGTTCTGTTCATGTAAAGCCATGATTAAACTTTGACCAAATGACTGGCAGCTATTTTCTCATTTGTCTAACCAGATGATGGTTCAGAACACTCATAGACGCCTATAGTAGCCTAATGATTAACTTGAACTACTCTTTGGGATTAATCTTAGCTTCAGAAAGGGGAATTTACTTTGCCATCTGACTGGCTAATCTAGCTATTGCCTTGCTTTGATAGCCACATTTTCACAGTGTATAGAGTCTCAGATGTTACATTTCTGACAACAGCATCAAGACTCAAAGATGTCAATAAAATCTAGAGTCACCTCCTCATTACTTCTGGCTATACAGGCTGCCTATTTGTGCATATGCATTGTAATGCAATTTATATTGTATATTTAAATACTAACTACAGAAAGCAGAAATCTACATCACTAGCAGTGGAGAGCTAAGAAACTCTGTTTAATCTTTCTTTCTTCCAAAATAGGTAGATACTCTTATCATGATGTATAAGACACACTGTCAGTGTGTCCTTGACAATGCAATTAATGGGAACTTCGAAGAGGTAAGGTTGTTTGAACACACATTCTTGGTATATGTGCACAGGGAGACAATGAAGTGTTATTTATGTCCATGAATCTCGTTCTTACTCCTTTAGATTCAGCATTTCTTACTACATTTTTGGCAAGGAATGCCTGACCATCTTCTTCCTCTGCTTGAAAATCCCATCATTGTTGACATCTTCTGTGTTTGTGACTCAATACTGTATAAGGTAAGTTAAGCATTTAGCTTCATGGGTACGTTACAGCTTCTGCTTGTGTTAAAACAACATTGAAGTTAGAGTAACAGGATGCTGTGGCTGCTTTCTGCCTCTCATTTGTGTAAATCAGGAAGGATTCAGTTGAAATAATGAAATTTGGTGCATGTAAAAGCTGAAGTCCAGTCTCAGCTCTGCTGACCACTTGTTATGTGACTACAGGATGTACAGTAATAGTGAAATCCTGACCTACTTGCTTGGGTGCTTCACCGATAAGGCTAAATTAAGACTGGATGAAAACTGAAGCCTTGTTTTTACTTAAAAGATTATTCAGGTTAGACATAATGAAGAAGTTCTTTATTGTAAGGGTGATGAGGCACTGGAACAGGCTGGCTAAAGAAGTGGTAAATTCTCTATCCCTGGCGATGTTCAAGGCCAGGTTGGACAGAGCCTTGGGTGACATGGTCTAGTGTGAGGTGTCCCTGCCCATGGCAGGGGGGTTGGAACTAAATGTTATTAAGGTCCTTTCCAACCCAAACCATTCTATGAGTCTATGATTGCTGCAATTTCTACCAACAAAGACAGTCTGTGACAGATCAGTGAGGTAATTCCACACTCAAATCTGCTACTCACAGGTTATGTCAGGCCGAGGCTTCATGTTACAAAGCTGGAAGAATACTGGGTTAAGATATTCCTGCCTCTCCTGTCTGCTACACTCTGCTTCTATTCCTATGCTGCTGGATGTACCAGCAAAACTGCTGCACTCTGAATTTTTGGGGGTTTTAAAAAATCTATGGAACATTTGTTTTGCAGAGGTTTTGTGCTGTATGTGTTATTTAATCTAGTTAATAGCATGATCACAGAAATAGCTGAAACTAAGTGAAACTGAGGAGTACTGTAAGGTCAGTATTGGTTCATAGAGAAGGGATTCAGAGCAGCCCTGTGGAGAAGGACTTGGGGGTGTTGGTTGATGAGAAAATGAACATGAGCTGGCTTGAGTGTGCGCTCGCAGCCTGGAAAGCTAACCGTATCCTGGGCTGCATCAAAAGGAGCATGACCAGCAGGTCGAAGGAGGTGATCCTGCCCCTCTACTCTGCTCTTGTGAGACCTCACCTGGAGTATTGTGTGCAGTTCTGGTGTCCTCAACATAAAAAGGACATGGAACTGTTGGAACAAGTCCAGAGAAGGGCCACGAGGATGATCAGGGGACTGGAACACCTCCCGTAGGAAGACAGGCTGAGGAAGTTGGAGATGTTCAGCCTGGAGAAGGCTGCGTGGAGACCTCATAGCAGCCTTCCAGTATCTGAAGGGGGCCTATAGGGATGCTGGGGAGGGACTCTTCATTAGGGACTGTAGTGATAGGACAAGGGGTAATGGGTTAAAACTTAAAGAGGGGAAGTTTAGTTTGGATATAAGGAGGAAGTTCTTTCCTGTAAGGGTGGTGAGGCACTGGAATGGATTGCCCAGGGAAGTTGTGAATGCTTCATCCCTGGTGGTGTTCAAGGCCAGGTTGGACAAAGGCTTGGGTAGCATGGTTTAGTGTGAGGTGTCCCTGCCCATGGCAGGGGGGTTGGAACTTGATGTTCTTAAGGTCTTTTCCAACCCTAACTATTCTATGATTCTATGATTCGATAATAGAACACTGGGGAAAAAAATGTAATGGCACTGGAGCTTTTAATTTGGAACATTAGATCAGTTCATTAATTAATAGCTGCCAAGTACTTTAAGTTCCTTTGGTAGGACATGCCATATGAATAGAAAAGTTTTGTCATCTCTTTAACAAATTTCAGGACCACATATCAATGGGAAGAAATAACTATAAGGGCTAATAGTAGAACACCAAGCAGTCAAAGCAAGGGACTTGGGACTATTTATCACTGAGTGTGTCACAGCCATCTATTTCATTCTTTAATGTACAAAAACATGGTGGAAAAAATCCAGAAAAGATGAAACTATGTATTTACTAAAAACATATCAAACTG
Organism: Pezoporus occidentalis; assembly: GCF_034315485.1. Taxonomy (NCBI): domain Eukaryota; kingdom Metazoa; phylum Chordata; class Aves; order Psittaciformes; family Psittacidae; genus Pezoporus; species Pezoporus occidentalis. The sequence goes on along the minus strand of NW_026915713.1, from coordinate 5,830,078 downwards.
TAAAGTTAGAAGAGGTGTTTTAGCTGGCAGGGAGATGTAACAGTAATTAGCATCAAGAATCATAATTACTGCCCTGGAGATGAGCCATTAAGCCTCATTACTTGTAGAGGTTATAATGTACCTTAAGTTTATGAGGTTTTCCTTTCTCTAAAAGTGCTGCCAATATTAATTTTATTTGTAATAAGTTTTTAATGCGACAGAAGAAGAAATACTACAGGAGCCCTAAGTTATAAATCAACTAAGACGGAATTTCTCAAAAGTTCATCATTTTACTATTGTGTCTTACTGTCTTCTTTGTGTCTTACTGTTTCTCACTTATAATAATGTTAGATATTCTTGACAGCACAGCTGGCAGAAAGAAGGAGAAATTTTGTTGTGTTGTTATCAAACCAATTACATCAGTAGTGGAAACAGATTTTTAGGATATAAGCTGACAGCTTTGCCCTCTGCAATAACATTCCCCAGAAGGTATGCCAGATGGCGCAGTTTTTTTCCTAAACAGCTCTACATCATACTTAGCTATCAGGGGTTTGTCCAAAACTCTGAACACATTCAGTGCCACATTCAGTATGGCAGAGAGAAGAGTCAAGTGGCTAATAGCACATGAGGACTTAGGACATGCTTTACTTAGACTCACAGTGATTCTAGAGGAGACTAAGTGTTTATGCATCTCACTTCTACTGATTTCCCTATCATGGGAGTGATAGCACTTTCCTGTTTTACTGGCATGCTGGCATACATTAAGCATGGGAGCTACCTAAATATAAAAATATCTCATATGTTCCTATCTAATAGTGATGGGAGAAATCTAGGTATATAAATATCATAGAATCATAGAATCGACGGCTGAAAGGGACCTTAAGGATAATCAAATTCCATCCCCCATGCCACAGGTAGAGACACATTCTACTAGACCAGGTTGCTCAAAGCCCCGTCCAAACTGGCCTCAAACGCTTCAGTATCACTTTAAATAACATGTCACTTTAAATAACTTAATCACTTCAAATAATTACTGCTTTAAATATCACTTCAAGTATCTGGAAAATAAGTTGAATGGGTTTATTCTGCATTAATTTCCTGTTCTTATCACTGTGCAATCTAAGTAGACAAGAAAGATATGAGTGAATAAATGGCCAGTGGAAGCTTGATATAATTTTCTGTTACTTTTTTGAAGGTCCTTACAGATGTACTTATCCCTGCAACAATGCAAGAAATGCCAGAAAGGTAGGTATTTGTCAGTAATAATGCTAAATGATGTTTGTTAGGCATATTCAAGGTAAAGAGCAGAAATTCTATATCCCAGATAAATGTTCTTAAAATATTTATTCTCTTTTTCAGAACAGTAGCACATGTACGGCAAAATACACTTGGGTCTGAAGACAGTTATAGAACAGTACACAGTATATTGAACGTTACACAGTATTTTAATGTCCCATTTTACTGGCTTGTTGGATATATTGTAATAGGCTTCTTCTACACTAACACCCTGTAAGATCAAAAAAGAAATAAATGTACTTGTGGTGCTTAAAGAAAAATAATTGTTACCTTTTTCCAGACTATTTTTCAGGTTTGTAGCCTATGCACCGCAATAATATTTAAGCATTATTATAAATTGTCTCTGAATTATTTAAATAAATTATTTAAATAAATGCAAGGCAAATTTTATTGATGTTTCTCTAAAACACTTTTTTTTTTCCCTTTATAGCTTACTGGCAGATATAAGAAATTTTGCAAAAAACTGGGAACAGTGGGTTGTTTCCTCTTTGGAAAACCTACCAGAAAACCTGACAGATAAGAAACTGCCTATTGCGCGAAGATTTGTTTCCTCCCTGAAACGACAGACATCATTCCTACACCTAGCACAGGTAAAAAAAATAAGCCTATATATATATATATAAAGTCAGTTATATTTCATGCAGCTTTCAGGCTAGGAGATACAATGCGTTATTTTTTCAAGGTTCGACTTCAGCTATGGAACACTTAACATCTTGTAGTATTAACCACACAAGAAGGAAATGATGATAAATAGATCTGACCAAAACTTCAAACTTTTTTAGTGGAAAAGAGAGAAAAGACCATGGTTATAATGAAATACTTTCATGGGAACATTAGGCGATCAAATGATGAAGCGTAATATATGTGTATTTGTTTTAGTTCCAAATTGGAAAATAGCAAGCATCCTTCTTGCCTAGCAAAGGTTTGCTGTCTTTTCCATGGTGTCCTTTAGTGAGCTTATTTGGTTTTGAGTTCTGTTAGTGACAGGTAGCCAAGGGCTCCAAGGCTGTCTTGGCTAGGATACAGGGATCTGCAATTAGAAGGCACCTCCATGTGATGGTTTGGTAGATTATACAAAAGGATACAATGTCTTTTGGGAACTTAAGTGCTAACAGCTTGGCCTTTGAGGTGTTAATCCTCATGAATAACTGTAGATGCACCATATATTCATCTTAACTTAGTTTTCTCTTTCATGAATATTAAGACAGAAGTAGCACATATGTGACATCAGGAAGATAATCTGATAGAAAGATGCATTAGGAAAGCATTAGAAGTCTAGTGGAAGGGAAACATTTTCTCAACTGATCTATGAAAACCCCAGCCATGATTAAACAGAATATGTTTAAATTTTGAGCACAGTAACAAACACAGTAGTCATAGCAGCCTTCCAGTATGTGAAGGGGGGCTATAGGGAGACTGCAGAGGGACTATTCATTAGGGACTGTAGTGATGGGACAAGGGGTAAAACTTAAACAGGAGAAGTTTAGATTGGATATAAGGAGGAAGTTCTTTACTGTTAGGGTGGTGAGGCACTGGAGTGGGTTGCCCAGGGAAGCTTTGACTGGTCTATCCCTGGTGGTGTTCAAGGCCAGGTTGGACAGAGCCTTGGGTGAGATGGTTTAGTGTGAGGTGTCCCTGCCCATGGCAGGGGGTTGGAACTAGATGATCTTAAGGTCCTTTCTAACCCTAGCTATTCTATGATTCTGTGATTCTTCTCTGAGGGGTTATTCCCTCCCTGAGGTGATCCCCAGCTGTGGGTGTGTGCTGGTTTTTGGCTTGAATAGAGTTAATGGTTTGGATTTGTGTTGGAAAGAGTGCGGATAATTGAGAGATGTTTTCATTACTGCTGAGCAGTGTTTCCAGAGAGCAAGGGCCGTTTCTGCTTCTCATCCCACCATAGAGTAGGTGGTGGGTGGGCAAGAATGTGGGAAGGGAAACAGCGAGGACAGCTGACCCGAAGTGACTAAAGGAATATAGTCCATACCATATGGCATCATGCTCATCAATAAGAACTGAGGGAAGGGTGGCAGAGGGGACACTGCCCAGGGACTTGGTTGGTGATGAGCAACTGTTTTCATTTGCATCACTCGTCTTTCTTGGTTTGTATTTTCTGTTATTTTTTTCCCTTTTCCTTACTATTATTACTATTATTGGTATTGTTACTGTTATTGTCATTTTTTTTTTTTTTTTAGATTGTTAAACTGTTTTTATCTCAACCCATGAGTTTTCTTATTTTACATTTCCAATTCTCCCCCCATCCCGCGGAGGGATGTGAAATGAATGAGTGGCTGTGTGATGCTCAGTTGCAGGCTGCGGTTAAACCATGACAGAGTCACAACATTTTACATTTACTTCTCTTCCAGATTGCTCGGCCAGCCCTTTTTGATCAGCATGTGGTCAACTCCATGGTGTCAGACATTGAAAAAGTTGATTTGAATAGTATTGCATCTCAGGCACTCCTTGCAGTCTCAGGGAGCACAGACTCTGATGGGGAGGTCTACAGTGAATGTAAGTTCATGGTGATATGTATGTATCATTAAAAGTAATTTGCTTTTTCATTCCATACCATGCTAGCCTACTTGGACTGAGAAAAGGCACACAGATGCCCTACATCCTCTAGTCTAGCTCTGTGTTAACTTCAGTATCTCAAGAAAACCAGTTAGTTGCCCTAGGATGTCCTACAAGAACAGAAGCTTGGCTGAGAAGTCACAAACAGTTGCTAAAGAAATCATTCACATGTCAGTTGCTAAGTGTAATCAAATCTCTTCAGTTTTGTCCTAATGATATGAGCATATTAGCACAGATCAATTTTTGAAATATGTCTCAAAAATTCCACATCATTATGGCTTAATTTAATGAACATTTGAGCTACTTTACATTTCTTTTTATGAACAGATTTTTTTTTGCTGCATGTTGTTCTTTAACAAAATACATAATTTTCTATGAAGTATAACAGCTATTTTCATACACAGAATTAGAGTGGAGAGTGTTAACTTTCATATTACATACCTGTTGTTAAAAAGAAATACCCTTTTTCTCTATTAAAAAGGTAACTTTTGTCATAGGAATCATGTTGATCAGAGTTTGGAGAGCTGAAAGGAATAGCAGTGTGTTGTCCTGTAAATATTATTACTTGATCATGAAAGTTTGTTGTCTTTAATAGTTCAGAAACCTATTCATATTTTCATTTGAGTTGCCCATTTCCTACATTTGGTGTAATTGTTTTCTATTTTGTTCCCTGTGCACTTCCACACTGGTTTAAAAAAAAAAAAAAAAAAAAAGTAGAGACCTAACTGGTTGTTCAGGCACTTTTTTTGAAAATGGGAGTTTATGGAGTTAGATTTACATTATATTGTGAGAAACTTGTAAAATATAAGGTAAACCTAAAAAAGTGTACAAATCTGCCAAGTCACAGATAAAGCTTTACAACTAGACTTAATAATAAAAATGTTTTCAAGGCTGAATCTTAAAAGGAATTGAAATTAACATTTTTTTTTCTTTTATTGTGAAACTTCATTGTCTTACAACTTGTATCACTGTAATGCTTAAGTAGTTTAAATATGTATGTGTGATGAATGTGTATCTGCTTGCTTTGCTGGGGAATTGCTTATTTCTTTACTGCTCTAATTCTTTGCTTTTCCTTTCCATGCTACAGTATTGTCATATTGCTGGTGAGTGGCTTTTTCTCACATTCAGAATGGCATGAAATGATATGTTCTCCTTTTTACATGGTAGATGACTCTGTTACAGTGTTCCAAGAACTGAAGGACCTTCTAAAGAAGAATGCCACTGTGGAATCATTTGTTGAATGGTTGGATACTGTGGTTGAGCAAAGGGTTATCAAGGTACCTTTCAAATGTTCTGTCTGACTCAAGACCAAATCCTACTGCCCTTACTTCTTACACAGTCAGACAGTCCGCTTACTTACACAGTCCCTTTACATTTAGGTAGTCCTATTGGTTACCTTTGTGGAATTCTTATCTCTGCTCCCATCTCCTTATTGTAACAGGGAAGTTCTTCATTTGGTGAGAAAGGTTCCAGTGCCATTAGTTCCAATTAATCATATTGAGTGCTGTTAAGTGGTCTTATGTGTGCAACAAACTTAAGAAGTATCTTAACATGAAAGTATCAGTGTACATGAAAGAAACCCATCCACCTTATACGTGTATGCAGAAACACAGGTATATTGCTCAGCGAATGAGCAGAAGCTGTTCCTTCGAGAAACAATTCTTTATTTCCAGGTTCAGGCCAGATTGGATGGGGCTTTGAGCAACCTAGTCTAGTAGAAGGTGTCCTTGCCTGTGGCAGGGGGGTTGGAACTAGATGATCTTTTAAGTCCTTCTAACCCAAACCATTCTACCATTCTATGGTTTCATGGTATTTGAATGGTGTAAGTTAATGTAGCAGATGGATTCAGAAGTAGCTAACCTGTAGAAGGATTTCTACAGACCAGGGTAAATGATGCAGTTTTGTAGCTTTGTTATGGTTCTTAACACGGTAATTGATGGTTTTGATGGGATTGTTTTTTTTCCTCCTGATTTACAAGATGCTTTATAATCACAAGTATTTTATATGCATGTAGTTACATATGAATGATTATACTATGGCTGAGAACAAAATAATTGAGTTCTATGTTATAGCTCAAGTAAGAGATATTTACCAATACATAACTCTAATTAATGTGAACTAGCAGAATAAATTGTTACCCATTGCTTGCTAGAGCTGAACACTGTTCTTCTCATCAGGTCTTGTTCTATCTGGAAATGGAATATTTTGTCTGCCATTTAAGGGAGCACTTCATATGAATGGATGCAGGATGAGGAGGCAGTGCAGTTAGCTTTGACCGACTTGCAGGACAGTGACTCTGCCACTTACAAAACAATCATTTTTCCTTTCTTCACCTGTTTTCCCAAATTTCAATGGAGACAGTGATAATTTCTTTCCTTTAAAGCTCTTTGAGTTTCCTGATATTTGCTGTCATAAGTGATCAGGACAGTGGGGAGCTTCGAATGATTCAGGGTAGCAGAGCCAAAGCAAGTCCTCAAAACTCCCACTGAAGCTAAGCAATCACAACTTATCCAAACAACTGAATGATTATGGTCTAAAATTCATTCCACAATTTCAGAAGACAATTTCTGATAAAGAAGCCAGGCAGAAAGGGTGACACTCTCTCTCATTCAGCATTCTACTATGTGATATGTTATTATTAAAGTTAACAGGTATGGTTCCTAGCATTGTTTTCCTGTAGTTAAGGGTAAGAAATACCAGTGATTCCTGGTAGGAGGCTAGGTCAAATAAGCAGAAGCTAATAATTTACAGAACATGTAATCCTTCCGTTGCTGTCTGCCTTCTGTTCATGCCAAATTGCAGTTACTGTCAAATTCACACAACAGCTTCTTTCTGCTTGCTGTTTGAGAAAGCAACAGGGCTTTTACCACATGAAAAAATCACTGCCAGAGCAAAGTGACAGCATGAAATGAGCAGCATTAAAAGTGTCAGTATTATGTTAGTAAACATACCATTTTGTAAGAGAGTCTGGCCAGTGTTAGACTACATTCAAGTACAAAGACTTATCTCCCTGTTTATATGAAATAACATAGTGGCAGAGGGTAGGGTTTTTAAAATTTATTTCTGCCCTGTACACCTGTATATTTACAGAACATTTTGGCATCTTTAATACTAGAATATGAGGCAATTTATATGCCTTCAGGGCACAGCAGAGCCCAAGCAGTAAGCTGTTTGCATCATCTGACACTGTCAGACCTCTGCTCTGGTTGAACTGAAATAAATGAATGATGCTCTTTATCACTTTAGGACACATATTATGAAGATAGTTTGAACGAGGCAGCTTGATCCAACCCTATCACATCAACTCAAGTCAAAGACTCCTTGAACTCTCACGAACATTCAATTCTTGTGTGTGCAGAAAACAAGTTGGCATATTTACCAGTATCTTACTACTCTCTTTCAGGCAAGCAAGCAAAATGGGAGGTCATTAAAGAAGAGAGCTCAAGACTTCCTTCTCAAATGGAGTTTTTTTGGTGCTCGAGTGATGCATAATCTAACTCTAAACAACGCATCAAGTTTTGGTACCTAGGCTTTGTAAAAACTCTCATGTTTTGTACATATGTGCTAACACTTACCAGCTTTCCACCATTTCCTGAGCAGAGGAACATGTCCCAGTCTAAAGATTCTTTGTTTAAAGCCACAAATACTGTATAACGTGCTTTTCAAACTAGCCTTTCATTGTAAATGCTAGTAATATTTTGTTGGTGAGCAGTGTCACGTTCATTTTTGAAAGGTATCTTTTTTTGCATTTGAAAAGCTGTGTTTGTTTTGACATGGCAATGGAAATATAGCTGCATACCTCAGTGTAGGCGACAGAAGATTTAAATCATTAGTTTTACATGTGGATCAGTTGCCAAAAAAAAAAAATAATTAAAATACTGCTGTGCAGAAGTTCTTGTGCATATTACGTTTTAACACAAGCAAAATAAATTTGGCAGATCACCACTGATTTAATTCTGGGATCAGTAGACAGTCAATTAAACAGTTTGTGGTTTTTAAAACGTAAGTTTCACATGTCCATCTTTGGAAGTGTTTACATTTTTGGAGATTTTCAGAAAGAACCTTTTATAAAATAGAAGATGGTAGAGCAAGTGAAACTCGCTGTGAATCTAGTACATGATTTCCTAAGTTTGGCTGCAGGTAAATTGCAATTTAAAATTTCAGAGTGCATTTTAAATGGCTGTAGGGAGACACACATTTTTAATGTGAATCCTTGAAATAAGGTCAAAGACTTCACCAGTTATTGTCTGGTTATTTAGCACAAGGCAAACAGAAGCAGAGCAGAGGCATTCTAGCAGACTTTGGCCTTATCTAGCTCCACTGTGTGCCCTCTTCAAGTATAAAGCATGTCTCACTTTCATCAGTATTTTTCTTTGATGTAATTAGTGGTCAAATAGCCTACAGGACAGTAAACAATTGAGCTAGGTGGGCCAGTGCAAAGAGAGATTAGAGCTAGAACTTAGGCACTATACCATGTTGGTCTTGCCAGGTCATTTAAAGTCCACAATTATTTGTTTGTTTCACTCACTTCTTGTAGAGTGGTGAGAGATGGTCACAAAGATAACTTGGCTACTCTCTCTCCTTCTCCTCCCAAAGGTTCTTTTCATTTGATCCGCATGCTACTAGATGAGTACATCCTGCTCGCCATGGAAACACAGTTCAACAATGACAAAGAACAAGAACTCCAAAATCTACTGGACAAATACATGAAGAATTTAGGTAACTAGAGCTTGGTTCTTTTAAATGTACTCCTTTATTTTTAGAAATTGGCTTATTTGTTTAAACAGAAACAAGCTTACTGTCTTCTCCTGAAGGTGTAGCTATATTCAACATTGTCAAATTCACTTGAAAAGCTTGTGACCCCTCAGCAATTCATTCCCACCTTCCTAACCATAGTTCACTTAATAACATTTTGTGGGAATGTGAATACACTGGATCTGTGGGTACAACAAACACTTGTAGGTACATCTGAAGGGCCACAAACTGAAGTATGAAAAGAGGTATAACTAGCAGAAAAGGCAGAAATTCCTAATCCAGTTTTTCTGCCAAAGCTTCAATATGTAATTGGGCCTGGAACGAGGAACATATTAAATGTTGCTAAAATGTAACTGTTCCTGCAAGGTTGGAACACAAATTTGGAGCCCTGTTTAGCATCTGGCTGAAGTATTACAGTGTGGAAGAGAAACAAAATGAATTTAAAAACCTTAACACTTTCCATCTACCAGGCTTCTTCAAGGTTAGTCAGTTTGAAGTCATTCTCCAGGCGTTTTGCTATAAAAATGAAGTTTAATTTGGATCAAATTTAAGTCCAACTTAATCCCCAAAAATTCAGTGAAACTTGACTGTATAAAAATAGCTCTGCTGAAATATTTTTTATTAACATTAGCACCAGCAATCATTCTTTAACTTTTTGGTTGTTGTTACTCTAAATCTGCCCTTTGCTGCAAGAAACTTGCATAGGATTTGTCTGACAGTCGATGTTTTTAATTCATCATTCAGGAAAAAACTTGTTCTGTGTAGCAGTTGCCTTATGCTTGGATATTTAGGTGAAGTCCTTGAAACCATAAAGTTCTGGTTTCCACTGAAGAATAGCAAAACTTCCACTGACTTTTTCAATAATCTGCACAAAACTGTACAACTACTGAGTAAAACAAATGCTTTTCTCTAGATATCAGTATGAAAACAGAGTTCAAGCATTCTAAAATTCTTATTGTTAATTCTTTAGGATGAAGTGTTGTGAGCTTGGTTCACTCTTGGTGAATTTACTTGACTTCATTGCTGACTCCTATTACAAGGGAATCAGTCTGATTTGTACCTTCACTATGATGGCTCCAGTAAGAAGCTGATACTCTGTGATGTCGATCTGTGGTCAGGGAATATGATACAAACAATTCCACTGGGAAGGTTAAGACTAGGTCAATATTTGTATTCATTGGCTACATGCAAAACATGGAGGTGTGACTATGTTTTAAAATAAGCAAAATATGAACAAATCAGGCAGCTCATATGTTGTCTATATACTCGTGGTGAATTTATGTGCAATGAGCATATATAACAGCCACCAAGAGTTTTCACTTACTCTTCCAGATGCAAGCAAAGCCACCTTTACTGCATCACCCAGCTCTTGCTTCCTAGCAAATCGTAACAAAGCTGCTCCTCTGCCCAGTGACACTTCAGTCAAAAATGAGTGTCTAGCAGAGCAAACCTACGTGTCCTTGTCGGCTAGTCAGCCAAGCAGTGTAGCTTCTGGTCTGAACCCTTTTGCCGCAGGAGACAGTGGGAATATGCATCTGGCAGGTATGTAACAGTTCTTGTAGTTTGTCCTTCTCTTGCTTGTTAGGCTTTCAGTCCACAGTAACATGTTGCTGTAATGACCATATGCATTTATAATGACCTCTAGTAAATAATGTTTGATGAACTCACCTTCTGTGTTGATTTACAGAAGATGGCAATTGTAGAGCCTTGCCAGTAATAGGTCCTCTTGGAACAGTGGTAAAACTATTCTATACTTCTTGGCTGGTTCTTGTGAAGGCAGAATGAACAGTAACACCTGGAGCACATGTGACTTGTATTTCATACATACATACAATACAATCACTTAGGTTGAAAAAGACCTTTAAGATCATCAAGTCTAACTGTTAAACTAGGACTGCCAAGTCCACTCCTAAACCATGTCCCTAAGCACATCTACACATCTTTTAAATACCTCCAGGTTTAGTGACTCCACCAATTGCTGGACATTGTCATTGAATGTGACAGCCTCTAAACCAGAGAATGAAAGTGGGAAGCTTCGTACCCTGAAGCCATGGATTAAAAAGCATTGGTTGTATAGGTGGGGGTCACTAGAGGGACAGATCTGCTCTATTCAGCAGTACTGCAGTATGAATTCTGATTGCAGCTAATGCTTATTTATTCCAGGTCAGATGGAACTGTCTCAAAGCACTGGTCACCTGATGACTCCACCTATTTCACCAGCCATAGTCAGCCGAGGAAGCGTTATCAACCAGGGGCCGATGGCTGTGAGACCTCCAAGTGTAGATCCAGTGTTATCTACACATTCACAATGCTCTTCTTATTCAGAACCCCTTTACCAGACACTGTCACAAACTAATCAGAATTACTATGGAAACAATTCCAATTACCAGATGATGTTCAGAACTCAGGCCCATTCCACTCCGGGAGTTTACCACCACAGAGCAGAGCACAGCCGCTTCAGTGCCTTGAGTGAACAGCAGTTCTCCAGAGACTACTTCAGCAACAGTTGTGCTGTGTCTCCATACAATGCCAGATCCCCTTCTAGCTATGGTCCCTCATCCATGTCTCAGGACGCACACAATACGCAGTTTCTGAACACTGGGAGTTTCAACTTCTTGAGCAACTCCATGTCTACATGCCCAGCACCAGCATATCCTGCTAATGCTTCCAATGGTATTAATAGATATTTTCTTTTTCCCTTCTGTTTCTCTTCCTTGCTGGAGTAAACCACCTTTTATCTGCTTTTTTCTATAGAAGATGTTTTTCAGCTGTTATTTATACCTTCCTGTTTTGCACTTCTCTGATGACACACAGAGATTGTAAAGTAGCTTAACAAGCAACTTAAGAATGTATTTTCCTCTGGTGCATTCATGGTAGACCTCAAATGCATCTGCTGTGCCTATGCTAATCTTACTTTGGAACCACTGCCATGTCTTGCACAAAGGAAGCAAAACCAGGCTGACCTTGTGATTTAACAATCTCTTGAAAAGCCCCCCAAACATCTACTATGAAACAGAGAAGGAATAAGATAACTTACCTCTGTGATCAGCATAATGGACCATTCTAGTCACAAGGTCAGGGTGGTGAGACAAAGTACAAATATGTGCATTAGAATTAGTTTGAGACATCATCCCTAATATTTCTCTTGTTTCAAGCATAAAGTTATTGCACCAATCTGCTTTAGAGATATGGTCAACAAAGCTATCCCCCTCTTCCGGAAGAAAAAGACAGTGCAATTATTGAATTTGTATGGATTTGTATATTTTTTTTGCAGATTTTTGTTCCACATGTACTTTCCTTGACGGTGCACTTCAGAAGGGAGCACAGAACTGTAGATAGGAGTCTCCATGGTGTCTCTTACGGCCACTGGCTGTAGGCTACTGTTTGATTCTTGATCTTAGACTGGAAGGGCAATTCTGTACTGAAGGCATGACTGAACTCTTAGGATCTTTTATACTCCCATGTTACCACCCCTCTTTTGGGTCAATCACTGCATACGTTTCTAATGTTACTAGGATGTATGAGTACATAAATAATCTTACTCTCAAGGGACGAAGCCGGTAACAATTAACTTTTGTCCCAGGTTGTCACAGGCTCCTTTTGGGTCAATCACTGCATACATTTCTAATGTTACTAGGATGTATGAGTACATAAATAATCTTACTCTCAAGGGACTCAGCCGGTAACAATTAACTTTTGTCCCAGGTTGTCACAGGCTCCTACCCTACCCTTTCTCCTCAGCTGTATTTTCACTCCGCTTTTTTTTCCAATCTCCTATCAATAGGGTATTATGGAAACAATATAAATTATCCAGAATCTCACAGACTTGGAACAATGGTGGATCAACATGTTTCTGTAATCAGCAGTGTAAGCAGCATTCGATCGTTGCCATCATACAGTGATATACATGATCCACTGAATATCTTGGATGACAGTGAAAGAAAACAAGCAGGCTCATACTACACAGAGTCCTCACCTTCAGTCACCTGTCGGACTCCTATGTGTAAGTATAGCCAATGACTGAGGAAGAGCTATGAACTTTTTAGCATCTGAACAAGTGATGAGTATTAAACTGTAGCTCATATATATAGCATATAGGATGCAATACTGAGATAAAATGGCTCAGTACCAAGGGCATCATAAGATGTGTTTTCCTTAATATTGCAGGACTGTGGGTTTAATAACTCTTCACTTCCATAAGGAGGACTATGACACGTTGTCTATGAGGACTGGAATGACTGGCCTGGGTCTCAGTTGCAGAAAAATCCATATTAGAAAACACTTACTATCTATTAAGTGAGCTAATAATGGACTGAATTCTTCTAAGGGCTCTTAAGGATACTCACTGTCACACAGATCAAATGAACCCTGGGTCAGAGATGTCTAGACATATGCTGCTTATGGCATAGTCCCTTCCTGTCCTGTGCTTCCATAACTGTGTGTCTTAGGCAAAGCTCTCACTGACAGTGAATTTTAGGTGAAATTACCTAACCCCAAAGGGTTTGTTTTGGTATGTGCATTAAATAAAGGGCATCTGAGTTTTGTCTCACATTCCAAAAAAGGGTTACATGGAAGATATAAACTAAGGCACTGTTTGTTTTGTTGTTGATTACCTCTTCCTACTACTTACCTGTTAGCCTCGCACAAAAGATCAGACATTACTTACCTCATTAAGGCTCTGCAAGAATTCAGTGCCACTGAAGAAAATTTATTGAAGTATAGGTAAATTGAGTGTAGTACAGAAGTGTTGACATTTCCACCCTTCAGATAGTGTGCCTGGTAGATAAGGTCTCCATCAGATCAAATTGGATTGTTTTTTTTTGTTAAATCCAGGAGATAGAAAACTTGCAATTAAGGTAACCTTTTTTTTCCCCACAGCTTCAAACATGCAAACCACATCTTCCCAGTGCATGTATGGAACACTTGGTCAGTTCCCTTCTCAGGAAAATCTGGAGCCCCATGGCCCACCAAGCAGAGATACGGTGTCATCTTTACCACCAATCAACACTGTATTCATGGGAGCAGCTGCTGGAGGAACTTAACTGGGAGAGTCATGTCAGTGCCTTTAAGCTTACATTCCAAATCCAGATATTAAGGCTATGATACAATCCCCTCCAAGTTGACGGAATAGAAAAGTATTACATATAGGTGTTAAAGGAGGGATATTAGCAGTCCTTCACAGAGAAAAAATTGCTATATTCAAATTGGGTCCTGCTTGTGAATCACTCAGGATTGTTTTCACCATTACAATTTTTCAGTCAAAAATTCTGGGTGAGCAGAAAGAGCCAGTGATTCTTGCAAGCACAGACTTAAGTTGTAAAGAAATGATTACATCTATTCCTAATTTATTAAAAATGCTATTTTAGTCTTTCACTTACATCTTTTTGTATAAAAATGTGTATTTAATGCCTGTGTTGCTCATTATTTATTAGGACCACAGAGTAACTGTTTACTTTCTCTTATTTGACAGATTGTCAAATGTATGTATCCTACCTCCTATGGAAATGTTTACAAGGTCAATTTTTACTGTTTTAAATGAAACTAAGCCAAATTCTTACTTTTTTACTGCTGTGCTCTGGAAAGTCAATTTCAAATATTTAGTGCCTACTTGTGTAAGTGAAAGTCCTCAGGAAATAAATAAAAGATATTGAGCTTTGTTTTCTGTTGTGGTTTTTTTCTTTCTTTCTTATAAAATAAACCACATTTTCTTAAAAAACTCTACAAAGCATTAAAATATAAGCGATCTAATTGCAGTAGCCTGCCACTATAGCCGGATAACTGAAACAAACAAAACAATCATAGAATCATAGAATCACAGAATCGTAGAATCATAGAATAGTTAGGGTTGGAAAGGACCTTAAGATCATCAAGTTCCAACCCCCCTGCCATGGGCAGGGACACCTCACACTAAACCATGTCACCCAAGGCCATCCAACCCAGCCTTGGACACCACCAGGGATGGGGCATTCACAATCTCCCTGGGCAACCCATTCCAGTGCCTCACCACCCTCACAGTAAAGAACTTCCTCCTTATATCCAATCTAAACTTCCCCTGTTTCAGTTTTAACCCACTACCCCTTGTCCTGTCACTACAGTCCCCGAAGAAGAGCCCCTCCCCAGCATCCCTATAGGCCCCCTTCAGATACTGGAAGGCTGCTATGAGGTCTCCAAGCAGCCTTCTCTTCTCCAGGCTGAACAGCCCCAACTTCCTCAGCCTGCCACAAAATGTCACAGGATTTCAAAATTACTTGTGCTATGCACCCAGAATTTCTGCTGGTGTAAATCCACAAAAAAACATCCATCAGCTTTCATGGGTTTAGGGCAACTGTATACTGAGACCAGAAATAGCAATGATTAAAAAATACTGCAACCCTCCCAACTGGCTATTTTAATAGAAAAATATTTTACAAGTGCCATGATATTCTATATACAAACATGCATTTCTGTATACTTCTGGAGAAGTTAGGTGAAGAATATTCACTACTGATACTGAAGAGGACGAAGAACACACTTACAAAGCAAGCTTCTTGCTACCCATTCATGAAGTAACAGGTGCTATTTTATAATCATACTGTCTCAATATCAGATTCAGATTTGCATTTAAATCCAGTCTTCTGAGGTTAGTTGATATCTGTATTCCATTCAGCCTACTGAATATATCCTGAATATTGTGGACTTTGATAGTAGCGTATCATGGTAAGTTTCGTACTCCTAATCCTGTATAACTTTAGTTTCTATCATGAAAAATCTGACTGCATCACAAGGAGCACTGATTGTGCTAGCTTATTAATAATTCCTGATATGAAAAACTTTTATGCAGAATGAGACACCATACTTCAGCAACTGACATGTAGAAGACTTGAGCTCTATGCTTCCTAATTCAGGGTGAAGCCTTCTGCTGTGACCAAAAATGCCATAATGATGCAAAAAAAGCTTTGGTTTCAATACAAATTTCCAATGACATGGAGTGGTAATACAGGCTGTTCAAATAAATATATATTGTGCAAGGCTTTACAGCAAGTGAAATAAGTACTGCAAAAGAGTTATTTCATCATGATTATTCAGAGCAGGATATATTTGCCCCTAAAATTAGTCCTATAAAAGTCAGGCTCTCTGTGTAACTGAGTGACGTCTATAGTCAATGAAGAGATAGATCTTTCCCATTCCAAGTGATTTAAGATGGGGAAGGAGAGTGTGAAGGTAAGGGATGTGTCATTATGGGAAGGGATATGTGACTACCCAGAAGTACTTGGCTTCTTCTGCTGACAAATGGCCCAGCATAAGTAATTAAGATGGAAACTTTCACATCATTGTTGAATTTATGTGAGAGCAATGTGTAGAATTTAGAGGAAGCAGGCAGCCACTAGCAGACAGGGTCCTAGTCACTCAGGCCCTACATAAAAAGCACAGTTTGTGGTACATAGTGACTCATATGTGATTTATATGTGTCATTTCCAGTCATTTTCCATTTTTTCATGTGAACCATTTTGCATTGTAGGGTGGGTTTTTTGATGTAAATTACTTTATCTACACTTTATCTGAGATAAGAAACAATATTAAATCATTAGATGTGCAGATTCTTGTGATGGCTCATAACACAGAGTATCATGAAGTACCACACTGTTGTTGATTGCAGTTCATTATAGAATCAATCAATCCTCAGCAAAGAGCAGTAAAAAAATATTCAAATATACAAATAGCCGGCTAAGAGAAATCTCTCATAGCGTTGCAGAACAAAACAAACCCATACTAATTGTAACTAGCAAAAACAAATCAGAAATTCCCAGTTTATAACCCATTAGTTCAGTCAAATATGTGGTTTGATTAATTCAGGAGGCTTTGTCTGTGGGAAATGAAATAATTCATAGCTTTCATGGATTTCCCATGGGAAAATTTTTACCTTTGGTAGTATAGCAGCCTTACAGTAAATAATACAAGGAATCAATGAAGTCGCCACTTAATGGTTTTGTATTACTCAGTTCAGGTGGATTTTTGTGGATAGGTTAATAAATTGGTTTTAATATATACATGCCAGAAAATCCGTGACAAAAAATTGTACAAAGTGAGTACAATTAGTGTCAATATTGCATAAAGAAAAAAAAAACACAACTTTTTTTTTTTTTTTCCTGAGCAGGAAAGATGAAAAATAAAATCCTTTTCATCTGTTTGCCAATATCAGTGAATTTGAACTGGTGTTAGAAAAGGCAAAAGAAATGGATGAACAGGTCAAATCTGCTTCCTCTTCTAAGTACAACGGATTCTTATACAAATAAAAGGATGGCCAAGGAGAACCTCTATCCTCTCCTGGATACTAGGGGAATCCTAGTGACTGAGGATAAGGAAAAGGCTGAGAGGTACTTACTGCTGCCTTTGCCTCAGTCTTTCATAGACACGCGGGTGGCCCTAAGAATACTCGGTTTCCTGAGCTGGATGGCAGAGATGGGGACCTGATTGAATTCTCCATAATTCAGGCTGAAATGGTTAGTCACCTCCTGTTCCACTTAGCTGTACACAGGAGTACCGAAGGAGCTGTCAGAGGAGCTTTCTAAGCCACTCTGCATCATCTGTCAGCGGTCCTGGTCTAGTGGGCAGGTCTCTGAGGAATGGAGGTTGGCCATTGTGACACCTCTATAAAGGGCAGGAAGGAGGATGCCAGAAACTACAGATCTCTCAGCCTGATCTCGTTGTCAAGGAAAGTCATGGAGCAGATGATTCTAAGTGAGATCATAAAGCACATGTGGGAAAACAGGCCTAGTGAGCATGGGTTCATGAAGGGCAGGTCCTGCTGACCAACCTGATCTCCATCTATGATAAGGTAACCTGCCTGGTTGATGAGGGAAAGGCTGTAGACATTGTTGATTTGGATTTAATTAAAGTAAAGCATTTGACACTGTCTCACACAGAGACATTGGCTGCTTATGACCTGGATAGGTGTATTCTTTGATGGGTTGGAAACTGGCTGGCTGACCGAGCCCAAAGAGTGGTGGTAAATGGCATCACATCTAGTTGGCGACCAGCCACTAGTGTTGTCCCTCAGGGCTCAGTGTTAGGGCCAGTGTTGTTTAACATCTTCATTGATGATCTGGATGGGGGGATTGAGTGCACCCTTGGTAAATTTGCAGATGACACCAAGCTGGGTGGGAGTGTTGGTCTGCTGAAGGACAGGAAGGCTCTGCAGAGGGATCTGCACAGGCTGGACCAATGGGCTGTGGGCAGTGGTAAGAGGTTCAACAAGGCTCACTGCTGGGTCCTGTGTTTGGGCCACAACAACCCCATGCAATGCTCCAGGCTTGGGGAAGAGTGGCTGGAAAGCTGCTCGGCAGGAAAGAACCTGGAGGTGCTGATTTATGACAGCTGAACATGACCCAGCTAGTGCCCAGGTTGCCAACAAGGCCAACAGCATCCTGGCCTGTATCAGAAATAGTGTGGCCAGCAGGGCCAGGGCAGTGATCATGCCCCTGTACTGGGCACTGGTGAGGCTGCACCTTGAATCCTGTGTTCAGCTCTGGGCCCTTCACTACAGAAGAGATATTGAGGTGCTGGAGTGGGTCCAGAAAAGGGCAACAAAGCTGGAGAAGGGTCTGGAGAATCAGTCTGATGAAGAATGGCTGAGGGAACTGGGGTTGTTTAATCTGGAGGACAGAAAGCTCAGGGGAGACTTGATCGCTCTCAGCAACTACCTGAAAGGAGGTTGTACTGAGGTGGGGGTCAGTCTCTTCAAGTAACAAGTGATAGGACAAACGATAACAGCCTCAAGATGTGCCAAGGGAGGTTTAGATTGGATATTAGTAAAAATTTCTCCACCGAGAGGATGATCAAGCATTGGAACAGGCTGCCCAGGGCAGTGATGGAATCACCCTCCCTGGAAATGTTCAAAAACTGTGTAGATGAGGCCCTCAGTTATATGGTTTAGTGGTGGTCTTGGCAGTTCTGGGATAACGCTTGGACTTGATGATCTTAAAGGTCTTTTCCAACCTAGCTGATTCTATGATTCTGTAATGCTAAATTATATCAACCAGAACAAAGCAATATCAGAGAACTGATTGCCTAGCATGCCTAGTAGTGTACAATTTGTGCTAGAAGAGAAGCACAGCTCTTCATCTCTGACCATTAGGACTATGGAAATTTTGCTCCAGACTCAAATTATCAAAAGAAAGTTTGTCTTTACCTCTACATGTGTAGTGAAAACACAGTGAAATTATTCTTAAAAATTAAGCCTGTGTATCATACTGTCATCCGATATGCCACATGCATATTACAGGTCAGATCAGCATCCTGCCAGCTATCTCCATCTAGTATGTGAGTAATCAGTGGTTACAGAGAGGAAGGGAGCCTGCAGTGAAGTGAGTAGAGGTGAGCCATTTAGCAGAACTTCATACTTAAAGCAGACTATTAGAATATTACAGATATGCTGGAATAGGAACAGATTATTTATATGATTCAGCACAGTGCTGTTTCCCTCAGTGTGGGATGAGAACTAAGTGGACTTTAGGCTTATGTAGTAAGCAGTCCAGAGAAGAAACAATGACAAAAAAACCTTACTGCTCTTACAGCACTTGAAGCAAAACTGTGGAGATTTTATTACTCTTGGAAAAGCTGGTATTTGATGCTAAAGAAGCTAAGTCTGTTAGGAACAGAACCAAACATCAGGCAGAGAAATGCAAGAATCTGCAGAGAAATACAAGGATCTGTAGAGGCAAGAGAGCAAGAGTACAAGTATTAATGCCTAATCTCTGGACACATATGTACTGCTAGACGCCAGGAGTCCCACAGCAGCCAACACTACTGTACTAAAATATAAGAGGCCACCAAGCCAAGCTTAAAATTGCTGAGGCTGCCTGCTAGTGATTAGATTTAGGTAATGCAAGAAGCCTTACCTGGTTTTGATGACTGGGAAGAGATAGATTAGAGTTAGTTTTATATCTAATATGCCCCAGGTTGTAACAGCCTTTTGTATGAACAGCTTTGGGCTACAGTTTAATTGGAATCAGTAATGCAGCTTTAGGGATTGGACTAAATTTGATATTAGTCTTGGGGATGGAGTCTGGCCAAGGGTGGGCTGGTTAGTATGGACCTTATGACTGTTACAAATAAGGGCCTGTAAATCTATACTAAACCATTTGTCTGAAACAGGTCACAGGTCTAATTTTTATGAGAAGTCTGTTTGTAGGATTTGGGAACAACTAGAACTGAGTTTATAGGCTTAGATTCAGGCTACAATGTTGAATGAATCTGCATAATGCCTGAGCTTGTCTTACTGGCTCTTGCCAGTAGGGCCTGCATGGCATGTTTAATTTAACATAGTTAATTCAGGAAAGTTTGCTGCTTTCTTCTTAGTGATGAACTCAGGATGGAGCTTAAATCTGAGTTAGCTTTGGCATTAGGATTAACTTCAGGGGTTGTGTCAACATGAAGCTGAGACCATGAATCAATATTGGGTTTAGAAGTGGCCACTGAGCTTGGCTTAATCCTACTGCTCAGACGGACTCATGACCTATGCTTAGTTCTACATAAAACAGACAGCAGGGAGACCAATATAGATCAATATTGTAGTCAGAATTAAAATCAAGATTCACTTGAGCAGAAACTGATGAAAGTGTTTCTGCGTTTACAAAGAATTGTTGAGCTCATATGAAACCTACTGCCAGACCAGGTGATCTAGGTATGATTCTTTCAGGATATCTTATCTCAAGTCCTAAAAGCAGACTTAAGGTTTATTCAAAATTTACATTTGGAAATGAAAGAAGATGAGCCACTTAGGCTAAAGCCAGGTCTGGAAGAAATGAGTGAGAATGATTTGAGGTTTTGGGAGATGGAGACCACATTCTCAATCATACTTCTGATACTGGCATTGGGGAATTTAAAGTCATGTTTGGGGTTCAGGCCAACATGAAGCAATGAACTAATTATGGATTTAAGACCTGCCAGGATCTGTGCTCATTACTGAAATTAGTAAGAGTCACAGACATAGTCATTATCTTCAGCTAAGAGCTGGAATAAAAGGCTAGGACTAGGTCAGTAATTGTATAAGCCAGGATCAATGAATGCCTTAGCTGAAACCTTTCTGATGGAAAAGATGCATCTTTCACAGGTTAAGATAAGAACACTATATTTAACGGAAGGAATATAAGATCTGTAGCCTTTAGAGCTGCTGCATCATTAATGATCAGATCTCAAGTGATCAACATTACTGGGATGATGAAAAATCAGGAAAGCAGAGATTCTACCACAAACTATGCAGCTTCCATGGTCACCAGAATTTTGCAGCAATTTAAAGTCTCAGCAAAATCAGTTCTCACCAGAGCCTGAGCTTGCCAATGAAGGCATGAGCAGGCAAAAGAGGATAAAACCAGGGCTGGGATCTGAAATGGAGGGAGGCAAAATACCATGTCCATTGCATGATTAGTGACACCAAATATGGTTTCTCTACATTTTGGATTCTTTATTTGCACAGGTTTTCCCCATTTAACAATATCTGTACGTTACAATGCTGCATGGAGTAATGGTGACACAATTGGAAACACGTAAAAGATTATATTAGCAGCTGAACTAGGAAAATCTACTTCCCTTCCTTTTGCCTTAGTTGATTATTATCCTTGATCAAATAAAGAGCCACATGTTCATACTGCCCTTGTGCCCTGGTTGCTACAGTAAAAAGAGACATACAGTGAAATGGTACATTTAGAATTTGATATTATATGCCTTTATAACTCTTGTCATATTTAATTTTTTCATATCATTCCATTTTGTACAGAGGATGACTTTATTGATTAGTCACCTATTTTGCATCAAGATACACAGAGATCATTAAAAATTTAACTAAAATGACATGTTTTAGAAAATCCCAGCTACAGTAAAAATACCAACTGTATGTAATAGAGGTGGACAATAAATCACACTTCCTTTCTGCTTAATACTGCCTTTACCAAGCTTCATCTTTAAAGTATGATCAGCCTTCAAAAATTAGCCCAGATATACAGCATCCTCTAACAGAATCTTTACTTTGACTCTACATGTTGTTTCCCACGTAGGTGTGCCATCCACTGGCTGATATACTGGCTTTATCCTTCTCCACACCCAATCCACAGCAGCTGTGAGCTTCAGCCCCCAGCTTCCAGTTCTTAGTAAGTACCTTCATTTTAGACATCTCATGTCTGATCTCCGGGCATCCTTAAGACAGCAGTTATAGAGCTTCTGGCTGCTGAAGAAGAACTGATGAACTACATTCAGTGCCCTAGATGTAACAGTTCTCTTTCTGTTCCATTTCTGAAACCACAAAAATACTTGTCATTGTATAACTGATAGTAGAAGAGAATATGAAAAGCTACCTACACTACTAAGTGCCTTCTAAAACTGAAATGTGAATTTCATTCTAAATGAAGGATGTGTGGAAAATTCTAGGGAAATTAACTTTTAAAACAGTAAAATATCAAGGATGAGACTGAAATGGACTCAGTTCATTGCACTGGAGGTGGAACACTTTGCTTAAATAAATAAATATGAACCAAGCCACAGATTAATTTTGACATTGAGGTATTCCAGCTGATCATGATGTTTGCTCACCTGGAAGAAAATCAGATCCCTGATCCCTCTCCAAAGTTTACATGAAGTGGAACAGTGTTATCAGAAGAAACTAAACACTATACAGTCTTTATAGTCAGCTTGGTTTGCTCCTTTTCTTTGTAGAGTGGTATCAGCTTATTATACAGTCCATCCCATATAACTGCTGGAATATGGCTTCATCCTTGAGCCAGACAGTCCTCACTGCTGGAAAATAGTAAAAATCAAAAGTTTATCTCTCCAGGATCCACATATGTTCTACATCATGGATGTGAACCACATTTTCCTCACTACCCCTTCACACACTTCCAAGAGTAGTCTTACAGGTCTTGGGATCTCTTCAAGAAGCTGGGAATGAGGTTCACACTACTTCCGCCAGCAGTCAAAGCATGATCTATCATAAGTGATATGCCCCCAGGTCCTGCACAACCCATATACAAGCAAAGCTGAACTATTTAGGATTGAAACTGTGTCCCTCTCTCATTTACCTCCAGGCAAAATAGAGTTTGGCAGGTGGCAGTCCCTGAGGAATGCTTTTGCTCAGCATAGCCCTTTGCTTAGTCCTTGTTGCTCAGACAGACTCTTAGGATTGTGGCTCACATGATTTCCATGTGACACATGAGCCTCTCCATTGCATCCTGTGGGAATCCTGTATGATTTATTTGAGGTTGAAAAGTCTGGTTGGCAACAGGACATGTAGTAGTTATGCAGTTAGTACATGACAAGCTTTATGTCCCTTCATGGCTGTTGGCCGTGGAAAGTCTCAGTGCAGTCTGTGAAGTTGGGGTGTGATGTTTGCTTACCTGCTTGAGCTACTCTGTGAGCCCCAGCCCCAGCCTAGCTGTAGCCCCACAGATTTAACACCAACCTCCAAGAAATACTAGTCACTAAGTAGAGTAGATTGCACTGGGCATCACACAGCCTTTCACCTGGAGCTGGATGATGTTCAGATAGTGTGCAGTAGAGAAGATGCGTTTAATCAACATCTGGCTATGTGTTACATGTGCTGGTGGCTAAGCTGAGAGAGGCCCAGAGAGCAGAGGTAAGGTAACAAGTGCCAAAGTATTTTTTAAAATGGAGTTTGAAGTCTGACTTTATTAACGCTGATGGGTGCAGAGAGATTTTGATACATAGGAGGACCTAATCCTTAATCCCGAAAGTAATATAAGACACCTTCTAAAAAATATCCGGCATCTAATTCATAGAAAACTTACTTCTATAGCAATACATGCCCATCTATCTTTAAAGAAACAGATCTTCACCCGTGCAATGCTGAGGAAAACAACACATGAAAACATGTTAAAACCCCATGAGACTGCTGGTCCAAAGCTTGAAAATGCTATCCTCTTTTCAGCTTATTGATAGTTTGAAAGGTAAGGCAAGGCTTCCACATCTGCATTTAGTTTCTTAAGTAAGCAAACCGTTCTCCTGCAGCTTTGCACACTCAGCAGCTCCTGCTGACTGGCATTAACGGCATGGCTTTGACAGGCAAGTGCATGCTGAAGAGCCACAGAGATACAAACAAAATTCACAGAGTGGGGCTTGGTGGGAGCAAGACGTGGTCTTGTTTCTGATCTAGAGCAGCACTGTGTAAAATGCTACTTTTTCACTACTACAGCATGGTACAAGGGTCCTTGTTTAGGAAAAGAAATAAATAGAAACATGCAATATCTTTACAAGGGGCATAGAAACCAGTGAAACCCAGTATCATTGATAACAGTGGTTATTATTATCAGGCAGGTTTGAATCACATGGAATTTTTCACGCACCTACAATCATGCTGCATTGACCAGTTTTCTTTCAGCCTAAGGGAATTTTGAAGGAACCATAATTTTCCTGAGACAGGTTTATTAAGTTGGTGGGGAAAGCCATATAAGACACACCAAATAGTGGCCAGCCTTCTACCTATTATATGCATAAGTGCAGCCTCAGGAGTCCTGGTGTGCTTAACAGCAAAAGTCTGCTTCTCACAAGAGCCGCTTTATCTGCTGTCCCCAAAATAGAGCTTCAGAAGCTATGATGCCAAACAAACTTGGGCTGAGATCAAAGCACAGATCTACACAACTTCTATGACAGGCATGATAAATGGGAGAATGATTGAATCTGATATTTAGGTAGATAGAACTTTTGATGCCTAATTTAGCAGTTTCGCTTGTCCTGAGAGAAAAATTGTCTCTAGGAAACTAGAACAAGAGAAAAAAGTGAATTTTGCTCAATATAACTGGGAAAATTCCCTGCCACTTATACCTTGCTCTTTGTTTTCAATACCTCTGTTTTATGTGACAAGATGTGAGAGTGCATTTCTCTCATGCAGGGGTCAAAAGAGCTCTGCCAAGCAGAGCCAGTAAGAAAATTTAAGTGAACACGCGAAACTGAGGTGAGGTGAAGCAAAAGACATTTTTAACTACGGGGTGCACAAAGATGTCTGTCCTAGTGATTTAATTTCAGCAAACCAGGAATCAAGGAGCCAGACTTCTGATTAAATTTACACTTGCAAAACAGGAAAACCCCTACTTTATCTCAGCACACATTCAGCATGCATTTGGATCTGATGAAACTGCAGACCAAACCAATATGGTGAAACAAAGCAAAAGTACCCCACACAAGGAGAAAGGCAAAGGGGCTGTTTATTTGTTTACCAATGCATAGAAAGACAGACCATGTTTTAATACCTATCGGTATTACCATCATAAGTAATCCAGCTAAGATATCTTTTCAGCATTGACAGTTACACTGGTGAATTTGGTGTTGCCAAATGCTAATGTTTATTTGACTGGGAATGCTGGATTTTTATACCTCTGGAACCATTTGCTATGACTTTCTCCACACTTACTGTGACTTGCAGGAGTAGGCAAATCCTAAGATATTTGTTCAAGATTATATGTGCAGTGGTGCTGCTGCTTGAGCTGCATTAAGAGCTTCAGATGCAAGGTGTTGGATATCCTGGTCAGCAAGGGAGAAACACAGGTAGGTCAACAGACACAAATAGCTTCATGAAACTGCTGCTCTGTTTTCTGTCTTAACTCTTTCTTCTGTTTTCTTTCCCTAAGCACAAAGGGCTCAGTGTTTCCCCACATGAGCAGCCCCACTTGCCAGGCTCTAACTTGTTAGAGCTCAGGCTCCATCCCCTTTCCTTAATTCTCCCAGTGGAAGCCCCTGGTGAGTCGTGAAAGGGGGTTCCCCCACTAAGAAGCCTTCTGCTTTGCTCCTAGGACCGGGAGACAGGAGGAGCCAGCCATGGAAGTCCTACATGCACCTCCTCTCACAAGGAGTGAAAGCTCCAGGAGCATATTGTCTTAGAAAAAGGAAATTATGCTCATTTTCCCTTTCTACCCCCATCACATGAGGGGCTTTGCCATTAAAAGCATGATTGTGTTTTTTTCCCAGAGAGGAGGGGTGAAGCAGGGGGTGGGGAAATTGTCCATGTACTATAACAGATGGCTTAAGTTCGGTGATTACAAAATCCTGAAGTTAAAATAGTTTAATTACAAAGTCAATACTGCCTCCAACCTCTGCTAAGCCTTCAGTGTAAAAACAACAGACGGTATAGTGCAAATGGTAGGACAATATTTAACCAGAACTTTGCATTAGCTACTGCAGTACAGCTCTCCATCAGGCCTTCAGCAAACGGAAGATCAACTGATTTTCCCAGATTCTATTTGTTAACCATCTCTGCTTCAGTATCAATGGCTGTGAGAGAGCCACAAACAACTTTAAGGAAACAAACTGCAGGACTAATACTGCAAGCTGGGGCTCAGCAAGGTTGTATGTAAAGTCCAATATTACAAGCATACAAATGAGACAGTTATTAGCACCTTACCAGGAATGAATACAGAGGCAAAAAAGCTGTTCAGGTAAAGTTTTTATATATAAAATGAAAATAAAATTTGGTGAAATAAGCAATGCTCTATTTTAGACTGGATTTTATAGAAAAAAATAAAACGACATGGGAACATACAGGGAAAGGACAATTTGAGGATGATTTCAAATGGCACAGATTTTATCTTTCACATGCAAGGAAAACAGCAACTCTACAGCATGTTGTAGGAAAGCCTTGCTAAGCTGTGCTCTTGCAGCTGAGAGCTTTTTTCTTGGTCTTTGCTGAGAGTGTATGTATTCTATGTATTCTTTAACAGTGACAAACCCTCCCTCTGTTGGCTTGCAATCCTTATAAACATCAACTCAAACATGGAGCCCGAAGAGTCAGAGGAAGTCTGGCTCTTCTTTATTTGCAATATACTAAAATCCAGTCCCATCTGCTTCTGTCATGATACAGCATAAGATACTCACTATCTATGCTACATACAAAGTGCTGTGAGGCACTGCTCTGTTACCAGCCTCCATGGGTAAAAGTAGGGTTTGGCAACCTGGTGACAAAGAGATATGACCTCATGAAAGTAAAAGCAAAACTAGAGATCAACAGCTTTTCTAACCACTCATCCTCACTGACCCCTAGAATAAAATCAGAACTTAAAGAAAGAGGGAAAACAGTCTCAAACAATGACACTTCAACATGGAGGAGTTCTCACAATTGTGTTACCCCTTTATAATTCATTTTACAGAGTTTGAGAGACAAAGAGTAACTTTGGGCATCTCAGATCATATTTGCTAAGTCAAATAACAGTTTCTAGTAGCCAATCTCTTTCTCTGGGGTTCTTTATAATTAACAACAGTCAGGACAGAGAGGTGTATTGGCTAAGATGGGGGAAAAGGGCCACCCTAGTGAATCTGAAGGAAAATCCTCTTTAATCATTAAGAGGAAAGAGGAAACATTCCTAAGTCCTGATCATGCAGATTGCTGCATATTCCAAACCTGCTTTCCTCAAGTTAAATTTACATATACAAGTAGATGCACTGACTTCCAATTAAGAGTAAGTGCAGGTTGAAGTGCTTCATTTCATCAGTGCGGAAATGATCTTTTGTAGTAACAGAAAAAACCATAAACTAATGTTCTGTTGGAAATCATACCATGACTCTGGCATAGCACTGACAACACATAAGCAATTTAAATTATTTCTTTGCATGAGTATATTTGTATTTGTTCCTAGAATATGGCAAGAAATGGTTTTGTTACTATTTGTAACAGCAAATAGCCCTTTAGAGCATCTTGTAGAGGCCGTCTGAACTTCTAGTAATCTCTTCTTATTCTCATACTTCCTTCTGTTCTTTACCCTGAGCATGTACTTGTAACTAGGAAATAAATCCAAAGAAATAAGACACGGACACAACATTTCAAAAAATCTTAGGCCAGAGCAGAACCTACAGGTTTGTGTCTTCATGGGAGCTCTGCACTCTGAAGACATCTGATTTTGCTCCTAATTTGTCAGCAAGGCTTTGGATGCATGCTGTCAGCACAAGGAATATCAGTGCTGTCATCGCTGTTATCGGTGCTCTCAAACTGCCTGGTGACAGTGCCAGGGATTATGGCCCTGCTGTGCGGGCAGCTCCTCAGGTGCAGGAAGGAGGATAATGAAGGCAAGTTGTCACCACCCAAAGCTCACCCTTCAGAAGTTTGGAGGGGGAATGGCTGTGTAGGGTTGTTGAAGGCCTCACCAAAAAGCAGGGGATCTGAATTCAGCCTGAAATACACCTGTGTGTCAGGAAAAAAAATGCATTTTTAGTAGAGGAAGATATGTTTTTAAAAGTTAAGCAGTGGAAAGCCTGTTGTTGTAGCCCTGACTGTTCTTTGTCCTAACAAACAATTACCCAGGGCTATCTCCTGACTGGTCGACTTTTGTAATCCATTAGAAAGTGATGCTGTTGCATGACATGATCAAACACCAAATGCAGCAGAAAGGCCATAACTATATCTAAAAAGCCTTTGTTTTGTCAAAGCCTTTCACTAATGTTGGCAACAAAATTGTTGAGGTTTATAATGAGCTGATCTCTTGTCAAATAAACTTTGTTATGAGCAGTGTTAAACTTTATATCTGCTTTTAAATTAAACACTTTGGTTTTATTAATGTTTCCTTTCCTCTCCAAATTTCTTTGTTGAGGAGAGGTGCCAGAGGAAATGTATTAGCAACAGTAGGATATGAAGTATAGTTTAGAATACATTAAACGTATGTTGATGAGGCCATTAGCAGAGTTTATAGGTACTACCACCTGTCTCTTATTCCACTTGCCATTACTTTAGTGGCAGAAAACATACTCTAAGAGAGGTGATAGGCTACCATTAAATCTTTACTCCTGTATTAGAAGAAACATAGTAGCAAATTCATGCCTTATTGCTAAAACGATTTTCCCATAATAGCTCATTGAGATAAAGCAACCTGAATAAATAAGGGGGGAGGAGTAGGAGCTACAGATTAAACATCAATCTGGTTTGGGATGCTAGAGAGACACTGAATATCTGAGAAGGAAAAACTTTGCCATTAGAAATGTGAGGGGGCAGTTAACATTTTACTTGTTTCTTTCAAGCTAGCAAGTGCATCCCTTAAATCAATATTGCAAAAGGCATTCTTAGGCCTACCGAATGTAGGCATGGGGGTTTTGCCTGAAAGACAAAATAAAATGGAATAAAATATAAAATAAAATTTAATAAAATAAAATATTATTTAATTAAATAAATACATTTTTAACAAAACAATAAAAAATAAACCCAAACTAAACTAAAATAGGAAAATAAAGTAAAATAGATTAATTAAAGGTAAATAAGCGCTGGCATCACAGGCAGCCGGGGGCAGACGATACCGTCTCGGCCCTGCGGCGCCCCTTAGTGGGCGCGATGCGGCACTGGCGGCCCCCGGAGAGTGGTGCGGAGCTCAGGACCGTGCAG
The DNA here is from genome assembly GCF_034315485.1 of Pezoporus occidentalis. NCBI lineage: Eukaryota > Metazoa > Chordata > Aves > Psittaciformes > Psittacidae > Pezoporus > Pezoporus occidentalis. The sequence goes on along the minus strand of NW_026915713.1, from coordinate 5,801,142 downwards.
TCGGCGCCGCGGAGGAGCCGCCGGAGGGGCGGAAGAGAGAAGCTCAGCGCCGGCAGCAGCTTTGCTAGATCTTACTGCCCCCGGTGCTTGCCGTCTTCCCGACTGGGCCTCCCGACGGGGGGAACCCGAAAAGCGCCTTTGGCGTCATGGGGAAAAGGGGCGCAACGAAGCGGCTTCTCCAGGCCGAGGGAAGGAAGACCACAAGCGGTAGGGAGGTGGCTGGTGCAGCATCGCGCGACTGCAGGGAGGAAGGAAAAGATAAAAGTGGCAGTGCTGAGGTGGGGAGCAGGGAGGAGATCAGGCAAAGAAAGACCTGCAGGCTTCAAAGTTGTGCCTCGGAGGTGGGCAAATCGCGAGTGCATCAAAAAAGGCCGAAAACCCCATTTCTAAAAATCTGCGTCGAGTTTTCCGAAAGCTTAAATTGAGAAAATGTTCCTCATCTTCCCAGAAAGAGCAAAGCCTCTGCCCAGCCTCTCCTGCATCTGCCGGGGCAAACGGGGGGAGTCCTGATCACAGCAGCCCTCGTCCCCCCAAGCTCATCCGCCGGATCCCGCTGCACAGACACCCGTGCCGATCAGCACCGGCGGAGGGGAAGGGATGCAGCGCGCTGCAGAACAGGTACCGGCACAGCCAGGGGTCAAAGTCTATTCACTGTCCTTTCTGGAAAGGAAGAACGTTGGCAGCCTTGCTCCCGGCCACCTTCAGCAGGAGAAGCCTCAGGTTTGATCAGGAGATGGCAGCACCGTCCTGGAAAGCTGGAAAACCTCCCACACTAACACCCCCTGTTCGAAAAATGGCGGGAGGCTCAGGGAAGCAAAGCACCCTTGTGCCCACTGAAAGTAGAATGTAAAAGGGGGAAACACGTACGTGTCGAGGAAGTACTTTAACTGAATTGGAAAGAACACATTTAAAGATCAAAACTGAAAATGCTACTGTGCACCACTGGAGTCCTTAAGCATGATGCTGGCAGCACGCCCTTCTCCAAAACATTGCAACAAGAGAAAAAGTCCCACAAAAGAAGAAGGTCCACAGATACCACTGGAGACTTCTTTGCTTCACTGCTGCTTTTATTTGTATGGAAGTATGGACATAATGCTGACAGAACTATAAAACTTTACAGTACAAAGGTAAAACTGAAATTTCTCTCCCCTCATTTCTAGTATTTGCTTTGAATGGGTGCAAAAAAAAGATTATTTAAAAAATCTGTCAATGTGTTAAGTAGGGCTTTATGTCAGACCAGCAAGGAATCTGTTGCTAGATGCACACAGAGCTGATGCAGTTTTGCTGTAATCTTTGCTTATTTCATACCAAAAGAAAAAAAAACAAACAAAACAAAAACAAGACCCCCCAAAACACACACACACACACAAAAAAAAAACAAACAAAACCCCAAACCACCACAAATCTGTAGAAAACATGAAGTACCTGCAGTGAGCTTGTTGTAAGTCAAACCAGACTGGGCATAACTACAGTCACTGCAGATGGGCTTTTTCTGACTTACTCCTTGATGAGCTTTCAGTTGGCAGCTGCAGGCAGAGGTATCATTTTCAAGCCATGTATTTTGCTCCTCTCCTGCCCCAGATTCTAGTTTTGCTGAGCCTGTGACTGAGGAATTCCCACAGTCCTGCAGGTGTTGCCAGGAAAACCCCTTGCAGTTCATTAGGTGGTGCTGAAAGACTTTGCTGAAAGTGCCATCGTGTTGACCCTTTCAGCGTTTACTACAGCTCGTCCACCTGAGTTCTTGATGAGGGGAGATGCTATTGAAAAAGCTGTTTGGAGTTTGTTTGAAACCAACTCTGGCACCCCAGCCAGAGTCAGAACCGTTTGGTATTCACTGAATACACAAATAAGTGCATGTAACACCCCTTTTTTTTTTTGCTCTCCAACATGTTCATAGATCCATCTTATTTTCTGTCTTTTTTTTTTAGTATTGAAAACATTCAAAGAGCATAGCAAATGGAAATTTAAGGTTTAGCCAGATTGTATCAATTGTTGGTATTGGAACATCAATGGAGAGCAAACAAGTTTTACTTGGCAGGACAATTGCACAAAAACGTTTGATGTTGAATCACAAGCTATTTTCAAGGTTCATACACACAAATGGGTTCAAATATAAGCAAATTAAAGCCCCAGTATTTATGAAATATGCTCTCGTTTCCTTTCTACTTGCCAACTATTTAACCTGGTCAGGAGATAAATTCACGTGAGATTAATACGAGGGAGCCAACTTCAGATTCCTCCTGGGTTTCCTTGAAATGAGGTATCCTTCACTTCCTATCCTGCACGGTTTTGTAATGCAGCTGCACATTGTTGAAAAATTGCCACAATTCATGGCAGGGTGGCTGCACTTCAGCAATGAGCAAAGTTATTTGGAATACATACATCTATATTTGCATGCTTGTGAAGCTTACACGTCTGGCTTGTTAAGCTCTAGGAAGCTCTTTGATGGACAACACCATGGTACACAGTGGATGGCAATTAAGCCATTAATGAACCTGAGTAAAGGGAGGATGATCCTCAACACCATGAACTCCAAAGGAGTATTTTTGTAATTCGAAAGGATAAATGCTCCTGTGGAGCAGAAAAAAAAAACAGTACAAGATGAAGAAAAGGTGAAAAATCCTGTTCACAGCCAATGACCCCCTACATGGGTAAAACCAGGTGACCTTGAGGGTCTCCTTTTCTTGCATGGTGCACCAGTGAGGGATGTGATTGTGGGGAGCTGGCTGGAGGCAGCTCCTACTGCCACTCCTGCTCTGTGCCTGTAGGTCTGCCAGGGGCAGGCCAGGCACTGGAGGGCACAGTGGGGAGTGCTCTGAACTGGCCTTACAGTCATTCTTCCAAAGTTTTGGGCTTGCTTGCCTCCTTCTTTCTTCTGCCATAGTATAGAGATGGAGCATTTAGCCTGACAGCATAAACACCTGTTTTGGAGCAGCATGAGACAAGGGAAAGAGAAGCAGAGATTTTGGCTGTAATCTCAGTGCTCCAGTCTTTCCTGGGAACTGAAGCACATGACCACACAGGTACAATAGGGGGAAGGTACTTGGTGACTGCAAATAGCTCAACAGAGCCCCAGTGACATTTACTCTGGCATAAAAGTGTGATGACTGGGAGAGGGAAGAGCTGGGGATCATTCAGATCCACAGTGGATTAACTAAACTTCTGCAAACTAAACTCACAACCTATGTCAGCTATAACCCAGGAACATGAACAACAGATTTGCTCAGGAGCCATCTAGTTAGGAACTGGAAAAAAAAATATCCTCTCCTTGCAACACATAGTGGCTGGCACAGTAACTCTATTGGTCTGTCCTTGTTTGGTCTTTAAAGAAAGGTCTCATTGCCTCCCAGATGTGCCCATTCTGTAAGTACTTTTGGTGCCCTTATGCCTACACAGCTCCTGAGAAAACCATGGAGCAGAAGCCCACGCTTTTCCCATCTTTTTATTTAAACCCAAACAGTGTGTCATGAGCTTTTTTAAGTCGATGTGATGAAGGCCTCCTCCAAAAGGCCAGAGGGAGGTGGGCACAAAAGGTCTGACAACACTCCTGATTGTATACCTCCCCATGGCGCTGGGTTGGTCCCTGGGCTAGTGGAGCGGCTGCATAGCCCTGCTAGCCATCGGCACGGAAGCTGGGAATGGAAAACAATTTTGATATTGGCAGCCTGGAGTCCTGCCCTTCGTAAACACATTTGATGTTCATACATGGTCTCTTGGCTGCTGCTGCTGGAGACCATCTGTTGGGATGGCTTCGTGCCTGATCAAATGGTGGTATGCCAGTTTCACTGGAACATGAAATAGATGCCAAACAAAACGCGTCTGGTTTTACTTCTATTACTCTGAATTCAAAGCACATGCTAATACTAATCCCCCTTTTAACAGTTGTGTTGTGGTGCCAGTTAAACCTTTGTTTTTCCCGCTGTCTGCCAGATTTCTACCACGTACTTAGGCACTTAGCAAAATCCAGCAGAAATCAGCACATTTGACTTCACACAAACAGGGCACTATTTACAGGGGCTTGGTGAGAGGTGTTAGAGCTAATGACAGAGATGAGCCTGTGAGAGTTTCCTATACACGTAATACAGGATCCTTGAAGGATCTGGACAAGGACATTTCTTTAAAAATTGCTCCTGAAACCACATCCAGCTATCATAAAATGTCCTGTTTGATGAAAATGCAACTTACCAATTTTAAAATGCTAGCATAAACTAGGCGTATTTTTTTAAAAAAGATGTTACCAAATGTGCAAAGGCTTTTAGCTTTATGTGAGTACTAACCTGAGATGCACCAAAGACATCTTCTTTTCTACGTGCTAAGAGTTCACCATAGCTCCAATCCTGTTCTATAGTAAAATCTTCCGTGCTGTAGCTGTCTTTGCTGTCTGGGTTTATATGACTAACTCCCTCTGAATGTTCCACATTCAGAGAAGTGTGTTCCTGACCTCAGCCAAGATGAATATTACTGTGAAAACTGCCATCATTACAGCTACTGTGGGTTTTCAGATTCCTCTAGTGTTTTGTGGGGAAACTCCATCTGCTACAGATGTTCCCTTGGGTGATGGATTTCCTCCTGTAGTCCCATAGTGGATCAAGAAAGCGTAAGGGAACATCTGATGCTTGCTTTTTGTCCTCCTTCTGCTCTGCAATGCTAAGAGTCTGGACATCTTGGACACCTCCTGCCACATCCTCCTCCTCCCTTGGCATTAGCCTTCCCTGGCAGGATCCTTGCTGTGTGTAGGGTAGGTCGGACCTAGATGTGCCAGCTGAGGTTCATGGTTTTAGGAAGGGCTGGGACTTAACTACTCCATCATGTGCTTAAGTCCTCAGCTCCTGGATTCATAATGATTTAAACCACTTCATTTTGTCAATGATGCAACAGATTCCTGTGTTATTATTATTTAATAAACATAATTAACGTTTTTAACCAGCTTGCTTACATTCCCATCTTGTATATTCCTAAAGTAAAATTTAGTGTAGAAATCTGAAAAAAAAAACCCAAAACATTCACAGTTAAGGAAAATTGGGGAATGTGGAGATCGGTTTCTGCTTGGTTTAGCACTGAACTACCAAAAAAAGAAAACTAAATAAAAACGTGTATCTCCCAAGTAAACATGGCAGGGCCAGGAGCATAGGCCAACTGGTGGCATCTGGACTGCCCATAAAATTAAAAATAAACTTAAGAGTAAATGTGCAGCTAAATGCAGACTGTGGGGATAGGATGTGAACTTCAGCTATTTCCTGCAGCTAGTGTGGTTCCAAAGTTTAACAGCTTTAGCCTTTGGAGACCCGGAGGCGTGCATACTTGTTTTCAGTTTCTGCTCCTTTCATCTCCCCCCACTCAGAGCCCTACACACCTCCCAGCTGCCCTGCTCGCTCCATCTCTCTCTGCAGAAGGACACTCCTCTTACCCTCTGATGAACGTCCCACATGGCTTCAGCACAGAGCATCACCACACAGCAACAGCGATGCCTCCCTTACTGTCCTTGTGTTGTCTGGCCTGCTCTGGCAGGATGGGGGCTCCCATTTCCATTTTGCCCTCAAGGCTCATCAGTCTGCAAAAGATTGACTGCTACCTGCTGAGTACCATCCAGGAAGATGAGCAACTGACAGCTACTCTCTGGGCATGCTGGCTCATGCATGACAATTAAGCCTTTTATGGTGACTTTCAGCCCCAAACTTTCCTTTTTTTTTTTTTCATGATTTTGTTGTTAAAATAACCACAGAGGTAACATGGAAGGGTTAATGGAATAGCTAATACATCCTTATCTCACAGAGGCTGTATGATAGCAATCTGACAGAGGCTGTATGATAGCAAAGAGGTATTTTCAGGCATAAATTTATTACTAGGAGATTTACTACAAAGCTTGAAAGTATCTCACTAAGCTTCACTTGAGCCTTGTGTTCTCTTTGCTTGTGACCCTTGTGCCTGCATTGACTTAACGCCAAATTCAATCGAGGAATGTACTTCTAAAGCGTGTGTTGATATTTCTCTCATAGAATCGTAGACTCATAGAATGGTTTTGGTTGGAAAGGACCTTAAGATCATCAAATTCCAACCCCCCCTGCCATGGGCAGGTATGCCTCAACCTAGACCATGTCACCCAAGGCTCTGTCCAACCTGGCCTTGAATGCTGCCAGGAATGGAGCATTTATGATAAAACTTTAATTTTATGCTCTTTTCTCCTAACACCGTATGATAGTTTTCTTTGTTAAAATAAAAATGCACGTAAGAACAAACTCTACTGTAAATCTTTGAATGCCTTATATTCTGTTCCATAATCCAAATTACATTGTTCCAATAGTGCCAAACTCCTAACACAAATCTCCAAGATACGTATGTCCCCCACTTCTCCCTGGTTGTCAGTGACACTCAGCAAGGTACTTTCTATCAAAACCTTTTCTCGTCACCTGCTGAAATCCTCAACTTTTCACAGTAACAGACAGAAAAAAAAAACCACCAAAAAAACCACAACCCAGAATAGGTAAATAGCAGAAGAAAACTGGGGCACATTTTCATGAATTTTCAATAAATTTGTTTACACTTTTGAAATTTAAAGGGGGAAGATGAACAAAGATGTGTACATGTAAACCTTAGTCAGTCTAGTTCTTGATTTTGCCTTGAAGAAAATGTGTTGAATAGAGTCAAAAAATGAAAGAACAATGTAATCTGCAAACATGACAGTGAAGGCTTTCTTACGGGAGACAGAGAGAAAAAAAAAAAGAAAACCAAAAAGGTCCCTTCCAACCCGAACTCTTCTATGAGTCTATGACTCCACGTATCTGTACCTGTACCTGTGCATTATTACAAATAAGGCAAATAACATTGTCACAGAAGATATCAGAAAATCAAAAAGATGAATAGGTATCTGTGTTTCTGAAAATTTTACTTAAATGAAGGGGTTTCCATTTCCCCCAAAATAATTTTCTCTTCATGCTATAAGTCAGTGAAGACAGAAGTCAGAGTCTCACAGAAGGAATTTTGAAGAGGAAAACACTAGATTTAAGTCTCTCCTTTTTCTTTGTCAATAAAGACTTGAATGCAGACAGATTTTTCCATATGATGCCTTTATGTTTGCGTACATTTAGCATATAGCTACACTACCACTGACCCCTTCAGGTCCATCACTGCTTTGAGCTTACAAAACTATCAATCCTGCAAATGATCTACCAAACTGATGCCTGTGAGGAGAAAATTCCTTAGCGTGCTTAAGCCCATGTGGTAGTAAGTGAAGCAGTTCTCAAAACAAAGGGGCTAGAAGTAACTTTATATTTGGACTACTGATTGGAGTTTCCTCACAAGGTTAGTACAGTCAGTCTTCAAAATGTTTCATCATTTGGGGCTAGTTGTCTCTTCCAGAACTTTATCACCTGTTAAGGAAATAAGACATTTAGGGACACATTCCACTAGCAATTTAGGGAGAGCTTTTTTCCCAGAACTAAAAAGGGGAGAAGGTGGGAGGAAGACAGAGTGGGACTTCCTGAGCTATATCACCCAGTGTGCAAAACCTAGGAGAAAAAGTATTTTGTAGATTAACTATCTGAGGAAGCATTCCTCTGACGCGACCTTTTCTGTTACAGTGCTTCATAAGCAGTCTGTGAAAAGAGTAGCTTTGCTGAGCACATTAATAACACTGGTTTGTACACTGTAAACTGTTTCATGGGTCACCAGAGAAGATGGAGCTCATTAAAAGATAATTTAAGTTCTTCTATGGTCTGTTATACTGGGGGAAATCCAATGTAAGCCAATGACTTCATGTTATCAATTAAAGCATAAAATTGCCTAAACAATCTTAACTCCCCTTCATTGTACATACACATTGTGGCACAGTCTTGAAGTACATCAATCACCATGTGTTGCTTCTCTCCCACCCCAACATGCTTTTCCTCTGATTCTGTTGTTATGATGAAGGGATATTTAAAATATTCAATTTGTACGTAGACTTCAATCCACGGCTTTTTTCATAGCATACTGCAAACTACAGTTCTCCAGCATAGTATTCATCTCATACACTTTAAAAGTCAAAAACCCTAATTATGTAGCCTCTGCTAAATAATCATTCTGCACTCCTTTCTGCAGAGGTCAATTCATCTAATCTATTTTAGACAGCCACTCAGGGTGAGATGTGTCTCGATCTAAAGAGTTTCATTTCATGTGAAATGATTGAGTCAATACCCTCAGCTTCAGATCAAACACTAATGTGGTCTACGATGGATCTTCCAAATTCCTTGTCTAAAAAAACAAAGTCTCCTGAACCTTATTTATGAGCGTTTAGGCTGATCTGTAAAGTTATTAGGGTTGACTAAGAAGTTAAGTGGGTTTAAAGAAGATACTGGACTTTAACAAGATGATAGCTGATGAAATGATCCAGTGAGGTCTTTTGAACACTAGTACCTGCTGTCATTTCTCAAACCTGAACCATTTGCTATACCTTACCTCTTCAATAAAGACAGTGCTCTAGTTCTTTGGGCTAGCACTAAAATTCCTGATTAAAACATCTGCAAATGCAGGATGGGATCAGCACTCACCCCCAGATCTAGGTCCAAGTGCTCTATGTAAGGCCTTGCACATTAAAACTTAATTGAATCAACCCCCTTCCAAAAAGACTGCAAATTTCTGAATTCCTTCAACTGAAGTAACTCCAGGGTTTGCTCACTTCTTCTTTAACTGAGTTAAACCAAAAATTTAGCCTATTGATTGACATTTCTGGTTGTTTTTTTTTAAATCCTTAATTGTCTAACCATCGAACTGTGGTAATACAACAGCTATATGAGAGGGGTTTTTTATTCACACACATTTTTCAGGCACTATTCAGGGAAAGAGGAAGAATGACTTTCGGAGAAGTACTGTGTAATTCGGCAGTATGTTCTGAAAGCCTGGTCTGATCTCTACAGTGGATCATCACCCACTTTCCTCCATCACATGCCTCCCAACCTGAGCAGAGCCCGGGTGATGGAGCTGTGCATGCCAATTCCACCATCAGGCATTACTGGCACTTCTCTCATTGGTGGTGAATATCTGTGAAATGTCTGCATTTTTTGGCACTGTAAATCTTATGCTCAGCTACAACTTAGAGATAAAATATAGTACATTCATCTGCCATTAGTTTCAAATTAGCAGTGTCATTTCTTTTTGTATAAATATTATTAAAGCTACAGATTCCAAAAGTTAGGACATATATTAACAGAGTGTGCTCACTAATCCCAGGGAGATCACGCCTCCTGTTCTGTGGGATTTAGGCTTGTCTCTGATTCAAACAGATTTGTGGTGTGAAATATTAAATAGTGCTGCCGATGACTGTTATTCACAAAGGCCAACACTGATACCTCATTTTTCTTGTCCTCACACACTCTTGATTGCACTGGAAACTGCTCCTTTGAAAATAAAGCAACAAGTGAAAAAGCCGTCATGTTTTCTTCCATGGTTACTTGCCAATATTTGGCAAAATAAAAGCCTGGACTGAGAAATTAAGGCTGTTTCTGTTTTTATTCCTTGCCATACAAAAGTGGACTCATGACCTGCAGTAGGCATGGGCGGATTCAGACGTAATGCACTTATTTGTGCCCTTCACGCTGAGCTTCTTGCTGCAGCCTGTGAGACAGGGCTAGAACAGAGCCAAGTGACAGGATGCTGACACTGCTTTCTGGTATCCACTGTCAAAAAAACATTTAATTTATATGCTTTGCCATACGTGTACAACAAGTTCCCTTGGCCCCGTCAAGACGAAGAGAGAGCCAAGTCATGTCCCTTGGCTTGGCTCATCCTTGGCAGACATTCAAGCTTCCAGCTTGCCTTGGAGTAGATGACATTCACTTGGAGCTATACTTTGTATTACAATGTTCAGCCTTCAGAAGGTAGTTAGTGGTCTCTGCTACTTTATACTTGTCCTGTTTGAACCTGCTGGCTTTGAGGCCTGAGCACTTTCCATCCTTACAGAGAGCATCACGTGGTAACCCGGGATGTCTATGGCTTCTGTGGTGCATGAGATTGAATGATAATAAAGTTTTTCTCATAATAAAAGTTTCCTAAATGACTTGTGTATTTTCTTAATAAGAGAAAAAACCTAATTCTTTAGAAAGTAAATAATAATTATGATTTGTGCTGGATAAAATCCTCCTTTAAGCTGTAAACAATCAGATGTTGACAGTCATTCATCTCAGGTACCAAGCCAGCCAGATATAAGTCAGCAGATGTATCCCTGTTAGTGTTACACTGAGACGGAGGCAACAGATGCTACCTCTCAGCAAGGCTTATTAGACCACACTCAACAGCATGCTGACATAGTTACACGGTATCCCAACTTCTTCTGGCCTGCAACTGCTTATCTCATCACAAAGGCAAAGTAGCAGGCAACTATACAAAACCTGGCAGATACGCCTTCACTCTAGGACACTGGGTTTGTGGAAGACTTCTGAAAACATCAGGGACAGCTGAAATCTCTGATGTCCTCTGCACTTTCAAAAAGCCTCCCTTTTGAGTAGCACACAGAGCAGTACACTGTGGCTGTCAAGCCATCTACATAGCAGAGCATTTATTTGTACTGTAGGCAGGCTGTTGTGGTTGCACGTGTGCACTGACTATGGACCAAGTATGTGCACTGAGCATCAGGAGATCTATGTAGAAAGGTAGTCATAACATTTGACTAGCAAAGAGTAGCTACCAGAAGTAAACTGAATGAAAGCTGCACTTCTATCCACCATCTCCCTTCCAGCTCCCATTGTCAGGCTTATTGTATGCTGCTTTATGTTGGTGCATACAGTAATAGTGCTTTTCATATGCAGGCAGCAGATAATGTCTTGTGGATACCTGCTGTGGCTTTCAATGTACACATGATAAATTACTGTTTCAATTTCTAATTCAAAAATTTTTAACATTTATTATTTTAGCCAAGTTTCACCTTGCAGCAGCAACTGCCCAAAGAGCTGTCTTACATCAAGATGTTCAATGACATCACAACACATAATCTGAAACTAAAATAAGTATGTTGTATATGTTTTACCTGGTACTGATTAATAATTTTAATTAGTGTCTTCAGCACTTTATGAAAGAGCAGTTGGAATAATTCAGAATACAAAGAAGGTAGCTCCAGAACTCTCTGGGAGACTTGATCATATTCAGCAATTTGTACATTTCTTTCTTTAAAGAAAGTCCAGTTTTTGTGGTTTCAGAACAAATCTGCTAAACACATATCTGTGTTGCTTTGTTTATAATTACAGCTAATAAGCCAAAAATACATGTTCCAACTGACCAGTCTTATGGGAAACTGAGATCCAACTGCTAGCTATGCAATGGTGACTGTCACTGCAACTGCCTCAGGTGACACTAGCCTGTAAAGACGGCTAGACAAAAAATCTTAAAATTATCTATCTATCTTCTTTGAACCACTTCTGGACTGTTCTTTACCAGTGACTGGTTCTGTTTGAAACACAACATTTGCAGAATCTGCCTGTGAAGACTGTTCCAGAGACTAACAGATGCACTTTTCCATAGAATTTGTCCTTTCCAGTCTAGACTTTCCCCTGTATTATTTTTTACTCCAAGGCTATAGTAAGCTGCCAGAGAAAATAACAGTGGAAGTTCTGCAAGGTGGAGAATAGAGAACTAAAGAAAAGGATGCAGGCAGAGCTACTACTTGTAGAAGGACTAAGTAAAGATTCTTTGATTAGGGCAGCAGCCAAGTGTACCATACTTATCATCCTGTCACCTTTTCTCTGTGAGTCATGAGTTGTTTTCTTTCTAAAGCTTCATTTTGTTTACCTCAACAATGAGAACAAGCAGAATGTTTGGGATAATCTGACTCACAGAACAATAAGATTTCCCTGTGTCAGCGAGCGTTATGACAATCAACACCCAGCTGCAGTTAGCTACCAAGTCAAGCTTTTGGACAGAAATAAGAACTCAGCTCTATCAGTGGTTGTGTCTACAGGGACAACAAATAGCCAAGACTTGCATCTCCTCATCATGACTTTTTCCCCGAAGACCAGCCCAGAAAAAAGCTTATTCTTATCCTCAACACATCCTTTCAAAGTTTATTTCTTTTCTGAGTGCATGTAATTTCAAAATAAATTATTTTTGAGTCTCTGAACTTTTATGAGACTAATAAAATAGTAAAATAGAAAAGCAGGAAAAGTGGTTCCTTAATATACTACAATATCACAAAACATCTCAATGAACCTGATGCACAACAAGATGTTGGATTGGCTGTGCTTACTCCTACAGGTCAGGTGCTACCATTTAAACTCACATCCTTATACCCCTGGTCTTCAGTTTCAGCCCATCCACCAAATCCTGACAGTTTTGTATACTTTTATGACACACATGATGACTTCCAAAATGACCAGTCAGGGCAAAAACCTAACTGTTAAGAGACAGCTAATGTAGCATTCCTCAAAGTTATGAAAACACAGCGTCTAAAGGCAGATGAAATGACAGTGACCTGAAATAACAGGAATCTGGCTTCGGTTATGTATCTGGCAGGGACTGAGGGTGATGGAAGCTTGTGAGCTGTATCCAAAACCTTGAAATACAGCCCTGCCCCTGAATGAACTGGAAGGCATATTTCAGCCTACAGCAAGTCAAAGTTCAATCATCACTGGCCTTCAGGACCTCTATTCAGTCCCTGTTCAGATTCAAACACAAAATCTTTGGAGTGATCTGGCTTTACTGCTGAATTTCACTGGAACCCAAGTCTTCCCATGTATTCAGCTGTGGGCTTTCCTGAGCTCATTCATCAGCAGTCACATTTCTCTTGCGAAAAATGGGAATGAGAGAGAAAAGTAAACTCCCGTATTAACTCAAATCCTCTCCTGGGTATCTGGAAGGGAGTGGTGGAGAATCCAAGCTTTTAAAGCTCTCTTTTGTTTGCCTTGGAATATGCAATGTTTTGTGAAATCTGCTCTGCAAAAAGGTTACAAAGAGATGAAAGAAAATGTCTAGGAAGAAAAGAAAGGTGCAAAGTAAAACCAGAGCCAGGTAAGAAAAAAATAAATAAAACTTGCTTGAATATAGGAATATGAATTATTCTGTCAGAGAGGAAAAGGAAATTAATGCTCTGTATGGGAAAATTGCATGTCCTGATGCTTTATGGGGAAGGAGCATTTCGGAGATTCACAGGGTATACCTGCAGATCTCTGCATCCAGTTCAGTCAGTGGCAGCAGGAATGGAGCTTCAACTCTGCCCAGCACCTGCTCCCAGTTTCCTTAGTGGGGAATGATGACTTTCCAGATGATCATCAAGAGAGACAGCATGCCATAAAGTTCTGCTTATTTTCATAAGCAATTCAATTTCCATATTAAAAACTATGCCTAAGGAAGCTTGACTGGAAAAATGCTAATAGACAAGTACAGTTTGACAGGCACATTGAGTTGAAACTTCTCTGCTTGAAATTAACCACAATTCTTCTAAGTGAACATTTCTGTAAACTTCTACTGGGCCCCTCTGCATTCGGACACATTACATACACAACCAACACGTGGATTCATAACGTGCTTAGGCCAATCTAGATGCTGGCTCTTCCCTAGAAGGACAAATCGGCTGTCCCTGGTTCCCTCTTTGTGTATCCTGCCCCATCCTGTTTGTCGGTTCAGTAACCCACGTCACTTCATCCATCAACTGCTTTGCTCTTCACTGCCAGCTTCCAGCCAGAGCACCCAGGTTTCTCAGCCTGTCCATGCAACAGCTGGGTACTAGCAATCAGGGAGGGGACAAGTAACCTGGGCCCAGAGAGGAGGAGAGCTGTCCTCTTTCTCCATTAGCAGCTCATAACGTTAAGTTGATGGTGAAACTGCACCTGAGAGTTGCCAGTTATAACATGATATGGGGAACTGATAACTTTGTGCTTGGAAATAGAATACTCTCAGTGGCCTGAGCTGTTGCTGTTCACAGCAGTGTGTTCATGTCAGGATCTCCAATTAAAATTGCTAATGATCACTGCTTTTGGTATGATTTAGAGGATTGTTAGTGCTAACTAATGTTGTTAAAATGTTCTTTGCTTTGACAGGCCAGCACTTGATTCCCAATCTTTTGGAGATGGTCCAAAGGAATTTCAGAGTTCATGCCCAAAAATTTTCATCGTGCCTTGATTGTTCATTGTGGAAGAACAGTGACACTGTCAAAGGAAGGAGGTTTCACAGCCTTTCCCACGTCACTGCTTAAGTTCTTTGAGGTTTTGTGGTGATACACAACATTTGGGTAGGAAATAGATTATGCAACACCACAGAACAAAGTATCACAAAGGGCACGGGCATCCTGCTATGTAAGGAGCATTTCTAGTCTTGCCTCCTATAGCTCTGCTTAGAGGGGTGGACAGGAAATTTGCCACTGGCAGTTATGAAGATTTCTGCCTTGGCCATTGGCTGGGAGTCAACACAGTGCCCCAAGATCACTGCTGCCAAACCTGATAGGTTTGTTGGCTCCCTTAGTTTATGGGCAATGTCCCTAATTCACCCTAATTGTCCTGACTACAGGACAGAAGGAGAAATTTGCTCTTCCAAGGACTGGATAGCTCAGCGCCATACAGGACAACACTAGAAACTGCTTCCTTTCAGCAGCTGCATGCTTTTGGCTAGTATCTGCGGGTGGTACTGCTGGAGATGGATACTGCTTGAACACCCAAGAGGTCAGGCGGAAGACACCAAGATGACTCTGCCTTCCAGAAATCATCCTCCACATGCCTGCTGTATTTCCATGATTTTATTTGAAAGATCTTGTGCATGCATGCTTACATGTTAAGCATAACCAGAGTCAGTGCACTAGGGTGTGAAAGATTTACAGACCAAATTCAAAATTCTAGTCTGTTCATTTTTTAAAATGGAAAGTCGTGGTTGCATAAGCACTGAAACCATATATTACAAAAGAATCTCTCTGATGTCTGAGATAGCCCGCGTACAGTTCTGCTAGGTATTGTGCTTGAAGAAAAGGGCAAAGCACAAAAGCTCTTTCAAGTCTTTCATTATTTAAAGATGATTCCAATTTGTGAAAGTGGAGCTTTATTGTTAATTACACCTATTTTGGGTGTGTAGATATGGATTTACATGCAATTTCTGTCTGACTGTGTTTTGATATATGACAGAGAGATTGAACTTTCAGTGTTCAACTTGTAATCTTTCCTGACAGCCATCTGAAAATTACAAGCCCATTGAACCTGACCACCTTTGAACCTACAGTGTTATTGTGTTGATTCAGGTTTTCCTCTGAAAATGCTAAAAGAAGATCATATTCCAGCAGGAGAAAGATAAGACTCAGTATTTTTCCTGTTGGTCTTCACAGCACTCACATATTTGTTTCTGTATTGGCAGTGAATCATATCACAAATGCCTTTGTCCATTTCTCTCTTTCTGCTACAATAGCCCAAGTAATTAACTAAGTGAAGAGGCTGTCAATTAAACACTGATACTAATCTTGGCATAAAAGCTCCCTCAGCAAACACGGAGCTGGAACATATTTTACAGCACCACCACTGCCTTCATTCAGCTCACTTCTCGGACAATTAAGTGCTCCAAATGTTTGTGTGTCATCCCGGCAACATCAGTACCATGAACGACCCCTGCTATAGATACAGTCTCTACAAAGAATGCCTGTGAATACAATACCTATTGTGCCAGCAAGGCTGATCTTATCAAGCAAGGGACATTATATAGTTAATTAATGCCAAGATCTTTAATGATAAGATTGTCGAGGACAATTAAGAAGATGATTATAAGTGTCCTTGGTAACAAGAATGCAATACTGATTTTAGCTTACTTTCACTAAGTGTGGCTTAAAGGTCAGTTTCTCTGAAGTGTGAATACTTAAGCATTCTTTGGATAGATGTCATTATACATTAATCTCAGGAGGCAAACAAATTTTTCTAATCTATCAGTACAGCAAATGAAAATTAATGTGAAACTCTTGCTAAGAAATTAAGATAACATATTTCAACACGAAACATCTAGCCAGTGTTGAATCCTCAGCAACAGCTCTGGGTCCACACTCTGAGATGAAGTCAATGGAAAGACTCACTCCAACTTCAGTCCATGTGGTTCAGGACTGTGATCATGCAGTGTGTAGATGAACAGGCCTTCCTCAGTCAGCCCACGTATGCTCAGTAAGCCTCTCCTAGTTCTTACCTGCCCAGTATTGGATCCAGCTTTACTGTGTCTTCCTCATGCACCAAAACCAAGCTCAAATGGCACTTGACATAAAATCCCTCTGTGAACTGGATAAACTCACAAAAGAAAAGTGATGGATACTTGTAGCGCAGATTGCACCCTGAAGGTTGGAATTAAGAGAAGAATTAATTTGTCTGATAGAACTGGAGAAGGGTGTGCTGCAATAAGACATTTCAGCCTTCTACAAAGACATCAGTGCAGGGCACCTTACGATTTAAAGTTTTAAGTAATTACATTCAAGATGGATCTAGTGCTGCATGAATGTTTAGGGATAAACAAATCCTAATGTACCTGTCCATAATCCCCCTGATTTCTAATAGATATTTTATGATGCTAGTAACAAAGCTTTTATAGCTTTTGTAAAAGGAATGAGTGAGAGAATTTTCTTACCACGCTATCCCTTACAGGTTAATTCAGTATTTGTCTTCTCACTGATGGGTAAAGTATTAATCACTGATTTACAAGTAAAATATAAAGAAAACACATTTGCCAAAGTGAGAATATTTTGATCTAATGTTTTGCTATTGACTCTACTTTTTCTTTCCTTCTCTCCCATCATCTTCCCAATCATTATTTCCATTTGTTTTTGATCTTTCCTCTGTTTGCCTCCACACCAAATGGTATGAAGACTTCTTAGGGCTTTCTGTGAAACTGTTGATTCATAATTTAATTTTCAAGGTGGCAAATGTTTGTTTTACTACGTGCACCAATGCAGCTTTGCAGCTGTTATCACATGTGCCACTGAGAAGACACTCAAAGAGAGAAAATAAAAAATATTGCAACTCATTGGCCAGCGATACTCACCGTCAACAGGGGCTAGATTTTCTTCTGGTTTACTTCTATGCTTGAGAATGAGAGATGGGACTTCACAGGGAAAAGGCTGAGCCTGAAAGCATAGCCACTTACCCCCTTCCCACCAGAAGCTGTGTGTATACTAGCAGCGTCAGAGCCCACCTTTCAATCTGCACACTTGGAAAATTGAGAGGTTTGTCTGCATGTCTGAAATATACACAAATTTTGAAGAACCAGCATTAGGAAAAAATGCATTGATGATTTTTTGCTACACAGAAATAAATCTGTTTGTTTGCAGGAAGGTGGAAGAAGAGTAGTGAATAAAATTAAAAGTGCTAGGTTTTTACACATTTCATGTTTGCCATCTATATTTTTGTAAGGGGTATATTGATATAAGCAGCAGCTGCTGCTCAGTAAGTTTGTTTTTCTTAACTACCTTATAAGTTCTTTATTATTAGTCAATCACATTGTAGCTGAATTGCAAAGAAATTGCAGTTCTTATTGTCAACTGATACACAACAGTTTCATTCAGCAGGCTGCCTTCCTGGCAAACTGGTGGATTGCTTTTGCTGGCTCAGAAACTTGAACATGCAGCCTTTCTGATGCTGACAGATTCCATCTGCTCCTCTTTAATTAACATCTAATATGTAAGCCATCTAATACATGTAACACTGCATAACAAGGGATTAAGAAATAGAAGGTAACCGTTCATCATAAAGCTGTGTCATCTCTTAGGATCTCATTACAAATGGTAAATGGTACCAAAATGAAATGGGAACTACACACCAGCAGAAACAACAATGTTTGGGTACTCTCACCGTAACAAGTATAAACACATGAACACAGTGACAAAATATAGTGGAAGGTGTAGCTGCTTTCATAAATAGATTTACATACGTACCACTGCAGCTCAGACATCAGCCGATTTAATGCAATTATAAGAATAGGATCCACTAATTTGTATTCCCAGTTATTGATAGCTAGATAAGAAGCATTTTTCCTGTAAGACTCTGGTGCAATCCATTAAACCCAATAAAAGTGCTAATTAGCTCATGTTCTACAAATGAAAGTGTCCAGGCTGCACTAGGCTGCCTAATACCTGCCAGCAGCCAAAAGCTGGGGATGAAAATATACAAAGAGCACCTTCTAGGAAAGCCCTGTAACCAAATTAAGACGTTGAAAGTAAAGGAGATAAAATGCTTTTCTGCATCACAGCAGCTGATGAACAGGCATTAAATGTATGTGGCTTCGGGACAGGGCTTGCCACCATTCATGGCTAGCTAAGTTATGTGACAGGTCAAGGCTATGTTTTCATGATAACATCTAAGCAGAACACAAGCATTTGAACAGTCTCATCCACACATCTATCTAGTGAGTTAGATTAAACTCATGCAGAACAGCTGCAACAAGGCTTGCAATGTTCAACAAAGGGCAGAAAGATTAGACACCTCGATAATAAGTCATGAAAGATCCTAATGGCGAGAGGAGAAGGGGAACTGTAGTCACTAACCCACAGCAGTGATAAAATCATTATTTGAAGCCTCTTAGAAATGACTGAGAGGAGAAGGGAGGAACAGGGGAGAATGAGCCCAACACTTCCTGCCAAGTTGGGTCTTTGGTTTGCTGCAGAATATGAGCTACGGTCCTGTGGTACAAGCTCTCAAGTTGTACCAGTTGTTTTTCATTTGCTCAGAATGGATCTGGAGGACAGTCTTCAAAAGCATGCTCACATGAAACTGTTCTATGCTGCAAGCTGAGCAGATAGCTCTGAGAGGAGAGAGGAAAGAGCTGCTCACATTTCATGAGGATATATACATATTTACTTGCACTTTCCTCTTCCCTCCTTCGAGTTTCAACAGTGTGTAAACAAATGCCTCTCTCCAACCCTACACAAAACAGCACAGGAGTGCATCATTTACAGTATTTTCAGTGAGGGCTGGTCAAAAGCTTAAGGTGAGGAACAAGGTTCACAGTGGGATCCACCCCATCTGGGGCTGATTTTTCATCCACTGACTGTTGTCATCAAAGTGGGAAATAGTAATTGCATTGGCATCAGTGTAAATCCACATGATCATACTTTAGCATGTGCCCCACATCTCTGTTTCTTAGAGTTTGGGTACCTAATATTATGCATATTTAAGAATTTATGAAAATAAATAAAGTTCACGAAGACCACAGACAGATGGCAATGGAGAGCCTCACAAAAAAAAAACAAACATGCCAATGCTGCCAACTACCCCAAAGTTCAGGGATTCAAACTTACTACTAACGAACAACAGCAGAATTTTAAGATGTCATAGGTGCTTGTCAAATAGTTCCCCAAAGTAATCTTTGCTTTGTTTTCTGTCCACCTTTCTCAACTTTTCTGTATACATCACTAATGTTTTTGAATGCTGGAAAAGTGTATCTTTGTCAGATGATAACTGTCTGTTCATGGCATAGTTTTCCTGTCCTTTTCACTCCAGTTAATGGTCATGTTTACAGTGTTGCAAAGGCAGCGTCTGAGCGCTCTTTAATAAAACACTATATCAGTATTGTGACAAGATACACTTTTCGCTTGCCTGAACAATGTATGATGTAAGCATTACATACTCTGTGCTATCTGTAATTAAGTGCTGTGTCAAGAAAAGACCTAAAGGGGAAAAAAAAAAAAAGCAACAAAAACTTGAACAAAAAACAACAACAATTCAGGTTTTCCTAGAATTGTTTTTTTCAGTTATGTTAATTTGCTAAACATACAGATAAAATGCTTTCCTATCCTACTGTTTTCTCTGAATGTTTTTTGAGAGAATGAACCGCCTACTTAGTTTTTTATGTACTGAGATTTAATTCACAGTAGTTTTAGGATCCATCCTAGATTTCCTGACCTTTTTCGTTTTCCTTTTTTCACTGTCATGGGCTAAATGCCTGTTAAATGGATACACAATCATTCAGAAGCCATTAAATCTTCCTTTTGAGAAAAGGCTCTCTAGGTAGAATTTCAGTCTTATCTCTGTTTCTGATCAGAGGAGGAAGTCCTGCTACAGTGATCCTGCCTTGAAGCCCTCCACCAGCATCCCACCCTGCAGGAGAACAAGGGTCCTCCTTTTCACACCCCTGTGGTGTCCAAAGACCCTGCTCAATCAAGTATCAATTATCTGCGTCATCTCTGTGTTTGCTCTCTTAGGAATGGTTACACTGCAGCAAGAAAGCTGAAAGGCAGATTTGCCATGGCAGAGCCTTGCTCCAGACAGCATCCTGGACAGCACAGGATGATTTCTGGGTTTGAAACCATGCTCTAGAGGAGGAACCCTAAAGTACACTTACACTGGCTCATAGAGGGTATACTTCAATAAGGCTGGAGAGTAGAAATTAAAGAAGGGCTTTCATACTGATGAGACAAATTAATTGCAATTAATCTGTCTAGATATAGACCAGGTGGTCACAACAGACATGACCATAAGCATCAGTCCATAGATGGACTCACTCACTCTCCTATCAGCTGCTACATTCATAATTGCTGTAGCAAGAGCAGCTCCTCCATGCAGGTCCCAGGGGTTGCAGAGGGGAAAGAAGGGAAAGAGTTTATTAGAAAGTAACACCTGCAGTGGGAGTAGAGACTGGCAGAGATGGCCAACCTAACCCTACTAGCAGGAGGAAATGAGGAATGAGGGTATAAGTGGGTAATCCTATGAGCAGCAGAAGTCATGCAGAGAGGTTTTCTATGGCTGCCTTGTGTGGGTTTTCTGCTCCCTAGTAATCCGGTTGAGTTCAAATTACACCATTTCCCTCTGGGGAAAGTGATAATCTCGGTGTGTTTCCTGCACTTATCTGATAGCTTTCTCAAGATTTAGGAATTCCGTGTCATGCAGCTTTCTCAAGACAGGAGTTCAGCATCATGAACGTCTCTGTTCTTCCTCCAGAGGTTTTTGAAATGGGTGACAGCATGTAAACAGCCACATGCACAAACTAGGCAGAGTTTACTTGCAGAAATCCTACATTTTAGCAAAATAGGCTAAAAGTACACTCAAAATCTAGCATGTTTCATGAAAGGCTGGAATATTGCTTTGGAGAAAGATCTCATTCAACCCTAATTTTTGACTACTTATTTTTATATCGATTTAGTTTGTTGTTGTTTTTTTTTAATCTCAGCAGAACTTGGCAGTTTTGACATCACAGTTAATAGCTTTCCACAAACAGAGTACACACACCAAAAGGAGCTGAAGTCAAGCTTATATCTCCAAGCAACTGGACTCAGAGTCAAAACATATGCTTTGTACAACTTGGTAGAATCATGCCAATGGAAGGGGAAAAGCTGTGGTCATATGTCAGTGAAGTTTTCAAAGTCATTAAACAAACTGAAGAGATGTTTTCCAGGCTAAAAATTGCTTTTTCTTAAGGAAAAAAAAAGAAAAGCAACCAATTTGCATTTAGGCTAAGAGTGCAAGGAAGTTGAACTTGTACAGGACAAGTAGCAGAGAAGTTGTCAGCTCCTATGTTTCAGGCAGGATCACTAGTGGATTTTAGGCATTTCTGTCTTATTTAATCACCGTTAACTGCAGCCTGGAATGCTGACACAACATGTAGTGAAAGCAAAGAGTGTAAATTGGGCATGATAGAGGTTTCTTGGTTCAGGAAGGAAGTAACATAACACTGAACACAGCTCAAGTTGCACTGTGAGAACAGAATGAATGAGCAAACCAGGTCTCTGTCACAAGACAACAGTGAACAAAAAAAAAAAATTAAAAAAAAAACAGAATTAGAAAAAGGTTTAGAAGAAAAACAGTAATGAAAATTTTCATTTTACTTTGCTTCCTAAACTGATCTTTTGGAATACAGGAAGAATGGGCATAGCTTTAGAAGCATGTTATACTGTAATTAAATAAGTAATTTAAACAATTACACATATTGATTTTGGTGAGAAAAATCTTACGCTTAAGTGACAAAATCTTTTTTCCAAAAGTCTTTGGGAACCCAACTCTAGCGAGGTCTCAGGGACACCTGCATTCACAACTTCAGAGAGGGATCCTCAAACAGCCTACTGTTTTGCTGAGAGCCCAACACACCCACATGAGTAAGAGCTCAGGATGTAGTTCCTACTGAGAAATCAGGTGCCTAAACCCTGATGGCTTAAAGCTCCTGCTGCATATTTTAACACAGGAACGTTTTCTGAAGCTCTGTCCACAGGTTTATGACATAATTTCTTGCTGTGGCTTGAGCAAAATTATTGTCAAAAATTATTATCAAAAAAACCCACCCACATACCATTATCTATCTTGTGCCTCCCAGCATTCCCCATACAAAGAGGGAAAATGCCTTTACATGAGCCCTACTAATGATCAGCTGCTGTTATTCTGTGTCCCAGTAGACCAGGATTTCTCCCAGCCCACCACTTCTCCTAGCCCAGCTTGCCTTATGAAGTTTTTCCCCATCCTTATGCCTGGCAGCCCTGAGGCTGCTGCCTGACATGGATCTTGCAGAGGACTTGCTGGGGGCTGGTGGGAACAGTCTCTCCTGTGTTGCCTTTAGTTAGACGAGCACATGTGTGTGCCACACCATGAAGTGAGGACAATCATGATTACTGATAAAGAATGCAGACCATGTTGAATACCCAATATCAAACCCTACAGGTCACAGGCGGTCCAGAGATACTGTGGAGCTTCCATCCTTGGAGGTATTCAAAACCTGACTGCACAGTCCTGGACAACCTGCTCTAGGTCACCTAGAGCAAGGACGGTGGGTAGGATGGTCTCCAAAGGTCCATACTACGTCAGCTGTTCTGCAATTCTGTGAAATTAGGTTACTGCAGGGTACAGCTTGCAGCCTTGAGCCTTCTCCTCAGAAAAAGTCTTTGGAATCTTATTGTCCACAGATTCTATAATTAACTCTGTTTTAAAAATTAGTCTCACCTTAGCTGGAACCAAAGGAGCTACAGAAAAAAAATACTTTTCATTGTACACAGCTAAACTCTTGCCGCCCTACCACATAATTTATCTCTGAAGCCAGGGAAAAACTCCTCAGAATGAGCAGAACCAGCTCCTTTGCAAGATGCCAACTCAAAATTATCCTGAATTAAAATCATGAAGCGGTACTGACCCAATTTATAAATCATTCTTTAGTCTCATCCATTCTTTTTAGACAAAAAAAATACTGTTTAGCTGCTCTGAGACTGACAGCCTTGCTCAGATACTCAGCACCATATGAAGAATACTCCTATGAAAGCTGCCATCAAAGTCTGTAGTATATTTCTTAGAGCTGTTATAGACTCCACATTGTTTGTTGTATCTAGCTGCACTACACTACAAAAAAAGCCGCTCCTTTTTGTTACATGCTACCTCATTTTACCTTCATAAAGAAATGTTTAGGTTTCTATCCTTTTGGATCTGGACTGAATAATGTCACTTTTTGTTTATGAACATGTATTTTGAATTTCAACGATAGAACACAAGGACAGACCCGGTGAACAGCTCTATTATACTTAAGAAATCAAGTTTCTATTCATAAAGGGCTGAGTAGCTCCTGTTAGATGGTTTCCCATACAAAAAACACTGAGTACCTCCGAATGAGTCTGACTATATCAAAACACTAAAACATGAATAGGATTTCTTCTCAAAGGAAAGACTGAATAAAGTACAACTATACTAATATATCTTCTAATACAGCTATTTACAATCTAAGAAGTACATTTACCTTGGCTTAGAATCACTCTGATTTCCACTACAATGTTTTTGTCATATATGTCACCTTATTATGTAGAGGAAGGGCTTCTATCAACAGCATAAAGGACATGTTTACACACTAATTCTCCTGAATAGTATATGATATTTGCATGAAATAAAATACTTGCCACTTTCAGCTTTAGAACATCTTAAATTTGTGTTCATATTTTTAATTGTCTGCAGCTACATCTAAAAAATACTTACAGGAACAGAAGTGATTTCAGTAATCTTTCATAACAGTTTTTAAAGAGCTATTCAGGGAAAGAGGACTTAATTCCCTGCTTCAGTGACAAAACCAGTCTCTGGAGTGGCAAGTCTTAACCAAAACAATGGAAAATAAAAGGGAGAAAATATTTCACTCTGTATAAAGGCCACACACAACTTTACCAAATTGTGCATCAGGTAACACAGTCTTAGTAGAAATTTTCAGATAAAAATTTTTCAGGGATGCAAGCACATATTCTGGACAATACATATGGCTGCCTGTTTTCTTAAGGAGAATTTTATCATATGGAAGAGATGTGTAAAATATTACAGTGACCTATCACTGCTTAAAATCCTTTCTGCTTAGTTTCAAGTGTAAGACAGAATGCAGACTAATGCAAAGGCTGGCTCAGCAGTTGGTTCCTGAGGATGAAGAAGGTGAAACACAGGCATGCCTAATTCAGCTCTGTGCTGCCCAAGGGTCTTCCTATGCCCAAAAAGCGGAAATCAATACCCAGGGCTGGCAGGAACACAGATGGATTCTCCTGGATTTTTAAAAATTGAGGCTTATTAACCCATTCGCTTACTAAAAACTGATAGAGTACATATGAATGAAGAGGTTCCTACTTAGTTTTAAGTGGAAATGAAGAATGGATAGTTTGTTGCAAAGTGAATATAAACCCAGAGGAAGGAACAGATGTGGTTTTCATCCCCAGCCTAAAGTTTAAAAGGCAAAGTTTAGTCATCTGGTGATGCCACAATTTTATTTATCTTTTTATTTATTTATTTATTTATAAAGTTTCTGCATAAACTATTTAAGTCTAGGAAAATTTTGGGCTTAAAAGGTTATTGTTGTTGTTGATTTGAAAGATCTGAAACTCTTAAGCAGAGTGTCTCTGTGCTTCAACAGCAAAGCCACTTAGAAAGAGCAGTATTTCTGCTAATGGAAGCACTGTTCAAAGGAAGAACACCTGTACCTCCATAGCCAGCATTTGCCATAAGGGAAGAGACATTGACTTCTGGCTTGTGGTGTGTAAATGTTAGATTACATTTAGCAGGAGAAAGTCAAAAGTGCTTTCTATGTTGCTTTTTTAGTTAATGGCATCAGCTCTATTATGACAGAGGCTGTTTGTTCCTTCTACTCTAAAATACACATTTTGGTCACAAAACCAATTCTGCTATGCTACTCACAGTGGGAGCATCCAATAGTGAATATCTGTGTCCACCTGTTTCACTTAATTTCTGGACATTAGTGAGAGTTACCCTCATTTATGAAAATTGCATAGAATAATTTATTTGTGATGAAGGTTTATGAACCACAGAGTGGCTGTGGTCAGTTACAGACAGCTAGGAGGGGTGTTATTACCTGCTGTTTACAAGTTTGCCTGTGACCACTAAAACCTTGCTATGCCCCACAGAGATTTTCCTCAATGCCCCTGAGATTACCCATTACCTTGCAGTGCAGTTTTTATCCTGTGTTTCCCCTCCTTAGATGCAAAGGCAGAGCAGGACTGTAGGACTAGTTTTTGACTGTGGGAGACCTTATTTTAGGCCCTTTAATTGCCACAGATTTCTTGTGCATTCTCACAAAAATCACATAAGGCTAGCCCTACAACGGGTTCCCAGCCCTTGGCATCTGGAAATAGATTTCGTGTGCCCCATGAGACCCAGGGAGTTTGATGACAGAGAACAGGAACAAGTAACACTAATGAGCAAATCTGTCTCTGGATTTCTGCTGCCTTACACAGCTTGAGTCCCCACAGCCCAGAGTTTCACAGACCTGTATCTTGTCCCAGAAGATACATCTTCCTGGGTAGGAGCTGGCAATTTGCTCTCCTAAATAACAGTGCAGGACATTGAGTCAGGGAGTGGGATGCCCTTGAGAAGGTTCAAATCCTCAGTGTCTAGCCTTCAGGCTCTGTAGAATTGCATCTTGCCTTCACTGTCCCTGAGGGGCTCAGCCAGCAACTCAAAGGGTCAGCAAGACCAAGATCATGAAAGCAGGAGCATGACTCCATAGCCAGGTAAGTGCATTCACTCAAGATCAAAGCAGGAGAGAGGCTGCTCTGACCTCCAATTCCTACCAACAACACTCCTGATGAAAAATGGATATGCACTTCAAGGCCAAGGGCCATAGCACAGGGCTTTCTCTGTGGAGGGGCTGCCTCACCAGGCTGCAAAGCAGGAGCTTATTTTCTCTCTGACTGACCCCACTACCCTGTTAGTCCATTCTGAACTGTGGCAGAGCCTCAGGGCAGATACGGAGAGAACGTCTGACTCCTTGGTTTCACTGAAGCATTGCTTAGTGGCTTACTCTTTCTTCTTTCTAGGTGCTCTTTTGTACCTGAGCTTGAATGTTCTTGTGCCTCAGCTCTCCCTCTCAGGTTGCAAAAATAAGCATGTTAAGGTTACGAGCTGTACCATGGGAATCACAAAAATAGCAGATTAGTTACAACATATCCCCTCAGCACAGAAAGCAGCTGTCAGTGCACTTCAGCTGGGTGCATAAGCATCAGGTCAAAATACTTTTAAAAAGCAAAATAGCTGGCTCTAACAAGAACTTTGAAAAATTACCGCAACACAGACCAAACTTTTCACAGAAAGGCATATTTGCAATATCAAGATGTTTAACAAACTCAAGCTTCACAAAGTACAATAAAACAGAGCCATCAGAATGCATTATTTGCTTTAGCACATTCTAATTTTTCAATTCATAATGATATTTTCAGTGCTTATTATTTTTTATATGAAGAGTGTTGATCCAAAACAAAACCTGCTTTGAACAAAACATTTAGTTTTGGTTCTTTGATAATTTCATTTCATATCAACCCAAGATGAGTGTAAAGATGGCTTTTAGCTGTCTGAAACAAGGTCAAATAACTTTAAACTTTGGGTTTGATTGTCCACTATGTGAAATAGTCAATTCTATCTAGTCTTAATGTGTTGTCCTAATATTAGACTATGCTGAAACATTCAGACAGTTGCAGGCTTGAGATGCATTTTGCATGAAGTAAACACTGCTTATTACACACTACTTAATGTGAAGTAGCATTTTCATGCATGGATTTTACAGCCCCAGGTGCAGTCATCACCATGACTTGTGAATGTGGGTTCTTTTCAGAATTTCCTAAGGCACTATCAGCAAGCAATTCCAAAAGTGGTTTCACTCATAAGTGGCGAGATGCCGCAATTGCGTCAGAGGAGAGCATAGCCAATCTACAATTCATCCACCTAAAAATTAAGGTGCTTTCCAAGACTTTTAAATAGCGGTAGTCTGCATTTCAGTCTTTTCTTACTAACTCACAGATTATTTATTAAACTGTGAAGAAAATACTTGCCAACAGAAGTTCCCTGGCAAGTAATGTAATGTAGGCTAGGCAAAAAACATACACTGCATCCCTCCCTGCTTCTGAACTTCTGTGGCCCAGGTGAGGCCCAGGCTAGTGTCACACTGGGTTTCTTGTTCCTCACCTGGTTCCAATGTCACATAGGCCATCCAGAGCCATAAACAGCACTTGTCCCACATCATTATTTATATCTTTCAAAGCAGACATGCTTTCACTAGGTAACCCAGAGACATCTCAACACTTCAACATCTCAACGGTCTGTTTCAGACAATAACAAAAATCCACTAGCACAATACAGACCAGAAGCAGTGGGATTCTATAGTTTTCTGCAAGGCTACATCTGTCTTGGTACTCACACAGCTCCAGTCTCCTTAGGCTTCCACTGCATCAGATCATTCAGTCTACTGAAATTCAATAGCAGTCTGACTATAAGTGAATTGAGAACATTTAATTGAACAGTCTAGAAAGGCAAACCAGTATGGACAGCCTAGTGCCACAGGACTACTCAGCTAAATTAACTTCAGAAGAAAACAGGAAGAACTGCTAAAATAATGCTCTTGAATGCATGTTGAATTCAATACCTCTCCATACTAATTTGACTTGAAGTTTCTACTCTGCTCTTGTGAGACCTCACCTGGAGTATTGTGCACAGTTCTGGTGTTCTCAACATAAAAAGGACATGTAACTGGGAACAAGCCCAGAGAAGGGCCACGAGGATGATCAAGGGACTGGAGCACCTCCCGTATGAAGATAGTCTGAGGAAGTTGGGGCTGTTCAGCCTGGAGAAGAGAAGGCTGCGTGGAGACCTCATAGCAGCCTCCCAGTACCTGAAGGGGGCCTACAAGGATGCTGGGGAGGGACTCTGCATTAGGGACTGTAGTGATAGGACGAAGGGTAATGGGCTCAAACTTAAAAAAGGGAAGTTTAGATTGGATATAAGGAAGAAGTTCTTTACTGTGAGGGTGGTGAAGCACTGGAATGGGTTGCCCAGGGAAGCTGTGAATGCTCCATCCCTGGTGGTATTCAAGGCCAGGTTGGACTGAGCCTTGGATAACATGGTTTAGTGTGAGATGTCCCTGCCCATGGCAGGGGGGTTGGAACTAGATGATTTTAAGGTCCTTTCCAACCCTAACTATTCTATGATTCTATGATTTCAGAACTTTGGCCTATAAGTTAATGGTGGCAGTCTGACAGTAACCAGGTCCTGATTATTTCTGTGTTCAGCTATGCCGTTAGTTCACAGAAGTGTTAAATATAAGCTCTCTGCCACTTAGGGAAAAGATGTGCATACTCACTCCCTGGTGTATACTGGTTAAACAGATTTGAGAGGAATTACAATCATGATTTTTTCCCTTTCTATACCACCATTTCACCATCTGGCAAAGAACCTGATACGCCAAGTTCAGCATCTGCACCCCCTTTCCCTTCTTGGAAAGGATGTCTTTCTTCCCATGCACTCATTTTCTTACCACCAAGTAATTCTATAAACAGGGATTTTGGCATTAGCCTGTTTACTTCTTTCTTACTCAACACTGCACTGGAAGGATTAGTGTGAATTTAAAGCACAAGTACAAAGTGACAAAATGGGTGTCCGGTTTTCAGGTTTGTAGCTCAGGCTCCTCACAGACAATGCAGTCCCTTGGGTGGTTTGTTTTCTCTTTTTTTTTTCCTTTTTTTTTTTTCTTCATTTACAGACAGCACAAGAATTTTAAGAATATATAGAATGTCAGAATTGGTACCCCTAATCCTTCCCATACAAGGGAAATGGTGTTTCTGCAGCTTCCTGTCCTCCTCCACCTGGATTAGCCATGGACTGACAAAAGCAGTGGATTTTCATTAAGGTTAGATGCCTGAAACAGGGCTGGGTGACATACAAGACAGGCCAGGTGAGCTTAATGTTTTGTCTATAGATGCCTTGCCAGTGATACCAGCGTATCTTCAAAGGCACCATGTCACTCAGCTGTCCCTCAAAGGGCTTTGCGCTCTGAAGCTGTGTGAGTAGTTTTATCTTAAAATAAGCTCATATTGACAAAGACACTACACGTTTCACAGCAGACTCATGAACCCCTCTCCTCCATTAAGAGGGTATGTGAGAATTTCATACCCACATAGACCTTTTCAAGGAAGTGCCCAGCTCAGGCATGACCCTTGGAAGCCTTGCTGTGTCCAGGCTCTAGTCACTTTTCACTGCAGAAGCCCATAATCACAGTTAGAAACCGTTTTTCCCTGCTGCATCTTGTGCTTAGTGTGAAGTGGATAACATCAGCTGATGTAGCGGCAAATGCCACTTAGAGCCACCATGATCAACAATATCCAGTTATGAATTTCCATTTCTTTTCTAACTTACATGGAGCTGACCACCTCCTGCATTCCCATATAAATATTTGGTATTACCAAGTCTTTCTTTTAGCAAGTGCCTTTGTGCAACTGACCCCCACCTTGCAGCTATTCAGCGGTTTCTTCATAAAGAGGACAGAGCACAAGGGTTTGGTCCAACAAGGTGAATGTATGCACCATTATTTCCAGGGCCTTAGAGTAGCTGCGTTGCCTGAGAGGGATAACCACTAAATCTGTTCTGGAGTCAGAGAAATTAAACTGTCTCATGACTGAGAGTCACGGCAACTCACTGGCATGTCTGCAAGTTAGTTTCAAAACAGAAAACATTTTTCATGCCAGGTACAGACTCTAGATGAGTTCAGAAACAGAGGGTATTGCTGATGAACTGTTTTGAGGAATTCAGAGGTGGCTGTGGAATTACCAGACTAGCAGAGTGCTTGCTGTATGCCCTGTATTTTGGCAACTGGATGCAGCCTTCTTTGGTGACACCAAACAGAAAAGCCCCCAGCTTGGTTATTGTAAATCAACGTCCCGGAAGCACCGCTGCATGAAGACATCACAGAACTGGAATTATGAGGGCACTTCAGAAATTAATTTTACATAATGCAGCATTTTAAGTTCTTTTTTTAAAATGTCTGTAACATGTTCCAGTGATTCCATTCCTTTTGCATATGACAACCAGTTTCAGGACAATTCTACCAAAGTTTAACTTAGCCAGCCTTATCTCATTTGGATATATGGTTGTTCTACCTTAACTAACATGATGAAAAAAGAATTAGACTTTTAAAACGATCTTTAATAAGAACACAATTTTTTCCAACGAAAAACAAAAATAAAATGTAAAATCAGTTGCCCAGTAAAATAATTTTTAGAATACAGAGGCAGGAAAAGAGAAAGTCATGTTTTACATACAGAATTAAATACATAGAAAATCTACATCCATATATATATATTTATGTGTGTATTTGCACAAGTTAAACAGTTTGAAAATAGTGATTACTTGAAAAGATAAAACAAAACCAAAGAAAAACTGCACCAAAAATAAAAGTATTTTCTCCAACTATACCCCTGTTAAAATCCAGTAATTAATAAGAGCACTAGCAAATTATTAATAAGGTGCACTGTCTATAATCTGAATGAAATATCAGTAGATTTTTCCTTATTTCTCAAAGAATTTATATGAAGATGCTGAAACAGTGTCTGATGTTAAGCTTTTGTCATTTTACCAACCGTGTGTGAGTGAAGTATTCTGGTCAGAAGTAGAACTAAAGTGCAGTTGTCCAGCTGCATCAATATGGGATATTTTGGGATGTACTATTCTTGTTTTCCAATTGTCATAATTGACCAGAAGCCAGAATTTTACAGGTTTTTAGGCATTAGTCAACTGGAAGTCATGGAGTTTAGGAACCTATGTCAGTAAAATATGGCAGTGAGAGAAAGGGCACACAAACATACCTTTTGAAATCTGGGACTAATTGATTTCTAAGATCTCTCCACACAGTGTCTTCCAAATGCAGAGAACAACTGCACCATCAGCACACTGGGATCTATGCTCAGCAACCTACCTGTGCAATGGGTCAGCCTCTTTGCAACAACATCTAAGAAAGTGCTGGGAAGATACAAGTCTTGCCTATATCATACCAGTCTTTGAATGTGCTTCACAAGCTGTCTTCTGTTGGGGCATATAAAGGATTCATGATGAATGCAGACCAAACCTACATTTGCATTTAGACATTGTCCTTGCTCAAGCCATAGTCACTTAGGTCAGCTTATTTGCATGTGTATAGGGTCAGTGCATGCAAATAAATAAGGCATTGAAAACACTATTGTAAAGTCTGGAGGGTAAATGCAGTTGCAGCTAAACCTCTCAGCTGTCGCACAGGATGTTTGGTTGCACTCCTTACTATAGATTGAGCTGTCTGATTCTGGATGAGTGGCTTACATTTGTTATGCTTCTACCTATAAAGCAGAAGTAACAACCACAGTCCTTGATCTCATCAACTTCAGTCATGATTTTTGCAGAGACAGGAACAACCTTGTGTTTGAATACACACTTGACTTTTTCCAAATGGAACAGGCAGATTTAAATAGGCAAGGCTGGAGGGTTGAGGGGTAGGGAGGGGAGTCATCTCTGTTTGTATGGAGTACAACAAATGATCCAAGACACACCTCACACAGTAGGGAAAAAATTTATCTTCACTTAACTGTCACTTTCACACTTGGATCTATCCCTAGTCTTCAGGTTCACTATATATAAGCAGTAAATCAGTGATAGTATGAACCAGAAAGATTTATACCTTCAGTGGCAGAAGCCAAAGACAGTTTGTGAAACAGCTTCCCGACAAACTACCTGTTGCAGTTTGTCCTCTAGAGTGTGCGTTTGAGGCATATTTGTTTGGAGGGATTTTAAGCTGTAAAGATGTATGAATACTAGCCACCCGCTTAACCTCAGCTGTCAGAGACAGGTTACCAGGCAAGATGGACCTTGGTCTCTGACCCACTAGGGCTGGTCATACTTGCAGCTGCATTGAAAAGAACTGAGACATGAAACAAATTCTGTAGGTCACATGGCACAGTGCATTTTAGTCAGAACAGAAAAAAGGAAGAAATAAAACGTATCTGATGGCAATGTTTGAAGGAGCAGGGAGAAAGGAAAGAGCCAAGGACAGGAAAGGGGCCAGCGAAAAGCCATTGCTTCCTTCAGGATGCACAGCAATGCTCACTGTGGGGGCAGGAACCAAATTCTTATTTTTATAATCAGCGTAATCCACCAGAAATAATATATAATTCCTTGTAACTGAACGGCTGTCTCACAGATGGATGGTGTAATGTGTCCTCTGCTTCCCTCGCTCTCCCCTTCCTTTCTTTCCCTCACTGGAAGTTCCTGTAATTGTCACTTTGTAATGTATATTCCAGCACATGGACATGCAGAATGAACCCTGCGTGCTCATTTTGCACTATAAATGATGTGTACTGCCTTGTGTCACAAACAGTAAATCCTTTATACCAAAAGTCTGCTCATTTTCACACCATTCACTTGTTCAGTAACAGTTGTCCAGATTTTTTAATTCAGCTCCTTACACTAATCCTGCAACTGCTGGTCTTAGACAGGTGCAGGGATCAAACAGGCTCAATAAACTGAAACATCTGGCCTGGAAATGATAATAGGCCCTTTTACTCTGCAAAGCAGAGGAGGAATGCAGTTTTCAAATGTTAAATCATGCAATTAGCCCTTGTAATATTTTTTTTTTAATAAAACGATAGTGTTTTCTATTCAGAGTTTCATTCATTGCTTAGGTCCCTGTTCTCCTCTGTGGTGCAGGAGATGGCAGGAGAAAGAGGTAAAAATCACCTACTAAAAGAAAACCCTGTCCCCCCTCCTTCAGCATAGTAGAACTCAGTCATGTCCAGAGACTAAGCCATGCATTAAACCAAAAGCCAATTCTGAATAAAAGATTGGGAGAGCCTGTGCCCCAGAAAATGGAAGAAGTCCCTGTACAAGCCCAGTTTTGTGAAGGTGAGCCATCTCCAGCCATGTGAAGGCTGGTAGCAGGACAGAGCTAGTTATAGACCATCACCCCACTACCTGAATGACACCAGAACATACTTGTCCTCACATCCCCCCCCAGTGCTTAGACTGCTTCCAGAGCTAGACAAAACATTGCAAACTCTCAAAGTGCTTTCATAAGTATTTCTGGTCAAGGCTGCCCAAGTTTGGAGCATCTCTCATCACACTTGTGCCTCGGTTTGCTTAGGCTGAGCCTAGTGTTGGGAGGCTCATCATGGTCTCCTCCAGGCATTACTCCCAGCTACCATCTTGGTAGCTTGGCCTGTACATGGCAGTCGGTGTCCCTCAGACCAAAATCAAGACTTTCTGCAGAAAAGGAGAGCTGTCAGAAGCTTTTATGACTAATGGGATGTTGTCTTCCAGCAGTCCAAGTATGTGGCCAAGTAGCAGGGTCAGGTATGTTCCTATGTCTGTATTAGAAAATAAGTTTCCATCTCTTGTTCAAAAAGTTCTCCATCTTCCTGATGAAAATGCTTTGTATTAACTGAATAAAATCCTTTTTAAAAAGGTTTCAAACAGTCCTTGCCTTGACTATTGGCAGTCATAAAATCTCATGTGAAGGGTTAGTATTTTTATCCAACATCATTGCCAAACTACAGCATTGGTAACTGCACTCACCAAGTTTTCCTCTCACTTGGAGCTGAACATGGCATGCTTCTCTTGGGTAAACAGGAATGTTCATCTTGGGCCAGAGAAACCTGGAAACAAGTCCTGAGTCCCACTCCAACCTTTGCCTCAAGTTTCCTGTGAGGTCTCAATACCGGACCTTCGGAAGTGCCATGAGCCTGGTTACGCTTTGCTTAGCACATCTGGGGCCAGGCTTCCAAAGGTATGTTCAGTTCTTCTTACTGACAATCCAGCCTTAGAAACCTCTTTTGACAGCCTGCCTTCAGCTGTGAATGGGCTTCTCTTGAAAATACTGTGTTTAGGCTCTCATGGCTTTTGCATTCAGAAGAACTGGGATTGTAATAGTAATGCAGTATAACATAGTGTCACAGTAACACAGTGTAATAGTAACACAGGCACCAATATATAAAGGACCTATGTCATGAAAAAAACCATTCCTCCTTGTCTGCACAGGAACACATGTTGCTGTGTTCTTGCACTGTTGGATGTGGAGGTGAAGCCTTTGGGTCAGAGACCGGATGCCTCACATAGGTCCAGGCCATGGTCTGCATTTCACTGCATGACTTTGCTTAGAAGTCATGAACCTTCAGCTTCAAAACACCCAACACTACTGTAGTGCTGATGAGCGTATGGGTTTTCCTCACTGTTTATTGACAGTCTCTGGCAGCTGCAGCAGGTCTGGGTTCTCATGCTGGAGCTGCTAAAAGGGTCTCATGAGCCTGGCAAAGAAGGACTCAGGGTAACTCCTTAGCTTTCCTGAGTTCTTACATAAGGGTTTCTTTAGAGGCACAAAACTATGACAGTAGGGATCTCTACCTACCTGTTTGTTCACACGTGTTAATGGCATCTGCTTGATGTAAATGGGAGAGAGAAACTAACTTTAGCATGAGCTAAGTCAGTACTAGCCTTGAGAAGTGCTGTCCCTAGGTCACAGTCAGGCTTAAAGCAGACACAGCAAGATTTTAGCTCAGACCAGGGCCCTTAAATGCTGAGTTCTCCTTGTCAGATGGACCTTGAACCAGACAGTGAGGTTCACTGGGGAGAAAGAGGTGCTGCGCAGATCACAGAGTCTCTGTGTGCTCCCAAGGCCATCGTCCTCACCTTGCTGCAATGGCTAGATCAGACCCAGAACCAGCTACTGAATTCAGTAGCTGAGGGAGCTTTGGTTGAACCCTAAAGGGCAGGATTGCCACAGGCATGTCTCTTTCCAGACTGTCAGTAGAAGAGGGCATGCAGACATCAACCAACTTAATCCTGTACTCCTTCCTCTAGGAGTCAATGGATGTTGTACCAAAAGTTGTGGCCTTAGAAAAGATGATGGAAAGATATTTCTTTGCGCACTGTAGATGGCATATACCTGTGCTATATCTGTTACTCCTGGAAGTCAAGAAAATCCTTATATTCCTTGAAGGAAATATGCAATTAAGTGCAAAATTCTGTATTGGTACACATGCAGGAGATATCTCAAAACATATACTTGCTGATTAGAATTTGAAGTTTCTCAAGTTTCGTTCATGCACTTGTAACGATTTGTTTCAGAGGCATACAGAAGAAGTCAGAATAGTATATAGCTTTCATTTTCTGATTTGATGGTGTTTCGGCTTCCCAGGTGAGCCAAAAATTTTAAACTAGTAACAAAGCAACCAGGTCGTTTACTTTTACATCTAGGGAGCAATTATACTGCTCAACACATTCTTTGTTGGTCTCTGAGATCACTCTGAAGTCATATGACTACTTCAAATACATTTAGTGTTCAAAATCAATGGCCTATGACCAAACTTAAATTCTTTATAAAGGAATTTTATACATCAGGGATGTTAACACTGGAGATAATGGCAAAGAAAAGTACAGTGCAGCAGTACAGAAGAAATCTGTGCAAAAGCCAGGAAAATACTGATTTCAGTCACAGACAAGAAAGTAGATGCTCAGCTCCTCTGTCTGATTATTTGGAAGTCAGAGGGTCAAGAAAATTTATCAAATCTGTAATAAAATGCGGCAAGCATTCTGAAGGAAGGAAGAGAGGAGTAGTCCATGGAAAAACATCTTTCCTTACCAGAAAACAGAAACCAGGTCTTGATTCATTAACACACAGCTCTCACCAGCACTAGCCCATAATTCTGTCACTTGCCACATAGATGTGTCAAGTATTACTATGCACTAAAAAATTATTTGATCTCAGTTGACTTGTTTGTGGGTGCAAAACCCCACCCAATTTTCAAGGTCAAGGCCTTATTTATTGTTAACTACTAAGTTTAGGTGTAAAATGAAATCAAGCCAGAGATGCTTTTTGTCATTGTAGAAAAAAGGCAGTTGATTTTGTGTACGTTTCATTAATTCAGTATTTCCTTTGACACATTAGATACCCTGGTTTATTTAGCCCTATCATCATGCCCTTACAAGTCTTCGGTTCAGATGCTCACTTCTAGTACAGTAAATCCATCCTATATGTCTGTTATAAATAGGGTAGTGCACATACAGCAAGTGGAGTCCCAACTACACACCCTTGTATGTTCATTTCAAACGGCACACATATTCTCATGCTATATTTAGTACTACATCCACAGTAACATATCATCATGTCATAATATACAAAAAAGGTTTCATAAAAGCAAACATTGAAGCAGAGAAATGGGTTTCTTCAGCCTGTGTTTAAGTCTCCCAAGCCACAAAGTCCTCTTGAAAGCTTTATTTAGCTTAATTCCATATACATTCACTTTTAAAATACTATTTCATGAGACTTTCAAGCAAATTTAGGCAATAATTCTTTAATGGTGTTGAAGGCCAGGCTGGAAAGAGCATTGGGTGACATGGTTTAGTGTGAGGTGTCTCTGCCCATGGCAGGGGGTTTGGAACTAGATGATCTTAAGGTCCTTTCCAACCCTAACTATTCTATGATTCTAGGATTCTATGAACTTAGCAGATATATGCTACAACATATTTTTAAGCACTCACTTTACCAAGTTGTACCCAGGTTTTCAAAACATTCCAATTTCTTTAGGAACACATGTATGAATAGACAAATACTCAAAAACATTTGGAAAATCAGTCTGTAAGCCATGAGAAAACCATGGAAACACTTTCAAAGACCTGGCTGCAGTGACAACTATGGGTCACATGGAGATGTGCTCTCAAGTTTTTATTGAAAATGAATCTGTCTCCTTGGGCAACTTCACCCATAGAACAATGAAGCTTTGAATCTGTTTATAGCTTTACTTTCTTTTTTATCTTTTTTCTCTTTTTTTTTTCTATTTCTTCCCACTCTGTCTTAGCTTGTAGAATCTAGTTTGTGATAAACAAGGTTGTAAAAAAATGGCATTGATGACATTTCTCCAGACAGTGCTTCTACATTTGAATCTAGCAAAATAAATGGGCTTATCATATAATATTTACCAATGCGTTTTGCCTTTTGTTTTGAACTTCAGAGTGTATGAATCGGCATACTGGCAACTTTCACGACTAGAAAAGACCTAGTAGTCACTTATTAGTACACCTATTATGTTGGCTGGCACAGCAGTCTACAGAGAACACCACCTTATTTGTCATTTTTCTTTTTTATTTATTTTCTTTTATAGGTACCACAGACTAAAGGAGTCTTAAGAAAGGGTCTCAGTGAAGATAGTAACATGGAGTCCCTAACATGAATAACTTCGTGGGCAAAAGCATCTTGAAACTGAGCATATGATGGCAGTAGGGTGCAACTGGAGAAGAAAGTTGATATTTTGAGAGATTTTAAGACCTATTGAGTCAGAATAAAAAAGCCCAGGAAGGGCCCTGATTTTTAAGTGTTTAATGCAGCACAAAAGTGGGGAATTGGTGGACGCTGCTTAGGGAAGGATTGATTGGGGAACATGACAGGATGAGAAAATGGTCTTTGAGGCAACACTGTTGAGACTTGATGGTGTTTCATTGAGATCATGGAAGATAATTTTGCAATAACAACAGCTGTATGGTGAACAGGAAGGGCTACTTTTTGGATAAATTAGACAGAAAATATCATCAGTTAAGGTACCCTTCTGGAGCACCTTAAACCAGATGAAGTTCAAACTGTTTTCTCCTCAGGTGTTTATGCTACAGTCCATGAAACCTCACAGTGAGGATCTTTGGGGAACCAACCTAGCTGAAAACTAAGGCTTCCGAAAACATCAGGTTTGTCTTGAAGCAGCATGATTCACTGAGCTGCTTGACAAGGTTGCACCAAAGCACAAACAGCAGCATAAAGAGAGGGAGTAAGAACATGGGACCAGAGTCAGAGTGGGCATGGTAGCCTCCAGGAGGCTTGAGGTAAGATGCCTCACATTTATTCCTCTTCCAAAAGCTGGAAAAAGTGTAAGACTGAGGACAGTCTTGACCACAGGATGATATGTTGGTACAATGTTGGGAAAAGGTGTAGAAAATAGAAGTGAAGACTCATGGTTTAGCTAGATAAAAGCTGAAATGGTGGCTAAATATCCATTAAGTGCTATAGGAGAGAGAAGATTTAAACTTGGGCAGGAGGAGACAGGTCACAAATCAAAAGGTAGATCTGTAAGTTATTGATGTTTTAAATCCTATTTAAAATAACTCGTCTCCAAACACTGCTGTTTGAGAGGTCACTGCCTGAAAACAACAGTTAGAAAGATGTATCTCTGCTCCTACCTGCAGTTCCTTGTCTTTACAGACATATTACCTTACCTCTTGTCCCATTACTAATGTTTTCTTAAAAGCCTATTGCAGAGAACCAGTTAAAAGCACCAAATTTCCTGTTATTATTGCTGTGATTTCTTGTCCTTGGTTATTGCAAGAAGATGGTTTTTAAAATGTTTTCAGCTGCTCCAAAAACAACTTAGACTGGGCTTAAACCCATTCCTTCTGGTAGTTAATTCCACTCAGAGACTTCATACAGTCATGCTTTTTCCTTAGCTACAAGTTTTATTAGGCACCATTAGTTTTGTTGTCTCAAAAGAAACCTTGCTCCAGCTGAGATGGTTTCTAAAATACTCAAAAGATTTTTCATGGAGACTGAGATGAGATGTTAAGTTAGCCTCAGAAGCAGAGGGAGCAAGTGGTTCTGTGGAACACGCACATACAGTGGTTCCACTAAAATACCCAGCTGCTGACTGATGTGCAGATCACTACTTTGGAAAATATCTGAAGTAACTCTCAAAGTAACCCCCAAACCTAAAAGCAGGTATGTCTTGTGAAAAATCTCTACTTCAGACTGAATTCAGCATGTTTAGTTAGGATATAATTAGCTTTCACTGGTGGCCTTCTTCACAGGCAGAAACTTGGGATGCATGCAGTTTGCATACAACTTGGGAAGGGCTGTGGTCTAAATTTAAAAACAAAAAATCATGCCCAATAGAAGTGCTGTAAGAATACTAATATTTTCACATTTTCCAGATATATCTGAGTGCATTTTACAGGCAACCATCTGCCGAACTATATCTGCTTCTTCCATAACTGTATGTTGTTAGACATCAATATCCTGGTTCACTGGCTACCCTTGAGCCTAAAAGACAGTCTCATTCATAACATGCTTTCAGAATACAGGAACATATTTGTTTATCAAAAATTGCCCTGAAAACATTGCTCGATATTTTTGAACATGTGAAATGCACTATAACCAATCTATAGCATACTGTGGGATAAATTCTGAGACTGCTTCTTGTGCCCTCCGGTAAGTCTCCTCATGTATATGGTTGGAAATCAAAAGTAAAAACTGAGCAGACTTCAGTAGCTGAAATAATATTAAGAAGCTGGTCCCTTTATTTTAATGTCTGTAATCAATTTGTTTGGACAAAATATATTACAGGAATCAAAGTTGTAAGCTTGTACTCAAATCTCACACATTAAACACAGGATTATTGGCCACAAGTTCTCATGTATTGCTAGGGAATAATGTGACTATACTTCAGGACCCCAGTGGGCTAGATTATGAACCAGCTGTGCTTGGCAAGCAAGGACCCAGAACAAGAAAAGTGGCCTCAGCCTTACCCTGCAGCTCTGGATAGCATACATAAAGGCATATGCGGAGAGGTGCTTCTGAAAGACACGTGTTCAGCTGTAGCCATTCATCACAGCCTCTCTCTTGTGTGTGTGGACATTATTCCCGGAGAGCAAAAAGCCTTTGCAGTCTGACAGCAGCTCTCTTAGCCAAGAGTTCTAGGAAGCAAAAGGCAGGCTTCAGCAGCCTACACATAAGTGGTATGTGAATTTGTCATGTCCTAGGGATATCCAAGACTGCTACATGGGGCTAGCAGGTTAAACACAGGATCAAGGCTGGGGATGTCCCTGTGCCTAAATGACTTTTGATGCTCTTGTTCAGACCCCTGAGGATATAGAATTCTGACTCAGAACCTCATCATAGGTAACTCCTGTCAAAAAATACTTTCTCCTTTTGAAAATTCGAATTCAGACATTTTTTCACTTGCCTAGTATATTTTTTAAATCTGGATGGCAACGGACAACTATCAGTGCCATATGGAGAGACAGGCTGTAGTATCATCCTGGTGCAGGCATCAGAAAATCCAGCCATGAGAAGGAAAGCTTTACAAAGCCAAACTTTATCAGCTTGTCACCTTAACTTTTCATGCCAAGACAGAAACTAAGAGAAAGGTTTTGTTTTGCACTTGCTAACACTACTCCATGAACCAAGATTCTCAATGTAAACTAATAATTGGGCTTCTTAAGTTTTCAGGCCTCCAAATCAATGTCTGGATTTCTTCCTAGGGCTTTCCTTGGCATGGACACAAGAGCTTTTGCTCCTTGATCATGATAAAAATCACAAAGTTCAGAGGAATGCTTTGGGCTCTGTGACTTTAGAACCATAGGGACTGGCTGCTATGGCACTCAAGCTCAAAAGGACTATTTCAGCTGCCAACTGTCCAAGGCTGCCAAACGCTGGATGAAGAAAGTAGACATCATACATAACTTGCAGATATATGCACTTCAGGTACAGTCTCTGCCTTTTTCCGCTGGAGCTGCTGTAGGGAGCCAGCAGTGCCAGCTGGCTAGGGTTGTCTGCTTGTATGGTTGTCTCTTGACTGGAGGCACACCTCTGGCCACTGCAATCTGTGTGAGGTTGTCTGTGGATACCTACAGCAATTTTAGTGAAGTCACTCCACCTCTATGCTTCAGTTGCCACATCCACATAACTCACAGCTTGGAGCTGCAAATGTGAGACATGAGTAATTAAAGACAGAAAGTATTATAGACCTTCATACAGAAGGAGCTGAGGGAGTCCAACAGGACCGTTATTATTGCACCTCATATGCTCTCTGAGGAGTAATGCAAACCTATTGCTGGAATTAATGCTCCCGCTCAAATTTGATAGTGCCCTTTATACAGGATTTTCATTTGTATTCACAGAAAACCATAAATAAGTGCTCAGGCTGGCCAATCTATTTCCTCTGTAACTGGCGGCATTCACAGCCACTTTATTGTATGAAATAATGTCTTGTTTTTTCCTCCCTTTATCTTGCTTGTGCCTGACCTTCCATTAAAAGTTGCTTGGAAACTGCTTAGAGAATAGTCCATGGTGCTTCTTATTGATATCTTCCTTTTGTGATTTCTTGGCTATTCTATCTTTTTGTATTCCTTTCCAGAAGCTTTTTAAGCTAGAAGAAGATGAAAAGAAACCAGAGAATCAAAGCCTAATATTTTTCTTTTAAAAGGAACAGGAAAACCACCTTCCTTGTATACATTGACATGTTAAAGAAGAAATGCTCTTCTAATAAATCCTTAGCAGGTCTTTAACGTGCATGTTATTATCAAGTGCTTTACACATTCTCTTTAGCACCTTGGTAATTAAAAACCAGGATTTATAAAGTAAATTGTGTCCCTAAGTACACCTTGCTATTGCTATTGTATAGAAATGATGGAAAAAGGGCACCACTATGACACCCATTGTACCAGAGAGGCTTTGGCAGGGTGGTTTGAGCCGTCTCCTAAAAGAAAGCCAGAGAAGAAGTGGTTGAGAGGAATAGCCACTGGACAGCAGTGACCATGGTGGACAGTGGGAATTTAAGCAGCATGCTGAGGGAAGGGATTTTTTCCTCCACTTGGATGCTAAAATGTCTCCATGCAGATATGAAGGTCTAAACAGCCTTTCTCCCATAAATGTTTTGTCTTTATTCACACTGAACTTCATCAGCTGTAATGCAAATTGCATTTAGGACTTGTGACTGTCATGGGCAGTAACATGGTACTGGAAAGAAGACATAGTAAAGCCTGTGTCTGGCTTTATTCAAACCCATGACTAAACTTCATTTTTTGGCTTAACAAGACTTCTGCCCCTGTTTCCAAACTTCCCTGTATAAATATTATAGGACGTCTACAAAGGAAAAGCCCAATGAACATATGTAAGCTTTATAAATAAAGAGGAAGCACATATTCTTGAAGCTCTTTTACAGTTTTCTCTTTTCATATAACTATGGTGAGTATAATTTCAAGGTGTACTACTCAAAACTCTAGCATCTTAAATGTTATTTATCATGTTCATATTTCCTCGTTTCTGGTTTTAACCCATAAATCAAGTAATTTGCAAGGAGAAAGTGCAAAGTACGGCATATTTGTAGACAAGACTAATTTTTTCACATACTTGTACTTCTTGGAATCCCAGATGTTGCTTTCTTGAAGGTTCATGACCACTATACACTTTTTAATATGAATTAACATGTAGAAACAAGACAGCAAATTTTCCCAGGAAGCAGTCGTTCTGTGAGGGAGTCTGCAAATACCACTTTGATCTATGTAAAACTGAACACCCTAGATTTTTATTGTTTTGCTTCTTTATTCCCAAATTAAACTCATTGAGTCCTTTATTAAGTGCTTCTGAGAATGGTTCTTTGCTGATGATAGTCTGATCGGCTTGCAAGAAAAAGGTCACATCAATTCACAGATGTCAACATGCAGCTCTTATCTGTTTCGATCCAGAAATTCCAGGAAATTATCACATGGAGTTCCCTGCATGCCCTTCCAGAGCACTATCTTTCAGGCCAATCTTTAAAATAGTGATTGGGGTCAGATCTACACATACTGAAGTGTTTATTTCCCAGGACAGGAATACCCTAGCCCACTGACCCTGAGAAAATTGTGTTTTATTTTCTAAGTTGCTCTAGTTTTGCTCTTTTCTGTTTTTCTCAGGTTTCCCTATAGCTGGCTGGGTTACCTCATAGTTATTTTAATAAATGGGCACACTGCTGGCAGAATTTATTCTTCTCAAAACCACAGTCCATCTCTAACTTGAGCCTGAAGATAGAATTTTACACAAAAAGGACTGTAGTGATGCTGCTCTGGAAGACAAATAAGCAGTAGTGTTTTATTGTTTTTATGTGCTTGCAGTATAGAATTTACCTTTATTATACCTTCAAGCATGATATTTTGTATATACATACTTTAAAGGAAGAAGATACAATTCCAAGACCTACTCTACACAATGGGCAGTATACTTCGCAATCAGCTTTTTTTCTTTAGTGAAAACAAAGCAAAGGTCTATTGCAAGTTAAGGGTGCTGACTGTTATGAGACTTTCAGAGTTTTCTTAGTTTGGAAATAATTTTTGTTCTATTTTTAGTGCCTCACATACCCGTTTTTAAGTACTTTCTAAGTACTTGCCGTACGGTTCACCACAGTAGTTGTGCTCAGGCCACCAGAGAGACAGAGGTGGTCTGCAAAAGACCCCGGCAGCACTGTCCTGGGTTCAGCAGTAGCAGTCATTTTTCCCCTTCTTGGTAGCTGGTGCAGTGCAGTGTTTTGACTTTCAGCTCGGGAACAGAGCTGATAACAAGCGATGTTTTGGTTTGGCCAAGGACTTTGTGAGCCTCATGCTCTGCCAGGTAGGAGGGGAAGCCAGGAGGAAGTAGAGACAGGACACCTGACCCAAACTGACCAAAGAGGTATTCCATACCACAGCACGTCATGCCCAGGAGGTAACTGGGAGTTAGCTGGAAGGGCTGGGAGACTGCAGGGTTGGAGGAGGTATCGGTCGGAGCTTGGTTGGGCCTGGGGGGCAAGTTATCGGTCGGCTGGTGCTGAGGTGTTGTACTCTCTTCCCTTGTTATTTCCTTTATCATTATTATCATTGGTGGTAGCAGTAGTGATTTGTATTATACCTTAGTTACTAAACTGTTCTTATCTCAACCCGTGGGAGTTGCATTCTTTTCGATTCTCCTCTCTGTCCCTCCGGGAGCAGGGGGAGGGCAAGAAAGGGGGGGAAGTGAGCGAACGAATTACCTGACTGGGTTTAAACCGCGACAAGCACAAACAACTGACACGGAAGAATAGGACCTGTGTCTGTAGAAGCCATTGACTATCTCCCTTCTGGAGTAAAGTCTAACAAGAAAACACTGGAAAAATGTATGCAGTTGGGCAGGTCTTGCTCCACAGGGCATGGGGT
Source organism: Pezoporus occidentalis (assembly GCF_034315485.1). Lineage (NCBI taxonomy): Eukaryota > Metazoa > Chordata > Aves > Psittaciformes > Psittacidae > Pezoporus > Pezoporus occidentalis. The sequence continues at coordinate 5,757,049 of NW_026915713.1, read as the reverse complement.
TCATGAGCTGCCATGTAGTCACCTTTTCCCAGTACCCCTTTCTCCAGACCACAGCAACATCAGCTCTTTTCCTTGCTTGTTTTCACCCAGGGGCCTTTTCCATGCACATCCTCAGCGCTGGGATACCCATCAGGGCAGCCGCTGGCTGCACTGCTGTGAACCACATGGCAGGTTTTGTGCAGCAGCTGTGTGTTTTCTCTTCCCCTAGCTCTGGGTGCCAACCCCTACAGTGTTTCTCCTGCCCTTTCCCTACCCCTCTACGTTTCACTGGGACTGTCTCACTGTACTCATCATAAGCACAGCTGCAGAGCCCTTCCATGGACATGGCCCAGGGTGTCTGCAAAGCAGAAGCCGCAGCTGAGCCTTCCTGTCATTTAGGTGCTTCCTCAACTTGCTCATATGCTACTGCACACGCCACAAGGGGAGCAGGGGCAGCATTCAGCTTGGGCTGTTGATTGGCATTTTGATGGCTTCTTTGATATCAGAGCATGAGAGAGCAAGGGGTGGTCAGTAGTGGTCTTGATTCACCCTCATTTAAGACCCTCTCTTTGCTATACACTGAAGCTGTTACCAAATTCACATATTGCTCTTTGAGACCCATATTCTATAATGCACTGAATCTCTGGCTTACAGACACGAGTACCTGTGGGAACTGGAGCTGTGTTTCAGGCCAGGTTCAGGTCCAGCCCAGATACAGGCTGGTTCCACAAAGGCCTCATCAATCAGGGGGAACAAGCTCTGCCCTCTAAGTAATTTTTTTCTTGGCTTGTACGAGGTTCTTTGAACTCCAAATTTAGGCATCCCTCCTAATTAATGATCATTTCACACTGTCTTCAAAAGCCATTGGATTTTGATTAACCAGCAAATAAAGATGGCTTCATTTTCTTCTCTGGGCACATATTTCCTCTGTCTCCTTAGGAGTTAATTGAGTAGGTGAATAATAGTCTGTGCACTTTAACAGTCTGCGTAGGAAAGGCAATACCAGCCTGGTCACCAAGAGAACTTCACTGACATTAAGCACTTAGCAAATTTGATCCCCCGAAAGGAGAGAGAAGGTGCCTCAGTGTTCCCTATTACATGGTGCCCTGACGGCTCCTGTGCAGCTGGTGCCTTGAAAGCACAGCATGCAGCCTTTCTTTTCTGTGGCTACTTCAGCTCACTCCTCCACCCAGACCTCACTGTAGAAGCTGTTTTAACTGGGAAACAGACAACATATTCTGGTTTCTCCTCAGCCAAATGCAGAAATCTTCACCTTTGGAAATGTCTTGGCCCACTCCACTGAAGTTAACTAGGTGGCTGCAGCGTAACTTAAAGACACAAATCTGCTAATCAATGAGATATCCTTCCTTTTATTTGCTATTACCCCTAAGATGCTGTGCATTTTAACAGCATTCAGAAAAAGGGCAAAACAAGGGCAGGAGAAGTCCTCCAAGTGTTTTCCAACACATATGTGGAAACAGTGAATGAATATGCCAATGTCTCCACTGCACAAACCAGGCAAAACACAGCATGCGAGATCAAATAGGCATGAAATTTGTCCGGTAATGAAGACATGGAGACCAGAGAGTGCTGGATATCTTCCAGATCATCTTGATACATGCTGTTGGCTCTTATTAAAATTTTGCTAGAGCAGAAAACACACTGTCGTGTTTTCCAGTGAGGTGCTAAGTTCAGAGGAACAAGCTGAAGGAGTAAAGCTTTCAACAAGTGCCGCTTTTGAATTCTCCTGGCCTTGGAGTGTCTTAAAGCATTGTTTGTATTAAGTATGTCTGTGCAAACACATCCACCAACATATAACCAAATTGACATCAAGAGGTGCTGAACTTGCATCCACAGCACTTAAAGCAGTCCTTCAACTTCTATAGGGATGAAAGGTGTTTTTAGCACTAGCTTCAGGCAAGACCCGAATACCAAACTCTTTGAACATGGCAGTGATAGCACATGTGCAGTGGTTCAAACAAGCAAAAATATTTTTAAACGCATTCTGGAATCCTTTTCATTGTTCAATTCTGTTTGATGGATTGTAATAGAGAATACCTATAGTTTTCATGGGAGGTCAATGACTGGGAGATGCTTTGTTGCCAGTGACAGTTGCACATCTCTTCAAATATACTAAAATACCAGAAACAAAATGCTGTGACATATCTCTTTGGGAAATTTAGTTATCTTGCATTATCTCCATGAACAGGCCCCACATTACTACCAGCTTGCTTTCTTGCTTAAAAATATGAGTAAATGCCTGACAACACTTTTGTGTTGTCAGTGAGAGCATTGTTGAGAGGTTCCAGGGGAAGCCACAAATCTGCCCCTTCTCACCACAAAAAGATGTGCTGCATTTGATAACACTGACTCTAAGGAGGAATTACAGAAGTTACCAAAACCAATCATTTAAGTTAAAACAGTTGAATGCAAAAACGTTTACAAAATAAGGTTTGCATATGAGTGTCTTGACAGACAAAGGTGCTAGGGTCTACTCTGTGACAGCTAGGGGAGTCAGAATAGTGATATAAGAGATCTTGAAAAGTGATGTTGCCCCAGGATAGAGAACAAAGTCAGTGACACCTAATTTCACACAAACAGGAGAATTGAAATATTTTGTGTAAAACATGCATTTAGCTTTTCCCACATGCAAATATACAACTGCCACACTATATTTACAGACATTTTGAGTTCATTCCCTCACTTTCAGCCTTATGCAGGCACACTCAGTTTCCCCACAGAACACATGAGTGCAGAATCACAGATAAAGCAGTGGTGAGGTAGTATTTTGTAATAGGTGTAAAAGTCCCATAAATTGGACTAAGAAGTTCAAGCTGCAGAAATTTTATTCTGTCTCATAACAGCCTCAGAACCTTCTCCTCTCAAGATGTGTTCATTGTCAGTGGCCAATGGAAGACATGGTTAACTGACACCCACCAGCACATCATGAGCACAGCCATGAGCATCTCTCATTCTCACAGACTCCCATCTGTACCTATGCAGTCACAGGAATAAACTGTCTTCTGAGTAGGGATTCCTACAGCATAAAATATTTGTCTGTTCTGGAGCAGTGTAAAACAACTTAGTAACACTGGCTTTTCAAGGTATTGGTGTTTAAAGTACAAAATTGATCTGGTGTCATTGGTGTGCTTTCTACTCCATTTTTCTTCTTAAAAACCTGACTGCATAATGAAATTGAAAGGTGACCCTTTAGCCTGATTTTGCAAATTTTAGTTCAGAAGTTTTCCTATGATGGACACAACAAAGAAAATACATAAGACCCTAAATAAACCAAATGTTTACCTCCTCGTTTTACTGTCTGACTTGAATTCTTCAATGTTTTGTGGGCTAACTATGGAAATACTGAAAGTTATTCATAGGCTGAAGTGAGGCCACAATGCTGCTGTTCTACGGCCCAGATACTATCAAGGCGCTTTTTTTGTTTTCAAGCTGCTTTGCACATACAGCTTTGTCCCCCAGAGATCAAGTCAAGTAACACTTAAAAATGCTGAGAAGAATGGGTAAAAAGTAAAAATTACCCTGAATGACAGAAACTTTCATCAAAATCTTTCTTGACACAGTAGTTACAGTTGAGAATTAGTTTTATATGCATCTTCCACTCATCTTCATGAAATTGAGCATGTTCATAAGTGTAGCCAGGTTCAGGACCTTGGATTATCAAACATTCAGCAGAAACTCAGGCTTCGTTTTGTTTTGTGTTCAGCACTAAATACATTACCAACATCAGAAATTCAAACACAACTGCACTCTGCACCCAGTGAAGAACAGCTAGGAAAGGTTTCAGCAGACATCCAAGATTTTGGCAACTCAGCACGGTTCCCACAGCTGCCACTTTTCTGATGCATGATTAATTCAGCACCACATGTTGCACAGTACCGAACAGTCCTGTGTTTTCACATGGCACTGCTTTTATTTACATCCCCATAACATTGAAGGTTCAAGAAGCTAAGACTGAGGCAGGGGCCTTATACCCACTCACTAATGGTTGAAGTCAATGAGAAGAGGAAGAGCAGGGAAGGGAAGCAGAGGCTCCAGAAGATTAAATGTCTTCTTCAAGGACAAGCAGGTGTCTGGAGGCACAGGTACCTCACAGAGCAAGAATAAAATTAGCAGTCAGCTGATATCTTGTAATCTTCTAAATCCATGAAGCAAAACTACTTTTCTGAGACAAGTGTAATCCTAATGCATTTTGCTAGTTTTGCTTAACTTAAAGGTCCCTTTTTCCACTGATTTCAGAACATGGTGCCTCAGGCCAAAAGTTCTGTTTAAAGACAAATAGCACAATTATTAGCCCTTTAAGTCCCATGTTTTGTCTGAACTGTTTGATCTCACTTGCAGAATTACCATATTCTCTGCTTTCTTCAAAAAACAGCATTAAGGTTTTTTTCCCGAAATTACTCCAGTATGACAAGGACCATCTTACTCTTCTCAAGACAATCTCATCATGACCTTTAGCTGACATACCCAATATATTACTTCACCAAAGGCTAAGAGAGTTCTTGTCGCGCTGCTGTCACTGGGGTGACCCCTTGCTTTAAACTAAAATATTTGTTACTGTCACATGCGGATGGCAAATAGACAATTGTCCTGTCAATGAAATCATTAACTCAAGATTTGGACAGGTGTGAGGTGATATTTTTCCAAAGTTTATTAAATATAATGGTTTTATTAGTGCTTTCCATTAGGGGAAGAAAAGAAGAAAGCAAAACTGTGACACGGCAAGAAGCACTTGCTTTCTGTGCTGAAGAGTTATCTTTACTTCCTCTTATTGCTAATGATCACAGAGCTCTTTCTCATTTGCTTATCCCCAGTCTCACCATGCCTTAGCCCCTGCTGAGCTCTTCTGCAGCCCCACCATTTCTCCTCCCCATCGTGGGGCCATGTTCTAGTGCCCAGCATGCTGCCGTGTCCCTGTCCCCTGTCTGCCCCCGGAGCCAGGAGCAGCTGTTAGGCCATTGGACACCTCTCAGATCTCTGAATGCCTCCTCCCAGCCACAGTCATCCTGGCTGTGGCCCAGGAGCTGCTGTCACCAGCAGGCCCAGAGGAGAGGAGGCACACTCCTTGCTCGGCGTGCCGCCCAGCACTGTGCCAGGTAGGATGAGCAGGAGAGGGACGCCAGAGAGGCAGGAGCTGGGCCTCCACTCTGATGGTGGTGGAACAGCCTTACCCAGAGATGCTCCTCCTGCTTCATTTCTATTCTCAAACCCTTTGCTGACAAGGGTCTCTTCAAGGACCCTTAACTACGACTGCTTGCTTTTATTTTTTGGTTTGTTTTACTGCTAATAGTAAATTATTCTTTCCTTAAAAAACATAGCAGGACATGGGCTTTTGCATCATTGAAGGCCAGATTAGATAAATGGCTTAAAATTAAACATAAAATTACAAGACCTGACCTTTCAAATCTATATACAGCCAACTTGTGTGCATATATGGTCCTGTAATTGTCATACACTTCTAGGGTTCTCCTCCCTTGCCAACCCTGGAGTTAGTTCATGGAATTCCCTCACACCCAAAGAAAGTTAAGACAAGAGAAGTAACACACCCCACCTAACCTTGGCATGAAACAGTCTGAAAGAGATATTAAGAGAAGAGAGCTGGAAAAGGACACAACAAATTAGATGTTCAGCTTTTAGGGTGAGCTTCACCAACTTCTCATACATTTTTCCTTTTTCCTTTTTTTTTCTTCTTTCTCCCTACCAGGAGTGTGCATCCTTTATCATCAGTTTAAATTTAAAACCTTCATTGCAGGAACAAATTAATTTTCCCCTGTTTTCAGCAGGATATTGCTTGAATGCATTTTCTGCCGGATTCAGATATCTTTCCACGCCTGTTGATACTACCACCTAAAGAAAGCCTTTCCAGGGTTTGTGTGTGTGCATTTCCTACATGAAACTACAGCCTTGTCTGAATTGTCCCATCTACCTATAAAATGTCACCAGGTGCAAGGATGAGGTAATAGACTTTTCTAAACCAGAAGACCTCAAACTATGTATGCCCATACTCTTATCGCTGTTGTTGCTGCTGCCAGCTGGAAAAAGGGACTTCAAGTTAGCGTTGGCAGTTGTTAAGAAGGCTGGGAGAGGAAGAGAAAAATCATCTGAAGAATAGCTGAAAGGAGCTCAAGGAACATGCATACCAAGAGACTTGCTGAAGTACACAGTATAGTACACTACCGGTAGCACTCCAAATCCAGTGGATGCTTAGAGATATAATATGGGAAGTACTGGATGAGACTGTGAGCTTATCACTGAAGTGTTTGGTCTGTATTGCAGAAACACTAAGTGATGACTGCTCCAAGGCACTACCACTTGTCATTCTGACTAATAGTTCCTTTGTTATGGCTTGTTTTTACACCAAGACGTATCTTCATTACTGTGGTGGCAGTATGCGCAGGAACTGCGCATTGATTGGGAAATCCCTACAAGGTTTACCATGAGATGGTGTCAATTGGAGCAGCTGATGTTACGAAACTTAGAGCAAATTATCTTTGAAGTCTCATTCATCCATCTCCAATCAGCCAATATGAGACCTAATCTGTGCCTTCCCCCCAAAAGAGGTGTAACCTCATTGTTTCATAAAGCAAATCTGTTTTTCATCCTACTTATCAGTCACAGCTCAATATTTCCCTTGAAAATCAATATTCCTAATATTCAGAAGTACATCTGTAAGGAAATACAATTTATTTTCACATTAATCTAAAATCAAAGGAAAGCAAGGTGGCACATGCTTACTGGCAGCTCTGATTAGCACCACTCTGCAGCCTTCTCTTACTGATGCATGGGCAAAAGCATCAACCACACATCCTACCCAGTCGTCAAAAGGAACATAATAGATGCCCAGTAGGGGCAGGGATCCCCCCAGGATCCGTCAGGGATCACGTTAGCAATTGTGTCTGACATCTGCAGTTACAGAGCTGAGAGAGGACCACAGTGCTGTGAAACAACGTGTGCTACTTCAGACCTTGGGCGCTACTAGGAATGAAAGGGGACAACACGCATCTGGGAAAGGAGCACACATATTAGGGCATTGGGGTGTTGCAGCTTGTCTGACTTGTCTAACAGTTTTCCTGTGGGTTAATGTAACCTGCATGATGGGGATGGTGAGAGCAGGGTAGATTGAGCAGACAGGCTCGGGGCAGGGTGGGGGAAAGGAGTCCTTAAGCGCTATTCAAACTCTAGGACTGTGTCAGGCTATGGAGCATGTGTATGCTGGCTGGCTGGCTGCAGTGCACACTGGAAGGAGGAAAACACATCATTAAATTGCTGCTGTGGTCAATTATATGCCAGAGCTGTAAACTGAAGAGCAGGAAGGTGGCAAAGATAGTGACAACTGTGCACAGGATTGCCCATTCGGTGTGGAGGGCCCTGCTCCCAACATATAAGGGCTGCTCAAATCCCACAGCACACCCTTGTTAGCTGCTTGGCTTCTCCACCCTTCCCCATGCAGGAGGACACCTACCTGGGGGCCAGCCCTGGCTCTCACTGGGCACAGCCACATACCCTCTGGCACTGGTGCACACAGTTTCCACCACCCCAGCCTGGGTGCTGCTCAGGGTCTGCGGTGTAGCCAGCCCCCTGCTGCTGTGGCTCGCTGCCTGCTGCTCAGCTGTCCCGTGCAGCAGCCCCAGGGCTTGGGTTACAGGACAGTTTCTAACTTTGTGCTTGTCCCAGGCCATCAGGGCAGAGGCACATGATTTTTAATTTATGAGGACACCCATAGAGCTGTCACTTTCAAGGCAGGTGTTGAGAAGCTGGCAAACAGCCCGAGTAAAGAAAAAGACTGACCTCACCCTGAAATAATGGTGGCCAACATGGTCACAGGACCATGTTGCAAGCATTGACATAAGTGGGCTTTAAAAATAACTAGGTCATCCCTCTAGACTAGCTCACCGTCTGGTACAAAGAAGCCATGAGGTACCAATTTATAGTAAAAGTAGGAGTGCAAACAGCTATTCAAGGGGTTGATGAACTTGTAGCATTTTGAGTCATCATTTTATTTAGCTTTTTTAATTCTCCTACCCAAATCAAATTTTAAGTCACACCACTAGACATAGCACCAAAATAAGAGGCAAGCTTTAATGACCGTGCTTGGTGGTGGCACCAGACACTGGGCATCTGGGATTGTAAGGTGGTCACAAATCTCCTTTGTGACTGCAGCCACATCTAATGCACAGTGAGTACCTAAAATGGCTGTTGGACTAGATGATTGTTGTGGGTCTTTTCCAGCTGAACTCCTTTAGTCTGAAAATGAATCAAAGGCCACAGCTATAGAAACATTTTGTTGCAGGGGGAAGTTCCTGAATATGTGTTAATAGAATCTGGCCTTAAGAAAAAAGGAGAGGAAATATAGAGAGGAGAATACTACTTCTCTGCCTCCTCCAAACTTTGGAAAAACTGTTCTTCATTCTGATCTGACATGGGGTGTTTTCAAAATGGTGTTTTGTCAAGCATGCTGCACACCTCCTCAGATCAGGACATTTTGTTCATAAGAGTTCCTAAGAGGAGAGAAACAGGATTGGGAGTATCTAGAAACTTAAAATAGTACAAGAGTTACTAAACTCCAATAGTGACTTAGGTTTTGACATCCACATCCATAACACACCTGGGTGAATTGGGTGGATTTATGGCATGCATTTAATTCCACACACAGCTGAAGTGCTGCTCCTGCCCTCTCCAGCTTGGTCTGTCATTGGAAAGAGAGAAAGGGTGATTTTCCTAAAGAAGTCTTTTTAAAAATAACTCCTTCATATCACCTGAATGGTGCAAAAGGAAAGGACAAGAACAGGAACTAGATACTGGCTACTGCAACTGTGTGAGAATACAGACACTGCATACTCAGAACACAAGAATTAAATTCATGTAGTGGTTAGCACTACTGATTTTGTCAGTGGAGCAAGTTCAAAGCGATTCTTCTTGGTCTTTGCTTCCCAAAGGATAACTGCCCCTCAGCAAGAGCATACAGCACACTTGCATTTAGCTGAGCTGTTTTTCTCAGCCAGGAAATCAGAAACAAATAATATCAACATGGAAAACACTTGCTTTTGCTTTGACCAAGTGTGCCTTTGAGTCAGCTGTTAATGTTTTGTGACATGGTGACTATTCCTCATCTGAGTAACTAGCAAACTACCATAAAAAGTCCAGTATCGCTGGCATTAAGTTGTTTGTCAAGCTTGCAATGCAGTTGCCTAAATCAAGACATCAAGTTACAAGAGGTCAATAGATTGCTATTTCACACTTGATTGTTTCCATGCTTCCTCTAAAAAGTACTTGCTAATTTTCAGTTTGTCAGCTATCCCTTAATAATGTCAAAAATACCTTGTTCCAGTAAGGCATCTATTCTGCTGCTTCTCTCATTCAGTTTTAGGATTCTCAGCTCATTACCCCAGGAAAGGGCAACACTGTTCCATGTACTATATTCAATTTACAGCTAATTCTTCCATTGCAACTTGCATCATGAACATAACTCCTACCTTTGCAGTTGTGGAAGACTTCAGTTGCTTAGTCCAAGGCATCAAAGTGAATAGCAAAAGCAATTAAAACAAACCAGGAGAATAACAACCAGTATGCATTTTAATGCTTTTTTTTCTTGTCAAAAAAGAAAACACTCTTTCTGGGACCTATTTTGTGAGACAGACTGAAAACAGGCTGTAAGCGGTATGCACCATTTCATAGAAAATTGTAATTGACAGGCCAATTAAAGAAGAAATACCCTCAACAAAGCAGATTCTGTGAGCCCAAACATCTTATCAAAGTGACAGGCTGCCTAATTAGCTTCAAATGGAATTAGGAACTCCATTGATCCATTTCTTTTCCAGTAACATGGCCATCCTAATTATCCATATCCTATTTCATTCATTTAGACTGTAAACACCTTTCCGATACAATAGATCCTTTCTTAATCAGTGCACTACAGACTAGGTCTAAGAAAGCCACTGTGCCTGTGCAGTTGTTCTAAGTTGATGCCACCCTCTTTGGTGTTTTCTCTGCTCCAACATAATTAAGAATTATATTGATCAGCTGGACGACTGTAATTTCTGGATAGGTAACTAGGAAAAAAATTACCTTGGAAAAGTTACATTCCCAGGCACGTCAAAGAGGTATTACAGGCTGCCTCAGAGCAACAGTAGAGTCTGCAAGGTGGTGACCATGTAAAATCTGACATATCTGTAATTTGCCAATTTCACCCAATCAGTAGATATTTTGCATAGCATCTGTCCCAGAAAGACTTTTTGGGTTGTTTTCTGGAGGACTTTTTGTTTGGTGGGTTTTTTGTTTTGTTTGGGGTTGTTTGTTTTTTGTTGTTGTTGTTGTTGTTTTGTTTGTTGTGTTTTTTTTTTTGTGGTGGTGGGTTTTGTTTTGTTATTTTGGTTTTTGTTTGGGTTTTTTTTTATTATCTTTGCACTATTTCAGTTGCTTTCTCTGTGTGTGTTACATTCAGAAAAAGGAAAATAAGTTGGGGTTTGATAACTCATCTGAAACAGCTTCTGGTAAGTGTTTTTGACCCTGCATCAAGAAACAGAATTAAACATACGGACAGCATTGAAGATAAAGTCTCAACTCTCTCTCCAAGTTGCTGAAGCATTTGGTGGTGATGACAGGAAGATCAAAGCTTGTACATAATACCTACCAATCCAAGGTTCTTCGACAATCTTTTTTCAAGCATAAATGACTTCTCCACATAATATCCATCTGCCTGTTAATTATATCACCTGGGCTAGTATTATCCATCCAATTATCAGATAAAAGCAAAAAAATGGTTATTAAATTGTAATATTTAATAACCATTGCAGCTGGATGTGTAGTTTTCTCTTGTATGTGCACCTAATAGATGTTATATCCTTAAGTAAAGTGGAAGGACAAGTGTCTTTGACTTTCTCTAGACTTCTGCTGCCAAATTACTTAACAAAATGTGCACCTAACTAGGTAAAAAATTTGTAAATAGGGAAAATTTGACAGGATCAAATTAGTGAAAACATACAAGGGAGTAGTCAGTTAACTAGTTCTCACAAAACTGATCCATAGCCAGGAAGACCACCCACAGATATCTCTTGGGACAGTGGAGCACACAGAGTCCTATCAGGTACAGCTCCATAATTTACCTGTTGAGTTGTTAAGCAGAGCAGGACTGAACTCTAGACTTCCAGTACTCAGTGAGCCCTTCTTTATCTCACGTTCAGGGAGAGGGGTGGCAAGGGTGTGAAATTTGGTTTGGATTGCTTTCTTAAGCAGCCAAAAATCAGTTCTGGGTAAATTAACTAAAAAAGCACACTAATAATAGTTCATTTTTGCTGGAGCTGATCACAGTTATGAGTCAACAATAAACAATCCAGGCAGGTGAGAGCATTGCATGTTGCAAACCAAATAAACATAAATAATCCCCAAACAATAGTCAGAGTTGCTGGGAAGATACTTGAGGCTTTACAGTTATCCTCATTACGTTACAGGTTAAGTAGGTTACATGTTGGAAGGTAACCTACCAGCAGACATCTTGATTAGATATTTCCAGGCTGACATCACCGACGCATTTCACTTCTTGATAATTAATTCTATGTAGCACACATATTGTTGCAGTCACATAAAGATTTTGTTATGATCCTGACACCTTTGTAAAGATTGCACTAAATTTTGCATGAAAGGAGAGTTTCCACCTCTTTTGTATTTTTAGCAATAACATAGATTTGCTACTGAAAGAGCGAGAGCTTTTATTTTGGAAGGGCACAGTATTTTTAAGAAAAGATGTTCACAGAAGTAAGATCTGGTTTGGTGAAAACACTAATGCAATTTAAAGTCTATGTCAGGCAGAAGAGTGTCTGAACTATTTTGCAGCTGTATGCCGCTTTCTAACTATATGCTTATATAATGTTTGTATATTGTGGCATGTTGATTAAAGCTTGCTGTACAGAAATGAAAACATACAGTAGTCCATGCTTGTTCTTCTCTTCCATCACTAGTTGGATGAGCATTTTACTGGGGAGACAAGAACAGTACTACTTCTGAGTCAAAGGAAATTTTCTTTCTTGTGCTTAAACATCTTTCCTCGCTATAAATGCAATGAAACAGTAACACTGGTTTTGACCCCAGTGCAGGCTGCAAGTGTTCTTCTAGACACCACAGCTACAGATGTCTCCAGCTTCCCCAGCACAGCCTGCAGTGTCCTTAGGTCTTAAGACTTCCTAGTATGTTCCATTCCCCGCTTTCACTTGTCACTGAAGCAGCTTAACCACTAAAGAACAATCTTATGGAAGTGTTTTTCATGAAAATTCCTTTGCTGGCCTACCATATTTTTCTCTACTCCTTCTTTTTTCCCCAATACTTGCAATCAGGGATATTTCCAGCTCAAATGTAATTAGGAGAAGGATACAACATAAATATCAAAGGTGCTGTACACACAACTAGGTCCAGAAGACTTTCTCATTACCATGCCAGCCATGTTCCAGCCAGCTGGGTGGCCTAGAAAATAGCAAATCTTATTCATGCAAAGCAGTTTACCTGAAATGCTTCATTACCCAGAGGCAAGCACGGGATCCAGTTGACTAAATCCTCATGGCATCCCAGAAGACTGCACTTCTCCTTAGTGTTTACTCAGCGATGTCTGAAGTTCCTCATGGCTGTTTCAATGGACCATCTTTCTTTTTTTTTTTTTTACCCATTCCTTCTCCTTTCCCTTCACCACTCTGAAGTCAAAAGATTTTCTTTTCCCAGTCAGAGGAATTTCTTTGTCCTGTATACTTTCTGAGGCTACTTTGTCCAGTGTATTCAGGGTCCTCTGTGTACGAAGCCACAAGGTACTCAGTAATGTGAATTAGGATGGCTCTGTTGCGTGCTGAGCTTTATGCAAAGTGAGTCTGATACTAGCAAAGTAATAAAGAATATTTCCAGTTTCCAGTTTTTAGAAGTGGTTGATTACACAGAAGTTCAAATTATGACCAGGAAAACCATACAGAATCATCTCTACTTAATTTCCCCAAAAACAGTGCCCAGATGTTCATAGGTGTTCAGATGTTCAGAGTGTTCAGATGGTGCAGTGTCCAGTATCTAATATAGAAACAGTTCAGAATATATATGACCATATACTCGCAGTTAAAATATCCTGTCTTTCATCAGCTACAGTTGTGTGTGCTGTCCTTCTACATAAAGCTCTGCCCAAGATGTTCTTACTCTGTTAACACCTGCTGTATCCCTAAGGATTGCGTAAGGGTAAACTGTTACCGATTCTAATGCAACAAACTTCTATTACTAAAGTTCATTTCATCAAGGAACCATTAAAAAAGGTTGTTTTCTGCGGGAATCAAATCACAGTCAGAGACCCTTTCACTGCATTGGGTAGAAAAAAGAAGCAACATGCTACCTCAGAAAGCAACAGCCTAGCAGCCTAAAGCACTGCTAGAAACACTCTCTCTATTTAGAAAGATTTCTTGGTTTGAAGAAATTCCTTTCTTTAGAAAGAAATCACTATGGTCTTGTTCTTGTTCTTAAATATCTGAACCGATTTCAAGAAAAGGACCCAATGTCTCTGTGAAGCAAGGCCTGAAAGACAAAGTGGAATGAATATCTCTCAATGGAGATCTTGTAAGCTCACATTTCACAACTCTGTCTGTCCCCATTAGTTCCAGTTGCTAGAGGGTTTGAATGGACTTTCATTAAATGTTACATTTAGCTCCCTCCCCCACACCTTTTATGCAACCCTGCTCAGAGGACAACTGAAGCAAATATGACTTACATACAAGGCTGTGTTTTGATATAGCCACAAAAAAAAGATCTTTTGCATTCTAAAATGAAGAGTAGTAAAAATCTGACAAGCTAAGACCATCCGTAAGCAAAACAAACAAAGATGTCAACAGAACTTAATCTGAGGAATTAATATGAGAGCTTTTTGGAAATGGGAACATGCTACAGGTGTGAGATAACATACATTGGAATTACTTATTATTTGTTTAAAACATAAGTGGCCTTTTTAGTTGGTGAAATACACCTTAAACCTGCAAGTTCTCTGGCTCTGTGTGCCAATGTCGTGGTTTAAACCCAGTCAGGTAGCTTGTTCACTCACTCCCAGTGAGTGGTGCCGAGCTGACAACAATCGAGGTCCGTGTCCGTCTCCCCCCCCTGCCTCCCCGCACCGGGGCTCTCCCCTTCCCCGCTCCCGGAGGAACGGGGAGGAGGATCGAGAGAGTGCAACTCCTACGGGTTGAGACAAAAACAGTCCAGCAACAAATCACCACCGCTACTATCAGCTACAACAATGATAAGGGAAAATAACAAGGGAAGAGAATACGATACCACCGGCCAAGAGAAACGAGCTCCACCCGGAAAACCCTGTCCTTCCGGGTCACTCCCAGTTACCCCTCACCCCGGGCATGACGTGCTGTGGTATGGAATACCTCCCCGGCTAGCCCGGGTCAGGCGCCCCGTCTCTGCTTCCTCACAGCCTCCCCTCCTCCCTGGCAGAGCATGAGCCTCACAGAGTCCTTGGTCAGGGTAAACATCATTTAGCAACAACCGAGAACATCGGCTTCACCAACACTGTTCTCAAACTGGAAGTCAAAACACAGCACTGTACCAGTTAACACAAAGGAAAAACATGACTGCTACTGCGGAACCCAGGACATTATCCACCCCTTATTCCATACCATTCACGTCGTGCTCAGATCCCACATTTTTCAATACACCATCGCTCTCCCACATATATACATCCATATACATACAGACCAAGAGGAAAAATCATTTTCTTAGTGCATGGACCAATCCCTATAATGCTGCCGAGTCCATTCGGTCCATGATGTGATAGATCATCTCTACGATGGCCGATTCCCTCAGAGACTGGATGCCTTTGTCTATAGTATTCCACTTGGCCGAACGACTCGTAACATCGTCCTTGTACGGAAACCTTTCTTTCACAGCTGCCAAGAGCCTCCTCCAAAGGCTGAGGGACTTTTTCTCTCTTGCAATTGCTTTGTCAATTCCCCCTTCTCTAGCAAGTGATCCCAGCTGCTTGGCTTCTGTACCTTCTAGTTCGTGACCATCAGCCCCATTGTCCCAGCATCGGAGTAACCAGGTGATGATGTGCTCCCCTGGTTGACGGGTAAAATCTTTTCGCATATTCCGCAGCTCGGTTGAGGTCCGAGGTCGAGAAGTTACCTCTTCTTCTTCTTCTTCGTCATGTGATGATGACTCCTGATCAGATTCTGGACCGGGTGGTGAATTCATTGGTTCTTCATCTCGCTTCACCCTTTTTGCCTCCTTTTTGCTTGTTCTCTTGCGTACAGGGGCAACTGATATTGGTACGAATTGGTCCTCTGGTTTGGCTGCAGTGATTATCACTGTGGTTTGAGTAGCAACTGTACTTGTTACTGGGGGTGGTGTAGCTACTGTGCTTGGAGCTGGGGTAACCGCGCTGTCTGTTGCAGTTGAAGTTTGAGCAGCTGCTGTACTTGCCACTGGGACAGCTGTGCTGTTCATTGCAGCCAAAGTTTGAGTAGCGACTGTTGCTTTGCCCTCAGATCCGCCGACATTCTTTTCCTTTTGAAGGTGCTGGATAGTGTTGAACAAGGCCCTGTAAGCATAGGCCAAGCCCCAGCACGTTGCCATGATTTGTCCATCTCTGGTATGGCCAGAATGACCACACACCTCATTTAAGTGTTTTACTAATTCTTCTGGATTTTGCAGTTGTTCAGTAGTGAAATTCCAAAGTACTGGAGGGGCCCACTGACCTAGATACTTGCCCATACTATCCCACACACCCTGCCACTCATGGCTGTCCAGCCTCAGGGAAAATCTCTCGGTCCTCCTACATCGTCGTTTGACCCCAGACAAGACCCAAACCTGAATCTGCTTAACTCTTGAAATCAGTAGTGGGTAAAACACACTCTGTATGCGTGTTAGCATGGTGATTCCCATCACCATCAGCAAACAAGTCTCAACAGCATTAAAAGGCCATTCAAAAAATTCAAAACTCTCAAATGTAAATGGTCTGGGGGGACGACTAGGAGGGTAAAAGGATGTCTCCTTCCCAGGTTGAGCACCTGAGAAGGAGAAAAAAGATGTGTAATTGCTAAGCACCTCCATCATATACCTCCCAAAGTATAAAGGTGGTGACCACACTGGGAACATAAGCCAGATCAATTTCATGATCAATGATTCTATTGTATTACAAGTCATTACCATAAAGTACAATGGGATAAAAACCTTAGCCCAAGCCCCATACTTGAAAAACACTAATACAGCAAGTACCGGATGGACGTAAGATATCATATACTGAAACTGTGAGATCAAGAGGAACAACCTTGAGAGCCAATAAATCAGCATTGTGACGAGTGACTATCAATCCAGTCAGATCTGTTCTTATCTCAACCCTTCGTGCCCCACGTTGGGCGCCAAAAAGAACTGTCGTGGTTTAAACCCAGTCAGGTAGCTTGTTCACTCACTCCCAGTGAGTGGTGCCGAGCTGACAACAATCGAGGTCCGTGTCCGTCTCCCCCCCCTGCCTCCCCGCACCGGGGCTCTCCCCTTCCCCGCTCCCGGAGGAACGGGGAGGAGGATCGAGAGAGTGCAACTCCTACGGGTTGAGACAAAAACAGTCCAGCAACAAATCACCACCGCTACTATCAGCTACAACAATGATAAGGGAAAATAACAAGGGAAGAGAATACGATACCACCGGCCAAGAGAAACGAGCTCCACCCGGAAAACCCTGTCCTTCCGGGTCACTCCCAGTTACCCCTCACCCCGGGCATGACGTGCTGTGGTATGGAATACCTCCCCGGCTAGCCCGGGTCAGGCGCCCCGTCTCTGCTTCCTCACAGCCTCCCCTCCTCCCTGGCAGAGCATGAGCCTCACAGAGTCCTTGGTCAGGGTAAACATCATTTAGCAACAACCGAGAACATCGGCTTCACCAACACTGTTCTCAAACTGGAAGTCAAAACACAGCACTGTACCAGTTAACACAAAGGAAAAACATGACTGCTACTGCGGAACCCAGGACAGCCAAGATCTTCATTACTAGAAGAATTTACCTAAGTGTTTAGGTTAACTAAGTGTTACTAACTAAGGTTAACTTAGGTTAACTAAGTGTTATTAACTAAGTGTTTAAGCGTTCCAGAAAGCTCTTCCTTAAGTGAAAATTAATATATGGATACTTAAGCATGTTATGTCAGTTTCTCAATTACAATTCAGCTTTTTAAACACAAAAAAGCTGTTCCTTAAAGTTCATTTTGTGCAAAAGCAATTAGCTGGTATCACTTCTTGTGACCTAATGAGCAGAAAAGGTAGGGTTTAGTTTGGTTAACACGAGAGAGTTTGGCCAAAGCTGTTGACAACAGCCAGGTTGGCACACTCCGGCAGGGACTGAACCGTTCTGGTCTCAGTGTTTCAGTGTAAGTCTTTCACCTGTAAATGCTGGGCATAAGCATGGCCAGCCTTGGTGGCTGTCAACAGTTGCTGCTTCTCATGGCTGCAGCCCAGCAGGGAAAATGAGTTGGTGGTGTCAAACCACCAACCATTTGTGCATGGCAAAAACCCCCATCACTACTTAATACCGTTGATGGCAGAAGTAGCAGCAGAGAGAACCAGGAGGAAAGCAAGCAGGGAAATACATCAGCCAACACAGGACCCCGCCCACCTCTAACCAGGATGGGGAGGCTTGAAGGGAAATTTTTCTACAGCATGTCACACAAACGAGTCAGAGTGGTAAGAATCAGCGGCAGCGTCCATGCTGTATCTTTTAGACACACAGCGCCCAAAGAAAACCTGAGACACTTTTCTAGATAATATAAGATTTTGCGCAAAAACAGAACACAGCAAACCATACAGGCAGTCTGGAGATATGAAACAATTCCTAACTAATTCCGAGATACAGCTGCAAAAAAAAACCCTGGTCCTGTATTCCCGGGGACAAATAGGGAGCTAGCAACTTGATAACTTGTCCCTATATCACCTAGAAAAACTTCACCACAAATTAAAGAAGCAGTTCAGGACTATCAACTCTCACCTCTGCCAAAATCTTGTCACTGAAACTACAAGTACAGCCGAAGTCTAATCCATGGTAACTTCTCTTTAATTCACGAGCTGGCAAAGATATGGAAGGAAGAAAGAGCAGCAAATTTCCCTTCCCCACCATTTGGAAAAGCTGGTCAAAGGAACAAAATATTTATGGCTGATTGCATGGGGACAGTCAAAAGATGGAAAACATCAGCTATTAGGTAACCCTGCACTCCTCTCATCTAGTTGAAGCATGTGTTATGACACCATCTCATGCACATTCCCAGCTACTGCTATTACATTACTTGCAGACCTGCCCCCTTTCCCTAAAAATGACAGATGCCCGTGCTCTAACACAGGTCTGCCCAGATGCATCCCCCCCACCATCCCAGCCTCTTCCTAGCCAGCCCTGCGGGAGGCTGACTGGCATGGTGAGTTAAGCCTAAGATTCTCAGGATTCCCCACAACATAACAGCAATGCTTTGGAGAGTTTCTGCAGCTTGTTATGGGGGATGCCGTGCATGGTTACTAGAGGGTATATTTTCATTTAGTCTGAATGCTTGGCACCCCCGGACCGTAAACAGAAGCCTAGGTAGGAATAGATGGAATTATTTACTTACACTCTTAGTGATGAAAATGATTAGTCAATTAACTTTACTAATATACAGTATCTTGAAAGAAGATAAGATGTCAAAAAGCAAAGCTAGCCTCCAAATTGTGTCAAAAGGAAGAAGCTCGCCGGCATTTAGGCTGATTTATGGGAAACTATGACAAGTATGCAAATTATGAGAGTTCCCTTTTATGTTTACATTTGTGCATTTTTCTTTGGCTGTTTCTGATGATAGGCAGATCAGTACAGCTACACATAATTTGATCTCATTGACAGGAAATCATTCAGCCTGGAGAGACATCCTGCAGCCCCAACTTCCTGTACTACATCAGGCTGCAGACACCATGTTGGTAAATATCTTTAAGGGGAAAATGGCAACTAAAATTAGCCAAGATGACATTACATAGATCACTGAAAAAAAGCCCAGATGAAAAAAGTTTATAACATGAGACAGGTTCAATCACTTGTTCAGTTCATTTAAGTAGTCCAGCTGGACAATTATAGACAGCTACTGATTCCATTACATAATGATGAAGCAATGTCCTCATGAACTTCTATTTGTGTATCATTGTATCTGTCCAGGGTCTCTGAAACTCTTTTCAGTTCACTTGTCATATCCATCCTTGTACAGGGTAGCTCCTGGTCTATAATCCTGCATGTGTTATCCATGATACATAATACAATTTCTTGGTATCTCGAGACATGTATGTGCTTTGAGCTCTCTCCAACTGAATGGCCAGCTTAGCCACCTCGCAAACTGAATGGTGAGCATGGTATAATCACAGGTGGCCTGGACCAGAGGGTTCCCTTCATTTTATGCAAATTCAACTTCATCCTTTAGCTGTGCACTTCCACCCTTCTGGGTGGTTTAACTTTCCCTCTGCTAATTTGCTGGTGTCATTCTACTAAAGGAGGTAGAGCCCTACAGATTATGGTCAAGCAACAGGGTTCTCTCAAACACCTCTAGCGGTGTGAAACTGGTTAAGGAATTAATTTTACAAACACTCTTTAAGTCAAAACTGCCCCCCCCAAAATGTTTTATAAAAGTCATGGGAAAAGTCCTGCCATAGAAACTTTGTGAACTTTCAATGACTGATTGCAGTGGGCAGTTTTCACCAAGAGTAAGTCCAGAGAGCATGCTTTAGAGATTTCCTGTGAACATTAATTTTCCATCTTTGATGAGAGTCACTCAAAACAATTTTGACTCTTCAGGATATGGAGAATCCTTTCAGATAACCAAAATGGTTCACTCCAAGTGATGGTCAACAACCTGAATATGAAAAGCAACATGCTCATTTTCATGGTCCTTGTCCATATGGCCATATAAACCCAAAACTGCCTGTGTCTTCATGGCCATTTCTGTGCATCTGGACATCTTACTTATACCAGCACCAGCAAATGTGGTCTAGCACCAGCAGACGTGGTCTAGCATCAGCAACAAGCAGAAATTTCTAACAATGAGTAGCCCCGATCTTGGTGCATTTGCTTGTATGAGCCTTTCGCTGCACATGAGCCAAGACAGTTTGAGACAACACTGAGGCCATAAAAAATACACAGTATTAAAAGAACATCCAGTATTGAAATGAGGTTTAGTGTCTCTGTTGCTGTGTGTGAGGCCACCTCACAGTGGATAGAAATATGTTAAAGCACCTCTTCAGCTTTAGCTGTAGGGATTTTTATTTTAAATTTATTGTGTCCCACAATTCAAGTCCAAGTTATAGATCAAAATGGTCTTGGCACAGTAAGATAAGTTGTAGGAAAAAAGCAAACTCAGTTTTAGATCTTGATAGGTTGTACTTAACTGAATGCTTCATGTAACTACCGATGTTCTCATTCCTGGTGTTTGTCTCCAATGTGCTGTGCTGTAAAATATTCTAGCGCTTTCTATACTGTCAGGTACCAATTCATATTTTTCATGCATGTTGATAATCCTCTCCCCACCCTCAAAATAAAGTTTAAAAGAAAATAATACAGTTTTCATTTATATTACTTTAATGTAGGTATGGCAAAATAAACTGCATCACTGGGAAAAATGAAATTTTCCATTGCAAGGCTCTGAGAACTGTCTGGAAGACCCTCTCTCTCCTGAAATAAAATAATGCTGAGTCTCACAGCACTAACCACTGCTGCTACATTCCCCCAAAAAAACTGGAAGGCAGTTCAAAGGGCAGCCTACCATAGCACAGACAAAAAAGCAAACTCCAACTTAACTTTTTCTAGTAAACACAACACTCCAAGGTGACCTACAAAGCTGTGTGGTCACCAGTGCTCCCAGGCATGAGTAAGGGCTATGGGGTGAGTAGACCATCTCAAGTGAGCTCCCCAGCATAGATCCTCCATTCCCAGACCATCCCCATTCCCAGTGAGATGACACAAGCTTCTCCTTTGGACATGAAACCCGATGGCAGCCCCAGGTGTCCTACCCTGTGACACAGTTTCCACCCAGGGGGAGTTTCCAGCCCCTGCAGCCCCCACACTGCTGAGAGGGCACTGGGCTCTGGGATTTTTCCAGGCAGTAAGCCAGAAGAAGGAAGGATGGGATATCCCCATCCAGATTTGACTTACTGGAGGTAGATTTCAACCCAAGGATGAGGCCAGGACTCCCCAAGGGCACAGATGGCTGTTATACATTCTCTTCTCTGCCTGACAGACTGCCTCAAAGCACAGGGCACAGCCCAAGCCTGTATGGACACATGCAGTCAGTGGTCACAGGTCACCCCCTGACAGCAAAGCCCTTGCTGGTGACCCCTTGCTGGTGATCTTAGTCACTCATTCAGGAGCAAGGTGCTTGCATATGTTCTTTCCGGTCATGGGTTCTTCCCCTTTAACAGATAATATTAATACTGATGCTAATACTAATGAGATAAATGAAGGAAGATAAAAACGTCTTACACATTAGTAGCCAAGCAATGATTACAATGTCACATTCAACAGCATTTGGCCAGAGTGTGTCCTGAGCAACCCAGTTTACTTGCATCAGGCTCAAGCCTTAACTTCTCTCACATATCTGTGAAAAATTTGAAGGGGGTGTCAAAGGACGCAAAGGACAGCCCTAATATAGGCAGAACAGTCAACTGCAGTTTAATTCTATTGGACACTACCTACAAAGCTACTTAGTCATTGACATTCCTAGACATCATCTGTGAACAAAACCACACATCTGAACACTCCCAAGGCTTAAATTCAGATTTAAACTTTGAGCAGGTTCACAAGCATAAAGACGATGAAAAAAAAATCTCTCATCTGAATGAATCCTGAATGTTAGCCAAGCATGGTCACATTGTCTTCAGGATACAGAATTATTTCCACAGCAGATTCCAGGCAAGTGAAGGGAAGAGGCAAGCTAACACCGTTGGTCTTTGCCATCTCATATAGCTGCCACATGCTCCAACCACTGATACCCTGTCTGCAGATAACTACACGGGAGGTACAGACTCTGCTGGGCCCTGCAGGCTGCTTAAAGGTCTGATGTTCTGGGAGAAAACCTGGAAACTTCAGATTATGAAGCTGTTTTCTACATGATATTTTTTTATGTGGATGCTGTGCAAAGAATTGGAAAGCTTTGGGACAATTAAAAGGAAACATTTTCTAAACAGAAAGCCATTGTTTCTTGGAAGAAACAGTGAGAAAACCTCTAAAGTGTTTCCTTAAAGGATGTATCTGCTGAACATCAAGTAATCAATGTTCTTTCTTTAAGAATATGGCTTTCACATGATGTTGCTTCACTGGAAAACTTGCAGGTTTCTGTTATTAAAATTCCTGCATTCCTCAGGCCAAATGACTTAATATCATACAGTGCTATCAGTACAGAAGTATCTCCACATACATGTGCATGGAGTAAATCTGAGTATTAGCTACTAGCTCTATTTTCATTATTTGAACCCAAAGAACACATATACAAACACAAAGTTTTTGGTAAGAGGTGGCATAGCTAGGCAAGTAGCTAAAAGACACTACTTTATTTGCAAAGTTTGTATCTTGTGTATTCTTAAACCATTCAGGATTGAACACTGGTGTCCTGGGTTCAGCACTAGCAATATTTTTTTCCTCTTCTTCGTAGCTGGTGCAGTGCAGTGTTTTTTGACTTTCAGCCTGGGAACAGCACTGATAACACCAATGTTTTTAGTTACTGCTCATGTTTAGTCTGACCAAGGACTCTGTGAGTCTCATGCTCTGCCAGGGAGGAGGGAAGCTAGGAGGAAGCAGAGACAGGACACCTGACCCAAACTGACCAAAGAGGTATTCCATACCACAGCACGTCATGCCCAGGATGTAACTGAGAGTTACCTGGAAGGGCTGGCTCACTCCTTGGTTGGGTTCAGTATCGGCGGGTGGTATTGTATTCTCTTCCCTTGTTATTTCCCTTATCATTGTTATTATTGGTGGTAGCAGCAGTGATTTGTGTTATACCTTAGTTACTAAACTGTTCTTATCTCAACCCATGGGAGTTACATTCTTTCGATTCTCCTCCCCGTCTCTTCAGGAGAGGGGTGGGGGGGAAGAAAGTGGGGAGGGGGGGGGAGTGAGCATGAGGGCTGTGTGGTTCTGATTTACAGCCTGGGCTTAAACCATGACAACTAGTTTTTTCACTATTTCCACTACAAACATACACTTGTTTTTCTAACTAAATGGTACAATTCACATTCTTGAAGTTAAAAAAAATATTTGTCCTGGTTACAAGTAAGTAGGCCACACTGGCAGTTCAAAATTCAGTTATTAGAAAATAAACAACTACAAGAAAAACCTTGGGGAAGAATGCTGCTTCCTGAGGCTTCAGAACTTCCAGAAACTTTGCCTCTCTAGCTCTAAATAGAAATCAGCAGAAATTACCTGAGGCTTCAAGAAACACATGAAATAAACTGATGAGCAATTAAGCTGTTTTGAGCACTTGGTTTAACCATGTCAGGTTTCAGTTTGTCATATAACATTAGAACGTACTTGGTACAAGAGAGAGATATGCTCAACTTTATTAAGCAGAGACTATCTAAGAAGTTGAAATGAAAGAAGAATCAAAGATTGTTCCCACTTTGGAAGAAAACCAGGCATTGTTAGGATAATACAGTTTACATATCTCCTTCCTTTTCTTAATAGAAATGATGACAGTAAAGTCACTGGTTCTGAGAAGTCCTAGGCCTTATCTGTTGTCATAAAGTCGCACAAGTCACTTGGAGTCATGTCCCTGCAGGTCCTTGTATTCCTGCCAAACCACCAGTACCTACCCACGGTAACAGAAATAATGTAAAATAAAAATGTGAGCTCATTATATGGGCTCATTTATCCTACTGGGTCCTGAGAACAATAACGGAGAAAGGTAGTAAAGGCTGGGTAAGTACCCATCATTTGGTACAGTCACAGTCTTATTAAAAAACCCATTTCTCCGTAGATAAGTCACAGGCAATGATACATGCAAATCTTCAGAAGTCAGTAAGGCATGTCTGCCTTAAAATCAGTTTGGAGGAAGCCTATTGGCAAAGACTGCAGGACTCAGTCTTTGGATGCAGTAAGAGTTTCAGCAATAACGGGAATGAGATCTTTCATAGGAATCAGCCTGTGTAACCTCCCATGGTAACAATGAACCAACACTAAATGTGTGCACACATATTACTTTAAAGATATCGAAATAAAAACCCTTACTGCACACATCCTTACGGAGGAAAAGATGAGAGAACAGATGTGACATGTTAATTGCACTGCATGAAGCAACACCGTAAGATACTAGAACAGTCTAAAGATGACCATGGCAAATGAATATATGGGCAGTAGAGCTGAATTTTAGCATAATACCTCTGAACTAGAATTGTGCAATCAAACTCTGTAAAAACATGTCTGGACTTGCATTCTGCTAAGAATAACATTGATCTGAGCATAAAGCAAACTATATTAATTTCTGTGCATAGTGTGATTGTTGTCATGTTGATAAAAGGTGAAGTATAGCATGTACTTGCTACAGATCCAGCTCAACAAAAAAATCTAAACTTTAAACATGGACCCCGAGGAGTGGTTTGCTGAATGAAGCCTGGCATGATCAGAGCAAGAAATGAGAGTTTCAGAAGTGTAAGATGCGCACTCCTAAAAACTGTAGCTTTGCAGGACAGCAACAGGCACCGCTCTTCTTACACAGGCAGCTGCTCCAGAAATACTCACTTGTTTACTGTCGGCAGCGTGTGCGCAGGGACAGCACGCCTCTGCTCCTGCACCGCGATTGAAAGGCGCATGTAACGAGGGTCTGCGTGCCTGCTGAATCCTCCTGTCAGCAGATCTTCTCAGTTTTCACTTCTTCTTCACTACTTTGCAAACTCTCAGCTATTTTTTCCCAGGCCGTAATATGGGGGCTCTTAGAGATTATTGCCATTCTCCCCCTGCCTGTCATACACCTTGTTTCCAAGTATGGTCACTATGGCAGGACTGTCGCTTGGAGCCTTTGTGGGAAATTAATGGCAGACAGGAAAGGGCAAAAAAGACAGGACAGATGGCTCTGTCACCACCACCAGCCTGATGCCATGGGAGAGCGTCAGCGCCTTTGCAAATGCTACTCTGTTCTGCAGATTTACTCTGAAGCTGATCCGATCGCACCCTAAGCAGCTGTCTTTCTTCTTTTTTGTAAGATTTTTCTTGTCCTTTGACTTTCTGGGCTCATTCGCACAGCAACTGCAAAAGGTCAGTTTTTAAATTAGTGTCTGGGTGCTGATGGTCTGTAATACTGTTTAACTATAAGCATATTGGCATCTTGCTAGAAGTGGTGTTGAATAGTGTTGTTAATAGGGCTTGTTTACTTGCTGGTTAAAATCCAAATTGGGTCAGCTGAGACCTGAAGAGGCAATGAGTAAACTTCTAATTTAGTAGGTGAACGGAGTGATGTCACCTCATTTTATTCTTTAAATGGCATTCTGTCTAGTTTCACTTTCACAGTGAAACACACACCCATAGCATACTGGGTGCACATTGGAAGCATGAAGAGATGCATCTCCTTTTGTAAGCAGTGCCAGACAGACTGCGGTTTGGTTTATACGCATACTCGTGTAAAGATATGATGAGGATTTTACGCGTTTAAAGCATGATGAGCTTCAATAGGGTGAATAAATTGTGATTTGACACCGGGCTGTGCAGTCAAAGAGTGCAGAGAGAAAGCTAATACCCTGTCTTCTGGAGAAGCAGGGCTATAATCTCTAGTTATGTAGTCTCAGCCTATATGATTGTAATTATAGGAGAAGTTCTACATTGCACACATCCCAAAACAGTTTGCTGTTATGAAAGAGCTGTTCATGTCAGGCATATTTGCTTGCAAAGACTGGTAGGTTTGTAATATTTTGTTAATTAGATTCAAGATTAAATGTTTCTGATTTCTGTCACCTTTGATGTTGCAGAACATTTCCAGAGTTGGGCAAAATTTAAAAAATGGAGAACCAGACTGCTAACCAGATGAGCTAGTGCTCCGGTGTCATTGGGAGTGAAACCATTTGCCTCCATGTGGAAATGTCTCACTGTCCCAGATCTACAGACAGCATTCAACAGTGGTTATTCGATGTGAAGAAATATCTGAGATCCTGCACGTTCCCAGGGACATTAGTGGGAATTCTGAGACACAAGAAAACACACCGTCAGTCTTGGGGGATTCTTGCCATTCCTGTATTTCATTCCAAATGAGAGGTACAGGATGTTTCCCTCCTACTAGGTCTAGCTCCTGCCTGATATCAGGTTTTCCCCATGATGATTTTGCATTGTACACCAACACTACTGAGTACTGGAAAATAGTGTGCTGGAAATATAGCTAGAGATTGTTTGAAGGAAGACAGTTGACACCCCACCTTCTGAAGTGGAAAGAGCTTTTTCTGTTGCTGTGAAGCAGGATTGTTTTTTTTTTTGTCATCATAGCATTATAGCACTGTATCACCAAGCCAGTGATGTCATTCCTTATGGAGAAGCCTGCTATTCTACATGCTCAAACAGCTTAATTGTGTTTTTCTAATCAAACTCATCTTTAAGACTGATTCAATGAAAAGTTACAATGTTAAAGTTTTAAGGTAAAGTGATGCTCCGATCTTGGCAAAGAAAATGCTCATTCTGTAGTGATAAGTTACAACTATGCCTGAATATAAAGTATTAAAAAAATTTACATCATGTGGCTGGAAATGGACCTGAAATGCGTGAGCTTGCTATGGTGTAATACTGAGGTTGCCAGAACCCAGCTTTGAGACATTAATCCACATATCAAAGAAGACCACTTTGCAGTAATCTGCAACAGGGATGAACTCTGGATTTATGAAAACAGGAGCTAAGCAACCTATGTAGCAGCAGGACTTGAGGAGTATCCAGGATAAGACACTCCTCCTATCATAAAGCAGTCATTTAAAAGTTTTCTAGATTTACATGAATCATTCTATATTCCTCCTGTTTCTTTGAGCAAGATGAAGTTTGTAGCTCAGGTACACCATTTCCATCAGACCTCACTTCTGCTTTATGTTCAGAGAGATTAGAATGGGAGTGAACTTTATCTTTGGGATCTACAAAGCAAGAAGGCATGAAGTGACAATGTTACTTAAAAGGTTAAACAGGGAAAGGTTGTTTTATGCAAGCATATCTGCTTAACAAAATGGTAGCCTAACCTTGTCTGGACTTCACTCACGCATCAGTGCTCAATGCCATGAACAATAAACTCACTGCTCAGTTGCAAAGCCTACTATTGAATCTGTTTCAACCGAAACAAGGTCCCAGAGCCATTCATTTCCAGGCCTGGAAAGGTCTGTTTGTATATTCCGCACCCTGTCCTAACTTTAATCAGAGGCTGAAAGCAAAAGGATTGCTTAGAAGGATGTGAAACATAACTGCAGTCCCATATTCACTCTTGGTAGTGAACATGCTAAATATGGGAGGTGCCATACTGCAGTCCCTTGTATAGGAACTTTGAGTCAACTCATAGGTGCAATTTCATGTCTTATATTAATTACACCAGCAGCTTTTGCACTCCATAAATTTACTGAAGGTCATCATCTTTGCCTCTTCCAGGATGAACCAGAAATACCTACTTTCCTTTCCTGATGTATTTGCCCCATGATCTCCATTCCTATCCTTCCTCATTTGTCTTGAAACTTTCTCTAATACATTACCCCTACTTCCAGTCTGGTCAAGAATTCAGTCCTTTGCCCACTGGATGACTTGGTTTTCTCAGCCCTGGACTAGATGGAACATTTCTACTGGCTGTCCTTGCAGAATATAAATAATAAAATTTTGTTGATAGAAGGCAAGCTTGGGACTTCTGTTTTTGCAGATGAAAGATTTTGTTCATGTTTCCACCTGCTCAGTATCACTAAGACATATCAAAATGCAAGATAATTTCCTACTATTACATTTCCTTGTCAATAAATGCTGTATTCTTCACAAGAAAGTTACGTCATGATGAACGGGAGGAAAGAGTCCCCTGAAATCTACATGGGAGGACACATACTGTGCCATTCCTGACCTTTTCTTTTGCACCCCAGAAGCACAGCTACCTTGGCTGTGTTCAATTCTTGTTCTGTGTCCCCTCATTATAATGCAATATGTATATGTCACAACCATGAGATCTCACTATGACAGTTGCAGAGGGAGTTTAGGAATATCAGGTTCTTAGGCAGTCCACAAAGCCTAACACGAGGTTACTTTTTCCAGGCTGCAAGCCTGAGTCAGGTGCTTGATGGAGGGTAACTAAATAACATCTGCCAGCTTAGAGCATATGTTTGAAAAACAAAGGTGTTGTTAGAGTAAGCCTGGGGTTATGTGCGCAAGCTTGTGCTGCAGCTCTTCTCCTTGACAGGAAGCCTTGATGCTTACTGGTGCAAAGCCTACTTGAGGCTTAATGTAAAAACAGGATAAATAAAAAAAAATACTTGTGATTTTAATTATTTCATTTAACAGATAGCTGAGGAAATAATTTTTTTCAGAAAGACCCTCAAATTTGAAGAAGAGGCTATATCCTGTGATTGAATAGTATTGGTAACTCCTCAGTGACAAAGTGTGGAGGACAAGCACAGGATCAAGAGTGTTTGTGTTTCCCTGGACTGAAGGCTGGAAAGGTGAGCACCAACTGGAGGTACAGCCACAACAGACCAAGAAAAGCTCCAGAAACAGCTGTGGGAAGACACATTGCCTCTCTCCATTAGCCATATCTCCCGTTTTCTCCTATTTTGTGCCTCACTCAACCTCCTGGAGCAGCAATCCAAGTGCTGCCAGTGTTGTGGCAAAAAAAAACCCAAACAAACAAACAAACAAACAAACACGTGAGAGATTAACAAGTGGATAAAGTTTCTTCATCTTTACTACTCCAAAATTTACAAGCAATACCGAGCTACTGCTATCTGCAGCTTATTAAGAGAGAAAAAGAGATCACACCACCTCTTTTTAACACTAACAAAAACCTCCATATTGATAAGCAGAGACCAAGCCTCTGCACTGAATACAGTCCTGTGGATCAGAAGTGATGTGGAGGTAAGGACAGTCATGTCACAGTGATAGCGGACCCATTTCAGTGCCTACCTGACACACAAGTGCTTCATACTCATGGTAGTCTGGGGAATGCAGAAAGACGAGAGCCACTCAAAATACTGCCTCCCAAACAGCCCATGAGGTACACTGTATTGCATCACAGAGCTGGAAATAAGAAAGTCATGTGCACTGACTGACTCAGAAGTTACATTCAGGGTGAGCAAGTAGTAGAGAGGAGGGGGGAAGAATGGGGATGCTGTATGGGGCTGGCAGAGAAAATGTTAGAAGTCAGGACTATATGAAAGTGACATGCACATGGTCTTAGTAATAGAGGATGCTTAGAGTAGACAGGATGCCTAGGAGGACACAAGCAAGGTGTTGGATAACAAGTTATTAAATGTCAAGTGAATGAAAGTGTGTTCTACACTGGGTCAGATGAACACTTATTAATTATGCCTGTGTCAGCAAAATGGGTAAGCACTTACAGTTGCTCTTGAAAAGCAGTTACATGAGGTTCAACAAGATGCCTGTGTCACCTGGAAGTTTGCGGCGAGGGTCATGGTTTGCATGATGTGACGGCTACAATGCTTTTGTGAGACACATTTAGTTCTAATAAGCAACAAAGAAAACTATGAAGACTATTATTGAAATTGCAGAATAGAAAAGTAATATGGTCAGAATATTGACTTGGGTGATTTCTATAACAGAGGGAAATTAATCAAAAAGCAAAGCTTACATAAAATGTAGCATATGTAGGTATATAGGCATGTGTGTGTAGCCTAAGGGAAAAGGGGTGAAGAAACTAAGTCTCCCATGAGACAAAACACAACCAGTCAGGTCTGATTATCTCCAGACTAGACTCCCTCCTCAATAGAACTTGGAACCTGTCATTTCTTCATTCATCCTTGCCTGCTTTCTAGTATCAAAGATGCATTGCTATAATATTCGTTCAAGGAGCCTGCATCACCATGGTAAGCTCATGGATAACCCACACCTCTCACCCTACAGGTTGGTTATCGTTTTCCAAAAGGAATGTTTTGAAGGGGGAGGCTGCTTTTTTATCAGTTTGGAAATACCTGTTGCTATCTATCTCTGAAGTTGGTTTTGGAAGAGCACAAGAATCAAAAAAGTGACATTAACCTTTCAGTGCATCAGAGCACAAGAAAAGCCAGAAATGTTCTCCAACAGTTCTGACCACAGAGAGGAAGCTACTCTGGTCAGCCTGAGCTGGCCACCTCTTGGGAGCAGTTCCTCACCAAGTCGCAAAGGTCAAGGATGGATCAAGGAGCTCCAGCCTGCACAAAATTTTGGCAGGAATTGAACTGCGATAATAATTCACAGTAGCCCGCAAGGTGCCATATTAAGCCTCTTGCTTTTCATTCCCCCATTCCACCAGATCCTTTTGTTAGGAAGGATGCAGGGAAAGGCTATTTTCAAGGAAAGGCACTGTAAATTACATGTTTACAGGAAAAAAATGTAGAGAATGGCCACAATTTTTTAAAATAGTGTCTCCATGATAAGTCAGAGACACTGTTCTATGAAACCAATGGAAATAATTCTTCTATATTTCCAAAGGCCCTGTGAGTTCAGAGTGTAACTTAGCCACTATCAGAATTATTATTTGATCTGACTCTTAAAACATTGCCAGTTGCAATTAGTCAATATATGTATCCCGAAAAACAGGCATCAATAATGTCAGCCAAAAGAGATATGTGAGTAGCTTCTGTATATAGATGACATTTGTTACTACTGCGGAGACTGAGATGAATAGCTGTGTGTGACTAGGCTTAGACCACAGACTCTTCATGTTTGCATAAGAGCTCCCTAATGACAATTTGGCAATCTACACTGATAGACATTTTTAAACTTTTCAGAAAGCCACAACCAGCATGCTGCTTAATCCACTGACAGCAAAGTCAGTCTCCATTAAACTCTTGCTATAGGAATTGCATTGTCAAAAGGAAGGAGTAAGCAACTCAGAGGTGGCAGAAAACAGAAGTGGGGCCATCACTGCTCAGGTCAACTCACAATAGCGAGCAGGGGGGGTGGAGAGCAAGAATAGATTAAAACAGAATTACCCTCCTATTCAATGAAACCTCATGTATTTGAAATTCTTTAGCAGCTCAGCTCAAATAAGGAATGTAGATCCTTGAGTGTTTAAGGAGGATAAATCTTCTGGCCTTCCCCAGACATTCATGATCTGCCTGTCCTTGCTCTTCCATATTCTTAAGCTAAATGAACATTATCTCTCCTTCATCTTGTTCACAGAAGAGCACATACAAACCAGTTCTTGAATACTACCTTTCCTCTTTGATTGAGTAGAATGAGTAGAATACTACTCTTTGATGAGTAGAATACTACCTTTCCTCTTTGATTGAGTACTTTGATTCAGTAGTGAAAAAAACAAGTAGAGAGTTTGCTTTTGTATAAAAAACAGAACTAGGGAATTTTGAGAAAGCTATTGAAGTGATGATTTCACAAACAATTCAAAATCCTAAGCTACTTTTCCAAGAGAGAGAAATCTGTAGCAATTCCTGTAATAGCTTAATATTCTAAATAATCAGAAGCAATTCAGTGACACCTGGAAGGTCAGCATTTAAATTTATGTTAATGACCAAACACATCACTTCCCTTGCAAAAGAAACCAAATATTCAGAGTCAAGAGAACAGAAGTAATAATGTGTGTTTTAATGGACTCAAGTATGCAGACCCTGCATCTTTTAAATAAAGATATTACTGTTAAAGATGAATTTTTACACACTTTTTGAAACTCTAGATTTCATATTACTTGACTGAAAGCTATCAAGCGGAAGATTAAAATCTTTATAGTTAACATCTCACTAATGAGGATGTAAGTATAATCATGATCCAGGTCTGACTGCTGCTCCTGTGGGATAGCCCCCCTTGCTGACAGCCCCCCTTGCCAGTTGGGCAGGTCGGCTCTGCCTTGCCTGGAATTTTCTTGATCTTCGCTCTTGAGTGGCAGCTGCTGGCACCCTGTGAGCACAGGGAATTTGCTGGCATATTGTGGGTCAGGCATAGCAGACGCCAGAGCACAGGGGAAAAGCCAGAGACCCTGCTAACTGTGGGTGAAAAGCACTGCAAAGAAAAAGAAAAGGGATTAGGTTGCTGCACTAGGCCTGAAGATCAAATAATTTAAATTAATTTATGTCCAAACAGTAACCAACCCTATGTGCCGTTTTCTGCTTGGACCATATTGATTAACCAGACTGCAGCGGTAGAGTGTTAAAACACCCACACATGCCCACATGCCCAGTGATGGCTAGATTCAGGCGTCAACAGGCACTGCTCTCCATGGTGCCAGGAAACAGAAAACAAGAATATCCCAGATAATCAAAAGGTCTAAATGACTACCGTGGGTTTGGGACTGGGGTTTCAGTTCCCAGGTTCCCCAGTCTGGCTCTGCCTGGGCTTAGTTGGCACTGGAACCATTCTGTGTGCAGACCTGGAACCACTGTGCCCAAGACAGGGCCAGGAACACTGTGCCAAGGTGTCTGGCATTGATCTGCCTCAGCATTCTCCCTCCCAAAAGGTAGCACACGTTGTCACACCTGAGTTGCCACCTAAAGTTTCTCTGCCTCTGCAGCACTGCTTTTACCCACAACAAGTAATCAGTCCACAAATATCAGATGTATTTCCTTTGGCTTCAAAGCTTTCACCAGACTGGAAGCATTTAAAATATCAGACTCTTAATAGCAGCAGGCATTTGCAAAGGCACAACAGTTGCATTTATTGGTGCTCTGCACTTTAGTAAGTGTATTTCTTATTAACTTCAAGTAACTTGCTTTGTGCTGTAACTAAAGACCTCTTGGAAATTTCTGTTAGAACAACATGTCTCAGACTGTCTCCTTAGTAAGGTTTTCTACAGTTACCATGGTACTCCAGCCTGCATCACCTACCTTGTTTTTTTCAGTGTAAATCTTTAGTCTTGTTTCTAATGCACACAGTTTAAAGAAGATTGGGGGTTAGCTTCCTTAGAAGTTAGTTATTTCTCTATGAAGTCAGGAGAGATCTGATGGGGCATTCCCTGTCCCTGTGTCACCACTATGCCGGAGAGTTCTTTGAGCCTTCTTGCTTTGTGAGGGTGTGCCTGTCCCTGCAGAGGGGTTTTTCATACACCCAGGCAGCTGTGCTGGTGTCAGTGTCCAGGTAGGCATTTCCAGGCAGGTGTACTCCTCCCCAGCAGCACAACTGGCCAATAACACTATGCATCTCTCAGGTCACTGGGAGAATGATAAGGCCTAAATTTTACACATGCTTGTAGGGTTTTTTCCTTAGGGCGCATGCTTCAGCAGAGCAACAGAGATGATTCTGTAAACATTGGGATTTTCTTCAGGTAAAAAAATCTCACTTCTACTTCCCATTGAGACTTTCTGGTATTGCAGAGGAGATCAGGACTTTTCAGGGGCCTGGAAGAAGGTAGAAGTAAGGAGGACTGCCTTGGGAAGTGTTGCGCATGTAATTCAAAAGGAAAAAAAGGGAAGAGAGAGTAGAAGTGGAAGTGGAAGAGAAAAAGAGGAGGAGAGGTGAGAAAAAGAGGAGAGGAGAGAAAAAGAGGAGAGGAGAGGAGAGGAGAGGAGAGGAGAGGAGAGGAGAGGAGAGGAGAGGAGAGGAGAGGAGAGGAGAGGAGAGGAGAGGAGAGGAGAGGAGAGGAGAGGAGAGGAGAGGAGAGGAGAGGAGAGTTGTGCAATGCAAGAACTCGTTACATAACAGAAAGGACAAGTTTGCAAGTCATCACCATCAGACCCCTCAGTTCAGAGTTGCTACTGAGCAATACAGATGTCAGTGGTGACCAGTGGAAATGCTTATTCACTTCTTAAACACTCTATAATGATAAAACATCAGCCACTGCAATAGCCTGCTCACCTGGCCTGACATTCCCTGGATGGTTTCCTGGATGTATCTCAACATGCAGAAAAGGCTTAGGAAAGAATTTCAAGGACAGATAATGGTCTTTCACGAATGGATTCAAGGAAGGCATTTCAGGCTATGGAGAAGTACAATAAAACCCAAAGAGCAGTATAGGATCTTGACAGACAGGCTGCCATGGCCAGTATCACTGGCCAAGCAGACTGAGGTAGGCATGATAGGAGCAGAAAGAAGTGTAACGGCTATGACAGTGCTGCATCCAAGAGGGTCATAGAATCATAGAATAGCTAGGGTTGGAAAGGACCTTAAGATCATCTAGTTCCAACCCCCCTGCCATGGGCAGGGACACCTCACACTAAACCATGTCACTCAAGGCTGCCCAACCCAGGGATGGAGCATTCACAGCTTCCCTGGGCAATCCATTCCAGTGCCTCATCAGCTTTACAGTAAAGAACTTCTTCCTTATATCCAATCTAAACTTCCCCTGTTTAAGTTTTAACCCGTTACCCCTTGTCCTATCACTACAGTCCTTAATGAATAGGCCTTCCCCAGCATCCCTGTAGGCCCCCTTCAGATACTGGAAGGCTGCTATGAGGTCTCCACGCAGCCTTCTCTTCTCCAGGCTGAACAGCCCCAACTTTCTCAGCTTATCTTCATATGGGAGGTGCTCCAGTCCCCTGTTCATTCATACATGCACAAATGTCTTGACTGATTTTAGGGCAAATGAAAATTTCTGATTACTGAGCAACCCAAAATGCCTACTTGTCAACCAGGTGGTCTGCTGCTGTTTCAATTGGAAATTAACTTTCCCAGTTAAAGTATAGCCCTGTGGAAACTAGGTGTCCTGGTTTGTCATTCTCAAGTCGGGAGAAGTGGTCCATCATACAACTAGATCATGACAGGGTGAGAAGCCAGGGCTATGGATTCCTACCATGAAAAAAACCAATGGCATAATCTTATCTTTAGCAATCATTATCAGAAGCCTTTGGTCAGAAGGAAGCTAGAAAATACTGATAAGTCCTTTCCATCAAGTAGATCAGCTGCTATCTGAATCATAGCAGCCCAAACTGATGAATTACACATGGTGCTGACATTAAATCTTGGTGCATCTAGTTGTTTTTTTTTTTGATTTTTAAATATGTCTACCCTCTGTTGGAGAGTCAGCATGTGTTGTTACAACTTGGCTGCCTAATTTTAACCACTAACGGGGCTTGCTTATCCCCAGGATCCAGATTCGGGCCAGAAATAGGAAGCCGAGTGATGGTCATGTGTTTGACAAGGAGCCGGGCAGTGGGCCAAAACACATTTGAGCTGGATGGAATTTCTTGCCCCTGTGAAAATGCAGCGCTAAATCTTCCTCCCCCACTCGCCTCTTTACACACAAGTGGATCCCTCTAGTACAGTGAACTGTCACCCGAAACTAACAAGGAGGATGTGTCTCCCGGCAATCTGAGCTTCGGTCAAAAGTTCACCACTTGCCAGCCCCCCTATGCCAACTTGGACCAAGATTTCTGGAGTGGTTAGAAAAATATTTTAATGTAATTCACCTTGCTATGCTATTTCATTAATAACCTCTAAAAATGCAAAGAGTGCGGCCTTAAAATTCCTTGACATCCTCAGCATATGACTAATAATAATGAAACTTTCTTGCTGTTGATGGAGTCACTCTGCGAATGTTCTGTTTTCCCTGGAGTTTCATGGAGCCTTTAGCAAATGCAGTACATTTGCAATGATCATTTTTTACAGGCTAGTAACTGCTGTTCAGCCAGGCTCGCCTGAGCTAGCTCTTTGTCCACCCCGCTAAACTGCACTTTCCTTTCTCCCTGCACTGTGCTATTTTTCTCACAAGAATATTTTGTCCCGGCGCAATTTGAACGTGCCTGAAATACTCTTTTGCGCATTACGTCTTTCTTATTTTCTCTATATTTGTTTTGAATCCAGTCTCTCAATGTCTTCCAAAATATGTCATCCATGTGAAGCATGGAGTTGTTACCAGCCCAGGACTGTGCGTGCTCCATACCGCATTGAGCTTGAAGGGCTCAGCCCTTGGATGGGGGCAGAGCGTGTCTGACATGCCATTATATAACATGAAACCAATGTATACAAGACCATATTTAAAAGTACATTTTACAGAGATCCCTATTTCTAGATCTTGCTTCAAGCATTTCTTTCTAAAATAGCCTTTTGGGAGTCAGTGGACAAGACTTTGCTTACTGGGGGTAAGTCCGGGGTTACAGGGTTGGTTTCTGCTTCGTTTTTGCATTCAGGCTGCTAGAACTAGGAGTTCATAAACCACCGGATGGTATCTAGAGTTAAATTAATTCTAGATCATTTTTTTGTTCTTTATTCTAGATTTTTACCATAATAGCAAAAGCAGAACAAATAGTCAAAAGCATTTTAATTCTCAACACCTCCCAGATTAGTAATAAAACAGAAGTCCTCTCATACTTAGTTTTTGTAAAGCGTATAACAAGGCCTGATTATGGCCCATAGTCCTTATCCATTCTTGATAGGTCTGTTTCCATTGCACACCCAGATCCGATGTGATTGTGTCTATTAGATGGTCAACATCTCCCAGCTGACATGTATTTGAAGATGCCATGCTAGATGATTGGAACAGATCCTTTACCCAACCAAAGCATCCTTTGGACCTGGGAGGTTTGCAAAGACACAATTATTCTTTGGAATGAGAAGCACTTGATATCAAATCTAAAGTGTTACCAAAAGCCATGACAAGCTGTAATCCAAACATAT
Source organism: Pezoporus occidentalis (assembly GCF_034315485.1). Taxonomy (NCBI): domain Eukaryota; kingdom Metazoa; phylum Chordata; class Aves; order Psittaciformes; family Psittacidae; genus Pezoporus; species Pezoporus occidentalis. Next base: position 5,720,364 of record NW_026915713.1, on the reverse strand, counting down.
CCTCCCCAGCAAGTTTAGCCAGATGAGCAGCTCCCTAAGGAGCTCACTAAGGAGCTCCTTAAATTGGGCATGACATGCCCAACTGCCCAGCTGACCTGTTTTGTATTGGGGGTGGGTCTGTTTATAGAACACTCAGTGAGAGGCACACAGGTAGATCCAGAAATGTGTGGAAAAGGGAAGTGATTAAAAACTGTTTTTATAGCTAGATGACCTTTCACTGTGTTAATTCTAAACTATCCCTTTCCTAATAAATCCAATTTTTCCTAACCCTGCTCTGTGCCTGCCTCAATTAACAGCTCATTTTTTAGATTCAGGTTGTGCCATTCTCAGTTGCATTGAGAATTTATTTCCAAGAACTTCACTCACTAATAGATGTAATCCTCTAGCACAGGTGAGATTTACCAGTGATTTTTCCAAAGGTGAAATGGAGATGGAATATTTTTTCAAAAATATTTCCATATTTACTCCATATTTTCCTATTTGTTCAAAACTTGGGACCAGGAAAAAACTGGAGCATTCCAACCTGCTCTAGCAAAAACTGGGGGAAAAGAAACAAAAATTTATCAAGACAATTTAATTACATTTTAAATTCCAGAATATTCATGGATGTTTGTAAATATTCCCAGCCCCAGTTGCCATGGATTTTGAAATAGCACTGGCAACTAACAGTGGGTTTGGGAGTGCACTTTTTGCACTGTGGACATTTGATTTGTTCTGTAGAAAACAGAGAGAGATCAGCTTTCCACCAAAGTCTGAGCAGTTGTTACACTTCCACCAACACTGCCACATGAACATGAAAAGTGCTTTGGTTTTTTTTCCCATAGGTTTGGCCAATGTCTCCAGACACTGTAGCCTGATGGTATGTGGTGCAGGAGCAGTTGCAGTCTAGGGGTGGGGGGAAACTGTTCCCTTGTGGGGTCTCTCTGGGAATGGTTATTTTCCATGGCCTGTAGGAGAGAAAGAAAGACCTGCTTCTGGCATCTTTTGGTTTTAGAGAAGCATCATCTACTGGCCTAGCCACATGATTTATGTTGAGTCAGTTCTTCAACTGAATACTAGGTTTTACTATTCTTTAAGAAAAACATCATTTTCCCAGTTTTTGGTGAACAGTTTGCTGGTTGTTGACAATTTTAATCTCCAGACTTTCATTATGGTTGCCGTAGAATGAAAAAGAATAGGTGTGTATATATGTAACATGCCCACATGTGTGTGTGAATGTATAAACATATATGTATACACTTTTTAACCACTTTAGCTGTCTTCTTCACGATAAACTGTCCATTTGTGACAGTGTGTCAGATTGTTTATCTGGTAGTACATCCCAAGTAGCTGGTATACTACTGGAGTAGCATCCTGAGCAGTCACAAGCACCTTTTACCCAGAAAAGCCAAATGTGCATCTATTATATGTAAGCTGATTTGTGGAAAGCAATCAATAAATCGATTAATCAGTAAAACAGGATTCTGGAAAACCTGTATATGTAACAAATGTTTCCGCAGGTTCATTCTTACTGCACTTGTTGTTGGCCCACAGTGTCAATCCTCATTCAGTGGGCTTATGAAAACTTCTGTTGTTCTGAAAACTAAACCTATTCCTCCACTTCTGTTCTTCTCCCTTCCAAGTCTATAACAAACCATTTTCTTGTTTTACCAACTGTTGCTCACTGTGGGTTAACAAGTCTGTGAAGCTGAAAATCTCAGTGCAGGTGGGAGCAGGCTGATGTCACACATCAAGACGACCTTCCTTGAGTAGGTTTACATAGCATGGTGTCAGAGACGGTTGTAACAGCCAGCTGGCTGTCCATCCCGGGAATGCTGCTTATACTGGCAGGGCTGAGATGAGGGTGCAAGTTCCTAGGAAAACATCCCAATCCAAATCAGGCCCACAGAAGTGAGGGGCACCTGCTGAAGGCACGCACTCAGCAAGATCTCACCATGAAAACTGAAGGAACCACACTGGGGTCTCCAGGGGCTATGACTTCAGCTGACTCCAACAAAAAGGGTGGAAAAAATGACTGTGCTGGGGAAGGGGGGCATAAGATGAAAGTTTCCCTCCCCATGACAGGGAGATCTGCACTAGAAAGCAACAGCATGAGGGAAGCCCTTTTAAAACTATCAACTACAACAGAATTAAGCTCTGATCAGCTGTAGTGCTTATTCTATAGCTGAACACTAATTAACCAGTGCTGGGTTTTTTTGCAGACATCAATGTTCCCAATACAGGTAGATTTCCAGTCCTTCTTGAAAATGGATTTTGAAAAAAAAGGCAGGTAGGGTGATGTCCTAGGTTCAGCAGGAACCGTCTGGTAACTAAGGTATAACACAAAACTACTGCTGCTACCACCAATAATAACAATGATATGGGAAATAACAAGGTGGGGAGTGAGTGGGCGGCTGCGTGATTCTGAGTTATGGGCTGGGCTTAAACCACGACAGGTGGGGAAAGAAACATATTAGCTCTGTGAAGCTGTGGAAAATTAATGGTTTAGCTTTGGGCCAAGCGCTTCCACAAAAGACAACAGCAAACTGGAAGTGTTACGGATACCTAAAAGAGATCAGAGGTGAATCTTATTCTAAGTGTCTGAGATTGGTTGAATAATAGATCTTGGTATAACGATTCAAGTTTCATTGTTGTAAGTTGTTCTAAACAAATAATAGTTATAGTGTCTGAATTAAGAAGAATTTAGAATTTACATGCACTTTAGATATGCAGAAGATAAAAAGAGCTAAGAATAGGGAGAATATGCACCCATTGCTACATGATCAATCTTATATTTAGAAAGGGCAAGAAGGAGGATTTGGGGAACCAGAAGCTTGTCAGCCTTACCTCAATACAAGGAAGGTAATAGAGATAAATCCTCCTGGAAATAATTTCCTAACATGAGGGACAGAAAGGTAATGGGGACTAGCCATCATACAGTTATGAAGGGGAATTCATGCCTGACTGATCTGATAGACTTCAGTGATGCGTGGCTTGGTGGATGAGGGGAGGACAGTGGAAGTTGTTTATCTCAACTTTAGCAATGCTTTGACCCTGTGTCCATTAACATCCCTATAGAAAAAGTAGTAAAATACAGGCTAGGTAAAAGGTCAGTGAGGTGGGCTGAAAACTGACTGAACTGCTGGGATCATAGGGTTGTTATCAGCAGTGACTGAAAACAGTGACTAATGGTGCACCCCAGGGATCAATACTGGGACAAATTGTTTTCAACACGTTGGACAGAGCCTTGGTGACATGGTTTAGTGTGAGGTATCCCTGCCCATGGCAGGGGGCTTGGAACTAGATGATCTTAAGGTCCTTTCCAACCCTAACTATTCTACGATTCTATGAATCTGCTGCATATTAGCTTTCAGGCTGCTCAGCCCCAGTAAGCCAAAGTGCTCTTTCCAGTCCTCAGTTTAGAAGCTCCCCCATCATATCTTTTAGACCTGAATGCTTGGCTTCTAGATATTAGGTGCTCGACCTTCCCTTTTCATGAAATCTCTTTCCCTCTGCTAAGGTGTCTGATGATCATGAGAAATTTGTGTAATAAGCTAGTAGCTTGGTAGATAGGTAGGTAGATAGAGAGATAGATAACAAATGGATAAATAGTATTTTTAGAAAGAGTCTAGCTGTTGTAAACTACAATTTCCAAAGCATTTGAGGTTCTTCAGTGTGAAAACCACTGTATATATTTTGTGCATGTTTTCATATACATTTTAAATAATTTTTATTGTTTCTGAAAAGCAAAAGGCTTGTCTCTGTATTGATAAACTTGTACAGGCTTACATTTTAAGGTAAATAGTGAGTGTAGGGGAACATAGTTGAATTAAAAAAGATGCGTTGACTTAGATATAGTTGCCTTTTTACAAAGTGGATAAGGATGATGGCGTTTTTTTTCTGTTTAGTGTTTCTAGTATGTAGCCAGTTCTTTAGCATGTACTCTCCCAGATGCAGAAGAAAACGTGATTCTGAATAAGCACATGTAATTACTTGGATGAAAACATGCAGTCTTGGGATGCCCTGAATACCCTTTGGAAAGTTCATTTTACCCTTGTGCCAGCTTTCTCTCATCTATGTAAAAGCTGCGAGGCAACATCACTGATTTAGAAGATTAACACTGATACAATTCATGGAGCAGGAGTCATCTTGCTTTTCTCAAATAACAGAAGGGTGCAGAAGGGTGCCACGGGGCAGTCGTTTTTAGGATGCTGCTGGAACTGAAGGAAGGATCCATGTTTTTCCTGTGAGCTGCAGGAATTCACTGGTCTCTGGACTGGGCCAAAAGGAGAACACTAAGTGTCAAACGCTACTCTGCTTCTATGGGGCAACTGACTTCTGATACTGTGCCAGGGTAATGTGCAAAAGTAACACAAAAAAGAACTGGCAGCCAACCTCTGAAGTTCCAGTGAAGAGCAGGACACAGCCCAAATTGGCTGCCAGAAGAAGAGAAGCACCATACGCAGACTACCTCGCCAGGGAAACCATAAGGGCAAAGAGGTTCTAAGACATCTTCTGAAACACTGGCTTGTAACAGCACTTGCAGGTCAGTGGCACCTGAGTGTGTTTTGCTGAATAATGAAAGTTGCCCTATCCTGGGAGAGGATGCTCACCTGGCAAAGAGCACAACACCCATTAATCTGTGTGTGGTTTCCCTGGATCATGTCTGCAAGCTGAGCTCCATATGGGAAGAGGCAGGAGCGGGGTGCTGTGGGAATGCGAGGACTGTGGAGTTTGCTTGGTGCTGGAAGGCGAGAGACTGAAATATGGCTTGACATGTGCTGGCTGGAAAGACACAGCATACTGAAAGACAAGCTTCTGTCCTCAGGAGTGCAGAAGGCTGGGACACAGCACAGGGTGTGTGGGAGAGGAAGAAGCTGTCAAGGATTCCTGAGGGTCCTGCTCTTCCTCTGGAGTGTAGAGTTGATGGCAGGCTTTTCCCAACAGCCTTTTCTTGCCTGTTTCTGATACACCTGGAAATCACCCTCAGCTGCAAATTATCTTCAACTGCTCTGCAAACAGCTACCATCCTGCCCCAGGAAGGTGCATGAGGGATCCCAGAGGCAGCAGCACCCCTACACAGCAAAATCAGCAAAGCCAAATCCCAGTCTATTCCCAGTTTGGAAGTAGAGTAGATCAGGACAAGAGTCACACAGACTGATAAAATTGTCCCTGTGACTAGCAGTATAACAAAATTTTATGCCTTAATGACAGAAAAACCAGTTTATTTAATGCAGCTATTGTATTATTTCAACAGCCAGGGGACAAAGGAATAGCTTAGAGCTGCCTTCCCATTCCACTTAGCTTTTATTCCCTCTTCTACAATAAACCATCCTCTATCTGAGCAGCAAACTGTTTGAGTTAAAACCAATTTCTGAAAGCTGTTATTAAAAAAACTTGTGCCAAATTCTGAGCCTAAATCAAGTTCTGCCTATTCATTTCTTGTGAAGCAGCAATGCCAGGTATTTGTCACCCCATGTGCTTTGCTCTTACCAGCTAATACAGTACCTCAACAGAAATTTCAAAGTACTTTTTGAAGTTTTCCTCAATTAGGGTATCTTTCTGAAATGAAAGTTGCATTCTCTTACCTTGATATATGAACTGGACCTTTATGTCAATAACTTGATTTGTTAAGATAGTATCTCCAACAATTTAACTCAGTAGACTAGAATTTCTTCAATGCATGCAAGCCTTCTTTAAGGAAGAAAGCATAATAATGGAGAAGTATGCAATGGCTTATGTTCTCTAAATCAATGGCTCTTACCTCCTGTGCCAGCTCACTGACTGATTTATATGTACATGTAAAACACTGCAACTCAGGAAAGTTCCTACCTCAGCATGAGAAAAGATCCTCCTTTAAAAAGTACAACTGTCTTGTGCGAAGTGTGATACAATATTGCCCATCTGAACAACAAAGGTGTCTACTTGAGGAAGACTTAATCATGGAAGTAAATGAGAGTCTTTCTTTTCCTTACCTCAGCTTCATATTGCTGGTATTATATGGAAGTCTGCACAGACAGAAAAGCATGCACATTACCTGTTTGTGCTCTATTAAAAACCCGCTCGTCTCATTTCTTTGCATCAAGCCACTTACTGTCTCAAGCTGCAGTCTTTCTCTGCCACCTACCTCCCTGTCTGAATATTTTCTACAAAAGGAGAAAGATGCTTCTGAAATTAAAGCATTTACAGTAATTAAGGCCTTCACATAAAACCACTTTCTTTTTTCAAACAAAGCATGTGCCATCAAAATCACCGAGACTGGATATTTCAGAAGATCTACATATCACAATTATATCAAGAATTTAGTGCCTACATTGTTAGGGCTGGTGCTTCAGTTCGATGGAGCTCAGACAGAGCTTATTTCTACTTTTATATTATAACAATAAAATAAAGTACAGTAAAACAAAAAAAAAAACAACAATTGTGTGCTTGTGGATGATTGTTAAGGTACATTTTGTCTGAAATTGCCTCTCTGTTCTGAGCACAGAGGAAATATGTATTACATATCTTATATACAAACACAAATATTTCTGTAGAGTGTCTTGGTGAATGAATCTCAGAACAAGCCAACTCAGAACTCTGGTGGTTCAGGGCTGAGGGGAGAAAAGAGGTGCAGAGTGATTCATCTCAGATCCAAACGTGCCGCAACATCAGACAAGCAGCCAACTCTACCTCTGAGGGCAAAACTGCCTGTTCCTATGCCAATACATGAAAAAACTTCCATATGCTTTCATATTGAAAAATCAAGCCCTAAATTCAGTGTGTTCAGTGTGTTCTCATACACGCTAATATATTCCCTCATGACAGCTCTAGGTTTCCCTTCCAGCCTTGCATAGTGATCTCTTCATCTGCCGCGATCAGTAGCAGAGAGACAGGTGATGGCCCAGCCCGTAAGGGTTGGGTAGGACGGGTGAGTGACACACGCCAGATGCTGCACCCTCAGTCGGGCTGTGGCTCCCCTGGAAATACATCATGGAGCAAAAATCACCACGTACATTCCAGCTGCTGCAGAGCGTGTCACTGGAGTAGACGTGTTGTCACATGTACAAACGCACACCAAATAGTGTCTGTACATGTGATTAATTAGCAGCTACCAGTTAATTCTTTGAGACACAGGGAAAAAGGGGAGGAAAGGAAAGGAAAGGAAAGGAAAGGAAAGGAAAGGAAAGGAAAGGAAAGGAAAGGAAAGGAAAGGAAAGGAAAGGAAAGGAAAGGAAAGGAAAGGAAAGGAAAGGAAAGGGGAAAGGGGAAAAGGGGAAAGACAAAAAAAGGAAAAGAGGAAAGGGGAGATTACAATTAACTGTGCAAGATCTCTGAGGTTGAAAATTAGAAACAAAATAAAATTGGGTTCCTCAGGACAGCTAAGGAGACACGGAAATTAGTGACATATGTCTCGTGCTATTTTACCATACCTATTTTTATCTTTAATTTCAGTTAATACAGTGTCCATGAAAACTACCAAGCCAGCAGCTCTTGAGCCTTAAGTCTTCTGCATCAATTTAAACCTAGAGGCTACACCTCAAAACCAGCCCTGGGAACACCATGGAAACAGTTGCCAAGCCCTAAAAAAACAAAAAGCTTTTAGAGAGACAAAGCACAAAGACTGACAAGATAAGAAAGAAGGACAGCAACATTGATCTCAATTCATTTCAGGCAAATTTGATCCAAGTAAACCTACAGGTAGTGCATTCATCTGGAAGTTAAGTATGTGCTGAATTCTACAGAGAGGTTAAGGCTTTAGAGAATAAAAGAGACAGTGGAAGTAGGAAGTCTTGTGAAACTGGTTATTGTTTCCTAGAGGGGGCACTGCACAGCGTAAATGATGCACACAGGAAATGGACAAAGATTGCAAGAAACTGGAGTCAATAGAAAATCTTTAGCATCTAGGAGTATAAATACTGCTATATAGGAGTATAGTATATGAACATTATACAGGAGTATTCATATTAGCTAGCTTGTGAAGTGTGCAAGATGTTCATTGGTAGCTTAAAGGTTGATATAAAATCACAGCAATAAATTTTATAAGTAACGTAGGGGCAAGAAGAGTGGTGAGTAGGGTAGGAGGTGGAAAGGAAATATGGAAAGGAAATATGGAAAGATCTGAGTCTATTGCTAAGTCTCTTGGCACTCTCAAGAGCAAACAGCACATGAATGGAGCCGTTTGCAACATTACACTTCTAGAACTAAGGAAGGTAGGTGATGGATAGGGTCCTGGAAAGGATGACTCTAAAAGGGGTCATAAGCATGCATGGAATCACCAAAGCTTTCAGCTTGGTTACTTGCAACCTGAGTCATCTATGCAAGTGCCCAGAACTGCCAGAAACATGCCTGTACCATCAGCTCCACACCATTGAGCAGTCCATCGTTTTTACCAACTCATAGTAGTGATCCTGCAAATACTGTGCTGATCACAGTGGGAAAGCACGTCAGCATGATGTGTCTTTAAAATTGTGTTGTAGCAAAAAAATCCGACTGCTGTGAGCATCAGTTGCTAAGAAGGTATTTTACCTTGTGTATACCTTCAGCAAAAGACATCTTGGAATAATGTCATGTTCTTGTATCAATATTTTTAAAACAATGTTGAAAAATTGCACAGGGTGCAAAGAAAAAAGGTGCAAACATTATATGAGGACTGGAGAAATTGCTGTAGAAAATCAAAGATCTATATCTGTCTTGGCTGAAAGAGAAAAAGAAAGATTATTATGTGGAATAAAATAAGTTTCATAGGAGAAAATATTACATACAAAAGGACTGTTTGGCTAAATGAAGTAAGGCATTATATAAACTAACAGCTGGAAACCAAAGCCAGCCCAGCTCAAGCTGGAAGTGAGGACAACTGAAAGCAGCTGAGCACAGCAGCAAAAGTCTGCAGCAAGGGCTGGATTCTCCATCCGCCTCCTTGTATCTTTCAGTTGGGAAAGTGTACCTTTCTGGAAACAGCACAAGTCTCCCTGGGCTTCTAAAAAAGTGTATTATCAACACCATGAAGGTCCCTTCTGGCTAAAAAATGCTTAATCCTTTTATTGAATATGATGTTCACTGCTCAAGCTTTTGCACCCTAGGTGCTGGCAGGCTGGCACTGGATATAGGATTTCCAGGGAAGGTGAGCAACAAATATGGCCGGCGCTATCATGTTTCCATGACTTTTTTGTCCCAGTCTTTCTGAATGTGGATGTTTTGTTTAATGATGTGTTTGCTTGTCTAGTGAAGCCATTCATGGTAATACCCAGTTCTTCTTTTGTGAAAGGTTTCAGCTTAGTTAGGAGGTAGCACTGACTTTCTTTATAAGAACATTTTCAGAGGCGAGTTGTAACTTTCTGCATCTCACTGTTTATTCAGAACCCATCATTCTTTATTCCTAACAAGATTTTCTTTCTGCATTTCTGCTGTGAACATTACCAGTGTATGATTGCTGGAGTAGGCCCATGCCAGTGTTTTAATAGTACACAGCCAATTCTTAACACTTCCTTCCTAAAAGTGTGCTTTCCTTCATTGCTGTCATAATTTTCTCTCTGATACATCTCAGCTGTTTTTTCCCAAGCCTTTGTAGTTTCTTGTGTGACTCAACCCACCTAAAATTCTTTAGTTAGGAACAAGAAAAACTATTTCTATATAATTGTAAATATGCAGTGAGATCATTAGTAAATATAGTTTCTGACCTTAGTTTCCAAGACAATTTCCTAGACCTTGGTTTCCAGGATAATTTCCTATACCAGGGCTGATTTCACAGAGAAGGCAAAACCACACCAACACTTTTGCATGAATGTTAGACTGCTCTGCATTCAGGCACTGGAATTTGCTTGTGTCTTATGCTGGACAGTTTTACAGTCAAGCAGCTGTTTATAAAAGAAACTGAATTCATACCAAGCCACATTAGACCTGATTCCCCTAATGTATACTTGAAATTCTGTAAGACCCCTAAATTCAGCCCTCACAGACTGATTCTCCAGGGGACACAAGCCAGACCATCTGCTGTATCACAGCACCTAGCTGCCCATGTTGCTGTTCCACTTCATGTTGTTCTTCACAAGAAGCAAACCTTTAGCCTTGGTGAGTATCAGATCCTGCCTTTGCTGTTGCAGTGATTGGAGAAGGGAGGGGAAGTATGTTGTGTCTTTGTAGTATGTGTTCATAGACTCACCTTCTGAGAAATGGGCTTTTTTTTTGGTATGCTGCACAGTACTGTTACCTTTGACAGAGGCACAGGTTTCTGCGAGGTGGGAAAACTCCCTACCTCTCAGGATCAGGGACATGCAGGGGAAGCAAGGTCCCAGTGTCCCAGGTGAGGTCCCTCCGTCCCTCACTGCAAGGAGCGGAGGGTTATTCTTCAGCTGACTGCCTTATTTTGGATGCCAGCCACAGTGCGAGTCCTCTGTACCATGGTTATCCACTTGCTGCTCAGGAGAGCTAAAATGATAGAGTATGAGGCACATTTCTTTTTTTAAGGCCTAATACCAACCGTTCTTTTCCCGGCCCCCCCCCCCCCCCCCCCCCTTATTTTCTTCTTGAGCACAGACAAAATTTGCCCTGGTGGGGAAAGGAGAGGGACTGGGGCTGAGCCCCACAGCCATGGCATTCCAGGGCATAATGCAGTAGAAAAAGTAAATTTACCAAACAAGAAGGGGCCGGAGGTGGGGGGTGGTGTGTGTGATGTTTAAATATGAATTTTAAACCTTGCACCTAGTGCAGAACAAAATGAAATATGATCATTAGGTCCTGAAATCCGGTTTTGGTGAAGGACAGGCATTCAGAACAATTCCTAGAACTTGAAATACAAAAAATTACATTTTGGGGGAAACAAAATAGAGTCAAACAGTAATTTTTAATTATAAGGATTCTCTGCTAAAAATCATGTAAAGATTTTCCAGGGCTTAATTCAGTGTTCATTCTTTTCAGTTTTATTCCCCATAGTTTTGTAAATAGCCAGCATTGGAAAAGCAAGTAATACTCTTTCTCTCATACTGTCTGTATTTTTTTGCTTTATTGTAAATGCTTAGAATGCACTTTAAAACGCGTCTCTTCTCACAGTAGGTGTGACCCGTACCATGGAGCTGGACGTTTCAAAGAATTTATATTGAAATGAGAACTCGCACCCCTCCTAGGGACCGATCTACCTCCTGTGCATCTCCATCAACGTGAATAGTTCAGACACATTCACCTGTTTAAACCTCTATGTGTCGTACTCTGCAGAAAGCTAGCGAGTAAATCCAGTTTACCTTCACGGTAACTTGCTCTTTTCACGTGCCTTTCCCCTCGGCGTTGGTTTAGTTTCTCTTAAATGCAAAAGCATCGCGGTTCCCGGAATTTGTAATGATTCAAAGTTTCTGGGGAGATTCCTCCTCGGAAGCAACTGAGTTTTCCTTCTTCGGCTCATCAGGCCTTGGCGGTGGCATTTCCCGCGGGTCCCAGGACTCGGTGGGATTTAGGGAGACCCCTGCCTCTCCCAGAGCCCCACTTCCTCCCGGTCGGCAGCGGGGACCCACAAGGCGGAGGACAGCAGGGGCATCCCGGCAGCGGGGCAGCAACGGCACCGTACGTGGTGAGAATGAAATGAAATAAAGAAATGAAATAAAATGAAATGAAAAATAATGAAATGAAATGAAATGAAATGAAATGAAATGAAATGAAATGAAACGAAATGAAACGAAAGGAAAGGAAGTGCAGCGCAGAGATAGGGGCTGCCCCGCCGACCCTCCCCGGGCCCCTCCGGCTCTTCGCCTCCGGTGGGTTCCTCCCGGATACAAAAGTTCCCCCCGCACCTCCCGTACCGCTGCTCCCGGGCAGCCCCAGCTGCAGGAGGGGGTTGTCCCCGGCTCCCCCCACCCCTGCCACCCGCCGGGCGCAGGGCTGACGTTCCCTCGGAGGGCACGGAGTCCCTTCATCCCCGCAGCTTTTGCGGGAGGGAGCGGCGGTATAGGGAGGGAGGCAGGCAGGGGAGGAGGGCGGGGGGGGGGGGGGGGAAGGTCACCCCAGCCGAGCGCGGTCTCATCACCCCTCACTCCTCCCACCAGTGAGTGGTGCCTCTTAACCCCCGGGAACCTCCCTCCCGCGAAGCACGGCTCCACTCTGCAGAACTCTGCAGAACAGGAGTTGATGAGGGAAAAAACACTTCTCGGCGGAGGCCAGCCATGAGCTGTCTGGATGTTATGTACCAGGTCTACGGTCCTCCCCAGCCCTACTTCGCAGCAGCCTATAGCCCCTATCCCCAGGTATGCGCTGGGGGCAGCGGGGAAGAGGCAGAGGGTGGGAGGGGTGTCGTCTGGAGGATGGCCGTTTGGGGCCTTACCAAAAGGAAAAAGGGAAGAGGAGAAGGGGAGGGGAAAGGGGGAGAGGGGGGGGGGAAGATCTGGGAGCCTGCGATGGTGAGCAGAGCGGAACCGCATCCCACCTTGGCGCGGGGCTCGGCAGGGTACGTACCCCGGCGGCGACCGAAGGACTGCGGGCTGCCTCGGGAGTGAGAGCGCGATTTAACCCTGCTGTGGCTTTAAAGGGATTTTTTTTTCTTCTTTTTGTTTTTTTTTTTTTTTTTGTTTTTTTTTTTTGTTTTGTTTTGTTTTGGTTTTTTTTACTTTCTTCCCCACTCCCCCTCCCCTCCCCGCCTTTTGCCGGGACTGGGTCCACCCGAGCGCGGCGGCCCGGAGCGGCGATGGCCGCGGTGCGGAGGGGCCCGGGGCACTGCTCACACGTGCGCACCGCATCCCGGCCGCAGCGGCGGGAGCCACTTCGCCAGAGATGTCACCGGCCACCTTGGAGGGGGGCTCCGGAGTTACCTCTGGAAGTGGCGGGGGGGCGATGGGCTGGGCTGTTGTGGGGTTTCCCCGGCTGGGCAGTGGGGGAGGAAGCCTGCGGTGCGTCAGGGCGAGCAGATGCTCCCCTCTCCAGGGTCCCGCTCGGCGACGGGAGGACCCCGGCCCGTCCCCTGACCCCACCAGGCTCCCGGCGGTGGCGGCCGCTGCGAGACCCGAGGGCGCTTCGTGGCGGGGAGGCGCGTCTGAGCGCCGCTCTGCCGGCAGCTCCGCCGGGCCGTGAGGGAGGAGATCGGCCCCGAGCTGCAATGGAAGGGTCCGCGGTCATGTCGTGCGCGGGGAACTGATCTCCGCGGAAAGCGCTCGGTCCCGAGTGGGTCGGGGCTGGTTTCCCCTGCTGCACCTGCTGCACACCGCTCTCCCTTTCGCCTTCTGGGTTTCTCCTTTTCAATTTCCCCTTATTCCTTCCATAAATTAACTCCTTCCTCCCCAGCGAAACAAAGAAAGGGATGGACAGAGGGAGCAGCACGCAGGGCCCGGGGTGGGCGGCAGCCCCCACCGTGCAGGGCCAGGGCCGGAGCGAGAGGTCCTGCTCCGCGCAGCCCACGGCGTAGTGGCCTGTGTGCTACCTCCAGCGCCTGGCAGCGGGGCCGGAATACCCGTTACAAATAGCAAATGATGTCTTCCCCTACCTTGGCTTCTTCCCTCATCAGCCCCCTCCATCACCCCCCGGCACGCGGCTTCGTGACATTATTTAGGGGGATGATCATTACCTCAATGGCCGAGCCGGGAGCCAAGTGGAAAGGCGGTCGTCACGAAGGAGTGACATTATTGAATATCCCGTGTGTTTTGGCCCGAGGCTCTGCCTGGTCCCCACGGTGCTTCCCCAGCCGCCCGTCCCGCGGCTCTGCCCGCGGTGGCCAAGCCCAAGCTCCGGGTCCCATCGCTTATTCCTGAGAAACTCCCGGCAGCTGCAGACACGCTAATGTGGATAAAGAGAAGATGGGAAACGTCCAATAAACTTCGTAACTGCCGCTGTTTTCCCACCCAGAGGGATCCAGTAAAAACAGAGTAATCTTCTAGGAAATACCTGGAGCTTCTTGCTGGCCAGGGAAATGCTTTTTTTACCCTGAAATGTGTTTGAGGCTGCCACTCTTTTTCTCCCTTCCCTTTCTACTCGCCGCTTTGGGTCACAGGACAGTCTTTGGGGCAGATTTTGCGAGGTCCCCTCTTAACTCCCGCTGCTAGCTCTGGACGGCCGCCGCCTCCCCACTCCCTGCCTCGACCCTTTGGCAGCCCCGCATGAATTTCCACCGTGCTTCTCGTGCGGGACTTCGTTCTCGGGACCCGCGCTTGCTGTCCCGTTCCGTCCTGGTGGGCACCTCTGGGGCTCGGACCCTTAGCCCCTTTGGCAGCCCCTTCGCTGCCTCCCCGGGGTAGGGCAAAAAGGCAGCCAAGGTGTAGGGGGTGCTGCTGGGGCACGGCGGACAGCCGAGGACCAGGCTTCTGCATCTTGTTGGAAAGATCGCGGGAGCGAGCAGGGCGCTGCGCTCCGGCTGGTACAGGGAGGGCCAGCGTACCTTGTTGCGCTGCGCTGCCTGACCGGCAATATTTAATTTCCTTGCTTCCTCCCCCCCCTCCCAGAAACTCGCCTTTTACTCCAAAATGCAAGAAGCCCCGGAGAGCGGCAGCAGCGCCAGCAGCTCCTTCTCCAGCCACCCTGCGGCCAGCATCAAAGAGGAGGACTGCAGCCCCGAGAAGGAGCGACCCCCGGAGGCCGAGTACATCAACTCCCGCTGCGTCCTCTTCACCTACTTCCAGGGGGACATCAGCGCCGTGGTGGACGAGCACTTCAGCCGGGCGCTCAGCCAGCCCAGCAGCTTCTCGCTCGGCAGCGCAAAGGCAGCGCGGAACGCCGGCTCCTGGCGGGGTGAGGGCGCAGCACGGCGCGGAAGGGCTCCGAGAGGCGGCGAGGTCCCCTCCGGGCCAGCACCGATTCTTTCCCCCGCCGCGCATCCACTCTCCCTTCTCCTCTCTCCCTCCTTACCTTCGCCGGCGGCGGGACCCCAGCGGGCTGCCCCCTTTTCGGGGGAAAAATAATAGAATCAACCTGTTCAGGTCACGGCAGGCTGCGGTGATCCTGGGAGATGCAGCCTGGGAGGTGGTGGGGGAACTGAATAGCCTTCACACCGCAGCGTGTGAAGACACGCACTCGGTGACTCACCTGGTGGAGGGACTCCCCCACCGTGGCTGCAGCAACCGGCTTACCTGCTGACCCGGGCAGATTGAAGTTTAGCGCAGATAATGGGAACAAGGCAAAAAAAAAAAGCAAATGTGGGAACCATCTTACCAGCTTCTCATTCCTAAAAAACAGATTGTGTGTGTCCCCGTATCTCACCCTACGTGTGTCACCACCCTGGTTGCTGCTGGAGTTGAGACAAGGACCCTAAATTTCTGAAAATGAGGGCTTTCAGACCTGCCCATGGCAGCAGCCCTGTGCAGACAAGGCCGCAGATGATGTGCAGTTCTTCATAGCCATGCCCAATTCACCCTGGATGGGCCCGTGGGGGTACCCAGGGCAGAGGGGAATAACCTTCCCCACCCTCCACCCATCAGACAGTTAGGACAGGCACTTGTTTTCTTCTGGAGCAGTTTTGGTGACCATCCCCCTCAGGGCCACCCACTCGGCCAAGGCCAGTTTCCCAGCCCCTTCATGAATTGCTGCCGGTAGTTTCTAAGAATGAAAAAGTAGTTTAAATATTTCATGGATGAAAGTTATTCAGTGCTGGAATTGATGGCAGGAGAAGAGAGTTCTTTGATTGTCATGAACCACTTTGCCTTCTCCTGCCAGGGCGCAGAGCTGGTGTATCTCCCTGGCAAACATGTATCAGGAGTGTGTTTTTGTCTCGGAGACAGTTGTCACTGTCTCAGGGATAGCGCAATTAATCCCAATTAATAATGCATAAAACATCTATATGTGCTATTAATAATAACTAGTCTATCTCACATGTTGCTTACCCGGAAAAGAAAATGTAGGGTCCTTCTCCTTTGCCCTGCTAGTCTCCAAAGATCTGCAGTGCTTTCAAAAGGTGTTAATGATACACCCAAGAAACAGGCGTTAGTCCGGTGTAATAGATGAGGAATTGCTCCTAGATATTTAGAAAACTCAGGCTGGCCCTTAGTAGCACCTCACGCTGCTCCTGCCCACAGCAGCCGCTTTCCTTGGCAGGGCCAGAGTGGGCATAAGATTACTACAAAAACAAACAAGAAAAGTCCAACCCTGGACATTGCTGTGATGTGTAATAGCTCTCACTCAGTTTCCACTACTGAGGAAAAGATGTTTTCCTCACCTTAGATAACAGCCTTTTCCCCAAATACATACATAGAGAAACCTGGAGCAAATGATTCCGGTTTCATGGATAAACCCTGGGCTAGGTGTGTTGTATGTTTAGCTGCAGAGGAATCTGTAGCTGTTGGGAGCAATTTCCTGTGTTTGTCAGTTTTGGGGCGGGTAAAGGGAATATGAAGGCTGGTTTGGGAGAATCATAGAGGGGCAGAGCCCTAGAGAAAGGCAATCAGGGCTCGCTGGGTGTACTCATTACTGCCTTTCTCTCCTGCTCCCTTGACCCAGATGGCTCCTTCCCAATGAGCCAGCGCATCTTCCCGCCATCCTTCTGGAACAGCACGTACCAGCCCTCCTCGGTCCCGGCCACCCTGAGCAGCCCCCTGGCTGCTGCCACTCACAGCGAGCTGCCCTTCACTGCCGCTGCAGACCCCTACGCACCCGCCTCCCTGCATGGCCACCTGCACCAGGGTGGCCCGGAGCCCTGGCACCACGCTCACCATCACCACCACCACCAGCACCATCATCACCCCTACATCGGCACACAGAGCACCGCCTACCCCCGCCCTGCCACCATGCACGAGGTCTACGGCCCCCACTTCGACCCCCGTTACGGCTCACTCCTGGTGCCCACCGCCTCTGTCCGTCCCCACCGCCTCACCCCCGGCTCCGTGCCCACACCGGTCAGCCCCCCCTGTGAACTGGGCAAGAGCGAGGCGGGAGCTGCCGCGGCCTGGACAACCCCAGGACCCTTCCCCAATGCAGCGGGGGAAATGGCACAGAGCCTCAGCCTCAATGTAGACACAGGTAAAGAGCTGCCCTCTGTCGCTTCGGGTCCACTGGCTCAGTCGCACCCTGCCTCCACACCATCCATAGTAGTAGGGAAAGACCTCCTGTTGTGGGGCAGCTGGGGTGCTGCTGTGGGAGAATAAATTGAGGGTGGAAAGCGCATGGGAGATACATGACCTCTGCACAGTCTCAGGCCAGGCAAGTGAGGATGGGAAGAGGGAGGATCAGGCAGAGTAAGACGTCACCCCACCCTCCCCAATATCCTTTGAGTTTCTGGCACCCAAAACCATGCCCTGGAGGTACAGATTGCTCTAAGGTACTCTTGTCCTGGTCCTGGCCCTGCTCTTGCCTGGAGCAGCGAGAGCAGGGAGCAGGACTGAACCACCGCAAAGGTCACCACCTGGCTTCCCCATAGGTTGCTCTGAAGGCAGGAGAGAGGGCAGCCACAGCAGATTCTGTCGTCATTTCTAGACCCCTCGAAGGTTCATGATCCGCCTCTTCACCTTGTTTATTTTGTTCTTGCAGGTTTTGGGAGAAAAGCACAATTGCTTTTGCTGAGCAAAAAGGGCAATGGTTTTCCCCTAGTAATGGTACCCTGTGCCTGGTGGGGTGCCTTGAAGTAAGGCTGTGTGCTCACAGTGGTGATAGCTAGCCATGGCAGGTCTGAAGTCAGTGGCTGCAGAGGCAAGGAAATCCGCTCTGATCACAGTTCTCCATGCTGAAGTTTGTTTATCACAGCCACAAACAGCTCCTTATGGTGGCCTCACTTCAAGCAGGAGGGACATGTGTGTGTCTCCAGCCTAGCTCAGGCTCTTCTCCTTGCCCCTCATCCTCTCAGAGCTCTGGGGAGCCCAGGCTTCAGACAGATTCTCTGATCTCAGCTGGCAGAAATGTGGTTTGTCTTTCTCTGTCCTTAAATGCCTGTACCTATTTTTCTTCTCTTCCTTTTTTTCTTCTCTCCATTCTCAGGTTTGCAGCCTCAGGATAAAAGCAAGGATCTATACTGGTTTTAGAGCTGTCCTTCACTCTTCTTCCCCTGGCTCTCCCCTGTAGATCTCTGCCTGTATAGACATGGTGGCATTCACAGCTGAAATCGGGTCAGTTTGTAACAGCTTCTGATCTTGGTTTGCAGCTCGCCGTTACTCCTTCTGTGGTGGATCTCTTCTGAGCTGATGTGCTGACACAAAGACTCTCACATCCCCTTTGCCCTTTTCCAAGCCCACCGTGGCCCCGCAGCCCTTGGAAAGACAACAGGACTTAAAAGGACCTGGCATTGCAACGATGGCACTTTGGACTTGTTTCAGAGAGGAAAATCCTTCTCTTGCAAGAAGAGAGCCAAAGACGTTGAACTTCTATTTAAGCAGACCCCAACCCAGAACTGCAGTTAGACTTCTCTAAAAGAGTCAAATGATGTCATGGATGGTGATGCAAAACCACTGGCCTTCGTACAGGGGGCAGAGGAAATCATGGGGGTTTTTTTTAGTGGTGTGAATATTTTTTTATGACGGTGAAAATGATTTCTCGAACGCAGACATGGAAAAGCCACTCAGCAGTTTTGAACTGGGTTTTTATTTCCCATCATAGAAAAGTGAAATGAGGAGAAACTGGAACTCACAAACATTTTCGGACTATCAAGGAACTGGTCAGATTTTTCAGCTTTGCGGCTGTGAGTGGCAAGCGTCTGGCTGGGGCCACCTGCCCTGGGCTTGCAATGATGCAGCTGTTCCACACACAGCTGCTCAAACCCCAGAAAGACGAAAAGCAAGGTGGCACTTCTCAGAGTTCGGCACAACACTTGTGCTGGATATATCACAGTTGTTTGGTTGTGGGCTTTTTTGTTTTGTTTTTTTGGTGCTCTTCTTTTCTTCAAGAAACATTTTCTGGTGAAAGTAAAGCCCTCTTTAAGCGGGGGAGGGAAGGAAACCTGTGAAGAACAGCTCTCCCTCAACCCAACAGCCTTTTAGGGCAACACCAGAAGGAAAGGCACATGATGGACAATAGGTCTGAGTTGCCTCTAATATTTCTCTTTGTCTATTTGTTGTTGTCATTTTGTCACTTTAATAGTTGTTTTGTTTTTTTGAAAAGGGGAATGAGATATCTATTTAACAGTAGGAAAGCTGCATTAAAGGTATCTCCTTCTTTCACCCTGTGTGCTTTTATGAAGAATTAAAGCTAAATAAGAGGAATTAAGTAAAGTGGAAACATCAGAACAAAATAGGAAAACTACCTGCCTTGTGAATGGAGTGAGTTATTTTACTACTTTGCATTAAAGATAGCTAGAAATACTAGCAGTTGAAAATATTTTTCTTAGTGAGTAAAAAATACAGCAATAAGTACAAAAGATAAGAAATCACAGGATTGTTTTGGTACTACATTTTAGTGCATGATATATCTCCAAGATGGGCTGAAGTAAAAGGGACTGTTCCATAATAACAGACGTTTCTTGATGAAGCTGGTAGAAGAGGGAAATGTAGCATTTATCATTGCTATTGCACTGATAAATTAAGATGCTATTACACAGTGATTTATAATTAATGAAACAGTGCAACAGTCACTTCAAAGATGACTTTTTTACAGGCAAAACATCTGATCACAACACTACTCTGTTTTTGAGATTTTTTTCTGTTTTTTCTTAATGTATATCTTCAAAGGCTGACAAAGTTCAATGCATGTAAGAGGAGAGTTCTAACGCTATCCTCTGACACTAGGAGAAGCAGTAGAAAATGGACTTTTGTGCTGTGATGAGAATTCTTATCTTCTGACACTCTCACATAATCTGGCATAATGGTCACCATGTGTCAGAAATGGAGTTATGAATAACTCAAACTTGCTTCTCTTAGATTTCAACTCAGCAATAATTCTATTTCCAGGAAAAAATAGTAAGAGTACAATGAAGAAGTGTGAGTAAATATTGTGATAACTCGGCAAGGAGCAATGTGTGCAGAGCATCTCCGGCCAGAACTCAGCAAATGACAGGAGGTGAACTGCCATGATTCCTCTAGCCAGACATACCCCTGAGCATTTTGCCCTCAGCCTCCAAGTAGCCAAAGCCCAGACAATCTGTAAAGAGCAAGGGAAGGACTCCAGAATTTATATTACCAGTTAAACCAAAAATGTTCTGAGGCTTCTATCAAGAAAGAAGACAGCAACACTTTGCAGGAGAAAGGTAACTAAAAATGGCATTTAACTTTATTGCTGCAGAGGCTTGGAGATAACAGGGTCATTCTGTGAGCATTTGCCTGTGGGGTTTTTAGGCTGTTTTTAAAGGTTTTCTGTGTCTTAAAAAAAAAAAAAAGCATTGATCTGGCTCTATCATTGATTGTGCTTTCCCACAATTGTTTCTTTTTTCTCCCTTTTTTTCCACCTCTCCTGTGCAATTCATAATGAGGAGGGCTGGGCAATACTGCCAAAATATGTTTGGAAATATTAATGTGAGCACAAACCAGTCATTTACTTCATTGGCATTTACAATTCATTTTGGCTGTGAGCGTTTTGAAGCCTGAGAATTTATGCAGTGAATACATGAATATCGGTTTTGACATTTGTTCTCTTTTTTGCTGCTGTATTGTGAAAGCACCCAAACACCAAAGTCAAGATCATGGCTCAAGCTGTTAGATGTGCAAGTGACTTTTTTAAAATGCTCCTTATTCAGATGTTCTACAGTCTGAACACACAGATACCTTATTCTGGCTAATTCTTGCAGAGTTTTGCTCACCCTGTGTTATTCTGACTCCAGGGTGACTACTCACTCACAGCACCTACATTACTGCTTTTCCATGAGTCTTTGCAGACTGGAACCACAGCTCCTGAGGCAGTAACAGTGCAAATAACCTCAGTGCCATTTTGGAAGTCTGTTCTATTCCTCCTTGCATTATAGGTTATTACTTGCTTCATCATGAATGCTTGCAGGAAATCTGGATATACAAAAGAAACCTGTGTGTCTTGTCTGTCACACAGAGAAAGAGCAGAGCTGTGAGTCCCCAGTCCCGCAGCTTGAGGAGCAGATCCTCCTCCTGCCTCTTTCCAAGTGTCGTGCAGAGGTTAGCCCCAGCTTGTGCTCTCTGACTGCTCACTACAACTGATAAACAGAGCCCAGCTGAGGCAACCGAGCAAACACAGCTCTCAACCTGTTCATGCAGAGTCCAGGGAAAAAAAGCAGAGGGGTGTAATCTGCAGAGCATGGCAGTAGTAGGCATTGTGAGAGTATCCACTGCTGCCAAGTGAGGGAGGTTTGTAGGAGTTCACAAAGTGAGCTCTGGGCATGTTCACTGCAGACGCTTATTTCTCATCTTGAAAATAACTGAAAATTAACAAAGCATGTAGGAATACCATTCAAATGAACTCTGAGGTTACCAGTGATCTGTCAAGGGAAGTATGGAAGTGGGGATGAGACGTAATATTTGTCATCTCAGGCTCCACTTCATTTTGATGAGGGTTTTGCTTCAACGTAGCTGCTGATACAAGAATGCATCTGAGAGCTCTTGGATAAGTAGATATATGTGTCCCTGCAGTTACAGTCTAATGTTGAAGAGCTTTAGGGCAACACTGATTACTTCTCACCTCCTTTTGCAGTGCATTTTCTGTAGGATTCCCCAGCAAAGGACAGGAGGAAAAGAGGCGGGGAGGGTGAAAGAGAGCCTGAGTAATCCCCGGCACCTCCCCCAGACTGTGTGCTGCCCATCTCTGGGGAAATGTATCTGCCCTGTCTCCTCCTTGGGTCAGGAGGCACTGCAGTCCCTTCTCGCCTTCCCTTTGAAGTCCTATTTAGGTTCATGACAAACTCTAGCAAGGGCTTAAAGGTTGGTCCCTTCCTGGAAGGGAGGAAAATGCTGCTGATGGCTTTGAATGCAATAGGGTACTCTGACTGGCAGTTCTCATGCATCTTTTTCTGGGCAAGGATTGTAATTAACGTGCCCTTTTGATTACCGAAGGGTGAGCCAGCTCCTCTGGGGGATTGTGGTGTCCTGGCTGGCTTCCCTGGCCTGCCACCCAGAGGAGCAGTTGCAGCAGGGGAAGGAAACTTAAGTTGTGATTATTTGGAGGAGTTTATTATTTTGTAGGCTAGGCAATTTTGCACAGAGAAATGCAAGTAGGAGATCAAAATCCAACTTTTTTGCTCAGCAGCAGAAAAATAAAAAAGGAAAAGAAAAGGAAAATAAAGAACAAAAAGAAAAGAAAAAGTTAAAGAGAAATAAAAAAGTAAAAGAATAAATTTTTTTTTTTTTTTTAAAAAGCTTTACTTCAGTCAACCCCCAAGCTTTGGGACTACAGCTGTGGGAACTCTATTGTTAATTTCGTTCCCAGCATGGTAAGACTATTCTTTAAACTGACTGCACCAACAAGCGTCTCATGCTATCAAGGTTCCCCTGTTCATGTCTATCTTAAATCACACAGAAGAAGTTACCTTTGCAGTGCACCTTCTACTGCCTCCTTAACCAGGCATAATCTGTGCATCAAAACTCTGCGCTCAAATGGAGAGTAATGGAGAGGCACTGCGGTGCCATGTCCCTGTCCTGCTACCCCTGACATCCCTGCACCAGGTCCTGTGGGACAAGCGGAAGGCACTCGAAGAGCCTGGGCACAGTGCAGGGATGCAGGGTGCAAGGGTACACACCTCTGGGCATCATACTCATTCATAAGCAGCTCCCTTGGCCATGCTTGGTTGCAGCCCACAGAACCACAGCTGACCAAGGGACTGGATCATTTCTTTAGGGATGTGCCAGTTGCTGAGCTATATTCATGGTAAAGGCACTGTAAATACCAAATAGGATCTGTCCTCAGCCCTGACTCTGCATCTCACCCCCAATCTGTTCTCCTGCCTCACCCAGTCGCTTCCTACACATACTACTCTGGCCCCACATTGCAGCTGGGAGGAGCAAAGAGCAACATTAGGAGGGATACAGACTTTCCTATCACTGCTGTTTGTATGAAGTTGAAGCATCAGATTTTTCTATGATAAATGGAATTGGACACGGACCCTGTCCAGAAGACTCAGCCTATTGGCCTCAATCCTGCACCATACCCCTGTGGCAGGAACCAAGCCCTAATCCTCCATCCAAGGGAACAACCCTTTTTTGCCACAGGCCAAGTCCTAAAGAGCTGCGACAGCCCCAGTTGCACACAGACTCAAATGATTATTCTCTCTTGACGGACCTGCACAGCTCCCTCCTTGTATTAAACTGCAGTCCCAGTGAGCTGGATCAGGAAAGAGACACTTGATAGCTGCTGTTTCCGTGGTTGAAATATTTGTGAAGTTAGCGCATAATCTGAAAGGAGAAGCTAATAAATTATAGGGTGCTAATTGGGGCCGAACTGGAGCTGTCAGTCATATTATCTTAAACACACAGAGACCCTCATAACCTAAAAAGGCAAGAAAGCCTCCAGGAACAGCTCCCAGTTGTCACTAGCCATGACCTCCACTTCAGTGAGAGTACAGAGAGTCGAGGCAAAGAGTTTATTCTGCTAAGAAAATGCAAATCCTGTGTTTAAGAGGGGGCTTGTATTTGGTATTCTTTACCCACTTTGGGAGTGTATTTTGCAAGGCACATCGTTTTGCTTTGCCACTTAACCTGCTACTCTTGCAGTTTGAAGAAAAACCATGTAAACCAATCAGAATTTGCAATTTTTATGTTTGTATAGTCCTTAGAGTAACAGTCGTGCCTTTTTAGTCACAATCCAACATCTTTACATACAGGCCTATCTTCTAAAAGCCATCTGATTGCTCACATTTCTTTTTTTGCTTCTCCTGCCCCAGAAACGTATATACTAGTTTGAAGTTGCAGGAATCTATGATATGAGCCAAAACACAGCTGTTCAAACATGGTAGCAATAGAGCATTTGCAGCTCTAGACACTTTGTCACCACTTTTTCTTGTGGTGCTTCCATCAAGATCGAGTATTTTACTTATAAAATAATACAAAAATGAACCAAAGAATAGAATTAATTTCTATATGGAGACAGGTAGGCATTTCAGAAAGCATTCCCTGGAGAAAATATCTGAAGAAATTAAAGAGCAACCCAAAAGTCAGGAGTAGGAAAGCTTCATTTCAGTGGCAGTATGACTAGTGCACGCAGGCATGACAACTGAGCTACAATAAGGTCAAACCCTTTCCCTGGTAAGATATCACCCTGCCCTTAGTGACCACTTAAACTTACTGCTGCAAGACTAATGATTATGTGCACAAAGACTTTTAAAGGAATTTCTAAATGTATCATTTTCCCTCCACTTTTATGTCTGTATCAATTTAATGCTAACCTTGAATGCTGGCAAGAAGTAGGACCAACAGTTCCTTCCCAGCTTGCTTCTGTGAAGAGAAATGACAGCATCTAACTGGTGATGCTACCAGTAAAGCCAAGAGCCATCTCTGAGTGGGATAGGCAAGAAGATGTGTTTGACGACTGTGGCTTATCACGACCAGTAGTTTTTGTTTTAGTAGATTTAGGTAGATTTAGGTGCTTTAAGCAACAGACTCAAAAATTATGCAGTGATACCTCTCTTAAGATAGCAAAGACTGTGCCAGCAGACAAATGTTGAAAGCACAAAGCTGGCAAGGTTCTACTTGAAAAACACAAGGCTGCACTGTGTGACTAGGTTTCCATCCTTGGGGATATGGTGATGTCAGATTGAAGAAATTTGAAGATGTGAGAAAAGATATTGTCATAAAAGGTTAATTCTGTGATTCCCAAACTTCTGCCTCTCCTGTTGCTCTATAAGGGAAAACTGTATATATTTGTGACTGGAAATTACTGAGAACTTACACATTGTCAGCCTTCCTGGAAAGGTGTGAAAATTGGGTATGTGAAGAGAAAATCACCAGCAGATCAGTCAGAGTCATGAGATTTTGATGCTACCAAACAATGTTGAAACTCCACTGAGTTTCCTACAGGATGGATGAAGAGGCTTCATCCAGTAGTTGCTCACTATACCGCTAAGGATAATAAAGGCATTTCAGTGGCCTCATCTCTAAGAAGCACTAAGTGACTTGTGCTGTCAGGAAAGATAGGAGAGGGAAAAAAAAAAAAGCAGGAAATAGAAGATCCAGATATGTCAACAGCACTGCAAAAGGGATTGGTATCCAAACATAGAGTGGCTGCTTTACAGCTCCATTCTTACCGTAAAAGATAGAAGGCAGTGATGAACGTCCTCCAAATGGACGACGTCATTTGAAGAAGTTAACACATTATAAAAAAGGTTACTTCATAGAGCAGCATCAGTCATGTCACTGGCAATAATGACAATATTTTGGCATCATCACTTGGCTTTGATGCACTGGGTTTCTGGTTATTTATTAAAGGTAAAACATAATGTCAGTTGGATGTGCCAAGTGTCATTATAAATAGAGCCATGATCACTTGAAAAATCCAGTTGGTATGCAAGCTCCTGCAAATCACTCCAGTGTGTTTGTGTAAGAAAACCTTTCAATAATCAATTAAAAGTAATGAAGGTGAATTAGAATTTTTCAATCATTAACAGACCTGTCAGGGCTATTTTACAGACATTGTTTTCCATAACAACTATTTTCAGGTCTACTGTAGCTGAATTTAGGTCAGCTTGTGTAGAAAGAGGTAAATATGAGTCTAGAAAAAAGCTTTCCTTCACAGTTATTATTAAATTGCATAGTCCTAAAACCGAGTCACAGAGGATCAGTTTCACCAGGCTATGCTCAGTAAAGTCACACTTGAGGACCCAAACCCTCATAGGCCGCTTGCCACAGATGTCAAAGAAAAAGAAGAAAATAAAAGACAGAACCTGGAGACATCAGTTAATCCAAATAGACGGCAAAACTTTCTCTGCTGGAAACAGCTGTAGGAAGCAAGAGTGCAAAGTGGTGAAGGAACAAATTTTGAGGAGCCCTGTGATCTGGAGGATGTTACTAGTCTCTGTTATCTAGGATACCAGGAAAGTTGAGGAACAATAAATTTAGTCTCAGCCCTGGGCTCTTGGTTGCGCATCTCTGATAGGCAAGGCTGTGGTGAACTTAAGTTTCTTGTTCCCGCCACTTTTTTTTTAGTTTTTGCAAATAACAGAGACTAATAGAAAACCGTTGTGTTAGCGGTGTAACTGCACAACCTTTTGCCTTTCATCTTGACACCCTTTATTTTTCAGCCCCATCATATTTTTCAGTCATATCTTTTTCCTTTTGTATCTCAAAAAATCCTCTTTTCAGGCTGTATAAGCTTTTCTTCAGAGCTCTTGACAACCACATTCCCATACCTCATGCCAAACTGCTGAGCACTTCCTCTCTGGTGCATAGGGATGAGCAAGTGATGCCACTGAAGCCTGGCATATCTCTCAACAGCAGCTACATGCACAGACTTTCCATAACTTTATCTTTCACCCAGAAAGAACTCAATATTTTTGTCATAAAGCATTGTTTTTTCCTTTGTTGGATCTTGATTATGGTCCCAGATGGAAAGTATGAGGTACACAGGTTTTGGACAGATCTGGTCATTAGTGTGTATACCTGCTCACAAGCTTTTGCAAGCAACCCTGAAAAATAGAAATGCAGTGGTAGTCAGGTGTTACCAACTGCTGTAGACCAAGGGGACTGAAGACTGCAGATCTAGAATTGATGCCACTGAAAATGCTGCCTTAGTAAATAAATTACATCTGCCCTGGCTCTTCACATTTACAAATTTTAATTAATAACCACAGCATTCATATTATGTTGCAGTAAATACTATTCATAGGTAAGAGTAAATGTTTTTCATCCATTCATATGGATACAGCTGAGAGATTAAATAAGACATCTAAAGCTACACGGTATGCCTGTCCAAGCACAGCTCAGACTTCAGTTGTTGCCATCTGAGAGCCCAGCACTTGTGGATTGGTTGTGCGTGGTATCACATCCTGAAGCATGCTCACCATTGTTGCTCAGTAATCTTGCCAAGTGTCTGCACTGGCATCAAGGAACAAGGAAGAGCCTGAGAGAATAAGCAGCTCTGTCCCAGAGGTTTACCTAGGGCATCCCCTGATCAGCACCTGGGGGCACATGCCCCCTCTTCTTGGGCAGGTTTAGACACTTCTGGATTGAAGTTTACTTTCTTCACAGCAGTACGCCTTGTGCTACATTTTATATTTGCAACCAAAACAATACTGATAACACACTAACATTTTAGTTATTGTTGAAAAGTGCTCGCACAGCATCAAAGCACTAGAAAGGTCTTTCATTCTTATCACCTGTTATGTGTGTCTCCCTTGCTGGCTCCAAAAGCAGCTATGAAAACTGCCATCAGGGGCTGGCTGCTTGAAGGCAAGAGGTGTCCTCCTGATAGTGAATAACAGTTGATGAGTAAAAAGTGAATCATCAAGAAGAGTTTGAACAAAGAGAGGAAGCACCATGTCAGTGAGATAGAGAAGGTGAAATCAGGAAGATGTGCAAATAGAAGTGTGATACAGAAATGTGAGGGATTAAGAAACTCCTTGCAGGTGGCATCATGGGTGGATGTAGGTGATGGATGTTTGCACGCATCAAATTCAGCTTTACCATAACACAGTGGAATAGTTTCATTGGCATTCTTACTTCTCTAAGGCAGGGAAACGAGTGAGGGAAAATGGAGTAATGCTTAGAGCTGTATCAGTGTACAGTGGACATTGGATTTCTGCTTGCATGATTCTTGTTATCACATCTCAGGTGCAGTCACAATGTGAAATGCGTTGCCTAAACAAAAATTTGGCAGGATTGGAAGCTTCTCCTGCTAAAGAAAAAGATAAATGAAGTCCTGCATTTTTCAAAACCTTTGTTTGTGGCTTGCTGACTGAGCAGTCCTCCTAAGTTAAGTGGAATTACGCACACACACGAAGTCATCTAGGTACAGAGACTAAAAACTGGGATCTTCCTGGTTTCTGGCTACCACATGCTGCTAGTTAGTAAACATCATTCATATTTAGGTTATTGAAATGAAAGGAATGGCTGTATAACCAATCAAGCAGCACTCAAAGAGGAAGGAAACATTATACAGCATTAATTTGTCACTCATGGTCTGGTGAGCATAACAAAGTGCTGCAATTGTTAATAGCAAATCTGTCTTGTACACTAATTTGTAGATGAAGAAAAAATATTTATGCAATTATAGACTGCTTGAATAGGCTTTGTCAAAGACTTTGAAGAATCCTAATTCTAAAGCTCTCAATTTCTATCTTGTTTGAGTAAAATGGCCAGAACCCATATTTCTTGTTCATCTGTGTTGGATCTCCATTTAAGGAACTTTTGAAGCTTGATTTCATTGGAGTTACATCTAAAATATGTATACATTCTGCCACCACATAGTGCCTCTACAGCTATTTAGTGTCCCCCATTATCAAATATTTGCATAAAATCAGAGCACGTTTCTAGCCTCGTGACAGATGTCAGTGAATAGCTCTGCAGAATTTGCAAACTTGTTCATTATGAAATGTTCCCAAAAGCTTATTGCTGTCTTTTGTTTAGTAATTATTTATATATCATTTTATTACGGACTTTGACCTGATCGTCAAAGGAAAAGTATCTCACTTCACCCAGCCTGATAAAAAAAAAAAAATAAGCAAGGATGATGAACATTAGAAAGGAAAACTAATATAAGAAAACAGGACTGTCTAGATTTCACAGAACCATCCCAGTGCAGCTTAACATTCAAGATGATTGCAAGCATTTGTTCAAATTAAATAGTGAAATAGAACATTCCCAGCGGTGGACAACCCAGTCATCCTTCATCAACTGCTTACTGATTTGGAGATCATGAAACAAGAATTTCTGTTAGATTTTCAATTTATAAAATCCTGTGTGTGCACAATGAAGCTAGATTTCAACTGCTTTTTCTTTTCATGACCGAGTTGGTCTCTTCTTTGAAACATCATAGCAGTACTCCCTCTTTGAAACAAGTGCTTGTGTCTGAGGCATATGTGATTGCATAAATTTAATCAACACCTCAACAACACCACTTGCTGTCCGATTACAGTTTTCTATTCCCTTAAACTTATCTCCTATGAAACACCCAAACAATAACATGTAGAAAATCAAAAGATATGTAAGTGTTGTCTTATTCTGCTACACATGATTCGGTGCCTTATGATATTATCTGGTAGGTTTAGAGTTTTAGAGAGTTGCTGTTTTTTTTTTTTAAGATATCTCTGTAATTATGAAGATGTGCAGAATATTTTCCTTGGCTTATGTCTTCTTTGGTAGAGCTTTTTCTCTTCTTTGCCTCTGTCTTTCAAAACAGACAGAACCAGACTCAACTGAGCTCAGCAGAATTGATGCTTCCTTGATCTTGGCTGCCTTCTTTGACAAATACCAAATAATTTAAGCCCTCTTGATTCCTTGTTTCCATTAGTGTGGCTGAAAGAATACTGTCCGAATCTGCACATGGAACATCACTGTCTGCATTAGGAAAAAAGAAAAAGAAAAAAAGAGAGAACAGCCCAGTGACACACATGTAGTATTAGAAAGCAAACAAAATCAAACAGCTGTTGGAGAAAGTTGGTTTAGGGACCCCATAAAGAGTGACCAATGATTAGAATGCATTCTCTGCTATTGCCTGTATGGATTATAGCTTTAAGCAAATCATTTCAGGAAGGGTGGTCACCACCATTCATGCCTCCACGGGCAGCAATACAGTTGTGAATAAATGACTTGCTAATTTTGGTGGTAAAGACAGCCTGCATTAAACTTGACGACAAAGTGATTTTAAACTCTACCTTTGCGTTTACACTGCTAATAATGCTGCTAAAGGTTCCTGTAGCATATGCAATTTTCTACCTACTAAATCATTATATATTGTCTCTCTAGACGACTTGTAAAATCTTCTATTATTCTCAAGATTTGAACTTGGCAATCCACTGCATTTTTCCCATTTCTAAAACTATATTTTTTTCTCTAATTTGATGCTATTCACATATAGGGTTGCCAAAAATCTATTGCAGGGATATATTTAAAAAAAAATAGATGTAAAAATTATTAACTAAAGGTTCAAGTTATAATCGTTGCTATTTTTTGCATTTATTTTTGTAACATGTACCTTCTTTTATTACACTCCCTCCTTATTTTACTTCACAATTGGAAAATTAAGCATGTGACATTCAGGATTATCTGTTCAAAAGAATTGCAAGCATTGCACTGTTGCACCAGGCAACATACAATTTATTATGTCACTATAATCACATGCCTCCCCAAGCTATAAAGTCAGAAGTCTGTCCTGCATGCTATAGAACATTAGGAAAGATTATCATGAAAACACAAAGGAGAATTTTGATTTTAGCAAGCTGTTAGCAAAATGGGGACATGGAGCAAACTGTGGTCACACAACACAGTGACTGACAGCTATGAAAAATCATTTGATACTCACTTTGTCAGTTCAGGACTATTATGGTAATATTTAGTAATTCAATCCAGACTAAGCCTTTACCAACCAGTACAGCTCTTCTTTGCATTTAGTTTTTGTTTAATAATGCTTTTAATGGGAGCCCTCAGGGGCAAGTTGCCTTGGAAAAGGCTCACTGGCAAATACTGAGTGCATGTTTGCAGCAAACTCGTAAGAGAGAAACCTTAAAATAAGGACCCAAGTAAAACTGGGTATTTACAGACCAGACATATGCCGGCTGACCTGCCTAAGTATAGAACACTAGAGGAGCATTCAGATTTGTTTCCTGTATAAGTATCTGGAACTGATGAGGTGATGTTTACACAAATGTGAGTATGAGGTCACTGAGATATTTTTACCAGATATATAGATACATTACTAATTCTTTCCCCAACAGGTCTGAAGAACTACAAAATATATAAAATATTATAAACCTTTTCAGCCTATACACCACTGTGTTTCTCATTATAGAAAATAGCTTAAAAAAATCAAACCTTGCCTTGGTTTTATTTTGTGAACAAAGTAAGCAAGAAAGACTATTTTTGCAGAATATTCTTATCCTATCAAAAGATGGAGAATATAACAAATAAGAATATAACATTGATGTGTTTTCTCCTATGACACAATGTAGGTGAAATTTGCTACTTTCACAATAAGATTTTTGACTACCAGTGCCCTTTCCTTCACTGTTGTGTCTTCTCTTAGCGCAGTGTTCAGCACCCATGAAAGCTTAGTGCCATTCTGCTGTACAAGCCAAAAAAATTCTATGCACAGATGTCAAGTTATGTAGTACAATTCTTGCCTCTCATGTAAGTTAGCGAAACAACCAAATGATTTTTGCTCACTTAGTTGTATAACTGATGGAGACAGAAGATACTGAAAATGAGCAACTGATGAAAAAAATCATTACATTTTGTGGAATTCCCCCAGAACCATTACCAACACCTTGGGAACTATAGGCCATTGCACAGTATTGTGAATAATCTCTGGATGCACTTTTCAAAAACTTTTAAGAATTTGAAGGCAGATAGAGTGTGGAGGCAGGTCAGTATATTCATAAGATATCATTCTTTTTTCTTCAGTTTTAACATTGCTAAAATTAGTTGATTGATGTATAGTCATGCTGTGTTATACGTGAGTAAATGCAAGATAAACCATGTGATGTGATCCCCTCAGGTTTCACAAGCAAAGCCTGGCTGAGCCAGCAAAACACCCCAAGAGGAGACGTCCAAGGAACACCTTCATGGAATCTGAGGTCGTGCTGGGGAGTCAACTCCAAGCACCTAAATCCTGAGCGGTTGTCTACACTGTGGGCTGTTGCATAGTGTAGAGTTACCCACCTTCTTTTTAAACAATGTACCTCAGGGCATGAAGCAAGCTAGCTCTGGCAGTCCAAAGCTTTGTACAGGCTAAGTATTCTGCTGAGAAGCAGGCTCCCACTGAGCTTTGCGCTCTCTCAGGTAGACTGTTTCTAACAACTAAAATGGCATGTTCAAAGCTCAGCACTGTACATGCATAGATACCTGTGTCAGGTCCTAAACGCATGTAGCTCTGACCTTGCCGGACAATTTTCCTAGTAGTGGTGTGCTTAAAACACAACATCTGAGCCAAACTGTAGGTAAATGAATTATGACACATCTCTCCAGGGGTAGGCAGAATCTTACTCCTGAGAGTCCCGCACTAATTAACACAAGAAACTACAATCACCTGACTCATATTAATGAGGGATGGAGTTTGCTTGCTTAGTCTCCTCTGAGGAGACTGGTCTTAACCTGATAAAATCTGTGCTTCCTCCTTCCCAGTCTCAGCATCTCAGTTGGCTGCTTCCTGCCACGGGGCAGCCGTGGTGCTGAGCTGCGCGATGTATTCTGCCTCCGACCACAGAGTCTTTCCTTGCCTGCTCAGTAGACTGTGTGGGCTCACAACATGTTTTGAAGTCCTGCCTGGGAAGGTGTAAATTTTTGTGATGTCTTGATAAGCAGATGGTTTTTTTGGTGTTTAAGTTCAGAAGGTGACAACATATAAGATGAAAAAATATGTCAGCAGAAAAGCTGATTGGTAGAGACTGAACTAACTGATCTAGAGATGCTGATCTTCTATTACAGCTATTTCAGGGCTAGATCCTCAGCTAGCACAAATTAAAAAAGCTCCATAGAAACCAGTGGGATGCTACTGATTTACACCAACCAGCCTGAGACGTTACTAATTCTAGGTAACATAATCCTATACGATGCTCAGCACCTTCGATATTGTAAAGTATTTAGAAGTGTAGCCACATTTGCTTTTTCCCATTAATATCCTCTTGTTTTTCTCATACACTGTGTGCCCTTTGTCTCTGTCACACAATGTACATGGTAGTAAACAAGAGACTGGCTAACTTACTGGCATGGCTGAAAGATGTACCCCCCAGTGAACACATTCAAAAGAAATGCTTGATGACATGTTTTTGTTAAGGGTGAAAAAACTGGCTATTGAACCCTGACTTCTCCACCTCAGCTATCTTGATTAGCTCAAGGAGAGAGTTCCTGTGTAGGGAGTATTTTCCTAATACCTGCTGGCCACCTGGAGCTGGAGGTGCTGTGTTTCAGTTTCTGCACATTGCCAGTAAGAATATAAATAGAACAAATATATATCCGTTTTAATACTCCGCTCTGTATTATATATCAGTGGAGATATATCTGTGTTTCCTGTTTAATGAAGCATATGATCTTGCATGGTTTGAGGATGACTCACTGAGTTTTGCTATTCCATTAGGCACTAAAGGTGCTAAAAGTGAGAATTGTGTTCATCCAGCGTTTCTCCACTGCACTAAACTGCTCGAAGCATTGACTGACTGCCTTTTTATTTTAACAATTTTTTCAAAGATCTGTGGACTGAAACCTCTGCATGCAAGCAGCTGTTTTGGGAAATACAGATACAAATCTGTTTATTATCTTGTTTCTTGCTTATAATATC
The DNA here is from genome assembly GCF_034315485.1 of Pezoporus occidentalis. Lineage (NCBI taxonomy): Eukaryota > Metazoa > Chordata > Aves > Psittaciformes > Psittacidae > Pezoporus > Pezoporus occidentalis. Next base: position 5,687,214 of record NW_026915713.1, on the reverse strand, counting down.
AGAGCCCAAAGAAGGCCAGTTCCACATTTGCTGCGGTATAATTTGCTGTAAGCACCCCTCTTATCCAGTTCACAAAGCAAGAGTCATTTTGCTAAATTTTAATCACCCAGATCTTACATGTCCAGTTTAAGCTCCTTGCCTAGGCTTCCTTTACAATCAATGGAGAGAGAAAGCAGGAAGAGTAGCTTTGTGAACATGTTTATTTCACACTCTTAACTACACAAGAGCATCCCCTGAACTACAACTACAACTTTCTGGTGATGTCAAACAGCCTAGACAGCCAGTGTAAACTCAATGCTGAAATTTTAGTTGCTTACATATGTATACCCATGCTACACAAATGTCAGCTCTTATAACGTCGTGTCATCTGATTTTTTTCCCTCAGTCCAGTATTAGCAAGTATTAGCATGACTTTCCTTGCAGTATCACATGGTTCATGTGCACTTTCTGGAACCAAGCAGCATTTGTGTAGGGGACAAATAAGAAATGACCACACCACCAAGTTCCCCTTTTCCTGCAGTGTTGTAACCACTCACTTTTTTGGAAGAAGCCTTTTCTCTGACCTCTGCTGGCTTTGGGTCAGGCACTCACTAAGCTAAGTGGGGAAGAGGATTATTGAATTTCAGAAAAATACAAAGGAGACTAGATAGAAGGTTTTAAAAATGTCTGTTATCAACACATCTGCTTTAGAGGAGCTTCCGCTTGTCCAAGTGACTGCTTTAAGTTCAGAGAGGTGTGCAAAACAGTTTTTAAAAGGCAGCTGGTTTTAGGAAAATAAACCGATGATTCTCACACAGGGAACATCAAACTAGTCCTACTTAGCCAGAGAGCGCAGGCATATAATTAATGGTGAAATCACTGAAGCCAGATTTTAATATTAAATCCCCTCAATGCAAAGTTTTGCACAAAGACTTAAAATAAACAAGCAACATTTTTAGCAAGTACCTTAATTGTCAGAAGAAGTAAGCATACTGAGTGACTGGCTTTGGAAAGAAAAGTGGGAGTGTGGAAAAAAGAAACATTACAAAATTCTGTTTCAACTTCCCGCATTTTTCAGGCAACTTCTCCAGCTTAGGGATTTAAAAATTACGGTTTGAGGCCAAATATGTTTCCTTCTACTCTTTAGACTTTTACTTTGCATTTCCTCCAACTGCCCTGCATCTCCTCTCACCAGAGGAGCCACTTCTAACAGTAAGAGCGTGGTGCTCTGACATAGCTGCTGAGCAATTAGACACTTTTTCCTTATAGGTCCAGAAGGGATTGTGGGGAGCAGCCCTGATAAGAATAGTCCTCCTGGGTCATAGAGACAAGGAGCTGCTCCAGCTGCTCAATGCCCAGTTGTCTGATGTCGGCAAAGACGTTTGCCAAAACAAACAGGTGCTTCCATCTGTAAAGGGGCACACTTAGGACCTGAAAAAATACAGTGCTGTGTTGTATGTGCAAATGTAAAAAGTTATGTCTGAAATAGATTGTTATTTTTACAGCAATGTGGGCAATCCTGTTAGCATGCTGATTCATGACATTTCATTTGTGGGAAAAACAGCCTTTCAGAACTGAATGGGGACTCTGGTGATGGGGCTTCTGCTCAATCAATTCCCATTGGATTCAAAACCCACTGGTGTCTCAGTCCTCCAGATGGATAGTGCTTCACTTATACAAAAAAATTTTGTTAATGCTACTTAATGCCCACAATCAATGTTCTGGGAAAGACTCTTAAAAGCAAGGAAAAACTCTTACCTGGTAGACCTGGTCCTGGTCCTGAGTTTGCTTCCCTCCCTTCTGAAGCAGCAGTGCCAGAAGCTGATGGTATTGCTCAGGCACATTTACTGCCACTTGATGCCTCCTTTAGAAGAGTAACTCTTGCAATAACAAATCTGTTGTGCCTTTTGCCATCCCCACACTATCCTGTTAGAGTGCTGTCCAGACCACTAACATACTTATTGTCTGTATTAGTTCACCCATACTAGCAATTTGTATGTCATACTGCACCTTCATAAATGTTACTGAGAAAATCTAAGGTTTTCCAGCTCTCCCACCTATGAAATAGCACTGACAACATGCACAGACCAGCTAAAATTGTCGCTACCTACAAGTAGGTAAGGCTCAACAAAATTTGGAAGATGTATGAATCCATGTAGGGCTAAGTATCATAGTTATTTTAAGGCTTGCCGTTTCACTTTGCGTGACATTTGGCTCTTTCTTTTGGAACCAAGTCTCCTGGTAAGAGCAGGCATTTCTTGGCAGGAGGCTCACAACAGGAGTTTCATTACACACAAAGGCCAATGACCGCATAACAGTTTTGGAAAATGTTGTCCAGGAAAATCCATCATGGAACAGTCTTTTGGATCACTTGCTTTGGCTGTCATTCTTCTACTACTACTACAAACCAAACATGTACTTCACTTAGTCCCACCTAAAAACAAATGCAAATTTATAAACTCACTAATTAGTAAGTAGCTGGAGAGCTACAGAAAACTGACATGCATGTGTCCCTGAGCAGCAACATTAAGACATCACCAGAACTCTAGTCCTTCAGTCAAATACACAGCATGACATTTTAACAGGCTTAGAAAGACTGTACTTGGGGAAAGAGGGAGATAACCTACAGGCAAAATATGAATACATGGGGAAATAAGCATGTGCACTATAGAGACATGTAAAGAGCTTATCAAGTGTTTAGCCTTTTAAAACACATTTAAATGAAAAGATTGTAAGTAGATAAATAAAATTCAAGCTATACTGTTCTCTGATGGGCATTCCCTGTGTGAAAATCCCCAAATGAGCCTGAAGAGAACTTAAGGAGGAGTTTCATGAACTGAAGCATGAAAACATTGAATGGAAGCGTGGAAACAGTTGCTTTGTCTTCCCACCCCAGTGAAGATCCAGCAGTGGATCTGTGGCAACAACAGCTGGGAAAAGCCTATGGAAAGGGAGGAACAGGGGGAAGGCACAAGAAGAAACAGGGCAGCTGGTGGGGAAAAGGGTAAGGCTCAAGGACAGAGTGTGTCGAGCAAAACAGGCTGGGTCTGAGAGCTTCTGCCAAAGCTCTGTCTGCATTGAATCGCCCTGCTTACCAAGTGGGCTAGATTTTACCAACTACATTATTATAAAGAGACTTAACAGAATTTGATTTTAAAAGTGACCACTGGCAACAGATTCCCTGAATAAAACATACATTATGGAGTACCAGTATTATTAAGACTGCCTTAAAAGCCCATTATATAACTACATTTTCTGTAGTAAACTGTTTTTCCAAATATTAACCATTCAAACTGGAAGCCTCAATCCATATTTTCCTTTTCAATAATTTGTCCATTTCCAAGAACACTACTTTTGTCGCTGGTAAAAAAAATAAGCAATGGTTTTTCTGTGAGACCTCTGCCTTGTGGCAGAACCTCAAATTTTGGCAAAATAATGTTTTTTATGTTAAGGATATGTATTTGTCATATCAACTAAATCAGTAATGGTTTGCCTGCAATAAGGAAATTAACAGCAGGGGAAAGATCATGCTTGGCTGGTCCATGCTAAGCAGATACTTGCACTTGAGCTGAAAGTTCTTGCAAGTTACATCTGTGCCAAGCCTCCTCCACTAAAATGATGACCATCTATATTCCAGCCTCTTTCCCCAACTGCAAGCAGCAGGACAGGCTCATATTTTAGCTTCAATCCTGTGAAAAATTTTAACAGATACTGATATAATTGTTTCGTGATAAAAAACAAGAGTTTCTTAACTCCCTCAGTTTGCGTGCCTCTGTTGCCTGTGGAGTTAGGGAACACAGAGCAAAGACGTCTAAGTTAGGAAACCGCATTAGCTTGGGAGTACATCAAAATAGCCAAATCAGTACAGCCCTGTGTCCAGCAGATATTGTGTTCCTGTGGCCATCTGAAAATTAAACATCAGAGTTTTGACTCTGCAGACGTCTGTTTCTGCTCCTGACTACAGAGATATCTAGAAGAGTATCTTAGACGAGACATCAAGCTTCTATACAGCTGCTTTTAGGTGAGATAAAGTCCATCCAAAAGGTAAGACCTATTAGCTCAGGCACAGTGCCTAATTAATTGGCCGTATTCCTTTCCTGAGCTAATCCCAGGCTTAGATTTGTGCCAGATTAAGTATCATCTCTACATTCTTGAGTGAACTACACTCTTGAGAATGAAGATGCACTCAGAGAAACCAGGAAATTACAGTACATGCAAATACCCAAAGCTTTTCATTATAGAATAAGGGTGCAAAATCTGCTGTTAAAAAAAAACAAGAAATGATATTTTATCAGTGCTGGCTTACTTTGGTCCTACCATGTCTGTATGAAGTCTTTAGTCTTGTAATGACATATAAACATGTCATGCATAGACTGGATCTGACATAGAGAGAAATCACAATGGTGATGAACAGACACTTCTAGAGCTATATGATAAAGATTTGTAAAGCACATTATAAACATTAGCAAAATAGCAAATATTCAATGCCAGTGAATTGAATATATGTAGAATCCTGTAGAAATATTACTATGCAGTTGTGGAATTGAGTACTGCATCATACCTGGAATGGATTAGGAAATTTTTAGGAAATCACAAAGTATTGGTGTACCAAAACTGTTTATGAAGCTTGGTGAGTTCCTAGTTCAATAACATTTTGTAAAGAAAACAAACAAGCAAACAAAACAAAAAAAAAAACCCACACAACCAAACCAAACTAAAGCCCTTAAACATTTTGAAACAACTAGGGTTTGGGTATTTTGGAATGAAAAGTAATTCTTTTAACAAGAAATATTTTTTATTTGAAAACCATAGAATTCAAACAGATTAAATTTAAAAAACAAAACAAAACAAAAAACTAAATCACATGATGTGAACTAACAGTGAAGTATCTCAACTGATAAAAACTTCCTTTTTGCAGATTTTCAGACTGCACTGTTTACTAAGGCTTCACTTGTGCTCAAGATTTAGCCAGTCAGGAATTACTGCAATACGTGAAAAGTTCTTGTTCTGGCCCAGTCAGGATGTTCATTTCCATGTTTAGATAATTTAAATCACAGTTGCACAGACAACTTCAAATTTAGCATCACCTTTTCTTTTCTTTTTAATTTTTGTCTTCACAACCTTAACATTCTCATACAATTGGGATTTGTTGTGCCTCACGTCTTAAGTTTATCTTCCCTAACACCACCTGATTTCATTCATGCACAGTGTGCAGAGCACAGACATGGTGTGTCTCCAGGCTAGAGCTATCATAGTTCAGGCTAGAATAAAGGATGCCTTGCTTAGGCACCTAATTTATGCCTCACTATCAGGTAACTACCAATTCAGTATTCCTAAAGTAAACACCTAACTGCCATATTTAGCTGATGGAGAGGGAGTAGGTGCCTCTGAAATTGGAACAGATTTTCAACCAGAAGCCTTCTAAAGCTCTTCTGGCTGTACAAGGAACTTAAGCATTTACTTTAGTAGAACAGGGTCATGAAGTATCAAAAATTTAAATGCAAGCTGGATGTGTCTGTGAGGCAGGCTAGTTGCAACCTCACAGGGGTCTTTTTGCTTGGTAATCTTATATATGTTTTACCTAATGCATCATACTTAACAGCACCTGATGAACCTTTACAAGTTCGTTAGCAGGTAAATCTTTGCTGTTCCCATTTTATAGGTAGAGCATTTGAGGCAGGGACAAATGCAATGAAAAGAACTGCTGAATCCCACTTTGTTCATGAGGAAAAGGTTATGGGGACAGCAAGTGCTGACCCAGACTCACCTTCAAAAGCTTGGTTGATGACTCCAGTTGCTGTCTCTTTGTCTTCTAGGTAGTGGGTGAAGGACAGTGGAGAGTGTCTTACCTCTTGCAGTTTGTCTTGAATATAAGAGAAAGTAGGTCTGTTGTGAGGTTCTTGGGCCCAGCATCTTGTCATTAAGTCACATCTGGAAGAAAAAAATTGTTAAAAGGCAAACATTAAAGGTAATAGAATCATTCACCTCAACACTTACCATTAAATCATCTGAGAAGCAAGTCTGGCCTAGATTTTCAACTTCTGAAAACTTTATATGTTGTACAAACATTATCATCAGCTGTTGAAGGAAAAGCCGATTAAAGATCATTTGTCAGGAATACTCCCTATGAATGCTTCTAATTTTCCAAAGAGCTATTTTGAGATTGGAAGCAGCTATAACATATTAAAAAAAAGAACAAAAGAAAACTCACTAATATCTGCACCAAGGAAGTCACTGATGGCTTCTAAGAAAGCAGACAAGGAGCTGATTCTCTCACAGAAAAAAGAAAAGCTATCTAAAATCAGAAATGAACCTGAAGCTACCAGGTTATTTAATCCTTTTCAACTCAAAGACACCTCAAATTTATGAGAAGTTCATGGTGAACCCTCCAGCACAGAAAGGGTTAATTTAGACTTCTGTTTCCAGACCAAAACAAATAGGAGCAAGTTTTCTCATCAAAGGCATAAATGATACGAGTTTCCTCCAGGTTCAGGGATCTTAGCCCACCTCATACACTGTCTGTACTATTCAGTGGAAAACTGCCCCTCCTATTTGTCTAAAGGATAGGGCTGATTTATTATTGCTTACTCAGGGTGAGTCTAGGCTACACAAAACCAAATCCTACAAAAGTCAGGGGAGCCAGGCTGAAAACCAAAACACAGCCAGCATCTGGACATGCTAAGTGTTGTGAGTAGAGGGAGGTCTTAGAATCTCAAAGCCGGAGAGCAGTGTTTAGCAGCTAGTGAAAGGCGGGTTCAGGAAGCTGCTACTGGAATGTGGTGTATTCACCTCTAAGCCCTAAGTTCAAATCCTCCCCTGACAAACAGCCTCCCAGACCTGCTGCTATGTGATAGCGGGCATTATGTGAAATGAGTTGGCTTGCTCAGATCCTTGCTTATCCATCTTAAAAAGGAGACTACTGTCCTTCAGCACAATTGGGTATTTTACAAAAGCCTTCATGACAGGTGGGAAAAATCTCTAGACTTCTGATTTTTTCAGTGATATTTTTCACTAAAATATTGGTGTTGGGTGAGAAATGTGAGTAGAAAAATCGTTTCAGGACCACTTTTCATTGACCTGTATCATGGTTGTACAGCTGGACAAAGTGATTCTGTTTTTTGAGAGGACCCAATGAAATCTTGAAAATCCATGTTTAGAATCTAAAAAGCAGTAGTGACTTACAAAAGCTCTGAATCACTTCATTAGCTTACTTTCAAGTGCACTGGTTATTGATAACACTGAAAATATAGATGGAAAAGTACTGAATAGGACTCAAAATTAGGTGAAATAACTCTGGCTTTCCTTCTGCTGCCAGTAAACTGTCTGGATGACACTGAATTTGAAAGCCAGCCTTGGATGCTGGAAGCCAAACAATCTGCTTTCTGGTCATCCTGGTTAGTAGGATCCAAGTGAAAACAGAAGTTCCGGTGCTCTGCTCCAGCTTAGCACTTGGGATCTCATGAGAAGAGCCTCATACCAGGTGTAGCAATGAAGTAAAAGAGCTGGCTGAATATACTTCTCCTCTAACAGAAAGAAACAGACAACTACAGGCCAGCAGAGGGAGGAAGAAACAAGAAATAATATGTAAGTAATAGACATATGGAATGGTTTGGGTTGGAAGGGACCTTAAAGACCTGCTATGAACAGGGACACCTTCCACTAGACCAGGTTGCTCAAAGCCCCATCCAGCCTGGCCTTGAACACTGCCAGGGATGGGGCAGGCACAGCTTCTCTGGGCAACCTGTGCCAGTGTCTCACCACCCTCATCATAAAAAAATTCTTCCTTATATAAAACCTAAATCTACATTCTTTTCATTTATGAAACATAAACATGACAAATGTGGATTCTGAACATTTTTGTATTCCTAAAACCAATCTCTGTCTTTCTTAAATAACTATTATTTTACTGGACAATCTGCTCTATAAAACCATTCAGCTCATTGTCCCCACACAATAACAAAAGCCATTTGTTATTGAATGGGTATATTCACTGCTGCCAAGACATTCAGAGCTGGAATTTTCTCATTTTAATGACAATCTATATTCTTAGTTCCTAAATCAAATTACTTGCCTGGTGGCTTAACATATTAATACCAAATAGAACTGATATTGTTCACAAAGTATTTCTTTCAGATTGGATTTAGGTTTCTAATGGCAAAAACATTCATGCTGTCTCATAATATATTGGCAAATTTTGCATGGACAGCTATTTGTGGCATGATAGTTAGCTTTCAGGCATGTTGTGACATCCAAGGTTTTAAGTCAATGGCACAAACTTTCACTAGCCCAGAAATGCATCAGCATGAGTCCAGTCAGAGGGTGAAAGCCAGGTTAACATCCTGAGATGTACACGAGTGACGAGCACATTTTGGGGGGAGCCAAACATGGGCTAGTAAGTAGTACATTGCTCTAGTATGAGGAATAGACACAGAAGATTCCCCTACTTCATGGAGAAAAAACTTCCAGGAAGGAATGAAAAATAACAGATCCAAACATAACATCAGTTAAAGGTTTATGTTAGGTTTAAGAACTAGCCTGTACACTTAGATGTACCCCTACACAGCTACACTTCACAACTGTATTTTATCTGGATGGGACAATTGGTAACCACATGTCCAGTAGTTTCATAGAGTGAACAATACCTGAAATGAGCTTTAACACACAAAAGACACAGGACATTACCAATTTTCTCTCACATGAAATGGAAAATAAAATTGACGTGGGTATTTTCTTATAAAAGGAGGAATTTTGTTGGGATGAAGAGCCCATGCTTTCATCTGATGCTTTCTGAACTTCCCTCTTCCATCTTTCTGAACTTCTCTTCCACCCCCAAGATCCCTCTAGGAAGGCATTCCGGGAACCAAACAGCAGAAGCTCTTAGCAATCTAAAGGCTCTTTATCAAACTCAGTTATGTAACTTCACATGGGAGTGAGCTTTTGGTGAGACTGCAGCTTTGAGTCAGCAAGCGGCACACGACTCTTACACAAATTCTCCCGACTATAATCCACAGACTTCCAGGATCTCTGTTAAATTAACTTGGTTCAGTCCAAATTTTGGCATGCTCTTGCATGCAAACCACACCCCCAAGTATCTGTGCTAGGTGTGGATCTCTGACTGTAAAAGTAGTGCCACTAATATCTAATGCATGTTTCAATCAATGTGGCTCATTTATAGATCCCCAAGCCCCTTTTCCAAATTATTACTGTGCTTCACCTATTCGCACTTCTTTGGAGGAAAGCAGATGAGCAGTCCCTGGAGTAACATTGTGTGGAAGTGGGAGGAAATTTCTCCCCCATGCTGGAAAAAAAAAAACAAACCCAAAACAAAACAATCCCACTTCCTTAGTGCTTTTACACCCTAAGGTTTCTGTGTCAGCCCTACTTGCCCTTGCAGTGTAAGCCTACCACAGATTCCTAAACACTTCTCATATGAAGTAGTTTGGCCTTTGAACTCTCTTCCTATCAGTGATGGTTTGTTTTGTCAAATGACAATAAGCAAGCCAAAGTGCTGAGGAGACAATTACTGATTGCTGATGTCCTGTTGCAGGTTCAAAACCACAAGGAGGGAAGCAGGAATGTCAAGAATCCCAGCATGCCATTAATGACCTAGCAAAGTAGCAAAAAGCTATTTACGCTACTGACAGAAGCTGCATGCAGGTGCTGAGTGTTCACCAAATGAGATAAAAGATGATACAAGAGTCTAACAGCTCATTCAGCCCCTTGGCTTTCAAACATTAAGTTACTGCTATTAGGCCCTGATCCTACAAGTTACAACAGGCAGACCAGTGGTTAAGCCCTATCTGCTATATACCAAATTTAAAATCTGGGACCTTAAAAATTATGTCAAGCAGTTTTCTTAATGCTTCAGAAAATCTGATCACTTGTTTCAAAGGTAAATTGTAAGCCTTAGTGTGATCTTGAATATCAAACGAGTACATGGGTATACATTACCTCCTATGCTTTTTTATTCACAGGACAGCTGTCAGCAATTTTGGAGGAAAACTTTTTCAGCAGAAAATATTGAGCTGAAATTGCTTTGGGCTCTTGTTTGTTCTGTGGCTTCCAGTTTTCACTCTGCTCTTAAAACAAAATCTTAATCTCTCTGGTTTTTCAGTTCCTCCAAGTGCTAAAGCTTACGCAGGGTTTTTTGGTTTATTGCTGTTATGGTGTTTCAGCTATACCTACATAATGATAAATAATCACTCTCTCTGGAACTCAGAGCATGATAATTGACCTGAAACCTAACACAGATTTCTGGGCTTGCCAATCACAGAATAATTCTCAAGCCACTTTCTCAGCACCAGGAGCAAGAATTGTGCACTTTAAGTAGCCTTTCCTATTTGTAGGGCCAACTTCCAGGTGCATAGCTGTGACTGTTTATGCAGAGTGGGTGATACAGGAACTGAGACTTGAAAATACTGAGTGATTGTTGGGCTTGGATTCAGCTTCCTCCTTTATAGAATAGTAAGGGTTGGAAAGGACCTTAAGATCATCTAGTTCCAACCCCCCTGCCGTGGGCAGGGACACCTCACACTAAACCATGTTATCCAAGGCTCTGTCCAGCCTGGCCTTGAACACTGCCAGGGATGGAGCATTCTCAACCTCCCTGGGCAACCTGTTCCAGTCCCTCACCACCCTAACAGGAAAGAACTTATTCCTTATATCCAATCTAAACTTCCCCTGTTGAAGTTTTGACCCATTACCCCTTGTCCTATCACTACAGTCTCTAATGAAGAGTCTCTCCCCAGCATCCTTATAGGTCCCCTTCAGATACTGGAAGGCTGCTATGAGGTCTCCACGCAGCCTTCTCTTCTCCAGGCTGAACAGCCCCAACTTCCTCAGCCTGTCTTCATATGGGAGGTGTTCCAGCCCCTGATCATCCTCGTGGCCCTCCTCTGGACTTGTTCCAACAGTTCCATGTCCTTTTTATGTTGAGGACACCAGAACTGCACACAATACTCCAGGTGAGGTCTCCCAGGAGCAGAGTAGAGGGGCAGGATCACCTCCTTCAACTTGCTGGTCATGTTCTTTTTTATGCAGCCTAGGATATGGTTGGCTTTCTGGGCTGTGAGCGCGAACTGAAGCCGGCTCATGTTAACTTTCTCATCGACCAACACCCTTAAGTCCTTCTCCGCAGGGCTGCTCTGAATCTCTTCTTTGCCCAACCTGTAGCTGTGCCTGGGATTGCTCCGACCAGGTGTAGGACCTTGCACTTGGCATGGTTAAACTTCATAAGGTTGGCATCAGCCCACCTCACAAGCGTGTCAAGGTCCCTCTGGATGGCATTCCTTCCCTCCAGCGTATCACCCAAACCACACAGCTTGGTGTCATTGGCAAACTTGCTGAGGGCGCACTCAATCCCACTGTCCATGTCACCAACAAAGGTGTTGAACAAGACCGGTCCCAACACCGATCCCTGAGGGACGTCACTCGTTACTGGTCTCCAGCCGGACATTGAGCCATTGACCACAACCCTTTGCGTGCGGCCATCCAGCCAGTTCTTTATCCACCGAGTGGTCCATGTATAAAACTGATGTTTCTCCAGTTTAGAGACAAGGATGTCATGTAGGAACCCCTCTCATTGTATGGGTCTGATCCACTATGTGTATTAATTTTATTTTTTTTCATTGCAAGAATTTTGCAATTAAACCTGAATTTTGTGCTCAAGAGACAAATGGAAATTGAAAGCTTTATTTATCTAGATCAGCTAAAGACTATCCAGAAGTGCAGACTTCTCTTTTTCAGTACTGCTTCAGCCTTTCTTAGTGGCTTTTGTAAGCATTATATCTGCAAAGAGGGCACAATTTATTTTCCACAAATGTTCTAATATTAGCCAAATTCCTGCAGCTGCCATTGAGAAAGACAGTTATATCTGCTAACACAGGTACATGGTGTGCAGGGCCTGGTAATTTCTTTCTTAAAGGGATCTTAACTTTAAGACAGACAGGCACTCTCAGTCTGTTATCACGTTATTACCAGATTCATGCCCAAGACTGACTTTATAATGTCTCTGAAATCCCATTTAAAAGACCAATATCCACCATTCAGCTTGAACACTTAAGTTCTTACTCACAGGCTCCACTACTGAATGAATTAGTAGCAGGCTGGCAGCTACAAGTGCTACCTCTTTTATCTGAAAAAAAAAACCAACTGAAGGATGTTGAACCCTGCTTGGGTATAAGTAACATTCAAAATAAGGGTCACCTGGCAGTAAGTCTCTTGTTTCTTATGAATATTATCAACAACATTTGAACGAAATTAACTTACAGGTCATCAGGACAATTGTTTGGAAATTCCAGCGTTCCTCCTGACCGTACATGGTGTAAAACTTCTGTATTGGAGAAACCTGGATATGGTTGTTGACCCAAAGTTAATGTTTCCCACACTAAGACTCCAAAAGCCCTAAGAAACAACAACAAAAAATAATTATCATAGTCACTATGAACAATCTCCCTGTCAACAGCTAAAATGTGTCTAACCTAAGAATAAGACTCGGTTAGAAAAATTAGGAATAAGAAGTTTCAATTTGTTGTGAAACAATTCAGATGTCCAGCCTCTGAAATATCTAAAATAAATGTGTAGAACTAACACACTTTCCCAGACCAAGATGCAGCTTAGAAGTCACTGAGTGCCCACAGCTTCCCTGGGCAACACTCTTTGGTTGAGCATGTCATCACTTAAACAAGTGTTTAGAAATCTCTACAGGTGTTGTAGAAAATGGAGAGAGACAAGTTCTCCTAAGCACCACTCATAATGCAATCAGCACCTTATTTGGTTTGGCACAGAGCACTAAACAGCTTGCTTAGATGAATGTGTGGCAGTCAAATGGACAGGCTGAAAGGCTGAGGACTTGGACAAGACTGGTGAGCTGTAACCCACCATAACTACCTATGGCTTCTGAAATCAAAACTTGTGTGAATGTCTGGTTTAATGGATCTGATTTAGGTTGGGTTTTTTTTTCATGCTTCCCGACAGTGGGTCTCTGCTTCTTCATCATAAACTGAATCCCACCCTAAATTTATCTTAAGTAAACCTCCACAGTGAAGTACTATGACCTTCCCTTGTGATGATGCAAAAAAATCTGTACTTCAAAATAAAGAAGTCACCAGAAGAAGGAGAAATGGTATAGGGAAAGTATTTGACTGTAAAATACCAATTAAACTAATGGAGAACAAAACGGATCAGAGTGCAGGTAGAAAATTCACTGACTAATCAAGCAAAAACCACAATTGTGGTTCTAGTACAAAATTGTTCGATTGAGTGACACTAGTTCTTCCCAGCCAGAATCCAAACCTAGAGCTCAAAGCATTAAGAAATACATCCATATAGGTACTGTCTTGTGCCAAACTCCTCATTAGCTCATTAAAATATCACTTAGGAGGAAATCTGCCTTAGCCTAGAAATTGTTAAAGATGGCAATATTCAACCTTATCATTCCTCCTATAAACCAGTATTTTCTTGCTGTGGGATTTAGTGAGACACACAGCTGTGTGGCTGCTATTACTCACCAGACATCAGAGCGATTTGTAAAGACACCATCAATGAGGCTTTCAGGAGCCATCCACCTCACAGGGAGTAAGCCTTCTCCTCTTTTCCTATAATAATCATTTTTATAGATATCTCTGGCAAGTCCAAAATCACCGATCTTTACTATCCGGGAAGAGCTCTCATATTCCTTCTTAGACACAAGGCAGTTGCGAGCAGCCAGGTCCCTGATTTGCAAGGCAGAAATGAGAGGATGGAGTTAGTATTGCAGAAAAACTCAGGTCAGAAGAGACCTCTGGACATCATCTGGTTCAACTCCCTCTTCAGAGCAGTGTCACCTTCGAGGTCATATCAAGTGGCTTAGGCCACATCAAGTTAAGTTTTGCATATCTGCAAGACTGGAGGTGACACACTCTTCAGAAAAACCTGTTCCGGTGACTGATCCTGCACATTGTGAACAATATTATCTAATTTCCTTTGCTTTAACTTGTGCCTGTTGCTTCTTAGCTTTTTCATGTGTACCTCTGGGAAAAGTTTGCCTCTGTCCTCCCTGGCTACCCATTAGGCAGACGAAAAGAGTAAATGGATCTCCCCATATGCCTCTCTCTTTTGCAAGGGATATAATTCTTTCCTAGGGTGCAATGAGGCCTGGATTTAGATCTTAGATCTTACTATTTTGTGAGAGAACTTTAGGTGATTTTTAGCAGAAAAGCATAATATTAAATTTTGACTCCAGGGCTCTAACCTTGCCTGATACATTGTGATATCTTTCTAGGTATTTTTTTCCAAGATTAGACAATCAGTCTGTATATTGTGGGTAAACCTTGGAAGACTAAGGAAGTAAGTTCTGTACCTGTGTATAAAATGCATTTTCTCTAAATAGACACAGCCTTTGCAAATATCCAAACATATATCCAAGAGGTCAGTCACTGTGAGTAAAGGACTCTGAAGCTACAAGAAATAAAGATAGAAGTTAGCCATGTCTTCCAGCTTTACAAACTCAGAACGGCAACCTCCCTCTGCAAAGATGGTATTGTTTCTTCATTTGAAATGTATAGGATCTTTCCAAAACATGCAAAGCACAGGTGCAAAATCTCTGTAAGTCAATAAAGTGCAGGCTAAATGCTGTCAGGGTAAACTGCCAAATCACTGCACTGCAAGACAGGTGAACACATCCTGTTCCTTGATTTAGGGCTAAGAATATCCTGGGACCTTAACAGTGGAAGAAATGGAACCCTGAAAATTTCCTCCTACTATCAGATCAGGTTTTCTTGCTGCTGTAGTATTCAGTATAATATATTATTCTAATAAAATACACATATATACTTTTCAGTAGAATTCAATACTGACTGTGCATTTGATCTGATCATGTAAATGAACTTGACAACTGCTATGATGCTATAAAATTTCAGTGGTGAGTACTTTTGACCTACAATTCTACCATCCAAATTATTGATCTGCATGCAAACTGGAAAAAAAAAGACTTAATTAAAAATGTTTATTATTTATTATTTTCTCCTCTTTCCTCCTAAAAAATTTCAGGATACAGGCATAGGTACATCTGTATCCCCTATATGGCTGGACTATGCAGTCCACTTGAAAAAGGGAAAAACTGCAA
The DNA here is from genome assembly GCF_034315485.1 of Pezoporus occidentalis. Classification (NCBI taxonomy): domain Eukaryota; kingdom Metazoa; phylum Chordata; class Aves; order Psittaciformes; family Psittacidae; genus Pezoporus; species Pezoporus occidentalis. Next base: position 5,672,132 of record NW_026915713.1, on the reverse strand, counting down.
AATCTGCAGGTTAAAACCATGTGTCTCGTGGTTTTTATCCTACCTTTTGCTTTCTGGCTCCTCGTAAATAGCTAAGTAGATCCCCTCCTTCCATCAGCTCCAGTATAAGGTACTGAGGTTCATTTAACAGGCACACACCAAGTAGCTTCAGAATGTGAGGGTGATCAAATTTACTAAAGATAAGCAAAAAACTGTAAGATTACAAAAGAGTAATCCAGCTGATTGAGAGCTAGTAAAGTCCATGTAGCTGCAAGCAATGAATGAAGAGTTTGGCCTTTACAATCCTGCTTTTACCAGCAACATGATTTAGTACTCAGAGTGACATATCTGCTCAGTCATGAGGAGAGTTCAGAGATATCCTTTCAAAACACAGGCTTATACTGTACGTTGTTGGGCAATTTAATGCATGCATGGATATTAAAAGTACACTTCTTCATATTTCTAGGAAGCAAAAAAAGGTAAGCAAATGTCAATCTTATCTAAGAATAACATGAATTGCCACCTGTATATTAAAGTTACCTGTATTATTTTGATAGAGTACTTTTACTACTATATTCCCTGTAGAACTGCTGATTCAGAGAAATGCAGAGAAAGATAAAAGCACAAGGTGCTACATATTATTTTACAATTTAGAGAACTGTTTCTCACAGTATGTTTTCAAGAGAAACAAAATATGCACAAGGAATACTTGCAGACATGCTAGTGATTGCTTGTGTGTGTCCAAAAAGATAAGGATTACCACAGAGCAATCAGCACTCTCAGATCTAACACTTCTCAAAGAATGAAGAACATTTATTGCCCCTATCAGTGCCCATATTTTTGCAATCACATTTCTTATGTTAGAAAATGGTTTCCTTTTTGCATGGCTGTGTGAAAGGACTCAGATCAGCAGTCAGAGAAACTTGACTCGGGGCAACTGATGGTGTCCAAAATGCTGTCAAATACACCAGTGTAAACAAACAAATAAAACAGAGGGGCAGGCATTCTCCTTCTAACCTCTTTCAATTCACATAATCTTAGGTGTGGGCAAAGACTTCAGCAAAAAGCTTGATTTGGATTTGACACTTCCCCCCCTCTTCCGCCCTGAGCACATATCTCTCAATCAGACAAACTTTGGCACTCTCGAGAACAAAGAGAGGGGAAGGAGCACCTGGCAGTCTCCTTACAACTCACACAGACCTTTCTCCACTGAGCTGTCATTCCTTACTTTCCAAGCGATGGATACACAGAAGAAATTGCTACACATATTTGTACACAAATGACTTGCCAATAACCATTATCAAATGACTTTTTGAAATACAGACAACTCAATTTCCCCATTGCTGCAGAGCAATAATAGAAAAAAAACAAATAGTCCTTGCTTAACTGGAACGTATGCATGACACTATAATCCATATTTTAATGAACATCCAAAAAGGAAGCAAAATAAAAGTTGTATTTAAATATTTAACATTAAGGTTTGTAAACAACCAGTTCTGGTTATTTTTTCTTTCTGCCCTTGGTTTCATTTATAAGACCTTACAGATGAGTATCAAGAAAAATCATAAAGCCCTCCACAAGAGAATTAAATCTTTCCTTTTTCATGTAAAAAAAAAAAAAAAAGAAAAAATATTTAAAGCATATAAAAGTACCATTTTTAAATTATTGTTTAATTATTACTCAGAATATAAAACATTTAAAATCTTTTTTCTATTCTTTTCATTTCTATCTCATTATATTGGTGTACATAGTGGCCAAAATCAGTGTTTACATTTAAATGTAATAATTTCCAATTATATATTTTTCCAGGGTTTCTAGTTTTGGATTATTAGCTGCAACAAGAAAGCAGAACTCAGGAAGTGTCAGAGACTTTAACAATGGATACGTGTAATTTCAATACTACACAGAAACAAGAACTTAACTGGTAGACCAAAGATAGATTGCAGAAAGTTTACACACAACACTTATTCTTTGTCATTAATTTACACTTTAATGACAAGGTGCCATTTTGGTTTTCATAAGCTTCTTACCTCATTCAATGTACAGTGTGTGGAAAAAGAAAAAAATGCAAGTCATTTTTTAAAAAACATATAAACACGAAAAAGGATGCTGTGAAAACCAATTTCAAATTTAGTAACACTGTGTTTTCTATGTACAGGGTGTAAAATAATTCATTTTTCCAAAGATGCTTCTAATTCTGCATTTATGAAGTAAGAGCCAGAGAAGTGCAGAGGTGCATCTGAAAACTAAACCATAATCCCGGTTTTATGTTACCAGATGAAAACTTCAGCTGAACTTCTACTTGTTTCTGTGGATACTCTGGAAAACCAGATTTCCAGCTGACACACAGACTTTTCCATGTGAAATTCTCACCCTGGTAAGAGATGCATTATTTTTTGAAGTCTGTCTCAATAGAAGGGGTGTCTGTCAGCCTCTAGTGGTAAGTATGCACATTTTTTAAAAAGCAATTTCCACTGTAAATTGAAGCTTCAAGGCATCACCTTCTTTTGATATGTTTATTCTGGTAAAATGAGGTTAGCCAAATGTTGCCCAATTGCCTTTAACAACTAACTTAGTTTTAGGGGAGCAAAGATACTGAATTACATCAGTCCAAACGTCAGTACATTCATATGAGCATACCAAACTTGCAGTCTGTATCTTAAATTTTGCTAATCAGATTTGTAATTTTATTTGCATAAGATTCATCAGTAGTGACTTAAAGTTTTAGCAGAAGGAGAAAACCGCAAAAATGCCACAGTAATTTGTTTAGAGAAAAGCATTTCTTTCATTTTTCTTGAAGACTACCAACCTTACGGCTTCAAAGGGTACCCCGTGGCAAAGCTGTCCCTACCTCATTAAGTGTGCCTCCTTCAAGAATTCACTCTTCTCGTGGTCTGTTGCACCCTTCTTCAAAGTCTACTCAACAGAAAGCAAAAGTGTAATAAAACTTAAGTCACCACCATCATTATCACAAGGCACTTAAGTAAAGCAATCAGACATAGACTTGGCCTTAAATGGAAGTTATTTTCCAGCATTTGTTACAAGGAGTTAGGCTCAACTCTAAGCTTTACTGCAAGGAAACACCCAAATCTCTCAACACCTGTTTCTGTGGTATAACCTCTGAGCCAAATCTCTCTACATATCACATTCTGCTACCAGAGGAATACAAAGCTGCAATTACCTTGACTGCTACTTTGGACTCTCCACTTCCATCTGCCAGGATATCTACTGCAGTCCCTTCATACACCTCTCCAAATGCTCCACTTCCTAACAATTTATGTAAATTCAGTTTGTCGCGAGGGAAAGCTGGCAATGATTCAATCTCTGCTTGAGAAGGAAGAATGCTACAAAACAGCAATACAGGTCACTTGCTCATACCGAAAAACATTTGAAATGTTACTAAAATTCTTCCTTACATGAATCTGAAACTAGCTGTCTCATCAGATACATTTAAGGGGGGCTCAGGTGAAACCTAAATATTTTGGAAGTTATTGGAAAACATCAGGTCTTCCTTTCCCATTCATCTGCATTTCTTGCCAATGTGAACATGCAGGGTGGGTTAGGGGTTAGGCCAGGGGGCATGCCAGAGAACCAGCATGGCAGAGCCTGCTTAAAAGCAGATCTGCCTTTCAGTGCAGATGCAGCCCTCAACTCCACCTTGAGGTGTCAGGGACGGTGAAAACTAGTCCATGGAAGCCCCTTTAGATGTTTTTGTCCTGAAAATACATTTTCTCCAAGGACGTACCTTACAGCATAACAGGCATTGGATAATCCCACTGTATCAATCATGCCCCTGAGTTGAGCTAGTTCTTTATCTTCTTTGATAAACACTATCTGTCCAGGCAAAGCCTTTTTTCCAGATTTCCATCTTTGGTGCCATACTGGAACAGAAAAGCAGACCATCAGATATTTTACTCTGAGAGCATCCCAACATGTCAGCAGGCTGAAAGGCTACAGGTTTTTTGTCCTTGTGTTCAACATGACCACCCAGAAGTTTATGTAAGAAAGACATTTCCATCTGGGCACCACCTTTTTCCCACAAAACACAGGCAACTGCTCCTTGAGCTGAGAAATCAGTCAAACACCCACTTCCACATGTGGTAAAACCCTAGTCTGACGGGATGATGCTTTATCCCAGGGGGATGATGAGGAGTGAGAGGGCAGGACCATCTGCATCTCAGGGTAATCTCTACATCCTTTCTTCAAGGACAGAACTTAAGAAGAAAAATATGGGACCCTTTGGTGAATAGCTACAGTACCCAACTTGAGAATTATAAGGTACAAGTTTTTATAAGGATACACACAGGAACATTTGCATTCTTTCAGCATTCCTGTGCTCTCCCTGCAGGGAATCAACAGCAAGAAATGCCTGAAATGGAGTGAATTGGTGTACCGTGCTTGATACTGAAAACATAACCATCTATTTCTAGGGTCTCAAAGGATAAGACTATACAAATTTCTGCCATCGCCCACCCTGGGGACTGTTCAGTATTTCCTTAAATCTGGAAGCCGATCATCTCCTACCACCTGAGCTGCCTTTTACTGAGGCCTGACTAATCAAGGATATGCAAAAAACTCAGCCACGTACCAAAGCCAAATAGCATGACCACAGTCAAGCCCAGCATAACAACTCCAGTCACAACAGCAATGACAATGACAGCGTCTGGAGAGATTGTAGTATCTGGTAAATAGAAGGGGAAAATTGATTACTGACTGAGTATAAAAGTTATGTCAGTCCTATGGAGTTGAGCAAACCTGAGACAACCCTTGACCTGCCTATTGCATAAATGTCTTCCTCTGCCCAAGGCTTTCTTGTAGGCTGTATGTATGTATTTGGTCAGACTAATCCTCCTCCCCCAGCTCTGGGCCATTCCTGGGGTGATGACCTACTGTGTACATGGAAAGAGAAAATGCTGAACTGTTTGGCTGCTCAAAGTGGGATTTTCAAGAACACCCACAGAACATAGGTCTAACATTCTGACTGAAGGCACAAAGTAGTCCTCACATCCTTACCCAGCGAGGGAGCTTGCATTTATTTCAAGAAACACACCACAGTGCTGAGTACAGGACCACAGACACAAAGGTACAAACGAGCAGAAGCAAATTACAGGCCCACATTTGGGTGCAAAAGAGTATGGATGAGTGCCAACAGCTCGGGTCACCATATAAGTGTCACCATTTATTACCTCTCAGACACGTTATTAAAATACATTATTAACATAGCAGGTTTTAATTCATAAATAGCTATGATTATTCTGAACAAAAACTTGACTAACAGATTAAGAAAGTACAGTACATACCTTCACCCAAAATTATATCCTCACTTGTGTCACTGTATTCACCAAGTCCCAGCACATTTGCAGCTGCCACTCTGAACTGGAAAGTTCCATCTAAGTTCTTCGCCTTCCACATGCAAATACTGGCACAGGAGCCGTTGTAAACCACCTCCCACAAGAGCTTCACTTTGCTGGTGTTGTCAGACTGCTTCCTGCAACAGGCACAGCAAAATAACACAAGTATGTTGTTAACAGAGTGAGGGTAGTTTACTGCTTCCCCCCTCTCTCCATTCTTTTCTTCAGTTCTCTGGCCTGCACAACTTCTCTGCCTGCATGGAAGCTCAATCTGGTCATGGGGTTTTGGCTAGAGAGCAAAACATTGTACCATGCCATTTTAGCAATGCTAGGAATCACACATCTTTAGCTTGGCATTGGAAATGAAATGCTAGAATGTTTTAGACATAAAAGGCTCCAGCACTCTTTCACCTGTTTCAGTGTACACCTCACAGCCAAGATTTCAAAACCTTCTTATTAAGTTTTCAGGAAAAAAAAAAAGAAAAATCCCAACATTTATTTTTGTTTTCTGTTAGAGGTTTTTGCTTTCTTGGGCCCAGAGTAATTTGGTGGCTCTTGTGCATCATGTTTCACAAGCTAAACAGGAAGCAAGTCATTGGCAGTGAAGACACAATTCTTTAGCTAGCCAGTTTCCCCTAGTATCTGCTGACTGCTGGGTATATTTCTTCCTTTCCTCATTGGATTGAGATTGATTGCTCACAATAAATTCAGAGCTGATTATTCACCAACCAAAAGAAGACCATGTATTTAAACTGGAAAGGCCATATTTGAAATATCATTTCATGTCACACAAGACTGTAATATTTCATATAAAATGACTTTCATGAGCACATCAATCATTCTCCCAACACACTTTAATGCAGAAACAAAGGTCAAACACTTCTAAAACAGAAAGGCATTTGGAAACTGTATGATCATGTCCTTGGTGTGTACATGGCTCCACCAGACCTGTATGAAAAACAGGGGTTGTTTCAAAGGGATAAGCAAATATTTTCTAGAATGCTATGCAACTGACCAAATATTTTTCTACCTGGTCTGAAAGATTCATGAAGCAAAATTCAGTCAAAACCATCAGCACATGCACATTCAAACTGCAGGAGGAAAGCTTATTTCATTTAAAAAAAAAAAGTCAAAACCCCCCAAAACAAAGACCACCCCCAAAAAGTAAATCCCAGAACCAAACCCCCCCATGCATCTCAGCTAAGAAGTATGATTCTACAGATGAATAAGAAGCCGCAGTCTGGAGAACACAGTGGCTAACTCACATCCCTGACACAGGCCAAGGGACTGTCCTTTGTTTATTCATGGACAGCAAGCCAGGTACAAACTGGCTGATGGCACATCAAAATTATTGTGGTCTCATAGCATGCAGGTCAGTGCTGCTGTATGCTCACAGAACTGTATAGAGGAAGCTTACAGCACCAGGAAAATATGTCTGGGTGAAAACTTATATAGGTAAAGTATACTCAGCTCCACAGTGCTGTCAGTCCCTAGCTTTCATAAGCATAGAGTTAACTGAGGAAGAAGAAGTCATAGCTACCTTTCAAAAACTGCTTCCCTCCATCAATCCTAATTTCAAACAATGTCATAGGAATATCCCAGAAGATGGACTCTCCTCATTCTTACATAATGCATTAATTAAGTCTCCCTTAATTAAGTCTGCCTTAAACAGATCTCTCCAGAGTCATGATCAAAAAAATGAGAAATTTCAAAGTTACTGCCCACAGCAGTATACCCTAACCCATCAGTTCAGCCCTTCCAATGCCAGTGCAGGAATAAGTAAGTGTGAACATTCTAGAGCTGTCTAATGAGTGTGGCATATATAGTCCAGGCAATCTGTATTCAGTATCAAAGCACTTCAAAAATTACTTAGTCATCCCAAGTGGGTGGGGTTATGTTATGATTTTTTATAATGCCTTTCATAAGCACTAAGATATTTCTATATGCATTTAGACAAAAATACATACTATGTCCTTGAAATATGTGATTTGAGAATATCTCCAAATCTTCTTCTAATTCACCAACATATACCCAAATATATCTCTGTAACTCAGGGTTGGTCTGGAAATGCTGGCGTATATTTTCTTCCAAGTTTTCCAGGAATTTCTGGAAATGGTGAATACTTAGCTTATCCAAGAAAGAGATCCCATGAGAAGGGCCATTTGCACCATAGGTGTTTCACTCTTCCCATTAGAGCTGAACTGAAAGCCCCTGCACATGAAGGTGCGTTCCGAGCTGCTCCCTATGGGGAAGAGTGCCTGCATGCATAGCTTACCTGCTTTCTAAGATGTAGTAGGTCAGGTTACTTCCATTGTCATCAGCCTTTTCCCACTGTACAGAGTTTTTAGTGTCTTCTGCTCTTTTTGGAACTCCTGGCTTACTGGGAACACCAGCTTAGGCCAAACGGAGGAAGAAACAGAACACTTTAAATTTGTTTATAGCAAGAGAAAGAGGTAATGGGCACAGAGGAAAATTTAGATGTGCAGATGGATGTTTAGACATACAAAAGGATGGAGGATATACATGAGTAATGCCCAAGGTAGAATGAATATTTGGTCTTTTTATTAGACAAATTTCATATTTTTGATTCATATGCAGCCTCTAATCAGTAATTATGAGTTCACATGCATGTAGACATTTAATTTCAGTTTCCCTCACTCTTTGCCTCTGTTCCACTTGGAAGTGAACTTCATTTCTTTACCCTATTACTTTTGCAGTTACAAAATTGTGTTGTTTATTTTTAAAAAACACACAACTGTTGGCTCTTAGTATAAGAAAATTGCCTACTAAAATGTATAAAATACTGTGTTTGAATATTAATGTCCTGAAAATAGTCTTAAAATCTTGTTACCTTACATTAAGTGCTTACCTGTAGTTTTAAAGCTTTTTGAGGAGGAAGTGCTTTTCAATCCTGTATCATAAACTACTGTTACTCTTACAAGGTAGTTGGTTGAAGGAAGAGTTCCTGTGAGATTGCATGTGTAAACAAGATCTGCTGTGCATGTAGTTGTTGCAGGAGAAAACCAGTCACTTTTTGTTTGCCACTAGAAAAATAAAATATCATCATGGTCAACTTTGTTGCTCTGCTGACAGTGTGTCACAGTTCTATTCCTGGGTAGGTTAGCTACTTTGCCACCTTTTATTATCATAGGGGAGAGATTACCCATGTGATGTTTCAATCACGGGACTACGTCCTCTTAGAGACCAAGGACAAAAAATCCAGGATTTTAATTTGTTTTCAGGAGACCTACAAGTCTTGGCAGCCACAAATGACAACAGATTAAGTGACCCCTTTGCACAGCCAAAAGGAGACTTCTCCTAGCTTATCTGTGTGCAGCTTGTATTTCTGGATCACCATGATGTTCCCATGAGTTCGGTTTGCATGATGTAATTGAAAGGAGGTGGTTTAGTGGAATTGTGCTATGACATTTGTTTTAGGACAGGGAAATATTTGGTGTAGGCGTAATGAATCCTATTATCTATATTAAGGACTCTTTGTGATCTGTCTCCAGTGGTCCAGACATTCAAATCTGAAGCTTCCATCCATGCTGCTGTCACTTGCAGTGCTTACTTCTATCATCTGCACTACTGGACCTGTTTACCTCTCTGACATTTTTCCCTAACCTCTATCATAAGAAAGTAAAATTCAGATACTAGGTTGTAGCTAATATTTAATTCTGAAACCCCTTTTCTTCTCTTCCTTGTATAGAGCAGACACAGGATTTATAGCTACAAGCCAGGCTGTGGGGAGGGCAGTGAGGAAAGAGCGAGGGGACTCTACTGAAACAGGAGACCTGGGAGGAATTCTGGTGGGGTCATCCAGGATGTCCTTTGACACTATGGAGTATTATATGCTACAGCTGCACTCCCTCTTGTTCCTGGCATACACAGCCTCCATCCTGCCCCTTCTGAGATACCAAGACTGACGTCACCATGCCCAAGTTATCCACAGAGACTCTTTATAGACGTCCTGCCACCCTGTCCTGATCACCAGGACAGAGTGGGTTAAATTTGCTTTGATTTGGGGAAAAAAAAAAAAAGAATAAAAGATATTCTTACCTTGCGCAGCTCAAACCAGAAGCTGGTTTCATTGACATGCAGAGGAGCTCTCCACTGTAGCTGGAAACTGGTATTTCTGGGAACTATGTTGAAAGGTGCAGGCGGAGTCTCAAAAGTTTTTGCAATAACAGGGACACTTTCAGAAAACCAGTTCTCATTGGGATGAAAGGCAAGAACCTGGTGAGCAAATGGATGGTAAGGAAAAGGCACAGTTCCAGACCAGTGGGAAAGGTGGCTTTAGCAACTCTGAGTGTTTGGAAGACTATCTGTTTTCAAACAAGACTCGGAAAAGTCTACCAAGCTTTGAACTTACTTTTTTAAAACACACATATAGCTTTACAGAAAAGCAGTCTAAAGAGCTGCAGGTTGGTGAACAGGTAAAACCGCTCTTAATTGTACCTTGAATAAATTGTTTGTTCCAGATTGGAGCCCATGGACAGACCAGGCAAGCGTCCCATTTGGAAATTCACTTTTTCGCAAGGGTGTTGCTGGGACAGAAGGTAACAAATTGACAGAGATTTGATAGCGGATGGATTCTAGAGGTCCATTTGGCTTCAGAGGTTCATTCCAAGATATGCTGATGGTGGTGTCAGATAAAACCACTGTCTTAATGGCATCAACTGCCTCTGGTACTGAAACAGAAATTAAAATTAATCTCCTTTGAGGTCCAGATCTCACTAGAGGTTTGTTTGTTTGTTTATTTTTAGAGAAGTCAAGAAATGTCACTGAAGAAAGGAGACAGGGTGGTTATAAGCTCATGAATATAATTCACTTACAGGACTGACACTTTACACATGTAAAACTCGTATTCCTGTACAGTCAGTCAGCTAATCTCCAAAATATTTTGAGGAACAACTTTTTGGGTATCTCTTTCGCTATCCTACCATGCAAGCAGACAAAAAAAAACCCAGCTGCTGTCCTTTGTCTCTACATATACAGTCATATCACTGAATTCCTGCTTTCTCTTAGATTCTTAATTAGGGTCTCAGATTCAATAAAGTTTAATATGATGCTTAATTGGAAATGCACTAAAAAAAAGTACCAATGTCCTATTCCAATTGGGAAGTCTTTTCTCGAGCAGAAATGTATGAAGGAAGAAAACCTAAGACTAAGCATTTTTTGCCATCAGTTACAATTTTGCTGAGAAATTCATGGTCTGTCTGAGTTTTGTAAGAAACAAACTGGGCTGCTGGTCTGGTGTCCATGCCAGCTGGTTACCCACTAATTGCCCTGGAAAAATCAACCCTTCCTTTGAAGCTTTGAGATTGCAGACTTTGAAATGGTAAATGCTTTGCCCCAGCCTTGTGTTAATAATTCTTTTTTTCATATTGAACTGTCCATATAATAAAAAGTTAACAAGTCATTACACTATGTTCCCAATTCGTCAGAATGATGGATACATATGCTATAATTTATGCCCTAGTAGCAAGACTGCAGATTATTTAAATGAAATGTGCAGAAGCAGGTCTAGTAAAGAAGACAATTTCTCACTTCATATAAAACACATGTGGAGTAAGAGTGACACTCTGTGGCAAGAGCAATGTATTAATTTTTCCAAGCTGTCTTTTTATTTTTTTTTTGATCCTACTATCTTGTTATTTGTTCGAAAAAAAACAGATTAATCCAAGCTTCTTTCATTTCATTACAGGATTGAGGGAAACACAGGGAATTCACACAACTTCAGAGGTGTGAAATAGCACACAGAGTTCAAGAGGCTCTAGCAACATCTGATTACAATTTAAACTACCAGTAATGTTCATGAAATTGAGAACATAAATGCCAGGACACATACACAATCTGTTTACATTTGGTTGGAAATCTTTCAGCAAATTGTATAAAGCTCTGAATGTTGATGCAGATACATATCAAAAATGCTCAGGATTTGGGGTCTGGTGTGGTTTCTGTTTGTTTTTTTTTTTTTTTTGTGGTTGTTTGTTGGTTTGGTTTTGGTGTTGCTTTTTCTTTTTCTAGGACTTTATTTTGATCCCAAAATTTTGTTTTGCCCCAACTAGAGAAGCCAGTTCCGAGTTTCATGTTTCATTTTAACTTGAGACTGAAAAATTCCATTTTTGTGGAGCAACCCAGGCTCCCACTTAATATGCTACTTTTATGCTTTGCTACTGAAAGTGTGTACATTGCTGAAGGATGGCTCAGGTCACCACACAAAGAAGCAGTGGTGTGAATTCTTGCCACATCTCAATAGTATTCAATCTTATTCAATCACTGCATCAAAGTTTACAACAGCTGAGGATTTCCACGCAAAGCATTGAAATGTACTGATCATTGGTTAGATTTTCCTATTTTTTTTTTGCCACAGACTCCTCAGAAATATGCTCATAGTATTCAGATATCCACATAGGATGAGCGCCTAAATGCTGCAGATGTAGAGATCTGACTACTAAAAGAAAAAAAAATATAGCACGGTTGGAAGAGAACTCCCAAAGTATAGCATGCCTGGATCCCTAAAATAGTGTGGCATTGCTCGCAGCTCTTGTTCCACTTTCATCTGAAAGATCAAAAGAGGTTTGTCTTAAACAAAGGTTTTCTTTAAGTGGAAAAACATGACTGCCCAGGACAAAAAAAACAAGGAATGGTCTGTGCACATGAGAAGCCACTGGCAATTCACAGGTAATGCTCTCCTGTGGACAATGGTGGTAAAAGACGAGGTTATTGTTCTTTGAATGGACCTTTAAATAAACCACAGAATGCATCCCCAGGAGAAGAATAAAGGGAGTCAGGAGCCCTGGCATGTACTTGTTGCCAGCTATTCTGGATAAAATGCTTCTTGGGCACAACTGATCAGCAAGAGAAAGAGGCTTTGAGACAGGTAAGAAAAACACAGTGATGGCTGTGTTTATTTCAATTTCAATTGCTTTAGCACCTTCTGGAGCAGCCAAAAGCCAAGCAGAGGTAAAGAGAGAAAGGGAAGCCTTAGGACTCCTGCTGTGGTGCCCTAGCTGCATGTTACTAAGATCCGCACAGCTGCATGTCAGTATTGCCAGTCCTGCTGTAACTGGGTTAAATGAGCTAATGCCCAAGGACCACATGCTACTGGGCCTTTAAATTCACTCCCTCACTGTCTCTCAGAGAAGAGCTGTCCCAGCTCTGTAGGACAAGAGCCAGGCAGGAAAGCTAATGAAAGTGGGGGATATAGCATTCCTACATCAACAGCAAGCATGCCTAGGTACAATTTTCCCAGTCTTTCCTGCAAAACACAAACTGGCTGACATGTAGACATGGCTATAATTCTGCTTTGCTGACTTGGGCATCATCAGAGATGCCTGGTGGCTCTGCAATTGATGAGTTTATGTGGATCAAGCTGACCCTAGCTGGTGACACCAGGCACAATAAATGGAGCACAGCTGCGCAACAGAAGAGCAAGGAACTGCTATGAATACTACAGGAAATAGCTAGCTCTCATTATAGCTTTCCGTGTTTCCATCAACTGAGTCCAGCAGCATCAGTCCAACAATGAGAAAATTGTCTGAAGAGCAGAACAAAGGCAACTCCTCATGAAAACAGATAAGTGTGCACGTGCACACATACACATCCGAAGCAAGAAAAAGCGCTGAGCATGATACTTCTGTTGGGTTAGGTTGCAAGGCAAAACACATGCAAAGGCATAGCATGTGTCTTCAGATGATCCTTTTTTTTTTTTTTTTCTGGGACATGACAAGAGATTCAGGGAAACTGGGATGGTTAATTTTTCCCAAATTCAAGTCTGTTTTGCCCATGACAGTAACTGGTGAGTGATCTCTCCCTGTCCTTGACTCTTCAGTCATATTTTCTCTTCCCTATCCAGGTGAGGAGGGGATGATGTGCAGTCAGCATCCAGCCAGGACCAACCCACAACACTTTCCATCATAGCTTTGTCTTCACTCATACCTCTCTCACCCACTCACTCCTAGTGAAGCTTCTTAGCTTCCTTCTGACATAATTAGATAAGTTTACTGATGTAATTATATATATTAAGTAATCCCTAACCAGTCCACTCTCTGACCTAAATGACACAATGAACATTCAAGTTCAAAGCAGTATTCCTAGCTTTCTTGTAGTGTGAAAGGGACTGAGAAGGGCACATCAAAATTCTTGAAACCAACTGAAAATGTGATATTGGCACTCAGGTCAAAAGAAGAGAAAATGAAGAGCTGCCTTTCCAATCTGGTTCACAATATATCAAATCTGAATCACCCTAAGAAACAGTAATTATGAAAATAATGTCAAGTCAAGCGGAAAAATCTTAATGCTGAATGAATACATAACACACAAAGTTAAACATATGTAACCACATACACATTCAAACACAATTTATTAAAAACGTAGTCCAAGGCAGAAACTGCAACCATTTAGCCACTTTTAATCATAGTTTATATTACCTCAGGAAGCCAATGAGCAAAAGCATTAAAGAATACATGCATGCCATGAATCTTACAGATTCATCAAGTCTGGTTGCCAAAACCTTGTAAAGATCTACACAGATTACATTTCAAGCAGAAATCTCTGCTTTCTGATTTGCAACCCAAACTTACACACACCTTCCTTTAACTGAGATGAGAATTCTGTTCAAAATCAGAATAAAATGTGAAACAAACCTCCATACAGAGTGGTGCCAATTGTCTCTTTTCCCATAGGCAGCATTTCCTCATCTGAATAGTAGTTTTTCACTGCAACTTGTATGACATAGCTTGAAAATGGCTGTAGGTTGTCTATGATGGCTACAGGACCCTGAAATTCCTGTAATTCAAAATCAGGTAGTACATGTACTCATATAAAAGAGGTTCATATGTCACACTAATCATCTGTCAATGGAGCAAGGGTTCAAAAATAATACAAGAGTGATTTTCATTCTAATACACTTTAGTGTTTAAAAAAGAAAGTTAATGATAGTTTGAGTAATAGGTCACTGCAGAAAACATATACCAAAACCAAGCTGAGGTGTAATTAGCATGGCTGCAATACCACATTGTTCAGTAGCTGGTACTTAAATGGGAAATGCAAAGTCAGAAAAATGTAAGAGAAATAAAACTTACTAAGGAAAGTACAGCTACCACAAAACACATAATGGCAAACCATTTGGTTGATGGACAGCCATAAGAGTTATTTAAACAGATTTAATACCAACCACAACTGCACTTTTTACAAGTAGAAACTGAAAACCCATTTCAACAGGATTTTAGCAAGAACATGTTGAAAAGTAGAAGAGTACTTGCACAAAGAAAAGGTGAGGAATCTACAGCTTAAAAAATACCAAACAGAAAGGGAAATGCTTGTTGGGTACGTAGAAGTGAAAAAAACTCCCTGATTGAATGTTACAGAATGGCTTATAAAATGACTAGAAAAAAAATCTCATTCCTCTACATATATGATACCATGTGCATTTTTGTTCCAAAATAGCCATACCAATGTTTTTTTCTGTAGATTAGACAAACGGTAGCTTGAGTTTCTGTGGCTGTTAGTCATTTGTCCAAGAAAGACCAGGTATGTTGGTGTGGGCTGCAATATGCCAGGGCATAGCTGCTGTGGTGTGACAGATGGCAAGCTTAATGTGAAACTGGTGTTCGTTGTATCAAGGATAGTAGGTTTCTCAGTATATATGAATGGAATCAGGCATCTTTTATCTAGGAAAGACAATCAAAAAATGAAAAAAAAAAAATTATTGTTGGATCAAACCAAACTTTCATGATTCTACCACCATTCCTATTAGAAAACATAACCACAAATTATTCTCTCTGCTTTAACAAACAGAAAAACAAAATCCCACCTGAGTGCACTTAATTTGACTTCCATTGACATAAAAATAGTGGTCATAAAGGTAAGTCTTATTTGTCTTTGATAAGATACAAATTAAAGAATTAGTACATTATAGAATTTAGTATATTAAATTAAAGAATTAAATTAAAGAATTTAGTATATTAAAGAATATTAAAGAATTTAGTAACTCTAGTTCTTTTTTAAGTACCTAAATACCTTGGAAATCCAGGTCATAATTGCTGTGTTATTAAGGGTAGTATACACTGATGAGTCTGAACTTGTTTGTCACAGGAAAGACAGGTAAGAAGAATAGAGAGCACCTTTCTCTAGTAATTAAATGTTGTCTCTCTTTTCTACCAAGCAGCTTTTCATGTGTAAAGTTCAGAGCAGCAGTGGGGAAAGGAAAGAGAAAAAGAGTCTACAGGGAAAAGGAAGAAGAAACTTGAGGAGTAAAGTCTAC
This sequence comes from Pezoporus occidentalis, assembly GCF_034315485.1. Lineage (NCBI taxonomy): Eukaryota > Metazoa > Chordata > Aves > Psittaciformes > Psittacidae > Pezoporus > Pezoporus occidentalis. The sequence continues at coordinate 5,656,532 of NW_026915713.1, read as the reverse complement.
AGAGAGAAAACAACCGAAAACTACTTTCTGACAGTAAATGTAACAAAAGCAAAACCCTCATCAATTGATGTACTTTTAAAAACAAATTAAAATATATATATTAAATGATGTTGCTGCTGAGAAGGAAAAGATTAAGGGGCATGCATGGGGAAAATGGTACAAGGACAAATATTTGCCCTTGGGCCAGAACAAATGACCTCATTGCCAAGATCTTTCCTCTCTAAATGAACAACCCCACCATTCCTACCTAAGTCAGGTTCGTGTATGTGAGGGAAGAAGAGTAACAAAGTCAGTTCAACAGAAATAAATGTCAGGTTGAATCTTTGTCAATTTTATAGTTACTTAGAGTAGTAAAACTCCCATGGGGAAAGTCCCAGATGAAATAAAGAATTGAGTCATTTTTCAGGGTTAAAGTTTCTGCCAGGCAGTTCCACAGAAATGTGTTTACCCTGACAGGAAAATCCTTCACTACAGTCCCCTACAATTCAGTCCCCTTCATGTCAATCCTTCAGTTCAGTCCCCTTCCTCCTAACTCTGAAGAGAAATCATTCTCTCACAGAATCTGTGACAGGACAATAATTTTCACTGAGTGCTTCTGATGTGTTAAATGATCAACTGACATCACATCTCTGGATGGCAATTAAATTGGTTAGAATGAAAGGGAACTCTAGCAGTACTCCTTACTCACATCACTAAAGCAATAAAAAGCATGTCAGTCAACCCAACTGGTCTTTGCAAACATCACTTTTTCACATATATGCCATTTGCTTTCAGTACCGTGAAGGAGAAGAAAATATTTTTTTCTTATTTTAGTACATTCATTTATTTTTATCTTAAACTTGTGTGAGTGATTCTCTGCATTGCCCTTCCTCCTCAAATGCCAAGGCTGTGCGTTCCTCCAAATATATTTGAATCAGTCAATGTAAATAAGAAGGACTCTGTGAAGGTCTCTGGGTAGAAATAATCCCTTTGGATTATTTTGGATTTGAAATCCAGTTCTTCCCTTTCAGTACCAGCGGGGTACTAAGCCTGGGGCTGTTGCAGGAAACCCTATACCTAGGGATAGGGATTGGTACATTCTGTACCAGGTCCAAACCAGGCTCCTGTACCAATGCCAAGCCCGCACAGACCTCATGAGAACAAACTTGCCCAAAGTGCTGGTAAGGTTAGCCTGGACACTGGTCAGAGCAGCTGCAGGCAGGAGTAATTCTAACAGCTACCCAAAAAAAAAGTGAAATCATTTTATTCCAAAGATGTCCATCCTGTTAAAATATTGTCTTGTATATTTTTTATTTTAGGCCAAACTGAAGTTAAAGAATCATTTTCAATATATTTATCATGTTAGTAGCTGGCATGTTCTAAGCCTCTGCATTTAAAAAGATAACCCGTATAGGTACCATGAATCCTAACTTTTTACTAAAACTAATTTTAATTTCTTTCATTATCATTCTATGATGGTTTGTTTAAAATATTAGTTCTAAGAGAAAACTGTATCTACTGTAATGTAAGTTGTAATTGCCTCTCAGATACTTCTTTACAAATCGTTTTAATAAGCAGAGCTCTTATCTCTTTGTCTTTGGAAGGGCAGACATTTTTGCAGCATTGCATATTTGTGAACCAAATCAGAAATCTGTATCATAACGGTGATCATTATCAAACTCTGGCTATAGCACTTTGTGGACACATTTGCTCTTTTTCTGTCCTGTAATGTGCACCTTTTCTAAGTCTTCAGGTCTGATACAACTTTGAAAATAGGCATGGTTGGAGTTAACACCATGAGCCTTTGAAACATGGAAAATATTCATCATCATGCCCCCCCCATGTGAATCGACACAAGGCCAATTGTTATATTAATCCTGTTAAAAATGTGCATGGACGGTTTCCCTCTAGAAGGTTGCTGAATCCATAAAGCCTACTTCACATAAATACATACAGCATGATCTACAACTCAAATACAAGCTCTGAAATAAATTTGTTACATTTACAAAACAACCCAAATCCCCAAAACAACCTGGATACAGTTGTGCCGCTGAACTGTAGGCTAAGATTTTCAGCTCTTGATTTGCTCTCTTCTGAAGAAAATGTCCTGTTCTGTCTTTATTTGCTCGCCAAATTTCAGTGTACTCCTTTGTTTCAGTGCTCCAGTATACAAATTTCTTATCTACAGTCAAGCTGCCAATTTTCTTACCTGTAGGAAAACATTGTATAATTAAGTTTCAGAATAAACCTTGAGCAGGCAATTTTGCAAGAGCAGCTGGGTGCTTGTATTCACAGTGAGTCAATATGGGTATCTGTCTTGGTCATACCATATCTTCAAAGACCTCCTCTGGAGAACAGATTTCTGATATTTTCCAATAGGTCTTATGAAGGTGAGACACTTCATTATTTCAGTTTACAACTGTAGATTTGAAGGCTTTTTATTATCTATAAATATGAGAACTGCAATTCAGTTAACAAGCACAAGAGTTGTCTATAGAAACTTTAATCGTTTTTCCAAGATGAAAACCATGATGCTTTGCCATCTCCCAGAAACAATTAAGATCTCCTCTGGTAACAGAACAGCTTTATTAGCAATCCTCCTGAATTGAGCTGAAAACTGAGCAACCAAGATTAAGTGTTATCATTGTAAGAATTACAACATAGATAAACTGTCATACAAGACTACCTGCATGAAGTACCCTTCCCATATACTGAAGTCTGCAGTACCACTTTCAGGTATAACTTATGATGGTATAGTACATTTTCATTGAAATAAAGTGTAATAGGTGTATCTAATATGAAACTCTAGCAAAATGTGTTAATAGTATAAGCAAAATCTCTTGACTAGTAACACTTGAGTCTGCATCTGGAATATCGTGCCCAGTTCTGGGCCCCTCAGTTCAAGAAGGACAGGGACCTGCTGGAGAGAGTCCAGCGCAGGGCAATGAAGATGATTAAGGGAGTGGAGCATCTCCCTTATGAGGAAAGACTGAGGGAGCTGGGTCTCTATAGTTTGGAGAAGAGGAGACTGAGGGGTGACCTTATTAGTGTCTATAAATATATAAAGGGGGAGTGTCACGTGGATGGAGCCAGGCTCTACTCAGTGGCAAACAATGATAGGACAAGGGGTAATGGGCACAAACTGGAACACAAGAGGTTCCACTTAAACTTGAGAAGAAACTTCTTCTCAGTGAGGGTGACGGAACACTGGAACAGGCTGCCCAGGGAGGTTGTGGAGTCTCCTTCCCTGGAGACATTCAAAACCCGCCTGGACACATTCCTGTGTAACATTATCTAGGTGTTCCTGCTCCGGCAGGGGGATTGGACTAGGTGATCTTTTGAGGTCCCTTCCAATCTCTAGCATACTGTGATACTGTGATACTGTGTGTGCAGCATCTCCATTTAACTTACATCCTATGAGAATACATACTTGCATCAGTAAATATCCTCACACTACTCTTTCTCTTAGTTTGTATCAACAGGGTACAACTAGAAACACAGAACACATTTTGTCCATCTTGCCTATAAATAAATTTCATTTGAAAAGTGCTTCGTTAATGATATTTTGCTGAAATGAACATTGCTTGATGTAAAAGACAGCAAGAATCACAAACTATCTAGAAACATAACAGAGCACTCAGACCTTGAAAATCTGGTATTTTGGTAATTCTCCAACAGTGGCAACCATCCACATCTGAGGCCCATATTTCGTCTCTTCCTCTGATAAAGAGCAGCTGGGGATTCTTGGAATCAGACACATCTATACTCATAGGTCTTCCTAGCTCCGCTTCTGCCACATTACAGGTGCAGTAGTTCCTCATCTGTTCTTCTACTGATACGTGTCCCAAAATGTGGTGCACGGTGTTGTTCAGAATATCATAATAAAACATGCGGCTGCCATAATCAAGCTCCTCCATCCAGTACAAGCGGCTATAAAATAAAATGCATTGCTTACAGTAGAAAAACTTCAATCTGAGCAATCTGCCCTAAATGCAGTCCTGTTAAGAGACTACAGCCACAAACCTCCCAGACGTTTAAAACAAGGTAACTACAGCAGCATACTTGCAGAGTGAGTCCAGGTGTTTAAAGGATATTTTTTAATGGAAGGTCACAATAACTGACTATTCTGGATGAAATGATTGCTGTAAAAAATTTTGTCTGGTGCTGACTTTCATTTGCATCACTTAAATAGAAGAACTTGTCAGTATTTACATAGAATTTGAAATCTTTACTTAAAGATACACTTCTTTCTGAAATTAGGGATGGCCAAGCTCAACTAGCAGTATAAAAGTAGAACTGCATCCACAGATTTCTGAGGTTTACACAGTGCAAAAGACTGATATACTAGAAAAATGTATATGATTGCATGAAAATCATGTTTAAAATATGTTTTAAAATGGTACTGGCAATATATGCCTTACCTTAAGAAAGGATATGACAACAGAGATGATACAGTTGAATTACTTCTACCCAACTGTATGTTCAAGGCTTTTAGAGATTTTATCTTCAGCTCAAGATCAACAACAAATATTTGATTTTCATTCCATGGTGTCTTCAGGGCAACAAAGAGATGTCTTGCAATCCAGTCAACTGTGATGGCTGTGGCATTGTGAAGATATGCATCTTTGAAAAACTTCAGAAAAAAATAAAAACATTACTAAAACTGTCTGAGAGCACAAATTTCCCACCTGATGCTGGGACATGGTGAAATTACATTTGTTTCTGAAATAATTTCTGCTTGGCAAGTAGAAGTCAAAATATAAAGAGATGGCACAGAATGGAAATTACAGTATTTTAACACAAATGAAAACTATTATTTTACAAATATCAATTGTTGTTTCCATGTTCTTCCATATTCTTGAAATTAAAATTAAATTACATTTTATACAAAATTTCTTGTATTTAATAGTGTGAATTTTAAATTAAATGTCTTTTGAAATATCTTGTGAACAAAGAAGATGCCACCAAAATCATATATGTTTAATAGGACAACTTGACCAATGGCATACTCTAGCCTATTCTAAAGCTACTGATGACAAAAAAAAGAAAAAGAAATAAAAAAAGTGAAATAAAATAAAGAAGTCCAAATGTTGTTATACATATCTTTATTATACTGCTAGAAAGAAAAATTATCCAGCTAATCTCTTTCATATTACACCTCATACAAACTGTTATTAAGAAAATTATGTCTTTGCAGTTGTTTCCCTACCGTATTTTGTTTATCATGCTGCTTTTTTTCTGTTTCAAATATGCAGCTGCGACTTCTTCAAAAACATAATTAGCCCCAAAATAATGACAATAATGGCCACATATTTTCTGAGATTGTCTCAAGAAAGGGAATGAAAGAAAGAATACCTGAAACTTTGAAGCGGTCTGTATATTCAGAAGAAAAATAGAATCTTCCATGATATAGTATGCTTTATCATCATTAGCAATGTAACAGATGTCCTTTACATTTATCTTTGCTGAAAGTTCCCATATGGTGTGATTATTGTCTATGTCAGTAAGATACAACTTGTTGGCAGAAACAGTTAGAAGAGTTGGGACAGGGAAAAGATCTGAAATGAAAAGGGCACAGAAGGATTTACAAAAAACATTTTAGACAACAGCAGTCGTTCATAAGGAAAACAAGTACAAGATAAAAGTAAGTTATGGCCCTGAACAAACTGTATTTTCTCATATGCCACAGCAAATAAATAAAATATTTAGATGACTTCTTTTCATCACATGCAAAGTCCTAAGATCTTTTTTTAGTGGCACTGTGGATGTTTACCTGACAAATGTAAGCCTAGTAAAGATAGAACTGCTCAATTGATTACTTTAACAGCGCAACTAGAAATAGCCTATGACCCCTAGTAGATCCCTAACTCTCCTGGTTACCTTTCACTGCCAAATTAGAAATATTCTATGATCTTTAGCAACCTGCTGCTCCATGCTACCCTGAGGTTGCCTAGAAAAGTCAATTTAGCATAGTTTTGAGGAAAGGCTTGAAATTTAATCTGATGATAAGAAATGTGTTAATCATTTCATGTCAGAAGCTGTAACTATTCCCTCTGTGGTGTCTACTGTAGGGTGGAACAAATGTTACACACAGTGTCAGGCTAGTTATATACCAAACTCCTGTAGCATTGATTTTCCCAGCAGTTACACACAATGAGATAGCATCCAAGTCATCCATACCTGATGAAAACCTCTCTGCTGTATCAGACATAGGTCCTGGACCCACAGAGGTGAAGGCTTGCACCTGTGGGACAGAAAATTGTTAAGTAGCAGCTTAAATGATTGCATTCAAGAGCCTGAAGAGTCAATGGCAGAAATGGAACCAGATCCCCTGGCTGCTCAGCTAGGGGCATATATGCACGTGCTCTATTTGACCTAAGGCCTTGCTGATGATTTCAAAGGCCACATTCAGGGCTGGTTCATGGCTATGAAGAGAATTTTAAGCAGTGGCCGAGAATGTGACAATCCATGCTTCGTCTGTCATCAGTTGCAGCTTGAAGGACACCAGACAGTCTTGTCTCCTTACCCAGGTTGCAGCAATTCCTACTGTTGGTTGATATTGCAACCTACATGGTGTTGTCCTCCATCAGTACCTGTTCTATTACATGCCTTCATGCTTTTAACTTATCTTTCAAGCACACTTTCTGTGTGTTCCAAACATCTTGTCACAATAAAAACATGTTGTCTTGACAAATTTTAATATGGAAATCTCTTTTTATATAAGACTTGTGAGTCCTTGCATTTTTCCAGCAGTGGAACTTCTCTTGATCTGTGGCTCTGTTTTAACGGTGTGTCACCCTCCACCAGGTCAGTCAAATCTTGTTTCACTTGCTTTTAGCAGTGGCTTTAGGAAACCTCTAGGAAAGTTTCTTTTGGGCTTCACCAAATCTATATAATGCTGGAGCATTGTTTCCCACCTTATTTAGTGAATAATACAATACTGAGAAAGGTTAAGCTGGGTATCCAAGGGTGAGTCAGTGAATCAGCAGTTCCACAAGCAGAAACCACAAGTTCTTGCCCCAAGCCGAGTGACATCTCCTAGGCAAACACATCAGGCTGCATTGATAACATCTACCATCTAGCATGAGGTAAGCTGAGTAATTCTTCATACCTGAAACCTTACTGTAAGGCTGGGAAGCACATCCATAAGAGAAAAGAGCGTCAGGGTGGGTTTAACGTTGCTCACGTTCCACTCTGTGAAAGCGTTAGCAGTGTCACTCTGAGTCAAGAGTTGATAGTAAACCCTGAACTGCAATAATACTCCATTTTCCTTTTCAGGTCTGTCCCACCTGAACTCCACAGGGACTGTGTCACCACTTTCATGTAGGTTATTTTGTAACACATATATCCTAGGGTTTGTAGGGGCTGAAGGAACTACACAACAACAACAACAAAAACAAAACAAAACAAAATAAACAAACAGTAAAAAACACAGAGCAAAGTGCTCCTATTAAAACACAAACTCTACCTCATAATGAGCTCTTTTAGTTCTGAGCCTGAGCTTTGCAACCTTAATGCTGACTGAGAAAGACAGCCATCAGTGGGGTGTATATTGTAGAAGGATATCTAAAATATATATATATATATATATAAAATTCCTTTCTGGTTTTCATTGGTGTGTAGGCATCTGATTTTAACTTGCTTAGCAAAAAAGGAGCTGCATAAACAGAGACAAATGGACTCCTGCACTCACACTGGAGATGTCTATTTATCCAAGTCCTGTAGGTAACAGTGGAGCTGCAAGAATTTTCACAGCGTATACTCTATCACCCCTATTGACTGCAGCTTATAAGCTTTCTCAGTGCTCTAGTCACTCAACACTACATTTTAGCTGACTTAACTTTGACCTGCATGAGAACTTTTTACTCATTTACTGAAGTTAAAAGTGCGTAACATTTATTAAAAATTTAATAAGTACTTGCAGCCTTTGATGGCCATTGTAATGGATCTTAATTTCTCTTTCTTGCTCATAGTCATAGGCACGTGGTAGATATATTGTCATGTGCTTTCTGTTCCAAATTCTGTTACAGCAATTGTGTGCATTTATGTGTGTAATAGATAATTACCAAAGATACTCAGGAACATGTCCTTGCAACTTTGCCTGCAGCTGACTAGTCCTGAAAGCTGCTCATTCTTCTCCAGGTTTCACTTGCTGACATAGACCTGGTCCCAGTACCCGTAACAAATGAAGAATGGGATTTAAAATTCTAGTACCTCCTTCAGGGGCTCGAAGGGATACAGATGTTGCTGGTGCCTTGCCCCAGTGTGTGTATGGAGTGACGGTAAAATCAAAGAGTGTAAATGGTTCCAGCCAATCAACTTGGTAGGATGGCACTGTCAGGTTATGGGGATGGAGACACCATTCACTCTCCAAAGACTGTGAATGAAATGAAACAGCATAAAATAAAACAAATAATTTTTTTCCCATCTCAGAAAAGCTTTAAGTTTTCTAAAATTCCCCTCACCAAGCTGGCCAATCAAATCAAGACAGAGCTTCTCTTCCTGTGAGTGAGTGTTGTTTCACCAACTCCTGTGGCACTGTAGTGATGCATAGCAATCTGCTAGTAATCTGCCCTTTGAATTTAAAGTAAAGCTTGCCAAATGTGCTAAAATTAAGTGTGGATGGAGGCTAGATTTCACATTCAGGCAAAGGCTGTCCCATTGGCAGCTTTGAGGACGCTTCTGTCACTGAGTTACTGTGAAAGGCTTTCTCACACATCTTTGAGCACTGGGAGCTCCTCGCCTGGCATTTCACACCCCAGTAGCTTGCCCAGAGCTACTGCTAAGCCAGTGTTCCTCCTGTGCTGGCCTTAGTGACAGAGAAACAGGACAGCTTGCTTTATACTTACAGTTTAGTTTGGTTGTTTGACCGATTTGCAAATGTTGGATAAGAAACAAATTATTTCTGTTTAAAAATAGATACATCAGCAAGTAGATGCAGTAATACATGTAGAAAATAAGGAGGAATCCCTCGTTATTAATAATACATAGTATGAATATCCTTACTTGTAGAGTTTTTGATCCCACGCAGTAAAAGACAGTTCCCCATTCCACATTTGTGGGACTCCAAATGATGTGAAAACTTGAAGAATTTCCTTTAATCATGAATGAAGACTCTGGCACTGAATCTGGAATCACTTTTGGTGTAAAAGAAAAACTTCCTGTCCATGAAGAGAGGAAGAAGTAATAATAATCTAAATAATGTGAGCAATAGGTAAACTTTTCAAACCCGACTTAAAGCTTTAAAGTACCATGGAAAATCCTGTAAGCTATCATTCATTAGATAGAAACAATGAATAACAACACCATTTATTCTTTTTAGCCATACCCATAAACTTTTATAATTGCACATTATCCAAGTATAGCCTGATTTATTTATTAATAAGTTGCTGTTGTTCTTACCTTTTGTCAAATGACTAAAGAATTTCAAGAATGAAGAATCATGGGCTGACAGTGAATACTTTTACTGAGGGGTTTAGATAAAGAAAATAACATACCTGGCAAGGGTTTAAGTGATGTGTGAACAAGGGTAAAGTCTGCAAACTCTGCTGGTTGTGAGAAGGGAATGCTAAGGCTCTGATTGACTTCCTGAGTTGTAATAAAATGAAGAGTATTAATCCAGAACAGACGACCACTGTAGTATTCCAGTGCACCTTGAGATATGTCTGAAGTACTCCATGCTGCAAATTCTGTGATGATGGCATTACCACAACTGTGAAAACATGTATGAAACTAGCAAACTGAAAACACATGTGTAGAGAGAACAAGATTTATGCAATGTTTGACACATCAGTACATTTCTCATCATTAAAATTCTTGTCACGTAGGAGGCAGAAAAACAATTCAAAAAGTTTTCTTTAAGTTCTCTAAAGAAGAACACTTTTCAGAATGGCACATGGCAGGAACACCTGCAAAAAGCCTTCATTCCGTTGATTTCATTAGAAAGCAGTTATGAAATGGCTTAGTATTCTGACGCATGGATGTAAAAGATTGAGTATTTTGAAAAATCAACCCACCTTCTCTCAGCAATTTCTCTGAAACAGTGCAGACTACTTCACAGCATGAGGTTCATTTTACTTCATTAAAGCAGGTCCCCAGATTAATTTGACCTTGCTAGTTTCCTCAGTGAAATTCCACTATTTATTAAATGCTTAACATTTTCCTCCATTGTGGTGATCAGCGGTGATTTATTCTGTCTTGTTACTTCTACATAGAAATTTACAGGCCTCTTTTTGTCCCAATTTATTATCTTGCTAAGCAACTAAATACGTTGTAAGAGGCATCATTTAGCCATCTCGGAAACATCTTTCAGCTTAGACACATGCTATCCAAACAAATTCGGAAAAGCTTTTACACACAATCAGGTCAATTAGGATGGATTACTTCTAGTGTCTCTATTCTGGCATGCCAGGGACAATGATTTATGGATGCCAATTGGTTCACAATGGAGCTGCATGTTCTGGCTAAGACTAATCAACATGTTTTGATTCTTCAAATGTTTACCATTAATCATAGCAAGTCTAAAATCAGTCACAAAATTCATCTGATTCTGCACAAAGCCAGCCTGCAACATTATGAGCACAAGTAAATACAGATGCTGTTCAAATAAGTTTAAGGAGTTTAATCTGATGCTTAAAAAAAAAATAACCCCAAATGAAAAGGAGTAAAAATACAGTTTCATGAGATCATCATGCACTTGGCACTTAGAGAACAAATTCACTATTTTCCTCAAGGTCTTAATATATATTCAAGCTGACCCATAAACATTGTTTGGCTTCGTTTTGTTTTTTAAGCTTTGTCTTTCAGGAATAATGCATCCATTTCATGCTCAGGGTGATCAAAAGGAAAGCCTGCTGAGCGCTGATTGCTCAGGTGAGAAAGTGGTGTCAATTCAAGTCCTAAGCTCTGTGCAAGATGAACAAGTTACAGCTCTAGGCACTTGAAAACTGTCAGGAGTTGTAATGCTAAGACAAAATAGACAGTAAATGGTGATTATTTCCTAAAGCTAAGTCTGAAAATTCATGAGCATGACCTCAGTTCAGTTGAGTTTCCATACTATGTTTCTCTCACTGTAAAACGGTGTTAATAACCATCGCAACATGTAGTTTGCCGTCAGTTGGCTGTTAAATTAAATTGTTAAATTAGTAATTAGTGTACCCAGCACTGGGCAAAATTTGTTTTTAGAGTATCACAAAACCTAGAAAATGCCAACACATGCTATGCATTCACTTACCCTTCTTTGCAAAGAGAAACTCTGTATAGGTTTAGGCATAGGCTATCTTGCACAAGCCAGTAAAGAAAATCATAGGTGAGATCCAAAGTTAAACCAACCACCTAAGAAAACAGAAAGTCCAAATGGCAACTTGAACACATCTTCAGTTTTGAGGTAAAAGCCCTTAGGCATAACTGTTGTCTAGATGGCATCATGAGTAGCATGGTACAAGGCTTTCTGTTTATTTTTAACAGGCTCTAATATCCAAAATAGGATTTTCTTGCTTTTGCAGTAAACAACAGATTCAATACCATATGCAGCAATAATAGAAATCGATCTCTAATAATCTGTTCTGTGAATAATAAAGAATTTGCTTCCATCAACTGGTGTGCTAAATGTTAGCAAGTGCAGTCTATGTCATGTCATTAGCACAGCTTACAAGTTGTTCGGGGTTTCCTTGAACATGGTTTCCATCAGGTCTCAAACCTCTTATTCAAACACTGGTTGTGGCTATTCTATTATAAGCTTAAATTTCCATTATGGATGCAAGTGGAGCAGCCTTTTTTTTTTTTTAGCTCTTCATTAATAAACTGCAGAAGATGATGACAGGAAAGCAAATGCCATATCGCTTAGTTGTCTGTTGGTCCTTATGTAATCACATTCTTGGCATATTTCTGTTGACATTATATGTCAGAAAATCAAGGTTTAAATGATTGCTCCTGTAGGTTTTACTGTTAAAAATATCTCACAGTATGCATGTGCCTGTGTGCAGATTTAGTCAACCATGTTATTTTTTATCCCATTTACCTGTTTTCCCTCCCAACACCAAATTACTTCTTCCTGAATCTACCTTGCTTTTTTTAAAGTTTAGGTCTGTTTAGGTCTTCTTTCCTTGCTCCGCTTTTTTTTTTTTTTTCTGCAACTATTACATTTTCCAATAGACATGCCCATCTTCTTTCTCCTGATCCCTGCATCCTCATTAATAAAAGGCAAAGGAATACTTGTACTATTCATTTTCAGGAATTAGGCGGCAATTTAACACCTCCCTTCTGTAATGCTTAAAAAATTGACAAACATTTTCCATTTCATGAAGTATTAGCTTCTGGACATGATATGTAGTAGTGATCATGCAATGTATCTTAATATCGTAAGATGCAACATAAATTTAGCTGCTTGAAATACTCCTTGACTAGAAATACTAAGAGACAATATCTAGAGGGCCATGGCCCCTCCTGCAAATAACACACTTTGCTGCTCCCCTATAAATTACTTTTGTCCCACTGTTATTGCATAGTGTAAGTGACTTACTAAGTGCTTTGGAAATCCTGTGACACATCCTAAGCTGGAAAAATTCAGAGTAGCTCTGCCAAAATCAATCAAGCTATGCCAATATGCACCAGCTAAGCTAAACAACTGATTGGAAAATAAAATAATTGACACAAAAGGACCCAGTTCCTGACAAAGAAATTAGACTTTCAAAGCTCTGCCTTTATATTTATGTATTTTATTTTTTTTAGTAAACCTGTCATCTCCTACTGTAGTCTTTTTGGTTGTTATCACTTGGATTTCAAGCTAAAAGGAGATACAACCATATACTGCAGAAGATCCTGTAGTGACCAGCTGAATAGCAATTCCTTAATAGAAAATCAGCTAGAAAATACCAGTAAGAACCAGTTATGTAGAGAACATGTTCTAACTGTTGGATAATAACAATTAACTATTACATCTGTGATTTAATATTGAAGAGGTACTCTTTTAGGGATAAAGGACTCCACTGAGCAAGGAAGATACATTTCAGTACTTGTGCAAACATATATTTGCATCTTTATATGGGACAATAATGACGAGTTTGATAATTCCACCATAAAAGAATGTTAAACTGCCCTTTTTTGTTTAATGGGTTTATTTTGTGTTTTATTTTAATAAACAAACACCTGCCTGCTATAACTGGTCACTTCTCAATCAAGACATTTTTACTTGGCTTTTTTCCTGTATGCTTCACAGCAGGAGGCTGAGTTCAGGAAGTCAGTGCATAGATTAGGGGCATCAGAGAAGCAGGAGATGTTTGCTTGTAGGAGGTGTGAATAAGTGGATGGTTGAAGGCTGGTATTACTGACACAGAGAAAGGTGCAGAAAAAGAAAAAAAATGACAGGAGCAGACAAGCATTTTTATTGCTGCCAAGGTTCTTGAGAATAAGAACAAGAAATCTGAGGTTAGCATGAGGCGATTCAGAGAAACAGGTAGAGAATCAAAAGAGAAGGGCAAGGAAAGTGACATTTGATGCTTAGAATAAACCTCAAATTGTCATTCCTTTGCAACAGATCACCCAGAAGATACATAAGTGTAAATGTGCCGTTGAGCTTGGACAGCATCTATCTTCCCATGAAGACAATCCACACCAGCCAGCTCCTGAAGAAAGGTGTGAGGTTTGTACTGGAAGATACAGTGACCCTTTGTAGCACAGACTTTTCTCTCTACATGTGACAAATGTTCTTCAGCTCTTTTGCATTTAGGTCTGCAAGTATAGCAGGTGCTACACCAGAACCAGCTTTCCCTCTCCTTCCCAAACCCTCATGAATGTAACAGAGACCTGTAATACAAGCTGACCTTCCCAAATGTTAATTGCCTTCCAGAGACTAAAGCAGGCTTGGCTTTTTTTATAATCAGAGAAACATCAGCCTCTTTTCCTTTGGAAAAGGAGATTGAAATATTCTTGGGAATGATACAAAGGTAGACAAGAAATAGATCTTTATTAAAAGCCTTTTTTAAACTTTAAAGAACCAGGCTTCAGGTAAGATGGAAGCATAAATTGTACAACAGATTGAATAAAAACAAAGGCTTATTTAGCAAGAGCTGTGTTTCAAAGAAATCTGGTGCAGCAGATAATATATCTGAGTCAACCTATGCTTTGCTCCAATGAATAGAAGAGAGGGCAAAACCCCACACAGAGTGTGGTTTGAGCTGAGGAGCGTTCAGCTCTTCTTTGAGAGAGGCTCCAAGGAGTTAAAGCAGTGCAATAGATGTCACGGTCGCTCAGCATGACCTGTTCAGGGCACAGCCTGGAAAAGGTTCAAAGGTTCACTGGGTCTGCAGTCCCAATCACACTGACTCCCAGAGTCCTTCAGTCCCTGCTGTGTTAGTAAGGAATTCTCTTGCCAGGGAATTGGGTCATCCATTACTTTTCTCCCAGATACACAAGGAGGAGAGTGAGAGAGGAAGAGGCAGGGAGGGAAAGAAGAGAAGGAAAGGAAGAAAAGGAGGATAGGAAAAAAGGGAAAGAAATGAAAGAAAGGAAGGACACATATGTGGCTGCTGAGACCCTGGCAATTCTTTTCATGAGGTGAATATCCAGTCTCAAGTTCCTTCAGTGCACAGGTCACACTGAGTCCCACCTAGCAAGAATGAGGACAAGTCCTTAGCATGGCAAATTCCACATAGTGGCCAAGGCAGGACAGGACTGGGGAAGGCAACAATGATCCATGAGGACCCAGCAGTGAACCAAGGCCTTAAGAGTTTCATAGGACACCAGAGAGGGGAGAATGGAGAATAAAAGCATGGTAGAGGTCAGCAGAGACTCAGAGCCTGTCTGTGAGGACCTCAGAGCACATCAAAAGCTCTCCAAGTAGGGAAGAAGAGTTAAGGGGCTTCCACATGTTGCATGGGCTTTGGTGAGCTATAGCTAAGCATGTCGTCTCTATTTCTCCTCTACAGCTCATCTTTGCATGGGACCCATTATCTACCTTAATACAGCTAAAACAACAACCTCCCATAGCTTTGCTCCCCCTATACTCTTTACTTGCTTCTGCAAGAAGCCCCCTTCCCTTATCCCTGAGGAGCTGTTCTGCTTTACAGCAGACTCTTCTCAGCCTCCTGGAGCTCCCCAGCAGCACAGAGCAAAATAAAAGGGGCCAAGCTGGGGCCAGGCCTGTGTCTAACTTGGGCAAGAGAAGTAGAGAAGATGGGGAAGAAAAGGTTAAGAGTGAGTTGGGGATGGAGAGTCTCAAGAACCCCAGAGCACTGCTGTTGCCACTGCACGGTGGAGAGGATCAAGCAGAATGGGGACTGTCAGTGGCAGATTTGACATCCCCACCAGTGCTGCAGCAGCAACAAGCTGTGACAGACTATGGCAGGGCCAGCTGCACTGAGCACAAGTATGGCATCAGCTGCTGTCCCCCTTCTCTCATCTGCACAGGCAAAGTCTGTCTCTGCAGCAGCACCTCTACAGCCTGAAGTGCAACTCCGGTGTCCCTGGCAAGTGTCTAGCCTCAAAACTGACCCTGCCAGGACCCACAAGCTGGGAAACATATGAAAGGAGGCAGGACACCATGGAACTCTGGCTCCATATTCTGATGGAAAAGCCAGAACTGACCATTAGACTAAAGTCATTTGGGAAGAGCAAGTACTTTTCACATATGGGAAGGAGCAACCTTACAACAATAAGGACATCTTTAATGTCACATTCTGTTGCAAGGGTCTGACTTTAGAATTTAGAAATTTTTAGTACAGCTATTACATGATTTAATTCTTACACTGTTCTCAAAATGATATAACATTATTGCAAGAAAGGCATATTCTTCTTCTGGTCATAACACACTGATTTTGACAAAGTGAACACGGACTATATTCAAGAGATCAAACCACTAAAATACACCCCTGTCCTGTACCTCCCCTGCAACCCCCCCAAAAAAAAAAAAAAAAAAAAAAAGAAAAAAATTAGTCACCTGTTTACCAGAAAACTGTGGCTGCTCTTGTAACATAAGATACTCCTCTCCATTCAGTCTTGCGCTCTCCACTGAATACGTTGTGGCCCAGTACAAATAGCCATTTACTGAATCCACTACCAGATCCTTCACTAGAAACACAACATGAGCCACAATATCCGTATGGTCTCTAAGCAGTGATTTTCTGTAGATCTAGGGAGAAAGAAATTGCTTTTAACATCACACCTAAATTATCAGCCATGATCAATTGAGTATACATACATGACTTTTCCACAGCGGTTTATCAGAAGCTTATGCAAGCCTTAGGCTTTAATAGCCTAAACCTTTTGTATTCAGAGTATAAGTATGAAGAATAAGGCAAAATTATTAGTTAATGTTTGCCAGAAAGTAACAAAAGAAAAAGCTGAAATATCTCTTCCTCTTGGCTTTCCCGGTTTTGGCAGCCTTCTGTCTGACAAGAATTTCTCACCCACTTTATATTCACTATTCACAAGTGTAAATGAGGGTGCAAGGCAGGGTGAAATCTGGCCTTCTTGCTCCAGTTTTTAAAACAGCTTCTGACTTTGCACTTACAAGAAATGAAAGGCATAATTTGACAGCACTGCATAAATTAGCACTGCAATTTTGAAGTCAGATACCTTTTAAATAATTCACATCAGTGTTCCTGATATGAAAGTGTACAAGTGCAATTGTAATTATTTTTTTATCTGCAGTGATCTGCAAAATATTACAGTATAGAGGCCAATCTTGAAAATCTCTGTGTAAACAAATCGTGTCAAATCTGATTAAAATAAAGTCCATCTACGTCTTAGCTCAGATCAACTTGGCAGCCTCCATTTTCACCATCTTCACATATTTTTACAATGCTGAATCCAACAAAGCTGTTAATAGCATGTTTGATTTGCCTGTTTTGCACCTGGAATTCAGTATCCTGCTTTAGTAAATATTAGGGAACATTTTACCCCAAACTTTTGTGCAAGTCTGGGAAATTCACTCAAGGGAAGAAAGATCTCCTTGTTCTCTACACTATAATAGCAAAAGGTCCAAATGCATCTCAAGTTGCAAGAAGTAGGTATTATCTTCCCAAATACTGATTTACAGTCTTTCTTGTTGACATTATGGGTTTTTTTCCCTTTTCTGAAGTGCAATTATACCTACCGTATTTGCTTTGCCAGCCCAGTACAAGCATTGACCTAACCAATCAAAGGCCAACATCCTGGCATTTCTGATGTCAGATACATAAGTATTCCTAGTGGTAGCCTCTCTTTTGTTCAGTGACCAGGTCTGAACTTCCCCCATGGAATTAATCCAATAAAGAGTGTCATTATACCAGTCGAGGTCTTGAAGAAGAAAGGGAAGATATTAAGCATTTCACAAACACATAAATAAAAACCCATATTTAAAAAATAAATAAATAAAAAGTAGCCAGGCACTTCATTTAAAAAAAAAAATAGATAAAAATGAACAGTTAGACTCACTTAACATGCAGATAAATACTTCCTTATAGGAATACAATGTATTATGGAATTATAGGAATAGAATGTTTATTATATAAACTTACATAGTACTTATGTAGCCCTGATGATTATAAATTTATGACATATATTAGGATGCTGGAGGTGGAAATATTTAGTTCAAAGACTTGATTTTAGCTCTGCTGTAACTGTGGTGATGTCAGTAGGCATTCATTAAGAATTAATTTGATCCATAAAGTAGAAAAAAGGATGGCTCAGTGAAGCTGCTTTATTGCACTGCATTCAAGTCTAGAGTGCTGCAATGAAATCTCCTGTCTTTCAGTCCTGCTGATGAAATTTATGGAGAGCTAATAAATGCCGACAGGTTTTTAGCAGCAGCATGCTGGTTGTTTAGTATTTACCTGAAATATTTCTTATATGAGGATAGAGGAGTTCTCCTGGCCCATAGCTATCCAACCGCTGCTTCCAGAGCCCTTCAGACCCCACTGTCAACATATACGGTTCTTCTTCAGCTGATAAAGAAAGAAAACTGCAATTGTGCACACCAACAAGCAACAGTTGCATAATATTTGTATTTCAATAGCAGGTGTTCCTGTTTCTGGAAAGTTGCAGAAGCATAGCTAAAACTGTGCCTACCCTAAGGAATAATAGATAAAGAAGAAAGGCATGAAAATATCTGAATTTGAGAAAACCAGAGATTCAGGGCGAGTTTAGGTTCAGAACTATAAAGCAATTTGGAACCTTGTTAGATGTTAAAAAAACACTGTGGGTTTTGACCTGGCCTTACTGAAGACAGGCAAGAGTCACCCCCCTAATCATAGAATCATAGAACAGTTAGGGCTGGAAAGGACCTCAAGATCATCTAGTTCCGACCCCATTGCCGTGGGCAGGGACGCCTCACACTAAAGCATGCCACGGAAGGTTTCATCCAACCTGGTCTTGAACACTGTCAGGGATGGAGTATTCACAACCTCCCCGGGCAACCAATTCCAGTGCCTCACCACCCTAACAGGAAAGAATTTCCTCCTTATATCCAATCTATCTAAAGTGCCAGACCAGTGCCTTAAACTGAAATATATTTTCCCCTCAGACAGAGGTTATTATGGGGAAACTAGGTTTCAAAAAATATTCCAAAGATCTACAAATCTCAGACATTGTGCACACATCCATTTCCCCTCTTATCTATGTGCAAATCAAGGATTTTTAGCCTTCAGTAAGCCTGCACTTTCCCCTAAACTGTTATTAACCCTCACGGCACTGCTCAAACCACTTCATCATAGAAAGTGCTTTCCAGAGCACAGGAAAGGAATAACACCTCTAATAACTGTTCATTTGATAGTGTACAAAATAATGTGTTTGATAGAATATTTGCATTAGAAAAAGGTAAATAAGTAGTAATAATAAATACATAATACATATAATACCATTAACATAGTTTGAGAGTCTTATTACTTTAAAAGAAAATTTACTTATCATGTATTCTTTGATGTTCCTAAGACAATTCTTTTTGTGCCCTTCATTTTGCAGTCTTTGCCCAAAGCTGGGGCCTCATCAAGTGGAAAGCTATATGCATAAGTCGTTCTTTATTTCTCCTAGCTGGCAAAGCAATTCTCACCTTCTTCTAAAGTTGTGCCTCTAAATGTCTCTGACCATGGCCCTTCACCAGCAGGAGATACAGCTCTGACTGACACTTCATATGCCGTGAAGCTGGCCAGCTCCTTCACTGTAAACCTGGTGTCTCTAATGTTTGAGAAAACCCATTCCTTCTCAGATGGATGTTGAGATGACACTTTCACATCATAGGTCCAGTTCTGCCAAGCAGACAGACCTGTGAGATTCAAGCAATCATGTCACTATAGAGTAGATGGCTGGAACAGATGATACATGTTATTTGAGAAAAGTGTATATTGGAGGCTCATTTCAAAAGTTCCTGCATCAGGGTAATTAAGAAATTAAAAATAAATTGAAAATTTGCGTCCTCTAGCTCTGGGACAAACCAAGAATTGTGGCTCAATCCCCCATGAAGAATGAAGTTGGAAGAACCAAAATTTTCCCCAACCAGGTCATTTTCTGCTGATTAAAGACACACGCACAGAGGGTAGAGACCATACAGTCACTGATCAGAAGTCATTACCTCTCTGGTATGCATTTTCTGTGTGATATCAGCAACCATTACTGCTACACCATACCATACTGAAGATGGAGTCTTGCTTAATTAATCTTGCAGATGACAAATGAGTTACTGATATAAACCTGTATTAACTTAGCCAGTCAATTTAGCTATTTTACCGGCAAATTTGGGGTTAAATTTTTCAAACTGAGGTAATTCCACATCTTCCAGCAGGACCAGCTATTGAAGTCACCAAAGCCCAGCATCAGGAAAAAGAAAGCCAGGAAGTTATTCCTCTGGAAAGGAAAGGAGTGGACTTTCAGGAAGAAACAACTGAACTTACTGGTTCCAATAGTGTGTTCAGGTGGTCTCCAGCAGATCACAGCTTGGTGCAGTCCAAATAGTGCCGTGACAAGCCGAGGAGAAGTTGGTAATGGAAAAGGCTGAGTTGATGCTCCATAGATAACCAAGTTGCCAAAGCCAAAGTACTCTGGATATGCCAAATTGCAATCCACAATGTACTCATTGAAGCTAGAACTCCCCAGTGGGGAGACCTCTTCATGGAAAACTGCCCAGCCGTCTGTGACAGTAAATGTGTTATCCTCATAAAAAAAGCTCTCCACATCATGAAGTGGCACGTGTGATCGCAGTGTGTGAAATTCTGAACCATCAAGAAAACCTGACACAAAGGCCTGTTCTGTTTTGTTGAAGAAAATAAGTCTCTTAGATTGGAAGTTGATCATGAAGTCTCTCAGAGCACTGTATTTCACTACTGGTGAAGCTGTGGAGGCAGTGCCAGGAAAGAGTTGAAGGTTTGCTCTGTATATGCCATCCTCCAGGAGACAGAAAATATAGCTGGCCATAGAGCAAAATAGACTCAAATAACTACAGTGCAAGAACCCTGTAGATGAGTCACAAATATTTTAACAGCTTAGAGAAGTGCCTGTCTTTATGCAGACAATAGGAAAATGATTTTGGTGCTATTAATGTACATCCTGGGAGAATTAAGCACATCTCATTTTACCTTCTGGGGATTTGGCTGACAGATTATTGGAGAGTATTCTTCCATAATACCTCAAGTGTTAAACATGGACATTTAAAATGCATAGATCTTCATAGTCGTAAAAGCCCTGAATGTCTGAAAACCTAATTTCTGCTTTGGAAATACTTTATCTCCTCTGCTAACACCATAGCAAAGAATATGAAGAAAACAATGCTGCATGTTGTCACTCATTTTCCAACTGTTTCTTAGTTTGTTGTTTGTTGCCAATTGCACTGTTTTGGTAAGGCAAAAGTCAGAAACAGGAACCCAGATGACTAGTGAAGTGAAGAAAATTAGAGAGAAGCTTTATAGCACCTTTGACACCACGTGCTCAAAGGAGGACACTTACCCATTATAGGGATCAGCTATAACCTTCCTAGGGGATGTCACATAAAGAGGAGTGATGTCTTCAGCTGCCGTGCAGTTCTCTAAATGGCAGACATGTATCTGGGGAATGAGAATCAAAACTAGTGAAGCATTCATAGGGTGTTTGCTAATGAGCAAACAAGCTGACCTGAGATCCCTTCAGGGGAACCAGACAATGAAACACCTCTCTCACAGTTCTAGGTCCTTCTGGGCTCCTGAGTTGTCAGTCACCCAAGCATAGCACTTGTACACAAGTACAAATGCATCCATGACAGTTTACCCTGAAAGAGTTGTCTGTCAGCTACTCTCCTCTCGACTTCCTACCTCTAAATTGGAGGGAAAAACGCAATTTGGAGGGGTATAGGCAAACTGTACTTTGAAATGATCTGGCAGGGAAGGGAAAAGAGGGAGGGAAGGAATTGCTTTTCTTATCCTGTGAGCAATACCCTGGGAATTCTCTAATCTGTAGTGGATTCAGAAATCCCTGTCATCAGCCTTTTCATCTGCAGCTCATTTTTATCTTTTTATCACTGCTGCTTTTCCTACTTCTTGTTCTCTGAGCAATAACTGAAAACTCAGACATGGTAAGAAGACTGGAAAAGAAAAAATCCCCCACTAACCATTTAGGGCAATTTTCTAGTCCTTTGTGCACTGGAGGACTACAAAGTGTCCTGGGTTCAGCTGAACCCAGGACACAAAGGTACAAGCAAAGCCTGACCATTTATATAATTGATCTTTTATGAGTAGGGAATCAAGTGCAGAGTTGCCATCTTCATTTTGACTTCAAGCTGAAACTGTTGTAATCTAACCTGTCATCACTGGAATGAAACACCTCCTCTCTTGAACATCTTTTGCCAATTATAAAGGGCATTATAATCACCAGCTAGTTACCTGACCACCTTCCTGAAGCAGAATAGTAACTGAACAGGCTAGATGGAGAAACAAGTAACAGAAACAAAGTCACTTATATTTGGTATGAGGAAGGTGTGAAATCAGTCTCAAAACTAAAGCAGCTAAAACCAAAGTTTTTTACATCCTAAGGAGAAAAATAAATAATGGAAAAAAACCAACTAAGGACACAGAGTTCCATATAGCCTCTTTGCTTTAAATATTACCTGATACTCAAGCCTTTCTCCTTTTTTAAAACTCTGAAGTGTGTGAATATTATTAAAGTAAAAAAATCTATTTCTATAATTATATTTTGTGCATGCATATCCATATATAAATCAGATTTTCTAATGTAAAATAAATCGCAGTAATGGTTCAAATTAAATAAGAAATGAATTAAGCCCTAGAGCACTACCTTTTCATTCATGACAAAGTATATCCTCTGGTAAAGCCAGTCTACCGAGATGGATGTAATATTCCCCCAGCCAGCATAGAAGAGCATTAGGTTGGATATATCAGACATATTTGCAGCTCCTTTCACCCAGATGGAATTCCCCTCAGAAAAATAGACAAGTTGCTGATAAACATTCACAGAAATTCCTAAAAATAGAAAGATACGTGCACACAGATAATCTAAGAAATAAGTTTCAGTTTTTCAGTTACTTTTTCTACTTGCCTTAAAAAGTATTTTTCAATCTGCAACCCAACATCATTGGAGAAAAGTTAACTGTTTTTTCTCCTCCACTTCTAGTCTTCCTTCAGTTAACAAGGAAACTTTCCTACTTGCTGTGTAAGTGACATTATTATAGACAATTGATCTTAAGAAAGGTAATCAGACAAAAAGAGGATATGTAACTTGCAAACCAAGTGACACTGATTGCCCCTCCTCAGGGCAAACAGATGCAATTGGCATCTCCTCACAAATCACCTTTCACCCTAGAATTGATTATCTGTGCCACCACCACCATCACCGTACTATCAAAGGATATTTATTCAGGGGCAACATTTGTTCTCAAGTATCTTTGAGGCTCTGTGAACTTCTGTAGGAAAACTCTAGATTTCCACACTGGCTCCAAGGACCAAGTACAGCACCGGTGTAGATAAGAAACATTAGAGTGGTGAGTAATTTGAAATAACATGGTTGTCTGGTGACTTAGGCTACTAAGTGCTTTGTTACAGAGCTCTGCCCCAGACTAGCTAACACACTATATGACACTTCGTATTATTTAATTCTTTTTGAAACACTTCCCCATGTTCATGTAAAATACAGTCATTAATCGTAGGGAAACATCTGCTTCGGCTTCATTTCACCTCAGTTTAGATACATACTGTGTGAAAATCCAGCTCTAAAGTAGCTGCCTAGATTCAGTGAAAAAAAAAGTTGCCCTGGGGAGATCAATTAATCTCTTCCCAGTGCCTGTCAGTTCAAATAGGTCAAACCATGTACTGTAAGTTCCTATTTCTCCCCCACTGACTATAAATGGAGGTTAGATAGTGTCTCAGGCAAGGTGAGGTGCATTCTGTTCTTGGTTAGTATGAGGTCTAAGCCAAACTTGAGATAAAAGGAGAGAGCCCAGTCTGATTTTACCTGTAATGTTGTGGTTTATACCATTTTGCAGACACTGGGTGGCTTCAAGAAAATGTTCTGTGTATCTCTTCCTTAAAGACTGGTTTCGGGATAGGAAAAGCCATGTTGATTTTTCCTTAGCTAGCAGAGAGGAAAATTCAGAATTAAGATAGATGGCTGCAGCAGAAAGAAGAATATTCCTAACTCAGATACATCATTTATAGACATGCATACACATATGCATATATGTACAAATGTATTCTTACACTAGCAATGACAGACTAAAATTTAAACTCTTCAAGTATTGAAAGTGGGCAGTTATTCACCATTACCATGACTTCTGGCTCCTCACCCAGGGTAGAGAATGCAACACAGGAATTTCACACCATCCTTTCTTGTAACAGTAGTGAGTTCTTCCCTAGTGAGGGAAAGTAAGCTGGAACAAATGAAGCCCTGTGGACTGCTGAGGAACACAAGGCACTAAGACTCTGTGTGACACTCAGACCCAGCAGAACTGGGATACTTAACC
The DNA here is from genome assembly GCF_034315485.1 of Pezoporus occidentalis. NCBI lineage: Eukaryota > Metazoa > Chordata > Aves > Psittaciformes > Psittacidae > Pezoporus > Pezoporus occidentalis. Next base: position 5,632,642 of record NW_026915713.1, on the reverse strand, counting down.
CCCTTTGGGCTTCTTTGAAAAGCCTGGTCAAACTAGAATATTATGCCACAGAGCTGGGGAAGAATACGTTTATTTCATGTATTTCATCATGCTGACCAGTAATTTTTTTTCAAGGAACATGTAGGGTTTTTACAGAAAAAGGACATACTATGATCTGCTTCAAAGTTGATAATTACCTTTTTTTTTTTAATAAAGTCACAGATTCCAAAGCTAAGAAGGAAAACTTTGGTCACATAAACTGACTTCATGCTTATACTGGCCCAAGTAACTCACACCAAAACTTCTGCAGCAAATTCATACCTTCTGTCAGGGCTATGCACAGGTCTGGGAAAGATATCTAGCCTTGCTTTTGAATCTCAGACCCCTGAAAATCTAGCACATCTCCTGCTAAATTGATTTACAAGGTAGCTATCTTCATTTTAAATAGTGGTGTATTATTTTGAGCCTAATTTTAGTTTCCAAGCAATCTTTCCCCTTCCCGCCCCCCTCTAGTTTAAACAGCTGCCTGTTATCAGTTACAATTTCCTCATAAGGGTATCGTGAGACTGTCATTGAATGCTGTTCCAATTTATTCCTGGATAATCCGCATAGATTGAGCTGCATGTATTTCTCACATGATGCACAGACTGCAAGTCATGTCAGTAATGATGTCACCATAGATCACAAAAAGCCAACACCACTCCCTTATGTCCTTTCCAATGACATTTTTTTGCAGTCTAGGACAGAGATCAGATTCTTTCCCTGGCTCTTCTCAGGTCTCAGGTCTACACAGCTTTACCTCATGCAGTAACAATTTCTGAACATGGTACATGAGGAAGAGTTGTTCATCTTCGCATTAGCAGAAAGAAAGCGTGTGCCAGTGCAATTCAGAGTGAATCAACTGTGGCAGCTAGTAAGGGGAGGCAGGATATTTTCCCTCCCGCAGGATGTTTTTCTGGTGGGTAGGGCTGGTTGGCTGTTTTCTACCTTAAGTTAATTGGATGGTAATTGGCTTGATGAACAGAGTTTGCTGCACCAGTCTGGACGTTTCACAAATGACACAGATTTTTGTGGCTCAGGGTCAGCCAACCCTAGAGCGAACCTCTGCAAGTCTCCTGGTAAGGACTTCTCAGTGTGTCTGAGCTACCACCAAAGAAAAGATGTCATATTTTCAAAAGCACTAGAGAAGCTATAAGTTCAGTTTCTCTAACCAATAGCAGCAGAACACTGGTGATTCAGAGACAGACTTAAAGTGTTTGCTAGGGTTGAAGAGTTTCCAGGTGTTTGACAACTGCATTTCTTCAGGAAGGGGGGGTGTCTTTTGTTTTCTTTTCTAAAGAGACATTTTAGTAACATTGATTTCATTCTCACTTGTGCTGTATCTCAATATGTACCTTTCTCTGGCAATTAGTGAAATTTCTGCAATTCTTTTAGTGATACCTTTAGTGTATTATCAATTACTTAATTATTATTAATTAGTTAGTACAGTAAAATAAATACAGCCATGAAAAAGCAACAACAATTGATATGGTTTCCCATATTTGGCATGAGAGAACTGAAAATATTTTGAGAAAAGAGTTTCATGTTAAGCATTTAATATTATTAGAATAAATATATTTGTTTGTCAGCTGGTAAAATCTCATGTAGAAAATGGAACCAAGCCATCTCAGTCACTGCCTCAGACCACAGGTGTTTTTCATCTGTAATACAACTCAGGCCAAACCTGTTTGGGCTTATCAGCATCTCATTATTACCATACTGTGTAGCCTAATAATGTCTACAGCTAAAGAGCAGGACTCTCTCTGATATGCTATTGACTCTTCAGCATGCAACTCCTTGTCATGAGATGTTTACAGTCTAAATATTTTTCTCTTTTACTAGTTACACAGCAGCCCAGCAAAAGTGACTTTGTCCCCAGGAGCAGACAGTGATAAGGACTCTGCTGCTTTTGTACCTCTGGATTCAGGAGTTGTGATGTTGGCTTCGGCAGGGGGTCCAGCACCAACCTCATTGACTGCCACAATACTGAACCTACAGTAAACCAGAGAGACAGGTTTTGTTTTGCATGTTTCTTCTCAAAGATTGCACAAGAAACATTTTACCAAATAGGGCAGCTGCTACAGGACTGCTTGACATTCAGAAAATGTCCATTTAAATATAATGTTTTGGGAAATTTTGAGTGAAAATAAAACCAACCAGAATCTGAATTCCTCAAAGGTGAGGCAACAACAGAATCTTCTAAATTAAAATTCAAAACGGAGTTTCAGACTCAGGACAGCAACTCGGTTTAATTTCAAAGAAAGATCTGTATTTATCAATGCAAGCAGAATGCAGGCCTTCGTCTTTAATAAAAATGAAGGACTAGAGAGGACTGCTCTAACATTCCCTGAGTACACTGGAAACATACCATAAAAGCTTAACAAAAACCCTGGAAAACAGCAGTTAAGAAAATGCAGCCTGCTGGTCCTATATCAGATTGCTCCCAATCCAACTTCCACATATGCAGCCAACTTATCTTGAATAACTGTTATCTCAAGGAAGGTACTTTTGCTTTTGGCAAGAACATAAGTAAGCAGCATAACTGCAGAAGTGGTGTTTAGGCTTACCATGTACTACCTGGGCAAGAAGTGCTACAGCGCAATTGACCATGTTGGTTATGTTTTCTTTTTGTACCTGTAAGTGTTGTTTGGGAAGGTGGAGTAGAACTGGAAGCTATGCCCTCTTGAGGCTCTCAACAGTTTGTGTTTCTCACTGGTCAGGAGCAAATTATATCCAACAATCAATCCATTTGGAAAAAGTGGTGGAGACCAGCTAACTTCAACTGTATTTGGACTTGAACTCTGAATGTTTTTAATGATAGGAGATGTTGTAGGAGCTGCAAGAGACAAAAATAACTGACTCTGGGATGGCATTTAAGACATTAATGTTTTTTCTTTCTTTAGGTACATTTTTAGGTTTCATACCTGTCAATTCATTTATACTAATAAATACGATTAGGGACAGCATAAAATTTCAGAAATGTTTAACATTTTTGGTTAAACAGAGGAAAATGTGTGCATACTTCAGTCAAAAAGTTAATATGCATAATTATACACAAAAGTATTCAATGTGCCTTCACAATTTTAATCTTGTACTTTTCTGTGTACATTTATAAAATAAAAGCAATAAGCAGCCCTAAATAATCTAGTTCAAACAAAAAGAGGCTGCAGTATTTTAGATTTTTTACAGCTACCCAACAAATAACACACCCATCATTCTGAAGATTAAACATCAATGTTTTGTGTGAAAGAAACAAGGAAACCAAAATGTTTCTGATATGGTCCCAAAAGACTAATAATTAATAATTAATGATACAGTTCATTACCTCCAAAAGCATGTGTCCGGTAACTGGGACTAGATGGAGAATGGAGCTGCAGCTGAGATGTAATGATCCAAACTACTCGAAACACATATTCTGTGAAGGCTTGAAGATCTTTGACTGTGTATGAAGCTTCAGATACTACCTAGGTTAATGCAAACACACAATCGTTTTTATTATTTTTCTCCTTCTGCAGCTACTGTATACAGTGTTATCAGGGCAAAAGAGGTCTCATATAACATACGTATTTTAAAATACAAAAGTGCAGCATCCTAAATTAAAATAAGAGGAAATTCTGGGATTTATTTTCAGCATGACTCTGATTTTATGTCCTTTCAGAACTTTTTCTTCTTCTTTTTTCTTCAGAACACACCACCAAATCTAAACAATGAGCTGATGGATGCAATATAGTAATAAATTTGAAGAATAAGGTAAAAAAAACTACCAAAGTAATAGCATATTGTGCGCAATGTATTTTAAATTGTTGGTATATACACTACTGGTTTAAGATCCAAAGGCTCCTAGTTGCCCTAAAGTATTTACTATCTGAAGTCATTGTTCCCCATTATTTCAGCAATGATTAATTCAGAACTTCCTGCTTAGCAAATTATCTTTACCTTTGATTTGGGCACCAGCTTGCCATGCTTTGTAATTTGGTCCAATAGAAAAGATGGCAAGATAACAAGTGTACAGTTGACGCAAAAGAACATGAGAATAACCATACTGAGTAAGAACAAAGGTCTACCTGGCCAACTATTGTGTCTTTCACAAGAACTGAAAAAATTTCTCAGGGAAAGGTATATAAAAAAAAGAAAGCCTACAGTGATGTTTCTCACAAATATTTTCAGTCTTGGTATTTCGTAAGCACAGCTCAACATGAAATAATGGTAATGTTTGCATTTAGTAGAACTCAATTTTGTTTTTCCATGAACTTGTCCAGTCACTTTTCAGACTTTATTTAGTAATTTGAGCAACTTTAATATTTAGGAGTTTCAATTTAATAATTTAATAATTTAACATCCAGAGGGGCCAAGAAGCATCTGAAAGTTTTAACTACATATTCTGAGAGGAAATACCTTCATCTGCTAGTTTTGAACCTGCTACCTGCTAGTTTTCATCAAGGTCCCTAGTTCTTATGATGGAGGAAATGGAATAATTGTCCACATTGCAGCTTCTCCATGCTACTCATGATTTTGCAAACCTCTTTTGTGTGCCTAGCGTTATCCAATATTTTCTAAAATAAAATGAAGAGCAAATAAGAATCTATTTCCTTATAAAGTAAAAGGAAGTGTCCTGTACCTCTGTGTACCTCCAGTCTCCAGGGAGCTGACTGAACTTCCACTGGATAATATATTTCACCCCAGAGATGTTAGCTGGTTTCCACCCTAATGTGACATTGTGGCTTCCAATGGTAGTTACAAATGGTGCTCCAGGCTCGTTCAAGTAATCTGATGGGAAAATACAGTATCACAGTAAGAAAAAAATCTTTCATGGCAATCTTTTTAAGGGTAAAAGCCTCTTACCCCACACATCTGAAAGCTGTGAAGCTAATAAAACCAGACAAAAGTATGTATTGAAAATGTTGCTGAATAAATCACACGACATTTTAAAGCCAGCTTGAAAAAGTAAGCCTAGACTGGGACAAGCTCAATGTGAGCAAATGTGACTGCAATTCTGTGCTTGTGAAATGCACTTTTAGTTACAGGTTCTTAGTAAAATTTGCTAAATAGAAACCTAGAGAAGGTATGAGAGACTTCTGAAGCAATTTTCAAGGGGCCAATTACAATAGCACTGTATTGGCCTAACTGTTTCCGTATCAGTTGTAGGAGATTTGGGCAATGATTTCAAGATAGCAGACAGGTCAAGGATGTGTGCTCAACAGAGTATCATCTTGAACAGCAGAGACTGGATTCTAGAAGTCTCATGGCCCTCATGATATGGAGGGGATAAAAGTTCTACTATAAAATAAGAATTAACTTCATTGTATTTGTTAAAATAAAAGAGTGATAATTTTCTGATGAATAAAAACACTCAAGACATTCCTATTTTATTTTTCAAAGAAATGCAGATAATAAAACAAGACTATAATCTTAAAACTGAATATATCAAACTGTGAATTGGAGACAGAACTCTTTTCAGACTTACTCTGTGCTTCAACTCCATATGCATCCTCTGCACGGCTACAGCCAAACTTACAGGAAACTGTCTGTGTAGGGTACAGAACTCACTGGTTAGTTTTGTGTAAAGGCAAACTTCCTCCTAGAATTATGCAAACACATTTTAAACACATACAAATCCTGTGGACAACTTGAATGCATAAAACCCCTGTGGAAATCATTGTATTCATTCTAAAACAATAGCAATACCACAAACTCACTCTGAAGAGCTTCCCAAGAGCCTTTCCAACAATTCACTGGGCACTGAATTAGGGTTTTCCTCCTTAAGCACTGTCCCTTTATGGAATGCACAAACATGGGGCTACATTAAAGTTGGAAACAGGCTTCGTTGACAACCATAGAGTTTGGAAGTAACAGTGAATGATGTGTTCCACATGTTGGATTTCACCTTTTTCCCCTTCTTGTTCCTATGAATGAGGCACAGTCTCACAAATGTGTTTCCAGTGAATTTTCAAAATAGTTGAAATGAGTAATCTGTAAGAGCAGCCATGCCTAATTCACATTTCCTTGTTAGCAGTTACTCCTTCTGTTACAGTCATGCCTAAAAGCTGCAAACATAACAAATACTCCAGGGCAGCGAGTTTTCCATGTTCACATGCTAAGAACACAAAATTCCTCAGAGTTTTCAGTTTAGGTGTTCAGTGTTCAGTTCAGTTTAGTGTTACTCTACTTTATAGGTAGAGAACTTGAGAAGATGTAGTAACATTTTCCAGCTGGATCTCAGTGGCTTCAAAGCTACATGCAAGACAGTCTCCCGGGAAGCCAAAACTTTTGGGAGGTGATGGTTTGAGCTTATCAAAACAGGGATTTTATTTGGGCTCATTTTATTCCACAAATTCGTTCAGCCTATAAAATCTTGAATTTTTCTTCATGCAGGAGCCACCTTTTAAGTGATAATTAACCTTTAGATCATTCAGAAACAATTCATTATGTTAAGTGAGCAAATTCTTTTTATTGCTTTTCCTGTGATTCTAGGATATACCCTATGGAAACTGATAAGGCACATCACTTATTTCAGACAAGACGGTTGCAGCTGAAATAGATTTAAAATCTTGTTTATCGGTATATTCCTATATACATTATCTCACACCAGGTACTCAGTGCCAAGTGCAAGCATTTAAGAAGTTTTTTTTATTCAGAGAAATATTTCCAAGTGAGTTATCATTACTGATAGGAGACAAAAATCCAGATATTAACAGACATCAGTTACCTACTGTACACTGAAGCTTTTGTTTACAACCAGGATTTGTTTAGTTAGTAGGGGATAGTGTCCCCAGATTACATGCTGATTCATTGTGCCTTCTGCTTCATTTAACAGACATTTCTGGCCATTTGTTTTTTGTCGTGTTTTTCATTCTTCTGATTTTTGTCCAAACCACAGATCTAATTTTTGCTTGAGGTAAGAGGATTACTGAAGCTCCCAGCCTTAGAAATTTTGAGGGAAATTTGCCATCTGCTCTGCCTGAAAATAAGAAATCCACTCTTACTCCCACTCCTTTCCCCTGCACACTGCAATGACCTGATCCTCTGCATGCAGTGACCTGGTGCTTGCCTGACTATGCGGGGAGTCAAGTCAGCCCACTAATTCAGTAGAAGGATAATCCTACAAAAGCCTTTGCAGAGTTAGTGCATATTGTGTGGCCAGACAAGCAAAAAAACCAACCCAACACAACAACAACAACCCACACACACACTCCAATTCTGTTTCTACAAAAAAAATTTGGTTACTCCTTGGACTGTTACTACACTCCAAACCCACCATTTAGCATATCTGTAAATGTTTGTCATGGTCACAGTTTCACAGATTAGAAAAACATTTAAAAACCCAATCCATTTAATGGAATTTCTGGCTTGCCAATGGGTCTCAAGAACCCCCAACACAATCCTGCAAACACTTCATTCCCATCCTACATTCTACGTTCATGATAAATGGTTCTCAGAAAGGCACTGTGTTTAGCAGCATTTTGTTGCATCATACTTATCACTGTAAACACCAGTGCATCTGCAGCACAGACCAGGTACTCCCCATTTGAGATCTCTTTCTAAAGGACAGCACATTACTCCTTACTAAATAGCATTTTACTTCATTTGGATTGTTGACCCAGTCAAGAGTGTTTTGTCTTCTGGCTTCCACTCTTTGTTTCCAATTCTCGCCAAGCTGGTGTCGTATCAACCTTAATAAGCATTCTCTGCCTTTCATAGCATTAATGAAAAACTGGGCAGAGCAAGACTCCTATGAGAACCTAGAACACAGTTTAAATACATCTGCACTGCATTCCATACTGGTCTGATTAGTCTGATTAGTCTGCTTTCTTTAAAGCAATATTCTTTGCTACACAGCAGTTTTTAATGCAAACATGCCCGTAGCCACCATGCTGGAAAGACAGGATTCAGGTACTTAACTCATTCTTCAGCTTTAGAGAGCACAAAACAATTAGACCTGGATTGATAAGATTTGTGTATCTCCACAGTATTTCTTAGCACTGTGTGGACATACTAACCACTGAAATAATGATTTTTTTTTTCATTTGCCCTGATAGCATTTAGCTTACCTCACATGGTCTTGTGTATGTCTTGTTCTGCCAAAAAAACAAATGAATAAAATGTGGGATTACCATAAATATAATCACAGAGTATTTCAAACACAAAATAATGGTTAATTAGAAGTTTCTTACAGTGAAAGTACACTACAAAACCGTATCACTGGGAAAAATGAAAGAAGTGGAATCTACAGTTGAAAAACCAGAAAGCCAACGTTAAAATGGTGCCAAGGATGAACGAGCTTCAGGTGTTCAAGATGACCAGAAAAAAAAAGCAGTTTAAAAACTACTATGGCAGCTGGCCCAGACCAATGTTAATTCTCATCCATCTGTCTAGTAAAAGCAAGAAATAAATCTAGTAAAGACCATGTGCTTTATTTACACCTGCATACAATTCTGAGGTAGGCCCCAATAGAGTAAAATCCTGAAAAGCTCTACTTCTTTCTCACTGCCTGAAAATCTGGGTGAGTGGTTGAGCTTAATGAAGGGTAAAATGTCCCCACATTTTAGCAAATACAATGAAAACACCCATAGCAAGAATTATTAACTTCCCAAAAAGAGAATTTATAAACATACTGAGAGAAATTATGGACATTACATCTTTTCATAGAAACACTGTTCTGGTTAAGTTTTCCACATCTGCCATACTTGGTGGGCTGGAGAAAAGTGCTATAGAGACAAAGCAGAGGCAATACTCACACATTTCAGTGGGCAGTTGATTTGCACTGTAGCGTTCCAAAACTGACATCCCTGTGTGCACTGCAAAGACAGATGGTGACTTTAAAAAGGACTTGGAAAGCACATTTTTAAAGAGACAGGATGCTCCAGCTCTAAAAGTGAGGACAATAGATCAATTTCCAGCTGCAGTAAAACAACCTGCATGACCAAGTCATTTAGCTCCTTCGTGCTATGCAATAAAATAGGCTTAGCAACAAAATAGGCTTAAATAAAATAGCACTTAAACTCTGTAACAAAACCAGTAAATATACCAAAGTTTATAGGTACTCTGATAGTACAGTAAGGGACTTACATTGTATAGTGCCCTCCCAATGTAAAATCAAATATGGAGCTGAAGAAAAAATAAATCATTCTTAGAGACTGGTTTGTGCAAAACAGTAGATGCTCGATTACCTGTTCAGCTTTGGTAAAAACTTGGACACTCTTGCATGTACTGAGAGCACTAAAAGGACTGCAGGACACCTGAGCAGAATGTGAATATCACCTGAGGAGGGTGCTCAGCTTTACCCAGGCTGTGGGAAAGGGCTGATGCACAGAGACAGAAGGAGCCCTGGCTAAGGCAGTCCATGTTCACTCTTGCTCTGGGAATGAGTCACCCAGTCAGCTATGATGTGTGCGGCCAGTGCTCCCTCTCTCCCAGCTTTATTTTGTCACTTGTCCTCTGTGGAGAAGTAACAAATAAGCAGTATGCAGCACAGCCAAGCACAGTGGAAAGCTGTTCAACACAAGCCCCCCACTCTCCAACAGGGGAGGCATCAGCTTTTAAACTATGAGTTTTCAAAGATGTTATAAATGTTATGTGGTTTAGATGTGTTGTTGGATCTTTCTTATTCATTCTGTCCCATCCATTTCCTAATGGTCATGTACATTTATTATATTTTTTTAAAGGGAAGCTGGAAGCCTCATGAAACAAGTAGTAATACTTGATAACACTGAGCAAAGATACACAGTAAGCTAAATAAGCAAGTCAACCTTGCCATGTATTATGATAGCACAGCCTTTTATGGTCCCAGCATCATAAATGACCCAGCCTTGCTAGATACCAGCCATTGAGAGTCTGCTTCCCACTAATCTCTGTGGAAAATATTGATGACTTAATTCTTCACTGCTCTTCAAGTACTATGTATAACCAGCAGCTTGAACAGCATGTGAAATATGCACTAGAAGAACATCAGCTAAAGTTTTTACAAGAATGCTGCCATGGAAAACTCATGTCAAGCTAAAGAGCCCCCCCAGTAGACACAACCATTTGAAGTCCTACAATACTCTAATTTTTCAACAATTGCCATTTTAAGATTTCTCCCATCAAATCACTAGAAAACAAAATAAGCTACTTTATTATACAAAGGTAGTTGAATAAAAATCTTAGCTATTTACATTTTGGAGGGAATACTAGCTTTGATTCATTTTCTCAAAACTGATTATGAACTTTGTAGATCACAAACATGAACGTGACTCACAACAGAGAACTACACTTTTTACACATTTTCTTTAAGCAAAAAAGATAGCTTTGTCTTTAATAATTTGAGCCAAATCTGAGCACACAACCTACTGACTTATGTCAGACAGGCAACTGTGCTCATTTACGTGAAGTCTTTGACAATATGATTGATCATTGTACCCATTTTATTCAAATAGCAGTAACATAAAATGTCAGTAATTAACAAAGTAAACCATTACTCACTGCTCCAGTGATGTCACTAACATTGCAAAGGTTACTTATTCCAAGTTCTCCTTCCTATAAGAGAAATACATGTATTTTTATGGAGTCAAAATGTTTCCCCAAAATTATTTTATTAAAATACATTAACGCATTGGATTCTTGTAAAACACATTTTCTTTGACTAGTGTTTCCTAATTTGAAGAAATTTATTGTTGACACACCAGTAGCTTCTCACTTGAGACCAATTTCATGGTACCACAAAGACATTGGCAGAACCAGTTGTTGTTAATTTAATTATCTCAGGTAAGAATCTGGCTCTCATCTCCTGTTTCTGGCTCACTGAGTCAGTAACAAATCCTTCAGAAATCTGTTGGGCATAAATGAGAAAGCCAAGTGGCTTTGACCTCTTGGGAACAGGAAAAACCTTCCTTGAAGCTAAATCCCTTCTGTCTGGTCTCCTTTTGAAGGGGCTTTACTCAGCCATATGGTGACCACCATTCCTCCTCTGCCAAAAGTGCTCTCCAGCTAAGGTGGTTAGTTTTCCACAACATCCAAATTGTGCAAAACCAGTCACTGCCTGTGAAGTGCGAATGATTTGAGGATGTATCTGACAACCCTCAAGAAGCTGAATATTAGGTCTTCAGTTTTGTCCTGCAAAGAGGTAAGAGCACCCTTAAAAAAACAATTTTTAGGCAGAAATTTTCAACAGACTGGGCACATGATGACAGTAGTGACAGTCAAAGGTGTCACAAAGCAAATGGGAACACAGCAAGTAGACTGGAGACAAAAAATAAGATGTACAGCTCTCAGACCCCAAGATTATATTTTTCTCATCTGAATCCCTTACACAATACGCTCACTGAACATGAATGTGATTTTCCTGTCTTTCAAAGCTGAGAGGAAGAGCAACTTATTTCTTATTCTGAATTAATTTAAGCTTAAATCAAAGGATCCCCATTAAAGTTATCACCGCATGATAGGCTTTCATCAGGAAAGGCAATTAACTCTTTCACTGGTGCAAGAGTTAGAAAGGAACTGTCAAACAAACGTATGACATAGAGCAGGTGAGTCTTCTGCAGTAAATTTCCACAGTTAGTTAGCCCAAGGCACAAAATGTCCTTTTACAGAGCAAAGGTACATGGTCTTCTAAACAACATCAACATTTCAGGCAAATAGAAACAAGGAGGGAACTCCTGAAAGTCTCATGCAGAATTATTGTTTAGATTTGGGCGGTTCTGCTTATCATTGTTATGCATCAGTAGAAGGAAAAATAGTAAATTCCACTCAACTACTCAAAGGAACACTAAGAAAGCAGAAGATTAAGGATCCAATCACTTTAATACTGAAAGTTCTATCTACAATTTAAAGGATAGGTGACTTAAAAAAGAAGTTGAAACTAGTTCATTATAACTGTGCAAACCAAAGATTCCCAGATAATTTCTTGTGAATTCACACTTTTCCTCAGTTTGTGACAGAGAAGTCGTAGACTAGACAAACTGATAAGTGCATGAACTGAAAGAACAAAGGTTTCTCTCTTCCACCCTCCAGGGTCTTTAGCACTTAGAGTAATTTCAGGAGCTGCTGGAACATAAGTATATAAAGAAAGTATAAAATGAAAACCCATGCAATCTGCTTAATGGGATTTCTTACTTACCAGGTTCCACAAAACATTTGTTCTCAAACTCTGCTTTTACTCAGACACAGTATTTAAAATAAATTTTAAAAACATACATAATAGGAAGTTCCTACAGTGCTAACAACCATCTATGTTTCAAAAGATGAAATACAGTTTTCAAAACTTACCAGGTTACTTGTACATAAGTTTTGACAGTTTCTTGAGAAAGTACAGTTCACTGCAGAAATCCATACACAGTAAAAAGCAGCAAGTCTGTTTAGCGGGAGACCCCACAGGCAAGCGTTCCTCATAACTTAAACAATTGCATCTGTCAGTCTGACTCTTTCCTTGACTTGGCCATATGAACTCCTTTCAGTCTAGATGATGGAGATGCAACTGCTAAAGTTGCTTTCCAGTTTATTAAATATTTTTTTAAAGCCTTGTTTACACACTCCTTTCCTTCAACTACTTTTCAGCTTCCTGGAGCACTGGTCTTGCAATTGCACAATATCTATTTCATAGTTTCTTATTAAACCACTGAAACAAAAGAGTAAACCAATGAAAGTCAGCGTATCTCCTTACATAAATACCATTCAAGCAAAGAGGAAACTAGCTGCAATGCTTCAAATCAGGTGCTCCAAGCAGAATGGAAAGAGTGAGTGAAAAGTGACCTAATCTTCATTTCTACTACAATTAAGCTATTTCTAAATATTTTCAAGTGGATTTAGCTAAGAAAATTTCTTTGTGATGATGAATAACCTTGTTAGAAAACACTGCAGTTCACATTAGTCAGTACAAAAATGTTAATTAATTCTCTATTTTAATGACTGTTTCCAAATGTTCCATTTCCACACCAAAATACCACTCAAAACAGACGCCTGTCTGCCTTCAGATACAACACAGACACAAACTAACCAGAGCCAATCTGCTAGGGATTCTATGTGAGTAGGCACTAGTACTAGTAAGTTTGTGCCCGTATCATGGAATAAAATTGAAGCTGATGGATAAATCATGCATCTGATTTAAAGAGAGGTGAATAGTCCTACATTAAGTTGGACACTCACATTGAAGAGGTCAGTGGAAATTCAAGCTTAAGATACACCCACCTCCCAGTCTGTGGCACATCTCTCTTGTACTGGCTGAGCTATCCAGAGTCATTCTGTGAACTGCAGTAGGAAGTTGATCTAGCTTACATATATATGTATATATAAACAATTTCTATGTCATTTTTGTGCATGTATTATGCATTACAAATAAAATGTGCTATTTTATAAATAGTATAGCATTCTGAAGATCAGTTTAAACTGCCACACCCTCTCATTGCTGCTTAAGAAGGGGACCTGCTTTTCTAGCACACCTTTCCAAGCCCCACTCACTTGCCAAGCAAACATTCCTGCAGTCATGCAATAAACCAGGCTGAGAATCTGGTTAACACGAACCCAGCAACAACTAAAGTGAATTGTTTGACATTAACCCAATAGTATTCTCTCTGATTCAGACTGCAGCACAGCCCCATGTGTCGCTGTGCCTGTGCATAGTAGGTGAAAAGAGCTAAAAGCACCAAGGCACGAGAAAAGGATAAGCCAGGCTATAGAGAGTCAATGGATATTGCCAAGCACATGGGTCAAAGGTGGACAGGGGAAGAAGCAAGCTCATTTGTTTTATTCCACTTGTGCTGGGAAGCATTTGGGGGTTTCCTTGTGCATTATCTCAGCCTCCTCACCATGACTCAAGAGAACTCCTAGACAAGAGTAAGACTTGTCTAAGATGAGCTTAGCTTTCGTCCAAGGGCTTTCAGCTACACAGGTGAGGGGGAGTTACTGCCCCATTTTCTTGTCTGTTCTCCACTCCAGAAGGATGCTGCCCCAATCCAGCCCACCAGCAAAGCCACTCAGGAGGAAACTCCTTAGCTGCGGCCAAAATAAGCCAGTTTAGTCTGACTGCTTAAATAGTAGCTCTTTGCTAATCCAGCTCATCTTGGCTGAAGAAGCTTTGTCAGAGCTCACGTGAGCAGAAAAACTCAAGAGGAAACTGGTGACAGGCAGATGTAGGCTGCAATTTCTTCTTGAGACAAAGCACTTTGTGCTTTGGGTAGATCTTTAGGAGATTTAAGACCCTCAGCATATTGTCTCTAGGACTAGTAGGTCTACACCAGTAATTTAAATGTACCCACATACCTAATATGTACCTAAGCAGGTGGCATGGGGTAATCCGCATCACACTTTAAAAAATACTCATACTCCAAGAGAAGATAGCCACAACTGAAATACATATGGGAAATGGCTCTCAGGTTTTATTATATACCAATCTGTTCCTGGATATTATTTGGGCTAGTGTTGATGTAGACCAAAACCAGCCAGGGACAACAGTTTAACAGTTGATCTATGTGGTCACTCAAGACTAAGAATGCTGCCTGGCATGGATTTACATTACTAGTTTAGCTGTAGTCCAGGTAAACAAATACGTCTAAGTTCAATCTTTAAAAAAAAAATAAAAATCTTTTAATTCCGTTTAATTATTCAATAGTTTTTTGTTTTGGTTCGGGTTTTTTTTTAAGGAACTAATTGATTGTTAGGACATTTTGGGTCTTGTTTGGGGGTATATAGGGAGGAGCAGTGGGGTGGGAGAAGGGATTAATTTAGGAACCTGGTGAGGAATGGAATCAAGGTGCATCTGAAAGCCTGAAAAAGCACTTGGCAACCATATAAAATGTTGACGTTTGGCTCTTAGGGAGAGGAAAATTTGCTTACTATCAAATACACATAACTGACCTTTTATAGGTGGAAATATTTGCTATTAGTGATGCTGATGATTCTTGTCAGTGAGCATTTGCACACTCATATATGTGTAGCACGTGCATGCCTTGCCCAAATGGGCTCTAACCAGTAATGCAATATAGATAGTTAATAGAACAGAAACATTAAAGACGTTATTCAAATGAACAACTCGTTATATGATGCAGAAATTTGTCTTAAGACTTCCAGCACTGTTTTCCACCAGGTGTCACTGTAACATGCCATAAACCAGGACCTTCAAATGGAAACAAGCACTGAAATGTCTCCTTTCTTCATGTTCCTTCTAACACATTGGCCGAGCAAACACTAGCAGTCACCTAAGTCTTTGGATTTGTCACCTGAATTTCAGGAATGCTTCAGAAGAGAGTATTTATGGTCTTTAGAAATAGAACTTTAAAAGGAGGTTTTGTAAAATCTGTAAATGATGGAGCATTAAGTGTTATTTTTAGGTGCATTGCTTTCACAAAACTGCAACCTGTCACTGAACAAGGGATACAGATCTTGTGAGATATCATTAATAAACCTTGACATTTATATTATAGATCTACGTACAGAACATGATTTCCTTTATCCCAAAGACCAGTGCAGGGAAAGGATCTGCAAGGGAGAAGACTATGAATGAGGATTAAAATAGCAGTGTAGTGAGTGACAGAGAAAAGTAAACTTTATTACAATTCCCTATCTGAACAGCAGTATATAACACAGCACCTCACAAACTATGGATTCATCTTTCAAACTCCTCTGAGAGCAATAAAAATATACACAGACAAATGATCAGCCCTGATAGCAACAAATATGTGCTATCATATCTTGAGGAGAAACATGCACTTTATTACTGCAACTAAAGCAAGTAATTATTATCTTCTTTATACTTGATCCGTAACAACAAATCTTTCCTGTATGTGAACATACACGTGGTTGTGCATACGTATACATGAATGTTATAAGTAGACTGATGATCTAAGACATAGAGCTTTAGGGCTCCACTGCACTTGCAGCAGACCAAAACCGTCAGCTCAAGGTGGGTTGGCAGCCTCCTCTGCCATTCACCCTAGGGCACAGACACTACCTGTTACCCCTACAGATAGAAAGATCAGATGGGAAGCATGTCCTGGGCTACCAGAGGTTACAGCCCAAGACATTAGCATGAACTGATGCCAGCTTCAGGATATTGTAATATGCCAGAGCAAAAGCTCTCACATTTCAGGGCAGCTCCCAGCTGATGCAGTCCAGGAGCCATGCCATCATCTCTGCACCCGTGGCAGCAGCCTCCATCAAAAAGGTAGACCAAGCAGGTCAAGGCAGTACCCATGTCAGCAATTTCTTTTTAATCTGCTCCCATGCACAAGTCAGGCACCTAAAATCTCATCAATGAAACACTTGACCACATGCCGCCGTTTAAATACATCTGTATGTAGTTTCACAAAACCACAGCACAGAGCAGCAATCAGGACTGCAAAAACAGCAAAGGGGATGGCTGAGGAGGCAAAGAGTGGGACACTCAAACCCCTCAAATGTCTGTGTCTAATCTGGACTGTTTGTGTTCAGTTACATAGCACTAAAAATTCCTTGAAGTTGAACCACATTCCGGAGTCCTATCTTGATAGTGGGGAAAACTGGGAGAGGTGAGAAAGGAGAGACTTATCAATCCAACATCCAGCCTACAGGGCAGAGCAATGAAAAGGAAAATCTCAGTTTTTACTTATTACTTTCTAACCCCTTTGTCTCGTGGAGGTAGCCTTGAAAAGATATGCTGATGTGAAACTCTCACTAGTGGTGATGGATTTTCACTCTTTTCCAAAGATCACAGATTATTCTCATTTTCCCTTTGGCAACGGACCCCCATTAGTTTTTGAATTTCTCAGTAAGTGAACAAGAACCCTAAGGGCAAAAAGCTTCCTTCCAATGCCCCTGCCTCCCTCCCCTTTTATTTGTTAGTGCAACTGCTAAGGCAGCTGTTTGTCTGGCAATAGTAGTAGCCCGTCAGTTAAGGAGGGCTTTGCACAAACAGGGGGAAGACAATACAAGAGAAACCCCCTGGAGTCTGGCTCACGATTTATATCTATCTATGCAGATTAGAGAAGCCAGGCTGGGGATGGGGGAGAAACAGACTGTTAAACTGGATCAAATTGGAAAGACAGTCATGGACGAGATACTTAGCTAAACCAGTCAGGAGAAGGGGATTTGTTTCTATCGATCTGCAGTAATGATGACTGGAGAAATGTCTCATTAAACGATGTACAATGATGGATTTCAGACTAGGCAAATTTGAGCTGTGGAGATTAACGATAACAAGAGATGTGAAAGCTAGGCCAGGACAGAAAATGTAAGGAACGCTAAAGAGTGACATGAATCTATAAATATGCCGCTAAAAAATTCAAATCTAAAAATAAATAAAAGAAAACTAAACTGTATTTCTTTAATCATCCTATATGACATCAGGGGAGAAAGCAAGCTGGTACAAAGTGACAATAAAAACCTTGCTGTTAAGTAGATAAAGCTTACATTGCTTTTTTTATTGCTTTAAAGAGGATAGGTTGGCAAGGTATTTGCAAAGCTCTTCAGAGATTTGTTCAAGTGTTATCTATTAGGTATCTTCTGATTGTTATGAATCAAACATGCAGTCTGAAATCTGAAGAAAACTGGATTTCAACAGGGCAACAGTTTTAGTGTAAAATGGCCTGATGTAGCATGTCTGAAGGGGACTTCATGGGAAAAATGTGCAAAGGTTTTTAAAGAGGAACAGAAGGAAAGAAGATTGCATACTGCACAGGGAGTAACTTATTGCTCTGAGCACACAGATCAGTGTGTAAGAAGATATAAAGCCAAGATTGGTAGAAAAAGACAAAAGGAGCAGAAGCAGTAGTGTAGAAGAGATCTTCAGAATAGTCAGATGCTAAGCCTGAACAGGCATAGATTCATAAAAGGCTTTACCTCTAACACCTCCTGGTTTCCATGGTATTCCAAAACGCCTGAACATTTCATGTCCCAGTAGTTTCATAAAAAGAAATTGCTCATACAGCAATCCAGAAGAGAGCCCAACTGCGTGGATTTTCTGACAACTGGAGAAGCTACAGTGCCCACCATGGAGACAGGAGTTAGCAGGGGATAGATTTGACTATTTCAATTACCTGCCTGTAAAAGTGTGCTGCTAGGGTCCTGTTCAGATGCAGTGCTCACTAACCTCTTAGTAAATATCTAGAGCTACAGTCCCTCTCCCCCAAAAGTTCCTGTCCTCCTCTCCTTAGCTGAGCACTGCCTCTGGGTACATGCACTGGTCCACAGGGTCAAGTAGTTCCCTTTCTCCAAACAAGCAAGAGCAAAGCCACTCATAGAGCCTGTCCTAGCCTCAGTCAGGAGCAGGGCAGCCGGCACCAAAAGGCACCTCACTGGGGACAAGGATAAGCCGAGGCCACTGACCCGACCCTGACATCTCCATTGAATGCCATAGCAGTCACTTGAATTTAGATGTATTGATTTAAAATTAATTACAATGCTTTAAAACAGCCCAAGTATCCACCTGCCCCCAGCCATGTGTGCTGCCCCTCATGCTGACACTGGCATGCTGTCAGACCCTCACAGTTGTTTGCATGTGGAACAAGCCTTTTCTTTTGCTGAGGAACTTTCCTTCCTGAGGAAGTTTCTTTCACCAAGAAGTCAGGCAGATGCCAGAGCAAGGGGTGGGGACAGGCACACAGACCTACACCTGAACACCAACGGTGAGGATGCACATTGAAGCTAAGAGGACTTACTGCTCTGTGAAAGACAGCAGCCCTGACATTTCTCCCAACTTGACACCCCACCATGTTCCCAGATCTCAGTTTCTGCTGCCCTAGCAGTGTAGTCAGTCTCCCTTGCACCAGCTCTGGTGCTTTTCTGATCCTCTACTGAGCTAGTCCAGATCCCTGAGACAGCTGAAAGACTTTCACCTTGTTGTCAATAAAATGTTCTGCTAGCTCAGCAAGTTGAATCAGCTCAACACATCAGGTGAGCACCGGGAAGAGGGGAAGTAAGGCCAAGAAATGGACCCTTTGACCCAGCTGGTTTGAACCCTCACTCTAACAGCTGCTATTGTTAACTAAATTTAGGTCTGAGGATACACCATTGTCCCTTAATAGAGAGAAGCTTGGGGAGCAGGGTCTGCTGCTGGTAATGTCTTTGAATGTGACCTTGCACAACAGAGCAGTGACCTCCCTCTGTCTTATGATAATACAAATAATAAGAGTTGGCCTTTAATTGTGAACACATCTGGACTCCCCAAAGATTTGCAAAACAATGATGTGCTTACGCCGTAATGACAAACTACCTCGGTATAAAGCAGGCTAAGACAGGAGAAGCATTAAACAAGGGATGTCATACTGGTTCATATGTTTATGCTTCCAAGATTGAAGATATAAATTGGATTATGAAAAGTATGTTATTTTTCTAGTGTTACTTCCAAACACAAGCACACACACACCTCTTCTAATGCTAAAAGGACTCGGTGAAGCTCAAAGAAGAAAATAATGCACTAGAAAGAAAAATTCCCCAGATCAAAACAGATATAACACAATTACTTATTCTAAAACAATAACTGCAACATCTATTCCTGAGAAAATCCATCTGTGGTGTTTGTGGTTTTTTTTTTTTCCTGAACTAAATTACAAACCAGAGAAAGACTGTTCTGTGAAAACAGCTAATGGGCCCTTTTGCAGTAATCCACAGCAGAGACTGCAGAAAAGACTTCAACCTCCTCAGGCACCCCTGTTCACAGGCCACTGTACTGGTGGATACCCATCCCAACAGCAATTTGAGTGAATATTGAACAGCTGAGGTGCAGGCACATGCTTTTTTCCACTGCTCTGCAAGATGCAGAAATTGAGCAGAGTGGAGAGCTATGGGTACAGCAATATCTTGAAACAATACAGCACCAGAATCTGGAAAGTATGGGCCCAAAAAAGTGTTTGGTGCTGCTGTCAACACAGGCTCCCAGTAACTTCAAGCTTCTTCAGATTAGGCCCAAGCACAAAGCTGAGGGCAGAGGCTTTGCCCAAGCAGGACTAAGTAGTAATGCTTCCTTTGGTTTCCAGGTCCAGAAAGAGTGCCAATCAAAATAGTGTATTGCTTTTTCACACATGTTTTTCAGGTAAAGATAATACATATGAGAAATTGTCTATATGTATTTCTACAAGACCAGCAAAACAAGATAGCTATAAATATTTGTTCTGTGTGGCAACAAGTTAGCCTTCACTTGGTAAAACAGCTGTCTGCGAATGTTATCACTATTTAGTGATTGGTGTCTTTGTCATGCTGGTTTTGTTCTTTTGTTTCAGTGTTTGCTATTTTATTGCATTAATGCAATTATACAGATCAAACTAGCAATAACAAAAAAAAAACAACCCTGGAACACAAAAATAGAATAAACAACACCAAGAAAAAGACACTAGTTTTAAAATACAAGGAAGTGAAGGTTCACGGTCCACCAAAGCCAATCTCTGCAACCAGTGGAAGCCAATGTGGGATGACCTGCATGTGGTCCAACAGTGGCTTGTAATTAAGAGAAGCCTGAAGAGCAGCTGGGCTTCCTCCTCCTGCTTGTTTAGAAGATATGTTTTGCCCCTCTAGATCCCTAGTAATGAGGGCATATTGGTAGGAGTATGGGAGAAGGATCAGGTAATACCATGAGAATGAATCAAAATCCATTTAATATCTCTCTCTTCCAACTTTAAGCTACAAAGTCAATCAGAAAACAGTTCGGTGGTGCTAACATGAATCCTGATGACTGGTTATACCGTACAGTCATCTTTTTTTTTGAAACAATAGGTCAAGTATCTAAAAATGCATAAATGGAGCAATGTTAAAATGTAAAAAGCAGAAATCTGAGCCTAAAAGATTATGGTAACCCCTGAAAAGATTCTGAGACATCATAATTCCCAGATGAGCAGGGTGCTGTGTGAGACACTTGGAAGCTGAAGGGACTCAGGTCCTCTCTAGAGACACAAGGTATATTTTTCTACTATAGGACTATAACAGGTAATTATTACCAGGATTAGTTTTGCCCTAGTTTGAGCAGCCATTAGTACAGCATTAGCTGTGGCTGACTGCGCCAGCACTGTGCTCACCGTCTAGGATTCTCAGTGTGCATCCTTTTGTGCCACACTAAGTCAAGCCATTCCATGACATCTCTGGGAAGGTGCCTGTTTCTCTGGGCACATAAGGAACTGTGGCTAGGTAGTGGGGATTGTTGCAAGGACTTTGGCCACACACAGGTATTCTCTGCCAGGGTTGCTCATGACAGCTGAAGGTTTTCTTGTTCCTAGAGGCTCAGTGCTGTTCATCCACTGGAGGAAAGTCTTCAGATGAAGCGATGATGGGTTCACTCAAACCTATTAAGTTGCTATGGACAAATGTGTATGAAACAGGTAAGAAAACACACCTACTGCAGAGCCTTTAGAGTGGTAACTAAACATGCCCAGGCAGCAAAGAGCTAGAAACGAAGATTAGGCAGAATTGCTGCTCACCCAGTGAAAGCCTGGCCCTGGCCCTAATGTCTGCCATCAACACAGGTGAGCAGCCCATGGGAGGTGAATTCCTGGACTGAATCCACATAGGCAGTCAGCCCAACCCTGCCACCCTGACATAAACACCACCATGCTCAAGGGAAGAAGGGCAAATCGCATCTGATTTTGGTGGACTGGATATAGAGCAAACAATTAGAATACAGGCCGAATTAAAGTCTAGGAGGCAGACTTAACTAGGTCTCAGCTACATATATCACATTTCAAAAAAGGCATTTAGGACCATTTGTGAACCCTGGGGCCAAAACCAACCATGAGTATGCATGTATAGCATAACTAAGAATACAATATCTTTAATGAAGAAAAGTAGACAGAAGAATGCCAAAAGTTCTTACTTCCAGGAGGAATATTTGAGAAATGATACTGTCCACTAACTTCACATGATAAAAAAAAATCTCAATTATTGATGATTTGTTATTTTATGAGGAATGAATATTTAAAACTGATTTTAGTATTCACCAACCTGCCTCATTTGCTTTCTGTTATCCAGTTATCTTTGACAAGGAACCTAAGATAAGCTACAATTTTTCTTAATTTCATAAACAAGCACAATACCACATTGAATACTGTAATTAAAATATGAGAAAATTTGTAAACTTAAGCACATATTTTTTTGAAATTAATATTAAAAGCGGACAAAGGTCTTTACAAAGACAGATAACTTTTGATCAGTTTTTTTACATTTAATAATTACCCTTATTAAAAGCAATTGACAGTGAACTCTTAAACTATATATACAGTTGCAATACGCAGCTGTGACAGTTATGAATTACAGGAATTTGACCTTGTAGTTCATTGGTGCAATGCTCTGATGTTATGTGGAAAAGTTGCACAAGAAGCTTTTTCTCTGTACATAATGATTATTGCAGATTTATGAGCCATGCTTCCACTATGCATAACTGGCTTACTTCTGTGAAGCTCACAAGGAATGCAGACTTCCATAAGGCCCAAAGTGAGCAAAGGGAGAGGGAATGGAGCACAGTCCCACAAACCACTAATTACTGAATTATTAAGCATGATTCTCATCCTTCTCTCTTCAAAGAAATCAACTGAAGGGAAAAAAAGAGCATCTCTATACTTGCTTTTCAACCCCTGAGTTCATATCACACCCTGTAAGAAAACTGGACCATAGCATAAACACTTGAAATTAGGAAGGACTAGATCTAAGGTAAATTGGATGATTTCTGTTACATCAAGCAGGCACTGAGCTCATACTTTATTTCCTTTCAGCTCTCTAAGCTTTTACTCATATAGCCAGGGGTACAGTGATCAATAAAATAGTATGTAAACTGCTCTCTCTACATGAGAATTAGTGCCACACTCACTACATTAGAAATCATGAAACTCTGCTTGCTTGCAGTCACCTTCCAATACTCCATGCTTCCTTTGGAAGAATATAACTAGACCGATTGTTGTCTTTATTAAAAAGGCATGTGAGTCAAACATAATTAGTTATTCCTGGAAGTGACCATGGGATTGCTTAATATTTTGCACAAGTAATTTCTTAGCTCCTACTTGGATGCAGCCTCATAAACATGAGTAAATGATTAAGACTACTTGTTTCTCATGGAAAAAAAATGCAGACTGTGCAAATTCAGCTGCGAATTCCCCTTAAAAAAAAACACAAACAAACAAACAAACAAAAAAAAACAAAAACCCACATGCTGCAGTTAAAAACCACTTATTACCTATATATTAAAAGTTATTACTTTTTAAATGTATGAAGGTTAATACCTTAGAGAAGCAGGAAAACTCTTTAAAACACCTATAAAAAAAAACAATGATAGCTTTGTCACTGACAAATTGATCAAGCATGCTGCCAACTAGTAAGTTATAAAATAGTAGGCTTTGTTTTGACAAAGAGTGTCATGAATCTCTAGATCATAATATTTTTCAAGGCAACCCTAAAACAATATGTTTAAATGAAAAGGAACATTTTGCCCCATATTTCTTGACAGAATTGAAGACAGCAGCATGGCACTTCTGGTTGATCGTCTTCAAAATCTGGATGATCAGCAACTTTATTTCATTTTGCTTGAAAGTGAGTAAAATTATGACCTAAGACTACCAAGCAGCTGTGAAAAACTGCAAAATATGTGACAGTAGGACAAACAATTAGTCTTCCATTTGAGCTCATAATTACATCATAATAGGTGACATGATTGGATAGGTTACAGTAATTAAAGTGATGAAAAGTGCATATTCATCCCCTGTATGGCTCTCATTAGAGTTACACCCAACTGCTGCTGTTGTAGTGAATAAGGCTACATATCCTCTCAGTCTTCAATTACCCCATAGGCATCTCCTGCCAGTGCTGGTAAGGGCCCTGCTGCTGCTCCCACCCAGAAAAGACCTATCATTGTCTGCTGCTGCTGAAAATAAAAAAGTCTCAAAGCATGATGCAGTTGGGTTTTCACTCCCAAAGGTTGTTACCCGAATTTATTGCCCACAATTTCTCCTTCCATGTTCTTCAGGTCTAAGAATATTTATGGTCTCTCCCCAGTGGGGATTTTTACTAGCAGGGTAATTGCATAATGCCAGTATTACGGTTCCAACCCATCCGTGCGGGTGTGGCCCGCAACCTGTGCCAGTACAAGTTAAACTGTTTCTTCTATCTGAAGTTTTGTTTCTGTCTGATTTTTGCTTCATGTTTCTGCTAAAGTAACGAATCGCTCGGTCATTGTGTATCCTCGTAGTCACTTGCTCAGAACTACTCTAAAAGTGGAAATGTTATTTTACTAACTCCTTTCACTCCTGTGCACTTCCATACCCGGTCAGGGATGCTTGCAGTAAGCGTGGGTGGAGGTTGGTGATGTGAGACTCACCAGGACCAAAGCTGGCTCTGACAAGGACAGCCCAGTGCCACAACTTGTTAAAAAAGGAGACCATTTTTGCAGCAGTAGTTAGGTGAATATCCAGAAGCCCAGATGAATGCTAGAGGTCAGCTCATCTCCAGATGGTTTAAATGGTGTACAGACTTAAATAGAGGGTAGCGTTACACTGGTTGAAATGCTTTTGCTGCTCCATGGGCATGGACTTAGACTTCCAGTAATATAAACACTGCACAGTATACCACGTCCATTAAATAAATACACAAGTGTGTCTGAAGGAACTTGCCATGCCACAGCCTTGCAACAGCGCTGACTTTGCTGTACCTTAACCATTTTTAACAGAAGGCTCATAACCATATTCAAATGTTGAATCTAGACACACCTCAGGCTTTTATTTTATAGTATTTTCTGATTATTATTATTTTTTCTTTAATAGAACAACCATACACACTGCTGGCAGAGTGCAGTACCTGAATACACAGAGATCAGCAACCAGAGTATTTTGTTCTCAGCTTTATCCTGTAAATCCATCATAATATTTGTTTTGCACCAATGACAATGCAAAACCTGGCCCATGTATAAAGGCTGTTAGAAGGTCTCTCAATCTGCAAACTATTTGCCTGCTAAATTATGAGATTAACATACCTTTCAATGTCTAGAATTGTTCTTTTGCTTCATAATTTGTAACCTCAGGTCCTCTCTAACTCATTGTGCCTTCCAGTTCCTCCTCTTTCTTTTACTGGGTCAGCAAAGAAAGTCCTTACAGCTTATGAAACAGGAACTTTCTTGTCAGCTGCACAAAAGCAAGACTGCTGCAGTAAGATGAAGTTTAAACCTCTTTGTATAAATAAGGTTTTTTGTCTTTTTTTTCCTAGAACATGTATGAAACAAGATGCTTTTGGAAGAAAGTATATATACGGTGTCAAACTTGCAAGATAAGCTTAGGTAAACTCTTCAATGCGTTTTTCCCTCCTCCTCTGCCCCAGACAAGCTACCAGCTTAATATCACACAAAGCACACAAGGATTCTCAGTATATAACAGTATGTAACAAGTATAGGTAAGAATGTAAATCTGTCAAGGTTTTGACTGTACAGGCCTACAAATGAAACCTATGTATGTCCCCATCATACTGACCAACCACCTTCTAAAATGTTTTGAGCTGACTTTGTCCTGACATCCTGTTTTGCTGTTCATCCTGAGGCAAGGTAGACATACATGGAGTAAAAACATAGTTTCTCATTTGCAGGTGGCTGTGCAGTAAAGGTATCCATATAATGAATACTAGATGAAGCACATTATCCAGTTGTAGATGACTCAGTTAAATACATTTGCATTAAACACATGAAATACTCCTAATCCGTATGCTTGGAAAACTAACTGTACAAGGGCACATGCTCATGCTCAAAAGTAGCCTGTCTACATCCTTGGGTGAATCCTGTCTCTTCCAAATTAAGTCAGTGACCAAAATCAGCTGCATTAAGCTGTCAGAAGTCATCTGCCAGGGAGTTTTCATGTTGTGAAGCTCCCATTGTGTGACATCCCCACAAGTTATTAGTCAGGCTCAATGTATGCTTTCTTTCTGAATTAATCTTCTGCCTTGGCTTCAAGTCCTTGCCTTTAAAACTGTATTTATCTAAAAGCCGCTTTTAATTCTCCTCCTTACAAAAGGAAACTTGGAAAAGTACACATGAACAAATGTAGCAACGTGACAGGGGTTATACAAGTCTTCAAATAACAGCTTTGAGAGCTACAGACTACTCCATTCATCTTAATGATTATTTAATTTTGGAAGCTGACAGTAAGTTCCTTGCCTACAGCATATTCCAAGCTGACAAGGAGAGGCCATGGTAAAGTAAGGTGAATTTAATATAAAAATAAATAATATAGAAGCTTCTGCACTGATTGTGTTATTTATTATCCTACTGCAGTCAGTAGGAAAGCAGTGCTCCGACACCTACTGCAGTTTCCACCTGAGCATTATACACATTTGCAGTGGGAAACGTGGCCTTGGACAAGCAACCAGCTCCTGCTGAGCCCAGCGGTGAGAAGATTGAAAAGGCAGCCTGCCTGACCTCCCTTCCACCAGTGCTCTCCTGTACAGTAAACTGCTTCACCAGTCATGAAAGAAAAACAAATACTGCTCCCAGATACTTTACAGCTCCAGTCTCAAGGGCATGACTTATCATTTTGCTACAAATCGTTGTAACAAAAATAACTGCGCAGGGAAGAATTCTCTAACTATCTGTCCCAGAGGGCACTGCAAAGCCTCCAACGCCCAGAAGGAGAAAGCTTCCTTTCCCAGTCTCAGCCAACCCACCTTCCTCCTCCGTATGAGCTTCCTAAAGGCATGTGACAGCCAAAACCCCTTCTGGCTTTGCTGCTAACTTGCTTGTACTCATTACCAACCACCTAAGTTTTACCAAGAGCTCATCTCTAGCAACATTATCTGCAAGCAGAGGTTTTTGCATATTAACTTGCCCAAGATCGCCAGACCCAGTGTAGCGTACTGTTGCCTCCACAAGGTTACTCGAGATTGACTTGCAGGACTTTTCTGCCAGTATTTTTGACAGCCCTTAACAAATGAAACTAAACCCTGCCCTATTATTAAAGAATATATTCTAAATCTCAGCTGATGACACACAAATCAGTACAATTCCCAGTGCCAACCTGTGTATGACTGACTGGTTTTGATTGCCCACTGGGATTGGTACAAATCTATAACCTATCCCTATAACCACAATATTTTCACCATCTCTGTGTTCTTTTTAAATCCAGTCTTGAAACGCTGTGGCAGAGTTTGACTTTCTCATCTCTTCCCCTCCATAATCATCCACATTTGTATGGATTTCTTCCTGACAATCTGTAAGACAAATAGAGGAACGGGCCACTTTTATTCACATGGATGTACTCCTCTTTGAAAGTCTCTCAGCCTTCACAGTCTTGAATCAAGTGACCCATCACAACCTCCTTTAGTCAGAAGGTTGGTGGCATTTGCTGACAAGGTCCAGTGAGGATTAACCAGAGTGCTAAACTGCTGCAGCAACAAACTCTCTGATTTACACCACATCTAACATTTTAGTTTAGATTTCAAACTCTCCTTTGCAAAGAAGGGGTAAGTCTCAAGTACTAAAAACCTGTGTTAAATACATATAGCAAGAATATAATGTACTGGGTACATGATGAAAAATATGTCTGATCACATATGGTGTCTGAAAAGTTAAAAACCAGACATTAACACTTGCAAAACAAGAGCTCAATTAGAATAAAGGTTTACTAAATTTGACTCCTAAAATACAACAAAATCTTACAATTATCAGCTGTTTCTAGGACATGCAAGTTTTTTACACACTTCAGCTTAGCACAGCAGCGCAGTATTTCTGACCTGCCAGCAATGTGAACCCATCAGCTTCTGCACAGTCAGACGGGCTACTTTGAATTCTCCGGCACACTTTCAAAAGGCCAGCCGCTGGGGCCTATTTAATGTGAGTCTCCTGCGGCTGCTGGCACTGCAGCCACTTCCTTGCCATGCACCTGCGCCCATCCCCCTGCCACAGGTCTTCTCCAGAGCGGGGCAGCTGAGCCCGTCCCACAGGGATAGAGCTGCCCACAGCATCCTTTAAAACATCCAGAATAAATTCAGCCCAGAACTTTAGTGCACAGAAGCAGCTCGCACACGTTGAACACGCGTGTTGCAGCACTGCGTGGAGATGCCGCCCCAGGAGGCGGCGTAGGCGCGGAGAGCCTCAGCACGATCCCGGCTCTGCCGCAGGGCCCGGAGCTCCCGCCAGCCCCACTCGTGTCCCCACCGCACCCCTTCTCGCTGTGGCAGCGGTAGCACCGTCAGGGAATCAGCCTGCACGCATAATCCTGTCTGCTTAAAAATATATATCTGTATGTACGTGTACATAAGCGATGCTTGGGGCGGCGAGGGTTTGCGGAACCCCTCCCCCCCAACCGTGGAGACACCCCGCAGCCCCGATGCAGCCGTGGGTGGGAGAAGCAGCACCCGGGGAGCTGAGTAGAGCGGAGGGGAGAGGGGCCGAGCCAGCCCCTCGGTCCACAGCAGGAGGAGGAGATACCCTGCGCTGCAGCCCAATGGGAATAGTGGCGCTTCCCTTTCTCCCGCTTCCTTTCTCCACCCCCAGCTCGGGGCTGGGGAGGCGGGAGGCGGCGGTGCTGCAGCCTAGCCACCGGCGGGGCGCGGGGCAGTGGGAGCCCCGCTCGGCCCCTTTTCCACCGCCGCAGAAATACCTGCGGGGGACAAGGATGCTGGGGGGCAGTTGCCCCTCTCTGCGGGAGCCGCCCCGGGCAGGAGGAGGAGGAGAGGAAGAGAAAGGAGCAGGAGGGAAGTGGGGAAGTTGCGCCTTGCGCGCCCCGCCGAGAGCTGGAGCCATGGGCCCCGCCGGGGGGGTGCGGGTCGCCCCCTCGCTGCTACTGTCGCTGCTGCTCGGAGCCTCGGCCCCGCTGTGGCTGCGGGCGGAGAAGCTGGGTGAGTGCGGGGAGAGGGCGGGGGGTTCGGCGTGCGCGGCCCCGGGGGCAGCCCTGAGCCGGGACTAGCGGCGGGGTTATGGGAGGGGGTGTCCACATTCTCGCCTCGTTTCTTTGCGGGAGCGTAGCCTGAGCTGCTCTCGGGACTGCATATAGTTGACCTGGTTAATCTTCGCCGGGTTTATTCCCGCGTCTGAGTAGCTGCGAGATTAAAGTGTTAACCGGCCTTACGGTAAATGTACACCACGGCTTTCGTGATCTTTCATTAAATAGGACTCTTTAAAGTCAAATGAGTGAAGGAAAAGTCTCCGGCAAGTTGCAGGCGGGAGGCGGGCAGCGGCTCCGCCCGGTCCCGCCGCCACCCGGGGCCCGTCTCCGGCCGCGCCTCGGCAGCCCCGGCGGGCGACTCGGGAACGGCGGCCGCGCTTGGCCACCGGCCGCACCTCTGTTGCCCCAGAGCCGGAGCTGGCAGCCCCTGTCCCACAGCTGCGTCCAGGCAAGTCCGTTCTCCCCCTGCGTCGCGGAGAGGGAGAGATGCCCTTACTTGTGCCTTGTGCCGGGACAAAGTTTCGTGGGAGTCTCAAGAGGGGGGATGTTGCAAGACCTTTTGCGATACTGAGATTTGCTAAAATTAGGGCCCAGGTAATATTCTCTTTATCCTGTGTTTCTGTGCGGCTCACGGTTAAGCTTCCTGTGTAAATTACAAGCGCAGCTGACCTCCTGCTGAGGAGCTGCAACCTTTTGGCTGTAGCATTGCATGGCCCGATGCATCTATTTTAAAAGTGTTCACCAGCAACTGGTAAAATACTTAACACTGGAAATTAAGCATCATAATGAGTTTGACAACACATTCGGGCAAATAGTCCCCATATTAACTTTCCAACTTGCCTTCAAATTCCAGAAACCAAGTGCTGTGCATTAGCATTGCATCCAGGCAGTGGTACAAAGTACTTTGTTTGGCTGATTTATGCGTGTTTTCCCCATAACTTCCTATTAATGGGGCTTTCAGATGCATGTCTCCACAGAAGGGAGAACTTGGTATGAGTTGTGTCGCCTTTCCACTTGCCAGCTACATGCCAGCTTTGCTATTCTGTCCTCAATATGTTTCCTCATTTTGAGACTCCAACTTGATATGCTCCAGGAAACACAGATGTAGCAAATTAAAAATATGTCCTCAGTCCCCTCTTTTCATCAGTGTTTTGGAGGTTATTTTTGTTAATTTCCTTTTTCACAAGGTTTGTCTTGTGTGTGATAACATAAAGGAGAAAGTAATTTGGAGAGTCAGTTAGAAATAGTACGTTTGCTGGGATTTTGGGGGAGGGAGGTTAATGCAGACAGTGATGCTCAGCAGTAAGTATGAATCCCATTCCTAAATTAATTAGTAAAAGCACTTATGTCGTATTCATGTTAAAAATGTTTCTGCTATCAAGCCAACAGCATGGAAATACAGGTAATATTTCACCTGGTTCTCTTTGGACCAAACTTGGATTTACAACATAGTCTGTTCAGTGTCCAGAAAGCAGAAGAGATTTTGACTCCTGTCTTTCTTTTCTCCTTAGGGGGCATTTGTTTATTTCCATTACCCTATGGAAATACCCATTTAGGGGCTAAGTGTTATGAAGTCACACCGGTGGAGGAGATAAGTGGATACAAACTTCCTGTTACACAAGCTTCTTGACTTGATGTAGAAGTTGTAATGGAGCACGAGAAGTGCCAGAGTGAACCAGGCTCAAGTTTCAGCTAATTCTGTATCCTGTCACCACTGGTGTCTTCCACCAGCTGGTTCAAAGATGTGCTGGTTTAAATATATTGATTTTAAAATACCCATTTTTAGACGTAAAGTAGTACATTTTTCTGGCTGCTTATGAGTTGGCTGCACAGCCTACTTTTTTTTCATGACCAGCTTACCTTCCTCTTTGGTTATTCCTGGGAGATGCTACAGAACAAGGATGAAACTGCTGTTACAGCTTCTGTTCACTTACTTAAGTTTTAAACTAAAGAAAGGCCCCTTTTTTCACTATGGCTTAGTTACTTCATAGCATGGCTCATATCTGAGTGTGACTTGGCAGAGCTCAGGTGGCAGCTCTTTTGCTGCTCTTGAGCATGTTAAGTGTGTGTTGTCCCAGGACATCTATGAAACATGGAATTTTGTTGTTCATAGAATAATGATAGAAAGGGCTGAGCATTTAGGGAACTGATTTTAATTAAAACATGTTTATAGGCTTAGTAGGTCTCACCTGGGGACACATCACATCTATGACTGTCCATGAGTAATAAATAGCTTTGGGATTTATAATGACAGGTTCTTATTTTCCATTTTTATTTTGCCGTATGCTGATCTTAACTTCTCTTGTGGTTTCAATTGCCAGTTCTTTGCTGACAGCTATGAAATGTAACTTGCTCCCCATCTCCCAGGCTCACCCAGCTATGCCTGACCTGGTATCTCTTCTCACAATCTCCTTTCAGATGTTCAAACCCCAGGCAGAAGGCAGGCAAACCTGGACACATTATCTTTACCTTTCACCGATCCCTGTTTCATCCTCTGGTCTCATTGAGCAAGACCTTGAACCATGTAATTATGGGCAGCAGAAACCAGAATTGAATCTGAGTCTTTCTTCTCAGAGTTTTTGAGTTATGTTCTATTACATTTTTGTCCAGCAGGACTTAAAACTGACTTGAGGGTTGGTTGGTTGTAGGAAGATATAAAAGGAATGGGGATTTTACTCTACTTTTAAGCCACTGCTCTTGCTGTAACTCATTTATTTTTGCTTCAAATAAAGTGCAGCAATGAAACAAGCTCATGTGGGATTTGCAGTTCAGCATCCAAACATGAACTTTGCTTGCAGTATTCGTGGGTCTGTTCACTGTTATGCCCAGTGACCAGTTGGAAGAGTTGATGAGCGTTAGACTTTTAAATATGTTGAGGCAAGGCTGCTGTTTAGTGTGCCAACAGCATATGCAGTAATTATGAGAGATTATGCCTGTTCTCAGGGGCTCATGCAAAACCCATACCAAAGAATATTGGTATGATGATGCTGATCCACTTTGAATGCCCATTTCCAGCAGTTTGAAATGCAGACAGAGATGAGTCTTTCTTGTATATCCCCCCCCCCAGTTTCTGAATATAAGTGATTGGTAAATTTTCAGTTTGTTTGCATTTTGTCCTTATGTCTACCTCCTTCTTTGGCTCCATCTCTCCTGCCTTGTGAATCCTGACTAGAATCACTAAAGAGGGAGGCAACAGTTTTCCAGTTGCAGTTCATAAGCAAGGCATGTGCCCACCACATGAATACTGCAATGTTTTCAGTCGTACAGACTTTGCTATAAATAGCTCTAAGCTCTTTATATGTACTTCTCTTTAGGTTATCAGGGGATGTGTTTCAAATGAAATCAGAGACAGGGAGGCCACTGGGAGTCTCGTTGATACTGGTGGGAGAAAAAAATGCCTTGGGAAAGTTGATACCTGCACATGCAAGTAAGATGCATGGCTGTTGAATCATATTTAATGCAAATCATTTGCTGATTTGCATATTCAAAACGCATTCATTTAGATTTATCAAACCTGTGTCACCCTTAGTCCACTTGAGATACATACATAGCACAGTAAAAACTAATTTGAAAACCTGACTTGGAGGATGGTTGTGGTACTTAGAGGTGCCTAATTACCTTCTTAAAAGCACTTATTTAGATACCAAAGTAATATAGTTTTGAAAGCCCATCTGAGCTAACACACCACACCAAGAAATGTGGTCCTAAGTGGTGGCGGGCACTGAAGTCCTCAGTGTAGACATTGCTGTAGTTTGGGGCCAGCTGTATCGTATCAGATCCTCTCCTGTGGCATGTATTCATCAACACATGGGTTTGCACCATCTGCTGAGAACAAAACAAGCCAGGCAAAATCAAAATAAAATTCTTCTGACTGGGTTCAGTGGAATGGTGTTCACTCCCAACTATCTGCAATAAAAAATGTTAATAGCAATGCATAAGAATTAGCACACAACTTCCCCAAAAGGTTTAATTAGTGTTACAACTGGGAGTAGGAAACTTCAAACTGGGACAATCTAATAGTGGTGTTTAAATAAAAAAGGATAGTGGTTTGACTAGTTTTAAGAGTATACAGATATCTTCATTTTTGCTTTCAGAATAAATTATGAACTAATTAAACTGATTTTTGTCTGTGAAAATTATGTGAGTACTAAAGCCACATTTTTGAGGTTGGCTGGATGCTTGCACATAGAGAGGCTGCCAGTAGTTATGGTTGGGTTGTTGATCTGGTATAATTAAGCCCGGGAGCTGAGAGTATTATGAGGAGGAAACATTTTGGTCTTTCATTCTCTCTCTCCCTGTCTCCTCTTTTGACAGAGACGGGACTTGCCTCTCAGGAGTTTCCTTACAAGATGTGAAGGCCTAGTGTGGTGGTGGTGGGACTTTCTCATCCTCCCTGAGCAGGATTTCCAGTCCCAGTGCGACCTTACTTACTATTTCTGTTCCCTTGTGGGATGGGGTTGCTGTCTCGTGGCAGCAGCTACCTGTGCAGCAGCTCCATGCTGCTCTTTCACATAGACAGAGGGAAGGAGGAATGATCCTAGGCCCTGCTTTCTTTGCGCATCTCCAGAGATCTTGAATAAAGGTGTTTTCAAGTGCCATGAAGAGGGACAGGAGAATAAACGGGTAGAGCAGAGCAGAATAAGGTGAGAAACCCAAACCCAAGGCCTCCTGCAAGACCAGGATCTTAGTTTTGATAGTTAGCATTACACACTGATGTACAGCAGCACATCAAGCTGCTCTTGTAATTATGATAATGTTCATCAGGAATTTAGTAAAGATCTAAAATGCTGTTTCTTCCTTCAACTGCTGCAGAAACCTTGTTTCCATCACAGCTTTAATCTGTGATGTTCAAGTTTCTGGCACTACCACCTCAAATCGTTCAACAATATTGGATTTCAGTCTAATGCTTTGACATTGAAATCATGTTGATGTCATCTTCCAGATGTTCATGTCTAGTGAATAAAAATTGTGTTTGTTTGTTTTATTTCAAATTACAAAAACACATGGAGAGTTCTGGATGTGATCCCTTATGCTATACAAAGGCCTGTGTGTCCTGTTAGAAATCAAACAAAACTTTTCTTCATGGTGTAGTAGGAGAGACCTCAGAACACTGGAACCATAGGTGGATTTCTTTGCTCATCCGAACAGAATGGCTTTGTTATATGCCTGAGCCTTGTTGTTGCAGCTGTAGTGACTGCACAAAAGGGAGGCATGCTGCTTCTGCTTGAAACTACTTGTGTTTTGCTATGGTGCCACACCAGGTCTGTGTTGCTGGGTTGCTTTGACCATAGTTAGCTATGCTTCATTTGTAAAATGAGCTCATAATAGAAAAAGTCCATTTTATCCTCCAGATATGAGTAAATGTATTTTAATCTGTAAAACGAATTCAAGCATCCCACACATCCCTGTCCACTGGGAGGCTTTGACAGAAGGTCCATGGCTAACACCAGAGCTGTTGCCCTCTCTGTTGTCTTAGCTTGCTGCCAAAGCCAAGGGTTTGTATTAACCCATGTTTCTTCTGTTAGCATAATTCAGGGTGATTGAAGTTGAAATGCCTGGAAGCCACAGAGCTGGAGGCTTTAAAAAAGAATTTCAATAGATAAGCTGTAATATTAAGTCTTGTGCCACATGCAAGGAGTGGTGGTCATGTTAGCATTTTGAGACCCAAGAAGGAGTCAGCACTTGCTGATCTATTAGTATTTTGGCACAGATAGAAGAGGCATAGTTAAACTCATGGTCCTTAAAATGGGTATCTGAGAACATGCTGATTTTCAACAGTGCTAATGCTTGTATTTTGACAATGAATCTGCTATTTTTTAGATGGAATTCAGCCCCTGTGTTCTTTTGGGGGAAAGCAAAATAATATTGTATCAGGATAAATTAAGCAGTTACGTTGAGGTATTCACTCTTGAGATGAATTAAAAACTTCAGACCTTTTTGCTGTACCCTGTTTCAAAACTTGAGACTGTGATTGTTTGATACTACTGCTAATCAAAAAATCCTGTCAAATAAAGTGAAATTATGGAGTTTCAGTGTAAGTGTTGTGCGCAGGATGGCGTGCGCTATTTTTTCAAATCTATTTGCAAATACCTAATGCAGTCTCATTAACATGTCACAGAAGACACAGAAATGGAGCTATGGATCATAGACAGCACCACAACCAGCACTGTAGTAATGGTGTGGCTGCTTTGCTTTTTTTTAATACTTCAAATATTTGTCGCAGCAACCATATGTAACCAACATGAACCAGAGTGATGGCAGAAATTCCTGGTTTACAGAGTCTCTGAGCCTACCTTTCTGGTTAATGTCTTGGTGATGAGTATCAGGCAGGTTGGCTGCACGAGAATACTGAAAAAAGGCATCTCTTGTGTTCAGTGCTCCAGGTCGGAAACCTGATGTAGCTCTTTGGCTGCATCTTAGTTAATTTTTGCTTTCATTTCTACTGGAGTAGTGAGGAGCCACTTGTTAGATTGCAATAACCAAGGAGGAAATAGCTAGTTGCCTAGAAGTTGGGTTGACTGAGTCAAAAAGCAAACCAGAAAATTGTGTCTTGCTGATAAATGGCAATTATTGTTTCCATCATAGCCCACTTATTTTTTTTCTTGAGGTATTTGTTAATTTGTACCTTGCGGATAATAGGGGTCTGTGTAACTTGCTTTGAGAAGAGTGGTGTGTTTTCTGTTGTCCTTTCTTGCTAACAGATCACATATTCCACCTAGGCATACAGACAAAAAAAGTGAATGTGTTTTTTCAAGTAAGCTGGGATGGGTTTGATTTCAAGAAAAAAAGACCACTCTTTGTCATTGGTAACTGTCAGTCTTGCTTGACTTGTATCACACTAACAAGGGAATTACATATTAAAAAATAAGGGGGGGGGGGGGTGGTTTCATTCTATCATGTTCAGCCATTTCCTCTTACGCAGATTAAAGCTGTTTTGAAATCTTGCCTTCCCACCTGCTACTGTAACTGGAACAGCTCTGCTTCAGCCTCTCCTTACCCTGGTGTCTCTGAATTTCCTGTCCCTGCGGGTTTGTCAGTCCTTAGCACTACTGTGAATATTCCTATTCCTGTGCAACCCAATATTCTAGTCTGGCCCTGAGTTTGCAGCATATGTTTCCCACACAGTCCAAATTTGGTGCAATATACTGTAAGTTAATCTCCAGTAAAGCATAGTGAAGAGAAAAACCTGGGAAGAAAACAGATGGAGAAAGTAGAGCAAACAATTTGCATATATATATGTCTCTCAGTTAAGATTAGCATTTCCTACTTCGCCTGAAAGGCCCTTAATAAAAATCCAACTGCATGTTTGCCCCATATCAGCAGAATCTGAAGAGCTGCCCTACTGGCACAGTGTCCGCCCAACCCAGGGGGAGCTCAGCATGGGGTGGGAGGAGGCTCCAGCACCCACTGTGGCCCCACATCCCTGCCACATTGCTGGGGTGCTCTGGGCAGAGGGATAGGAAAAACTCTCTCTGTGGGATATTTATTCCCCTTAGCCTTTATAGCACAGGAAACCTATGTAGGGTCCCGAGTTACTCTACATGGGTGACTGGTGGAGGGGCATGACCATCTTCCCATTTACTTACAGTCCTTCAAGGTTCCATCTGAACATACAGCTACAAGTGCTTGGGAATGAACTGCTTGGTGCCTTCTCTGTATTTGAGGTGTGTAATGTGGACATGTATCTTAGTGGGCAGGTGTTTATTATAAAACAGAAAATCAACTTCCCTTTTGCAGAAAGGGGACACTACACTGAAGATTCTTCCAGATTTTCCATACATGTGTGGCTCCACTGTCATCTGTTTCCAGAAACACACTGACTGACAAAATGTTGAAGTGGTCAATCACAGCAGTACGCTATCTCCATAAAAGAAAAGCATTGTCAACTATTAAATGCAGCTATGCAGGAAATAAATAAATAAACTGAAAATCACAAATCTCTTTTGTTGCAGCATTGCAGCAGTTAAAAAGGCATAGAAGTTTTCTCACACCCACAAGCTCGAGAGTGCTGTATTTAGAGTGGTGAAAAGCAAATTCCAGTGCTGAAGCTTGCTTCTCTGGAGGACTACATTTGGGTATACTGCCTAGGTCCTGGAAGCAGTGACTAAACCATACTTATTTTTGACATGTACTCTGGTACTGTCTGTCTTTCACAGATTGTGATGGAACCAGATAGTGATCCTGAAAAGCAAAGCCAAACCTAGTTTGCTACTATTTGTGTATTTAATAGAAGCAAAGCAAGAAAACTGTATGACGCTATTTACATTTTTGTGTAAACCTTGTCCCTTACGTGTTGTAGGATCTTGTTCTTTACAGAATGCAGCAACTTCTTAATCCTGTGTTCTCATAAATAATTCATGGAAAAGGGACTACCAGGCTGTAGCTGCCAGTTCTCTTCTTTTGGCAACTGTGATTTCTACGGGAATCTGAATTGTCTTGTCACTGAGGTCTCATGCATAAATGTAGCCAGATAGTGTTAGGTTGCATCCTGACACAAGTCCCTGAGATGTATATACAGCTGATATGGTTGTTTTTCAGAAAGTTATTTGATTAAGCAGCAAAATTAATTGAGTCTTTACGGATGCAGTGAAACTGTAAGAGTTTCTGTGTGTCGTTTCTGGCTTTCTTTTGACATTTTAGCAGCTAAATAAATGAAATCTCAGATCTTACCAGGCTTTTGTCTTTGCAAACTTCTGCAAAGGTGAGAGGCTTCTGGGGTAGTAAAGGCTGCCCAGGTTGGTTGTGGCAATCCTGCAAAGTCACTGCCATGTAGGTCATGTGCCTGCAATTGCTAAAAAAAAAACCTCTTCAACTTTAAAACCACAGAGTTTGGATGTAAGCTGCTCTGCTAGATAAGACACTTCGAATGGTTGTCAGGGACTTTTTTCTGTACTTGATGATGGTGATCAAAGTGGTTACCAAAATAACTTCTTGCATGTTTGAAGTGAGGCATCACTTGAGGTTGGCTGCAGGGGACACCCTGAGAAAAGCAGGCACCCAGCTACAGCCTAACCGGCAGGGGGGTGGGAATCTGTGATCTGTGGCGCCACTGCGGGACCAATTGAAGATCATTTGCTGCCTTCTCTTTCCTAATTTAAGAGGGACATTGCAGTAAATAATGTCTGTGAAGAGGAGAGAAAAACACACTGTGGTTTGTTTGACCTCCTTCTCCTTTTGCACCCCTTTGAAGTTGGTCAGTAAATAATTCGGGCAACGAAATCAGCGCTCCACAATGTTCCTTTGTTTCTTCTGCTGCTTTACCTTCCCTTCCTGCTCTCGGCCCTCCTCCCAGCCACCGCTTGATTAGCTTGGGCAGCAACATGAGTGTCCTGAGGAACTGCTGCAGAACAGGGATTAGGATGTTTCCTGGGAACCTAATGGAGTCAAGCAAATGAAAATGTAATTCAAAGAAAAACTTTGCACACTGTTTATTTTTCCTGCAAAGTGGGAAACTTCCTCCCTGGAGAAAATACTAATGCTAATTTAAAAGCCATGAAAGGCTGAGGTCAGTCTTTTTCAAATGGTGATAGACTTGCCTTCATTTTCAGTGGTTTCTTTCAGTATTTGAAGATAGTTTCTGCTGTATTCACAGAACATCGTGACCAATGTAAGGCTGGAGTGCTGGGGGAGGGAAAGAAAAAAAAGGGCTGCTGTGGATTTATTTACTTAGCAGATGTATATAAATCTGGCTGCTCAGCTGGTGTAAATGGCATCTGCCCTGAAACCGGTGGCTTCTGAAATCTCCAGATGCGTGGCCACCTCCACCCCTGCTGTCCCTTATGACACCTGCAGGTCTGGGCCCCAGTGCCGCTCAAGAGAATGACTGGGAGTACTCACCTGCCCAGTGATGCCTCAGGCCTGTGATGTTGCCCTTTGGTTTTGTTACCTGCTTGAGCCCACTGCCAGGAGAAGCACAGAGCTCTGACATCTTCATGAACTGTTCTCTGGAGAAGTGACAGGTTTAGGTCATGGTTGTATGGTGGTCTCTCTCTTACATTATAATGGCACAGTAAAGCGCTGATGCTCTTGACCCAGGTTTGGCAGTGGAGAGATTAGAGATGAAACACTTAACTCTGGATTTTACTCCATCACCTCAGAAAACGGTGAAGGTACAAACCTGTTTGTGCTTGCAGCGTGCATGATTCTGTTAGTGATGGACATTAGAGTAGCTGTATGAAAACCTGATGTTGTCAGACCACACAAGCCAATTTGGATGGCATCTGGCAAAATATCTTGGGTTTTTTCCTCTGGTCTTTTCTCCTATCCTACATGAGCAGGGAGGGCACAGGTATGACGGGAAAGGGTTGATTTCTTTCTTGGATACTTAACTTTTCTTATGCATAACTCAAATCTTCTTTCAAACACAGGCCCAGAATTCCTTCCTGACTCAGTTAGTACTGTATCTTTTAATAAGCTGGAGTTACTACTTCAGGGAGAGCAATGTGGAAGACAAGACTAATCTCATTTCTCCTCATGGGGCTTCTCATCAGAACTCTCAAAGCCCTACCCTTTACTCAGTGGCATTCTGTTCACTTTGGCTGCATCTATTTGCAGCTGTGACTCTCCAGAAAACACTGATTTCTGTCTGAACCCGAAATTTAGGTATGCAAACTTAGTTTTCTGCTCTCTCCTCTCAAGGGAAGGAGAAGTGGGAAGGAAGGACAGGCCAGTAGCCCCCTGCAGGCTCTGCTCCCTAGCCTCCATGCAGGGTAAGGGGAGCACACCTTGTCTGGAGAACCAGCATGAAGGTGGGCATGCAAAGGGATGTCAGACTGGGAGAGGAGACAAGAGAGGGAAATAAGGTTGCCTTGAGTGTCTTTGTCCTGGTGGGAAGAGACCGGCAGCCAACGGGCAGCAGGAGTCTGTAGGCAAAGAGGCTGAGAGAGGAATGGTGGGTGCCCGACAGGGTAGAAGAGGGCAGGGAGCCGCTGGCTGTGTGTGTGAGAGCGCCTAGGTGTAACACGTATTTAGCACTGGAGTGAGTCCAAGTCAGTTATTAATTGCTTCGTGAGGGTAAACCAGAAGGATGAAAAAGGCAGCTGTTTGCTGCCAAGATACTGTAGCAGTGCTTCTGAAAGTGCACTTTGATACCATGCTGTGTAACCATTTTGTAGTTGGCGGCATAAATACATTTGGTGAAAGGTGCAGCCCATGGACACTTTTTATAGCAGCTATGGGAAAATCTGTAGCCTGTTCCCTAACTTGGGAGCAATGTGCTGAGTGCTTGGATAAAGGCACTGCACTTACCCATTTGTGCATGTGAGAAGGAGGTGGAAAGGCCCAGGGAGCAGTGGAGTGAGAGGCCAGGGTTCGGCTTGTGCACTGGGCTTGGGAAACAATGGGAGGAGACAGCATAGCCAGGTGATTTTGGGTGGCAGGAGGGTACCTGAAGAAGCCAGGTCTATCACTGCTGCTTCTGGGACCACCACTGTTTTCCTGAAGCTACAGTATCTGTCAGGGGCGATGTGCAGGGCAGCTCATAGTGTGGGGTTGAGCTTGTTTTGGGGCATCAATTTCACCACCTACATCCTTGCTGGGCAGGTTAGATCTCTTCTGCCCATGAGCCAGCAGCTATGACCAGACCCAGCTCAGATGTAGCTGCTCAGAGGTACTCCTTCACCTTGTCCTTCATGTATCCACAGTGCATGTGTCTGAGGATGGGAAACGGTACTACCTGCCAGCCACCTGTTACCTCCTCCGGCTCTCTCCATAGGGACATGCACTGGTGTCTTCTAGCCAGGTCCCAGGTTTGGTTTTGCATGCATGCACTGTGTGAGTACGGGCAAGGTGCAAGCGGTGTGCCTGCTGCAACGGCAGGAAGCGTCGGTCATGGTTCTCTCTTCTTGGGGAGTTATTTCCATTGTCTGCCATAGGAGACTATTTTTATCTGTGGTAAACAGCCTTAATTCCAGCGCTGTGTGATCTTTGGTGCAACCTGCGCATAAGCCAAAAGGCAGGAGCCCACAGTCCAGAAACTACGATCTTGATTCAAATGCACATGGGAATCCATTTTACAAAGCATGTCTGATGTGCTTTTAGTAACTCCTGGTGCTGAGGAGAGCTTTTATTAAATCTAAGCATGTTTAGACTTTCTGGCTGCTGAATACCTTATGCTCAAATATTTTGCTTTGCTCTGGTCCAGTGAGAAGTGATGAAACCTGGATGTCTGAGTAAAGGCTGCCAGCTTCTTGCCAAATGGGGTGATAAAAGCAGTTCTGAGAAGTAACGTTAAGTGAAAATGTAGTGTTAGCAAGGCATCTTGTGTCAAAATGACTGGTTGAATACATGTATTTCCAGCCAGAAGAGCAGTGCCTGTAGAAAAGAGTGTGACATAGGTATTTAAACCATGGTTTTCATAAGGACAATCCATTGTGGTTTAAACTCAATGCATTTGAGGTTTGGGCAGTACATTTGTACTGAAAATCAAAATTTCATGTGGAAAATAATGATAAGAGCAAAACTTATGGTCATACTGTTCACATTTTTTATTTGAAGATATGAACAGAGATGCATTTTTAATTCCTTATATTTGGCCTCCATGTCTGAGCCCTTGGTTATACAGTGGGGTTAAATTTGTAATTTTTTTTGTCAATTTAGTCATTAAATATTTAATCATTCAAATAATTAAATTTTTAATGTGAGGTTGATGAGGCACTGGCACAGGTTGTCCAGAGAAGCTGTGTCTGCCCCATCCCTGGCAGTGTTCAAGGCCAGGCAGGATGGGGTTTTGAGCAACCTGGTCTAGTGTGAGGTGTCCCTGCCCGTGGCAGGGGGGCTGGAGCTGGATGATCTTTAAAGGTCCTTTCCAACCCAAATCATTCTATGACTCTATGAAATCTTTCTTTGAATGAATTATCAGATCATGTGTTTTATTCTATCTTCCCTCTACACCTTCAGACTCCTTCCCTAGGGTGCACTTTCCAGCACATTTCACATTGTCTCACTTTCTGGACATTTTTTCAGTTCTTGTGGTGAACAGTCTTTTGTCATGACCATTTCCTTTGAGGCAGTCAGGCAGACAGGACAAGAGGCAGCAAGGGATGTTGCAGGTGTAGGGTGATGCTGTGCTTCCCAGTCATCATCTGGAGTGTTTGAATGACCACATTCCACTAGTGAAAAGTCGAAAAATAGCATTTGTGCTTTCTTCTCTCAAAAGATGTTCTTGTGTTAATAGGTTCCAACACTGATGCAAGGGCAGGGTTTTAGAAAAGGAGTTTCCCCGGGAACATGACCTCATGTAAACTTGACAGAGGAGGATGGCAGGCTGAGGTCTCTGGGTCACAGTTTTGCCAGTTTACTTTCTGCAGAAGTATAATGCTCTGTGACCTGAACAGTTGTCAGGGTCCTACCATGATAGCGATGTCTTTTTTTGAGGAGTGTTTTGTACCACAAAGGATGCTTGGGTTTGTACTGAGGTGACAGAGGCCTGAGCACAGCCCAGCAAGATGAAGACTGTGAGCACTAAACTTTTCATTTTAAAGAGTTCATCCCCATGACATTTGGTTGTGGTTGTGTAGCTTTTCCCTTTGTTTTACCTTTCCTTTTCCAATAAGGATAAGTTGCAAACTAAGCTCCAGTTACTTTATTTTCATCAGCCCAGCTAAAGTAAATACTTACAGTTAGAAACATGCAGTTTAAATTAAAGGTCATGAGCAGGTTTTTTTCACTGCATGGTAGATGGCTACACAGGCAGCAGGGTTGTCCTGTGTCATGCTGGAAGCAATCT
This sequence comes from Pezoporus occidentalis, assembly GCF_034315485.1. NCBI lineage: Eukaryota > Metazoa > Chordata > Aves > Psittaciformes > Psittacidae > Pezoporus > Pezoporus occidentalis. The sequence continues at coordinate 5,590,126 of NW_026915713.1, read as the reverse complement.
GGTTTTATACTGCCTGGGCCTCTGTGACCCCTCCTGGATTCCGAAGGTTGATAGCTCATATACTGTATTGCTCCTTATATTCTTATTCCTGCTGCAGAAAGTTTCTATTAAAAGATGATTTGCTCAGGAGGCCAGTTTGCCTTTCATCTTGAGTATTTTTCCTATGCATTCTGAAATCAATACATTGGATAAAAGGCTTGAACAACAGATGTTTTTTAAAGCATGTGAACAAGGAGATCTGAAAAAATGTATTTAATATGGTTTATGGTGATATGATTTTGGATCTATGTCTCCTGTTCACCTCTATTCCAAGCATGAACCTGCACCAAAATTAAATAGCAGGCAACAAAGCTAGTAATAATGCTTAAGCTTCAAAAAAATGCTGTTGTTTGTGAAAAAGCATTTGAGTTGGATGAAATGGCAGTGTAATTATCTAGTAGCAAGTCAGAGTTTGATAGCTTGGAGCTTATCTTTGCACAGCATGCCACTTTCCCCCCAACCACCAGTGTGGCACATTTCTTTATCAACACTTCATTTCTAGTTGTTCATTTTTAAACAATCTTATCAAACCTTAATTTTGTTTCATAGTGATTGTGAAAGGAAATTCAGATAGTAATTAAAATGCACCGACTAAAACAGTTTAACCAAAATACCCCCCAAAGTAAAATTTTGGGTAGTTAAAGTGAACATTGTGAATTCCCAGCTCTGCAGGATTCTTAATTTTATTAACACTTCCAGGACCAGCTTCAGTTTTGCACTGATAAGGGATAACAGTAGACAAGACTCCTATGGAAAGAGTGCCTGTGCCCTAACTGAGTGAAAACAGGATTGCTGGTTATATGTGCATGCACATGGCACTAGTTCCACTGTTATAATAGTTTCCATTATTTGGAAGATACAGCAAAATGAAATAATTTAATTTTTAATATATACATTATAAGTTACTAGCACACTTTTAGATAGTTCAATAAAAATTGCTTCCTTTAGTAGTCAAGGTCTCTTACCTGATACCTGCTTCCTTTGCCTCCTTGAATGCTTCCTGTTTTCTGTGTCAGTCCCCACATCCCCCCACGTATTTCCATACACCTTTTCCTGTTGTCATACGTTCTGCTGCAGCTGCTCCTCAGGTGCCTCTCCACCAAGGGAAGACTCCTACGCAGTGCCCCCAAAACACACTTTGCGGGCACCTCTCCTCACCTCTTGAGGAAGGAGGCAGCAGCACTTACATCTCCAGGTATACTACCATGGAGTAACCTATGCACTATTAACGATACACATCCCACATTTGAAGCTCCTCTTGTTCTTTGCTTTGTCCCCTGCACTTTTTCTGTTGTGCCAGTGGCACAAGAAATATAACAGGAAAGCAAGATGAGTCAGGTCTGTGATAGTACGGAGTTAAGTCGTGTTTGTGTTTTCATGTATGATTCAGTTACCCTCTCTCTGATGGCTCTTTCTATGGAAATAAAATGCGGAATGAGAATTGGGATAAATCTGTTTAAGGCAGAATCCTATCTATTACATGTGGAAGTGCATCATCAGTGTTTCAGTAGCGTTTGGCTGTAAAACAGAAAGCCAGAGAGACTGTGTTTATACGTGACTGTCAAATGCATCTTAGTTCATGAATGTTTCCAACCCTCCTTTGTACTGCTTTACAAGAGAAATATGACCATGTTTATTTTAGTGGAAGCACACATGAGACACCATTATGTGACCAGTATTTTCTTACTTTTTTTTTTTTGAGGAATAAGTTTTGTTTCTCTTCCTTGTTTCATACCCTGCTGCAGGGGATGGATGTGGGCACATGGTGATGTATCAAGACAGTGGGACCCTGGCATCCAAGAACTATCCTGGGACGTACCCAAACTACACTCTTTGTGAAAAGAAAATCCAAGTGCCTCCAGGAAAACGCCTGATCTTAAAAATTGGAGACCTGGATATTGAATCACAGAAATGTGAATCCAGCTACCTTACCATCCAGAGCTCTTCAACATTGCATGGTATGTAAAAGATAAGATAGCGGTCGGTACATGAACTGTTAGATGTGTGATTAAAAGCCAGCTCAGCAAAATGCAAGAACTGTCAGCCTTTGTCCTTTCCTCCTCCTTTTCATATTCAAGTGTGTTCTCAGTATGGGAGGCCATTGCCCCTCACACCTGATGTTGTTCTGCAGAGGCTGGGGGCGCTGCCATGCTGCACTGCCGAGATGCCAGAGGGGCTTGTGCCCAGCTGTGGCATATTCACCTGAGAGCTCTGCTCTCAGGCCTGCAGAGCTGTACTATCACAGCTTTGGTGCAGTAAATACATGGATCTGTATCAGCCCTGTTCCCTTCTTGGGTAGGAGAAGAGGTAGCTCATGAACTAGGCAAAGACAAGATGAGAAGCTGGAGTCCATGATCCTGCATGTCTCTATTTCCTAGTTCACGGCTCAGAGGGGAGATAACCTTTATTATTGCTAGCTATTAGTTACTGATAACCTTTGCTGATGTACAGGCTTTAATACTTGCAGATATTAAATGCCCACAGCTGGTCTGCAGTCCTGTAAGAGATTTGCACAGGAAGGTAAGTCAGTAATCTGCTATAGCTGTACACTTAAAACAATCATAATGACAACAGGATCTTACCCAGGGAGAACCCGGGGCCTTCCTCAAAGCGGTTTTCCCAGACAGTTGTTGCTGAAACTTTTGATCTGCTCTTTCTGGAAGAGTCAAACTGATTTTCAAGTCAGTGTGCCCTTTTTCAGAAGTCCAATTAAAATTCAGGGCTGCAAGGAGTTCCACAGGCAGGAATAAACTCATGAATCCACAGCTCATAAAATTTTGCCTTCTGGGAATGAGTGATAGCCCTTCAGCCAGCTGAGGCTGAATGTGCTGTATGGGACTTATAAAACAGAATGGATTCAATGGGAAAAGACAGTGAAGAGATGAACTACACAGAGCCTCTGCAGGTTTTCCAGCTCACCCAACTCATTGCTTAGCTCAGAAAAGTGAGTGGTTTCCCTAAGATGAGGACTCATAAGATGTCTTAGTAGTAAGGACGAATGATTACCTTTCATTCATGAGCATGATAGTCCTATTACTCATCCTGTAAGATAAGATCAAGTGAGGTATTAAAACCTTGCTCCCAAACCAAGGTAAAGGTAATTATTGTTCTCACGGGGGAGGTATTACATTTTGAAAGAGCTTCACTAAGAGTGGGCAGTGACATGTTGCACAGAGGTTGATTTGAGGAATAAGGAGCATCTCTGTTAGTGTGTGCTGTGATTTTTTTTTGGTGTTGTTTACTTCATTCTTTACTGTGAGGTTGGTGAGACACTGGCACAGGTTGCCCAGAGAGGTGGTAGATGCCCCATCCTTGGCAGTGTTCAAGGCCAGGCTGGATGGGGTTTTGAGCAGCCTGGTCTAATGAAAGGTGTCCCTGCCCACGGCAGGGGAGTTGGAACTGGATGATCTTTAAGGTCCCTTCCAACACAAACCATTCATTCTATGATTCATTTCAGAACTGTAAGTAGTGAGTTGTGTTCACCTAAAGTAGTCTGTCTGTACTTGGCAGTAAGAAATAGTTTAGTATTGCATTATCATGTCTTTGAACAGTTTTTATTGATGCTATCTTGACATTTCTGATCAAAGGCTAAACAAGGATAAATAAATATATTGTTTTCTGAAGTGAAAAATTAAGCTTACATGTTGATTGAAATTCTGGCTCCTTACACATCAGCCTGAAGACATCTTCACATAGTTCAGTCCTGTAGTTACTCAGCCTGAAAGCACAGAATACCTGTGTATTATGCAATCAAATCCATGTAATGAATTTCTTTAAAGTATTCCCACACCCATTTTCAGACCTGATTGGCAATGTCTGATGCATGAGGATTATAATTTGCATTCTCAGTAACGAACTGCACAATTAGCAGATTTTGCTCATATCTGATTAAACAAGTTTTATGGCTTAGGCAGACATACCATCTGCAATGGTTTTTGTGGTCTGCAGCTCACTGTAGACTTTCCCACTAGAATACCTCCAGAACCTCTTCAGGTAAACCCATCCAAGACAACGTGGAAATAGTGCGATATCACTTATGTTTTAAAAGACACAGAGAAACTCTGATCTCATATATGAATTTCAGTTGTTTCAACAGTTTTGCTATAGCTCTGGGTTTTACTATGCATTTATGTAAGGGAAAGAAGATGCGTAAGTAAGCACTGCTAAATTTATTCAGACTGTTTAGTGTCCTTTTATATAGCTGCTTCTGAGCCCAGATCTCCCCTTCAAAACCTTTCCATGTACAGGCAGGTCAACCTCTTCCCTTTGGGCAGGAATATACTGTCCTTTGCCATTAAAATTCTTTCATAGGATGGTGGAGAGTTGAAAAGATTTTGCAGGCCTTGAAAATATATGAGCAATTAAAACCTTGCATCTTTGCATATTTTCTGTATTTGACCTGGATTTAAAAAGGAAACCTAAAAAAAAGCTAAGTATGAAAGCTGGCAGTGTGAATGTTACTCTTGTTTCAAATTAGCCAACCAGCCTTTGCTCTTTATTTAACACGTCTGCAATTATAAGACAATAGGGGTCCAAAGGGAAATATGTTTTAAATACCATGCCAATCTCTTCACTTCTATAGAAGACAACAGGGTGAATGTCAGTACACTTACAAATATCTGCTGAGGAGTGTATCTGAAGATTAGAAGATTGGTCAGAAACAAAACACTAGATTATGCATGTAAATATAATATTAGTGTAAACAAGTTTTCAGATGACAAAATATTGTTTTCCTTTCAGATTTCTCATGTTTCACATGTTGTCTTTACATTTAACTTTGATTCATTTATCATTATAACCTTCTACTGGGATTCATGCAGTACAGCATGAGTAACTCAATTTGTGGTTGGTGTATTATGTTCCATGAAGTAAGGGAAAGCTGTTGTATATAAATGAATGGATTAATTGATTTATGTTAACCATAACATTAATTTCTTCACTTTTGTAGGTCAGTGATTACAGATTAGACCACTTGCTTGAAAGTTTTATTAAAATTCAGGGCATTCATCAAATTTTGTAGGCTGAGTATTACAAACATAATTCCATCCTAGCAAAGCATGTAGCATTGCTCTGTATGCAGATCTACTGAAGCCTCCCTACTCAACTGGGACACAAATGTGACGCTACAGTTCTCACCTTTGATAGTTCTTAGCTTTGATGGACACGTGAAGGCAGCCATTGCATTTAGATTTCTCCAACATTGTAATCAAAAGATGGTCATTAACTAATCTTTATGAAGCTCTGAAACTGGAGACTTAAAGTGGCTGAACACTTTATCTCCGTGTTATTACTCTGCAGACTGTTTTCCTTAGTGTTCACTGAAGAAATGAAACTGTAGCAAGCCTTTTCTTTCAAACTGTATCCAAACAGATGTGAAAATATTAATCACAAGTCAGCAAAGGTAGTCTAGCATCAGTTTTGGTGAAACTGAGTCACCTTTGTCTGACAATCCTTTAAATATTAGCACAGCTTGGCACATGGTGTCTCTAAGAGAAATAAATAGATGATCATGTTCTATTTCAAAGGTATAGCTTTGCACTCGATGAAAATACAGGATTGTTTATCCCACTAAAGTAATCTAGAATGTAAATTTAATATGAAGCATGATCTCATGCTGTAGACAAGGTGCAACCTTTACTGAAATGCGTTTCTTCTCAAGTTAATTGCATTATCTGAGCATATTAAAAATAACTGAGCTCTGAATAAGAGCTTCTGATTTTTTAATTAGTTAAAGGGATATGTGAAAACAAGATTAACCATGTTGGTCCTGTAGTTCTCAAGAACAAAACTTGCACTACTTATGAGGTGTAATATAAATGTTGTAAAAGTTTGACAGGAACTGCTTTTAGTCAGCTTCTTTTCATGTTTTTATCAGATTTCTGTACATCTTTTGACCTTTTTTTTTCCTTGATTCCCACCCCCCCTCCCGTTTCCCCAACTAATGGCTTAGTATTTTTTCCCTTAATTTTGTGAGATGATCATCAGTCTTGACTGAAGAGGGATTAAAGGAAGAGATAAGTGCCTACTTACTTCTCCATTCACTTGCAGTCAGTAGGAGGTTGATGTGTTCCTCTGGGGTGGATGTCAGATCTACTGAGTGACTAGTAATAATTTGGAGAGTTGTGCAGTTAACTTGTTCTTGCATAATTTACAGCTGGTAACTAGCGTGAAATAGACAAATTGCTGAAAATGCTCTCTCCTCCCCGCACCCAGTTGCTAAGGGTTGCTATAGCTAAGGGTGTTATTGAGCACTTACTGATGTGTGATGGCTACAGAGAGAATGTGTGTGTGTGCACACGTGTGTGTGCGGGAGAACCAAGTGCTTTCGGATGCCTCCTACCTGTCATTATGACTTGAGGGGATTCATCAAACCAGTCTTCCCTTATTATGTAATGTTATAAATGTCTTGCTTGAATAAAGGGTGTGTCCAGATTTCTTTTTCGCCCTCAAAGGAAACTTGCTATTACAGTATTGTTTCTGGTATTTCAGGAAATCCAGGGAAATGCCCAGACATGTTCTCACTGAGGATCAAGTTGAGTGGTTTCCCAAGTCAAAACTCTTGTAACAGTTGGGTTTCGCCTGAGTGGTGGCAGTATCCTGAGGTTTCAGCTTTGGAAAGATTTATGCAACAAAAGATGTCTGCATTTGTTTTATCAAATGCATTCTTTTTTCCCTCTTAGCTGCATAAAGTGTACTGTGTATTTTTCTGTGGTTTTTGTTGAACAGCTGCAGTTCTTTACTCATGATTCCTAACTGTGCTGCTTTGGGTTTGGCTAAAACCACAGCCATGTTAGTAGTGGAGGATCTCACCTGAGGTCAAGCAGACAGACCTACAGCCTGTGCAGATGGCCTAGACTCTCTTTTTTTAAATTGTAATTACTTCTCCAGCCTGTCTTTTCCTGGATGCCCTTTTCTTTCCTTTTTCACAGTCTTTGGTAACCCTTTGGAAACTCTTATTGAATGTTATATTTGTTTTTCCTAAAATGAGAAATACTTATCCCTCAGCCTGAGGTCAGACTGTGTTGCACAGTTATACACTGAATAACCAGGCTGCCTCACCCTGACCACTCTGTCAACTCATATCTACTGAGTATTAAACATCACCTTATGTCCTGCAAAAAAGGACATAGAGCAGCACTTTTCGTCTCCTGGCACATCCTTGCAGGTAGATGCTGGTTATCCCTTTTGCATGTTGGGTTGGAGCATATGTGTATATTTCTCCTCTCTGGGGAGAAAAAGAGTTACTGCTTATGAAAATGAAACATTTATGTGAATGTGGGATGGAGATGAATTTCAAGAATGCAGATGTTTTCATACAACAGATCATTGCAGATTTTGTGAGCTCTTTGTGAAAGACTTGCACTCTGAAGTGGAGCAAGCATAATCCAAGTTCATCATGTCCCCTGACCTTCCCCAGCTACTGAGGTACTTCCGAATTGCTTTAGCTGAACAAAAAAAAAACCCTGCTAAATATAAGGATCAAAATTTAAAACATTTACCCCCCCAAAAGGCATTAGGAAAGGGTAATCCTGGAGAGGCCAATCTGTGGGATCATTGCTACACATTGCTCACCAGCCATGGCTTACCCTGAAAGTAAAGGCAGAAAAATTGGAGAAGATTCTCTGTTGAACAGAAGACATAATAACTTGATATCTAAACCAAGTTTCTCAAAGATCTCTGGAAATGTCAAACTGCAGATTTCAAGTGGTGTTGAGGAATCTGAAAGCAGAATGGGCATAGTGAACCAGACATGCAACAGCTAAAGCAGAAAATAATTGCTTTTAAAAGGAAACAAAAGTCGTACAGAAGAGGTAGAAAGGATTAAGAACTACAGAAACCAACAGCATGTAGGCATGCCAGCTGATGTGAGAGAAGAGAGTCTTCTAGGCACAGCACTTCTTAAGGGAAGTAGAAAAAATAGAGGAACGTAGTTCAACAAAGCAATCTCAGGAAATATGACAGAGCCTGGTTGACAGTAGAAGTAAACTAGACCTCATAAAACCAGACAATACTGTAAAGATCATCAGATTTGCAAACCAACACTATTATGAAAAAGACAAAAGCAGTAGACTATCGCTAATGTTTAAAAAATAAACAACACGTAAAATAGTCTCTTAAGTCTCCAGAGGAGCCAGCCAAAGGATATCTGTGAGGCAATTTACTGTGTATCTTGCAGGATGTTAATACTGCTTGGAGACAGCGATTCCAAAATAAAGTATTTAATTTAAGCCACCTAAACCATACCAACAGATCAGAAGTTCTGGATGAAAGGCATTCAATGTTACTTTAATTATAGAGAATATTAAATTAGATACATTCGAAATCCTTAGGTCCCTAATAGCAATCCTGCAGAATGAAATAAATAAATAGGAAATAAGGAATCTAGAGCAAAGAGATGGAGCCACAGTTGGGTCAACTATTTATTGAGGCATGGAAAGAAGAAAAGACCCTGGCGTCTAGATGTAGTAATACTGAAATATGGAAAACACCTACTCAGTTTCATGACATGCAATATATCTGTTTATTAAATCAAACTCTTGTCTTTGTTCTTAGTAAACAAACCAAATAATCTTGCCTACTTACCCTAGCAGAGCTCCAGCCGAATCACTTCAACAGGAAACAAGGAGAGAGATCAGCATTCACAACTTGTTTTTCAAGCTGAATATGCAAAACAGCCCACCTTGCAACTAACATTAGAAGATGAAAAACTGATAACGTGATCTGGCAATTCTCAAAAGGGAGCTTAAAAAACTTTTGGCTTAGTCCCAGGCTTAGGGATTAAATGTTTATCCAGAGTTAAGTCCAAATGCTGCAGTAAAAGTTAACAGGGCCCTATAAACAAGTTTCACATTTTCATACCAAATATAAAACAAGGCTTTCTCCATCATCCCTCCATTCCACTGTGGTTGTACAGGATTCATATAGACAACCTAGGGAAATCAATAAATCCTAGACGGAATGCACAAAGAAGATGGAGGCACGTATAAGTAAAAGTAAGCAATAAAGTAGTGTTTTTATCGCCTCAAGTGCAAGCGGAAAATACAGACTAGTATATACAGTTGTTAGGTAAATTTTAGTGTGTACCAATGATGATTGGTTTTAATCTTCTAATGCCTATAAAATCTCACAATATAGGTATTCAAGGTAGTAGGTAAGTCGATGGAGAACAAATCTACTGTGCATATAGGAAATGCATCTAATTGAAGCAACCACAAGCTGAAATGCAGAGAGCCTGGGAGACTATCCTTTATCTGGCTTTACAACATTAAAGGAGGTGGAGGATTGCTGTATGGAAGTGTATTAGTCCTAGGCCCCTTACTTTTGAGCTACTGATGGGAATCTCTCAGTACACTGGAACTGTTCTTGGCAGATGATAACCATAACCTGGTAACCCTTCTTAGATTTATTACTTAACAGTAGAAACATGTCTTTAGGCATTGCTTGCTGATTTTTTCTGAATTTTGACTTTCATTTGGATTATACAATTTTATATGTCTTATTTTATGTTTTTGTATTTGATTGGGTTTGTTTATATGTGTGATTTGTTTGTATAATTATATGGAATGTAAGCAGACTTGCTACTGGAGGAGACACATAGCCCTAATCCAACCAGTGTGTGATTGAGTGAATCAGCTGTCTAAATTATACCTACAGAGTAGATAGGTCACTGCCAATTGCTGTGAGGGAGAAAGCCAAAGAGTACTTGTGAGAAAATACCTAGAGACAATCCTTGAAAGAAGAAGAGGACTAAGGCTTTCTCAGATGTTTTATTCTGAAGAAATGCAATACCTTCTTGTCTTCTCCCCCTTTCTCTCTCTTGATAAGAAAAAAATAAGTTAGCACTTTTCTTCTCCCACTGCAATCTGACACAAAAGACCACCCCGAATAAATCACTCGTGCAGTTGTCTGGTATGACACAGTGTCAGATGCTGTCTTTTTGATAAGTTCATTTCCTAAGCAATTCATTTAACCCTTTTTATAGACTTTGTTTTCTCTGACTAAGTCGTGAGTCATTTTTAACACATGAGTACTCCAGGGAAATGTCACACTCATTGCTTGTTTCTCTGCCTGCTTTGCTTTGCTGTATGATTTTTATAAGCCAAAAGACAGAGTTCCTTCTTTGGTTTGCTCGGTTCTGCTGACAACTGGCTGTCATTGGCTCCAGTTGGGCTGATCTTACGGTTGATATAAGGCAAATGAAGTATTTGGGAAAGATTCCCCTCAAGAGAATCAAGCAAAATGAAGATGCTCTTAGGAGCCTGTTAGGAAGGGCTCATCAAATTTGTGTCGTGCTGTGACTGTCATTTCTTGTACCTCAGAAGTCAGTTCCAAGTTGTATCCACCACCAATAAAATGAGGTTGTCTAGGAAAAATCAAAGTGATCGCTTTTCATCCCAAGGACTTGCTTTAGGACGCAAAGGCTGTCATTCACCTCAACAGAACAGATGGGCTGAGGGCTTCTACAGGGACTTGTTTGTTTTTTCTCTTGGGGAAAAAAAAACAAAAACCAACTGTTTACAATTTCACAAAAGCTTTTTCTTAGCAGTTTATATCGTAAGCATCCTTGTAAATTCAAAAGAAGTGTACCCCAACTGCTTTGGATTTTCTGTGTCATCTGTGCCTTGAGTGCAGCCAGGGATAAGTGTTTGCACCCAGGTGTGGTGATAGAAGGCAAGAGAAAAGACTGGGGCAATCTGAAAAGAAAGCTCCCAGCGGGAACTGACTTCTGAAGAAGCAAATGCAATTATTAAAGAGTCCCAGGCATGCCTGCTGTCACAAGAAAGGAGTGTCCCAAAGACTGTCCCAAGATACTGCAGTCAGTAGCTATAAAACCCTTATCTCATTCAGTATGAGCAGAAGCCTCTTGTCTCCCTGTCCTATTCCCTTCATCTTCTTCCTCTCCCTCTCTTTTTTGTTTAGATCTGTAGACTTGAACTGTAGACTTCAGTGGTCTGATGATGTTTATAAAGGGAAAATAAATCAAGAAATTTTCTGAGTAAAGTGATACTGCCTTGTGGTACAGTTCACAGCCTGTGGCACAGAGGTTCTTGAGGGTCAGGTACCCTGTTTGTGATCTTAGTTTTTCCTGAATGGCTGCTGTGCTACACCAGCATGAGCTGTATGTGTCTGGAGAGTTTATCTAGGGGACCCTGTATAGATCCCTTATTTGTTTTCGAACATGCTGTTCTTTTCTTTAATGATTTACTGCTGGTTGTAAGCGCTCTGTACTTAAGAGGCTGAAGGGCATTAATCATTCTCTTAAGGCTTATGTGATGAGAGACATGGATGCTGGAATTGCTACCATGGAGAGACAGCTGGATTCTGGCCACTCCTTGTCAGGGTAACTTTGGAGCTCATACCCCTAAAAGGGCTGAAGCCAAAACCTTTTTGTCAACAGCTGGATTGGTACTGAAGGAGAATGCGTGTGTTATGAAACTCTTTGCTAATCATGAGAATATTCCAGCGTAATGATGTCATCTAAACTTTTGAATTCTTTTGTGTTCTGTCTGTAGGGCCATATTGTGGTAATGTGATGCCTGTCCCCAAAGAAATTATTCTGGACAGCAATGAAGCGACTATTCACTTTGAGAGTGGATCCCATGTGTCAGGACGAGGCTTTCTGTTGTCCTATGCCAGTAGTGATCATCCAGGTAAAGTGAAATCCAGCAGTAGTAAAGGATTAGTGGCACGGTCCCCTGTATTTAATTATCTTCTCTACACACACAGACTTCAGCCCAAATGTTTCATCCTTAAAATTTCCAGATTAGCATGTACCATGATATTTCTGATAGTGTGTGTGCAAGAAGCAGTTGTAACATTAACCAGGTGGAATAGCTGCTGAAATCTTACCTACACAATTTGCAATACAGGCCCAGTGAAAGAGAAAATTAGTACCTTTTCCTTGAAGCTCCACTGTATTCAGAGCGCCAGTATCTACCACACAGTGACAGGATGAAGGGATAGGAGAGATTAAGATTTGATTCCTACAGTTAATACTCTGGGGTATGTGTGACTTTGTTGAAGGTGTAAAGCATAAGAAGAGTAGAAGAGCGAGATGGAAAGACTGAAGGGAAACTGTAGCTATTGCTTCCTATTTAAAAAAAATTGTTTTAAGTATTATACAGAGATACCTTTAAGTGTAATTTCATGTTTAGCCAAATATTTGTCAGTATTTCTACATCCTACAATGGGGATTGACATTTATAAACTTTTCACAGATCTAATCACATGTTTGGAAAGAGCTAACCACTACACACAGACTGAATACAGGTAAAGAGTGTTTGCTGCTTTTTGTGTTCTGGCTTGCTTTGCTCCATCTGTCATCTGGTCCAATTGTCAGAAAATGTCATATAAAGCAAGTACAGTCTTGGATTTCTGGAGAAGTGATTTTTTTTGAGTTCTGATGCTCAAAGGCCTGGTTGTGAGAAGCAGTAGTGCAGACTGGAAGTCTGCAGCGCAGAAAAATGAGGGAATGGAGTTACAGAGCTCTCAGCAGTTCTCGTTAGGATATACATATACATGGTATATGTAAAAAGAGTTTCCACTTTGAAATTCAAAGTAGCCTTAAATTCCAGTGCTTCTCCTGAGAGCAGATCATGTCCTAGCTGATACAAGATTATCTGAGGACAAGCTATAATTTCTTGGTTCCCTGAACTTTGTGATAGGATTTGAAATGGTAATAAATTGTGCTCTTCTGGCTGCTCCCTGGATGTGCATGTAGGTTTCTTATCTGGGCTGTGCTGAAAACTCGCATGGTAGCATTTCTAGAACAAGAGAATTAAACAGAAATGCCCTTGCAAAACTGCTTTTCTGGTTCTTTGCATGCACTTCACTCATCAATGCAAGGGCGCATTTATTTAAGCCTCCTAGACTCAGATCGCCAGCCAGAACTTACTGCTAAAATATTTATTGGTTTGAGAGCATTTCTTCTGTACGAGCTCATTTTTGTGTATCATCACTACAGTTCATGTTTTAAACAAGCTTCTCTTCTCTCCCTACAGCAGATACTGTCCTGCTGGCTGCAGAGACATAGCAGGTGACATTTCTGGGAATATCGAAGAAGGATACAGAGATGTAAGTGCACAGGATAATGAGGGAAAATTTATAAAGACACAACAGAGAAGCATAACACAACTGGGTTTCAACATTTGTCACTTGACTTTTGTCAGCATTTCCTCCCAGCCGTGTTAAATATACCTTTTATTATCAGTATATGAGTATGTTATCAGTATATAAGCACACAGGGACACTTTTCAAACAAACCAATCAATTGTGTGAGAGCAAAGTCCATGGATTGTCAAACACACCTACTGACTTGTGGTTTCTGGCTTTCTGGAAAAGCGCCGCATAAGGTTTATGCCTCTCGAGGTAGTGCTTATGGATGTGCTAAATATTCCTACGACTTCAACTTTTACTTGTTTGCAGTCTATGTGCATTTCCCTAGTAGGAAAATAAAATACACTGCCCAATCACCTCCCACTGATAACTACCAACCTCTGGGGTTGTTCTAACTGCTAGTTCTTTAAAGCAAAGAAGTTGCCTGAGTGATTGCATTTACTCACAGTTTGTATAAAGCAGTGCTTTGCCTTCTCTGTGCCCCTCACCCTGGACTCTCCTCCTGTCATGGCTATGAAATCTTTTTGTCTCTCACAATGCAGCAAGTTTAATCATACTACTGAAGTAAAATCCCACCCTATCACAGATGTACCAGCTGCTGAGTCTCCAAAAAGTCAGTGTTCACGTTTAACCTGTTCATCCAGTTATTCAAGCACTCCACTCCAGCCTGGAAAGTGGCAGAGCTGAAGAAACAAAGAAATGTCACTTTACATTCTCATTATCTGGAGTTATGCTTGCCCTTTCTTGGGGTGATTAGAAAGAAAAGCAGCACATGGCATGACCTCATGCAGATCTTATCTGCGCTGAGGAATTTTTGAATGAAATTTTCCCCCCGTTGCTGAGGGGATTCAGCTTTTCTGATGGGAAGAACCTGCAGGATTCTGGAGACCTGCTGCCTTTGTATTCCCCCTCTCCCACCCCTCCCTGGGGGGGGGACGGGACAGCTTGCCCTGTAGCTTGTCCAGTAGCATAGCCCAAACTGGGTCTGTGTGAATGAGACCAGTCTCTGCCAGCAGCCCCTGGGAGTGTCTCCTTTGCACTTTCCACTGGTCTTTCTCTCCTCTGCCCAAGCCCAGGGGTACGTTATTGCCACCTGATTCCACACAAGTTGTCTTGCCTGTATTTTTCAGCATTACCCACATGAGACGCTGGCAAATGGGCTATACTTAAAACCGGGCTGCAGCTACTCAGCACATAGCCAAATCTCCTAATGTATGTCATGACTCAGATCCTAAGGTGCAATAATAGATAGGTCTGCCTTCAGGCAGGTCCATCAAGTAATTACCATTTTCTCTTTGCAAAGAAGAGTTGCCTTGCCTTTGACTTTGTTTTCCTAAGGAGTGACACAATACTTATTGGATTAAAATCTCACAGCACCTTCTCAGAAGTAGATTATTTGCTTTTTTATTTAGGGAGGAGAGGTGGGGAAAAGGTGACTTTTGGAAACATTTTCCCAAAGATTACTGTTGTTCATCCCTCCCCGCCTCTTACACCTCTTCAGCCTTTGCCAGATTTTATGAGCTCTAACACCTGTGTTCTAGTGGCTTGGAAGTGAAAGGACTAGCCGGTTGTCAGACTGATCCTCTGAGCTTTGGTTTCTGCTGGCTTCTGCCTTTCAGACCTCGCTGCTGTGCAAGTCGGCGATACATGCAGGCATTATCACAGACGAGCTGGGCGGGCAGATCAGCGTCACCCAGCAGAAGGGCATCAGCCACTATGAAGGTGTCTTCGCCAACGGCATCCCCTCACATGAGTGAGTACCAGCAAACTGGGGGCCTGGCTCCAGGAGCAACCCCAGGGGCACAGATCTATGCTCACACCAGCAAAAGCAGATGGGGATGCCTTTTTTAGGAGGAGAAGCTGTTAGGTGTAGGTGTAGGGGCTTTTGGGCTTTGTTCCTATGGATTTATTAAAATAGTGTTGGCATGAGATATCATGGGAAATATCATATAGGAAAATGTTCCAAGTTTTCAGTGGCTCCATACCATGTAGTGTGGTATTTTCTTCTTTCTTCCTTCTGTTCCTTCCAAAACGTACTTGCAAATTACTTTGTTAGCAGATACATGAAAGTACGATGTTCTGCAACAAACACCTTTAATCGATGTGCTAATAAATCATGATAAATACATGCTAAAGTTTAAAAAAAGCTAGGAAGAGTGAATAAATGAAAAGTGCAGTTGAGCCATAGGGGATTTAACAAACAACTTCTTAAACATTTTGCTTTTGTCATGTTCAGGGTTTTACTCTCTTAGAATATTTATAGCAAGGGTGTTACAGTTACCACTTATCTTCTGACTTCTAATTGTGCTGTTGTTGAAGTAGAAATAAATCCTCTAATCTCTATCCAGCACAGTAAGCCCTTCCAGCAACTGCCTCTGTCACTCCTGTTGGTCTATATTTTTTAGTTTCAAATGTTATCTGGATTTTACATGAGGTGGTCTTTTTTTTTTTTTTTTTTTTTGTAGGACGGGAAATCTCAGTCCCATAGCTTGTAACAGCCAAGGGAATGCATCTTTTTTCTACCTTTTCCTGCTTTGCCCATGATTTCTCCACACGCTCCTAACAATTTTACAATCATGGATTCATTCATGAAAAAAACCCAACCAAATATTCAGCGGGTTTGTTGCTGTGTTTAAACTTCAGCACACATAGAAATGCTTTATATATAACAGCACTGGAGTATAAAAGCTGGGTAGGATGTAGACCACTAGCTGAAGGCCTGTGAAGCCTAAATATTTCCTATTTTTCTTGAAAGCTGATTGCCAAAGAAAATTAATATAAACTTGTCTCAGGCAGAGCAGCACTGAGAGCTCAGCTCAGGCACCAAGTCCCTCCATAAAACAAATAATACAGATTCTTTCCACGACACATGCCAGCGTATTGAAACCCTAAATTAAATGTTTTGTGCCTTATCTAAAGATGTTACACAACTATTTACATAGAATGATATGTTCGTGATCCTTGAGAACCCCAGGAGTAACTTGGACAGTAGTGTATAAAATGTTATAATGAAAGGCAGCCGAGATTCCCGTTTGTATTTTTTTCACAGTACAAGAGCTAGTGGGCAATGAATTAAGTGTATAAGGCAGCAAATGTACACGTGCTGTACAATTATGCAAACACTGTTTGTATCATTAACCCATCACCTTACTGCCAAGTGTCCTTTTAATGTTGCTATTCACAAGATATCCTATACATTTCACGTGGATAATAGGAGTACCCACGGAGATGCAAACTTTTCTCTGTTACATCAAGTGGGAAAACTCCCATTTCCTTGAAGCAGAGTTGAAACATGTGCTTCCAGGCTGAAGCCAGCCTCCAGGGCTTGGGTTTAGCCCATTTAACATGAGGCCCCTGAGACAGCACCTTAAGGAGGAGGGCAGCCTCCTCAGCTCTCCTGCATACCAGGTGCTCCTCCACCATGATGCACACTTCAAGGGGACTCAGTTGCCCCAAGGACACTTTCTACAGATTACACAGGGAGCCCTAGGTAAACAGGTTCACACTAGGTTGGATGCCTGCAAACTAGATGGCACGGATTTTGAGACAAATGGGAGTATGAACACAGTGCTTCCGGGATGCTTTAGCTGCTCTTGGGAGCTGGGACAACCCTGGGAGCTGATGAACTGCTGGTGTGAGCTCATTATCCCAGGAGAGGGAAATTGGAGGCTGCAGGGGAATCCTTTTATTTTAAACCATGAAAAACTGTTCCTAGAAACAGTGGGCCTATTTACTAAGAAAATGAACCAATGCATTTCATGCTTTAAAAAGGCTTTTATAAGAGGTATTTCCGAAGCTGCAAGGCTTCCCTGTCCTTGGGGTACCTACACGCTGCAAGAAATTCCTGCTGAGCAGCCAGTGCCAGTGCAGAAAAATTGGTGCTTGAACAGCAGTGATTTAAGAGCTTTTTAGATGCCCTTAAATAAAAGCTTACTCAAGTTTTAAAAATCTCATTTATAGTGGGTTTCAGTATTAAAGATTTAAATTATTTAGTGACTTGAGCTGAAACTGACCTAATCAACGGCTGCTGCTGGAGTGCATCGAGCTGTTAAGTATCTGTGTTGTAATGTGATGGTGGGGTTACAGCTCGCTCCCTCACCAACCCACAAGAGCTGACCTTGACCTCCCTGACTCCATTTTTTCAGTGCCCTTGTTCCACTCCAGCATCTATGAGGTTTACAGCTCTTATGATCCATGTGTGGACCTGCACCCACAAATACCATAATGAAGATCAAATGGATAGATTTATTGGGCAGTTTTGATACCCCAGTACAAATATATGAGGGGTTAACTTTGTGATGTGACCTGGCCTGCAACTGTAGTGTGTTCACGTGAAATCATGTGTCTTTGAAAATGCAAGAGACCACATGCTCATAAACTGAAAGATGAGATTCGGGGTTAACCTGCACTGCTTATAAAAAGCTTCCTTGAGACCACTTGGAACAAAATTACACTGACAGAAATTTACTATGGGAAGCAGCATTCTTTTTGTGCAGAGCTGCTGACACAGGGCTCCAGTGCAGTCTTACAGCTGATACTGTGGGTGAGGCAGCATCCTGAATGTTGTCAGGAAAATGAGGGACATGGGGTGAAAACATCCCTTAAAGGACAGAGTGAAATTTGTGTGACAAATGTCACCTGTCACATTAGAAAATTGATGAATTACCACTTACTGAATTAGTTTGTCCTCTTCAGTGACTTGCAGAATTATACCAGATATATTTCAGCTTGGTTTCTTGGCTTTATAGACTTTAGGAACACTAACCGCCTCTGCAGCCCGCTATGTGAAAGGGATCTGGGTAACTTTTTTATTACAAAGCTTTATCTCATAAATAAGTATTTGAGGAGGGCTGTGATTTCTGTTTTGGGTAGGTTTTACTGATTCCCATACGTATTTATTTTCTTTTTGCTTGAAATGGATAGCTTTGCATTCACTAAGAAAGCAAAATTTGTTTTGGCTGTAATGTCAAACTGGTTTGGAGTGAGCAGAGCACATCTGATTGCCTCTGAGGATTGCCTGGGGAGGTAGATGTGGGAGGGAGGGCTTGAGTTTTTCCTTCTAGCTACTCTACCGCATACATGCCCAAATAAATCAGCTCCCTCCCAGTGCTCTCCGTCATCTCTGAAGGGCTTCGTTTGCCTGTAGTCATTAGTTTTCCCTCAGTGACAAAAAGAGATAGTGTTTTTATTGACCTTGGCATGGGACCACTTTCCTATTCCCCATTTGCAGTGCTCTCAAAACATACAGCCATGCCCACAACTGTTAGCCTGCAGACAGTACCTGGGGGGAAATTTTCCTGGCCAACAACAAAGAGCAGCTTGAAAAGGAGCTGTCTTGACGCTTAAGTGCAGAAGTTGTTTTCCTGCTCAGTCATGCTGGCCATGGCTTTTTGAAAGGGGCAAGATAATCAAAGTGACATTGAAGGGGTCAGATTTTCCTGAAATTCAAACAAATTTCATGTTTAAATCTGGGCTTTTATTTTTATTAGGCAGACAGACAGTCATCACTTCTAGAATGAAACCTCAGGGGCATTTATTTCACTGGAAATCAGAAAGCTGCTTGTTGGGAGGCCAAGGAAAGCTCAGCTTTCCCTTACCGTTGTGATTTTATCTTGTCCTGCATTGTGCAAGGTTGTATGGAGTGACCCAGGAAATGGCTTTTCTCCTGAAACAAAGCAGTCCATGTCAGGAGGAGGAAGAAAAGGGGAGCCATAGATGTGGTTCTGTTAATGGAGCAAAATAAACCATTCCTGATGGGAGCTGTTGGTCATGGTTCTAACAGAACTGGTTCCCACATGGGTTAAAACAAGGAGTAGTTTTCATTCAGTCTGGCTGTAATACACCTGTATCTCAACTAGGAATGAGTTGGCATGGTTTAGTCACCATCACGTGTAACTCTTTCACAGTGCTTGATGCTGGGTTTTCTTCAAAATAGAAGTGGACTTAGACTAATAGAGAGTCATTGGCTTCAGTGAAGTTGTTCCAATTTAATGCAAGTGAGAAGAGACCCGGGCCCGGTAGCTCCAGGCCCTCTTAAGCTTCCCCAGTCCTGGCTCTTTTGAATGCTCTTATATTGCTGGTCTGAGGAGCAGAAGCGGAAAGCTTACCCACAGCAGTACAGGGTCTGTGCAGAGGAGAAAAGCAAAAGTATACAGCAAGAGTAACAGGCTGATGGGATGGGGAGTCACTTTAAAACATAACAAGTGCTCCAAACCATGAGAAAAATGATCTGAATTCAGTCACGCTGGGAGATGCACTAAAGTGTTCTTACTGGGTTGGTAGGCAGCCAACAAAGTAAGTCATTAGCTGGTCAGAAATATTTTGCTAGATAAACAGTGATCCTGAAACTGTACCTCGGCATTCCTGTAACTGCATCCTGAAAGGCTGAATTACCTTTTTCCTTTCTTACAGTGGGTCACTGTCAGATAAGCGGTTTATGTTTACTTCAAATGGTAAGAATAATGGCTTTATTTTTAGTTATTCAAATTTTACCGTCTTATTTAAGTATTTTCTATAGAAGATTTGAAAAGTAATCAGGAGAATGCCAGGCTGTGTCTAGGAGGGATATTTTAGGGCAGCAATCTTTTAAAACTGGCAAGTGAATAAAAAAATTGAAGGGATATGAAGAGAGCTAGGAAAAAAACAACATAGAATAGGAATAGGTCATATGTACATAGGCGAGAAACAGAAATAGTATTCCGCTGTTACATTTCTGATGCCAGCATATGAAAAATGGCAATCAGATAATGCCATTTTTATGTATTTCAGGCAGCAGAAAATGAAAGCAGTTTTTCGTCAGACATTTATAAACTCCATCTTCGTTATACAAGAAGAGAACGAAAACATAGGAGGAATGAAAATATATTTACATTGCACTGATACAGAACGAGTTTTTGTTTATGACTTCCCAAGATGCAAAAGCTTCTTTAAACTGTCAAGCTGTTCATTTGCATAAAACATAGCGAAGAAGGGGAAAAAGTTCACACTCGTTCATTTGAATTATATTTCAGTCATCTGAGATAAAATCATTTACTATTCCACTGAAAACTGTAAAGCATGTACAGGCCTTTGAAACTGCCAGGGAATTATTTTTAACTTCATTGAAACCTTATTCCACTGGCCTGTTTTCTCTGAAGAACCTTGATGTGCAGAAATGTTGTGGGTTCTTTGGTGGAGTTTGTAATACTTACCTGCAGCTATTATCCTCATGATATCACCTCCTGGCAGCAGTATCAAGGAGCTTCTCTGATGAGTAACTTTCCTAGCCCTAACTGCAGGTGAGAATCATGAAATATTTACAGTAAAGTGCTCTTTTCAGTACAGTGCCTTCATCTGAGAAACATTTTGTACAGCAAAATTAGTTAATGCCAATCTCTAAACATAAATATTGTTTCAGAAGAAAAAAAAAACAAGAAATCTTCAGAGGAATGAGAAAAAAAAATGTAGGGATTAAAAGCAAAATGGCAAAAACAGCAGATGTAGTCAGGAGGAGTCATCTATGTAGGAGTTAAATTGGTAAAGGAGTGGGCCTGCAGCACTCTGGTACTGGATCATCCACTACAAATTGACTGGCAAACACACAGCTAATGGATAGCATCAGGCTAGCGCTAGATTAAGCAACATCTGACTTTGCTGTTGTGGGTGGTCTTCATATGTTGCTAGCCTAACATAAAAATAAGCTGTGAAAATGCAAAATAACTCCTTCGGCCTGTCTGTCTGGGGACTTCTAGGCTGCAACAAATCTCTCAGTCTGGAAGAGGGATTCCTCTCTAAGAGCCAGATTACTGCATCTTCCTACTGGGAGGACAGCAATGAATTTGGGCAGCTATTCCAGTGGTCTCCTGACAAGGCTTGGCTTCAAGTCCCAGGATTGGCTTGGGCCTCTAACCACAGCAGCAATCGTGAATGGCTGGAGATAGACCTTGGAGAGAAGAAGAGAATAACAGGTATGCTATTGTCACTGTCTGGTTATTAGAAGCTGGGGTTTCAGCTGGAGGGGAAACTGAATGCAGCTGAAAAGCTAATATTGCAATGTTTCTTTCATTAAATTTAATGAAATGATCTACATTGAGAAATATCATTTTCCTATTAAAAAAAAAAAATCATGGCTATTTACAAGACTGGTCTTCCTACAGGGAGATAGGATTGAACTTAACTGTCCTGTGTGCCTGGTCTGTAAACATGCTGTTAGGCTCAGAACAAGATACTTAACACAGGGACCAGCAGAGTCTGGATGGATGATAAATGATAAAGTCATAGCCTTTGAAACAATGGCCCAATGAAAGAAATTCCTGTTTCCATCTCCTGGTTTATTAAAAATGTAAATTACAGTTCCTGCTAAAGATATAAAGACTGCTGATAATCACAGAATCATAGAATAGTTAGGGTTGGAAAGGACCTTAAGATCATCTATTTCCACCCCCCCTGCCACGGGCAGGGGCACCTTACGCTAAATCATATCACCCAAGACCTCGTCCAACCTGGCCTTGAACACCGCCAGGGATGGAGCATTCACAACCTCCCTGGGCAACCTATTCCAGTGCCTCACCACCCTAACAGGAAAGAATTTCCTTCTTATATCCAATCTAAACTTCCCCTACTTAAGTTTTAACCCATTACCCCTTGTCCTGTCACTACAGTCCCTAATGAATAGTCCCTCTCCAGCACCCCTATAGCCCCCCTTCAGATACGGGAAGGCTGCTATGAGGTCTCCATGCAGCCTTCTCTTCTCCAGGCTGAACAGCCCCAACTTCCTCAGCCTGTCTTCATATGGGAGGTGCTTCAATCCCCTGATCACCCTCGTGGCCCTCCTCTGGACTTGTTCCAACAGTTCCCTGTCCTTTTTATGTTGAGGACACCAGAACTGCACACAATACTCCAGGTGAGGTCTCACAAGAGCAGAGTAGAGGGGCAGGATCACCTCCTTCGACCTGCTGGTCACGCTCCTTTTGATGCAGCCCAGGATACGGTTGGCTTTCTGGGCTGCAAGCGCACACTGAAACCAGGTCATGTTCATTTTCTCATCAACCAACACCCCCAAGTCCTTCTCCACAGGGCTGCTATGAATCTCTTCTCTGCCCACCCTGTAGCTGTGCCTGGGATTGCTCCGACCCAGGTGTAGGACCTTGCACTTGGCATGGTTAAACTTCATGAGGTTGGCATCAGCCCACCTCACAAGTGTGTCGAGGTCCCTCTGGATGCCATTCCTTCCCTCCAGCATATCAACCGAACCACACAGCTTGGTGTCATCAGCAAACTTGCTGAGGGCGCACTCAATCCCACTGTCCATGTCAGTGACAAAGGTGTTAAACAAGACCGGTCCCAACACAGATCCCTGAGGGACACCACTCGTTACTGGTCTCCAGCCGGACACTGAACCATTGACCACAACTCTTTGTGTGCGGCCATGCAGCCAGTTCTTTATCCACCGAGTGGTCCATACATCAAATTGATGTTGCACCAATTTAGAGACAAGGATGTTGTGTGGGATAAGGACTGTAACATCAAAAAGCAATTACCATTTTTTTGAGTCATTAATTTGGACTCTGTTAAAAATTCCATTGCTGTAAATTCTCAATTTAGAAGTTATTTCCATTCTTTTCCCAATTTTTAAATTCAATTTTAACATGGTTTGAAATGTAAATTAAGACTTTGTAGGCCAAGTTCTCTGAACTGTTTTGGCCTCTCTATTTGCATTTAAAAATGTTCCTTTAAAAGAGACACCTAACAAATGAAAATGTATTTTGCATTTTATTAAAAGGGATTAAGACCACTGGTTCTGGATACATGACGTTGAATTTCAACTTCTACATAAAGACATTTACAATGAACTACAGAAATAACAACTCAAAATGGAGAACCTACAAAGGGATTCTGAGCAATGAAGAAAAGGTAAGGGAAAGTGGGAGGGGTAGGAAAATACAGAGCAATAACGTGCATGCTGCTTTGACACTGAAGGGCAGGCGTTCACTGTCAAGAAAGATTAGGAGTTTCAGACTTGTCTAGACTTGGGTTGTCTTCACCACTGTAATTTACGGCCACAGAGTAGATAGTGAGCTTGTCATAACAAGGAAATTATCCAGGGCTTGCTGAAGTTGTGAGACACACACAGCGAGGCATGTGTACGTCTGTATCGTCCTCTTAAAAGAATGGTGTAATTAAAGATGTACAACAGGCTGTTTGGGCAAGTCTTTAGCTCAGCTCAGCACTTGCCTAAGCTGGTAACACTGTACCAATGCAGAAGCATTGGTTAGTATGGCACCAGCAAAGCTGAGATTCAGGTTTAGATCCACCAGGATGGTCAGCCTACCCCCTCCACACACATGCAAAACAACTGACTCCGGTAAAAACACAATGCTGCTGGTGGAGCTGTGCCTGTGGGCCAAGCTTCTGCTCAGGCTGTGCTATGATCACCAGGGCTCTCTGCCCCTTGCTGGCAGCGCTCTGCTGACACAAGTGGGCACAGCCTGCCTCTGTTAGGAGGAACTGATGGAGCTGAATGTAAAATAAATGTTTTTACACCAGGATACCTGTCCACACAACAGCTTTCACGGACTCTAAGCGACTTTAGCAACGAACAGATAAAAGCAGTGCACCTAGCTCCTGCAGACAGTGGATGTGGTGCACAGGTTTGTCTGATAACTTTTTCCCTGAAAACCTCATGTTTCCTTTCAAACAAAAAAACACCCAACAAAAGCCCCCCTCCTTGCCCCACAGGGTTCAGTCAGACCATCACTCATCAGTTCTGAGGGAGCTCAGCACACCTCACAATATGGCTCTACCTGGTCCTCAGTCCTGATGGCAGTTTAGAAAACTTGGTGGAGCTGTAGAGAGATTTCCTACCAGCTCGGATTTTCTCAGCTTGTATAGCAGGAATTTCACTGTGCGATGTTAAACAGTTTAATATTTTTTAAATGTTAAACTAAGCAGGTGTTGGCCCCAAAAGTGACAAAACAACCTAGCAGTGGCTGAACTGTGGATGCTAGCTATTGAAAATATGCAGGCTTGCAGTTTTCTACAATAACTTGTCATATACAAACAATCCTATGAAAGTATTATATATGACCTTAGTTTCAGCTAAGGCACATGAGAAAAACCTGTCCCTTCGGAGCCCCATGTGGCCTGACATTTTATCTTAAGATATGCTGAGTTCACTTCCCTATCTCATCAGGCTTTTTAGTTTTCCTCAATCATGCTGAAGCATCTCCAAGAACTAATTTTGCTAGGACTACTGCTCTGCACATGGGCTGTGCTGATTCTAGGGAATACTGTATAAATGCAGGGAAAAGAAGACACAAATGCATAGTTAACAGTCACTCTTCAAACTTGATACAGAAAACTGACCATTTTACTAAAATATCTAGAAATATTTCACTTAAATTTTGCCTTTTTATATTTTTATCCCGTTGCCCAAGTAGGGGCAACAGTACTGTTGTACAGTACAGTATAACAGTGCTGCAGTACTATTAAATAAAAAATGATAGCATTATTATACCAGCATATATTAACTAGAAATTACATAGAACTGAAAAAGAGTGATAGTCTTTCTTCTCTGAGCTAACAGAAAAATGTCATCATCTGTCAGAGCTAAAAAAGATTATTTCTTTCCAGAACTCTCAATTCCAAATATCCACATTATCACTATATTAGTTTTAGAATAATGAAAACCTTTGAAGTTGGATGTCAAGAGCACTTTGAAGAGAGAGACTTAAACCAGAGCAAACAAACTGTTTATGTTTTGTTGCAGATATTCCAAGGCAACTCCAACTCTGGTGATGTAGTACGCAATAACTTCATCCCTCCAATAGTGGCCCGTTACGTGCGAATTATCCCTCAAACTTGGAACCAAAGAATAGCATTGAAGCTCGAGCTGATGGGTTGTCGAATTATGCAAGGTATGGGGTAAGCATTGCTCCCCAGGGTACCATGGTGCCTCCAAAGGCCCCTGTGCTACCACAGTGCCACTGATGTGCCCTTCTCTTTTGCAGCTAATAGTTCATTTACACATTCAATGTGGCAGAAACCAAGTCAGAGCACAGAAGCATCCCTTGGAAAAGAGGACAGGACTGTTACAGAGCCCATCCCATCAGAAGAAACTAACTTAGGTAAGACGACCTAGTGCTGCATTTTCTCTAGGATGCATCACATCTTCAGCCCAGCCTGAGTGAACTTTAAACTTTCTCAAAAATCAGAACTTTTCCCTTCAGACTTGATTAAAGGTTAATGACAGAGAGGAGAGGGAGAAGCATAGGTTCTCTTTGTCTTAAGGCATGAAAAGATATTGATGTGTGAAACAGCCAGCTTTTGTTTCCCTGCCATATGGTTTATTTGCTGTGCTTGGTAGGTGGTTCAAGGGACTATACTGAGCACTCAGTAGTTTTGTGGATCCCCACTCTCTTCCTGGATTTTGTAACTTTTGTATACGTAAGGCAGTGGTCTCAAAAAATGTTACCTTCTCTCTACACAACCATGACTTTTTATAGAGCAGGTCACCAGCTCTAAGTAGTGTAGAGTAGTGCATGGCTGTGTAATTAAACACTTTCCCATAATGCTTGTGCTCATGGGGACTCAAGACAACCATAATTCATATACTTCTTCCTATATTCGAGTCTTCATATTTTAATGTTGTAGAGGTAACTTCTCAGATTTAAAAGGAAACAAACAAAACTTGCTGCTTATACACTGACTGTTTGGAGGACCCGTAGCCAGGAAGGAATTACCAGACCCAGTGCACCAAGCACTGCTACCCATTAGGCAGCTGATTATTGTAGAAAGAAGTAATCACAGTAAGAAAAAAAGCTCTTCTGAAAGTGCACTGCTCTGACTAAGAGCAATGTTCGTCTGTGCAACGATGTGGGTAGATTGTATCCGTGTTCACTGAAAATGAAATCTACTGAGATTTCATCTGCTAAATTGTAAATACCCTGTGGACATGTGTACTACCATATTCTAACAGCCTGATAAGTGTCTGTAGGAATAGCAGGAGGCGCACTCCTGACACAAGAGCCATCCCACTGCTAGTTCTGAAATCCCTGCCCTAAACCATGTTGTGTTAGAATTTACCAGAGGCTAAACAGATTTTTCCCTAGCTCTACTCCAGGAAATCTTTGAACTATTTTGACTGAAACATTTCAACCAGTTCAGCATGAGCCAGATACTCAGCATATAAAATTGCAGCCTCATTTGACAGTTTCATAAGCAACAGAAAACAAAGTGTGCGTAAGTGGCTTTTGAAAGTTACCTAGCGTGTAATAAGAAAGAACTGCTCTTTGTAAGGATGCATATAGATGTTAAGTCAAGTGTCAGCCTTGACAAAGTATGTTTAAGTCTTCCTCTCAACACTGTTCCACATAGGTCCATGGCAACCAAGTATGGCTGAGGAGTGGTTTTGCAGTTTTCTAGTTTTACATTTTCATGCTCTCTTGCATGGAGTGTTCCTGCAAGATTACCTGCGTTTTGCTGTATTCTCTGTAGTAAAAATCACCAGCTTCAGAGTAATTTGGCTTTTAAACTTTTATCCTTTTTTTTTCCCTTATGCAGGCTTGAAGCTTACAGCTATAATTGTCCCCATCCTCATCGTGCTGTGTCTGTTCCTGTTCTCTGGAATTTGTATCTGTGCAGCCCTACGCAAGTAAGATACTGGCTTTTGTCATTGGAGGCATTTGTGGTTGCTTAGCTAGTGTGTCCAACTACGTGCCCTCTTTCCAGAGCCTCTTTTCCAGGGAGCTGGAAATCGATCCTGTTCTGCAGTCTTCCTTTTAAATAGAACTCATGTCTTGTCTCTGTAAATTGTATTCTTTTTGTACATCTCCCCTAGTCAGACAAAAATGAAGGTAAAGCAGGTCAGAACTGCATACCCCAATTTACAGGTCAATGTAACCAGTAACTGTTTTCTTCAGCCTACAGGTACCCACAAATACTGAGGTGTAAAGCAATCTAAAACAGATTAGTTTCCACATAAAAGCCAAGTAAAAATTCAGTGAAGGGAGGATTTGAGCTATCTATCTGGATCATTTTCTTTTATTTCCCTCCTGTTATGTTTCTGCTTCCTAGTCCCTTAAGTTAGAGCACTTAATCTAGCAGGCTGAAAGCTGAGCCCAGCTATAAGGAGTTGCACACGTACACTGGCAAGCAGCTAAACCCATTTCACAAGCCAGAGGAGTGGAAGAAGCACTGCTAGCTTTGATTCCTGCTAGACGTCCATTCATATGAACCTCCACTTACATGCAGAGCCAGGAAGTGCTTCTGTGAGCAGATGGGGATTTGAAGTATAAGTAATACCCTCGTGAAGTTGCTTCATCAGTAGCAGCACCCAGCTCTGCCCTGGATTGCCGGTAAATCCCTAAACTAGCCAAAGAATTCAGAAGAGCAGACCCAAAACTTACCCTGGAGTGACACATATAGACATGGACACACCAAATTGATGAGTGCCAGACACAAGAAATTTGAACACTGGCACTCACAACTTGCATATAGATGGGGGAAACCAAAATGTCAAAGCACTGGTTTGTGCTCCTTACATTCTAGTAAACACCAGCCTCCAGGAACTCAGTGATGTGTTGTCCTCAGCAGCTAAACCCAAAGGCACTCTCTGATGGAGCTAAGACATGAAGCTGAAATGCTGTGAGTGCCCATGTTTATAAATGCTTTCCTCTCCTCACAGGCGAGAAGCCAAGGGACTTTCTTATGGATTATCCAGTGCTCAGAAATCAGGTTAGTGGAGAATCCTGCGCTGTGTCCTGTCCATTTGGCCCATGGGAAGGGGTTTATGCAACTAAGCATGAAATGCTTATGAAATAGTATCCACGTTTCCTTGTTCAAATTCACCTTTTCATACAAGGGAAGCAGCAAGCAGTAGTCCCACTTGTGTCATCCTAGTGCTGTGCCCTGAGAAACAATATAATTTGGTTTCTATGACAGAAAGGCAATTAGCAAAAGATCTATTATACAAAGTGCATGAATTAGCATCTAAGAGTGCTCCCAGGTGTCCTTCCTTTCCTTCCCTCCTCCAAAATACCTGTTTTGCAGAAAATTGCCTCTTTCCTTTTCCCCACATCATAGGGGATTGCCTTTTTCCAAGAAAGCAAGAGCTAATAATTTTTTTATGGCTTTAATATTTCCATCTCACTGCCCTCCCTGGTTGGGACTGTATTTATAAAGCCTAACAACACTGAATTGTACTTCATGTGTAAAATCTGAATAGGGGATTGGCTTGAGGACTATGCTTTAGGAGATGCTTACAAAGCCCTAGTGAAGTTTATTCTTTGTCTTGCTCAATAACGTTTTCTAGAGCAGTCTCCTGTCACCTTGGAAGCTGGGGTTTAGCTGTTGCTCCTGGCCAGCCAGCTCTGTAGAGGAATATCTTCCTAAATCTCAGCTTTCCATAAGAAAAGAAAACCACTAAGCAATTCACATCTGTCTTGACAAGTGCCTCACAGTAGCTCAGCTCTGAAATTTCATCCCTCATCAGGTGCTGACGTCAGTGAAAGGAATGCTGTTACCCACTGCAGCTCGCCCTCATTAGAAAATTAATTTGTACTTAACATCATATTTCCTAATATGATTTTTCAAGGTCACATCATAATCCTTTTTCACTTGCTAATGAGGACAAATCCCAAGAAAATGGAGATAGCCTCTTACCCAGTCAGTTCATTTTTTGCAAATGTGCTTCACAAATGAAGCTCCTAAGCCCTTGTGGACCAGGCTTGGGACTTAGAAAGCTGGAAGCCAAACCCACCTCTCCACAGACCTCCTGCCGCAGGCTCCAGGCAAGTGCCTGACACTGTAGATTTTTGATTTTGTGTCTCACAAGGGTGTTGTGAGAACAAATTAATCGTTGAGTGCAGGTGCTCAAGGAAATGGAAATGGAAATCAAGGAAATGGAAGCAATGCTACTTTACCGGATAAAGAAAAAAACAGGAATTTTTAAGCACTATTTTTGCCACCTAAGCAATGGCAAAACATTTAACTTATTTCAAGGCTGATACCTACACCTACAGAGTTTTAGCCCTTCTTGCCAAGAAAATCCTCTATAAAGTTTTGTTTTCACTTGGAAATCTCATTTGATGATTCACTTTCTCCCTTTCAATTTAGGTGGATTTTTTTTTTTTTTTTTACAAACTGCCCATTTTAGTCTTGCTTTTTAACTACTTTTATATACTGACACCAAAAATTAAACTTTCTGAGAAGTCTTTTGATTGTAAGCCTTTAACTTGCTGATAAACCTTCTATTTTTATTTCTTTATCACAGGTTGTTGGAAACAAATCAAGCAGCCCTTCACCAGACATCAGTCAACTGAATTTACCATCAGCTATAATAATGAGAAGGAGACACCACAAAAACTAGATCTGGTCACCAGTGACATGGCAGGTAACAACTGCTTGCCTGTGATGCACTCATTTTGCTCTGCGTGCAGAGCAGATAATAGGGGGATGGACACACCAGCAATATTACAAGCTCCAGCTCTCGTGCAAGCTGAGGCCCAGGAACAGATTTATCTGTATTCATCCCAGACATATAGTGAAGCAGCTAAATATATTAGGGGGAAAAAGACCACTATTTTGGAAATATCTATCTTGGAGTTGTTGGGAAAGACTTTATGACTGAAACAGTTACAGCTGAAGGTAATGATGGAAGGCACTCAGGCATGGATGCAGTGCAACAATACACCTAGGATAGGGTAGTTTGTCTCTGCTGACTAATTTTTGTGTCTCAGTTTAAATAAAAATGTCTCTGGGAATTGAACAACATATAATACCCCTTGCCACTGGGCAAATACAACATTACTTGGCTGGTTTGTGGGTGGGACTTCATGCCCAGCTGGAAGTTGTACTGAGTGAGATCCCTGTGCAGCCTTCCTGGTGCCTTCACTATTTTGGAGATCAGGCCTCCTGAAGTGGCAGCAGGTAGATGAAGGAGAAAGAAAAAAACACCGCAGTGCTTCTCTCCTGTTCTACCTTGGCTCCAGATCACTGTTTGGACAGAGCAAATCCCCACATTAATACTATTTGCATCCCAAAGGGATGACTTCTTTAATTCATCCTCTTAGCACGTCTTATCCCTGCCTAGTTTAGTCTGCCTGGAAGGGCTAGTGAGACCAGCCATTTCATGGCATCAGTGATTAGCAATCTTCCAGAAAGATAAATTTGCTGTTTCCGGCCTCTAGACCTTAGAAATTCCTTAGAATTCCTCCAATGCATTTGGCAGAGAAATACATTTGAAAACCAAGTAGATGGTTACTGTAATTCCATATGGTGCTACCCTTGATATCTTTCAAAGACAGTTTCAATCCTTTGCAGAAACTTTCAGTATAAATGTGCAGAGACCTATAAAGCAGTTTTATTTCATGAAGGAAAGGGAGTGAATAAACGTTACTCACAAATTATGATTATCTGGCTCCCCTGGCTATGTCTGGGGAGCCTCTGCTCTCTCCATCCTCCCATACCGCCACATTTGTGGCAAGTCTTAACTCTTGCAGCTCCCCAGAGTTAGCATTTCACCTACAGTCTCCTTAAAAATAAGAAACATGAAATTAAGACGTGAATGCAGCCCAGAAATTTGCCATTTAATTAATTGCAGAGAGCACACAACTTGCATATAGATTAACATGCTGCATGAAATCCCCTCCCATCAAATCCCTGGCTGCCTGCTGGTTCCCAAAGTGGAGATGCTCCATCCTGAGAGAGAGAGATTGCTGGGGATGGTGACAGCGACGCCAGGAAGAGCTGCAGCACTTAGTGAAATATCATAACACCTTCACCCTACATGCTGAAGTTTGGGATGTAGCCAGGAACTGCCAAAAAGATTCACAGGACATATGGGATCGAATTCGACGCTCATGTCAGATGAGCCACGATGCCAGAACAGAAACTGAGCTAAATTCTTCACGCCTGCATCAAAACATGATACTTTAGCAGTGCCACTTACTAGAGCTGTTCAGGCCACCGTATGTATCTGTAAGAGACTATCACTAGCACCAAAGCGAGAAAGTTGGAACACTGAATTTCCTCATAATAGTTATGGCTGGATTTTTTGAAAACCCTTTTATTCCAGATCTCCTCCTTACACAGCAGCCTGGCATCTGCCTTGACTACAGGTGCAAACACATGCTTCTTGAGGCTGCAATTCCTCCATCCCGCTCCTTGCTCCTGCTTGTGCCGTTGCTCATCCCCTGGTCTGTTCCCCTTGACCGGGGCGATCCCAGTTCCTCTGGCAGTGCCAGTCCCACTTCTCTTTCTATGGCTCATCCCCCTTGTGTGCCTGCAGCAGTGCAGAGCTGGCTTAGTGTGTTTCACACTTCCCTTGACTCTCTTGGCTGACGTTCTGCCTAGCTTCATCCTTCTTGTCAGTCAGCTTCTGCAAAATGCCTTTTAAAAAAAGCCAGCACTTGGTCAGGCTCTTTCAGAATCCTCGGGGCATTCTAATTATTTCAGAAGTGGAATCACTTGCTTTGGAGAACTTCTCATTTGTGGATCTTCAGGCGATGTCCTTTTGTCCAGTTTGTTGCTAATGTTTCATTGACTTATGTCTTGGGTTTTAGGGCTTTTCAGTATACTCCAGAAATTATGTTAATTTATTTGGGTGGGTAGGTGGGGAAAGGAAGGGAGGGAGTAAGAAAAGGGGTGGCTTGCTTGGTGAAGAGGGTTATAGGACCAGCACTGGGGAAAGGTTTTCTCACATTCTTAATCACCTTGTGTTTGATACAATCAGAGTCATTTTTCAATATAAAATACGTATCTATGCATAAGTATTGTATACCTAAAATAACCATTCTATGCCTTATTGAGCAGTTCATGCTTCCTTTTAGATTATCAGCAGCCTCTCATGATCGGGACTGGGACGGTGACACGGAAAGGATCTACTTTTCGACCCATGGACTCTAAAGATGAGGGAAGAAGGGGGAGTTTAGAGTTCGAAAATCACTACCACTGTCCAAACAGAGCTAACAGGCATGAATATGCCCTGCCACTGACCAGCCAAGAGCCTGAATATGCCACCCCCATCATAGAGAGGCACATTACAAGAGAGAATAACTTCCCTTCTGAAAACGGCTACAACATACCTGTAATCTCATCTCAGATACACGCGCTTTCTGCTGGCAGCTTCTCTAGTTCATGTAAGACCGAAACCATGAATGGAGACTATCAGACACCCCAGAGTGTCATAAGCTACGACAAACCCAAAGTTAACGGTGTTCTGACCTCTGTGAGCTACAGCACGGACTACCAGAAACCTCAGCCGAATGCCCTTGGGAGCGAGGGTTACTCGACGCCCAGAGACTGCCTAAAACCAATAAGCCAGACAGCAATGACAGCTCTCTTGTGATCTGCCGGAGCAGGAGAGACACTGAGCGCAGGAACGTCACTGCACAGCTTTCTGAAGCGAAAACAGAGTTTGGAAGGACTCTGCTGCGGGAGGCAGAAGGCAAACAAGCCCCTGTGTACATAATATTGCAGTCTTGCTGGGTTCTGACATCTGAAGAAAGCATATGCTGTTTATCACTGTTTATAGCAAGAGAGATGTTATCAGTGAAGACTGTACATCTTATTTTCTGTAACTGATCTCAGTGCTCCACTTGCAATGTGTGCAATTTGTACATAGCTTTTATTTAAGGAGAATTTCTTAAGTTTCCTTTTCACCTGGGAGATTGAAAGAACTGCAGAAATACCTATTTAAGGAAAACAGTCCTCCTTCTCCGTCTTTGTTTTACCTGCTGTTGGCAGCTGTAAATGGTGTATCTTATGGTTGTGGTGATTCATCTCCTTTCTTAAAACTGACAATAGTGCATCACTGTAGTTCTTACTGGGAGGGTAAAAGAAGCAAAACTACTTAAAGCATAATGTGCACAAGAGAAGGCAGCTGAGCATTTAAATTACATGCTCAAACCCACCTTCCTGGCTGCTTTTTTAGCAGCAGTTCTTACATGCTTGAATTTGATCTGTTGTATGACCTGAGCCCGTCTAACTTGCTGTTCATGATAGAAACAGGTAGAAAGGCTGAAACCAGTTCTGGGTTCAAGCCAAGGTGATCGCTCTGCAATAGAAAAACAAACAAACAACAAACCCAACACCTGTGAGTCTGGGGTTTGGGTTTTTTTCTTCAGGAAGTGTGTGTGGAACCAAAATTTGAATTTGCAGCTGGGAATTAAATCCTGTTCAAGTCCTAGCTGATGCTTTTGCTGCTAAACTAAAAGGAAATCTGTTCCTTGGCACAAAGCAGGAAACTTCCTGAACTCCTCATTGCTCCAGTATTTGTCTTACAAATTTCTATTTGAAATATTTTGACGAAGGAAAACATGGTGTGTGTATGGCTTGGCTTGCTGCGGCAGTTAAATTTGCAAGACAGCAGATCAGCACAGTTGTGTTAAAATAGTTTTTCTTTTGCAGCTAATGCTACCCTTAATTCTGGTTTTGGACAAACTTGAAAAAGCACAGGGATGGGTGCAATGTATTATACAGTAGCTGGCTTCTCTTTCAGCAGAGGCGTCATTGAAGCGAAACAGCTTCTAGTAGCAACTGGGACTGTCGGCTGCCCTTCTACCTGCAGTGCTTGGAGCGTCACTTTGGATTCGAAAGATTATCCTAAATTGTCTTCTTGAGAAGAAGAACGGTGCTATATTGAAAGCACCAGGTTGTGAAATGAGACTAGTAAAACCTGAGCTCTTCAAAAGTTGCTATCTGAAGGCTCTCCATTTCCTTGCACATAAATGTGGGATAATTTGCAAAGGATGCAGCAAAGATCTGTAGTCTGTTCTCAGCATGCTTTCAGATCCTCGGGTGGAAAGTGCTGTCAGAGTACAGACTAGTTGCAGTGGTACTACTCACAAATATTGCTAAGTCCAGCCATACCTGACCTTAAGGCAAGCTCTCAGTGAGTTCTTTCCATATGCTTGTTTTGTGGCCATTCCCTCGTGTTGCCACACCATGCATGCGATTCCCGTGCAAAGAAGAAAGTGTCAAGGTAACCTCGTAGCCTTCCTGTGTTTGCTGTCAATACAGTTTCTGTGAAATGTCTAAAACACCTCAGGTCCTGAAGAGAAACAGCAGCAGCCTGTTTGTTAGACTGAGCTGGGCAGTGTTGTTTACCTTCTGTTGTTTACATGTCTGTGTAAATAAAGAACACTGGTATTTGTAAATCAGTCACACAGGCCTGCTGCTTAACTCAGTGCACTTGATCATCTCTGTGCGCCCTATCGTCACATATCCCATGGGGTGAGAAAGAAGTGTTCCTTACGCTCTGCAAAAGCATCAGTTGCACTGCTGCAATTCACGGTCCCAGTGTGACAGGCTAAAAAAAGATCCTTACAGTGCCCCATTTAGCTTGGCTCTTCTGTCCATAAGCTCTGAAGAAGAAGCAACTGCAAACAGCACTGCTGCTGGATTCATATAATTGAGGGAAGGATGAGGGTGCCCTCCTGATGAGCCTGAAACCAATACTCTACCCACACTGCAAATTAGCCTGGCTCGTCACCTGACAAACAAGCTGGACTCAGTAATCAGGGCTACTCCCCACTTAATGAGGCACCTAGGTAATGCAGCAGTGTAACAGCACCAGCCACAGATGACACTGCTTGTAGTATAACAAACTTTTTCATGCCTCTGCCACAGCAGCATGCTACAAGTGTCGAAAGGGTTCTTGGTAGCATGTGCCCATTTCTGCCACCATTTAAATCCATCTTAACACAGTTGGTTTAGCCTAATGAAAAGCTGGATTTCAGTTTGCATCTTGCCTTCATCTCCATTCCCCTCACAAAATCCTGCAAAACAATGGCTTAAAATGAATCTCCAAACATCTCCATCCTCCTTGTGTCACAGTAGCTTGGTGCTGACAGGCACAGAAGCAAGCACAGCAGCTCTGTAGTTGATCACAGCTCACCATTATCACTGCCGCGGTGCTTCACGGTTCACTTCTGAGTGACTGCGGAGGGCAGTTAACACAAAAAGCCTTGGGCTTTTCCACCTCGGCCTGGGAAATAGGGAGCTTCTAGTGACCCTTGCAGCAGGTATGCAAGGGAACTTCCTACCTGTGCAGACTCTCTGTCCTAATGGTGGTGGAGATACTACATGCTGGTGTAGGAAGGAAGGGGGACTGCCTCAATCTTCCCAGTGGTAGTGCTTATCCTTGTGCTCATCCTCTGAGCAGTTTCTCACATACTGGTACCTCAGACTCCAGCCTGTCTACATTAGCCTGTTCTCACCATCAAAACCAGTCACAGGATTAACACAGGCAGCCTCATCAAACAACACAGACTTCAAAATTTTCTTTCCACAGCGAAGGTTAGAAGATGAGCCATTCTGAGACATTTACACACTTGGGAGGGCTGCATTAGCTCTGGGTTTCTCTCAAACATCTTTATAGAGATCATGTGAGAGCAGAGTCTGACCCTCTGGTCAATGGAGACATTCAATAGCATTTCCATACCAAACTTCTTTCCTGAGCAGGCACTCCCAGCAGGCCAGAACAGTAAGCCAGAGTTCACAAGAAGGTTAAATATTAACTGATCATAGCACCAAGGGCCTGCCTGTCCCAGCTGCAGCTGATGGCAAGCCTCTGACTTTGCCAGAACAGGGTCATGTACTGTAACTGCACATGTCTCTGACCAAGGGAATGGAGGAAGGCAGCTCTTGAGGTAAGAAAGTGTAAAAGATGATGTACGCTACCTACAACTGAAAACAAACAATGCCAGCTTAGCACACATTCCCAGCTGGGGCTTATACTTAGAAAACAAACAAACAAACAAACAAAAAGCACACACAAAAAAACAACTACAACAAAAGTTCCTGAAACACCACAGAAAAAACACAAATGGTTTTTGCTCTCAGTGGCTTAGGCTGGTGAATGTGAATTCTTATTCTTCTGTGAAGTAACTTTCCAACACTCAATACAAATAAAATACAAAACCTTTTTTTTTTTTCCTAGCAAGTGTATCTAAAGAGTATTTCCATATTTCATTTAGCTGCTAGAGCTTTAACATCAGGTATTAAACCCTACCTTAGCACCTACCAGAATCTTTGCATCCAACAGGCAACAGATTAAAACTAGTCCTTGACTTGCATACTAGAACTAGGATTTCCCAGCTCACTGGATGTACTACTCAGTCACTTATAGCATCACCTGCTTATTTTACTGTCTTTCTCTGGATCAAGCACCCCGCTTCACCTCCCTCTCCAGACACCATCCACGGGCTGGGTTCACTAAGCTCAGCAGCCCACTGGCTACAGTGGTCTCTGCATAGATGGGGGAAGGCAGAAAAAGCACTGAGGTCAACCTGCACCCCCTGCACCTGATGAGTAGCGTAACCACTGAGCTAATATGGCAGCAGTCACAGCAGCATCTTTAGCACCTCTGTGCTTTAAATTGGGGAATCCTTGCTTCAGTATTTAAAAAAATCCCCATGAGGTTGGATTCCAACCTTTGGAAGCAGGGTGTGAATCCCATGGCTTGTCTGCATTACCAGTGTGGCTAAAACCAGGAAGACTTGGGTTTTAATACAGACTTTCCTTGAATTTTTCCCATGAACTGCCATTTGGTAGTTTTTCACTCGGTGAACACATTTTAGTGGAGCACCGTTTAGGCATGAAATATTCCCCACACAGGATGGGACTGTCAGGCTGTAGGTCCTGTTACACGAACTGACACTTAACTGTGTTTACCCATTTGGTGGATTGTTATCATTAAAATATGTATGATTTGATTTCCATGGTGCTGAAGACTCTTACCCTGTGCAGACACATGGCAAGGACTACTGCACTCTCCCCAGCACCACTCCATCACTGCCAGACTCTCTGAACACATTACCATAAACTGAGCTGCTCCAGGACTCATCTGCACTGCAGGAAAATGGGCTTGTGGCCACGCAGAATATTGCAGAAGGCATCAGAGGCATTCCAGGGCTCAGGTGATCTAATCTGCATCTGCAACACAGAGCAAACCAGGTGACCAGTATCAGAAACCGGTAGAGCCCTTGTCTCTGACCTACACCCACTGGTGAATGGGAGAAGTGTTAAGGAAAACCCCCAGTCAGCTCTGCTGCAACATCCCCAGTAAGCCCCAATGTCGCATCCATATAATACAGGTGGCAATCATCTGACATGAGGACTCACTCAATTGTTATTTCTAGGCATCTAAAAACCAACCACAGCAAAAAAGCACTACTGCCATAAGAAATTACACTGTTTACATTATGTTACTCTAACATCCTTTGACCTTAAATCGGTAGTGTTGCATTTCAGCAACACTTTCAAAAATGTGCATATAAATTCACCACTGAGGTAGTTAATAAAAACTAAATGAAGTGCAATTATTTGTCTGTGTCCTGGCTTTTACCAGTAATTTTTCTCTAGTTTAGTTCAGGAGGGCAAGTAACAAAAAGAGTTCTGTGACACCTGACAAAGGAGTTGGTGGTCTCACAGCAGTCCTGCTCACCCTGCCTCCAAAACCAGATTAGCTCTGCTCAGCAACTGGATGTCTGAAGGACACCCCTAGCCTGTAATCAGTCCGGACCCAAGGAATGACAAGGTTGTGTTGCTGCATTCCTTTTCTCCTCATTATTTTCCATAATAAATGCTCCATACTGCCCTTTTTTTTTTTATTTCAATGTCAGCTATGATGCAAGCTTGCACTGACCTCCAGCCTCCACTGTGATAGCACAGCATGGGGTAAATGAAAGCAGAATTTATCATTTCATTTGAAACTCATCAGTGTTGTTGATGCCTATACTGAAAATCACCCTGCTATAGCTGTGTGGGGTTAACAAGACTAACAACATTATGAAGAAGCAGCAGCAATGCCTATGGATTATTAAAGAGGAAATAAGTTTCAAGGAACATACTTATTTAAAGGGAAGTTGCCACTTCTGCACAATCGCTTTCAAACTTAAATCAGAAACCTTTCCTGAGGGTTTCTTTTTTTGAAGCCCCCACTACAGTCCTACCATCCATAAAGGACACACAAGATGAGGTCAAATAAAGCATTTCTAAACTAGATAAAGCATTTTAAAACTAGATAAACGCAAGAGGGAAGACATCCTTAGTTGGGGAAAACTCATGATATCCATGATAAGGAGGACGCCTAGCATCTGACTTTCTGTGCTATCTCATTGCATAGTCTAGACATGAGAATTTGGAGACATTTTCATTCAGACTTCACCAATTTGTTTAGGCTTGGCCTCACATAGTGCATCTCTAAGTCCTGAAAAACATTTGCCTTCTACAGTATGCAAAGGTTATTCAGTAATCTCTTGTCCTGTCCTGAGTAAATTCATTATTTACTCAGACACTCGCAACACAGCTACCGAGCTGCCATGTGACATCCAAAATGTTATTGATCATTCCATTTATTTTTATACATTTGCATGTATTAAAAAGAGAAACCCAGGAAGAAGATAGCTTGATTAAGTTGAAACATAACATAATTTTTTCAGCATAGCAAAAAATATCAGCTAACATATATAACATTTTACTGTTCCTGAGGCTTTTGTGTCCTGCTAACCACCATGACCTGACCTCAGAAATCTGTAATTTTGACAAAACACAATTTGTAACAGAGCTTGCTGGAAAAGCTCCTTTAATGATCTGCATTATCTGCTCACCTGAAGAGGAGCAGTATCTGTGAATACCCAGCATTTCCTCCTGTGAATCCAATCTACTAAGACAAGTGAGAAAACTTACAACGTAACTAATTATTCAAAACCTATGATGTTCTCTCAGCCAACAGATGACAACAGACAATAGCAGACTTTAAAAACATGTATGTGTTGCCTCTTAGAAGGCAGGCAAAAAAGTAATGCCAAAATTCCAGGCTTAAAAGAAACACCAAGAAAAATTTAGTACAAACAGTATGGAAACACACATCAATGGCTGAAGCTTGATCCATGACAGGGACCTTATGAGAAGTCCTCCTCCATGAGAAGTGGCAGACAGCAGAGAGGGTGGTGATGCTTGACATAAAAGAAGGGGACAAAAGATTGCAGAAAGAATGTAAGTTGCATTACCCACCACCCAGCCTCTGGTCTGAACAATATAATGCCTTGAGCGTGTATTAGGAGCTATAGCTTTGACAAACGTATTTTACACAGCTTAATTTCTGTGACCCAGGCAACTATTTCAGAGATGGACAAGCTGAGACAGAGATGCTGCCACTTGTCCACAGCTGTAAGCAACAAATCAAGCCCACCCCAAAATGTAAAGGCCTCTGAAAACACTGACTGCAAACATGCAGGAAGTCCTCTGTCATGCAGCAAGAGAAGACAGGGATGATAAAGACTAAAAGGAGCTAGCAGACCTCACTTGAAGAGGCAGCTTTACTTCGCATCTATGGCTAAGCTTTTTATCCTTAAGTGACACCATCTGTTCTGACAGACAGTTTTATAAAATTTGAGTAAGGTGACCTGGATAAAGCATGCCTCTTACATGGAAATGCTGGAGCCATACGTGGACATGGAAAGGTTGTGGACAGCTCATGCAACTTCTCTTCCACAGATATCCAACCACTTTCAGAATCTCATTGTAAAAGGCAGCACAAGTCTTTTTTGACACCCACAACACACAGCAAGCCACCATTTTGGTAACAATGCTGCAGTAAATTATCTTACAAATACTTGGCAGATGACATTCCTAGAAGATACCCTTTAGGATATTTAATTTATATAGCTAAATTTTTGACAGATGAAGTCACACTCCACACCCCGTCTCCCCTATTTATAATACAATCACATCACCACACAAGGACCAGCATCAGGGGTGTAAATATTTTATGCCAGAGAGCATTTTACTAACAAGTTCATTGATCACCTGGCTAACAACAACAAACAAGGTCTGGAGACTGCACTATCATTTGGTGGTCACTGAAAGCCAACAGCAGTAAAGATAACGCTGGGTCAATGTGAACTGGCCTTCCTCTTTCTTCCAACCACGGCACTTCTGTTCAAACATAGACTAGAACAAAACGTAGTCTTTCACTGCCACAGTGTGACGTGACCATGAGCAGCCTCTGTTCCAGCAAAGATCCCAGGAATGCAAACAGGCTGAGTATCATGACTGAAGAGCACTGGCAAAGTGCAGGCAGGAGCGTTTACAAACCTATCCAGTATCTGGTTTCTTGTTTTCAGGGCATTCAGTCCCTTCTTTTGGAAAGACTTAATCCACCCACAGAAAAAAATTTCACTGCATGGATGTAAGCTTGTAAGAGCAGAGCATTCATTTTAAAAGTAACTGATGGGAATGTTTCAGTATCTTTTAACAAGTCATGAAACTAGAGCTATATGAAATTGTGTCTCTGCGCGTACATGTGCTTGTACATAGGCTACATTAATACAGAGGTCAATTTTTACCATTACATGTGTCACCTGCAAAGCATTTGCTACAGGACGTGATCTAGACTGCATGTTTGTTATCTTAAGAACACATATTAATAGAAATAGATCTAACGAATAAAGTTTCCCTATTTTTTAAATTCAAAACCCACCAGCATCCAAGCTACAACTATAGGTTCCATTTCTTCAACGCTCTTCAATGCTGAAGATTTGAAGGAAGCTGCTGCCCCCTTTCGGCACTAAATACAAATGAAAACAGCACCAAAACCTAGGACTCTGACTGCAAACAGCAATTACTACATAACAGACAAGTTTTGGTGTTGAAAATAGCATAAACTTGAGACAGCCTGAAGTACGCTTGCCTGTTTAACCAGATCACTCAAGAAAACCACATTAACTTACTAAGACATAGCAGTCTGAATACGTAGAAGTGCCCTTTCATTTCAAAATAAAATCAGTTTCAAAGTTAGTAGTATGTGGCCTGGATTTAAAATAACCACTTTAGGAGCACAACAGATGTGAAAAATTTCTGCTAACTCTCTGAATTGTCTCATGACACCCCACGTCTGTTGTATATCAGCAGAACGTCTGAGCTGTCACACAGGACAAGTAAGATCAAATAAATGGGAAGCTGTGCAGTAACACTCACTGGACAGCTATACAAAAATCCCCATTTATCTTATATAAAAAGTCCATTCCTTAGTTCCAAGCCTAAAGGTGCCAACCAATACTCAGCAGCTGACGTACGTACCCATTGCAGAGTTTTAAGTCACAGCACCCCCTGGGAATCCCTTCCCATGGAGCCATAAATAATCATGTAAATTATAAATTAAATCAAGAGGAACTGATGCCTTTGTGGACATAACCTAAAGGCTCTTATCCTATAAAAGGATCGGCATGGGCAACCCTCAGCAGCCTTCTTCCCCTGCCTTTAGCCAAGAAAGGGTCAACATGGCAAACTCACTACCAGTTGTTGCAACAGGGAACACCCAAATTCTTCACAGGGAAGTGAACAGGAACACCCCTTCATGTCCGAAGGAAAAGCATTCAGGGCAAGGACATCCCCAGCAGCATAAGGCCAGTGGATCGAATGCAGAGCTGCTCCAGTTCAGCAGCATGACTTAATGCTTCCATTCCCTTAAAGAAATTGGTAACAAACGTAAACACTGGACAACAGCAGATAAAGTATCATTAAAAAAAGCCAAACATGCCAATCTGGTTTATTCCATTTTACAGAAGTAATATTTGTGCAAATATTTAGACAGCCAATAGGACAATGAAGATTTAATCAGCAGGATTTACAGAGATTTACATATGTATTTGTTAAGAATTTGAAGACTTGCAATTTAACCTAAGCTACCAGATGCCTCCCAGGCACCCCTGGATTCCAGCAGTATGGGCAATCCAAACATGTCTGTGAATGTCTATACTCTTATTTTGCTCGGTTTTTACATTTCCCTCGCCTCTTGTTTGAGACCCAGCCATTGAAAAGGCAGCAGAGAGTTGGTGGCCCCTCAGCTGACAGAGAGGAATCTAGGGAAATGGCTCAGGCTGCAGCTCAGAGGAGCAGTGCTTTTGCATTTCAAGAAGATTTACAGAAATACAGAGAGCAAAAAACATAATGAGGGAAATATGATCATTACCTAAAGCAGAAGTTACAGAGAAAAAAAACAGCACAATTTTAACTGGTTTTCCTGGATTCTTATTCAGGGCTCAATGCCCTTCTAACATACCTGTCACAGGGGACTGGAAGAGCACATTCCTGCAGAACCTTCAAAACACTGACAGCTCCAATGCTCCAATCCTTGGGACACCTGGGAGAAACAAGTCTTGGCACACTGAGCAGGAAGCTGACAGAGACACCACGTAATTGTGATGGGTGATAGAATTAAACACTTGTGTGTGGAAAATCTACCCAAGTGGCTTTAATTTTCCCTTATAAAGGGAAAACCCTTGAAAAATACCACTTCGGCCTTACTCAGCTCAGAAGCCCCATTTGTCCCCCACACAGGACAGATGAGGGTGTCAGGAGCAGATACCAAAGTACATCTGTGGCAGGGGTACACCAGGTAAACACAGGTAAGGTAAGCCTACTCCAAAACATGAGAAGCAACAACTGACCTGTTGAGAAAAGAGTAATTAAAGAAGTACTCTTCTTTCAATGTCAATTCACCACTTCTCAACTCCTGGGTTTCCTTCCAGCTGTGAAACTTCTGAAGAAGTTCCTGAAGATGTGAAATCACATTGTATTGGAAAAGACACGCTGTGGGCAAAAAGGTAGCACAAAATATTTTAGGTAGTTTTCAGGTCATTAATCTGACATTTTAACTGGCAAAAATGGACTCCTTACACATAACTTAGCCCAGGATGTGTTCCTCTTTTCTATCATATGTAAATCATGGGAAAAAACTGCAGATTACTCTGTGACTGTGGTCACTGGGAGCAGCCACTGAGGTCCTTCAGTCGGGTATTGGAACACAAAGAAATTTGGAATTATCTTCCTTGACCCCAGCTGACATAAAGAAAATTCTTTTTTTTTTTTCTCCTTTTCCCATCTGTTTTCATCTTCATTCATAGTTGCCTCTAATCCTCTGCTTGTTTTGTGACAGTTAAAGTAAGTTTCCTCCCCTTTCCCTCTTCCTTCCATCTGCTGAAGTCACCCATGTCTAACCCTTCTAAAAATTTTAGAGCTAAGAAATAAGTACTTGCAGCTCTAGCCCTCACCAAT
This sequence comes from Pezoporus occidentalis, assembly GCF_034315485.1. Classification (NCBI taxonomy): domain Eukaryota; kingdom Metazoa; phylum Chordata; class Aves; order Psittaciformes; family Psittacidae; genus Pezoporus; species Pezoporus occidentalis. The sequence goes on along the minus strand of NW_026915713.1, from coordinate 5,546,932 downwards.
TGTGTACTATACATCTTTCCATCCAGCATGAATCAGCCTTGTCTATTGAGCCAGTCCAATCCTCACACTCTTCTACTCTCTACTTACACATTCTCAATAAACCCTTAAGTACTACCGTAATTATACTACTACCACAGTTACCATACCATTACCTTTCATTTCAGCTCTCTAGCCATCCAGATGAACCTGATGCTGTAGGGCAAGATGACCACTCAAATATTGGTGAGAGATCAGGTTTTAAAAATATAATTAGAAACACAAAACAAACTGAGTTAAAAGACTTTAACATCAGGACTAAAAAAATCTAATTTGAAGGGTTTTGTTTTGTAACTTGGGGGGGGGGAGGAGGAGCTGGGGGGAAGGCAGTTTCCACAATTTTACCCAAACGACTTAATACTTTGACAGGTCTGGGTCTTTACAGCTCTTCTTAGCCCAAAGTTTCACAATGTATCTGGTATTATTATCCAGCCAAACACTGCAAATACTTCATTTTTTTCTCTTTTACTGAAAAACATGCATCAGAAAATGCATCTCAATGAAATCTGGGACATGTCCTAGAACCTCATCTTCTTAAAAAATCTGCTATTAACCATTGCTGGCCAATACTGGATTAGTGTCAAAATTCATGTTACGTAGTTTCTGTTTTCCCTCATACTAGCTTTTTGGCTGGGTGTGGACTACAGGCTTAAGAGAAAACAAACAGGGCCGGGTGTCTGTATTTTACATATCAAACCAGAAGAAAATTAAATAACAGTCTGAATTAGGTGCAGAAATCACTGCAATGAATAAGAGTATATTTATTTACAGGCTAATAAAAAATATATTATATTCAGCTCAACAAGATGTATACATTAGTTGCAAAATTTTCTATCTGCTACAGAAACGAGTAATCCGTGATGCAATAATGTTTGGACAGATACAATAAATACCTCAATTTTGTTTGATACATTGCAGATTAATATATACTGAGACAGATACAAACCATCTTCTCCTCCAAGAATACAATTCTACAAAGAAAATACTACATACAGCCTTTGATCAGAGTTAAATTTATTGCCATAAAGCACTTTCCTTAACTTACATGCTTTTAATTAACATTGGTCCTAGATGCCAACAAACACTGTCCACCTTTAGCTTAGAACACAACTGTCTCACTGAAGATTTTTATAATAGTCAAGAAATTATCTACTAAAAAAAAAAAAGCCCTGCAAAATTCTCCTCACAATATTAAGAAAAAAATATATGTACACACAAGTAAACCATTTTACACTTTAAAAAATAAAAATGAAGTCCGAGTATCGACTTTCCTCAGAAATTTTTCCAACTAAATTCAACCCCTGGGAATCAGCAGGACTGAGTCTCCCAGTTACTGACAAAGGGGAAAATACTAATTTGTCTATTGAATCTGTAAATTCCAATTTGCAAGACTTTTTTTCAGTTTAAATATTAATCTCTAAGTATCTCGGTATGTCTACAACAAACCAGCATGTTAAATCAGCTAGTAGGAGACAGACTGTAGTGTCTGAGCAAAATCCTTCCATTAAGGGCTTTCTAAACAAAGATTATAAAAACTGCAAGGAAGGAGATCTGGTGATAATTTACTGCTACCTGATTAATCTACTCATAGTCATTCTCTTCAGCAACTGTTCCTTCTGTTGATCTCATATAAAGGTTAAACACAGGCAGGATAAGAGCAGAGAAAGGGTCCAGCAACTTTCGTAAGATGAAGAGCACAGCATGATGAGAAACTGGTGGACAAGGAATGTTAGGAAAATAACTCCAGAAACACTCTCCCATTTCAGCCTAAAACCGATCAAAAGTATTAAGTGGAAAATAAGGTGTGCCAAAGAAGAAAGGAAGAACAAATAAATTAAAATTTTCACCTTTCCCTCAAACAAAGGGAAACTGTACAGGCAAATTTAGCGCCAGACTAATTGGACAAGACTCATTCGTTACAACTGCAGGAAGATTTCATACAGCGGTGATTTTCAAAGACAAGACTACTTGGCTTTGAACAATCCTTTCCGACAGAGAGGACATTGGGTGTTCCAGGCCACAGGCAGTTTCAGAGTGCACTCTGCTTGGACAGCTGTGGGAAAAACACAAACCTGGATGCAGAGCTATGGCAGTAGATTCAACTGCTAACACACAGCAATGTGTCCTCAAGTTTCTGAAGCTTCAGAAAAAGAAACATGCCTGAGGACTTGTTTCTTCTTCACACAGCTTTATTTTTAAATACTAGTTTCTGTTTGGTGAAAACTGTACAGCTTTGACTATTTTAAAAACCTTCAACAGGATGCTGTATGACACAGACTATTATACAAAATGAACCAAATAATGTTATTCCACTGAGTAAGTGGAACTCATGCGCGCGCGCACACACACAAAATGATCATGTAAATAGCAAAGTTAAGGGATTTATAAATAGCAAAATCTTTGAATAAAGTATATACATTTTTTCAGCTTTTTCTATAAACATATATATAGTGCTCCTAGGAGAGACAAGTAACCATGTTCTACATCACAACTTAGAACATAAGATTAGTTGATGTTATCTAAAGGCCTCTGAGGCTTTTTCTTATGTATGTACATCCTACACAGTAACACTTACAAAGATGTCTTTTCACATTAGTTCCTCTCTCAATGTACAAAATCTTATCTTTTCACATTACAGTTCAACAGCCTGCAGAGCAGCGAACAGGAAAGCTGGCATTGCATGCTGAAATAATAAATGTGATTACAACGCAGAGCTTGCACATGGAGAGTGCTGCACTTTCCCAAAAGATCTACAAATGGAGTATGTGAAACTGGCCAAGAAAACCATCCTCAACATTCCCATTTGCAGCCATGCTGAGGGCCTTTAGATGTACACCAATTAAAAACTATTTTAAGATACACTGCTCTTACAAAAGAAGTAACGCTTTGTTTCAACAGTAAGAGTTATAGGTTAATATGACTGCTGTAACATAACACAGATAGGGCCAGACACCGACTGATTCTGAGCACCTCCTGTAAAGTACTGTGTACTCAACTTTCAGTTCTTTAAAGATTATTTTAATGTGAAATGAGTATGTTCAGTACCCATCAAAAGCACTCAGCATTTCATAAGGTCAGGCTAATGATGACCAACTCACACCACTCTGCATTAGCAGTAACCATACTATGGTATGCTAATGAATGCTAAATTGATGATGCTCGGGAAAAGAAAAAAATACCAAAAGGGCCCACATAATTGTGAACATTTCAAAACTAATTTTGCTTTTAAAATCCCACAATACTCTCTTTAAAGACTTCCAGAGCATGTTTCAAATGGAACAACTGGCAGTGAATTCATTAAAACAACGCCAAAAATCTCACATATAAAATGATCATGGGCTGAAGGATGACGATTAGCAAGTACTCCACTGTCCCATTTGGGTTTTGATGGTCTTTGCTCAAGTAAAAGCTCTGGTTTTTACTGTTCTGAGAAATTTAAAAAAAAAAACAACTTATTTTTAAAAGTTACAGTTCAAAAATCCTAAGTACAGTATTCATAGACGCAATGGTACACTTCCCCCTCCATCCTTCTAGAGTTAAAGCTTGTTTCACACCAAACTGAACATCATCTGTCCCTTTAAAGGATGAAAGGGTCAAAATGAAGCTGTCCACATCTCATTCTGCTTCCTTGGGGACATTAATGAGATCAAAAGTTGAATGTATTCAAGTTACCCTTTTTAGAAATCCCATGCTTTGGTGCTTATTATTAAAAGAAAATTCATTTCACATGCCATGTGTTAGATAACTACTGTGTGTCACGCAAAAGACAGTTTTCCACATTTAGAATTGCTCACAATGAAGCCCTGAGGTAACCGCCTTTTTTCCAGGCAACAGTAATACAGTTCCTTTTGACATTTAATCATCCTTTTACAACCTACACTAGTATATGCATCTTGGAGCAGTCAATACTGATTATCAATTGTTCGCAAAGACGGGATCTGTCCAGTTGTTTTTTTTTGTCTGTTTGTTTTTAGGATAAAGACTCAGCAGAACAGGGCAACTTGGGTGCAGTGTCTTCTAACGGACCTTCAACTGAATTCCCCAGGTCTCCATTTTCATGTCCATCAATACTTGGCTTCTTATCAAAGACTGCAATTTAAAAAGAAATTTTATTTCAGGAAGAGAAGCAATTTTGGGAGTGACGTATCAGTGAGCCTTACTTCAGAAACAGGAAAGTGAAAATGACCACTAAACACTAATGAAATGACCACTAAAATAAGAACTAATAGGTTTTTAGCAGAACATAGTATGACAGGAAAACAGGAACTGTTTCTATACTTCTCTGATCTAAAACATGTATTTGAAGAAGCCAACAGCAGAAAGTGTCAGGGAATTAACTATTCCTAGACAAGAGTCAGGAAAAGGTAAGAACAGATCTGAATTGTTACCTTTGGGAAAAGCTGATCAGGAAAAAAACCCACACAAATCAATTAAGTTAGTTAGTTATGTCTAAGTAAACCAGGCCAATAAATGAGGGACCATCTAAAAGAGCTGACACCCTATGAGTAGGTTAACTAACAGTAGATTAATTTTACAATGAATATTGACACTTCAGAATTAAACTGCATGTAACAGATTTTAGAATGTTTACCTTGTGAGGGTTTGACATCCACATTTGCATCTTTCCTATTAGAACTTGAATGTGCACCTTCTTCCAATTCATCAAGATACAAACGATAACGGTGTCCACTCTCATCTTCATATTCTACATTTTCATCATCTGAATCAACTTCTGGAGCAACATACACTACTTCAAATTCAATCTCACCTCTCTAAAATAAAACAAAAGTTACAGATTTACTTACTACTTCACAGCTATGCAGTAGCATTACTGAGATGAGCTAGGTTACTAAAACAAATAAATTTCACTGTTGTAAAGACATTTACAGTTGTGTTCAATATTCTGGATATGTGTCTGAATTAAGTTTTTACTGACTAAAGAAGAACAGCTCTATAGCTAAGATTTACCAAAATTACCTGAATTTCCCAGTTATGTGCCAATACATTACAAACAGTGACTTCAGCATTTTTCGCCTTAAATTGCAAGACATAACAGGGTTAAGTATTAGGTGATACAGCTTCAGGAATTGCTGCAGCTTAGCATAACACTGTGCTTATCAGAAAGCATTAAAGTTCAAAGTAATTCAATAGAACACAGGAAGCACCTAAATGTGTCTATGGATAACAGGTCTCAACTGACCTGTTGGGAAAGAATAGTTACAGCTTCTTTATGTTTGGCATCTCTTAGATTAACTCCATTTACTGCCAGAATAGCATCACCAACATGCAGCCCTCCACATCGATCAGCAGGTTGTCCAGGATGGATTTCAGAGATCAGTATTGGAACACCATGCTCCTTCCCACCCTATTGGGGAAAAAAAAAAAAAAAGTAGATTTTAATTAACTGAGACATCCATTAGCGTAAAATCATCATTATGGTAGTTGCTCTTAAAGTACTTATTTCAACTTTTATTATAGAAAATTAGAAAGCATACATCAGAGAAAGAGAATGCTTCCCTGAATTCTTTTCCCCACAAAAGAATGGACAAATTTCAAATTCAGAGTCAAAGGAGACAATTGAGAAAAATAATAAATATATCAAGTCATATACAAGCTGATGAGACAACATCAAAACCTCATTTTAAAAGCGTATCAGGCACCATATTTACTTGTAAGAAACAATATTCATATTTAGAATAACAGCATAACAGAATTTTCAAAATTTGGAATTTAGTTCTCAGATTGTTTCTGTTCTTCTACTGACTTACCACACCTGAAATTCACCACTGGCTAATTTGCTGGTCTATATCCTAAACATAAGTTGAAATCTTAAGTTTTACATAAAATAGCAGTTACCTATTTCCTGATCTACCAAAATGAGTCTGCAAGTTCTATGACCATAGCTATGGATTTGCATATGTTCTTTTTCATACATTCTAACAATACATTCACTGATCCAATATGTTACAGCAGTATAAATACAATTTCAAATTGCTTCTTATGTGTCACGGAAAATAAATGCAAGTATTTACCGTGATAGAAATTCCTAGTCCTTCATGGTCTTCTTTAACTAGCAAAACTTTTCTGATTGGACCAACACCTTGACTCTTCTTTAAGGCATCAGGATCCTAGTTCAATAAAAAATAAGCATAGCAGAAATATAAACATGTGAACCAAAAGTTCATTTCTGTATTTTTATTTCTTGAATTATATACAGACAGTGTACCAGCAATAGAGTTTTAGACTAGCTCCAGGCAGGACAAACTTACAGTGCCCCTTTACAAACAGGACACGAAATCAGAAAAAGATTCCTCCCTATGAACTCCTGATGAGAAAAATTATTTCAACTATTTCAGTGTTGAGTGATGCACAACACAGAACTTAACTTCAAAAGAAAGAAATCAGCCATATATTAGAAGTATAAAGGAACTACATGAAGGAATGCTGATCACTGCTGAAAAGTTGTGATGTAAACTGCCATTTTAAACTGATCAAATTATAGAAGATGATGTAATACACCCCAAAGAAGAGGCTGCTTGCTCAAGTTTATTTTTATTATTATGAACCATACAAAAACCCATTCAACTCAAAACAAAAAGAGAGACTAAATAAATTAAGGTTATTCATTTTGTTAAGCCACTACACCATTATGCATACCCTTCAAACCACACATACACGTTTGTCCACCAATATTTTATATGCAATCAACAACGTAAGCAATGAGATCCATCTGACTAAAGTATTTAGAATAGCTCACAGTAAAGCACTTCTCTGAAAATGTCTGGTTTTATGAACTTAACACTGGGGTGACTAACAGGTCATGTGCCAAACTGGGCAAGTTCTAGCAAGGCTACCCACAATGAATGCCTTTTAAAGGTTTTATTTATAAAGTAACTTTTGGAGGGGGGAGAAAGAAAACTCAATTCTTTTACAGAATGTCATTTATATGGCCTGTAAAGACATTTTTAAAAATTACCTTCATTTCAAACTAATCCTAAAGTTGTTGTTATTCTTAGTTTTTGTAAATAAGTTAGCTCTACATTTTGAAACTGAGGTTAACAAAATTATGCTGTTAAATTCGCATTTAAACACACACATAGCAGAGGCTCAGTTTTCAAAAGGACTGAGTGTTCCTAGGCAAGTCAAAAGAACTGTATCATCTTTCATGGTCATTTATGGTGACGTGTTATTTAGCATGTCATCATAATACTTTTTGTATCCTTCAGCATACAGAAGAACTATATATTCAGAATTGACATTTGAAAGAACACAATATTGAAGTAAGAATAATCACAAAAATTAAAAAGTAACTCTCATTCATTTTCCACAGATGCTGGAAATTATGAAGGAATGGCTTATCATTTCAACTTACATGTCCTGGTGGTGCTTGCATTGGTCGTTTTAGATCATTCCGACCTCTACAAGCTCTAATAACAGTTTTGTGCCGGTGAAGGTGTATTTCTGCTTCAAGCTGATTCCAGAGCTTGTCATGAGCAGGTCCTTTCATATCTCGGCCCAGTAACTGAATCTGCTGGACCCTACATAATGAAAAGGAGAGTAAAACAACATGCTGTATTACAACTGAAAAAGCAATGCATTGTACAACTCATACACTTCATCTGGCTAGCACACAGTCACGCAGCAACTAGCGCAAGATCTTGTTCAGTTAACTGCAAATGTGAGACTTTTCCTACCTGGTCTTAACACTGGACATGCCTTTGGGAATGCAAAGGAAGAAAACAACAAGAAAAATCTCATGCTAAGGCACATGGATTGACTTCATTCACATACCTTCCAGCTAGTTCCTTATCTAAATACTTGGCTGCCAATCTTGCTCCATAAACCTCAGCCTGAAGCACAGCTATGTGTCTACGAAGTGCATCATTTTCCTTTCTCAGCAACTTCACCTCAGCTTCTAGCTGAGCTTCTTTTACTTTTTCTTTCTTGTTGGCTTCAAGTTCTCTCTCCTTTACCAAAAAAAAAAAAAAAAAGGCAAAAGAAAAAACATGTCAAAAAGCTTTCATTGAAGCTAATAAAGGAACACTCACTGTTTCTGAACACACATTCTCCCGCATTCAAAACATGCGTGCAGGAAAAAAAAATGCAAGCAGCAACCCTGGCACTGCAGCTAGTGGTTTGCATTCAACTTGCATCGAAAGGTGAGAAAATTTAAGTAGCTTGAACATCATCCTTACTTTCTCCTGTGTTCAAATGGCAGATTCATACAAAAAAAAGATTATTTTTACCATTAAAATGTGACTACAAAAACACTGAATATTTCAATTTGACAATATCCTTTAACTATTTTAATAAGATTTTACTACAATATGAAGGAAACATTCTGTAAGTCCATGTGTTTTTAAAATTACAATTATTTTCATGCAAAAAAAACCAAGATGTGCCCAGCCAGGGACATTTCCAAATTAGCCTGAATACCACAAAAAGAAAGCCAGAGATTCTACACATGGAGATTCCCACCCTAACAAATGTAATTAAATGATGAATCAGTGCAAAATTACTGTTTGAAAACAAACAAAAAACAAACCATATAACATCTTAAAAAATCCAACAATATAAAATCCCAACACTAAAACCACACTTCAAGCAAGCTGAAATTTCCCACTGATTTTCTCTGAATTTGGTTTGTAATTTAAGTTTTATTTAAACCAAAAGTCAAATGTCGTATTTCTAAGATTCATTTTTAGTTATGTATCTTAAATGTTGTACCTAAAATATGAGGAACAACATAACACCATAAAAGTGTTTTCTTCCTATTTTCTCAATTACTGACTCTTGTTCTGCGACTGAGGTGGAAAATTACACCCAGAAGCCATTCTTCTCTAGCCTGTCTCCAATTGATCACCACATGGATTAAAAAAAATCAAGAGGTCTGCAATACAGAATCTCTGAAGATGTACTGAAAGAACGCATCTTGAACAATGATCATGAGATGTGCCAAAAGTCTCAAAAATGTTTAAAAACCTGAGGAAGCTACAGAACAGTTTTATGCTTTCTAGTGTTCATAGAATTGCATAGGTTCTGCAAAATAGAAATATATTTTCCATTGGTAATATTAAAAAAAAAAAAAACAACCAACCCCCAACCACTAAACCAAAAATGCAACTGCAGTGTTGAAATTCAAAGCTTACAGTTACCAGCTATCCCATGGCTTTTCAATGAGCTAATACTGACCGATGATAATGAAGTATATAATATAATAAAAATGGAAAAGCTGTTTGAAAAAGTTGCAAGTCTATCGCTATGAAAGACTGAAAGATAAAAGTTAACATTACTTCACTTTTTCTTCTTATCTATATATTACTGTGTTTATATGCTTTGGGCTATTACACAAGCCAGTAAATCATTTTAATCATGCCCGTTAGAAGAACTGAGAAAAGGGAAAACAAAGAAAGGCTGACAGGAAGTTTTTTTAAATACAACACATAGAATACTCCGTGTTACACTGATAAATGTGTACAGTGCTTATGCTTTAGAAATTGTATAACACCTTAACATTTTTGAGACACTGCCAGAACAGTCTTTCAGAATGGGAAGTTGCAGATACCACCCCAAATTAGCTGTTACAATAATAAATAAAACACATACAGACTTAGGAAGGAGAGCACCAAAACTAGAAAAGAAAAACGAAAAATGCAAAGAAAAATCACTACATGGCATCTTGCCAACTCACAGGAAGAAGCAAAAAGTTGAATCTGTTTTGTGAGTTTCTAGGCCAACACATACATATAAAAAGTTGCTGCACAAAAGGACTGCTTAAAACATAAAAAGAAAGGGCAGTTAGAATACTTACCATTTCATCCACAGAAAGGACAGACTTAAGACAGAAGAAAAGAGTTCCATAATTAGAGAAACAGGCAACAGGAACTTCAAGCAAATGAAACATAAGTTACTTTCTCCAAAAGAAATTTACCTGCAGATTTTTTATTTTATTAGAAGCCATAAAGAACAAGCACATTGTTATAACTGTACTTAGCAGAATTTTGGTATTTTGCAGTTAAAGTTACTAAAAATCTTAATAAATATTTTAACCTTTATTGTAGTATTGAAAACAACATTTTGTCCTAAAATACCAAGACGTTTTATAAAGAATAGCACGTTAATGCAAAATGCATGAAAGCAGTTTTGACAGGATCACAGAAAATACATTCTTTAATATAACATCTGTTATGCAGATAATTGACTTCTCCCTTTCAGAAAGAATAACAAAATATATGTTACAAAAGGAACATAAAGGACGGAAAGAAGTAGCAAGAAAGACTAATCATCTACCAAATTCAAGAAAAAAATTTCAACTACGCAACTTCATACTCTAACAACGAAAGAGTTACTGTGATTGGACTTAACACTCCTAAAAGGGAATTTGGCCTCAACTATATGATGTTATCAATTGCTTAACAATCCAAAACATTTAAATGTGCCTTTGTTCACAACTAGGAACATTTTACAGTTTGTAGAGTACACATTTATGCTGGGAGCCTCCATACACAAGAAGAGTGGTTGCCTTTAACAAAGAAAGCAAGAAGTTAACTAGTACAGAACTTTATTTCCCCACTGCATATTCTGTTGACAGAGTTCTTATTTGCCCTCAGAAGCTTTCTGACTGCCAGAAGGTCAGCATGACAGTTTTTATTTACCTAAACCTCAAAATTCCCATTTTATTGTCATTTAAGCAGCCTCAATTTTGCTTGCTCAAGCTTTCCAGACCTTTATAGTTTTCTGTATCGAGAGCAGTTTAAACTTGAGCTTTTCTCCACTAAACCCATGAAATCTCTGAAGGCAAAGTAAAGCAAATTCAAAAGATTAGTCCTGATGTTTATAAAAAAAGAAGGAATTAAATGGAATAAAGGAGAGAGTATCATTCTAGGCTGTCAATAAAATTCAACAGCAGCACAGAAAATCTAAAAAAAGTACAATGTATTTACAGACACCTGTGGGAAAAAGACTGCTGGCAAAAGCATGGAGATTTAATGTATCTTTAAAAATAGTTTATAACAAGGCAAAGAGAAGCAAAAAGGTTAAGAGTATTACTCTGTCATTTATAAATTAAGCCTCACTAACACAATTTAGGGACCAAAACCACTCACAGTGATGTGTCAGCTTAAAAAACTTGCAACACATAAACCTGCAGCCTAAAACTTAGAAAATATTGGTGACCTTTAACTAAAGGTTATTTACAGAGCCATAAATATTAACAACCCTAAAGAAACTTCATCATGCTTAAACTGTAATTCAATAGAGAATAAATTATGTGCAGAAAATGTTACTTTTATACTGAATAAGCAAGTATGTACACTGAGGAGCATAGCTTTTGGATCTGAAACAGGAAGAATTTGAGTTACTCCCGTTATTCAGTGAGTAGCCTAGACAGCCTTTAAGCCTTATAGTCTATCACTGTGTTTTATTATACATAAATCACAACACAAAATAGCAGAGGAGATTAACATTCCACATATGTGGGGACTAGACATTTGCAAACAACCTGTGAAGCAATCCTAAAAACAGCCAAAGAACTAGACTTTGATTTATGCCAACAGTTAGAAACCACAATTTATACATTTACTTCTCTAATTTATAAAATCTTGGTAGTATTAGAGGTTGAATCTGTGCTACCGATAGTTAATGAGGCAGACTACACTCTGGTTATCAGTCATGACAGCTAACTGAACAGAATAATTATTGTTCGCTTTTGGTGGGCTTTGTGGAGGTTTATGTTTCTAAAAACCGTATTGTACAAAATTATCAGTGGTTTATTGAGTTCTTTTATCACAGTGCTGCATGTAGCAATGGAAAGCACCATAGATGCATCTGCAGCATTCTCAAAGAATGACAATAGAGAGGACTGTGATACCATCTACCCTCTCTCTGTACGGCAAAACAACCCATTCTTACTATTATCAAGAGTGTAACTACAAGAAAAACAAGCTTACCTCACTTCAAGGTTTTTAAGATATGTCAATATTTGGTTGTATTTGTACATTGGAAGTTATTATCGTTTGCAACTTCTGTCTCCAGAAAAGCTTTATATACCACTAGAACATTTTCTTCTCCTAAAGAAACCACTAGAAAATAGTTTTTGAAAAAACAACTTCTTAAATTCTTATTTATTATTTTGCTGTTATGTTATTTTTAATGGTTGCTAACAACCAACCATAAACATTACATAAAACCAAAAAAGATAACTTTCTAACATTTTTAACGTGAAGATTTGTAACCTGCTTATTTGCACCTTCCAAGGAAGGATTTCAGCCAGGAGAGGGAAAAGTATAATATAATCCTCCATGCAAGCCACCATACTCACCAGTTTTGCCTTAATAGCCCCAGAATCAACATTCTGACCAGTTTTGGCATGCAGCTGAAGTTGAACAGCATGGAGTTGCAAAAGCTGATCATGCACTTCCTTTTCCAATACTGCTTTTTCTGCCTGTGTTTCTGTCAGTTCAGACTTCAGATCAACTAACTGTGCCTGTGAAGACATAATCCATCATAGGAATTAGAGCAATGATTAAATGGGGTCATCAAAACTGTAAATACATAGATACATCATTTGCGTACAGACAACAGTACATGCCATCACAAGTTTCTCTGCAGCCCAATTTAAGCACTGAATCACTTGCAGACTTTTCTCCCCAACTGCCACAAATTTCATTCATCCACAGACCCACCACCAAACAATCACAGTGCAAATGTAACAAGAGCTGAGTTTTTCCTCACACAGACAACAGCATGTGATGCTGATGTCCATCTACTCCCAAAGAGGGCAATGTTATGAAACCTACATAGGATTTACAACCACAGCAATGTAAACACAATTTAGAATTTTAAAATTATTAAATCTTACTAAAAAATTATCAAAGTAAAAAGACCATTATTAATGCAAGGCTGAAATCAAATAACCCAATTTACAACTGGTCTGTTATCAGTGGCTTAACTGAAATAGTAAATGAGGTGGCAAATGAGAAGCCATGAATTAACACACCTCTAAAATGCATACCCAGAAAACCAAAAATGGTTAACGACTCTTAATAAAGTGGTTTTGAAACATTTTAAATACAGTTTATATGTAGTGTTTATATCTGGAATAAAAGACCAAGTGCTAATATGCTTACCAAATTACTTGTTATCCTGAAGGTCTAACAGCATTTTATAAGATAAAACTATATTTATATAAGCTTTAGTCTACTATTTACCAAAAAAAAACCAACAAATCCACAGAAGATTACCTCAGGAAATGTTCTGGTAAATTCCCAGACTATATTTTTGCTTCCAAAAATTTGGAACTAAAGAGCAACATGGAAAAGCCACTAATTCTTCCAAAAAAACCACCCTCTCATATGAAATAACGCAGAGTATTATAGATATTCTAAAAACATTATACTGATGTTCAAATTCACAGTGACTATTAAGTTACAGGCCAACACCCCATTCAACTATGTAAATCATGGCTTTTAAACGTCTGCACTGGTTTAAAGTGAAGAAAAAAAAAACAAAAAAAAAGGCAGGCAGAATTTGACTGTGAGTGGGGAGTACATACTGGGTCTAACTTTAGGGACATAATTTAGATGGACAGCTTCCTTAAGCTTCCAGAATAATTCTGGCATAAGTAGGCATCACTCTTCCAGAAGTGATTCAGAGCACCTACATTAGAGCGCAATTTGATGAGACAGGTCAAGCCAATCTCCAGCTTGCTCTGCGAGAAGAATGATCTCCCTTCCTGCCCCCTAGCCCCACATCTCCAGGACAGGAGGGTGACAGATGCCCTGCCCACGAGTTCTGCTGATTTTAAACCAGATTCCCCAGAAGAGAGCAGAATCACCTCTCCCTGTCCATTCAGACAGAGCCTCAATAGATAAGGTTAGCATTTCCTTTTCATTGAGGAAGGTGGAAATGCATGCAGCCCCATTCCATCTGCCAGAATGACAGAAAACTAAGAATTTGTAAACCCTTGCAGAACTCTGAAGCAGAAATTGCCTTCTATAGTAAGATGATACAAATTTAGAGAAATTGCTTACTTACAAAAACATATTACTCTTGCCAATGACCAGCCACTGTTAAAGTCTTTCTGCTATGGATTAAATACCTTCAAACAAAAGCAGACCCATGCCTGAATTAAACTAGTGAAAGAAAACATCACAAATTTAAGAGGTGATGGTAATAGTTGAGAAGAGATAACTAAGACCTTAAAATGAAGGCACCATTGTACCCAGTCACAATTCCACGTAACGTGTAACAATATTGCTCCTACTTTATTACTATTTGTTGTTAGCATATAAAGTATAATGAAAATACTACTTAAAAAAAAGACCACAATGCCTTCCTCCTTTCAGATAGGCACTAACAGCTAACATAACAAATTTTATTCTTTTTTCTGCACCCCCCCACACACACACTCATCCATTCTAATTCAAAACACGTGGAGAAGCAGAAAGTGGCAGAACAGATATATCAGTTTAATATTGTCCAGCCTCACCTAGTAGAGAACAGCAAATAAGTAACAGAACAGAGTTCTGGCATGGGAAAAAAAAAAAAACAAAAAACCCAACAACAACAAACCAACGTTATTTCCCTGTGCAAATTACAACGCAGCAAGAATGCTACCAGCTTGTGACATGAATGATGCTCCAAAGGGATCACAAAGAGGCTGTCAAACTCATAATAAAAAACTCCAAGCAACTCTGTATGACTTAGGATCTAAATTAACATCCAGCTGTTTTAATAAAGAGAGCAAAATGAGAAATGGGATGAGCTCACATCATGAAAGTAATCTGTTTACACATTATGAAAAGTCATAAATCTATCCACTAGAACAGATGTAGCTACAAAAGTCACAGCAAAAAGCAAATGCCACAAGCTGGTTTACAACTTCGTGATCTACTTCTATGAAGGCTGACAAATATTTACATTATTACACAGAAGTTCTGCCTCTCTCAGCTTGGCCAGCTCACTTAATTCTCCTTTATATTACTCTTACTAGCACTATTTTTTATCCACATTCCCTCACTTTGTTATAAAGGAATCATACGGAAGACCACTGGAAATTCAACAGCCCTACATTCAGTTTTGGCAATTGCTCAGTAAAAACCAGAAAGGGGACAGAGACAGCAGAGGAAATGATGAGCACAAACAAGAATTACTGGCAAGGCCATTCTTTGCCAGAGCACCATTTACTGCATGAGGCAGGGGCTCTACAGAAAAAGATGGTGCTAAATCATATAATTGTAATGTTTCAGTTTGCATTAGCAAAACAAGGATAAATCAGTGTTGCACAAATAACTGTACCAATCCTTTCATTGGTAACTTTTTGGGTGTACTCTCCAACAAGACTGTCGAAGGAGAGATGTGATGTATTACACCACGTGCTTAAACCACAACACTGAGGATGCTCCAGAATTTCTGGAGAAGCAGTTGAGGGCAGAAGTAAGGAACAGCCACCCACAGAAGACGATTGAACTTCATGGTTAGGAGAGCTTAAGAGCCACCAAACAACAAATAGAGAACAGAAACTTTCACTGAGGCAGAGGTTGATCAGAAGGCAGTATATTTACTTTTACAACATCCTTTGACAGTAATTTGCTGATTCAGCCAGAAGAGGAACTCTTAATACAGAACGGCAGTATACAACTGCGCAGATTAGCAATTATCATGCCTAAGCAAGTATCACGCTGCAAGGTAACACTTTAGTTTCTCTCTGGCAACTCATTTAAGAGTCTGTGCCCCAGGCAATAGACTTTGGAGCAGGACTGAACTGTGGCTCATGGAAGTACAATTTAATCATGAAAAAAGCTGACAGGACACAAGATAGAATAAAAGGAAGAAAGAGCTGTGCAAATTCTGACATGTGTTGGCGAAGTTAATACCTTCTGAGATATGCTCATTTGTCTCTGACTCACTGAAGTCTTGGATACTTTCCTCAAACCAAGATCTGTAACTGGAATTCAGCGCCAATGGCAATAGGAAGCACCTGGTCTGGGCCTTATAATGGAAGCCAAGGCTTACTGAAATCAAAAAGAAAATAACCAAGTTTCTTCCTTATTAAAGGAAGTCAGGCCTCTTCTTTCA
Source organism: Pezoporus occidentalis (assembly GCF_034315485.1). Taxonomy (NCBI): domain Eukaryota; kingdom Metazoa; phylum Chordata; class Aves; order Psittaciformes; family Psittacidae; genus Pezoporus; species Pezoporus occidentalis. The sequence continues at coordinate 5,530,819 of NW_026915713.1, read as the reverse complement.
ATAGTCCTCTTTTTCCAGCCCTTTTGTCATGGACAACAATCACTGACTTTTCCTGAAGTGCTCTGAGAAATGCTTCAGTTCAGCAGTGGCTGCTTAGTTACGTAAAGGAGTCAGAATGGAAAAAAATCGCAGAAAAAAGAACAGCATTACTGACAGAATCACTTATTTTTCTGAAGTACCTCATTCATTATTGTTCTCCGATTCATCAATAATTATTAGACACATTACTGTTAATATCTTTGTATTCTCTGTCCCAATTACAATCCATACATGGACAACTATACAAGACATACTCCTTGGTTTCCTACCTTTTTTCTCCTCACTGCTCTGAATAAAAAACCAAACTAGCCTTTAAGACTGATCTGATCTGTTTGGGATGGGGGCAGAAAAGCTAATTCCGTAAGTCTGTTTTTAATATTCTTCCACAAAGCACCAGTAAACACATGCTATTTCAGAAAGAGTTACTGCTTCAGGTTATCACCCCGCTGGTCTACAATGAAGCTACCTCTAAATATTTAAAGTTCACAGTTTGAGTAAATTGGAGATCTTCGTCAAATTAATCAAATAGTAAAACTCAACATTTATCTTCCATGCAATCTAACACAGAGATAATATCAGAAGAATAGTTTTGAAAGGCTGGGTAAACATTTACTCAATTTTGGGGCATATTTTGTCATTTACCAAGTATCTTGTATTTCGCAGAGATCTTGCACCTGTGAAAATTAAACCCAATTTCAATTGAAATAACCCAAGAATGTATAAAATGCTGTTTTTTTTCATAGGATATAAAGGAAAATAAAACATGGCATTAAGCAACAGACATACTTATTCTGCAGAGGTTTTAAAAAATATTATTGCAAAAATAATAAAAAATCTCCAGGCAAAACAGTCCAGCCATAACATCCTTCAATTTTAAATCAACAGTTCTTATTTCTTGTTCAAGCAGTGATGAGCTATCAAAAGTTGTGTTTGTTATATATGATTCTATGCTAAGCATGTATTTTAAGCTGGCAACATAAGACATATGAGCTTAAATGCTGGACTTGGCTATATTTATGGTCATAGAGTTCTTAAAGTCTTAACAGGTTTTCATTAGGAACCTTGAAACAAATATCATCACTGAGGTATCTTCCAATTATTTGATATCATATAATTTTTTCTTCAGATAATGGTCTAAATTCTCAGAAACTAAAATATTCATTCATCCACCTGTACATTTTTCATAGAAAACGGGAAACGGGAGAGGTGCCTGAGGACTGGAGGAAGGCAAATGTCACTCCGGTCTTCAAAAAGGGCAAGAAGGAGGACCCTGGGACAGTGATGGAACACCTTATCCTTGGTGCCATCTTAAGGCATATCAAGGATGAGAGCGGTGGATCAAAAGTTGTGTTTGTTATATATGTGGTTCTATGCTAAGCATGTATTTTAAGCTGGCAACATAAGACATATTTAGAGCTTAAATTTAGTGTACTATCAGCAAGTGGATGGCTGACACGCCAGAAGGCTGTGCTGCCATGGCTATATTTATGGTCATGTAGAGTCCTGCATTCTTAAAGTCTTAACAGGTTTTCATTAGGAACCTTGAAACAAATATCATCACTGAGGTATCTTCCAATTATTTGATATCATATAATTTTTTCTTCAGATAATGGTCTAAATTCTCAGAAACTAAAATATTCATTCATCCACCTGTACATTTTTCATAGAAAAGGGAGCATTAGAATAACTAACCAAAAATCAATTATTTCTATGAGATCTCAGAGCCATACTCAAATATCCTATGCTACATTTGTACATAGTTAAGAATGAAAATGTGGACCTTGCCCTGAAGAGCTCACAATGTAAATACACAAATGCTGAATAAAGGTAACATGAAAGAGAAATACAAACATAGTTATTTGAGTATAGAACTGCACAACAGGAAGACAGATGGCATACTAAAAACCGCAAGTTACGATTTCTGATAACTATCAGCGCTTGAATGAGGCATTAGAAGATGACAATATCGTGACCTCCAAATCTAAAGCATCAGAAGAAGCATACAGAACTTCAGAAAGCGGGATGACAGTACTAACATACCACGTTGACAGGAAACAATTTAACTTTCACAGATGAAAGGGAAACTAGATGCAGGGGGGTGATGGGCTGTCCTGGGTTCAGCAGTAGCAGTCATTTTTCTCCTCCTTGGTAGCTGGTGTAGTGCAGTGTTTTGACTTTCAGCTCGGGAACAGAGCTGATAACAAGGATGTTTTGGTTTGGCCAAGGACTTTGTGAGCCTCATGCTCTGCCAGGGAGGAGGGGAAGCCAGGAGGAAGCAGAGACAGGACACCTGACCCAAACAGACCAAAGAGGTATTCCATACCACAGCACGTCATGCCCAGGAGGTAACTGGGAGTTAGCCGGAAGGGCCGGGAGACTGCAGGGTTGGAGGAGGTATCGGTCGGTGCTTGGTCGGGCTGAGGGGGGGCAAGTTTCAGGTGTTGTATTCTCTTCCCTTGTTATTTCCTTTATCATTATTATCATTGGTGGTAGCAGTAGTGATTTGTGTTATACCTTAGTTACTAAACTGTTCTTATCTCAACCCGTGGGAGTTGCATTCTTTTTTCGATGGGAGAGCAGGGGGAGGGCAGAGAGACTGACTGGGTTTATCATGCATCATCAGGTAAAATAATGACAATGTTTTTAACTTTGGGGAAAGCTTTTTCATTTTCTGAGCTATCATTTCAATAATTCCTGCAGTAAGGACAAGAATTTTATTTGACCTCACAGATGTATTAAAAAAATACCTAAGATTTATCCAATGACCAGACATGAGGAGTCAAAATAGAGCCAAGATGAATTGTAAATCTGGGTCTGAATAATACTAGGACATGGCAGTGGCATTATTCACCACACCAAATAAAAATGAGAGGAAGACTAGAATTCTCTCAACATCAAAAAGTGCAATGAATGCTTTTGAGGCTTGTGATGATGCACTTTTCAGTATATCAATTTCTACTCAAAATAAAACTAAGCATAATGGACATATTAGATAACACATTTTTCAGCAAAGGAAAGCTAGATGCATACAAAAATATCCATCATATTACCAACCAGTCATAAGCTAACCACTCATCAAACGCTTTTAAAGTAGCAAATATTCTTTAAAGATTTTTTCATTTTCCTTTCATTTCAGGCCTTTAGGGTACACCTAATTCATTCTCAAACTAAGCCTTCTGAAAGCACAAAGGTCTGAAAACTCTTTTTTTAAATGAATGATGATTTTTCTCCACCATCTCTAAGTGCCAGCAGCTAGGACTTCAAGAAATATTGAACACAAGCAGAATAGCAAAAAAAAAAAAAACCCAAAAACCCCACCCAAAACCACAAAACTAATAATATTTCATAATTTTTATCTCACTTTCCTAAACAAGGAAGTCTAATGCCATCATTTTATCCGTGTCTACATTTCTTCCTATTTGACCTTTCTTCCCTGCTGATATGAATTGAATCTATTCTCAAGACTCAAACAGATCTATTAGAGGAGTAAAGGTGTGTATGATTAAAGTTCCTACAACAAACAAATTTTGCACAAAACAGCTGCTGGAGAAAAGAGTAAATTGGTGCCCCTGCAGAGTGAAAAGCAGTTAAGAGTCAGTAGCTAGCTTGTTTAACCCACCCTGAGACAAGAACGAATGGCCCGGTAGCTAGGCAGCACACATGCAATTCGGAGCTAGAGACTGTGCCACTAACCAAAACTGTAGGGAAACGAAAAAGCAAAGGATGCTGTGGCATGGAAATTCACAGATCACAGGAAAGAATGGGGAGTGTCTGAATCGGAAGGCTTTAGCGATTTCAGAAAGTGTTTGACACTTGCATTAGGACAAATCATTCCTCACAGATCAGTAGGAACTGAGATTTCAAAGCTCCACGGACTCCAATTACTAATAAAACACCTCCGGTATATATATTTTTAATGGCCAGTTCTACAAGAGAGGCCCCTATGAACCTTGCCATGGGACCAAACCAAAATTCATAGATAAATAAATTATATAAGGTGTTTTCACTTGTGTCCTCCTGTAATTTATGCTAGACTTCAGAAAGTTTACCAACGTATGTGTTTATGTATTTAAACATTCACTCCTGGTCAGTACTATTACCCTTCTGATGTACAGGCTAAAGGATTTAGGATCATAAAACACAACAGAGGACAGTACAATGCTGCAATTACTTTGTGGCTTCTGCCCCCATATGTGCACAAAAAATCAACATAGATATCAAGATATGACACTAGCACATTTGCTTAACATTACATCTTGGTATTGTATTTCTCTAATTGCTGGATGAAAGGATCGTCTCTGTCAACTCACTGCTGTCACTTTGACTACAGCTCTCCAAAAGACAAGAACACTCTACCCTTTCTCTTCACTATTGAATTCTTCCTGCCTTTTAGCAGCATTTGCTGCAATTTCTCACACAACCCTATTAAGTTTAATGGGCTGGTTTGAATGAGAAACCATGAAATAGATTACAAACCTACTGATCTCAGTGTGCTCTTTACAAAACTAAACAATGTGACAGTTTCTGAATAAATGATACACTTGGGAACCACAATTTTTTGTTGATAACGCCCCCCAGTTCCAACATAACCATTTGCCAGTGATGAAAGTGACTAGCCTATTTCAATTGTTTTAAAAGACTGTAGTTACAGATTTTTAAATGAAATTAAAAGCCTTTATTTTGTTATTATTGTGACCCAAAAAGGACATATGTAACTCAAGTTTTTAGATAAAGCGTTAACAAAACTGTCTTTATCATATGGCTAATAAGAACATGAATGTCAAAATTTATGACTACTGACTCCCTAACTGAATGCTACAGTAGTGTAGCTATGTAGGTAGTCTTAGTAAAAATGCAGTGTATGAAAGTGATCACACAAATGAGCTGTAAATTAATTTAGTCCACCTTTAATATGTATGTCCCATACAGAATACGAAGTATATGAGACATCTACAAATTAATTGCTCCAGTTCTCAGATTCCATTCTAGTCTTGCCAAAACATTCAGAATACTGGTCAGCGAACCAAAAGGATGCAAAACAAATACATACATTTTATCTTCTCTGCTGAAGACCATTCTGGATATGTAACTACTTGCATACTTTTCCTCCCAACATTTAAAAGATAACGTAATAATGATACATGTAAAGCATCTTAAAAATTTGGTTTCCATTTACATAAATGGATACATCAACCAGCATTTACATGCCAGGCACTGATCTTTTTAATCTCTGTCATTAAAATACCTGTTAATGCAGCTACATACTATTTTCATTTTGCTTCACATACTGTTTCTTGCCATTTTACTTTATATTTGACTGTATCACTCTATTTGGACCTACTTACAGAAGCACAAATTTATTTTTTCTTTTTTTTTAACCACCTCTTGTACACTTTGCTGCCACTGACAGATTTCAGTCTGCCTCACAAAGAATTTTTTTTCAGGTTGCCCATGCTTCTAGCTCTTTTATTAAGACAACGCAAATCAGCTTCTCAAAGTCATATTGCCAGTTTTATTACTGCCATTATTTTGAAAGTCCTAGTAGCTATGAAACATAATTCAGTAAATCAAACTAAGAAATATAAACTAAAATAATGGCTCCCTATCACTTGCCCTGTGGCAACTCCCAACAAATGAGACACAGAAAAGGAAAATACTTTACTACATGCTGACTGAAACTAAACTAGTTAAACTCATAAAGACTTCCAGAACTTCTGATACTGGAAAATATGAATTAAGTATAAATGACCCCTTTAAAAAGGGAGTAATTATTGTGAGAAAAGTTACATGTATCAAGTCAATGACAATTTAGTATATAAGCCAACTAGAAAATTTATGCAAACCTGTACTTCCTGAATACCTGAAAACTGCTCACACTTTAGGGTATAAAATCAGCTGGATCAAATCTCATTCAAGTGATTCTCCAAAAGAACACTAGTACGAACAGATTTCTATTCCAAAACAGAAAAAGTATTCAGAGTTAAAAGTGTAATTAAGATAGTATCTCAGTAAATACTGAGTGTACTGCTAAACAAGGCAGGACTAGAATTCTGCAGTGTGCTCCACAGGACAGACTCACACACTATAAGTCACCAAGCACATACAGCCACCTACGCTCAGGTTTTTTGGTTCAGTTGACTGGGGGGGGGGGGGTCGTTTGTTTGTTTAATAGGGATCTTCAGATTACCTACATAATTCTACATATGCTTTAGCCAATATAGCAACAAGTTACTTACAGAAGATTTCACCTTACAGGAACATGTTCCTCTAAACCTGCTAAGTGATTCCATGTTCATCAAGGACATAAAAATACATAGGCTTCTCAGACATATACTTAAATGTTTCCCTTAACTTCAGCATGTACATTGGCTTAACACAACCACCAAGACACAGGGTGTGTTCTACCAGACATTCCTTTCCAGCTTGTTCATTTCAAATTAGAGAATCACATTGGCAGTCAAAGTGCCAGCATTAAAGTCAAGCTGAGTTTTCACTGGCACATTGGCCTACTTCTTTTATTTCTACAACACTGCCCTATTCAGAACTTTTATTTTTTGAAATGGACATTTAGATAATGTCACAGTCAGCACCATGTAATTTTTTCACCTCAAGTGACAGTCAAACAGGAAAAACAAATCCTATCAACTTCCTCACCATTAGTATCTACTGAAATTTCACATGCTTGACTGCCAGCCTGCACCTGCTGATTTGCAATGCCTTCCAAGAGACAGATTATCACAAAAAATCTTTAAAATGGCTGCCCTAACAGCCTTAGGCCCTAACCGTTCTCCACCAAAGTACACTTCTTCATTTGCTCATACTGAAGTGAAGCCAATCTCAGTGGCTTCTATCACCTAACACTTTCTCTCCTCTTTGGTAAGCTACTTAATTGAACTCTGTTCTACTGTGACTGACAGGAAAAATATGAAAACAAAACCTCCCCTGCTTTTATTTCTTTAATTTAGGACTGTAAATGTCAGTAGCACAGTAGTATGTTTATAACCTCTCACCACCTGAAAGCACAAGTAAATTTATCTGCATACATCCACTGTGCATCCCCATTCCTTCTAAAAATAACTTACCCTGAATTGGCAATATATAACTCCCTCTTTGGAAACTACTGTCTTCCTGGAATACTTCTTTCACTATTCAGAAACATCCCTCATACAATATTTTACCTAGACTCATCTCTCTAGCAGTAGGTATGAACCAATGATCACAAAACATTTTTTGCACCAAAGTCCTAAAGCGGGAGCTTCCATCTACCAATCCATCTACACTGTGCCTCTTGAAAGCAATTGTAACAATCAGAAAATGCATCTTAAGCTGACAAAGTTGATAAAACAAAGTCTGAACTGCATTTCATTATTCTTGTATGTAGTAACACCTGACAATTCTCATCAAGGAAATGGAACCCATGAACAACAGAATTATATTTATCATTTTATATTATTAATTTGATTTTCCTTCAGGCTGCCCTAGCCCTGGAGATGCTCAAGGCCAGGCTGGCCAGAACTTAGAGCAACCTTCTAGTGGAAGGCGTCCCTGCCCATGGCAGAGGGATGGGAACTACATGGTCCCTTCCAATACCAACTATTCTATGATTCTGCGAAATAATATCAGTAAGACAACAGCAGGCAAATACAGCTGCAAGAGTAAATCTTAGCTTTTAACAGTCACTGACACATTCAAAGTATTATCTTAGTCCAAATAAAGGTGTATTTCTAAAGATGGATTTAACTTACTGGCTTGAATAAACGTTTGTACCCAAGTAAACTACAACTAATGACACTTTTATGAATGTGATAAAAGCTTTGTATTAAAATGTACAAGCATTGTAAAGTTAGTTGTGAGCTATTAGGAAACTACTGCAATTTTAAAAGTTATAAAATACAGTAACTTGCGTTATAAAAAAAAAAAAAGTAAGCCCACTGATCACGTAGAATCATAGAATAATTAGGGCTGGAAAGGACCTTAAGATCATCTAGTTCCAACCCCCCTGCCATGGGCAGGGACACCTTACGCTAAACCATATCACCCAAGGCCTCATCCAACCTGGTCTTGAACACTGCCAGGGATGGAGCATTCACAACCTCCCTGGGCAACCTATTCCAGTGCCTCAGCACCCTAACAGGAAAGTTTCCTTCTTATATCCAATCTAAACTTCCCCTCTTTAAGTTTTAACCCATTACCCCTTGTCCTGTCACTACAGTCTTTAATGAAGAGTCCCTCTCCAGCATCCCTATAGGCCCCCTTCAGATACCGGAAGACTGCTATGAGGTCTCCACGCAGCCTTCTCTTCTCCAGGCTGAACAGCCCCAACTTCCTCAGCCTGTCTTCATACGAGAGGTGCTCCAGTCCCTTGATCATCCTCGTGGCCCTTCTCTGGACTTCCACTATTAATGTTAGTGACTTCTTTCAAAATATATAACTGTAGCCTTCATTTTGGACGCTGAGGGGTTTGGCTAGACATCTGTACACATAAAATACAAGACACTCTCAAGAGAACAGCTGAATCTCTTTTGACATTATAAATGGAGGTTTTCACTTCAAGTTTATGGCTCTAATAATCATGAGGTCCTAAAATTAACAACCTTCAGGACAATACTAAACCTTCTGAAGGTCTATTTGAAAGATAAAACTCCTTTATAGGTATGATGCCAAATAATACTACAGTAATAAAAATATTTCATAAAAGTCTTTTTATTCACTTGTAAAGCATTCACTCTGAATTCACAACATCATTTTTATCAAACAATTACTTCATGCACTTAAATATAGACAATAATTATGCTATTACAAACACTAACTGTGCTTCTTTGCTCTTCCTGAGATTGAGGCACACATCTCCAGTTATTTAGGTGCCCCTGATGGTTTATATTAGATACCAAAATACCTTGCAGCATCTGAGCTTTATCATTTCCTTTCAAAATATTTAAGCTTGAAACAACTTTTCAAAGAAATATTTACCAAGCATCAACTCATTCTCTTAAAATAACATGACAACTCATCTGTTTCACAAGTCTGTACACAACACCCACCATCCCTGTGTAATATGCAATAAATACTGATTGTCTACTATAAACTCATAAAACTTATTTTACTATGCCTATACAGTTAATCCTGTGTAGCTTGACAGAATACATACATACCCAATACTAAAATGTATATGACAACATAACAACATAAACAAAGAATACCAAAGCCATCACTACAATAAGTATTGTGGTGAAATAAAGACTGCAATGAAAAAAGCCCCTAGCTTAATGAGGTCTTTGTTCTACTCTGAATATCCTGTTCCCCTGTTAAACTCTATGGATTATTTTGCATAACAATGTCTTCATACCAGGAAGAAACCTGACTAAAAGCAAAACCAATTTACTTACTCTACTTCCTACTGCAAGACAGACCTTCAGAAGAACAGGTTACTGTCTGAAGACTCTTGAATTCCTTTATTATAATAAGCATAACACAAAGGACTAAAAACTGAATTCTGTGGTTGTCTATTGATGCTCTTGCAAAGCATATATTTCCATGGTTTTTCAGATTTTTTTCCCTTACTCCCATATATTTGAAAGTTAGTAGAACAAGCAGTAAAACTCAAACAAGCATTGCCTACAAGAGATACTGAATATATTGGGAGGGGTTTAACCCAGGAAAAACTAACTGATGAAAGTCACTTGAACACTCTTCTTATTTGTAACAGAAAGACAAGAGGGCAATTTATACCAACACCTGTTAAGGACAAAACAACATCACCTACTAAACTGAGGAAGACTCAGGTTGGACAGTGACAAAACAACCATGAAGTTCTCCAGAATCTCCTCCCAGAGCACTCCAGTTACTGTACCAGCCACAGGACCTACAGTTGTCCCTCCTGAGCAGCATCAGCCAGCTCAGTTCCAGCTGATGCTTCTTTCTTCCCACTCTGACTCAAATTCTGCATTAGGAATGAAAACAATTTCAACAGCAAGGACAGTTACTTTTCTTCTCACAGGATGTGCAACCTTCAATATTAATTTTCTGACACTAAATTTGGCAGAGAGCTATTTGATCTACCTCAGAGTACAAAGGGACAAGAAGACCCATCAAAGTCCATCCCCAATCCATTTTTCTGTTTCATTTACTCATAAGCAGAATAATGGCCTCATTTTGACTACTGACTATAACCTTTAAAGACTATGAACGTCTCATGATGTTGAACAGATGCCTAGAGAAGCTGTGGCTGCCCCATCCCTGGCAGTGCTTAAGGCCAGGCTGGATGGGGCTTTGATCAACCTGGTCTAGCAGAAGGTGTACTTGCCCATGGCAGGGGGCTTGGAAATGTTCTTTAAGGTCCCTTCCAACCCAAACCATTCTATGATCTATGTCTTTGTCCCGTTTTTAAAAGGTTTTCCAACTTTACTAGTGACAATGCAAACAGAAGACGAGTCAGCAGCACCTGTTGCCCAAGACTTCTGCTTTCGACATCAAATACAACTTTTTTTGGACGCACGACTTCATGCCCACGCTGTAAGCATCAGCACAGCCATGCCCGAATCCCGCGGGGCCTTCCAACACTCTGAGCCGGGTTAGGCCTCCCCTGCTGCTCCCCGCACCCCCAAGCAGAGGAAGGCCGCCACCATGGGGCCGGGCCCATCGCCCCCGCCCCCACACCAGAAGCCCTGGAGCCCCCTCAGCCCCCGTCACCTCCAGCTTGTGGTTGATCTGGGACACGGTCTGCGCCTTGTGGCAGAGCTGGGCGAAGCAGGAGCTGAGGCTGGTCATCTTCTGCCGCCCCTCGTAGGTGATGTCGGCTTGGTCGGGGTCGATCTCGCCGAGCAGCAGGTCCACGTCCACGAAGGCCTTGTCGAACTCCTTCTCCAGCACCTCCAGCCAGCGGAACATGGACACCCCGCCACCCGCCGCTGAGGTCGACCCGGCCGCGACCCCGCCACAGGCCGCGCCGCCTGGCCCGCAGGCACCGCCGCCCGCCGCCGACATGGTGAAGCTGCTGCTGCTGCTGCTGCTGCTGCTGCTACTGCTGCCGCCGCCGCCGCCGCCGCGGCCCCTGCCTCCTTCCCTCACAGGTCTGGGCACCCGGGCAGGGCAAGGCCCACACCCCCCGCCTCAGCCGCCCTCCCGCGGCCCGCTCCCTGCGGGAGCACCCTTTCCCCCGCAAGACAAGGCGGCGGCGGCGGCAGCAGCAGCAACAAACCCAGCCCGGCTCCACCGGGGCAGCCACGCAGGGAAGCGGGAGAAACGCGCCCAGCGCGCATGCGCTGCTGCGCTGACAGGCGGCTTCGATGGCGGCCCGGCGGGCAGTGGTGCGCGACTCGTGCTGCCTGCCACAACTCCAAGCGGCGACAGGCATCAATGGCCGAGCCCCGAGCCCCCGATGGCGGCTAGCCAGCCTGCGCCGCCAGGGGACGCTGCGGGCCGGGTCCGCGAGAGGGCCGGGGTGGCCCCGCCCGTTCCAGCGTGCTCTGGCACCGACCCCGTGCGGGGAGCCGCGGTTACTGGGGAGCGCCGTCAGGACGGCTACTGCTCAGGCTCCGCAGGCAGGCGCTGTGCGTTCAACCCGCGCTTCGCGCCCTGAATGCGAGTAACTGGCGCCTCTCGCCCTGCGCTGCCTCAAGAAGCCGCTAAGAAACGCCCGTGGCGCCTGACGCCACCTAAACAATTACTTTCACCTCGAGAAATGTTACTCTTACGTTGCGCTTATCAGTTCTCAGCGTAAGTCTCAGCGATGAGGCACTCCTCTGCCCATGGGAAGCTGGCTACTGGCTTCTCTGGGGTCCCCACCCGGCAGAGTCTGCACGGTAGTGGGGCACAGGCCAGGCAATTTACCTCACAGCACGCTCCTCACAGCACACCCCTCACAGCGCAGATATAGCTAAGATATTAGGAAGAAATTTTTCACTGTGCGGGTGGTGAGGCACTGGCACAGGTTGCCCAGAGAAGCTGTGGCTGCCCCATCTCTGGCAGTGTTCAAGGCCGGGTTGGACAGGGTTTGAGCAACCTGGTCTAGAGTGAAGTGTCCTGCCTGTGGCAGGGGGCTGAAACTAGATAATCTTTAAAGGTCTTTCCCAACCCAAACCATTCCATGAAGTATTGTCTAAAAAGGACTGCCCCGGACACCCATTACATCTCTAGAATCATTGGTAAATGCAGTTATACCCATATAAAAGGTATTCGGATTGCTTGGGGGGGGGTGTTTGTTTTGTTTTGTTTTTTTTTGTCATCATAGTTCTGAAATTGAACTCAATTTCAGGGAATAAGCTATCTCTCCATGGATGCTTTCTCCAAGGCATTTGCCTTGGTTACAGATCGCCTCCTTTGAAATATGGAATTGATTCTGATGTTGATTTCAGTGGGAGCTTTATTAGCAGGTGTTACAAAGCTGTCATGCAGCTTGGCTTTATTGCACTAAAGTTGTAATTCCACCTCAAAAGAGGAAAAAAAGGATCATTTAAACACAGATCAGGCCCCTAATCCTGCCTACAGTGTGGCCCCACAAGCTACACTGCCAGCACAATGGAGGGGAAGCAGAGGGGCCCTCCAGTCAGCGGAGGAGCAGATACTAAGAAAAGGGTAACACACCAGGACCCCTGCATTCCCTGCCCTTGGGCTGCAGGACATCCTGGGGTGAGTTTCTTGCCTTGCTCCACTTTGCATAAATAATTGATTAGGACACAGAGAAAGAGTGATACCACTTTACAGCTCAGTGATTAAACCACTCACCTGGAATGTGTAGTTATGTCAAAGCAGGAAAGAATGGTATCTCCATCAATCTGCTTTCAGAGGAGCTGGATAAAAGCAAACCTCACCACTAACAGTAGAAACCACATTTCCTCTGGGATCTGCTATCAGAGACTTGACAAGAAGCCTAGAGATTGTTACTGTAAACCTGCTCGTTTGCCCTTTACAGTTCAAACTTTCTGCACTGTAATTGAAGAGGTAGTAACAAGCTGGGCATGCCTAAGGGGGATTCTCTTACTGTTAAGCCCATCCATGATGGAAAAAGCCACAAATGCTTTTATATATACCTACAGGAAAAAAAAAAATTCGGCTCAGTAAATTGGTATATTCAGAATAATAGTTGAGAAAGGTGTCTAAAGTTTAAGTGTCTAAAGTCAACAAGTACTTCTCAGTGAGCATTCTCCATAGCCATATTGACAGTCTTTTCCTTAAACAACAAAGTCTGACAGAAAACCAAAGCATTTGATTTATCAAAAGCTAAACTATTATTACCATTTAAGTTAGTTCAGCCACACAATAAAACAAATTGTTTCAGGACTATCAGTTTTCATGTTAGCTTTGGCTTTCATTCTGGTAGGTATCACACTGGAGAAGTACCTATAGAATTATGTTACATTCTTTGTCTTTTAGTTTTTTTTACATGGAACAGTAATCTACTACTTAGTCAAACATTAGATTTGTCTGCTAATGTATCTCTATCATGCATTTGGACAGTATCTGCTTACCGTGAGAAGGGAGTTTCCCATATTTACTATGCAACGTATCTATTGGAAATACTTGTCTTAAAACTTTACACTTAATGTAATTTACCTATGACTGCTTCTTTTTAAAGAATTGCATATTCTCATTTTTTTGTGACCTTTTCCTTTAGCTTAGGGGTTGGACCAGCTCTATCTTAAATTGTCTTTATTTACAGTGGTATCAGAGGTTTGCGGTCATTAATTTTAATTCTTATCAGTGTTGCCTTTGTTTTGTATGTCCTTATGTTTCACAAGTCAAGCAAGGATTTGTCTGTTTATTCCACTCAAAGGTTAGCTTCTCAAATACAATTCTTTTAGAAGGCTACCTGCAGTGCAATATCTCTCTAACACTGGACTACAGATAAATGAGAAGTAAAGCTAGCTATTGTTAAGAGAATTTGCAGTTGTGACACTATAGCTTAGTAAATGTAGTTATCGTTAGGTACTATTTATATTCCTCACCAGAAATACTTTGTAAAAAAGGGGTTGAATTTAAAATCAGGTATCACTGATATAAGGGTTGAGACATGAATAATTCAATTATCTCAAAACTGTACTTGTAGGTCCCTTAGAAGATTATGATCAATTCCAGTTACCCTTGAAATGTCTGCTAAAAGCCCTCAGACAAATGTAGCTCTGTTCTCTTAGCAAGCTATATAGTAATTATGGAATTGAACCTAAGAAAGGTTAGTAGTTTTGGCCTTCAATTAGATTAAATCGATTTAAAGTAAACTGTAGTATACTCTACCCTGCTAATATCAACAGAATAATTGAAGAACTTTTAAAGCTGGTCTAGCAGTAAGAATCCTTTCTACACCCAAGAGGCATTCCTAACAATCAAATACTTGCAGCCAGTTATACATCAAGAAGAATTTAAATTCACTGAATACTTTTAATGTCAAAAGGACTTCACTGAAAGTTCCCTGATCTGCACATTTGACCTTATGTCATAGAGCTGAAGCTAATCACCACCTAGTTTCTTCACATATAATTTATGCACATAATTTCAATTACTTTAGACAAGTTATAGAGGATATGAGGTTTCTGTGTTACATTGCTGTTAAGTGTATTTGAATACAAACAGTACTTCATAAATTTAAACCTATAATTGATTACTGGTGTACCTGATAAATTACATGAAAACTTACTTTGTGCTTAAAGAGTAAATGACCTTGAGTATAAGGAGGACATATTTTCACACAAAACAAAGCAAAGTAATACTCAAATATAAAGAAAGAAAAAAAATACTTTAATCAACGTCTCCACTGCTGTATATTTGGTACCTAGTGTCCATGCCAATACTGGGAAAGTGTTGTGTGAGATATTCTACAAATGTTTGGTTAGACCTAGCTTCTGCACTAAGAACTTACAATATAAACATGTGTGTTTGCACATGAGGGTCAGCTCACCCAGAAACGTTTGTAATTGCAGCTGCCCAGCTGTGCGTGAGAGGCTGCAGTGCATGCCCATGTCAAGGCTATCTTCTGTGTGTTTAGCACTGAAGCATCCTGAGTGGTTTGATGGCATGGGTGGTTGTACAGTCACAAATGAGGATACCAAAGGGGAAACAGACAAAAACCAAAGACTATCTCACAGTATAAAAGTATGGGAGGAAACTTAGATGATAAAGCAAGATGTTCATACTTTAAAAAAGGAGTCAGACTAGATTATTAGAATGTGCCTTTCTGAAGCACTTTAGAGCAGAGGAAGTTATCCACCCACACTGATATTTAAAGGGATATACATTTTCAGTCGTCATTACAGAAAATTTCTGCTAACAAACCTAGACTTGTAGCTTTTTACATTTTAGGTGATTCCTGCTTTGCAGGCCTAGAGAGTTCATAGTTGGCTGCATTTCACAGTCCATGCAGTGAGTCCATGGGTAAAACAATTCACTTGCTACTATTTTGAGGGAACATTCATTCCTTCTTGCTCTCTTTTTACATAAGATGACATCCACAAGTCACTTCTTGGGACGAGCTTTTTTTTTTTTACAGTGCTTATTGTGGTCTTAGTCTTATGTTTATTTCTATGTATATAATTATGCTTCACTCTTTTCATTCTGAATTTATGTTTTGTTTTGTTTTTTTAAATTAATAAAATGTGACAAAAACATCCAGCTTTTATAGTTTGAAAGGATATAAACCTCCTTTTGCGCACACAGTGTTAGAGTTTAGAGAAATGCTGTTTCAAAGTCTGTGCCTCACAGTCTGAAGAGTAGACAATTTTTAGTTTTAAGCTGCTCTTAAAGGCTAAAGACACCCACAGGAAATGGAAGGGCCAGAACTAGCTTGCTTCATACAGGACTCTGAAAAGTCCTTACAAGTCATGGTTGTTAACTACTAACCTGAACTACTTTTGTGTGGTTCAGAAACAGAAATTGTCTTGGTTCCAGTATCAGTTGGATGATCCAACCCTGCCAATTTACTTTTGGGTGGTACTGCACAAGGCCCCATCTCACATAGGTTAATTACAGCTCTTAAATAAATGGTCATATACAACAGACCTGTGTATTTAAAGAATCATGTTTTTAAAAACAATGTTATGATTGTTTCCCTTAGCAGCCTGATCCACTCTGGAGAGAAGTGCTTGACTGGAGGTAACTTTTGCAGCAGACAAATGCCATTTGTTGTCCCTATGAAAAACTGGTCCAAATCCAAGTTTAAAACCTCCAGGGAAGAAAAAAAAAAAAAAAAGGGAAAAAGAAAGTATTATTAAATTCACACATACTCAGTGGCAGGCACTTGATAGCATATGGCAGCTAAATATGCCAAGGACTCTTCAGAGCATACGGCATCACTTAGCAGCTCATACTTGCCAAACTGCCTCTGCATGTGACATCCCTCAGGGACCAAGCTCCTACTCATGCCCTCTGCAGGCCCTAAGCTGGTCTTTTCCTGCAATTTCTCCTTTCTACAGACAAGGGACATGCCGACTGCAAGAGCTCAGCTTCTCCTTGTCTTTCATGATAAGATTGCATCATCCTTTGTGTGGTCCCTTGCCATCATGTGCATTACAAGGGATCTACCTTCAGGTTATATGGGTTGTCTTAACTCAGATATTTCTAAACACTTCATAACTCGAGTTTTGCAGATTAATTCTTCCAATTTAAATGACATCTTACATTTATGTGATTTTCTAACATAATTTTAGCTTAAAAAATTATATCTTGACACACATATGTTTGCTTTTGTCAAACCTCTGACTTTGGTAAAGAAACAAAAGGCCCAAATAGCAATACTGTAGATGCTGAAATCTTGCGTGAGGTAAGGTTTGTACAAAATGATAGTATTTTTATTAGACTAACTGATATATATTTAAAAAAAAAAAACACAACCAAAACAAACCAAAGCAACCAAAACAAAGAACCCAGCATTTACAGTCCTTTATGAGCCCTTCTTCAATCTGAAATGAAAGCAGCACTCCTGAAAGACCTTCTAAGTTTCATCAGCTCAAGCTTATGTTTCATCTAAATCTGTCCAATATATTTTACTACTTTGCCATGATACTGTACAACTAGTGTCCATATTAAATGCTAACAACCCCACAAAAGAGTCCAACAC
This sequence comes from Pezoporus occidentalis, assembly GCF_034315485.1. Classification (NCBI taxonomy): domain Eukaryota; kingdom Metazoa; phylum Chordata; class Aves; order Psittaciformes; family Psittacidae; genus Pezoporus; species Pezoporus occidentalis. Next base: position 5,513,736 of record NW_026915713.1, on the reverse strand, counting down.
TGACTTTGGGTTTAACAGGTTTTGATCTGTTTACCTTTGGTTAAACCTAGAATGTGCCTCAGATGTCTCATGCAGGCAGGTTACTGGTGCTATCATTCATTCTTTCTGACAAGTGATGGAGGGGAGTACCATTCCTTTAGGCCCACACAGGAATGCCCATTGAAGGTGTGGAGAGTTTGCATAAAACCTGCTGGCAGGAAATGACCACCAGTAATTGACTTTCTTAACACCCCCCTGCTAAACTGTGCAGCTCATGGCCCAGCAGTGTTGCATCTACAAGGAGACCCTGGAATGTTTATTCACCTTTTCTTTTTTCAGCGTATCTCACATCTTCCCACTATGCTTATGCTTATACAGTCCCGTGACTGTCAGTTCTGTTGCCATCAGGTCTTCTAGACTCAATACAAAAGCCAGACATATATCAGAAATTAATGGATATATAATTCTTGATTCAATCATTGTTTTTTTATATCACATAAATGAACGATTGAACCAATAAAGTTTCCTTTCCTTCGTTTGAAAGTTCGAAAATGCTGAGAGCTAAGAATATAGCACCGTACTGTGGCGTTACCTTGTAACTACAGCTGTGAATTCTAACCAGCTGAGTGACTTTAAATTTACAAAACGGGGAAGGACGCAGTATATGGGTCTTATTTGAAGGGATTTTCAGACTAACTCTGCAGTACTCTAGAGCGCTAAACTTCAAACTGTTGGGTTTTATATACAAAAAGCAGGTTTTGGGGTTGTGTTTTTTTTTTGTTTTTTTTTTTTTTGTGACATTTTTGAGGAACACAAATTCCTACATGAGATTGTGAGCACTACTGTGTTAGTTTCTTCAACATTTCAACTCAGTAGGACCTGGGAGATCAGATCAAAGCCTGTTCCATGCTGGAGAAGAGAAAGCTCAGGGGAGACTTTATAGCAGCCTTCTAGTACCCAAAAGGGGTGTACAGGTCTAGAAAGGGACCTTTTACAAGGGCATGGAGTGACAGGACAAGGGGGAATGGCTTTAGACTGACAGAGGGGATTTTTAGATTAAATATTAGGAAACAATTCTTCATTGTGAGGGTGGTGAGGCACTGGCACAGGTTGCCCAGAGAATCTGCGGATATGCCCATCCCTGGCAGTGTTCAAGGCCAGGTTGGACAGGGCTTGAGCAACCTGGTCTAGTGGAAGGTGTCCCTGCCTATGGAAGGGGAGTTCAAAGGAAACGATCTTTAATGTCCCTTCCAGCACCCTCCCCTGCAAAAAAAAAGGAGGAGAAAAAGAAAAAAAAAAAGCAAACCCACTAACCAGGTATCAAACCCTAGATCAAGATACATTAAAATACTTGTTTGAGCACACCATCGCTAATTCTGCTCACCCACCCATTTTTGCATATTTGATCACTATGGCATAGGTCTGGCAGGATTTTTCTGCGTAACTTGTTAAGCATGCCAGTTTGACAAGCTGCTTTAGGAAAAGGTTTCTGCTCTTGCCGTTTGGTTTAGCAGATGCTGGGTTGCAGTTCTGTACTCATAGTGTAGAGGATTAAGGAGACAGAAGGATCTCCATTAGGGAATGCACAATTGTCCAGTGTAAACCCAGCTGAATCCAATAGGCATTCCTGTCAAGAACTGTCCCCAGTTCAGTTATCTATTTGTCAAATCAACTCAACATTATCTTCTGCTTGGAGAAATCACTGGCTTAGTTCTGCATTCAAGGAGCAGGATTAGCTGATACTTAAGATACAATGGAGAGTATGGAAGGAAGCAGGCAACAGTGCAAATCAGATCAATATGGTAAGATACAAAGATGTCTGAAATGCACTGCTTTGTATGTTGTAAATCACTGGGTACACAGGAAAAAACTATATGCGTAGAAAGTTCCTAAAATAATCAAAAGCCAAACTGTAAGCCTTTCAAAACTTTACATCTCTAGCTGGCACAGCTAGTAGGTATGTGAGAGAAGCACTAACAAGTAGAGAGATAACTCTGAGGGGAACCCTAGTATTTTCCATCTGCCACAGAGTAAATAGGCCCTATTGATCATCTACCACTTGATTTATACTAAATGTTTTCAAGCATTTCACATCTGTAAATTTCAAATACAAAAATAAGTAAACTTTTATGGGTTTATGGGGATTACACAAACACAGGTAACTAGATTTTTGTCTAGTCTTTCAAAAACGTGTACTAATCAGCAGTACTCAGCTATACCACAGATATTCAGAAAGTGAGTAGAATTTTTTAGCTTTAAAATAACAGCTATCTGAGTTTGGGTTTTTTTTTGAGGGGTCTGAATAATGCAAAAGGAAGAGTGAAAAAGCTTCAGTGTTGGCTTTAGTTGTGTTTTTACTGTTTCTAATACTGGGTCACAGAAGATACACAAAACTTTTACAGCCCCACTATAAAACAGCTCTTTATCTTTTCTCCACTAATTCTGTGGTGTCACATTTAACAAAACTAGGAAACTGGAGATAATATAGATGTTTGCAGATTGATGTCAGGTAATAAATAACACTAATTTCGCATACCTACAAATGTAAAGGCACCTTATCACTGTTTAAGTTTCTCACTCTTTGTAATGCCTGCCAACATTTTAACTCAGGCAAATTACGGTATTGTTTTTGCTGGTTTTTCACTGGGATAAAATACACAGTCATAATATCCTTTTATCAGATTTCATGGTATAAAAGGACTTTGGAACTTAATTCAAGCTGCATGTTGCTGAGACAATTTCAGAGCTCCTGTTTTGGAAAATGTATTTGTCTTACCTTTTAGTCATTGTCTTTTCTTTTCACAGTGGTCTAAGTACCACTTGCCCAAGAAGATGCAGTTGTGACCCTGCCCTGTCAGTGCAATGCTACAGAACTATGGAGATCCCCAGAGAGATTCCTGTTGCCACCAGGAGACTCTACATCAGTCACAGCAAAATTAAACAACTCCAGGTAGGAAAAAATCCAGTAAAAATACTTTTTGTAGTGCACTGTAACCGAAAGCTGTGCTTCCCAGATGGTGGTGGCTTTCAAGTGAAGAAAGAATCTTATTCCACGTCCTAAAAACTGATGAAATCCTGCCAGATCTGGTTTTATTTTTACTTACTTTTTTAAAGATATGTAAATATATTCCTACGTGGTTTTCATTAGCCTGCAGTCTCTGAGCACCAGTTCACACTGCCACAATGATATTTTGTATTAAACTCAAAAAATAGTAATTTACAACTAGGAGACAAATGTTGACTTGTTTTTACATGCCCAAATAACTGAGTTCCAGAGTAATTGTTTAACTTGTTAAAAGCTTTTGCAACTTTTGATACAATATAATACTTTTTCAGAGTACATGGAAAGATTTTATGTATTAAAATAATTTCCTTAATAAATGAAATTGAAGTTCTTTCCCCCCTCTGCAGTTGCAAGTGTCAGGTACAACTGCTATTAGAAATGGCAGAGGAATTAAGTAACTTAGACTTTAAGGCAGAATGTGAGATGTTTCTAAAAGTAATGTTAGGCTTATCTAATAACTCATATAAACAGTAGCAGGTTATAACTGAAGCTGCCAGCTATTTGTGTTGTTAAAAATGTTCATTCTGGGTTTCCTGAGGCATAACTGAGTCCCATTATTAAAGGCATGATCAGTTTATACTAATTTTGCATTATGCTCTGGAACGGCTCTTCTGTTTTCTACCCTGAAATATTTTCATTTAATGAATTCAACTTCTACTGATAGACAAAAGAGAAACACAATTTTACATGTGCTTGCTGTGTATCAATTTACTACAGATAACAAGAAATGTTTGATTCAAGAGAGACATTTTCTCTCAAGTATGCTTGTCCTCCTACAAAGAATATTCCTCTGAACTGCAACTTTGATTTTGCTCTCAGGATTGAATTAAATAGGTTAGAAGGGAAATTGAGCATCATCTGGGATAGCTTTTGCTCACTGAAAAATAGTTATTTTACAATTTAACTCTGAAAAGATTTTACTTTTATTTAGCTGCTACTAGTATCTCTGGTTTTCTTGGTTTAGCTCCCAAACCTACACGGGTTGAAGTTCACTGGTGTGATTTAGCTATATTGATGTGCTTCAGTTAAACAAAAGATCTGTCAAATGAATTTTTTATTAGAAAATACATTTTGTGCGCAAAAAAAAAGAGAAAAAAAATTAATATTTTCTTTCCAAGAGAAGGCAGATGAGCCATGTGTCCTTTCTTAGGCTAGTTGCCCATACCTGTCAGCTTCTCAGTTACTAATAAAGTGGCCTTAGGTTCTGACTAGAGCAAAACACAGGTGTTATAAAGCATTTAAATGTTGGATATAAGTGAATAGAGCAGTGGAATAAATGTTTTATGACTGTTCAGAACAAATGATGCAAGAAACCATCTAAGGGTTTTTTACTTTATACATTCATTCAACTGAGCAATCAGTATACCTTACTTATACTACTGACTTTGCACTGGAAAGTAGTAAGTCCTTTCATGCTATCTGCTTGTAGTTATGCAGATTGTTTCCTTAAGATTAGACTGGGTCTCTGAATATATTTTTCACTTTTCTTTCCATGCAACAAATTATGCTTCTGAGGTCTTGACATCATAAATGCATATGCTTAATTTTACACAGCTAAGAAATTCAACTGGCAGATATCACACTACTTGTAGAAACAGCATTTGATTTTTGCTTGCAAAGTGCATGTTTAGAAGTGCTAAAAGAACTCCATAGGAGGTTTTGTTTGTCTGGTTTTTAAATTCCTTCACTTACTTAATTTTAGAGTTTAAGAAATTGCTTATAACAAATCCCAGTTCATAAAAAAAGGTCATTAAAAAGTGACAAAATTATTAAAATGTTTCTATTTTAACAGCATGTTAGATCCATTTTTATTAGATCTACTTTTTAAAATGTAAAACTGTATTAGTATCACTTTACAGGCAGTCCAGTTAGAGAATAAAATATCACTTTGTAGCAAAAAGATAGCTGGTAAGCGTCTAAATATGTCTGGATTCATATTAGAAAGACTGGGTCATTTGTAACAGCATGGACAAATGTTCAAGTCTCAAAATTGCATAGCCACAAAGCCTAGCAAAGCATACCAAATAGGTGGAAAACAGATTATAATAATCCACATTAAGAAGCCTAACATCATTACAGAATGAATGTCTGTAAATTGACTCTCGTGTAGCTATCTGTCACTTCATAAAATGAAAATTAAGCCTTTTAGTGAGATACATCAATCAACTAAGGAAAAGCAGGAAATACTGGTTTTGAACTTATAACAGAAAATGTGTTGAACTTTCAAAGGTTCACATTTGTTTCCATTTCCTTAAGACTGTTTTCTCACTTAAATATGACTATGCTTTTCTGCTCATGACCAATGCAGTTCATTCCTACGGGACTTCTCATGATAAAGCTTTGAAACATTAGCCTCCTAATCATGACCAGAACTAGACATGCAATTCTGTGATTGCTATAAAGAAATATATATATATTACAAAACTGCATTTATAGACAAAACAGAAAATGGACAACTTCATTACTTACTGTTGAGAATGTAGGGTGGTTTGTTTGTTTGCTTGTTTTTATGGAGGTATATTCCCTCATTCAGCTAAAAAGTAACTCATGGAGAACCCTGCATTAATAGAGGTTCCATATCTATACTTTCTCACTAGCTGCATCAATCGTGCAATGCTCAGAAATAACTTTACAAGACAGAATAAATATAAACAGAAAGTAGCAATGACTAAGGATACCAAAGCAGAATGAAATCTCACTCTCCTTTGACAGCTGTGTGGGTGCTAATTTTAACAGAACTTAAAATGCAGAGTTTGTAGCTAAGGTAAAGAGACACAACCCCAAAACATCCAAGAGTTCGATAAATGAAGGTGGAAATAATATTTTAAAAGTCATGTTTATAAGCTGATTTCACATACACAAGTATAATATCCAAATGTATTTAATCAGGCTCATAAAACAAAATTATTACCCCATACCCACACAGCAAAAGGAATTGCACTGCCTTCCATGTACATTCCTGACTGGGATGAGGGATTATAGAATCATAGAATCCTAGAATAGTTAGGGTTGGAAAGGACCTTAAGATCATCTAGTTCCAACCCCCCTGCCATGGGCAGGGACATCTCACACTAAACCATACCACCAAAGGCTCTGCCCAACCTGCCCTTGAACACCGCCAGGGATGGAGCATTCACAACCTCCCTGGGCAACCCATTCAAGTGCCTCACCACCCTTACAGTAAAGAACTTCTTCCTTATATCTAATCTAAACTTCCCCTATTTAAGTTTTAACCCATTACCCCTTGTCCTGTCACTACAGTCCCTAATGAAGAGTCCCTCCCCAGCATCCTTATAGGCCCCGTGCAGATACTGGAAGGCTGCTATGAGGTCTCCACGCAGCCTTCTCTTCTCCAGGCTGAACAGCCCCAACTTTCTCATCCTGTCTTCATACGGGAGGTGCTCCAGTCCCCTGATCATCCTCGTGGCCCTTCTCTGGACTTGTTCCAACAGTTCCATGTCCTTTTTATGTTGAGGACACCAGAACTGCACACAATACTCCAGGTGAGGTCTCACAAGAGCAGAGTAGAGGGGCAGGATCACCTCCTTTGACCTGCTGGTCACACTCCTTTTGGTGAAGCCCAGTATATGGTTGGCTTTCTGGGCTGCAAGCGCACACTGCCGGCTCATGTTCATTTTCTCATCAACCACACCCCCAAGTCCTTCTCCACAGGGCTGCTTTGAATCTCTTCTTTGCCCACCCTGTAGCTGTGCCTGGGATTGCTCCGACCCAGGTGTAGGACCTTGCACTTGGCATGGTTAAACTTCATGAGGTTGGCATCAGCCCACCTCACAAGCGTGTCAAGGTCCCTCTGGATGGCATTCCTTCCCTCCAGCGTACCAACCGAACCACACAGCTTGGTGTCATCAGCAAACTTGCTGAGGGCGCACTCAATCCCACTGTCCATGTCAGTGACAAGGATGTTGAACAAGACTGGTCCCAACACCAATCCCTGAGGGACGCCACTCGTTACTGGTCTCCAGCCGGACATTGAGCCATTGACACAGCTCTTTGTGTGCGGCCCTCCAGCCAGTTCTTTATCCACCGAGTGGTCCATCCATCAAATTGATGTCTCCACAATTTAGAGACAAGATGTCGTGTGGGACAGTGTTGAACTCTTTGCACAAGTCCAGGTAGATGACATCAACTGCTCCACCCTTGTCCATCAGTTCCATAGCCCCATCATAGCAGGCCACAATGTCGGTCACGCAGGATTTCCCCTTAGTGAAGCCATGCTGGCTGTCCCAAGCACCTTGTTGATTTTCATGTGCCTTCCAGGAGAATCTGCTCCAAGATTTTGCCAGGCACAGAGGTGAGACTGACTGGTCTGTAGTTCCCTGGGTAATTCTGCTGTACAGCATGCTTTATAGTTTCTCTCAATGGGAATAAAATGTGGTGGTAGCTACCTGTCTCTGGGGGAAACAGCATAAAGACTATAGTGTTAGTTTAATATATCTTACTGATGTGATACTCGTGAAACCTGTAGTGAGATGTTTTTTGGGCATGGGAATGGAAAATGAATGAAGACACTCCTTCACACCTCTCCCATGCGGAACACTTGCTTATCTTGCTCTGAGCTTTCTGTGGTTCCCATATAAATGAATTTTTACAAATCAACCACCTAGGCCAATGGGCAGCATCTCTGATAGTTTCATAATACTACTGTTTAAGGAACTGGTGTGCTCAGAGGACTCCCAGATTCACCCTCATTGAATGCTTCCTCTTATTTTGGCTTGGAGGAAACTGCTAGATTCACTTAATTTTGTTTTTTAACTTGAGACGCAGGATTGCAAGCTTTGGTAACAAGCACATTCCAACACAGCAGAAATATAATGAAGCAATTAGTATGCCTCTGTATATTATAGTCATAGTCAGCATCTATTTCCCACTGCAAAGCATATGTTTACTGCCAACTAACAAAAACCTAAGATTGTGTAAAAGCAGTCTGTTCCACTGAGGTGATTTTCAGACCAAGCTGATCTGACACTTTTGGTTTGGTCATCTTAATAATATGTGAGTTTTTTACTTCAAAGGGAAGATGGTGCAGGGAGAGAAGAAATACAAATGTCAGATTTTAGTTTCCTGCAAAAAACTTTATAGTAGGGAGAAGTGATGATATCCATGTATACTTCCCCTGGGGAATACACGCTGCAGTGACAGTACTGCTGATATATGGAAATGGCTGTATGATGAACTCAAAACTACTCCAGCAAGCTCTGTTGAGCATAGTGAACATTAACAACCATCTGCTTTCTGCAAAGACTGTGATAGTAGATCTCCATTTAATGGTAATATTAGATCTCCATTTTATAAAGGCTATCCACCAGGCAGAAGTAAAAGGAATATTCCTTATTCAAACATTGTGTTTGTTCAAAACCAGACACAATATGAACTTAACAAAATTCTAAAAATGCAAGTAAATACTGGCAAACTGCAGGTACCGACAGTAACACTTCTATCATTACCATTTCCCTTAGTGTCTTGTTCTAAATATAAATATAGTTTCTTAATATACACTAGCAATTGTCAGAGCATTCAGAAGAAGTATCCAGTGAGGAGATCCATAAATAGATGGTTTACTATTACATGACTTTTTTATTTCTCTTTAAGATTACTGACTTCAGGAGAATGTCAGCCCTTGAAGAGCTGGTCCTATCATGCAGTGGCACAGAATCAATAGAAAACAACACCTTCAAAGCTCTGAGCACCTTGAAGTCCCTGGAACTCTACAAAAATCAGCTAAAACAAATACCCACCTTCCTCCCATCTGGCCTTGAAATTTTGAAACTCGCTGATAACTCCATCAACACTCTGCATGTATCTGATTTTGAAGGTTTGCTGAAACTAAGAGAGCTCGATATTCGAAACAACTTTATTTCAACTCTGCCTTCAAGCGCATTTTCTTCCCTTTTGAATTTACGGAGTCTGATTCTGGATGGCAACAACATGGAATCTGTGTCTGCACCACTTAAGCTTCCTAGGCTGAAGTATCTGAGCATGGCTGATAATAAACTGAACTCGTTCCCAACCAACTTCTTTGCATCTTTCCAGAGTCTACAGTTTCTCAGTTTAAGTGGCAACTTTCTGACAAAAGTGCCTCTTGACCTACCTAAATCCCTGTTGTCACTAAAATTAGAGAAAAACCAACTTAAAACAATAAGACTTCGAGACATGAAGCACCTAGAAAACCTATATGAGTTCTTCCTGTCAGAAAATCAGCTAACATCAATAGATGGTGTCCAGCTTCTTCCTAACTTAACAACACTGGAGCTCTCTAAGAACCAGCTCCACACTATGCCAATCAGGCTGCCTGGCAGATTGCAGAAACTCGACTGCAGCAGTAACCTGATTCAAAGGGTGACAGCACAGGACTTCCAAGGACTACAAGACCTCAAGCATTTGTTTCTTGACAACAACGCTGTTAGCATGTTTGAGGCAGGAGCTCTTCAGCAGTGTGTGCAGCTTTCAAATCTGGCGCTGGAACAGAATCTCCTCATTTCTATTCCTCTGAGGCAAGTGAATCTGAGGAGAACTTGTTCCCAGGTGTCATCTCTCCTTCCTTACATTATGAGAATGACAGCCAAATAGGAAAAAAAATTGTATTCAGACCCAGTCATGTTAGAAGTCTACCCACACCATAAACCCATTGCCATAACTGGCACTAATTAGCACTCTTGTTAGCAGTTTCAGCATAGAACTGTTTTCATTACCTCTGCAGTCCCAAGTGAATTTACTCATTTCATGTACCTCCCTGACAGTAAGACTACTTTCTTTAATTAGCACACAAATAAGAGGAACCTGCTAGGAGAATATAACAGAATTATTACAGAGGAGTTTTACTGCTGCTTAGATTTATCTTCCCCCATAACATGAAATTAATAGAGCATTCAATAAAAAGGGAAGGCAGCAATTTTAAAGCTGATGTTTCTAGAAACCCACACTGAGTTTATTATTGTTAAAATATTAAGATTTCAGGAGCAAAGTCTGGTCAAAAAGAATGCACTTTTCAGTGGATATTAGCATTTGCAACTTCATTAAATTCACACATTACAAAGTATTTGGAATGCATATAAGCTCTCCAGCCTCAGGCTATAAGTAAAATTCTAGTCAAAGGAACACAGAAGAAACATCCCTTGGGCATGCTGTGTTCATTAATGCTCTGCTTACAGGTTCTCTCGTGTCCATATAAGTGTTGGTCCTGGCCATTATGAGAGATGACATACTAAGCCAAATGGAGGCTGGTCTGATATAAAGTGGCAATTTTATTACTTCAAAAACCTGTGCAATAAAACGGCATAAAAATAGCAAAGTAATTCCACTAACATCAACTCCTTTAACACAACTGCACTATTACATTTTATTTTTTATGGCTTGTGGACAGGTTTAACTAGCCCAAATAAATAATGCAGTAAAATTTCAATTCATTTAGCATCAGGTCCTTTAGCATTTGAATCTACTTGGCAGCAGCTTTATAATCAGAAAGTGATTTAGTGGTGTATAAATATTTGATTTCAGTCTAGCTTGACAGGAATGTTTAATGCTTTCTTGTTACTTTAGTATTGTCTAATCCATCTTATTTTACAACCTTCGCAGTCAAGAGAATTAACAGGAAGGAGTTATCTATTAGCCCATAAACAGTACAGCTCTTAAGGAAATATCGGGGACTTTTTATTTTCAGCTCAACAATGAATGCAGATTTGAAGGGGAGGCTGTAAGCATCAAAAAGGGGAATAAAAATTACAAGACATAAAATTTATGGACTTAATTTATCTGATGATCACCAGGTATGCATGGATATACAGAAATAAAAGTATTGCTTCTAACAGTTACCTGAGAACTCAGTCATCAGCGTCAAAGGTTAAGAAATACAGTTAATGTGCTACCGTGAATGGATCCTAGCAGTTATTCAGCAGGAACGGGGAAAAAGAAAGCTTCTTTTGTTTTTTGTTGGTTTTTTTTTTCTGAGAATAAAATAATCCACAAGTCCAAGTATTTTCAGGACTTGTAGAAAAGGGCCTATACTTCTTGCAGGGACTGGTGAGAATGCAGGCAGGAGTCTGATGATACTCCCTGGGGTGGCAGCAGCACGATACGGCTGCCACAGTCAGCTCTGAGGTGAGTGGGGCTTCTCTGCCATCAGCAGGATCATGCATCATATACTCCAGTGCCATTATTTTCTCAAGACTAACACAGCCTGAAGTCAAATAATATAGCCATAAAGTCAAAGTCTAACTTTAGTATATAAGACCCTTCACAGGTTTAAGGACTTGGTGGTCAGGCTTTAGACTGTAATCAGTCTGGATAAACATCCTAGGTTTTTGACATCAGTGGCACTAGTTTTACCCCAGCATACCCTTCTGACATTACAATATCACATTGGGCAACTACAATCATCACCTGTGGCTAGGTTTCAAAACATTTAATGCAGCCACAAGATTGACTTTTGTGGAGTACCAACACATGAAATTCTCATTTCCCCCAGGAAATACATCACGATACAGAACTGCCCTACTCTTGAAACAGTCCCACTGGAGTTGTGAGATTTACACAAACATGGCAACCACCTTTCAGCCTAAGAGGTCAAACTCAGCTTCACAAAAAACATCCACTGAGGGTCATGATGTAACTTCTTGGTAATTTTTAAAGGTATCTTCTATCATTACATTGATTTAAGCTATCACATCAACCTTTACTGGTTGTTGTAGTATACTGTTCTATTCTAAATAGCTCTTGGTAGTACCATCTATAATTTCCCTGAGAGCTTTACTGAATCAGCTTCCTTAAAATCTGACTCTTAATTTCCTCACTTTGAATACTACTTTAGTAAAATGATTTTTAAGCTACTTTCAAATTCATTGTATTAAAGATAGTCCACGTCAGTTAAGTGGCTTTCTGTTAAGTGCTTGTCACTAACTACATATAGCAGGAAGAAATGAGAAGATTCTAAGTGAGCAAAACTTTTGAAATAAAGTAGTCTTATCATACAAGATGTACAATGCAAGATGTATGAAAATAAGAATGGTACTGACCAGTCTAATATCATATCCAGAGGTTATCAGCTTTTTTTTTCCTTTTAAATGTAACCAGTTCTTATTTTCTAAAGTACAATTTAAAAAGACCATCAAAAACCACTTCTATTTTCCCTGTTGCTGATTTCTTAAACAGAATATCATCAGACAGGCTGCCTCTGTGATGATTAATGTTTGAATCTGATGGGATCAGGAGAACAAAATGGAGGAAAAATTCTAGCTCATGAACTAAAAATTCTTTTTAAACAAACTATGCATAAAAGTACTTGACGGAGTAGTGTTGCCATGTTTCTCTAAACTTTTGATCTTTCATGGTGCTATGATTTTGTCATTGGCATACTTACGGCATCAAAAGTACAAAATGCATTTTTAAGCTTGACACTCAGTTGAACACATTCTTCATAACAGTGCAGCAGGACTCTCTTCAGTTGAACAAACACAGGTAAGAACTGAGAAAACAGTTCAAGTGTGCATAGACATTATTCCTATAACTTAAAGAAAAGGACATGAACACTTCAGGACAACATGCTATTTTGCAGAAGACTGCATTTTTTTGTTAATGAGAGTATTATCTTAATATGTCAGATGTTCCTGGGCAAATACTCACTGCCAAACACCACTTACACAAACAATCAGTATGATGAACATAACACCTTTGTGTTGCTTTGTTTTTATTCAGACTTCCAGACACCCTTGCTAGATTGGATCTAAAGGGAAATGACATAGAGGATGTTGGAGAACAGGAGCTGAAGGACTTGAAACAGCTTCAGGTTTTAAATTTACGGAATAACAAGATATCTGCCTTGGATCGCAAAGTCTTAGAGTATTTACCCCGTCTTCGTCATCTGTATTTAGACGGAAACCCTTGGAACTGCACATGTGACCTTCTCAGAACCAGAAGAGCACTGGTGGCCAAAGGGACTGATGTTAGAGGAGGGCAGTGCGTGGCGCCAGCAGAAAGCCGAGGAGAAAGTTGGATGTCTTCCAAAAAGATTCTGCAGCAGTGTGAAGATAATCTGTCTTCCATGGAAAGAGGCAAAGAGGACAGAAAGAAAATGAAACCCAGTGAGGCCTCCAGCATTGGAGTGAACACAGATGATGACTACTATGATTATGAATTAGACTGATGCCATGGCTATGAATTAGACAACCCCATGCTTGTCTGGAGCTGCCGACTACCACCAGCATCTCTACTGACAACCGTCTGCTGACCTGACACTAACTTTTCCTCTTTAGTTTGTGCTATAAGAGGTAATAGCTAGTGACAGAAGGGCTTAATAAGGATGCCATTGTAAACTGAAAGTCGTAAAAAATGCAAATTGTTTCTCTATCCCACTAGTACTATGTAGTTTGAGGCAAGTAAGAATACAATTACTAACTCTTAGAAAAGCAGTCTGTAATGCTGTATGGACCTTTTTATAGTAGTACATTCTTATAGTTGCATAAAACTTCACAAATAAAATCCTGCAAAACCACAAGATACTATTACTAGGAGTCTGGCATTCAACACATTTAAACTCACAGGTCTGCAGTTGAGATGGAGTTACACCTATGTGACCAACTTCTCAGGACTGTTCAAAGATTATCACTTTTAAGAAATTAAATTTCTGTTTTCCTGAAGTATTTGCCTCTTTATTTTAGACTACTTCAAATGACAGACTAATTTAGCAGAGGACCAGGCAAAACAAGGAAGGCTAATCTTCATCACAGCAAATGCAAGAAGAATCAGTGTTGTGATTAATGAGACTTAATGCTAGTTCCAAAGTTAATTAATAGTGAGGAATGAAAACACTGGGGCCAACTTGACACGATTCTACTGTTGCAAATAGAAGAAGGGAGATTCACAGGATCTGAGTTCTCAGATTCTTTACCTCTGCCAAATACTGGGGTAAGATCAAGTGAAACAAAGTGTTTGGAAGAGTTTATTTTGGTAGCTGAATAGCTACCTGACTACGATACAGCTTACAATGCTGTGTGTGTACACTTTTTGGTTAGGTGTACTTCACGTGGGAGTACACACTGCAAGTGCCCTCCTTCACTGGCAGTGACCTTCCAGACTTCTGCAAGAAAAATAAAGGACTTAATGGTACATGCGTCAGCTCTGATGTATGGACAAATTTTATTGAACAGCTTCCAAAGTGCTTGAAAACTAAACAGAACTGAATGACTGAGACCACTAAACCCAGTGATTTACAAACAGCAACCTAAGGGGTTTCCTGGCAGTCCATAATCTCAGCTGATAACCAAGGAGTAATCACACCAGCAAATCACTTTTCAAAGCAAACAGTCTCTATTATTCTTTATCTTTTGCTGGCAGTCAGTAACTGAGTAATGCTCACATTCATGGAGGCTGTTTTGTCAGGTGTCAGTGCAGCTATTTGGTTATACTGTCTATGCAAATGCAATTGACACCTGGGTTTCTTAGGCACCCAATGCATTAACAACTGGAATAAAACCACCTGATTTAATTTTCCTTCACATTTTAACTTTTTTTACATATCATCAGCCACCCAAATGTTTGGAAGCTGAAGATTTAGGTATTTATGAAACAGCAAAAGCCTTCCTCATGGTTTGATTGTGTTGCTTTTGCGGCCTAGTGTTGGTCTGTATTGCAAGCCTTGGAAGTAGTTATTTTCTGAGCAAAAAAAAAAAAATATTTTTGTGATACAGAATTTTTCATTCAGCTTTACATTGGTGGATTCTTTTAACTGAGCACTTTAAATACGTCCCTGTGCCACATCAGCCCACCTATCTGTCTGGCAGCAGAGGGCTGGCTCCCTAGATCTCACTCTATCTTCTGCCTGCAGTGGGATTTATATCTCCAAATCTGTGGGCCACTACAAGCAGAAAGGAGCCAAAAGAGCCAAGGAGCCAAAACCTGGGAAGTGCAGGTTTTGTGGGAGCTGGCAAAGTAGGGCATGCACCCCCAAGGCCTGACTGCCTCAGCCACCACAGGGGCACACTCAGTGTGCTTCTAGGGGCCACGCTACCCCCCGTATCCCATGCCCGCACTGCAGAATCACACACCGAGTGCTCGCAGGGTGCCCTGAGGGTGAAACATGATGTCTAACACAGACACCCACGCGGCACGGCTGCCTCTGTGGCGATCAGATCTGCCCCCATCCCGGACTCCATCGCAGACGAGGTGCTACAGGCGCCCAGAGGACCAGACAACAGAGCAGAGGAAGTGCTGCTGCAGGCTCCACGCCAACACCAACTCCCGCCGCTGGCCCGCGTTTCCCGCCCCAGCCGCGGCCACCAGGGGGCGCGGCCCGGCGAGACCCTGCCCACTCCGGCTAGGCGGGGCGGGGCGGGGCGGGGCGGGGCGGGGCGGGGCTCAGCTCGCCCCTCCCGCCCGGGCCGTTCCCAGCCTGTCCCCCGCCCCGTCCCATCCCTCAGAGCCACGTCATTCGCTCTCCGCGGGCGGAAGTGACGGCGGGCTGTCTGGCAGCCAACGGGTGCCTTGCATGTGGCGGGGTGAGAGGTGAAAGATCAGGCGGGGCGGCAGGAAGATGGCGGCGCCGGCGGTTGTTGCCGGGCGGGGGACGCTAGCTCCGTGAGTGCTATGGCGGCGGCGGCGCGGCGGACGGCGCGTAGCGGCTGAGGCACCCCGGTTCCCTCCGTGACCCTCCCGCGCCGCTGCCCCGCGCGCTCCTGTCGGTTGGTGGCGGTGCCGCCGCGCTCCCCTCCCCCCCCTCCATGAGCGGGGCGGGCGGGCTGGCGTGGCGCGCGCTGCACGCCGTGCTGCGCGCCCTGCTCTGCCTGCAGCGCGCGCTGCTCGCCTGCCTGCGCGGCCGCGCCGCCGCCGGACCCCGCGCGTGGCTGTGGCGCCGCGCGGCCTCCGCTGCCGCCTCCTGCGCGCTCCTCGCCCCCGCCGGGGCCTTCGCCTTCCGCAAAGCCGGCGCGGCGCGGCGGCGGCCTCGAGGCGCGGCTCAGGGCCGGCAGCGGTGGCGCTCGGACGGGCGCGCCCTGCAGAAGCTGCCGGTGCACATGGGGCTGGTGGTGACCGAGGAGGAGCCGAGCTACGCGGACATGGCCAGCCTGGTGGTGTGGTGCATGGCGGTGGGCATCTCCTATGTCAGCGTCTACGACCATAATGGTGAGCAGCGCTGGTGGTAGCGGCATGTCGTTCGGCGGGGTGCCCCGAGGTCCGGCGCGGGCGGTCCCCTCCCGGCAGGGGCTCGTTACAGCACCGGTGTGAGGCCAGGGTCCAGCCCTGCCCCAGGGTCTTTCCGAGCCGGGTGCCAGCCTCGCTGTGGCAGCTCCCTGTGCGTCCCCTGAAGCTGCCTGACCTCTGAACAGTCTCTAGCCATAGTAAGCTAGGTGAATGTCTCTAGCGCCTTCCTGGCCCGGCTCCTGGGCGGGATGAGCTGGCCCTGCATGTGCACTGGAAGGGGCAGGTCTTGGAGCCGGTCTAGGGTCTTATTCCCAGCCCTGGGCTGACAGGAACTGCTGGTATCTGAGAGTCGTGACATTGTACAGGCTGTTAGTAAGAACTTTAGGCTACATACTTTTGGGAGCTGAGTTTATGGACTATGTCTGAACTGCCAGAAATGGATGAATGACATTAGCCGTTTATTTTCATGTACTCTTCCTCATGTGAACAAACAGGTAGCTAAACATAAGCACGTGTGTTCTGCATGCTGTCAATTTTGTAAAATTGAATTACATGGTCTGCATTTGATGTAATGACTGGTGCTATTTAATGTTTGAGTTTCTGAGCTGGTACCTGTGAAAACTTTTTTTTTTTTTCTGTCTGCTGTGTGATTTTTATTCATTACTGGATCTCAGTTGTAAGACTGTTGAACTCACTCTTGCAGATACATTGATTCCACATCACTGAATATCTCAAATATAAGGTCAGGGTTTAGATTTAACATTCTGTGGAATAATCATGGTACAAATCTATCTTCATAATTCCTGTGCTTTCCTGTTGAGGTGATGAGATCAACCATATTCAAGGTAGTCTTGGGTGAAACTTTCTACCCAGCTGCTGAGAGATGATCTGTGAGAGTACTCAAGCTGCCAAATCGGAAGGACGAATGATACATAAGATGGACTGTGTCCTGTTTCTGTCCTCTCGGAGGAGAAAGCTTCAAGCTGAAGATCCCATGCTCTTGTTGTCAGTGGTGAGACTGCAGGAGACCAGTGTTTAGCTGTTTTGAGCTGCTTCTTATGGCTGTCTAGACATGACATGCACATTAGGTTAACTGCAGATTTATGCTAGGCTAGAGGTACAGTCTGCAATACTGTTCTAGTGCTCTTTCTGGAAAAACTCCACAGTGCATCCTACATAAGTAGGTGGAATCTGTTGTCATTAACTGTGCAAATGCATCTGAGGTACGCAAGCCTTTCCCAGAGCTTAGGCATTAGTGATTTTATTTATTGTTTAAACCACTGCCTCTGCTAGTTCTGTTTCATATTTGTTCTTCATGTGAGATACAAGACTCAATTGGCTTGACTTTCACTAAATTCTCCAAGATCTTTTTTAAGAATCTAGGCTTAATACCAGTCCTTTAGCAGCTTAAACTGGCCATCTGTGCAGGGCTGTTGTGGTTCTTGGTTATGTTGTGTTTCAGTGAGAGAATACTTCCTCATTTGGAAGTCAAGGAATGTTATGCTAATATTTTATACCATCTCAGTGACACAGAAAACAGAGCCTTCTGAAAATCCATTCATGTGTTGATATTTTTTGCTCTCAGCTTGGAAAGCATTAAGCCGGGTTAAGTGCTGCAGAGCAAAATTTAGTACCAAACAAGAGTGACAGTTACCCTCATAGCCTGAAGAGAGAGATTTTTACCACACAGGATCTCCAGTTTCTGTCCAGCCTCAAATAAGCTCCCCGCAGCATTGCCTAATATGTTACGTATGCATGCTTAGTTCCTTTTTAGATCTCTGCATTTTGCTGCAGAAATCGTGAGCCATGCTTCTTGGTTGTCTTGGTTTTCAGCTTGTTTGCTGCGCAACCATTCAACGCAGAAGAGGGAGAAGGTACCAGTCAATGCTTAGGCAGCCACTGTCGCTGAGATCCTGTCTGGCATGGGGGAGCAGCTGCTGTAGTAGTGTCAGACACCATTGTGTGTCTGCTTCTTCAGCACGTGTTGAGGTCCTATCAGATCTAAGGCTGGCTGTTACAAGACTGTGAATATGATAACCAGAAATTACAAGGTTATGCCCTCTGAAGAGCAGTGGAACTGAAATAATGTTGCAGAACAATTGTCTTTGTTAGCAGTTTGGAAAGAAATATCTTGGAGATTATTTGCTGCTGTTCCTGTGTATTGTTACGTTCATGCTAAATTTGCATGCTAAGAAGTTAACACCTTTGAAATCTGAAAATATAGCTGTGATCTTATGGCGTTAGTGTCAAAACATAATGCTTTTCAGTAGTGCATTCTTCTGTTAGTCCTTTGATACCAGAATAGGCTGGTTTAATTGCCAACTTGAATTCCAGTTTGTTGGAATGTAGTTGAAAAAGGCAAGGCAGTGCAGAGCAACTGAAGTGTTTTAAATCAGTGGCTTTTGTCAGACTTTCAGAGTTGATGAGAGTAGCCTGTCATTATGCATGCATGTTCTTCACAGGTGTTCAGTGAGTTATCTGGGATAGTAGCCACAACTGCTTTTTTGTGCACTATGTTGTCATCTGAGCCTTTTAAATGGGTTTCGGAGGGTGAGTCATTCATATTGCTTAAGTATATGCTTACTTCTGGTAATAGCAGGTATGTCGCCTTTCTTTTATTGCTAAGCTCTTTATGGTGTCTGGATTGACCATACAACACTTTCAGGTAGAGCTGTCATTGAGTAGGATGTTGCAGTTGTTGTGAAATCCAGTTCTGAATAATAGTGATGTCTGGAACCTGCACTGGTTAGTGAGGGTGAATAAAGTCAGGTATAGCTTGCTCTTATCAGTAACAGAGGGTGAACCTTAATTATGCTGTGCACTTATTTTGATCTTCTCAGGTGGTGAGACTTACTTTTGGTCTGTTGAGCTGCTTCAGTAAGGTTCTGTGTTCTTGCCATTTTACCAGCTATTGACTTGCCAAAGATACGTTGTGCCCGCTGGTGCTGGCTGTGGTAAAGATGGAAGCAGTGTTCTGAATTGTTAGGTACACTTTAATTTGTTTCTTTTTTTTTCATTGCTTACTTGTAGTACTGAGATTCTCCTCCTTGCAACAGGAAACTTTGATTATAACAGTGGTCTTCCATGGTTGTGTTTTCTGAGGTGAATACTGTTTTCTTGCAGAAGACTTGAATTAAAAATGTGTCCTTAATTGCCCTTTCTGTAGGAAGGGATGGAAGCATGAAGTTCTTTAAAGAAGTGTCAGATAGGCAGTGTATTTGTTTATAGTAGTTAATCTCTATATTTTATATTGGTCATTAAAAAAAAGGCTAAGAAGAAGGTTTCTTCTGTATTCTTCAGGGTCAAAATAAATAGCTGCATCCCCACTGACACTAGTATGTTAACAGCAGCTGCACCAGTAACCATAAGGGCAACTTGTGAGGAGTTATGCTAATTCTCATGGGCAGTTACAGAACCCAGTATGTTACAACTGTGTTGAAACATGGTCAAGTATTTGGCTCTCTTCTCTGAATTCATGATGCTCATTACACCAGAAGACTCAAGTAAAAAGGTCTTTGAGGAATGCAAGAGGACAGTAGGTAACTGTCTTGTACTGTAATGAATATATGGTGATATGAGTTGTAATGCTTAGACCTGAGATTTCCCCATCCTTCCCCAGCAGGTTTGGAAGCCTAAGGTGGCATGCTTTCACTTCTTCTGATGTGTAGGGGCCATTTTCATTCTCCCAGTTCTCGTTGATAAGCAGCAGAACAAACCCATAATAAACTTAATGATACAGTATGCACCATTAGGGTTAGTAAATCCAGATTGACTAAAAGATTAGGGTTTTGATCAAGGATTTATTTCTGTGGACTTATGTATTGCCAGTACTGTTACTTGGTAGCAAGTCCAGCCATGCTGGTTAAGACATTATCTCTGAGGAAATAATGCAGCCTTCTCTCAGTCAGAAGGCAGTGATTATGCAATTCTGTAGTTGCATATAAAATATCTCCTGGGGAGCAGAAACCTTTGCCCAGCATTACATATTTCAATTTGCTTCTGTTACTTTGTCACCCGAGAGCCTGCTTGAGTGTTACTTTTGTCCATCAATGAAGCTTTCCTGAAATAGTTTGTGACAAGTCTAGGGTGCTTTTGGGGAGCTTCTTGAATCTTGGCTTTTGAATACTTTGGGTTCCTGAATAGATGCTGTGGGTTGAAGGTTACTTAAAGCCCATAGTACAACTGGTTTTACAAGTTCAGCTTTCTTTGTCCTGGGTTTGGTTTTCCAGAGCACTGCTTTACTCCTGACCAATTTTATCTTGGAAAAAACTTTGAAAGGATAGGGTACTATAGTAAGCAAAATAAATCATTTCATTACCCCCAGTTGTACGCTTTTAGTCTTTTCCAAATTAGTTGGTAGTTTAGCCAGTCTGATCAATCCATAAAGCTTTCGGGGTGTTCAGTGTTTTCACTAGGGAGATAACATATATTGTGGTTTTGTGTCACACACATTTGTGAGATAGCAGTATCACGTAGCATCTGCTGTGGGCAGAAACCTCATGTACAGCACCTGCATTTTAGTGTTGAGTTGAGAGGAGTCCTCAGACCACATTTGTTAAAAGGGCTAATGCTAATCTGCTGAAGGTAACCTCCTTATGCATATGAGTAATGTGGAAGTAGTGTCTCTTCTTTCAGTTGTTTCTGAGCAATTGTTCTCCTGGTACAGAATGTCCTTCCAAGAAGAAATGTGGGAGGAACAGGTCACCTATGAGATTATAAGTTCTATCTTGAATTCTTCTTATTTGGTTAGTGCTAACTTCAGTGGCTTTAAGTGGTGAAACCTAAGTGACTTCATCCACTTTCAAACTTGGTTTGTTTTTTCTAGGCTCTTGGAATAGGTAATCCTAGTACATTTTTCTAGCTCTCTGTATCTTGTGAGGTCTGGTGTAATGTTGTTCAACGTCTTTGGTGACATGGACAGTGGAATTGAGTGCACCCTCAGCAAGTTTGCAAATGACACCAAGCTGTGTGGTTTGGTTGATACACTGGAGGGAAGGAATGCCATCCAGAGGGACCTCAACACACTTGTGAGGTGGGCTGATGCCGACATTACGAAGTTTAACCATGCCACGTGCAAGGTCCTACACCTGGGTCGGAGCAACCCCAGGCACAGCTACAGGTTGGGCAGAGAAGAGATTCAGAGCAGCCCTGCGGAGAAGGACTTGGGGCTGTTGGTTGATGAGAAAATGAATATGAGCTGGCTTCAGTGTGTGCTCGCAGCCCAGAAAGCCAACCGTATCCTGGGCTGCATCAAAAGGAGTGTGACCAGCAGGTTGAAGGAGGTGATCCTGCCCCTCTACTTTGCTCTTGTGAGACCTCACTTGTAGTATTGTGCGCAGTTCTGGTGTCCTCAACATAAAAAGGACATGGAATTGTTGGAACAAGTCCAGAGGAGGGCCACGAGGATGATCAGGGGGCTGGAGCACCTCCTGTATGAAGAGAGGCTGAGAAAGATGGGGCTGTTCAGCCTGGAGAAGAGAAGGCTGTGTGGAGACCTCCTAGCAGCCTTCCAGTATCTGAAGGCGGCCTACAAGGATGCTGGGGATGGACTCTTCATTAGGGACTGTAGTGATAGGACAAGGGGTAATGGGTTAAAACTTAAACTTAAAAAGGGGAAGTTTAGATTGGATATAAGGAGGAAGCTCTTTACTGTGAGGGTGGTGAGGCACTGGAATGGGTTGCCCAGGGAGGTTGTGAATGCTCCATCCCTGGTGGTGTTCAGGGGCAGGTTGGACAGAGCTTTGAGTGACATGGTTTAGTGTGAGATGTCCCTGCCCATGGCAGGGGGGTTGGAATTAGATGATTTTAAGGTCCTTTCCAACCCTAACTAATCTATGATTCTAATGATTCAAACCCCACTTTCCTTGTAATATCAACTAGCATGATCCAGCAGGATGTGTTAAAACAGTTTCTTGCTGTACATTATTTCACTTGGTTTACAGTTTGATGTTTCTCAAACTGTTAATGCTTTGCTTTAAACAGACTTGTTGCCTTATGACTCTTCCTTGTTGACACTGGAAGGGAGTTGAGAAAAAGGGAATAACTGAAATGCTATGGAGATGTGTTATTTCCTGAGCTTAACTTTGATTAAGTTGTTCCATTGTAAGGAAGAGCTGACTGTATTCTGCGTATTTACTAGGTTTTGCTGCTTTAAAAAGCAGAGCAAGCGAGAATGTTGAATGTTGAGATGCTCCCAAGGCATTAGCAGGTGGTGGCTGTGGCAGCTTGGCAGGCAAACAATTGGTTGACACCACCTGGTGTTTCTCTGTGCCAGTGTTCCCCTCACAGTGTGCAGTTCCTGGCAGTTTCGAGCCTTTCTTCTGCTGAACTTGCAGCCTCTTAATTACAGATTGCATTTGTCACCCTCTAGCCCTAACGTGCTGCAACACCACAGTTGACTGTGAAGGAGTATGGCTTGTAGCTGTTGTAAAACTGAGTAAAAGGCACGTGTCCTAGAGAAGATCCATGTAAATGGAGGGCTACTGTGGGAAGCTAAATCACTTGTGGTTTGCCTCAGTGTAATGGAGATTAATGATCAATAACAGGCTTGCAGTCTGTGTTGTAAAAACAAGAATTATCCCTGGAAACAGCTCACAAGTTCTCAGTGGTAAAAATTAAACCAGAAAAATACCAAAACCAAACACCCTGAAGTCCTATACTCTTGTTATAGGAATTATAGTGTTTAAATATGCAGAATTCTTAAAACTCTATTTGCTAGAATATACATATTTGCAACCAGCTTGTTGTGACTGAACAAAACTGCTTCTGCATTACAAAGCCAAAAATTGCTTCTAATGAGCAATAGTGTCAATTTCATGTTTTTGTTCTGTATTAGAAACACAGTACTAGGGCTGAAATTTTCCCCATTCAACAGCAAACAGCTGTTGTATTGCTAAACTTCTAGACCTTCTGCCAAAAAACTATCCATAATGTTAAAATCGGATTATGGACTTGCTTTCAACTTATGTGGAAGACTTATGAAAAAAATTGGAAGGTAGCATTAAATAAAGATTTAAGTCTTGCTGCATGAGAACACCTGAATTCTGTTAGTGAATTGGTCTCATCACACACTCTTCTTTACTTTATCATGTATAAATTAGCAAAAGCATCTTCCAGAAGTAACTTGGATATATTTTAAAAGATTAAAAAAAATGCACCATTCTAGACAAATGGGGTTTTGAGATCCTGTAAGAAAAGGGAGTGTAAGTCTGAGACACAGCTATGTAAAATCATTTTTAAAGTTAAATATTAATTTGGCCTGTGTACATTCCTTCCAGCAGGACTGTGTTTACTATCACAAGCATTCATAAGAAAAGGACTCTTGTGCATTGAGCGAGGGGCAAAACACTGAAGGAGTAAAGTTCCCAAATGCTGTTTGTTTTAAATGAAAATCTCAGTTAGTTTGAATGTTTACAACTTTCTGATGTGCTTCAGGATCTCCTCTGCAAGAAAATTGTAGGTGTGTCAAGCTTGGCACATCAGTTGGAATTTCATTGAGGAGGTCTTTACAGGAAAGACATATTACAACTTTACAGTACAATTACAGTACTTTCCAGCTACTTTCCAGCTTGTGTTAAACTGTTGTTACAAGAGCAATGCAGGACCCTGGTTTTCAACAACTGAGGAGTTGGGTTGGATATATGAGTAGAAGGGGAATGCTCATGATATTCAGATAAATCTCAAGAACCCATCCAACCCCAGTGTCTTCAATATCTGCTGTGTGCATTAAGAATCTTCACTTCAGAGCTGGGCCAAGTCCTTTATCTGTTACCCTATTTTACTGAGCAGTAAGCACCTTAGTCTATTCTCTACCTGTTATCCTCAATGTCTTCATTTACTTGAGAGCTGGAGTGCAGATTCTTAGATCTGCTCTTCTGAACTTTGACAGGAATAGGCATCAATTTCTCATGAGAAAAAAAATTACATCATTAGGGTTGAGTGGGGAAGAAGAGAGCAGCTATCTTTTTTTCCATACTGGGAACCTCTCGTAGTTATGCCAACTCTCGTTCTGAATATTGAACATAGGTTGTTTTTTTTTTTTTTCACATCTTGGAAGGTGGATGGAAGTCAAGTGACTCTTAGAAATGAGGCACACGTAACCTTGTACGGATCTTGACTGAAGGTGGTGTGGGATTAGCAATTGCAGTAAATAGCTGTACTGCTGCTGACCTTAAGTGTAAGGAAAACAATCAGTGCTAACTGGAGCACTAAACAAACTTAACCAAGCAGAGTTGTATCAAGCAGTATTATTCAAAGCAGCATTCTCAATTTCCAGTATGTATGGATATACACTAGTAAGCAGGAACATAGCATAATGATTTAACTTCAGTTTAGACTTCATATATTCTAACGCTCTTTTTGTATCAAGGTTGCTGCCTTACTGAGATTTACTGGTCTGTCAACATGTGAAATGAGTTATAAGCATCTCTAACATTTGTGTAATGAAGTATATTTTTTTGCAGAAAGTATCTAGGGTGGGAAGCACATCAGATGCTTTTCCACTTGTTAAAACCTCTAATGAAGCCTGTATAAAAACTCACCAGGCCTAAAAGGCTAGTGTGTAAATAAATGCATTGTGTCACTTCATGTTATAAACTAAATCCTAATGTGTTATGATCTTAACCCAATACTTATACACTGTTTGATTGTTACTGATCTGGAAGCTGATCTGTTTGTTAGCAGTTTCTCATACCAGAATCAGGTTGAAGTGATGAGTCATAAACCTGATATAAAATGTATACAAGTTCAGTGGTTTTTGTAAGGTTATTGTGTGGGCATTTTTAGACTGATCAACGGAAGTGCTTACCATAGGATTTCTGAATGGAACTTAGGCTCTTGATAACAAGCCTAGAATACAACATGATAAAAGCATTATCAGTTCCTAAGTAAATATGCCTAGCCATGCTTTTGCACTGGAAATATTTAAGCTGCTGAACTTAATTTTTCCTGTGTTTTTTTGATTAGAAATAGTTGTACTCAAGAGCTAGAATTTATTTTTGAACAGGAAAACAAGTATGTTTGGTTAAGCAAATTTTCATAATTCCTGCACTCAAAATGTGCCTGCCATAAACATATGAGTATAAAAAGGCCTTGAAGACTGCATTAATTCCTTGGAATATACAGTTTGTGAAATCCTTTTATTAGGAAATCCATGACATTTGCCATAGTGTAAGAGGGGATAGTTACTGTGGCCTGAAACACTGATTTAGTGGTGACTTGCTTTGTTAGCCTGCAGCCTTAGTGGTGTGGTAGTAAGTGGTAGCAGACCGAAGATGTAAATCTACAGGAGCACGGTATTAAAGAAACTTGATGTTAATGTGACTTGGTCCTGTGGTGATAGGGTGTTGCTGTCTCAAAGTATTGCAAGCATACTAAGGACAATGTACTATCCCTTATGCAATAGTAGCTTACTACTTAAATAAGGATAAAGAGGAACAAAAGCATGTGGGTTGTCTTTCCAAGGTCACTGGAAGTAGTCACGTGCAGTATCATTTGCTATGGATTCTTATCATACTTGTGAACTCCAGTTTGAAACCAGTACTGACTACCCTCATTCTTTTTCCTTCCTGCCTAGTGTCAGATTTATGTTGTAGCACTCCTATAAAGAGTTGGCTGACATGCAACTTTTTTTTTTTTGAGGTATTTTCAAGAGGAATAATTCAAGACTGATGGATGAAATCTTAAAACAGCAGCAAGAACTCTTAGGATTAGATTGCTCCAAATACACTGTGGAATTTGCAAATCAGGACAAAGTTGATCAAGGTAAGATGAGCTGCAAGGGGGAGATTGATATGACTTTAGCTTTATATAAAGCATAACTCTGCTTTTACTTAAAAACATGCCTGTGTACAGTGACCTTTCCTTCAGTTTAGTAGGCTTCAGCTTCCTTGGTAAGTTTACCTCTTAGGTACCTTACCAGAGCTGACAATGCTTCAAATCATGTAGTATGTGAAGACTGTTACCTCACAATAGTGTAGATGATAAGATTGTTGCGTGATGTCCTCTGAAGTCAGATATAATTACACATTGAGTGAATTCTGGTACTGTTATCTGGTTCTTGGCGTCTCTGTAGTAATCTTATATCAATATTGTAATTCTTGCATCAATTTTGAAGTCTTGCTGAAAGATTCTTTGATCATGCTCAGGGAGGGCCTCAACTTAATCACTGTGTCACATGAATGTTCATGGTAGCTGTTCAAACACCTTCCTCTCTTAGGGTAGGGATTAGATCTTTTTTCCTTTCCCTGAAGTGCAAGTCTTTCAACACTACTTAACCACCCCCAAAGTTTGTCTAGGCACCTTCCTCTCACTGCTTTGCCTGATGTCGTAAGAACAAATGCAAATTTCCCAGAAGACTACATTTCAAGACTGATATTAATTCAATGAACTTTCACAAGACTTCTCAAAATAGTTACCTTAAACTTGTGTTTTAGTAATACAGCAAACACACCTCATCCATCTCTTACAGAAATAGGTATCTGTGATTAGGTATATAATATGTGAAGTACACTGCAAATGGCTTTCACTCATATCCAGTTAATGTCTAAAGCACACTCAATACAACCATATTTCTGTTGCTTTTAAACTGTGTTTTGTACTTTCAGTTTTAAATTGCCAGTCTACATTGAAGGTACTGTCTCCAGAAGATGGAAAAGCAGACATAGTAAAAGCTGCTCAGAACTTTTGTCAGTTGGTAGCACAGCAGCAAAGAACATACACAGACCTGGATGTGAATGTGTTAGACAGCTTATTAAGTAGTAAGTATGACATGGTCCGGGGGAGGAGGGGAAAGAGAATTTGATTCATAATGGATTTGGTTTCTAGTATATTTATTGCTTAGAATCTGTGTGTCATGATGTTTAGTCTGATTATTGCTTTGAGGCTTCTGCTGTTTCTTACTGGTTTACTCCCTTCTTGAGCTTTTCCTTTGCACATAAAATTGAAACATTAAGCTAAATTGTAGTCTCAGATTTTCAGAGTTGATAACCTCTATGGGATGTTCTGTGATGAGCTTTCTGGGAAAAAAAAAAATACTGCTGGGGTCACCTGAAACTAGACAGTTAACTCGTTTTAACTTCTTGCAAGTTAGCATGCTGCAGTCCTGGGTATGGGCAGAGTCTTTCTCAGATCTACTTACAGCAATTAAAGCTGTTGCCGCCTAACTATCACCCTGAGTGCAGATGACAGAGCACTTGCTCATCTTCTGTTGCTGTATAACCCACAGTAGTTTAGTAATCTTCATCACTAATTCATGCGGATTAGTGATTCTGTACTGAAGCAAATGGCTAGGTGTGGTAGCTATGAAAGGGGCAGGGCTGCCTGATACCGCTTGCATCTGGGAGAAACAGTGTAGAACAAGCCTCTGTTACTCCAGTGGTGCTGTAGAGCTGTAATACTTGCTCAGCTTTCTTAGGTGGTCCATGCATGTTAATTGCAGCTGTAATTAGCTTGGGCAGGGTTCAGGTTTCAGACTGCACACTTTAGCTTGGATGTATGCAGGCATGTTACTGTAGCATGGCTCTCAATAATTGGATTTTTGAGAGTGTTATGTTGTTGCTTGGTTTTGGGGTTGCTTGGTTTGGTTTGGTTTTTGTTATCCCCAAGTAGGTGGTCAGTTGAATTGCTTGGCAGACTCACCACTGTGGCAGTTTAGACACTTTAACACTTTAATCTTAATTTAAAACTGAATTGTGTGCCAGTTGTTAGCATACTGCATGATAGGTTCTCACTGTAATGGAGTTATTAAACATATTTAACAAAGCACGTGAAGAAGTGACTTGGACATCTATCCTGTTATATCCCAAAGGCAATTTAACAAGAAATGACTAACTGCTGCTTTAAAACAGGTCACTGTTTTTGTAAAGAACTGGTGACAGTTGATACTCATGTGTGCATTTTGGTCAGTGGTGTTTAACTGGAGCTTCTCAAACACTTGTTCATGATCTTCTGTCTGTGCATTTAAGTGCCCAGATATAATGAAAGTATTGGGTGCAGTCTTAAATTGAGCAGATCTATTGTTGTGTGGGACACTTTGAAAACAGGCTGCTTAATCTGTGTGACTAATAACTAAGGGTAGTATCTGTAACTAGTACTGCTTATTAATTTGCTTGGTTTGAATTTTTAGGACAGTTGGAAGTAAAGAACAATCATTTATAATGACTTAAACATCTGTGAGTTACTGATCTAAATTGAGAGCAAGTTCTTGAAAAGCAGTACTTGATAGATATTTTTAGGGTTTGTGTTTATAGTGACTTTATAGTTTCTGCATTTTCACATACTGTCTCTACTTGCCATCTGCCTTCCCAATAAAGAACACGACTATCAATTACGGCTGTTCAGGTTGCCCTATAAAATTTATGTGGAGAAGGGTAGTGCTATCAGCTCTACAAATTCCTTTATGTTGCCCTTGCAGAATTCCTGATCTAGAAGGGATTTTGCCAGATTCTTGTCCCTTGAGCGTCCAAGTCTTTTGGCCTTTTTTTGGAGTCTGCTCCCAAATCCTTGTATCTTGTGTGGGCTAAACTTGAGCACTGTAACTCCAGCAATTCTGAGGGAGGGAGCTTCCACATGTGAAGTATGTGTAGTGGTGATTATGATTATGTAGAGAAATGGATGCAGAGTGGAAAGCACAGTACTGTGTTTTGAATAGGCTGTTTTAACTGTAATACTACAGTGTACATTTTCATTTTCCTTCAGATAGGAACCAGAAGGAAATGTTAGCATTAACTGGGCTCTCTGAAGGTCTTTTCCTGTTTGAAAAGCCATTGCAGTGTTGAAGATCCTGTCGCTGAACTGGCCAGCTGAGGAATACTCAGCTACTGAATCAGCTGATGAGTAAAGCTGTCCACTGCCTCCAGAGCCCCCACTTCTAAGTATCCACTACTTCCCTGCAAAGCTCTTTCATACTAACATGCTAGCTTCTGAACACCTAAGTAGCTTTTGCTTTAGAGGTTTGGTTTGTTTTTTGTTCTTTTTTTAACTTTGAGATAAGATTTGGACTGCGGCACAAGGCTCATGTATCTAAATACTTCATACTTCCTTAGAAATGCAAGTGCTTGTGAAAATAACTTTACCTCTGGTAAAAGGATTACTATTGTGATGATTCAGTGGGGAGGAGGATGTGAATTTCTTGCAAATCCTGGATAGAATGAAATCTAATAGGGCTTTGGTTTCCTCTTCCGTTATTCCCGAAGTTTCTCCACGACTAAATTTAAACTTGTAAAAGGCTCTTGACTGGTTTGCATTTGTTTTTTGGTGTGATATTTTTTGTTGGTGGTTTGTGGGTTTTGTTGTTGGTTTGAGGTTTGGTGTTTTTTTTTTTGTTTTTTTGTTTTTTGTTTTTTTTAAGCAAGTGAGAAATAACTGAGAAATAACATCTGAAGCTCAGAGCAAATAGTATTAAATTCTATCTGCTAAAGGTAGGCATTATGCTGTGCAAGCACTCTTGCAATTCACTTGTAGTGAATAATGGAAGGGGTGACAAGAACTAGTAACATGCAATCATTATGACTACATGCAGCATTGTAGCAAAGAAGGGTTACAGCTGCTGAAATGCTTTTCAGATGAGCTAGGTAGGCACACAAAAACCAGCTTGTACTTTCTTGGGTCCCCTGGGGATACTATACTGGGTTTCAAATGTCGCCCTAATCAACTAGGGCTAGAATTATCAGGGAAGTTGGACATGACTGTTCTTTCTAAGCTTGTTGCCTGGCTGTCAGTTTTGGCCTTGAATGGCTCAGGCATGGCAGAAGCATGTGGAAAGAGAGACAGTATCACTGGGCCACTGATGGCTTTCAACCTTGAGTGGTCAGTAAGGTGTTCTCAGTAGTGGAATGACAGTGTCTGGGGTTTTGAGGTATGGGTAGTAGGAGTGTGGGCATCTAGTGAAGTCCTTCAGTGTTATCTAGCCCTGAGATGGGTAATGCTGCCTACTTAGTAACTGAGGGGGAAGAGGGAAACCATTGCCCTGTTTTTCCTCGCTCATGTAACAAGACAGATATTACCTGCAACAGTTTGTCTGAAATTTCATAGTGTGAAAGTTGTTTTTAAAATTGCCTGTCTAGCTTCTCACTGAGAAAGAGACAGCTCATCTGACAGGGTATTTTTTTGTACAACTTGTTTTCTTGATTGTCTGTGAAACCAAGCTTTTCTTCAGTGGAACCTCCTTAAGGTTTTTTTTGTGCTAATGGTCCTTCTACTCTGCTGCAATTACACATAGTTGAGTTAGGATTATAATGGTTACAGGTCAGGGTACAGCATGTTCTACAATACTAAAATCAAGTTTGCCAAGACAAAACTAGAACAAGTCAGTTTAAACAGCAATGTTAAGGTTTGCTGTTACTCAAAACAATGTAACTGATCCTATCACTTCCCTTACCAAGTTTTTTAAAAGCACCTGACATAAAAACAGCAGTCCATCTGGGCGTGCAGTGGCTGTCTAAGCTTTTGTTCAGTTGGTGCAAGACCAGTCTGTCCTCTTGGGTGTTTAACTGTTAACATGTCCTCAGGAGCTTCACTCGATTTAAATAAATAAATAAATAAATGCATTTAATGAAAAAGCAGATGCCTTAAGGTTTAGAATTAAAACAAATCTTGTGGTTAATTAAGAAACCCAACTAATTTAACTTGATCTTACAGGTGCAAATGGATTTCCTGATCCTGATTTGGTCTTGAAGTTTGGTCCTGTGGACAGTACATTAGGATTCCTTCCGTGGCACATCAGACTGACAGAGATTATGTGAGTTACCTATAAATACTGCAAAAGAGGTGGGATTAATAATCTAACTAAACAAGTCTTTATGTGATTTACCTCATGGGAATAGCCACAAGGGGGGATAAGTCTAAACAAAGGTGCCTGGAGGTTGATCTGAGGGTGTTTAAAAATTGTTTAATTAAATCTGTCAAACATTCATTGTTGTTCCTTCATCCATGATGAGGCAACAGGAGGCTTTATTTACTCTTCAGGTTTAAGGAACAACTTCTGCCATTGTCTAGTCTTAGCAGTCCAGTCCTAGCTCTGTTGGTGTTCCTTATGTGGATTTTGAGTCACTTACAGTTTTCTAACAGGAACACGGGATATAAGGGAAATGGAATAATGTAAGATGACTGTGCCTCTGGATTACTTTCCAATTTTAGCAATAACTGAACTGACTAGTGTTGCTGTATTTATTAAATCTGGGAATGTTTATATGGCACTCAAACATCTGGGCAGATGTGTGCTTCTCTGGCTTTCTTAATAGCTTGAAGTGTCCTATGTGCTCTAATTGGTAGGCGTTGATTTAGAGCATGACAAGATACTAAAAGCTGGTTTAGTTACTCAAGTTGAGTGACAGCAACAGTGTTGAGAACAGCTTCAGAAGTTTACTTGGACAGTAGTTTGGTTTAGGTAGTGATATACCTGACTGGCCATGAAATCATGTGGGGTAATAAAAGCTTATTTTAACTTGCCTTCTCAGTTCTTTGCCTTCCCACCTGAACATCAGCTATGAAGACTTTTTCTCTGCCCTCCGTCACTATGCAGCCTGTGAGCAGCGCTGGGGGAAGTGACTTCTGGCTGAGCACATGGAGTCATGCTTCCTGTGGGAAGGAATTGATGTCTGTTTACAAGCACCTGTGACCCATAAGTCTGGTTCATAGTCCTTTCTTAATTTATCAACAAATTCAATAAAGTGTCTTACCTTTCTAGAGAGTCTGTGTGAATGCGTGAGAATCTATGGGGAGGGGGAAATTCAGATTTCCCTAACGAAAAATACACTTATTGCAAGGAAAGCTGTTCAGAGCTGAGTTACTCTCACTTTCATGACCAAAAGAATATATAAAAATTCAATCTGGTGAAATCTACAGGACAGTATAAAGAGAAGTTCCGTGCCCTGAAGGTCCTTAAATCCAAGGAAAAACTCTCATGTCAGCTTGTTTCTTTTTAAAGTAGGTGTCAAGTTCTAGAAATACTGAGAAGGCTTCATAAAAAAAGGAATGGAAGCTTCTATGGTAAGTGGATTAGGTGATCCGTGTGGCACACTCCATCCTCATTTTGTTGCTGGTGGTTTGTTGTTGGTTTTTTTTTCTTTAAGAGGTAAAATCAAAGTATTCCTACAGTCCTGAGTGAAACTTCTCATAGCATCAGGTCAGTTTTCCATAGGGAATAAGCACAAACAGTGCTATGTACTGTTTGTATACCTATTTTCCCCATAAAATTCTCACCTAAGGTGACAAGCTGGCTCTGGCATCACTTGAAAATGCCAAAAGAACTGAAAATGGACCAGGTCCACTTCCATGGCTGATGCAACTTGCATGTTGTGCTCATGTACCTGACAGGGGAGTCTGCTTAAGCCTTTTACTGGGTTTGTTCTCAACTGCACGTTAGAAGTTTGAATCAGAATCTGCAGCAGACAAGATGAAGCTGCACTACAGTATCTCTGAACTGAGATAACTAAATAGATTCATTAACTAAGAGGTCTTCATTGTGGAATGCCCTGCGTGAGTTACATTCCTGTTGTTGGACGTAATTTGAAAGTCTTTATAGCAGTATTTGGACAAAGCAATATTTTGAGAGCTGTGTTGCTGAAGACAAACATTAATATTGCAGCCTTCTGCCCTGCAGGCTGTAGAACTATTGGACACTTCATTCTGGAAGTGTTTACTTTGTTTTTTCCACCTCTTCAAAATAAGTCTGGCTTTACCTCCTTAAGGATAGGCATGTCACTAGAAGGGAAAACTACTGCTTTTAAGAGGGAAGTGCCAGATTTTAAATGAATGCCTGCTTCATTGTGAAACAGTGTATTTTAACTGTTGTAGCTTGATGTAATGTTAAAAGCAGATTGCCTAAACTCTTAGCTGCAGTGTTTTGTCATACTAAAGTCAGATTGCAATTACAGGAGAGGAGGACTACAATCTACTTTATCTTGTAAAAGAGAAAGGGATATTTAATCATTTAACTAATGGTTTTGACATCAGCTAACATTCCATATGAGCTGGAGCGCTCAGAGTACAGTTGGCTGCCTTTTGTGGTCTGGTCTCTGATGTTTTCCAGTTACCATATTGCAGAGAAGATGAACAATTGTGAAATGTTTCCTGGTTCTGTCATTGCTATAAGAAATTTTTCTCACTGAATCTTAACATTTTTGTGGGGAGTTGATAATCTGTTGGAATCTTGAGTATTAAGTATAAAATTTCACTTTATTTGCATTAAATTTTAAGGTTGTGTTTAAATTACCACATGCAAGTTAGTGTGTCACTGAAGCAGTTCTGGTGGTGGCAGTAAAGATATAAAATGGGAAGAGTTTAGTCCTCAAAATCAATCTATTTTTTATATTTGTATTAAACTGCCAAAGAATACTTCTCATACCTGAGCTCCCCTCAGTCCTCAGACTTCTGCATATCTCAACTAAAGAGACTTGACTTATACTGGAGACAGATCTCAAGGTTTAGGATTTGTCTATAGAGGGGTGCTTAATGAAACTGATTAGTTCAGCTGCATTTGATCCAATTTAATCAAATTTCCTATTATAGCTTGTTTAATTGTGATTGAAGTGTGCCTCCCAGAATTAATGTAGTTGAACTAATCTGTATTATCACTTAGTTGGGATTATTTTACTGTCCCTGTGTGGGCAGTCTTCAGCAATCTGTGCCAAATGCACTGTGCATAGCCACAACTTGATCTCTGAATGTATGTCATTGCAGTTAGTACCTCCCCGGCTTGTTCTGTGTGAAGGTCTGTGGTATAGCTGTGACATGCTGTATGGCTGTAGTCTCCGGGTACCTGTACATATTATGTAAAACAAGTTTTTATGATTAGGGAATCAATTTATTGAACTTTATTATTGAAAGTTAAATCTGAATCTGTAAACCAAGAAATCAATAAAAGACTATAATCTTTCTACAGGCTATGGTGATGCATGAATACGTTTCCAGGTTTGACTGGGGATATGTAGCCTTACTGATACTGCTACATCGCTCTGGGGAAGTAGTAGATCACTTCAAATGGTGTGTTCCTTTGTGCTGCTCCTTAATTGCTTTCTGTATTGCAAAAAAGTGGACAGTTTTTATCTACCACGTCCAACTCCTTAGAAGCTCTTATGAAATCTGTTCTAGTAAAGCATTTACTGTAAAGATACTTACACTATAGCCCAGGGAACTTGTTAAACTTGTTCCTGGCTACTGAAAAGCTTGCTTCCTCTCCCTGCTGCTGAGTCATGAACAACCTGGGCCTCCTGCCAGCTCTCCCCTTGGAGATGGGTTAACTGAGGGTGTGGTATGGAAGAAACTTATGCAATTGGAGTGACACATGGGTGCTAAGAATGACCTCTGTTGATGGGGGAAGGTGGTGTGCAGGCAAGCTTTGAAAAAGCATTGGGGGACATGGTAGGTATCAAGCTGACCATGAAGGCCAGCATTCTCCCAGCTTGCATTAGGAACAGTGTTCCTGTCAGGTGAAGGGAGGTGAGCAATCCTTTCTCCTCAGATCTGGTAAGATAGCTGGAGCACTAGGTTCAGTTCTGGGCTTCCTTATCATCCTCGTGGCCCTCCTCTGGACTTGCTCCAACAGCTCCATGTCCTTATGTTGTGGCCCCCAGAGCTGAACCCACAGTACTCCAAGAGGGGTCTCAGAACAACAATAGGGGGGCAGAATCTCTCCTCCTTCCTTCCTTCCTTCCTTTTCTCATTTTCTCCTTCCCCTCTAGTGCTGCTGGCATTCTGTTTCCTTAGATATGCAAGTTTCTGGTAGGAAAACTGTGGTGTTGCTGAAGGTAATTCTTTGGTATACTCTAGACCTTTCCAGAAATTTGTTACCATGTAACTTGGTGGACAGTCATGTAGGTGAACTTGTATGATGTTCTGTCAAATTATCTTATGCATAGTTTCACGCAGGCATTAGGCTGGCTCTTGGAAAGCTCTTTGGGTTCCTCTGGTGCATTTTGTGTTACTACTTGCACAGCTACAACCCCCTTGTAAAAGTTAAAACAGTAGCTTCCAAACTGGAACTGAGTCTCCTACCTCATGGTTTTTGATGGAGGTGGTGATGGCTGCTCGTGGCAGTTGATTTGTAAGTTCAATACCAAAGAATACTACAACTGTGTGGTGGAAATTTCATCTTCACCTGCCCCAGTGTGAGAGCCCCTATTCACAGTAACTATTACTCTCTTAAGAAACAATTAAAGTTTCTACACCTTTCCTCCTCTTTTTTCCATTCCAGTTGTTGATGTTGAATAAAGGAGCTGGATGAGATTCTGGAATAGTTGCTTTGCAGCAGGGAATTTTGGGACATAGTCAGTAACACGGCTGTAGCAGGAAATAGGTCTGCAAAGCAGTTGTTGAAATTACAGTGATTTTTAGGACTTCTTGTGAGGAACATGCATTGAACAACTGTACAGCATAGCAGGCTGCACTGAGTGAAGACTGGTAAGCAAGTAGAATGTAATGGTCATTCTTTTTAGAGGAAAATAAGTGCGTTCTGAAATACTTCACAAAAATGGCAAGAAAAATAACCTGTTGGTTGGATTTCCTGTATGTTTCCCTGAATTCAGCTTGTGAAATCCTGTTTCTGAATAATCCCAGTTGCTCCGATTGAACATTTTCTGTCTTTACAATTGATTTAATGTTGCAGTATTAATTGTATTTATTCATTGGCACTGACAGGTATATACACCTATAAAAAACCAAAGGGTACATGCTGGTAGTTCTGTCCTGCCTGCTGACCCCCATGTACTATCTGTCTTTCAGGACAGCTCTGCCCCGTGTCGCCAGCCAGGACTGTGCCGCCCAGCCAGCATCTTTGGCAGGAGGAATGCTGGGGACACGGGTACGGCTCTGCTCTGGCCTGCTGGCTGCCATCTTCTCCAGGGTCACAGCCTCTGCTGTGCTCTGCTTGTTGGGCACTTTCTTGGAAAGCAGCTTCAGCTCAGCAGTGAGGAAGAAACTGGACTGGAGCGTGAGGCTGAACCATAGCCCACCCTGTGCAAAACTGTCCAGCTAGTCTTGCTGTGAAGGTTACCACTCGTCCCAATTTTCAGCACACCATGAATGAGTACAAACAACTTCTAGCTGTCTTTTAGGAGCTAAACTACTTTGGTAAGCTTGAAATGCTAAACCAAATGAATCAAAGGCCACGCTTTAAACCCCTACAGAACTTCTTTTCCTCAGATCTGCTGCATTAAAAGGGAGAGAGGCTTGCAAGCCCTTCGTTTGCTGTATGGTTGCATTAAATGGTGCAAGACTTCCCTGAATTTTGTTGAATCACTGCTGGGAGCCATAGGATTATTCCTTAATTGCATCCAAACCAACTTTTTTAGATGATGAGTAATGTTATGTATTATGCAGAAGTATGCTCAACCTTAACTTTGAAGCACTTCACAAATTAATGTTTAATGAAACCGTTTGCCTTGAGGTTTTTGCTGTACTAACTGGCTGCCTATGAACACAAGCTAGGGCTCTTTCATCTCCCTGACAAGCCTTGCAGCTTTAATGCAGCATATTTTCTCTGACCCTGTGTAGCCAGTCAGTTTTCAGTGCTGTTGTTTTCTACACGCACCTCCCTGGTCTGCAGAAATACTGCCTTCCCCCCTCCCCAGAAAAACACAGCTGAGATTGCGGGAGCTGGGCCTGTTTAGTCTAGAGAAGACTGAGAGGGGATCTCATTGATGCATATGAATATCTCAAAGGTGCTGTGTCAAGAGGATGGTGCCCGACTTTTCAGTGGTGCCCAGGAGCAATGGCCATAAACTAAGACACGAGAAGTTTCGCCTCAACATGAGGAAGAGCTTCTTTACACTGAGGGTGGCAGAGCACTGGAACAGGCTCCCCAGGAAAGCTGTGGAGTCTCTGGAAATACTCAACCCCCCCCTAACGCATCCCTGTGTAACCTGCTCTAGGTGTCCCTGCCATGGCAGGGGGGGTTGGACTAGATGATCTCTAGAGGTC
Source organism: Pezoporus occidentalis (assembly GCF_034315485.1). Lineage (NCBI taxonomy): Eukaryota > Metazoa > Chordata > Aves > Psittaciformes > Psittacidae > Pezoporus > Pezoporus occidentalis. The sequence continues at coordinate 5,476,631 of NW_026915713.1, read as the reverse complement.
GCTTCCAACCCTAACAAGTCTGTGACAACCCTAATGGATTGATCATATGGAAAACATGTTTTAGGGTAATGTTTATTGAACTAAACACGAGTAGTACAACAGTTTTGTGATACAGTTCACATTGTAAACATGTAGAAGCTGAGTACCTGATAAACTGAAACAAAACTTTTTGTCTTGCTCTTTGGCTGCGGGTGCTTGTTGCAGTTTCAATGGAAAATTTCTCCAAGTCAACTCTCCACATTAAAAGCTTCTCATTAAGCTTTGAATTCTATAATTCTGCAGAAGCTGCCACTTTGTTGGCAGGGTGCTGAATATTTTTTGTGAGCACAAAGGTGGCTGAAAATGTCATTTTGAAGGGACTCTCTAAATCTGGTGATGCAGTGACTTTTATTGTTAAACTGATGTCACAGGTCATTTCAGCAATATGCAATACTTAAAGTTGAAATCCAGGTAAAATCTGTCGCGATGAAGGAGTCACACTGTTGGAATCAGGAACCCAGGAGAGCATATTGGCATTATGGAAATAACAATACCTTACACGGAATTAAGCACTGTGCTGGCCTCAGTTCTTGGTAGTGCAGAGGCGCTGAAAGAAAGCAGAGTAAGAGTGATGAGAATTACAGAGTTGCTGAAAAACATTGCTCAGGAGGAGGAGGAGGATAGCTGGAGCCTCCTAATCCAATCTCAGTCCTTTTCCAGCGCTCTGTCCCTGCAAACTCTCACTTGCAGAGCTGGGCTGCTATAATCCAGCATCCTGAACTGCCAGCTTTCAGGTGTGAAAGCAAGCTCTGGAAGGTTTCAGAGATGAGGCCAAGTGTTTGCTGTGGGTACTGCCAGATCAAGGCTGCCACACGCTTCTGGGGTTGGAGAGGAAGCATCGAGGTGCGGGGAGCTGCCCTGGCAGGAGCCCTTCCCCTTTGGACAGAAGTGGCTGCTGGTCCCCTGTATCTTTCAGAGTAGAACCTTGCATTTTCACAGACTCAACTTGCAAATGTTATGAGTAGTTTATATATTCAAAAGTGCTTTTAACTGGTCAAAACATCTGTCATTTCCCTCACACACCAGCTGACAACCTGTGCAGCTGGGCTCAGCTCCTGTCACAGGAGTGCTGGCCAGCACTGGAGGGTAGGCTCAGCTCAGTGCCCAACCCGTTGCTTCACACCAGGGGCAGTGGCACAGGACTAGCGGGACTTTCCCCATGTTGTCTAGCAATACAAAGATCATTTCCTACCCTTATTCTCATTGCTGAAGCTCTGTTCCATCTGCAGGAGCCTCTCTGAGGGTAAATTGTGCAGGCATAAAACAGCATGTCTGATGATGATCATGGCCTTGCAGTTCTCTCCATGTATTTGCTTCTGACCATGTTTTATTTAGCTGCCTGACTATGGTAATCTCTATCCTTAATACCTGCAGCTTCCTCCAGCTCAAAGAAATTCCAGACACTCCTCCGAAGGTTGTGTTGACTTAGTTCTCTGTCTGCTTGTGCCCAAGAAGAAGCTGGGCGCAGCCAGGCTGGCCCACCTCAAGGGGAAGGCTGAGGTGAGGGTGGTGCCTGCCAGTGCAGCACCAAGTTGCCCTTCATGCCTACTTCATGTCTCCCAGCCACGGCTCCCCTCCCACAGCTGCCTATTGCCGAAGTGCCAAACCCCACTTCTGTGTGGGCAGGAAGCCTCTACCTGGCCCTGCTCATGCTCCCGCATGACTCAAACCCACTTCACAAGAGAATGTGCTGAGCACCAGCTTCTGCCTCGGAGGCCCCCAACCTGCAGGGTCCCCCTGTGCAGGCAAAGGCAGGAGGGACGCTTCTCTCCACGCTCCCAACAGCAGCTGGGTGCCGCAGCTGCAGCCCTCACTTGAAGGCATTCAAGTTCTTGATCTCCAAATCAAGAAGTCTGTCCTCATCAAGGAGCGAGTTTTTTCCCCAAAATAAATTAAAATTGGCTCACTTTGAATGTGAGTGTGTCATTTTGTTCATAGTGGATCTTTAAAGTACGTGAAATATGTGGGAGGTGACAGCAATGCTGGAAGATGAGGTTTGGGGGGGGGTATTTTCGATGGAAAAGATTTCTATTTATGCATCATCTCTAGTATGAATTTAACAGTGCATAGGAATGGGAGTAAGAAGATAAAACTTCTTACACTGATACCAGCTCAGCTGCATTGTACACCCTGATTGTGCAAATCGAATTGTGTAAAACCATCTGATTATTACCACAGCAGTTGTGCAATATAATAAGTTTAGTACTGCTGGGATTTATTGCCTCCTGCTCACCCTCATTTTACTGGTGGTGGCATTTAAATCCTAATACACTGAGACTGTGTTGTCCCAGTTTATCCTGTTTTTATTGTGACCGGGGAAAATTAATCCAGCTTTCCTCCATGAGAAGCAAGACCTGTGATTGTCACTGCAGGTGAGACTTGTTTTGCCTTCACAAGGCACGCACAGAGCTGAGAGCAACCATTGCAACTGTTGTTTGCACTGCATACAAGCCTGTGCAGCTTGTGAAGAAGGTTGCGGAGACCTGCAGGTACAAGAGACGGCAGCTTCTGACCTGAGAGTCTGGCACTCGCATTCAGAGACCTTGTTGACACTTCTGTTGGTATTGTGCTGGTGACCACAAACCTCAAATAAGCTTGCTGTTTGTTATCCTCTGTTCTTTTCAGCGTCTGTGAAAGTGCTGGTTTTCTAGGGGAACAGGGAAGTGGAAGGCGCTGCACACCAAGCTCCACACAGTTGTTAGTTCCCTATGTATAGACTTAGAGGTAAATTAATTGTCTAAATAATCAGTGAAGCATCTGCTAAAGCTTTACTAAAAGTGATTATAAATGCCAGAGGCAGCGGACAGTAAAGTTGCAACGCCGGTTGTAATCCAAAAGCTATTTCAGTTCTTAAGGTGCTCTGACCCTGCTGAGAGGGCAGGTGTAATCTACAAGAGCAGAGTTATATATGAGAATATCTTCACAAGAAAGGAGTTATCAGCTCTGAAAAATAAATGTAAGCTTTCAGAAAGCTCCTTAATCATGTTTGCAGCCCTCAGTAGGCCACCAATGCATTACAGTAACAGCTCTGTTAAACTATGGGAGGCTAACTATCAGGACAAAGGGGGCACCCACCTCTGAGGCTCACTTATGTTTTATTCATAAAGTTAACTCTTTCTCCTAGTATATTAAGGAGGCAAAAGAGAAATGAAGGGCCTATGGGAGTTTTAAGGCAGCGTTCTACACCATGTCTCAGATGTTGACATTCAGAGGTGGTGCTAAGCACAGCATGGACAGACATGACACTAGCAGAGGGCAGGGTAAGGCGGCTCAGGCCCACTGCACTCATCACCCCGTCTTCCTCCTCAGCCCTTTTTGCAGTTCAGGCCCAGAAGGATCAATGGCAGTGCCCAGCCCTGCACCTGCAACTTGTCCTCTCTAGCTCCTCGCTAGGGCTCACCTGCAGGATCACTGGAGCATGGCGGTGGAGCAGTGTCTCCTCCTGACCTCTGGAAACGTGTGGCAGGTCAGGTTTTGGTTCCTCAGTCGAAAAAGCCAAGCCTCTGCTAACCAAGGACATGAAACAGGAGAAGCACAGATCCTCCCCGAACACACAAGGCGAATAGTCCTGAGGATGTGGTGTGCTTCAAAATGTGCAGAGCTCCCCAAAACCAAGCAGGCTGGTTTTCTGTATTGATTTATCACAAGCCTTTCTTTACATGATAACATGATTTGATTTTGTTATAGCGTCTTAAAAAGCCCTGGAAATGTAGTGCAACTCTGTGTTTTGGCTATGCTAGGAGATCTTTTTTTCCTTGCAGTATGCAGCTAAAATGGTTCTTAGGAAGATGTAGCTGCTATTTAGGCAAAGCTCACCCACTTAAAACATGCGGCAAAAATCCATCTGAGCCATCACAACCCCTGCTGCTCACTGTGTTGTCGTTTCTGGTACGGAGGCCAGATTTATCCATCTAGTCCAGCTTTTAGGAGCTGTGCCTATTCTAACCACAATTTCATATCACCTTCATGTTCATTTGTATTACTTTCAACAACAGTTGGTAAGTTCAACATCCCACTTGGTACAATGAATAGAAATAGGTCTGCTTGTAACAAAATTTATCTTGTTAGTTGTTTTTTTCACTGTCTTAAGAACAGAATCTCCTTCAGTATCAATACCTGGAAGTATATTAGATGTGGTTTTGGAGGAGAAAAATGTGAAAGAGAGTTATCATGCCTTTCCAGCCGAGTCCCATTTCCACACTGCATCCATAGTACTAACAGGGCAGCATAACTGCTTCACACCTATTTCTATCAGCTAGGGACTGTGCCTGGTTTGAATTACTGTGTGAGAGCTCTACAGGGTGGTCACTGGTCCAGAAAAAAACAGACAGATGGAGGAAGTGCCCACATTCTGCTTGGACAAAGTAACCAGAAGGAAAAAGAGGGCATATTTGGGAATTGGCTGCATGGGTAGCCCCAGTGTTACTGTGTCCTGAAAGATCAGCTCTTGGTTTGACCCGAGGAGAACATCTCCTCTTTAAATCTTTAGCATTTTGCTGATCAATGTGGAAGAATCAATTCTGCCTTCAATTACTGGTTTGCAAACACCTAAAAGCTAGAAAATACAGGTCATCAGGTCTTTTACAGTAAGACATCCACTACCAGATAGCATCAGCTTTGACATTAAATCCGTGAATGGGAGACATAACCTACTCTTATTCATTTTTATTACACTTGTAATAAAGATGGCTCAGGCAAATCGAATCTCCATGGCCAGAATACATCATCTGACAACAGGCCCACGAGCGATCTATTATAACATTATTCTGACCTTAAATTGCTCACAATATGATTCCTCAGGGCATCATGTCAGCTTATCTTGATCATTCCACCTCTTGAATTGGGTATCAATTAAGTGTCATCTGATCTCCCTAATCTGTAGTATGCAGTTTATTTTAATGCAGGAAATAAAAACTGCAGCATGATTGTATCACTTCAATTTCCACTGTATACAAATACTGAATAAATACTGCTGCTTTGATGTGTTTAGAACAATACTTTCCAAAAATACATGCTTGTTTTCAGTGGCCTAGCCCAGTTCTCCAGGTGAAAAAAAAGCCACAGTTTCAACTGATGCAAAATTGCAGTATTCCTAAACAGTGTGATAACATGATCTTCTTTAATAATTTAGATTATCAGTTGAAGAAGATTATGTCTGAATGAAGAGTAAAAGGGTAAATTGTGCACCAAATGTTAAACAAAGCCTCAGCTATCTAAGAAAGCATATTTGTGAATAAGGAATTGCTAATGTTGAAAGAGTTAATGTGAACATAGGGGGCACCAGCATCCATCTAAAAAGAAGAAAATCTAGGAAGGTTGTTGAAACAAATTGAGCCATAGTATGCTGAGAATAAAGGAGCATTCAAAATGAAAATCTTAGGTTTAGATCTGTACCGTTTTTTTAACACACAGGATTCTGCAAACTACAAGTTCAGTCAGAAAAAGCATAAATGAGAAGATACAAATGTTTAGATGTGAAACTTTTGTTGTCTGACCTTATGGAAGAAGCCAATGGCTGCAGAGCTACTGCTCTGGAGGGAGCTGGATCTCTACAGAGGTGATTCTGAAGGTTACAGTATTGTTGGGCTGAAAGAAGCGCAGAAGAAAGCAAGAAAAGGAAAGAGCATCATACTGATTACAGATCATACTGGGCTTGGGGTTTTGTTTGGTTGGTTTGGTTTGGTTTTATTAGATATATATATATATCTTTCTAACAAGAGTGGTGATGAAAGTTCACCTGGGGCTGTCCTGTGGGAACATGACATTACATGTGTGAGCTTAATTTAATAATCCCTAAGTTTTTGCAGTCCAGCTCTACTGTTCTAGGGGATAGTGCCCAGTCCCCAGACTATTAAAAAGTGAATCTGGATTCCTTTTCCTTTTATCTTTAAAGCTTCTTTTGTTGTTTGCAGGCTGAGAGAAGAAAGTCGCTTGCAAAGGGATGGGGCAGGTTTTCTAACATCAGAAACAAGGACAACAGAAGGACATCTTGTGCTGCAGAATCTGCAAGCTGCAAAAAACAGAAGTCAGTGATGTTAAAAGGGAAAAAAGGAGCGTGTTCAAAGCAAATTGCTCAGTAACATGTTTTTTTATCAACAAGTGACTGTGAATGGGGATGGATATAGGAAGATGTTAAGTTTGCAGGTAAGTCAGAAATTTAAATAACAAAGGAATGAATATTTTCTGACCAAACAGAAGCTGCAGGTGCATTACCCCCTACCTCCTCCTCATTCCCCACAAATAAAGTGGAAGAAAAACCCAAAAGGCATTGTTTTTTCCATGACTAGTGCATAATACTTTTTTTCCATTCAGCACAATGCTGAGCCGGCATCAAAAAACCTTCACTTGCAGAAATGACGTGCCAAGACCTGCTCATGCTCTCAGGGACCTCGCCTGGAATAAATACTGTTTTTTACAAAGTGCTGAGCATCTTCCTCAGGCCTTTTGGGACAGTGCACATTAGTGACCGCTTTTCAAACTTTGGTGCAGAGTCTTGGCTGTCCTTAACATAGCACCTTTACACTGCATTAGTGTTAGTAGCTAGTTCCCTTCTCCAAGGAGCTGTTAGCTTTGGATACTGCTACTACAGCTCTTATGGTTCAGTACTCAGCTAAGTGCACCTGAGCACTTTTGGTCAATGAAGGGTTACAATAGTAAAATATAGGGGAGAAATAAAAGATACGACGAGTGTAGCAGATTTCAAAGCTATGGAGAGAATATGCTGGCTCTACAAGGAAGCTTGGGAAATATCTGATATTCCTGGTCTTAAAAATAGAATTTCTAACACTATGAATCAGCAGTATGATAATATCAAAAGGCTGCTGTGGGTATAAGGAGGATGGAGACTGTTGTTTTGGTGTCTCTCTATTGTAAAAGCAGAGTCAGAAATTCTGGGCTACTTTTCATACAGAAAAAGGAAGCTGTGGGCCACTCCATGCAGGAAAAACTCCTCCTAGTCCAAAATGGTTTTCAGCTTTCAAAAGCATCCTTTTGGAAGAAAAGAAACCAACTTATTGGTAGTCAGATGCCAATAGAAGATACCCTTTGATTTTACAGCCATGACTTGTCCCCTAGCTGGGCATGTGTGCTGTGATTAGAGTACAGTGGCCTCCTAGGCCAGTTTTACCTCTGAGTCATACAAAGAGGGACAATTCTGTTGATCCTGGTGTACAGGGACTTGGTCTTCCTTACCTGGCCTAAGGTCATTGTGAAATTTAAAACATGCTTTTGAACAAAAATACCAGTTATTCCTTGGATGTTGTTTCTAATTCATTTGCACCAGGTTGGTGGTGATTTTGCTACACCAGTCTGCCTTTCTGATGCTCAGAATCATTCTACATGTGACTGTTCAGAACAGTCACCTGTACACTGTTTTGTCTATGTACCCACTCAGAAATACCCATACCAGCCCAGGTGGTGGTGGCACACAAACGTATCACTATTGTGGGTATGACCGAGAGAGAGCTGACAATGCCAAATGTCTGTAGGAGTTTGAAGAAGGAAAATCACAGAAGAAAAACCCATTGTGGTCTGTAAAATGCAAAGAAACCACCTCTAACTCAGGGGCTGAACACAAGTGGAGGCTGGCAGAATACCATATACTGTTACCCAGGCCTTATGCTCTTCCCTAGTCAGCTGCTGCAGTCTGCTGCCAGAGGCAACATGCTGCATGATCCTGGGTTTGACCCAGTAGGGCCATTCTCAGTTTCTTATTATAACAAACCTAGAAATCTCCTTAAGCCTATGAAACATTTGTCTTGAGAGATCTGGCATACAGTGCTGGCATACTTTGCCCCCCAAGAGCAACTCAAGCTGTAGCTTGCAGTCAGTAACATCCAGAAGGCTACTTCAGTATTTTATTCCACTAGGACAATCCTATTCCCAGTGAATAACCATTTGGTTAATGCCTTCTTTTCAAAAGTGTTTGTTGAGAGCACACTACATTTCCAGCATGGGATGAAAGCTTATTAGCCATTTCTTATTTTGACCATAGGAACTGAAATAAAAGCTTGTGCAAGAGATGGATGTTGGGTGGACAACAGCTAGATTGTTTGGGCTGGAGCAGGTACAGAATGGCCTCTTCAACAATTGCTTCCCAGGTCCACACACGCCTTCTGGAATTCTGATAAGACGAGGAATTTTTCATATAAAAAATAAAAAAGTAATATTGGTTGTGGCTGTTATCTGGACTCCACTGTAAAAAAAAAAAAAAATAATCAATTTTAGCTCTATTTGAAATTATGTTCAAAAATTTATTAGTGTCTTTTTCCACTTGAACCTCTTGTACTGAGGCAACAGAGAAGGAAACTTAAAAAAACAAAGGAAGCCTTGAGCATTATTTAGGAAAGAGCAGCAGACAAAATTAATATCCATGTACCTTAGACACTTGATTAGATTGTATTTCTTATGCTGTATAATTTTGCCTCTAAGCTCCCTTCCTCACCTTTCCTTCCATCTGCATTAAGCAAAAACTTGGTATAAATGTTTCTAGGAAGTACAGCTCTGACAGATGTTCAAGTGATAAATATTTGCAGTCAGGGTACTTTGCAAAAGCAGTGTCATTTTGTTGATATAGGATCTCTCTGTATTCATATTTTCTGCAAACACATAACTCTGGGAAATAAATTTGTCTTAATCAAAGAAAAAGTAATTAAAAGGGTTGTAGCCGAAACTGCTGGTGTTGCTTCTGAATGTCACAAAATTGGGATTTCAAGCCAGGCGCGCTGCTTTTCAAATGTACTCAGGATATACAAATTAATTGAAAATTATTTCTATGTTTGAAATTATATATGTAATGGAAAGCATGCACGCTACTTTAACTTACCACAAAAACTAGCAAAGCAGAAAGGAGAAAAATTAGATAGCTAAAGCAAAAAAAACACCAGCACTGAAAGAGATGAGAAGGCAAAAAGGACTGCCTTTTAAAGCCAAGAAACCTTAACAACAATTTGCACATAGAGAAAGTGCTGAAGGAAATACACACACGTATTAGGGATGGGATCACTGCTGTGGGGCACTTCCCGGTCACCCAAGCTGTAAATGATTCAAAAAAGAGGTTGCTTTTACATTGTGGTTTTTTTTTCACTTTCTTCTTAAACTTACTCTCCAAAGAATGGGGTGTGGGGAGAGAAAGCAATCTCTCCCCAATTTCCTATAGGAAGCTTGTGGTTTGCTGAAGTTTGCTGATGACACTAAGCTGGGAGGAGTGGCTGACACGCCAGAAGGTTGTGCTGCCATCCAGCGAGACCTGGACAGGCTGGAGAGTTGGGCAGGGAATAACTTGATGAAATATAACAAGGGAAAGTGTAGAGTCCTGCACCTGGGCAGGAACAACCCCAGGTTCCAGTATAGGTTGGGGAACGACCTGTTAGAGACCAGTGTAGGGGAGAGGGACCTGGGGGTCCTAGTGGACGACAGGATGACCATGAGCCAACACTGTGCCCTTGTGGCCAAGAAGGCCAATGGCATCCTGGGGTGTATTAGAAGGGGGTGGTTAGTAGGTCGAGAGAGGTCCTCCTTCCCCTCTACTCTGCCCTGGTGAGACCCCATCTGGAATATTGTGTCCAGTTCTGGGCCCCTCAGTTCAAGAAGGACAGGGAGCTGCTGGAGAGAGTCCAGCGCAGGGCAACGAAGATGATTAAGGGAGTGGAGCATCTCCCTTATGAGGAAAGACTGAGGGAGCTGGGTCTCTATAGTTTGGAGAAGAGGAGACTGAGGGGTGACCTTATAAGTGTCTATAAATATATAAAGGGGGAGTGTCACGAGGATGGAGCCAGGCTCTACTCAGTGGCAAACAATGATAGGACAAGGGGTAATGGGTACAAACTGGAACACAAGAGGTTCCACTTAAACTTGAGAAGAAACTTCTCAGTGAGGGTGACGGAACACTGGAACAGGCTGCCCAGGGAGGTTGTGGAGTCTCCTTCCCTGGAGACATTCAAAACCCGCCTGGACACATTCCTGTGTAACCTTATCTAGGTGTTCCTGCTCCGGCAGGGGGATTGGACTAGATGATCTTTCGAGGTCCCTTCCAATCTCTAGCATACTGTGATACTGTGTGTGATACTGTAAATTCCCCTCCTGCTCCCAGCCAACCCGATGAAAGTCAAATATTTAAAATAAAAATTTGCCTTTTCTTAACTAACCTCAAACAACCCTGCTTAGTCTACTGAGGATGTAACATCTCTCCACTTATGGATGCCCATATCATATCCAACTTTCCTCCTATACTAAGACCTTAAACTTTTCTGGGCAGTAACCATCTCTTTTTGATGTGCCTATTTCATGGTTTGGTGCTTCTGGGCACTCCTATGGTCATGAAAATACATTTCTCCTAGCATGTCCCAGGTGGACAACTGAGTATATTGCTGTCTCTGCCACAACAAGTGTTCTACAAATCTGGCTCTTCTTGCTCCCCATCAGGCCCAGCATTGCCACACTGCTGCTGCTGTGCTCCCGTGCTGTGCTCCCATGCTGTGCTCCCATGCTGTGCTCCCATGCTGTGCTCCCATGCTCCCTTCAGCTGCGCCCCATGGAGTGCAGATGGGACAAGGGATCCCTAAATACACAGTGCCACGGGGCAAAAGTGCTTTAATGCCTGAGAATCCCTGGGGGCTGACTGTACCTCGGAGTGTGCTGGCCCTTGCACACATGAGGAGTACAGTCCTGCTTCAGTGCCCCTCTCTGCGATGCGGCCATCAGTAACATTCTTAAGAACCAGCTGGCACCAAAGCACCTTCATGATTCCTTGGAGACCATCTTTCCTCTCTTTCCCTCTTGCTTAGGGCAGCTGGTGCTGTGGTCCCTGAGGGAGCGGCCTGTGGCAACCAGGATTTCTTGTGGTGGAGCCTGGCAAAGCCAGTGCCAGTGTTCCAGCCTGCATTGCTTGGCTGCATGGTATTTCAGAGCAGGGGTGAGGGAGGCTGCATTCACTCTGGCCGGGGAAAAGTGGTCCAGAAGAAACAAAGAGAAGCTCTAAAAATTGATGGTGCAGTTTTGAAATCAGCACAAAAAGCAAGTTGCTGAGTAACGGAGATCAAGGTAAGAGTGTAATCTGAAGTGTTGTTTCAGCCTTTCCCATAACAAAGAGAAACAACCTGTCAGTGCTGGCCAGGCATACTTAAATCACCTACACCTCAATGAAGCCAAAGCATGGAAAACATCCAGTGGGATGAAAAACACAACTGAAGATATTTATGTGTGCTCACATTTGGTTTGCAGGAACCTGCTCATGTGATGTTCCAACTCTTCAGAGCAACGGGTCTGCACGGCCATTTCCACCCACATGTGACACCACTGTTCAGTATCAAAATAATCACAAGGGCTTTTCACCCAAATCTTGGTTGGTACCTGCCTTGGAGCTGTACCTCCTGCATGTTCCAAATGCCTTGCAGAAGCCTTGGTTCTTCTTTGGAAACATAGGCAAAAGGAGTGCAAGGGGGAGGATGCCTTGGATGGCAACCCGGTCCCATCTGCCCTGCGGTGCTCTGCCAGGTTACCCTGGCCACTGCCTCAAACCCGCCCAGCTTTGGTGGAAAAGCAAGTTTGTCCCAGATTTTCCAGAAGATGGAGCTCAAGAGTCTCCCGTGTGAACAGTCTGGTCTGTGCCTGGGGAGTACGGAAGGATAGGCATCATCCCTGTGATCTGAATCATAGTTTTGTAGCAAAATATCGTCCAGAAAGAAAAGGAAGCACTGCCGCCCCCCAAGTGTGTCTAGGAATGATGCAGATATGGTGAATTTTAGTCTAACGTAATATGGAGTGATGACTCAAATATAAATGAAAGAGATCTTGAGAGAGAAACAGAAGAAGGTGTAAACCAAGAAGATGCCAACTGCTGAAGTAGGAACTAAAACATTAAATAACATATTCTGGAGTATTTTTGTGATCTACACCCCCCTTATTTTTCTCACTGGCCAAAAAACTGTCTTTTCTGAGAAAAACACGGGGAAATAAGGAGGAGATACTTTTTTCTTGGGTCTGAGCCCACCACCTGAAGTCTATTTCCAGAATGGCTTAAAACATCTTCCGAGTGTTGCAAAAGGAATGACAGAGGAGGCAGACTGAACCAACTCTTAAGGAGAGAACTGGAGGTGCACAAGTAGTCAGTGGGAATTTGCAGAGGTTAACAACTACAGCCGTGTGCACTCTGGGAAAAATCAAACCCATACCATACCTTGTGTGGGAAATCCATGCAGTAGCACCAAAATCCCTGGGTGTCCTATTAGTCAAACCACAAGATAACCATGAGAAAACAGTTGAAATGAAAATTATTAGCAGCTTGCTCTCTTAAGCAGTCATGTTTAGGATCACCATAGAGTCTTCTAGGATAGTTTTTGAAAGAAAAAGATGAGGTAATTTCTCTTTCAGCATTGATAACAACTTCCTCTGAACCCAGTCAGATTTTTATATCATGTCCCAGTTGCCCAGTTCCATACTTAAACATGCACATGCCAACCTAACTGAGATGATGTTGAAGTAAAGCAGTAAATATTTCTTTTTAAGAGTTGTGGCATCCATATATTATATATATGTAAGGAGAAATTTCTTTAGCTTAACATTTAAATAGATCAAAGTAAAATTGAGCTAATAGAAGTTGGAGTGAATTCTGCTGCTAGAAAATATCTGAAGGCGAGAGAGTAAGAAATTTGAAATCTCCCCATGTTCATTTTGCAGCTGTGAAAAATACTAGATATATATAGCTATAAACAAACCCTATAATGCCAAACTGGCTGCTGTCACTGCCTGGGGTGAGGAAATTCCCAGACTTACTTCAATCCTGTTTCATTCCTGCTGCTAGACTGGGAGAACACAGAAGTCTCTGACAAGTCTGCCCTCATGGATTTCTTTCCTCCAATTCCTTCCTCCTTTGGGTTTTCCCATTATAAAAAACCTGTCTGTTTTCCTCCTTGAAGCCTTTTCAGACAACACTTTGGGGTACATCAGGAGATAGGCTGGTGGCAAGGACATCTGAAGGGTCTACCACTGTGACCTGGCATGCTTGGGAGAAATCTGCTTACCAGCTTCTGCTGGAAAATCTCTGGGTGGTGGTCTGGGTTCCTGAGAGTTTAGGGCTTTTTTCTCACTTTTACTAGGACACTTCGAACATAGATGCCTAGAATTAAAGCCCAAGGTGAGCCAAGACACCTATATATTTAAGAAATTAGATGGAGAGGCCACTTTAATGAATGGAGCAAGAGAGATCTTCTCATCATGTAGTGTTGTTTGTGTAGGAAACACTCAAAATTGCACTTTATTAATAAGACTCTTTTTAGGCATGTGAATAACTCTTTGTTACATGCTTTTGAATATATACAAAATCTAAACATCTATGTATTTCCCCTTTACTTCGATGACTCACTAGCCTCTCCATTCAGTAACTGAATTAAATAAGAACAAGCCTCATAATAATAATTCTGGCTACTGAAACCTGAAGCCCCTTTCTCTAAAGGCCCTTTTTTGCAAAGAAGGGTTTCATGCATTACACTAAGTCAAGTCCAAACCTTGCAATGAGGGAAAAACCCCAACATACACAAAAACCTGGGCATGTTTTGTTTGCTTCTTTGGAACCCACCACCTCAAGACACCTTAGGTAGATTGAATTTAGCTTTTTATCCCAACCACTGTCAAATAAACCCATTAAACAAAAAATCCAGGAATTAATTTTTCTGTATCAAACCCACTAGCTGACTACAAGAGCACGACTCAGGCATGCCACAATCCCACTGTGTGATGGACTTCTCTTTTCAGCAATATCAATCATCTTCATAAAATCTTTTACTGGAAATTCCTGACAGCTTTGCAAGAATACCTTCGGGGTCTTAATATATATCTTTATGTAGAAGTAGCTAATGGGGTGGATGAAACAGGAACCAGTTAGTTTATTGCAAAGAGGAGTGCAGGCACTGCTGCCACAGAACAAAAAGATGTCTGAGAGTAGGAACAGTGAATAGACCTGTGGAAGAGCTCCTTGTTCAAGGCTACGTACAAAGAAAGCCCAAAGTATTGACTGAGACAACAAACCTTTAGACATAGCCAGAGGGCAGAGGCCCTTCTTTCCTGGTTAGAAATGTCCTTTTCCATGTTCTTAGAACTATTTTTATTATTGGACCTTTTATAAGCATCTGTTTGATGCAAAGGCAACTAAAGACAAATCAGTTTACTTTTACTTTCGTAGCAAATGGCTCTTAGTCGACTTTGCTATTACACTTTCTATTAAAAAATTAGTTTCATATGCAAGACTTTCACCAAACTTCTTAAATTGGCTGTTGGAGGCCAATTTCTGTGAGTTTATGCAAAGATCAGTTTGCAGAAGCAGACTATTCCCGAGCTACTGAATAAGGAGTGCACTTTCAGGAGCACTGCGTAAAGATAAACAAGGCTGAGAGCAAGGAAAAGTCTGAGCAGGTTTTTCCCTGCTGAAAAGCAGCTGCTTTAGATAGGGTGGAAGGGGAAAAAAAGCCTAGAACAAAAGCATAATAAAATGGGATTTGGTGAATTCCTTTCTTGTAACTTAATGATAAAGCGGATAAGACACATAAATCAATTATCACAGAAAATTAAAGCATTAGAATAAAATTAATCAGACACTGACAGTTTAGGAAATCAATTAAATGAAGGAACCTTTGCCTTTGTGTGGCTGGAAAATGATTTGTATCAAATATTTAGTAAGACACAAGCTCAGAATTCTACTCTAGTTGTGTGAAAATGCCCCATGCCCTACACCTGCAAACATAAATATATCGCTGAAGAGATCTGTTGACAAAGGCAAACCAAATTCTGCCAGAAACTTGACCATGTTCACCTAACGCTAATGAAGAGTTTCCCATTGAACATACTTTTCCCTGTAAACCACAGGTTTAGGTTGTAGCTCAGGCACCAAAGCATTAATTATCTTCCTGAAAACTGGTTAATTAGACCTATTGGGGCAACTGTGCTTAGCTGGGTAAAGAAAAATTTGATTCATTGCTCTGTTTTAGCTTGTACCTGCAGGAGCTTGCAGTTAACTATGCCTTTCATGTAGCTAACGATAGTAAGTTCTGCTCTTTAAACACCTTTATTTATTTTCCTTTCTTATTTTCCTTTTTTTTTTTTCAGTAAAACTCATGTGGTTTGGTTAATCCAGATCAATATTCTGCAATACCTTGGGGCGGACACATGCAGTAACCCTCCCCGCACAGTGGGCACAACAAGCTGTTCATGCGCGTGTTGTGCTCAGGGACACGGGGGTCAGAAGAACAATATCCTGCACTAAAAGTCTCTGAAACTACTTCAGATTTCCTGTTAGTGTGCTCAAGATGATAGATAGCTTCCTTCCTTTCAAAATTATGACCTATTTTTCTACTGTCACTGCAGAATGCATTATCATAAACCATAGTTTTCACATTTATTGCTCTGGACCACGGAATCATTATTTATAAGAATTATAAGGTTGTCTACATGTTTTATTTTCAGCATTAAACATGACTGAAGTTTAGAATGAGCTATTTTCCATTCTTACATTATTCTGTAGGCCAGAAAAGCTCTGTGCAGGTGTTAAAATACAAGAGGTTTCACAGTATTCAAATTATAGCATTTTCCAAACTATTTCCAACATTAGGCTTTGAAATAAGGGGAAATAACACTTCACATGTATATACTTCTTTCCTTAAAAATTAATATCTGCTTGCAGGATGAAATAACTTCAGTATAGGTCTTCAGGTTGGAAGAGATCTGAATACTACAGCAAAGCAATAATTCTGTACTTTACAAAACAACATATTTTGACAACGGAAGGGTGGCATTTAAACTATACATCTTCATACTCTTGAAGTATTCAAATAACCTCACCTCGGTCTGTTGCAAGGCCAAGCTCTTTTTCTCTCCCTCAGATATGTTTGCCTGTCATTCAGATTCATGTTCTTCCCTTGCAGGAAAAAGAGCTCTTCCACTGAATGACCTCTAGACTAGAGAAAACTTGGCTTGAAATTTGTCTTTATTTGCTGATATCTAATACTAAAAGAAAGCCTGAAGAATGAGTCTTGTTCTTTTCTTGGGAGGAAGTTGAGAAGGATATACCTAACTCATCCTGGGTAGAATTATAAAAACACACTCTACAGCTATGGATCTTAACACTGCTAAAGGAATGAGGTCTCTCCATCAGGGGCGCAAAAGGGTGCTTTTGGTCTAGGTAGCATCACTAGCCTTGTCTTTTTATAAGCCTATCTGACACTTGCAACTAAGTAATTCAATAATTCTGAAGACAGACTTTCCACAGATAATCCCTAACTGATAAGACTGAGACCCTGGTACCTGACTGGAGAAGTGCTGAGAACTCATGTCTGCCAACATAATGGAGACAGATAAGCTGTGCTCTGGACGCAGGAGAGCTTTACATATTGCTAAGAGTTCTGAGAAGTCACCTTTTAGACTTCTCAGACTGAGCACCCCAATTAATGTCCCTGTACATCAGTCTCTCAACAGTAAAACCTGACTATCCAACTCTTTTCCCTCACATCTCTGAAGTGCTCTGGAAAGATAACTTTCAAAATTATTGAGATTAACCACAGTGAATAAAATAGTAAATTGGGCTTAAAATGAATAAAGATTACTGTTTACTAAATAAAGCTGAGAGTTTCAACTGTTGTTCATGGGAATACTGCACATCCTACATAAAGCAACAGGATCTGTGGAAAAGAAGGTGTCCTGAAAAGTCCTGCTGTGGTGAGCTTCACAGGTAGCCTTCACCCTGGCCACTCTTCCTTTCTTTGTGCTTTTCCTCACACCCTGTTGCTCTTCTAAGGTCACTCCTGTACATCCTGCTCTTGAAGCTGTCACTGCTGTGCTTGGCTTCACTTGTCCCTGGTAGTGTTCTTAAGAAAAAAAATTCATTTTCTCTAGTTCAGTGAGCACATTTTGAAGCAATGAGTCAAATCTGGCTAGGAGGTTTCCTCTGCAGCTAAAGATGAAGTTTTGTATGGGTGGGATGTGGCATCTTTTGGAAATACCTGAATATCCATATACATGCTGGCTAGAGAAGGTGCTTACTAGCAAGTAGGTAGGTGAGACAATGTCTCTTCTCTGCCTTCAAGGTAAATTATGCTTGCCTGTAGAAGAAATAGGAGTAGGTAGGGTGTTTTCCTCCTAAATATTGTTTTTGTGGGTGAATAAGTGAAGGAAATATCTCAAGATCAATTCTCTGGAGACAACACAAGGACAAGTTCAAACCAGCTGCTTCATCATTGCTGTCAGGTACTTTTGGTCTTGGTTGCTGGTCAGCTCTATATTATGACCAGCTGAGAAAGGCAACATGTCACTGATAGGCTTGAGTTCACTTTTCTTTCACTGAGCATTCCCATGGCTCTGTTTTCTGTATGTTTCACCAGAAATCCATGGCTACAGAAAAGTCCCAGACTTACTCTGGTTTTACGAACCATGCCACTCTACAGTTCTACACAGAGGCCACGAAGGTTTTTCATGGGACATTTAACAGATTTTTTTCTCTGAGTATTTTGTAAAGTTTAAATACATGTTCCCAAACTGTGGTTGAATAAAACAAATGGTCCTCCGAATGGATCCTGCACATTGCAGCACACTAATGAAAATACCACTTCTAATTGTTCTTGTGTGTGCCATACTTTGACAGCATGCTTTTCTGACAACAGACTTGTTTAGTTAAAGTTAACAGTCAAAGAGTACTACAATATCTGGAGCTCTCAGACATGCTGTATTTATAAAATTTGAGAAACCTTTCAGATTTGTCTCCATTGGACAAAAGCTTGAGTAAATGCAATGTATCAGTGCTAAGAAGAGTTCATATACTCCAAACCACAATCTGACATTTACTCTCATTTATTTTGAAATGCAAATGCATCTAGTTTATTCAGGATTCTTTTGCAGCTTACTGTCTTATTAGTGATCATGCTGATAACTTGAATTTCTGAAATGTTGTTGCTAAGCAATGCAACTTCAGGCATGTAATGAGGCTTTCCAGTGGCTACTTGAAGATGAAGAAAATTATCTCAGCTTCACAGGTTGTTTGATCATCAACCACATTATAATGCTTGGGTGATAAATAAGTTTTCAGCTTGCCCTCATTCTCCTGCAGATAATTTATTTTTGTATGGTGATTGAAGATCATACAGTATCAGGAAGAAAGCTGTATATTTTGGGATGCAAAGGCAGAACCAAAGAACTTGTGTAGCTCCTTTGTGTAACTTTCTATAAAAAGAAGATTCCTTCTTACAGCTCACTACTTGAGGAAAAAGTACAGGAGAACTGGGGTCCAAGGTTGTAGCAATGGGACCCCTCCCCACACAAGGCGATGGTGCCCCTTCACCCCATGCAGTGCAGATCTCCTGACCCTCCAGCTGTCACAGGAACAGGCAGCTGTGCTGAGATGTGTGATGCGTCAAGTCTTCTCACATGGGCTTTGTCCTTGGGAAGAAAAAAACAAGCATCACACTGGGACAGGTTAAATTCCTCTGATGTGCCCCAGCCTGGTGCTGCCCGGTGCATAACAGCAGCTGACACCTGGCAGAGCTTCTGTTACAGGCTTTCTGTAGTGCAGCAGTACCAGCTGGAGGCTGGCTATTCTTGAATCATCCTTTGATTGTTCTTCTTCATCACTGCAAAGTCCAGTCACTTAACCTACCGTCATGAATTTGACATTCCCCTTTCTCTATGGGATCATCCTGGAGCACTTTTTTTCCCCTTTTCCCCTCTGTTGTAGATATGATAATACGTGCAGCTGAAGTATAAGGGAGCAATGTCCTGAACAGCTAAGCTAATGTCCTGATTTCAGGTGGGATAGAGTTGTGTTGGGATACTCTTATATGTGCAGTGCAAGGGAAAGCAGATGGAGCTTCCTCAGTCAGGCACACAACACCCTGACCTTGATCGCTCAATGCCTCAATCCTCCACCCGTTAAAGAAGGCAGTATCTACAATACAGTGCAAATAAGCCAGTGCCTGAAGCAGTCAGAGGTAATAATGATGAAGGCTAAAGAAAAGGCCAGGGGAAAATAGACACATCTTTATTCAGAGCTGGTTTGAAAATTCTGCAGTAGACAAAGCGTGGGGCTGCAAGCTGCAGAAAAAAAAAGGAAATAAAATAAAACGTTGGCCATCTGCTCAACAAGTGCCTTACCTTCTCTCATGTACCTCACAGGGCAGGGGACCAAGGGAGAAAGGTTGTCTAAGGCTGTGCTGTAACACAGTCATGCAAGTGGACTGAATTAAAGTTGTCCAAACAACTGCCACGTTGCCTTTTCTTTCCAGTGCCTGGTTTTTGCTTCCTAATGTTTTTGAAGTAGCTGGGAGTTTTGTGTATGTCCATGGAATCAGTGTGCAGTGTCTTCCTTGAGAATGAGGACTTTTTATGCCTCTCACCTTGCAGCAGTAAAGATGGCTCCTACTACAGAGAGCTGCTTTTGCAAAACTACAGAGCAGTCTTGCATTGAGGAGTGAAAGTATAGTGTAAGACAGTGAAGTTCTCACCCTGAAGGACTTACATTTATATACCTTTTTTCCCTGAGCAGGTCAATGTTCACAGTGAGGCTGCAGTTTCAGAGAAGCCACCCACCCACCCACCCACCCAAGATATATTTTTCTGTGGGTGAAGATGAGATATTTTTCTGTCCTCATGAAGGAGGACAGTTTGCCTGTTTGACAATTAACAACTTAAGGATTTAGCCCTGAAAAATAGAGAACATTTTAAAGGTTGTGTTTTTGAGACTCTTTGATTTCATTTCTGGCCAAAAAGCCACTAAATCCGTACTTACAGTGTGCAGACACGAACCTAATCTAAACATCAGATTAATTTCCTTCTCTGTGGGCAAGCAAGCCTTAAAACACATGCAGCCAAACGTTTCTGTAATATTCAGTGTGCTGTTCTCATAACTGCTAAAAGTTTGAGCACCAGGAGAGATTTCTGCCCATTTTGCTCCTGCACGTTCTCTGGACACCTACTGACACTGCCAGTCAGTAGATGCATCGTTTGCTGCATCTTGTTGGCAGTTGTAGCAAGCTATTTGTTGATGATACAAGGAAGACGAAAGCGTGCGGCAAAATGTGGGGTTGGGGGATGTTTCATTACTTTTAAGGAAGGAGAAGAAATTGGAAATTGCAAAAATGAACAAACAAACAATAACAACAAAAAAGCTTAATTCAGAGCTGTTGTAAATTTGATATGCTTGGCCCCTCCATATGTGTCTGGCTGAGGCCCTGAAGCTCAAAGTCTGCATAGTGTCCATCCCAGCAGCTGCATCGGAGAATCCAAACCAGAGCTGTAAACTCTAGACAAAAGCTAGCACCTGTTTTCTTGCTGCAGCAACAAGGGGTATTCTTGCTCCCATAAACCTGGCATGAAAGCACACAACCTTGCTTTCCTGTGCTGAGAGAGCCAGCTGAGGGCACAGGTGCTAAGCAACTCCTGAGAAAATCACCCTCAGGTAAGCAGTACACAGCATATTTCAGCCCTGCAGCATCAGCACTGGCCAAGGAGCTCAGCGACTTTGATCCTTATAATGATTTTTGTCTTCTCGCTGCTGTTTGCTGGTGCAGGGGCAATCAGTTGTTATTGGTTTGTGCAGTTCCATTCCTCAATGGCACACATGGTTTGTGACTCTCTGGGAATGGATTTATTTTCTGTATCTGCGATAAAATGTTCTCAGTTAAGTCATTAATCTTTTAGCTGATGTTTAACCCTATACTGGCTCAGGATTTCAGCAGCTGTAATTCTCTGTGTGAAAAGGTTGACTAATTAAAATCTTCTATTTCAAGGCAATTAGGAGAAATATCTTCCCTAAAACAGAAATAACACTGTAAAAAAAAAAAAAAAAGATACAGCTAACATTCAGTCAGAATAAACTGATAATGTAATCAAAGATTCTTTCTAGCATGGCAGTTAAACATTGTGAACACTGCATAATGTTTCCATCTCTTAACAAGTTCATAAATACCTTAACCCCCAGCAGCCTGGCTAATTTCAGGATGCTAAGCTTGTTCGTCATGGTCTAAGTCACACATACACACACACACAAAAGCAGGAAAAGACAATGCATTTTTTAAATAAAAATTTCCTTTCTATGTTGTTCTATGCTTTCTGTTTGTTTTTTACTCCCACTGCCAGCACTTCTGTGTGCTGCTCTGCCCAGGCAGCCTGGCCATGGGGAGCTCTGGCAGGTCTGTAAAGGAGATGGGGCAGAGAAGGTGATACTGGTAGGATGCTGTTGGTTCCCCAGGTTGAAGGCTACCCTGAGAACAGCTACAGGGTTAATAGGGAGTGGAATATGCAGGGAAATGTAAGAGAGGAAGGAGCCTGAGGAAAAAAAAGGATCCTTAGCAGCCTGAGCACTGAGTTTAGCAATCTGTGTCCTGATACCACTGGCCCACACAAATGCTTCCTCTGCACCATATGGGAGGGAGCGACTTAAGTAGTTCAGGCAGGTCTTGCTGAGGGCTCCACATTCATGGGGAAGCTGATCAAAGGAGTCAGGCAAACGGCTTCTAAACTTGGGGTGAACAAGAGGATTTGTATTGCCTGTGTCACCTTCAAGGTCACCGATTTCATTACAAGGTCAAGCTCATGACAATGATCAGTCCTCACTGTGTGAATGACAAAGGCTGGGTGGAAGAAAGTTTAGCTTCTGGTCCCCTTGTGAACGGACAGAAATGCTTTTTAGCCATTGTAATTCAAGAGTCTACAGTCAAGAAGGGGACAGTGCCTCTAGAAATAAGATTAACAGCTAGTGTGCTTCACAAGAGGGCTCAAGGATTGATTAATACACTGCGACTGCTTGGTAGCAGAGAAGTGCTACGTATCAACTTACCCAGGGAATTGCCAATGCTGCATGTGATTAGAGCATGAGTCCGCGACCCTCGGATACACGTCTTGCTTGAAGTGTTACATGCTATTCCTTGTAACAGAGTGAATGCAGATGAAGATGTATGTAGGGCCAACCACCCAGGTGAGGGGGGTAGGGCCCTCAGCATTTCAACCAGCAAACCTTCAGCTAAGGAATAGTAATGTGTGCATATGTGTGTATTTCCTTTTGCATAGGTAATTGATAGCTCATTAACAGCCTATTAGGGTGAAAGCTCCTGGGACGAAGAGCTTATTCTCTGTTTTTATTTGAAAACCTAAAACAAATATAAGATAAAAACCCCAGTGTTAAAGTCTGCCATAGTTGACTGCTCTGTACCAGGGTCTTTTTCTGGCTTCCAACTATATGGTCACCTGACCTCAGGGAGATAGAGGAGTTTCCATCTCGACCATAGGTGATTCAGCTCTACTAGGCCCATAATGTTTTTGCAGTAGGCTTTTTACTGGTTTGCAGTATACTGTCCTCCTTGCCCCCCCATGGTCCCAGGATCTGCTCTTCGCAATGGCATAACATGGTCAAACTGTTTGCTTCTGGCTGAAAACCTGAGAGCTGGTAGAAAGCTTTTTTTTATTCAGTGAGTTAAATTCAATGTTTTCAAGTACATACATGAAGGGGAACCACTGTGTTCGCTGTTGTGTCAGGCTTGGGGAGGGTTAGAGACTAAGGAAACAGCAACCTGAACAGGAAGCACCTAGTCATGATGCTGTCAGCAGGAGGATGCTCAAGGCTGACAGAGAGAAAATGCTGACCACAAGGCTGAATCCAAAAGCCTGCATCTCTTTGGCAGGTACCTTTATCTACAGGTCAGAGCTATGCAGTGTATGGATGCTTCACTGACATTATTAATATCCAAAGGGCTGAGCAAGGTCCTTATCTTTCAATAGCATAGTTACTCAGGGTTTGGCATAGTCATCAAGGAAATGGACTTAAAGGATGCAAGTTACACCATGCCTTTATATGCACTAACCATTTTATCCTGGAATTACAACATCATAAGCTCTGAAACAACACAGGGTGAAGGACCCAAACCCAGCTTCCCCCTCTGTGACCTGCCAGTGTCCAAATGGTAGACTGTCACTATTCCCACTCTCCTCCTCTCACCCGAGCTCCAGGCATCTTGTCCACGAATGCAGTGCCTTCACAAGTACAGCTTTCCAAAGATATGGATTAATTCTACTCTGTTATACATCTGACCAGCCAAGGTATCTCGTTTGAAATACATTTGACAAATAAACTAGAAAACAATGCTGCTTTTAGGTCAAAGCACTTACTTTGCTCTTATGTTTATTTTGCAGCAGATCAGGACTCAGGGAAAGACTGATGAAAGACAAAACAAAAATGTGTACCTTGAAATACATCAGACCGAAGGTTTGTTTTTAACGAGTCTTGCAATAAAAAAGATCATCATGTCTTCCACTTTTCTAGCATGTAGTTCTTTTTCAAGACTTAGCATAAATAAACTCTGCATAAACAGATTTTTTTTTTTTTTTTATTGGCACAGACTACGTCAGACAAACAAGACATTTAACAATTATGGGAAAATTATTCATTTCTTCTGACAACTTCCAAAATCAAAGGCATGTATTTTGGAATAATACATACTAACTAGCAAAGTAATTTTAAAGAGTCTTTTATAAATGTTACCAAATTAAATATAACCTTCCATGCTGTTTCTGAAACGTATATTTTTTTATCAGAGGCTCCCTGTGTTCAGTTTATTCCATTATGTTCCTTCTACATCATAGCAATGACAAATAAATAGTCAACAACTGGAAAACACACATTTATGCAGGAGAAGTAGGTGCATCAACACTTTCTTCTGAGTGTTTAAATGGTCTTTATCATTGTATTTAGCAGACAACAGTAACTTCTCCTTCATAACTGGGGAAACTTAACAAAAGGCAAGCAGATGTCATTGCTACTTGATACCATAAAATATTTAAATGGAAACAGTGAGTTGCAAAGTCATGAAAATAATCTTCATCTTACAAAGAAAGGAAATGTTACTTTTCACAATTGGACCAAACCCAGTAAAACATGTATTCTGTGAGGAAATGTGACAGGACAGAATGGGAAAGGTCAGTATGGACCACAGATCGCTTGGCATCATGAAAACAGTAGCATTGTGAGGGGGAAGCCTTAGCTGAGTCATGCACAACAGGCATATTGGAGCCTGAGCAAGGCCCCAGAAAAAAGCCAGTAGTGGGCAGTTTCCAGCTGTTGGGCCTGACCAAGGCTGCACGTGCATGCAGATCTCAAGCTGCACCATCCTACACCTGTGTTACTGGACCAAGGGCAAGAAGTGCTCTTCCTCCCCAGAGACAGGTATTTCTTTTGAAACTGTGAAAGATAAATACAGAATAATTAATGATGAAGCCTTCAGCCTGCAGGAAAGGGTAAGGACATCTACCTTAGAAGGCTAAATAGCCCTGGAGACTTCTAATGAAACAGATGTGGCTGCCCTGCAGCTGTGTACTAGTACCCAAGAGATAAGCAACACGGGTTTTTCATCTCAGCCCCTTCCAGCCTAAGAGCCTTTTTCCTGAAGCTCTCCTTCTGTTATACTGAGCACTGTTCTAATTTTAAATACAGATTTCATATTAAGCCCCATCTGAGATCATCACCAGCAAAAGCATGCTGAGTGCCTGGAATTGGGAAGAAATTTCTCTTTCGTCAGAAGTGATTCCACATCTATCCATTATTCAGCCATCTTCTCAGATCAGTTTTGATCCCAGAGAGAAACCAAATGAGACAGATCATCACTCTGATCAAGCATGGCAATTTTGACAGTCTTGCTAGTGATGTTAATTCTCTACAACTCACACAGACTTGTTTTTTAAAGGTATTTAGTGACCTAACTTGCACTGCAATAAACGTAAAGGTCTCTGAATAAATTCATATGCAAGAAATTCATATTAGAGAAAGAATTATTGTCTTTCTCACTTTAAGTGAAATCAAAGATCTAAAGTCTGCTAATGAGCAGTGATATCTTGAGTGTCAATTTAAATGGAAAAAAATTGCTTTCATTATGCGGATTTTGATGCTGGCCATGTCATGACACTGCTTCCTCCAGAGGATTAATTTAAGTCCAGTAAAGCAGAAAAGAATCCCCTTGAAAGTGATAAAGTGAACAGGAAGTGAAATTGATTTATGCAAAGGAAGAAAGTCCTGAAAGTGCTGTAGATTATGCAAATGGTTACAAAAAAAAAAAAGAAACAGGACCAAGGTAATTTGAAATTTTGAAGGAAAAAAAATCAAATTACATTCTACAAGAACTAGTTACTCTTCAATTACAAAGCTTATTATTTGATTCTGTAAGTGGAATAAGTTAATAGTATCCTTAAAAGAAATACAGAATGAAATGCATATTAAAATGGTCCCCAGTCTTGCCTGGGACTAGACCTTTACCAACTCCGTTAACAGAAATGTTGAATAAGAACACCCATGTGCAGTTATTTTAAAATAGCATCACTGCCAGCTGGCAGACTGAACAGCGCTGCTTCAGAAAGTGCAGAAAGAGGAATCTGATTAGTATCTAGTACAAGGTGCAAGTTCAGGCTCATTAGCCAGCGGTGATGAAAGCATTAACGCTCTTCAAGGAGTGCATTTACTCTGAACACATTTGCTCATTAGGACGATGAAGGTCTCTTTCCTCACAGCGCATCTGAGCTGTGAAAGTGTCTAAGGAAACTCTCTGCTTTATCAGGAGCTTCACCTCCTCCTGCTGAAAACTGAAGGCAGGTCCCAGGGCACTGTGGCTGGGGATGGCACTGACTTCTGCAGCCCTGTTTTTCCCAAGGTGCCAGCTATATTTTCACTGTGGTACATAGAGAGAAACCAGCACTTCCAGGGTAAGAGTTATCTCTGATGAACTCAGTGAAAAAGCTCACTTTAGAAAGAGAAGACTCATTGACAAAGTGTGGTTTAGACAACCAGTTTGCAGGGAATTGTCCACATTATACTTGGGTGGATGAACTGCAGCCCTTTGCCTGGCACAGAGCCATTGTCTCTCTGGTACAGCCAGTGGTGCAGAGCGAATTATTTTGCTGTGACTCAAGTTGACATGTAAAGCCAACATGAATGGCATAATGGCAGCTTCCTATTGCATACAGCCATGGAGGTAGAAGGAATGATGGAAGTTATTTGAAAGTGGAGACATCAAACACTAGTAGAGGCAGTCATGAGTTTCTTGAGAAAACAGCCTGATCTGTTGTAACAGAAATGCTACTGGTGACTGCACACATTTGAAAGATACTTTTGCCCCAAGATGCTTGCCATCTTTGAAGTAGAATCCAGCTGTACAGAAAAACACTCAATTAATTGCTCATGGAACATGCCCTTGTTCCTGTCCTCACCCTCCTTCAAATAAGAGAATCTGCTTCTAGACCCAGCTTTGGCTGACTACCCTTTTCCTCCAGTCTTCCAGAAAAGAATTCAAAAGTTATCAGTGGAAGTACACCTATAGAAAAGGCTCTTTCTTGAATCTCATTCTCAGCAAATATAACCAGAGCTACTGTGTTTGTTTTCCATCACATGTTGGAGTTGTTACACACATGGCAGAAGTACAAAACAAGGGAAATGTTCCATGTTCTCTCAAAACTACTTAAAATCTCTTCCCCCTCGACAGCCCTTCATTGTTCAGGGAAATGTGACATACTGACATGCCTTGAAAGCAGCATCAACACTTGTGCACAGCTTTGTTAGCCTGTGTGCAAGTATTTCTACAAAAACTTTAACTTGTGAAGAAGGCCAAGATATAGATACATTTGCTCAGTGAAAGTTTAGAGAAAAACAGAGAAGACTGCAGTCGACGCTCCAAGAACAAAGTGCTCTTTTTTTCTTAACCCCCTCTTTCACAGGCTTTCAATGTCCTTGATTACAAAATCTTCTCTTTAGACATTGATGAACTGCCAGCCATTGTGTTAATATTGGGAAGGGCTCTGTCCTCACTGGGTATGTCAGTCTTTTTCATTGTGAGTTCCATTACACATGGCAGAAAAATATGTGGAGCGGAGAAAGATGCATATATATGCAACACAAAATCCCTCTAGTGTACCACACCAAAAAAGGGGAATTCTGATAACCAAGAAAATGATCCTATTTCCAATTGCACAATTGTACTTTTCATCCTTCTAATCTTCTATTAACTATGCATGGAATATATCAAGGCATTTTATTATTTTGGGAAGTAATAGTTTAATACAAAGTTACGCATTAATTCATCCTCACCGGCAGTATAGCTACAAAGATGGTCACTTCATAGGAATTGTCACAACAAGCAGCTATTCCAGTAAGAGATTTCTAATGAAAGGGAATTACACTGATTATTAATGAATGCCAAATGAATTCAAGTCCCATGGCAATGGTATGCCTAAAATAATACACAGGCCAAAAATACTAGCTATGGGAAATGGATGGTCTGATCAGCGTTGCATTGAAATGGACCTTCAAAAGAGTAATCACCCAGAATTGAGCCAATTTGACTTGAGAAAGCAATTATTTTGCTTATGTCATATGCACCTCTTAAAAGGTCTTCATGCTTCACAAATCCATTGTTTGTTTTTTTTCCTACCTTCTCAACAGGCAAATGCAAACAAAAAGAGGGCAAGAAGAAAAAAGAGGGTTGCACATTCTGAAATGAGGAAGAAAGAGTGAAAGAGGAGTAACAGACACCCCAGGGACAGTGATTATTCCAAAATCACATTAAAAGAAAAGAAAGAAAGCACAGTATGGAGGAGGCTGGAAATCCCCCAAAGCTCCCCAGTGAAGCCTGAAGATAAATGCAATGTATTGTCAGCACAATGCCCTCTTATAAGGAAAATGGTGCCTTTGTTTACCACCCTATGTTGTAGGCACTCAGAGAAGACAAAGGCAATGGAGACAAAACTATTAAAAGAGGTCACATAGTGTTTTGAACAGAAGAAATACTAGCTTTCTATTCTGGGAGGTAACTTATGGCACTGTGAAATTTGCATCACTCGCATTGCTAGGCACTACTATTACTGTGAATCCTAAGGTATAGAAGTGAGTCAACAAAACTACAGAAATAATTTTGGCCAAAATAAAGCTGAAGTTGCTGGTACCCAGAATTCCTTCTTCAGCGTAAAATGGATTTCTGCTGCCTCTGTTCCTGTGCTGCAATGTGAAAGGCAAGCTGTTTTCACTGCTGAGCCTTCCCCTATGCAGGATGCACTGCTGGACTTCAAGTGCTAGGAGCCCTCCGTCTCCCCCACAGACTGCTGCCAAGAGAGCTTTAATGACCTGAAAGCAAAGTTAGAAGAAACGAAAAGGAAGTTTGCTGGAATGTAAACAGGGCAAAAACAGTCCCCATAACATAATTTTTTCTTTTCACCTGTGGCCATGCTCCATTAGGCCTCCCTGAGGTAGGCAAGGAGTAAGATGCATCCCTGCCCATGGGTCTCATCCCTCAAAGACACCTGCTTCTATTTATGTACTTCTTACAGTGGCAATGCCTCTTAAAGCATCTTGTGCTTCTTTCCAGGATACCCTCCCCATCCCTTGTCCTGCCCCAGGTCAGATGTTGCAGGTGGGCCAGCAGTGGGATGGGAGCAGGAACTGCTTCCTTACTGAGATTTATTTCTTGTAGTGGGGATTAAGAATGGCATAGGGACAAATAAATTTTAATTGCTATTTCCTCATGTGGTTCCTGTAAAGGGAGTGGGTTGCATTGTTTTTCTGATAATGGATGTTCTAGTCCTCTCTACCAAAAAAAGCACCTAGAAGAAAACAGCCTAAATCAAAGGTGGGGAACTTGTTAGGGGAAGATTAATCTACTGCTTTAATTAGGCTCCATCTATCACCTGCACTTCAACTGAGCAAAGGCACACTGGGGACAGGACAGATTACTGTGGGGTTTAACATCATGGATAAATTCATTCTTGAGCAAATCCCTTGAAAACTCACTATCTCCTTTCTTTCCACTGCCATGTTACTCATCCAGGAAGCCTACACGTGAAGAGGGCATACCTGTGGACACAGAGCCGCTGGGTGGATTACAGCGAAAACTGGCACCCAGTAAGTTAGATTGTTAAAGATGGCATTAATCTCTGTTGGTGGTGTAAGTATTCCCAGGTAAGAGTGTTGTGTCAGTAAACTTAATCTGCAATTAACAGACTGTGCATCCTTTGCTTCTGATGGCATTCACAATTTGGATTCTAATGGCTTATGAAATACAGGTAAGTTCCTCCCTTTTGTAGCAAAGGACATTTCCAGTTTGTCATTAATACTCAGTCTCTTTGAAGTTGTGGGATTTCAAAATCAAGCAGATGAGTGTCCTGCAAGAAAGCCTCATCTTCCCTTGGTTTCTTAATATGTGCTAACATTTTCTTTCATTTAATAGTGGTAGCTCATCCCTTCAGTATTACACGAGATGCCAAGAGGAATGCTTGTGACTGCTCAATAGCACTGCAAATCCAGCTGTCCCATGGGGGATCAGGTAGTTTTAAGTATTAGAAATACAGGAAATGCCAAGAATCTGAGCTTTCTGAAGCACATACAATATATGCCAGGACACGTAGCTAACCAATAATGATGGGTGAATACAATAAACCCTTCAGAAAGCACTATTGTACTGAAACACATTTTCATTTCCATCCAGCAGCAGCATTTTTTCTCACCTCCTGGCGGATAAACAAGACATCAGGATTACATTTTGGTGTCGTGTTGACCTGCTTCTCTGGTGTTTTGTGTAATGCCTAACAAGCTGGCACGGTTCATGCTACTGAAGGAACGGTGTGACCTTCCTCTTCTTCAGAGAGGCACAAGGCTAAGGCTAGGATCTGTTCATGGCTGTGTGCAGTCTCTGGGACTGCCTTTCACTATGCTCATCTTCTCCATAATGCATCCATCTCCTTTTGCACCTCATGGCACTATTAAAATAATCTGCTGATATGGACAGTAAGGTGAGAGACACAAGCCTGCAACCTTCTTGGTCTTTACCAGTCCTTTGACATGGGGAGTTTTGTGTGGCTGCCACTGGCATTTTTGCAATATCAAGACTAAAAAAGCAATTCAAGTGCTAGAACAGAGGGAACTCATGCTGTTTCATGTACACAAAACACCTGCACAAGGATGAAAGCCATGGCACAAAACTTGCTACATAGCTTGGACCAGCAGCTGGAGACTGGTGTGACACTGCAACAGCTCAGGCAGCCCTACAGGGCTATGGTTAGGTCATGTGAATTGCACTCTCTGAATAAAACTTGGAAGAGACAAGATTTTGCAAACATAAAGCTGAAGATCTAATATTTCACTCATCATTGCTCTCTCTTGCTTTTCCCACATTTCACCTCATAATTTGAATTTGTTCCTCTGAGTATTTCCTGACTCAGTATCATTGGGGAGTACTGTGGGCAATCAAAGGCAAATTGAATATCTGCTTTGTGCACGATAAAATCTTTTTGAAGAAAAAGATTAATTTGTATAAGGAGAAGGAAAACTAGACTAAGAATCTGACACTCCAGATGTCTGTTTCCCACTTACATTTAATAGATACCTTGCAGTTCTTCTACATATATTTAAATATGAATTTTATTTTAATAACATTTTTTAAACCATACTTTTATTAGTAACTTTTAAAAAATTAACTTCTTTTTGCCTCTTGTCAGTCTTTTATTGCTGAATATGAAATACTAGTAGTGATATTCTTAGAAGTGACTTATTTTCTGACGTCAGCAATTTATTTTTTCGTTGAGAAAAAACAGCTTTTTCATGGCTATTTCAGAAGCTTAAATTAACTAGGAGAAGGACCAGTGATTTTGCAAAATAAAGAGTCAGAAGGAAGTTAAAATGATGAAAGGAAGAGCATAAGTAAGAAATAGAATGGAGAATGAAGGAAAGAAGTGAAAGTTAGGGGTGCAGTTTAGGCAATATTTATAAAAATCTCTGTTCTGTCACAGTCTTGTTTCTACCAAACGTTATTTTGACAGATAACAAAATTTAAGCAGGGTATGGAGGTCTGCCTTTAGCTCTTCTGTTCAGAAGGTATGCAACTTTTTCTTACAGAAAAGATAGACATGTCAGCAATTCTGTATTTGGGGAAAAATGAGAATTAACAAGGTGACTTGTCACAAGATCAGTCATCATTACCACTATCTTGCTTGTATTCCCCAAGCTGCTTCTGAGCTTTGCGTCCATTTTGCGATCAGCTCTCACAGAGATACAGTTTAATTCATGCGCAGGTAACTCAAACCTTCACAGACCTGTCCCTGTCCCTTCAGTATCCACCAACTGATGCCTTGTGCAGGAGCTGTGTCATGCCACATGACATACCTGCCTGATACCCACCTGTCCACAGGTGGGCATCACTGTTATTTTTAAGCATCCTCAAGAAAGATGGATAAACTGGAGGGGGTTCAGAGGAGAAGGAGTGAATGGGCAGAGAAAACATGAGCATGTCAGTGAGCTTGGCTGACCTGGGCTCATTTAGCAGCTGGGCTGTGCTAGCCAAAGGGCAACTACAGGCCAAGAGGAGCAGTTTCTCCCCATGGCTGGGCCTTTGCAAGACCATAGCTGGAGCACCAGTTTTGTCCCCCAGTACGAGAGGGAGACTGACAAAATGGAGAGGATCTGCTGTGACAGTTAGGGGTGACAAATAAGGAAAGGCTTAAGAGAACTGGATTTATTAGCCTTTTATTTGTTGTTAGAACTACACATTATCACAAGACAGATAGTTTAAAGGTGTGTTTAAAAGACTTTTAGATGGCTCTGTAACAGGCACACCTTGGAGTCTGAGCTCTATCCTTTCCCTCTTGCTGTTGTGCAAAACTACCATAATGCACATGACCCACACTATAGACATGTTTACTGTTTGCACATGGAAATGCTACAAGATGAAGGTGGCTAGTTGCCATCATTTTATCACACTTGTATTGTCAAAGCTGGTTTTCATTGCTGCTTGGTGAGACAGCTGCTGCCAAAAGGGGATGAGCTGGAACCTGAGGGTGATCCTTGTGCAGGCCATGCCCCCACCAGTGGGTGTCATCCCACAGGTTCTGGCCTGAAGTAGGCAGAGATGATGGCTATAGGCATCAATAGGCAGAGATGATGGCTATAACAAGGTCTATCAACAACATCTGAGATGGAAAGTGAAGAAGGGCCAGAGGTTTCCAAGAGGAGCTAAAGGAGAGGAAGATGGAGGCCAGAACCAGAGACAAGGGTGTGACATACAACTGAGGGATCCAAACATACAACCAGCACTACACTGGGGCAGACACTGATGGCCCCTGACATCTATGTAGCTGACTGCTTGCGAAGCAGGGGGATGTATGAAAGCTGCTCAGTAGTTGCTCATAGTGCTGCATGGCTTCAGGCACACTAGCAGGAAAAAGAAAGCAGGTCTTTTCTCTCCCTCAAAGTTTTCTGGTGGATGAAAAATACAGGAACCTATTTTTGGAGGTGATCAGGTAATGAGAGTGGGCAACTCACCCCATTGTGCTCATTGCATGGGAAACAAGAAGTCTAAACCCTACCCTTAGCTCACCAGATAGCTAACCAAGAACATGCATACATGCTCACCATCTTGTTCATATTTAGCTTCAAAAAAAATCCCTCCCCTTCAGATTTTGGGTAGGCTTCACTCAGCTCCATCTTTGTGCCCGTGGATGCACAGAAGCTGTGGATGCTCTTGGTGGCTGCCAAAACCTCACCTTGAGCAGTTGCTGCCCCCTCTTCCCTCTCTCTCCCTTCTTCCCTCCCTTCCTCAGCCCTTTCCAGCAGCGCAGTGTGTGTCTGGGTCTGAGGTCTGCCTTTAGAAAAACAAAACTGCTGGCTTGGACAGCGGGTAGGTAGGTACTTCCCAATGAATTATGAATCCCCTGCCCTTCCCTGGGACAGAGGCCATGCCTCAGCTACATCCAGAGCCCTGAGCATGGTTTGGGGATCAGCAGGGGCCATCTGGCACCATGGCTCAGTCCAGCTTTCCCGAAGCAGCAGGAAGGGGGTGTCATGGCCAAGCCTGCCTTTCCACCCCACTGTGTGCCAGCCAGAAATTAAGCCCTTTGTTGATTAAAATAAACAGAAACCCAGTGGTGGCAGGTCATTTATTATAGGCTCTAGGCAAGAATCCCTTGTTTTCATGATCACGTGGAAGCCTATGATAACAAAGTGGGGCAAACTGGGAAAATGCCTGCACAACCCTTTGATTAATGCTATACAGCTACTCCTGCCCCCTCCCCACACTTCCTCTTGCTGCTCGCCTGAATTCATAGAGCTAATTGAAAGCAAGAGATAAAGGGCTTGTTATATATCTGAGCAAGAAAAAGTAAAATAATGACCTGGTTAAGCTAGGCTCAGGTACGCAGCTTCAAAGGAGTGAGGATATCAACGTCTGGCTCTACCCAGCCAGGCTGGGAGACTCCTCCAGTAGCCAAGCCTGCTTTCAAAGGAGCCCCTAACACCTCTGAGATTCCAGAAAAGGGCAGGGGATTACATGAGACAGGAAAAGCTGACAGGATAAAGGTATATTTAAAAAATCAAATAAATTAATCAGGGAAACCAGACTGCAAGTGTGATAGCTTTCAGGTCTCCATAGTGGACAAAAATGCCAGGTCTGCCTAAGCCCCAGCAAAGAAAGTTAACATAATGTGTAAAGCACCTCTTACATTTTCGTAAGAACTGTCCAGTTTTTGGCAAAATAGATCATATTTTAATGTCATTTAGGCTGCTGTTTCTGGCTACCAGAAGGAGACCTTTATGTGTTCTAGTGCTGGCAACCCCACTTCCCAAATTCTGGGGTAAGAATAGCAGAATTTCATGAAGGAGGCATCTTCTGGCATCTTGGAGATAGAAGAAGAGAGAGGGGCTGCTTAGAGAGGCCTAGAGCAGAGAGACAAGCACAGCTAACCCAAAAGCACCAAAGGAAAGGATTTAAACGTATCCTGGACTGACCTTGCATGTGTTCTGCCTAGGCCCTTCCTGGATCGTGCAAAGACTGTCCTTATAATCCTACATTGTTGACTAAGTGATCATTTTTTTCCCTTATAAACCAGCCTGTATTTCCTCATAAATCCATCTTGCTGTCTCACAGATATTGCATTGACTTTTCATTCTTCATTCCCTGTGGCAGCCTACGGTTAGAGAAAACACTGTGGTGAGCTGGTCGTGCTTCAACAGCCCGCTCACAAATGGGCTCGTCAGTAATTAAATTAATATATTTTCAGACAAAGAAGAAAATGTTTTCAGCTGAGCTGTGAGCTAGCAGCGCTCTGCTTTCAGCATAGTTTGAGACCACAAAGGCCACTGCAGGATCTGAACCCAGCACAGAGAAAAAGAAAAAAAAGCAACTGAATTTCCACAGTCTTCATTAATTTACTTTAGCCTGAATAATTCATGTAGTGCTTTTCTGCAGTATATTTTATCTGGAGACGCAAAGGCTCCTTAGAAAGTTGGGCAGTGTAATTATCTTTTTGCAGGTGAGGAAGCAGAGATAATCTCCCTACTCGAACATCAAGCAGCAGTCAGGTTTTTCCTGAAGCCGACACAAAGCCTCTTTCTACTGGAGTTTGTTCCGCAAGAAAACAAATCTGGGTCCATGCATTAGGAAAGTACCTCCAGAAATTTGGCTTCCAACCCTGAATGTGACACCAGTGGCAGCTACGGTTCTGCAAATGAGTTCACTTACTGACCTTAATAGTCAAGTATTTAATTTAGTGCCACTCTGTGTAAACTGAATGAGTGGAAATCTGAAAACCACAAGTGATGGGGGATCACAGCAGGTTTTCTGTGTGCCTTTGTAGTCTGATGGCACCAGATCTTTGGCAGTCCTTTCCCCAGCTGTGGTTTCATGACATGAGGTCTCCAACAGCAGCACTACCAGCAGAGTTGAGGGGCTGCTGCCCCACTCGCCACTGCTTGCCCAACTCCCCTCGGGCACCAGACTTTCATGCAAACTCAGTATGAAACTGGACGGCTTAAAAAATGACCCACAAAACCCATCCCTCTAGAAGCTCTGTTGATTCCTTCATCATGTTCACAGTGTTGTGGGAACAGCCATCCCCATACACTTCAGGTGGCAGTTTGTTTGAGTGGAGTGGTAGGAAAAGACAGGGCAGTGGGGAAAAGGAGGGGAGGCCATCAACACCTTGGGCTGTTACTGCTATCAAAGACCTTGTCTAACAAAGCTACAACTTCAGGGTCCAACTTTTAACAGCCCCTCCCTCCTTTGAAACAAAGTTTTCAATTAAATTGAGTTTACCCCTGCAGCATACCCAGATTTGGGCTTGAATTTACCAGTTCAAACTTTTGGAGCCCAGCTGGACTGAACTGTGCTCCACCTGTATTTTCTTAGCTGTTGTCAAGAGCCCTAATAGTTGAGCCAGTGCCGTATCTATTGACTGGTGCAAGAGACAGTGCTCTCCAAATTCAAACTCATAATTTCTTATGCTCTGTAACCTCTTTGCTATAAGGGGTGATGCCAACTCATGTAACTTGCTGTTAGTCTTCTGTCAGCTCTAAACCCCTGACTTTTTGAGGGACTACTACAGTTAAACAGCAAATTACTGTAAGAGAGCTCTGAATATGTTTGAAGACTATTTCATGGTAAAGGAAAACACTTTTTACCATCTAGGCAAAATCTTGGTAACTTTAAATGCATACCACATAAAACTCAAGCTGGCAGCAGCTGTTCGTGACCTTTGCTATGGCAGACAAAACCATCTGATCCTAAACTGCACATTGAAAAGAAGAATAAAAGAAGCAAACAGGACACAACAAAAATGCCTGATAGGAGACGATGGAGAAAAGTATCACACTACTATTGCAATAGTAGTGGCCAATAATTAGGAGTCTAACACTACCAAAATGTACTTATTTGTAGTGAACAATATAATGGGCAATCTTGAGGAAGCTCTGTGACATCAGTTCTGTGATAAAGAGAAGGAATTATTAAACACAGTAAGAGGATTGCGATACAATTGCAATACCAATGATCTCCTAGACCTCTCTTTTGCTTTTTATGCCTGTTTTACCAAATATTTTGCGTTATTGTTGCTCAAACTCCCATCTTGTTTCTTTTGCTGTTGCTCATACTGTCAGTGTAGCAGTTAGCTAGACAAGACAGGAGCTATTTGCCATGATGCGCTGCTTAGACATGAGGAAGACTCCGTAGAAAAAAGCAGAGTCAGAAATCAGACAGGAATAAGTGGACCAAATAAAATCAGACCCCTGAATTTTAGAGATTGAACAAGTAGCTGTATGAGACCTTTCTACAGAAGAAAATTCTGTTAGTAACACCGCCTCAGTGTCTGATGTGGGCCCCAGGGTGGTCTCAGTGTAGGCATATGGCAGCAATAATGACATGTCAACAAATCATCTTCATTGGAATGGAAGGGCTTGAAAATGACGTTTCCTTGGAGGTCACCTGTGGAATGGAAAGAAAGGATAATGAAGAGTTTTCCCATGAAGTCATTCTTTGATTGTAACTGATGAGCTCTACAGAACTGGGTTTGGTAAAAATTACATTGGTCCCAGCCATAAGCAAAATGCTCTCCATGGAAAGGGCAGGGCTTCATAGGCTACACTTTTCTTCTATGAGTGCTTCAGACGGGTATCTCTGGTGGACATTTTGGTGTGTCCCAATACATCCCATGACACAGAAACTTGTAAATGACAGTCTACTTGGAAGTATTGCAGATAGGCAGCAAAGTCTAGGCCGGCCTAGAGAGTTTAGAAGACTCTAACTACAACTTAGGAAGTTCACACTAATTGTCTGAGCTCAGCTAACTGTCCAGGTGCCTAAACTGATACATGTTTTCACATAAAACTCATACACTGTATTGTTCCACCTTCCCCAGGGTGCTATGCAACAGTGAAAGAAATCAAGTGGTTTAAAGCGGAAAGTGATTTAAACCAACAAATTTTACCTTGTGAAAGTGGACAGCTAAGAATATGCAACGATGAGTTATGCTGTCTCTGATCATAGGAAAGGGCTTTTTGCTTTCCTTAGAGGTGACCGTCTGTCAGAGGCAAGGGTTACAGAGGTATCGATAATGCACAAAGTTAACAATTCAGAGTAATGATGATTACTACACCCCACTGAACCATAAGGGAGATATCTTCACTCTGATTCATTTTCTTCTTCCAAGAGCACATCCAGCCTTTTTCATATGTCTCCTTCTCCATGACATTATCAGTCACTCATCATCTTGAACTTGAAAGTCACCAGCCACCCCTTTTTTGTTACTTTAATCCAGTCAATGGATTGAAGTTGGCATACTGTAAAGCCTTGTCTCTATCAGAAAAGTGAGTCAGTTTAATTAAATTGATTTAAACTTATGTAAATTACTATGAAGCTGGTTTAACCCATGTTCATATTGATTTATCTTGCATCACTTCTGCTCCTGCCATGAATGACAATCATGCTTATTAACCAGTGCACTTGCCTAATACTGGCAAAGTCACAAGCAAGGAAAGAAAGTCAAAGCTTAGGTTTTCTTCCTTTGCTGGAGCAAACTGCAGGTTGTTGATACCATGTTGTGTGCTACAAAGAGCACATGAAATGGTGGAACAAGGGAAAGAAGGCAGCACAGAGGTAGTAGAAACAGGCAAAACACACATAGCCGGACAGTGTTTGGGGAGTAGGAAAAAATCAGAGCAGTAATGATAGTCATAATCCTGTATTTTCCAACTCATAAGCACTGCTCATTTAGCTGTCATGTCTCATCACTATTTTTTCTTTACACAGTCAATTCCCTGTGCTGGAGAAGCCTTTTAATCTACTGTGGAAGCATTCCAAAACACCATGAGAGACTTCTGAAGACTTCCCTGTGTCAGAAACGCCAGTGGTGATGACCTTCAAGCACGTGGTAAGGCTTGGGAAAAAAAATATGGTTGGGCTTCCCCAGTATGCTCAGGGGGTCTCCGTGTTTCACGATGAAAGCCTGTGAAATTGTCACACTGGCATTATCTGGGTATGTTTTGTTGCTGTAATGTAGGTTTTAAACCCTCTAGACCTTTCAGAAAGCTGCTGCAGCTGCTTACACTGAAGTGCAACATAACCTTGCAGCTGGTAAGGGGTCTGCCAAGATTTCTACCTTGTTCTATACACAGATTGCTGCTGCATTACCATTGAACGCATCTCCAGAGCTCATGTCCAGCTACTTGGTGTAAACACTTCCTCTGAATCCTGCAGCCTTGAAGTAGTTTGTGAAAGAAGAAGACATTGTCTCGCTCTGTCTGAAATCCAGGCCGTTGGGAAGGAGGGGCACATAGCTTGTGTTTTACTTGCACAATATTTTTAGTTTAAGTAAAATGACTGGAGTATATAATCTCTTGTGGTCATCTCCTCATACAGGGATGAACATCACCCATAGGGACTGCTAGTTCAGCAGGTGGTCCAGCAGGTGGAAATACCATAATCAATTATGATAGTATTCCTTGAATTACTTTCAGTTCAGCTTTTGTACATTGTTTGACATGAACTCACTGTGAATGCACAAGTTACTGTCTTGACATGAAGCGTGGCTTGGATGTTCAGCTTTTTGAGACCCAGAATTTCCTCATCTGGAGAAAGTAAGTATCCTATGCACAGCTGTGACATTGACCACTTGCAGTATTTTGGAGAACGGAAGCATCAACTCTCTGTTTACCTGCAAAGCAGTAAACAGCTTGCGGTTTGTTTTTTCCTAGACCACAGTACTGATTCTGCTTCTTGCATCAACCCCTCTGCTCTTACTTGTAATTTCAAAAGCTCCTGAACAATTTCAGAGGGTCTCAAGCATGGGGATGGGTCCTGGTTTTGCATAAGAGATTTCCATTCTTCACTAAAAGTCTTTGATACAAAATTTGAATCATGTTTTGCCATTTCGTAGACTTTGAAAGGACACTCACCCTGCAGTAACTTTGGGCTTTACTGCCCATTTTTCTTTCTGATAAATCTTTTGGATAGGTTGAGGTGAAGAGAGTTGAATCTGAATCTGTAGATGCTGTCTGTGCTTCTCCAAGGAAAGGGAGGACTCAGCAAGCAGAAGGACCAGCAGTATCTGGCAGGCTTTTCATATGACAGTAGGCAGTAGTTTAAAGGATTAGCTGTCAGGTAATACATCTTAATGGGTACAAATCAGCCTTTAAGTCAAGCTGTGAAATGTTTTGCATCTATAGCACTCTTCTGGTACTTGGTCTCCAGTACTCCTGTGCTGAGCTACTGAGTCTGAAAAAGCTAAGAGACAGTCCCAGTCATCGCAACTGGATTTAAACTCTGTTACCCAGGCCTTGCTTCCTTTTGAAGGATTTCATAGTATGTACAGGAGCACATTATGATGGGATTTACTAGCTTTTACTTCAACATAGGCATTACATCTGTCTGCTAAGTATTAGATATCCTTATTGCTGAGGACAGCTCTTGCTTCAGTTGGCATGACAGTTAAATCTTTAAATACTCACCAGAATATGATAGGCATGTTCATTAATCCCAGTGTAGTATGGAGCAAATCTGGTTGCTTGTATATCAGGGCAAGCACATTCTTCATCCTATTCCTCTGCTCTTTGCCCTAAGTGCAGAGCAGGGCAGGGCTCCTGCTCTGCAGTTACATACAAACATGCATAGGGATAAGAAGAAAGCCTGTGTTTGCCAGAGCAGTTTATGCACCTGCAACAAAAGGATGGAACCAGGTAAAATTTCTCCTAAGTCCTGCATCTGTTGTTTATCCTGGGAGCT
This sequence comes from Pezoporus occidentalis, assembly GCF_034315485.1. Lineage (NCBI taxonomy): Eukaryota > Metazoa > Chordata > Aves > Psittaciformes > Psittacidae > Pezoporus > Pezoporus occidentalis. The sequence continues at coordinate 5,437,059 of NW_026915713.1, read as the reverse complement.
AGTTGAACGGGATCTGAGAAAAAAGGAGCAAGTCAAAAGGAGCTAGCATCCCGGTCAGCAAAAAGAGCTGAATTTGGTCCAGTGCTTTCACCCACAGACTCTGATTTCCATATCTCTTTTTGAAATTCAGTGTTCATTCAGAGAAATCTTTATTGGCCATTAGCATATTCTCAGACTGTAAAACTTCCTGTAGAGGGTACTGTGGGACATGACTTCTTTGATCATCAAATCTAACCTCTGGAATCAAGCAGGATTAACCACTGAAATAATCCCACTTCCCATGTATCCATCTTTACCTTGAACACTCCTAATGATGCTGACATAATGAGCTCATTAGGTGATACCTTCCTAAGCATGAGTCGTTCTGTTAATCATGTCTGCTGTGGCTATTTCAGTAATTCAGAACTAAAATAATAAGAGTTGAAGAAAGCCTTGAACCTGATGGTAACTTCCTTAAATTGCCCAAAAGGCTGAACTATTTGCAAAGTGTGAGTAGCAGGTGTGACTCTATTGCCCCCCAAAGCAATGCTTTTCACCTTCATTTCTAAGTCCTTCAGAACACTAGCTTTTGGACTTGGTTCAACATCAATCCCTCCTCTGACTCCCTTGCAGAATTGCGGTTGTCTTGCCAGTGAGGCCTGCAAAACAGAATGATACATGGAAAAAGATAACATGAAAAGGCACTTTGCACTTGACAAGGAGAACGTGTTAGTATCTGAAGAACAGCCTTTACTTTTAAAAGATTAAAATATTTTGCAAAAATATGCCAGACATAAAGAATCACTGAAAACCAACAATAAATATGCCCACATGGTGTTGCTCCTGAAGGAAGTATTCTAATTTTTGTCTGTTTTTATTAGCTGTGACCTCTATTAATGGATACCCTAAATGATCAGTTGGTCATGGACACTTTGAACTCTTGACTGAGGCAATAACCCCAAGAGGTGCTCATCTCTCCAGTTCAGCAAGGAGAACTCTATTGCAAAAGAGCTGAATCTCTACTGTTTCTACCAATAAATTTGAGTAATTAAGAATTTCCTTTGGTCAAGCACTTTGTTGTTGCTTTACATTAATTTTATTTTCACTCTTGTACAATGCCATGTGGGAATAAGTTACTTTATACTCAGACTTTTGAGTTTTTCTGTAACTTTGTGCTGACAAAGTGAACAATAGTGAAAAGATTACTCTTCCTAGCTGTTTTGCCTTCCAGAGTTTTCTGACCTCACAGCTACACATGCACAGCCTGTCAAAACACAACTCACCACAATGAACATCATAATTCACAGGACTGTGGGATAATTTTCCTTGAAAGGGAGCTCAGGAAGTCTCTGGTCCAATCTCCTACCCATGGGAGGGTGAACCATGAGTTGAGACCAGTTGGCTCAGGGCTTTTTCCAGTTTGGTCTTGAAAACCTCTAAGGATGGAGACTTTCTATCCTGGGCAGTCTGTGCCATTGCTTGATGGAATTAATAAAGCAGCTGTGAGTTCTTGTAGCCTGTAACCTAAAGATGCTATGATTTGGTGTCTTCAGAGCATCATCGTGCTAGAAAAAAAGCCCGTTTGTTCTTGTATATCCCAGACTTTAGGGCAGCCTCAAGGTGTAACCAACAGCTCCTGACAGCCCCAGGTGGCCCCAGGAAGTTAGAAATGATAGAAAGCCATTTTGTTTTTTTTTGCTTCCAACAGGATATTCTGCCTTCAATATAGCTGATCC